>NC_092353.1:23237834-24697255 GCF_963676685.1 Mytilus edulis | reverse complement strand
ACTGATGAGTCTTATGTAGACGAAACGCGCGTCTGGCGTATAAAATTATAATCCTGGTACTTTTGATAACTATTTACACCACTGGGTCGATGCTACTGCTGGTGGACGTTTCGTCCCCGAGGTTATCACCAGCCCAGTAGTCAGCACTTCTGTGTTTACATGAATATCAATTATATGGTCATTTTTACAAATTTTCTGTTTACAAAACTTTAAATTTTTCGAAAAACTAAGGATTTTCTTACCCCAGGAGTAGATTACCTTAGCCGTATTTGGCACAACTTTTTGGAATTTTGGGTCCTCAATGCTCTTCAACTTTGTATTTATTTGGCTTCTTGAACTATTTTGATCTGAGCGTCACTGATGAGTCTTATGTAGACGAAACGCGCGTCTGGCGTATAAAATTATAATCCTGGTACTTTTGATAACTATTTACACCACTGGGTCGATGCTACTGCTGGTGGACGTTTCGTCCCCGAGAGTATTACCAGCCCAGTAGTCAGCACTTCTGTGTTGACATGAATATCAATTATATGGTCATTTTTACAAATTTTCTGTTTACAAAACTTTGAATTTTTCGAAAAACTAAGGATTTTCTTACCCCAGGAGTAGATTACCTTAGCCGTATTTGGCACAACTTTTTGGAATTTTGGGTCACAATGCTCTTCAACTTTGTATTTATTTGGCTTTTTGAACTATTTTGATCTGAGCGTCACTGATGAGTCTTATGGAGACGAAACGCGCGTCTGGCGTATAAAATTATAATCCTGGTACTTTTAATAACTATTTACACCACTGGGTCGATGCTACTGCTGGTGGACGTTTCGTCCCAGAGGGTATCACCAGCCCAGTAGTCAGCACTTCTGTGTTGACATGAATATCAATTATATGGTCATTTTTACAAATTGTCTGTTTACAAAACTTTGTATTTTTCGAAAAACTAAAGGTTTTCTTACCCCAGGAGTAGATTACCTTAGCCGTATTTGGCACAACTTTTTGGAATTTCGGATCCTCAATGCTTTTCAACTTTGTATTTATTTGGCTTTTTGAACTATTTTGATCTGAGCGTCACTGATGAGTCTTATGTAGACGAAACGCGCGTCTGGCGTATAAAATTATAATCCTGGTACTTTTGATAACTATTTACACCACTGGGTCGAAGCCACTGCTGGTGGACGTTTCGTCCCCGAGGGTATTACCAGCCCAGTAGTCAGCACTTCTGTGTTGACATGAATATCAATTATATGGTCATTTTTCTAATTTTTCTGTTTACAAAACTTAGAATTTTTCGAAAAACTAAGGATTTTCTTACCCCAGGAGTAGATTATCTTAGCCGTATTTGGCACAACTTTTTGGAATTTTGGGTCCTCAATGCTCTTCAACTTTGTATTTATTTGGATTTTTGAACTGTTTTGATCTGAGCGTCACTGATGAGTCTTATGTAGACGAAACGCGCGTCTGGCGTATAAAATTATAATCCTGGTACTTTTGATAACTATTTACACCACTGGGTCGATGCCACTGCTGGTGGACGTTTCGTCCCCGAGGGTATCACCAGCCCAGTAGTCAGCACTTCTGTGTTGACATGAATATCAATTATATGGTCATTTTTATAATTTTTCTGTTTACAAAACTTAGAATTTTTCGAAAAACTAAGGATTTTCTTACCCCAGGAGTAGATTATCTTAGCCGTATTTGGCACAACTTTTTGGAATTTTGGGTCCTCAATGCTCTTCAACTTTGTATTTATTTGGCTTTTTGAACTATTTTGATCTGAGCGTCACTGATGAGTCTTATGTAGACGAAACGCGCGTCTGGCGTATAAAATTATAATCCTGGTACTTTTGATAACTATTTACACCACTGGGTCGATGCTACTGCTGGTGGACGTTTCGTCCCCGAGGGTATCACCAGCCCAGTAGTCAGAACTTCTGTGTTTACATGAATATCAATTATATGGTCATTTTTACAAATTGTCTGTTTACAAAACTTTGAATTTTTCGAAAAACTAAGGATTTTCTTACCCCAGGAGTAGATTACCTTAGCCGTATTTGGCACAACGTTTTGGAATTTTGGGTCCTCAATGCTCTTCAACTTTGTATTTATTTGGCTTCTTGAACTATTTTGATCTGAGCGTCACTGATGAGTCTTATGTAGACGAAACGCGCGTCTGGCGTATAAAATTATAATCCTGGTACTTTTGATAACTATTTACACCACTGGGTCGATGCCACTGCTGGTGGACGTTTCGTCCCCGAGGGTATCACCAGCCCAGTAGTCAGCACTGTTGTGTTGACATGAATATCAGTTATATGGTCATTTTTATAAATTGTCTGTTTACAAAACTTTGAATTTTTCGAAAAACTAAGGATTTTCTTACCCCAGGAGTAGATTACCTTAGCCGTATTTGGCACAACTTTTTGGAATTTTGGATCCTCAATGCTCTTCAACTTTGTATTTATTTGGCTATTTGAACTATTTTGATCTGAGCGTCACTGATGAGTCTTATGTAGACGAAACGCGCGTCTTGCGTATAAAATTATAATCCCGGTACTTTTGATAACTATTTACACCACTGGGTCGATGCCACTGCTGGTGGACGTTTCGTCTCCGAGGGTATCACCAGCCCAGTAGTCAGCACTTCTGTGTTGACATGAATATCAATTATATGGTCATTTTTACAAATTTTCTGTTTACAAAACTTTGAATTTTTCGAAAAACTAAGGATTTTCTTACCCCAGGAGTAGATTACCTTAGCCGTATTTGGCACAACTTTTTGGAATTTTGGGTCCTCAATGCTCTTCAACTTTGTATTTATTTGGCTTCTTGAACTATTTTGATCTGAGCGTCACTGATGAGTCTTATGTAGACGAAACGCGCGTCTGGCGTATAAAATTATAATCCTGGTACTTTTGATAACTATTTACACCACTGGGTCGATGCCACTGCTGGTGGACGTTTCGTCCCCGAGGGTATCACCAGCCCAGTAGTCAGCACTGTTGTGTTGACATGAATATCAATTATATGGTCATTTTTATAAATTGTCTGTTTACAAAACTTTGAATTTTTCGAAAAACTAAGGATTTTCTTACCCCAGGAGTAGATTACCTTAGCCGTATTTGGCACAACTTTTTGGAATTTTGGATCCTCAATGCTCTTCAACTTTGTATTTATTTGGCTTTTTGAACTATTTTGATCTGAGCGTCACTGATGAGTCTTATGTAGACGAAACGCGCGTCTGGCGTATAAAATTATAATCCCGGTACTTTTGATAACTATTTACACCACTGGGTCGATGCCACTGCTGGTGGACGTTTCGTCTCCGAGGGTATCACCAGCCCAGTAGTCAGCACTTCTGTGTTGACATGAATATCAATTATATGGTCATTTTTATAAATTTTCAGTTTACAAAACTTTGTATTTTTCGAAAAACTAAGGATTTTCTTACCCCAGGAGTAGATTACCTTAGCCGTATTTGGCACAACTTTTTGGAATTTTGGGTCCTCAATGCTCTTCAACTTTGTATTTATTTGGCTTTTTGAACTATTTTGATCTGAGCGTCACTGATGAGTCTTATGTAGACGAAACGCGCGTCAGGCGTATAAAATTATAATCCTGGTACTTTTGATAACTATTTACACCACTGGGTCGATGCCACTGCTGGTGGACGTTTCGTCCCCGAGGGTATCACCAGCCCAGTAGTCAGCACTGTTGTGTTGACATGAATATCAATTATATGGTCATTTTTATAAATTGTCTGTTTACAAAACTTTGAATTTTTCGAAAAACTAAGGATTTTCTTACCCAAGGAGTAGATTACCTTAGCCGTATTTGGCACAACTTTTTGGAATTTTGGGTCCTCAATGCTCTTCAACTTTGTATTTATTTGGCTTTTTGAACTATTTTGATCTGAGCGTCACTGATGAGTCTTATGTAGACGAAACGCGCGTCTGGCGTATAAAATTATAATCCTGGTACTTTTGATAACTATTTACACCACTGGGTCGATGCTACTGCTGGTGGACGTTTCGTCCCCGAGGGTATCACCAGCCCAGTAGTCAGAACTTCTGTGTTTACATGAATATCAATTATATGGTCATTTTTACAAATTTTCTGTTTACAAAACTTTGAATTTTTCGAAAAACTAAGGATTTTCTTACCCCAGGAGTAGATTACCTTAGCCGTATTTGGCACAACTTTTTGGAATTTTGGGTCCTCAATGCTCTTCAACTTTGTATTTATTTGGCTTCTTGAACTATTTTGATCTGAGCGTCACTGATGAGTCTTATGTAGACGAAACGCGCGTCTGGCGTATAAAATTATAATCCTGGTACTTTTGATAACTATTTACACCACTGGGTCGATGCCACTGCTGGTGGACGTTTCGTCCCCGAGGGTATCACCAGCCCAGTAGTCAGCACTGTTGTGTTGACATGAATATCAATTATATGGTCATTTTTATAAATTGTCTGTTTACAAAACTTTGAATTTTTCGAAAAACTAAGGATTTTCTTACCCCAGGAGTAGATTACCTTAGCCGTATTTGGCACAACTTTTTGGAATTTTGGATCCTCAATGCTCTTCAACTTTGTATTTATTTGGCTATTTGAACTATTTTGATCTGAGCGTCACTGATGAGTCTTATGTAGACGAAACGCGCGTCTTGCGTATAAAATTATAATCCCGGTACTTTTGATAACTATTTACACCACTGGGTCGATGCCACTGCTGGTGGACGTTTCGTCTCCGAGGGTATCACCAGCCCAGTAGTCAGCACTTCTGTGTTGACATGAATATCAATTATATGGTCATTTTTACAAATTTTCTGTTTACAAAACTTTGAATTTTTCGAAAAACTAAGGATTTTCTTACCCCAGGAGTAGATTACCTTAGCCGTATTTGGCACAACTTTTTGGAATTTTGGGTCCTCAATGCTCTTCAACTTTGTATTTATTTGGCTTCTTGAACTATTTTGATCTGAGCGTCACTGATGAGTCTTATGTAGACGAAACGCGCGTCTGGCGTATAAAATTATAATCCTGGTACTTTTGATAACTATTTACACCACTGGGTCGATGCCACTGCTGGTGGACGTTTCGTCCCCGAGGGTATCACCAGCCCAGTAGTCAGCACTGTTGTGTTGACATGAATATCAATTATATGGTCATTTTTATAAATTGTCTGTTTACAAAACTTTGAATTTTTCGAAAAACTAAGGATTTTCTTACCCCAGGAGTAGATTACCTTAGCCGTATTTGGCACAACTTTTTGGAATTTTGGATCCTCAATGCTCTTCAACTTTGTATTTATTTGGCTATTTGAACTATTTTGATCTGAGCGTCACTGATGAGTCTTATGTAGACGAAACGCGCGTCTTGCGTATAAAATTATAATCCCGGTACTTTTGATAACTATTTACACCACTGGGTCGATGCCACTGCTGGTGGACGTTTCGTCTCCGAGGGTATCACCAGCCCAGTAGTCAGCACTTCTGTGTTGACATGAATATCAATTATATGGTCATTTTTACAAATTTTCTGTTTACAAAACTTTGAATTTTTCGAAAAACTAAGGATTTTCTTACCCCAGGAGTAGATTACCTTAGCCGTATTTGGCACAACTTTTTGGAATTTTGGGTCCTCAATGCTCTTCAACTTTGTATTTATTTGGCTTCTTGAACTATTTTGATCTGAGCGTCACTGATGAGTCTTATGTAGACGAAACGCGCGTCTGGCGTATAAAATTATAATCCTGGTACTTTTGATAACTATTTACACCACTGGGTCGATGCCACTGCTGGTGGACGTTTCGTCCCCGAGGGTATCACCAGCCCAGTAGTCAGCACTGTTGTGTTGACATGAATATCAATTATATGGTCATTTTTATAAATTGTCTGTTTACAAAACTTTGAATTTTTCGAAAAACTAAGGATTTTCTTACCCCAGGAGTAGATTACCTTAGCCGTATTTGGCACAACTTTTTGGAATTTTGGATCCTCAATGCTCTTCAACTTTGTATTTATTTGGCTTTTTGAACTATTTTGATCTGAGCGTCACTGATGAGTCTTATGTAGACGAAACGCGCGTCTGGCGTATAAAATTATAATCCCGGTACTTTTGATAACTATTTACACCACTGGGTCGATGCCACTGCTGGTGGACGTTTCGTCTCCGAGGGTATCACCAGCCCAGTAGTCAGCACTTCTGTGTTGACATGAATATCAATTATATGGTCATTTTTATAAATTTTCAGTTTACAAAACTTTGTATTTTTCGAAAAACTAAGGATTTTCTTACCCCAGGAGTAGATTACCTTAGCCGTATTTGGCACAACTTTTTGGAATTTTGGGTCCTCAATGCTCTTCAACTTTGTATTTATTTGGCTTCTTGAACTATTTTGATCTGAGCGTCACTGATGAGTCTTATGTAGACGAAACGCGCGTCTGGCGTATAAAATTATAATCCTGGTACTTTTGATAACTATTTACACCACTGGGTCGATGCCACTGCTGGTGGACGTTTCGTCCCCGAGGGTATCACCAGCCCAGTAGTCAGCACTGTTGTGTTGACATGAATATCAATTATATGGTCATTTTTATAAATTGTCTGTTTACAAAACTTTGAATTTTTCGAAAAACTAAGGATTTTCTTACCCCAGGAGTAGATTACCTTAGCCGTATTTGGCACAACTTTTTGGAATTTTGGATCCTCAATGCTCTTCAACTTTGTATTTATTTGGCTTTTTGAACTATTTTGATCTGAGCGTCACTGATGAGTCTTATGTAGACGAAACGCGCGTCTGGCGTATAAAATTATAATCCCGGTACTTTTGATAACTATTTACACCACTGGGTCGATGCCACTGCTGGTGGACGTTTCGTCTCCGAGGGTATCACCAGCCCAGTAGTCAGCACTTCTGTGTTGACATGAATATCAATTATATGGTCATTTTTATAAATTTTCAGTTTACAAAACTTTGTATTTTTCGAAAAACTAAGGATTTTCTTACCCCAGGAGTAGATTACCTTAGCCGTATTTGGCACAACTTTTTGGAATTTTGGGTCCTCAATGCTCTTCAACTTTGTATTTATTTGGCTTTTTGAACTATTTTGATCTGAGCGTCACTGATGAGTCTTATGTAGACGAAACGCGCGTCAGGCGTATAAAATTATAATCCTGGTACTTTTGATAACTATTTACACCACTGGGTCGATGCCACTGCTGGTGGACGTTTCGTCCCCGAGGGTATTACCAGCCCAGTAGTCAGCACTTCTGTGTTGACATGAATATCAATTATATGGTCATTTTAATAAATTGTCTGTTTACAAAACTTTGAATTTTTCGAATTACTAAGGATTTTCTTACCCCAGGAGTAGATTACCTTAGACGTATTTGTCACAACTTTTTAGAATTTTGGGTCCTCAATGCTCTTCAACTTTGTATTTATTTGGCTTTTTGAACTATTTTGATCTGAGCATCACTGATGAGTCTTATGTAGACGAAACGCGCGTCTGGCGTATAAAATTATAATCCTGGTACTTTTGATAACAATTGAATCAGATATCTATAAGTTGACTCGTACATTTAACTACATACACAGTATCCTTTATTTTCCAATAAACTGCTGTTAATAGAATAGAATACAATAAATTCATGCTCAATTCTATCCCTTTAAAGCCACGTTGTGTTCAGGCAAATTATTTTCGAGGCATGAGAGTTCACGTTGCCTTATATATGCAAATTCATACTTTTTAGACCTATGAATTCACTTTTCCCTACGAAAAAAAGTAAAATCACAAACATACTGAACTGACAGGAAAATCAATTCGGAAAGTCTATAATCTTATTGCAAAGTCAAATAACAAAACGCATCAAAAACGAATGGACAAGAACTGTCATATTCCTGACTTGGTACAGGCATTTTCAAATGGGTTATGCATTGTGAAAACTATGACAAAACCGGGTGGTAAACATTGACAATACCGGTGTATTTTAATTTGAAATGACCCATTTCTTTCCTTCCATACACAAAAATACAAGTATTGGGATGCTCATAATGACTAGTTTTGCAATTTCCGTGTCAGTATCTACCTTTCTTTCCGTACAATGTGAATAATGTAACGAGAAACTAAACAATTTCGAGGCAAGATTCACTCAATTCGTCATTTTGGCGTGCATTTTTACTTATTTCTCCGTTTATACATGTATAGAACGTTTGTAGAAAATATTGCATCTCACAATAGAAAATAGTTGTATATGTATATATATTCGATATCATAAAAAAAATAAAAAAAATAAGGAGAAACCTATCTTTATTCTGTCTATTGGTGTTTCGTCATTGTGCCGGATGTTAGATACCATCGAGTCCGAAAAAAATTTGCCGGTGTATTTTAGACACCGTGTATGTTCAAGATTTCCACTCAGACAAAAATGATACTAAATATATATTAATCTTTAATATGTACGATCAATATGTGTTCAGATAAATTGGCGCAAATGAGTTCCGAAAACTGGCGCAATTGATACATTTGAGAAAACAAAAGTTGGCGCAAATGATAACAGTAATTGACGCAAAAGGAGTGCTGCCGATTAAACCTGGTTTTATAGCGCTAACCCTTCTCACTTTGATGACAGTCTTATCAAATTCCGTTATATTTACAATGATGCGAATTTACATTGTCTTAATGCAATATATGTCCTCTGTCAAATTATTGTCTATCTTGTTTCATATGAACATTATTTTTAGGCCGATTCAAGTTGTTCTAAGCCTATAAATTCACGTTGTCATTCGAAATCACATTGTCTTAATGCAAATTATGTTTTATGCCTAAAATTCATGTTGTCCCTAGGCAGTTTAATATCTAGACCTATTAAATCACGTCGTCTTGCGCAACTTCTTTTCTAGGCCGATGAATTCACGTTGTCTTTTGCAAAATGTTTTCTAGGCCTATGATTTCACGTTGTCATCAGGCAAATTATTTTCTAGTCCTTTGAATTCACGTTGTCCTTTTTGTTAAATTTACACACAATTAATTTCTAACGGGAGTTAAAAATCAATCATGTTAATGTTCTATTACAGAATTGAAAGATTCTTTCCGGGATCTATAAACTGAGTGTTTATTTTCGTTTCGTTTTGTTGTAAATGAAGCTTCTTTTTTTTTCTTTTATCGACGAGTGTTTTACATATCGTGGGTTTTCGGAGGGGAGGCGGTTAGTGTTAACAACCAAACTATGTCAATCTTTATAATTTCTATGCTAAAGCATCATACTTTGAATGACATTAGAAACTGGTGACTCAAATGACAAGATGCATAATCATTGATAGAAATATGAAGAATGTGTCACATAGACAACAATCCGATCAAAAGAAGAATCTCAAATCTGAAGAAAGATAGATCCAATAATTTTCAGATTTCATAATCTTGATTGGCTGCTAAAAGTGGCTGCCAGCTTGAGTTTAGTATTTCATAATAAGTAAACCTTGGCTAGCTGAGTGTATGGTATTTTTCATGTTTTCATCACAATCTCATGATTCTGTTACAATTTATATTTTCTGGTGTTTTGAAGAATTTCTACTTTTCAGAATCCCACCATTTTGGTTGCACAAATATCTTTTCACATATAAGTCCAAGAAGTCGCTGGGTTCAAGCTTTTAAGAGGTTCTTTAGGTTCAAATATATGTTTTGAATGATAAGACCCTGCATTTAACGGTATGACCCCTAATTTATTCAAGATTGTTTGGTATAACTTTCTATTTTGTAGTATAAATAAATTCATCATATATACCAGGGGCCAGTTTCACGAAGCTATCCTAAGACATGTCATAAGATATATCTTAGAACATGTCTTATAATCCACTTATGACTATCCTAGGACATATCTCAGACCTCGTTTCGAAACTGTGTTAGGATGATCTTAGCTTTAAATTTTTCGAAAAACTAAGGATTTTCTTATCCCAGGCATAGATTACCTTAGCCGTATTTGGCACAACTTTTTCAAATATAAACATTGATTTACGGAAAGCATCATGTAAATGTAGAATCTCTTTGCCATAAACTACTCTATTAACAGTTAACATATTTATTAATATATTGCAAAATTATAATAAAAAATAAAGATAACTTATAAAAAAAATAACTAGTATAAATAATTCTTCAATATATATATATATGAAATGTTTATTACAAAAGTGAGAAAAAAAAAGAATAAAATTATGACATCATAAGTCATGTCGCGAGGGGTCTTAAGTTTACGACAAAATGTATGGCAAATCGTAATTTGGGACACTTTCGAACAGGGAAGTGCTATTTTGCCGGTTGCGGGTTGCAGGTTGCAGGTTGCAGGTTGCAATGAGGGTGGCAGGTCACACATATGAATGTCATTAGGTCATATTAGGCGAGTTAATACATATAAAATATACCCAATGACTGCTAAATTTAATATAATTTATTTCTTACAGTACACATACTGTAGGGTAGAAGTATTTTGTCAGTATCTAATTTTGTCATTTCTTTTTAAATTATCTTCAAATTCTATGATCATCATTTTAATACACATTCATGTACACATCTTTTGATGCCTGTCATACTGATCAGGTACTATATATAGGACGCATTAATCTGTCTAAATCTAGTTACATAAACAATAAAATACCTTTCAGTGGACATTCAAATTCTTTGAGGCTGTAATTAAGAAATTATTGGCTTTAAATAATTATATGCCCTCTTTTGCCTGAATAATGAAATAGAAGCACCTATCATCTAGAATCTCTAGCATTTATCTGGTTTCTCAACTGTCTGTTCTATGAAACTGTATACGAGGTGAGCAACAAAAAAAACCACACACTTTCAAAACAGAAGTGTGTCTAGCTGCTTGAACGGCAATTTTCTGTATTTCTGTTTGGCCTCCCAAACTTTAAAATGGTTTGTCAGAGACAAAACACAATTATTAAGTTTACGTATAATTTCTCCAATACAGAAGTGACGTACTTAGATACTGAGGTGTACAAAGGGAAGCGTTTGAAATCGAGTGATGTCCTTGATTTCAGGTTTTATATCTTATAAGTAACTATCTTCCAATTACAAATGCACATTCTAGACATGTTTTTATACAACCGCAAAAACTATTTTTGGTCGTATATTGGTATGACGTTGGCGTCGTCGTCGTCGTCCAAAGACATTTGGTTTTCGCACTATAACTTTAGTATAAGTAAATAGAAATCTATGAAATTTAAACACAAGGTTTATGACCATAAAAGGAAGGTTGGGATTGATGTTGGGAGTTTTGGTCCCAACAGTTTAGGAATTAGGGGCCATAAAAAGGTCCCAAATAAGCATTTTTTTCTTGGTTTTTGCTCAATAACTTAAGTATAAGTAAATAGAAATCTATGAAATTTTAACACAAGGTTCATGACCACAAAAGGAAGGTTGGGATTGATTTTGAGAGTTTTGGTCCCAACAGTTTAGGAATTTGGGGCCAAAAGGTTAAAAAATTAAACTTTGTTTGATTTCATCAAATAATGAATTATTGGGGTTCCTTGGCATGCCAAACCTAACCGTGTATTTAGACTCTTAATTTTTGGTCCTGTTTTCAAATTGGTCTACATTAAGGTCCAAAGGGTCCAAAATTAAACTTAGTTTGATTTTAACTAATTGAATTCTTGGGGTTCTTTGATATGCTGAATCTAAACATGTACTTAGATTTTTCATCATGGGCCCAGTTTTCAAGTTGGTCCAAAATTAAACTTTTTCAACAAAAATTGAATATATGGGGTTCTTCAATATGCTGAATCTAATTATGTATTTAGATTTTTAATATTTGGACCCGGTTATCAAATTGGTCCACATTGAGGTCTAAAATTGAACATTATTTGATTTCATCAAAAGTTGAAATCTTGGGGTTCTATGACATGCTGAATCTAACCATGTATTTAGATTTTGGATATTGGCCCATAATAGGTAAATTTAAATTTTTAAGTTTAAGTTCTTAGACCACATTCATTCTGTGTCAGAAACCTATGGTGTGTCTACTATTTAATCACAATCCAAATTCAGAGCTTAAATGGTGTGTCCATACTTGCCCCAACTGTTCACGGTTCGACCTATGCAGTCGTATAAAGCTGCGTCCTGCGGAGCATCTGGTTCAAATTATTATAACAAGTGAAACAAGTCATCACAGAAGAAACAAAAGCAACAAAACTGATCTTAACAAACATTATATGACTTTGTAGAAATAATTTTATAAAAAGAGGTTATGATCAGTTTCAAACTGCTAAAAATATTACAGATGTGAAACACAAGATTAAAAGATGCAGTACTCTGTTAAATAGTTTAGAAAAAAAGAAAATTCCACTTACACTGGTAACTTAATATATAATCATACAGTAATAATTCTTAATAGAGCTACAAAGAAACCTTGGCAGGTTAAACAAGGAGATGAATATTGTAAAACAATGTTCAATAAAAAGAACTATGTTCCCCCTTCGCGTTTCACTTAATATTTAATATTTTTAAGTAGCTTAACTCATTTTAAAAAATGTGTTGTATACAATATTGCTGATTTTAAACTATCATGATCATACTAGCATAAGTGAGGGGGAGGACAGGGGTAAGGGAGACAGGGAGAAAGGGGGTAGGAGAAAGGGGTTGGGAGAAAGGAGAAAGGGGGTAGGAGAAAGGAGAGGAAGGCTGGGAGAAAGGAGAAAAATTTGGAGAAAGGAGAAAAAATAAAATATCTCTCCTTTTAAAAAAATTTCTAATATTTCAAGAAAAAATATCTCAAAAGGAGATGTTTTATTCCAATGGGAGAAAGGAGAACGGGGGTAGGAGAAAGGAAAAGAGGGGTGGGAGAAGGGAGAAGGGTACCCCCTGTCCTCCCCCTCATAAGTTTTATGAAAATCTAGTGAATTGTATCCGTGAGAACACTAGCAAGACTGGATCGACATACGGACAGACAAACGGAAGGACGGGCACCCAGTATTTTAATAGCAACGCGTAACGCAGGATATATCATGTTTAATGTAAATTTAAAGACTCTATTGTTAGGTGTTTATTTACACCAGAATGTTTAATTTAAATGGATAACTGTAACATTGATCATAACATTATGTAAATTAGATACACCCTCTCATATTAATGCCCTCGTGGACACTGGTATATCTAATATTTAATTGAACTGTTCCGCAACCTCTCAACCTGCAAACTGCAACCAGCTAGTCCTATAACATATGACCATGGGGACATTATTTACTATTTCTAAATTTGTACTCCACTCACGCTTTTTGTCTACAAAAGACTCATTAGTGACGCACAAATAAAATAAAGTTCAAAAAGGCCAAATACAGAATGAAATTTAAGAGCATTGACGACCGAAAATTCTGAAAAGTTTTGCCAAATACATAAAGCATGAATAATGCATATAAAAGCATATTCTGATAGTGTAAGGATATGATATCTATATATTACCTTAAAAGTTCAACTAAGGTCATACAAACATATGACTGAACATTAAATACAGATAGCATTTGTAAATTGTGATATGATTAAACGACTAGACAGCAGACGGTAAAGTCCGAAGGTAACTTCCGCATCGAAAGTACATAGTTTATAAAAGAACCTTTCATATATAATGCATAATTCGTGTGAACTATCAAAATGCGTGCACATATGAATCAAATATAAACTTTAATTTTCAGTCTATCATGTTGTTTGTAAATATTTATCGAAAGACAAATAGCACTCAGTACGGATTTATATACTGATTTTGCTATAGAAATCATTCCAATTAAGGTATTACCAACTTAAAATATATACGTATGAGATGACTCAACTGGAATAATTTAAGTTCATTTATATGTCTTGGAGTTTAGTGTGAAGTCCATTTTTAGATAATGAACTAGAACACACTTTTATTTAGATGTCAGCTGGAAACCACCTCCGGGTGCTGTATCTTCTCGCTGTGTTGAAGACCCATTGGTAACCTTCGGCTGTTGTAGGCTCTTTGGTCGGGTTGTTGTCTCGTTGACATTTTCCTCATTTCCTTTTTCAATTTTATTCTTTAGCTCTGTTTGATTTTTTTATCCATCTTTTTTTTTAAAAATGTCCTGCTGATAATAAATGATCAGTAACTATTAAGTTTTTTTGTGATTAATACCTACTGCTTTGTAAAACAATCACATACTACCATCAATAGTTGTTTCCGTTCCACAAGAGCATGAACAGACAGAGGATATTTTAAAGGTGTATGTATCTACCTATTTACATGTTCTATAAGTTTATCTACCTTTATTACATTTATTTAAAGAAAGAAAAAGAAAATGAATAGAGCCCTTACTTGCAAAGGCAATATAAAAAAAATATCTACATCTACTGGCATATACAATGTATGGTTGAAGGTCGTTACTTTTCTCGTTTGAATTGTTTTACATTGTCTTATTGGGGCCTTTTATAGCTGACTATGCGGTATGGGCTTTGCTCATTGTTGAAGGCCGTACGGTGACCTATAATTGTTAATGTCTGTGTCATTTTGGTCTCTTGTGGACAGTTGTCTCATTGGCAATCATAACACATGTTCTTTTTTTTATATTGACACAGTATTTGAGTATAAATTTGCTCAGCCCTCATATATATTACTGGATGTTTAAAACAAAAAATAAATACATAAAATTGAGAATGGAAATGGGGAATGTGTCAAAGAGACAACAACCCGACCAAATAAAAAAACAACCGCAGAGGGTCACCAACAGGTCTTCAATGTAGCGAGAAATTCCCGCACCCGGAGGCGTCCCTCAGCTGGCCCCCAAACAAATATATACTAGTCCAGTGATAAGGAACGCCATACTAATTTAAATTGTACACAAGAAACTAAAATTAAAATAATACAAGACTTACAAAGGCCAGAGGCTCCTGACTTGGGACAGGCGCAAAAATGCGGCGGGGTTAAACATGTTTGTGAGATCTCAACCCTCCCCCTATACTTTTAACCAATGTAGAAAAGTAAACGCATAACAATACGCACATTAAAATTCAGTCCAAGAGAAGTCCGAGTCTGATGTCAGAAGATGTAACCAAAGAAAATAAACAAAATGACAATAATACATAAATAACAACAGACTACTAGCAGTTCACTGACATGCCAGCTCCAGACTTCAATTAAACTGACTAAAAGATTATTATTTCATCATATGAACATCAGGCACAATCCTTCCGGTTAGGGGTTTAGTATCATACCATCATAACATATATGAGAAGAACATAACCCGTGTATTAATTCCCATATATATTACGCGTCTAGCGTACCAGATTAAGTCTGGTATCTTTCAAGAGCTTTGATGAGTTTCACAATGATATCACAACACACCTATACCCCGTCCAATACCTTCAATTTCACCCATTTAAATTATCTTTTCAAATCAGGTTTGGGTCTTTATTTTATTTTTGGGGAATTCTTGTTACCAATTTACTTCTATGTCTGATTTAGGGAACAACCAATAAAAATTAAAAAGTAGGAGGAAGAAATAAACCTGGTTTGAAGGTTAGTGGTACATGAAATTAGCTGTTCAGTGGGAAAAGGGATGAGTCGAGAACACTAGAACGTGTAACAATTAATGTGACAAATACTAGACTTTGGCCAAGTTGGAGGTCAAACTGATGAACGCTATTTTAAAACAATAATTATCTGTTGATCGTTGTTAGAAGAAATATCCATGCAAATACGTAATGTTTTATTCTTTGTAAACCGAGAAACATATATTCAACCCCCCTCTTTGTATATCTATATCTGAAACAAAACAAAAAAAACACATAAAAGATGTTAGTACATAATTTATTAGGTAGTGAACGTTCAAATGAAAATAATTTTTTTTACTATTTTAAAAGGAAATAATAACCATAGATGAAAGCTCTGTTATCATTTTTTGCTTTCATCATTGTTTTTACAAGAACTTTTATCAAATGAATATATATTTTTTTTTTACTTCTCACAATCGATTTATGACTTTCGAACAGGGGTATACTTCTGTTACCTTTATTTATTTAGAACGTGTCAAATATAAGAGATTTCCAATTCTATGCTGAAAAGAACGATATTTTGTCGCAGGATTTCCATTGGTTGGATTTGCTTATTCTATTTGTGCTTCAGTTTTGGCTTTCTTAGATAAGTATTTTAGTAAAAGGAGGGACGAAAGATACCAAAGGGACAGTCAAACTCATAAATCTTAAACAAACTGACAACGCCATGGCTAAAAATGAAAAAGACAAACAGAAAAACAATAGTACACATGACACAACATAGAAAACTAAAGAATGAACAACACGAACCCCACCAAAAACTAGGGGTGATCTCAGGTGCTCCGGAAGGGTAAGCAGATCCTGCTCCACATGTGGCACTCGTCGTGTTGCTTATGTGATTACAAATCCGGTAAATAGTCTAATTCGGTAGGTCACATTCATGAAAGGGAAGGGGATTGTAGTTACGACGTAAGGAAAATATCCGATATCATTTGTGAAACGGTTATTCCATAACGGTCAACCAACTCGTGATGGCGTCCGTAAAATTTACGAAGGGATGATTTCAACTTCACCATTTGGAACTTTTGGTTGAATAGCTTCCTTGTGAGCAGTAACCCTCTATCAAGAAAATCATGATAGGAAATGCAAGCACGGGAATATCGTATCAATTGGGAGATATATACCCCGTATGCAGGTGCTGCTGGAATGTTGCTACTTAGAAATGGAAAGTTCACAATTGGAAAGCTGAAATCATCTCTTTTGTCGTAAAGTTTTGTTTTCAACCGACCCTCATTGTCAATTTCTAGATGTAAGTCAATATATGAAGCCGGCTTAACTGTATCTGTTGTATCCTTTATCTCCAATTCGACGGGATAGATGCGTTCCACATAGTCATCAAATTTTGAATTGTTTAGTGAAAGAACGTCATCTATATAGCGGAAAGTAGAGTTAAAGGATATTGCTAACTTCTTATCTTTCTTCCTAAGAAGTTCCTGCATGAAGTCAGCCTTATAATAATAAAAAAACAAGTCGGCAAGTAGAGGGGCACAGTTTGTTCCCATTGGGATGCCGACAGTCTGTTGAAAAACACGTCCTCCGAACGTTACAAATATGTTGTCAATCAAGAAATCAAGCATCTTGATAATATCGGTTTCAGAGAATTTTTTGTTTGAATCAGAGTGATTCTTTACAAAGTATGATTTATCCCTCCCTAAGACAAGATACTTGTATCTACGTTGGCCATTCTTTTTTATGAAGCAAAGTAATACCAACTCGTTCAATTTGTCTTTTAGTTTGGAATGTGGAATACTTGTGTACAGAGTAGAAAAGTCAAATGTTTTAATACTGTTACAAGATGAAAGAGAGTTAGATTGTATGTACTCTAAAAGATCTTTGGAATTTTTAAGTATCCACATCTGATTCATGCCACCTCTAGAATAGGCAGTTTCACAATAACAGTAGTGTTTGGAATGTATTTCAATATGCCTGTGCTGTCATATATCATGTCTGCATGTTGTGTGTATTCATGTTGTGGTTATGTTATTTTTATATTCGGTAAAAAGCTCTTAAGAGCTTATGTTTGTGTTGTAATATGTGAACCGACTCAAAATCAAACTTTCGGAATTGTATTCGCATTCATTATGAATATTTATTTTTGATTTAAGGATACCCTTGTATATGAAGTGCAACGCAACGCAACTCACAACCGATTTATCAACTATTTAAACAATATTTACTTATAGTCTTCAAACATCACCTCATACTTAATGTCTGATTCACAAGATCAAAGTACATCCAGGGTACGTTCCCATGTTTGTGTGTTATGTCTTCTGATAATAATGACCTCCATTCGGTTACCGACAAGGGTTGTTGTGATTTTTGACATATTTGTTTGATACAATTATGATGAAAAAAAAACACTCCTGAGAGATTGAAAACATTTACAAATACATTTCAATGTCTCAAATGTTCTTTTAAGAGAATAACACGCACGCCAAATTGATTGGTACTCCAAAACTAAAGCCAACCAAACATGTATGAAAGTATCCCCACGTTACTAGTGCAACTTTTTTATAATAAAAAAAAACCGACTGCATGTGCATGAAAAAAACCTAAAAAATACCGATTATATCTTACATTGACAATTAGTAATACATAAAAAAAATGTAAAATGTCTTTTTATGATTAACAGAAATTAGTGACGTATCTATGCCAAAGTTTGTCATCTTATTTTAAATTAAATAGACGAGAAAATGCTTTATACTGAAAATAATGTAACATATAAACTTGTTAAATAACATACTTATTTTCTATATTGTTTTAATATCATAGTCTCCTACAATACTGTAGATATATATTTATATCACACTAAATATAATATTTTAT
Organism: Mytilus edulis; assembly: GCF_963676685.1. NCBI lineage: Eukaryota > Metazoa > Mollusca > Bivalvia > Mytilida > Mytilidae > Mytilus > Mytilus edulis. Next base: position 24,678,867 of record NC_092353.1, on the reverse strand, counting down.
TATTCATTATTAAGAGATGAAACTTAAATGAATATTGAACTGAATCGAATGAATTTGTCAATCAAATTAAAATATGTACAATATTAAATAAATCCGATATAAATAAACATGCACTTAACGATTCAAGGCATGCATCACTCATGTAACATGCATCTAAAAATAGTATTTGGGACTGTTTATCTATTATGATATAAATAATATTTATATTTTTCTATTTACCTGTATTATATGATCTACATTTATCATCACAAAATGTAAGTTGAAATGTTTATACTTTCAAACTCGTATAAATATAAATAATTTAAGAAACCTTCCATGTTTGGAATTTACTTGCAAGATGGAGTGAAAAAAACTCGAATGTCAGAGCTTTTCCAGGCATAGAATACCGTAGCTCTATTTGGCACAACTGTTTGGAATTTTGGGTCCTCAATGCTCTTTAACTTTGTACTTGTTTGGCTTCCAACAATATAACTATTTTGATCAGAGCGTCACTGATGAGTCTTATATAGACGAAACGTACGTCTGGCGTATTAAATTGAAAGTCTTGTACCTTTGATAAATGTTGACACCACTGGTTCGATGCCACTGCTGGTGGGTGTTTAGTCAACGAGGGTATCACCAGCCCAGTAGTTAGCACTTCGGTGTTGACATGACTATTTATTATATGGTCATGTTCATAAATTTCCTGTTTTTAACTGTTTGAAAATTGAGATGGTTTAAGAATCATACAAAACAGTCCCAAATTTATCATCTACTGTTGATTTCCTTATTTTCGTGGGTATCAATTTTCGTGGATTAAGAAAAATTTACATGTTCGTGGTTATCTTATTTCGTGGTTTCACTGAAGTCCGCATACAAGCTTATACGAAATGTGTTATTCGTTGGATATTTAATTTCGTGGTTCATCTATACCCCCGAAATCCACGAAAATTGGTATCCCACGAATAATTTTGAATTCATAGTATTTTATATTTGAATGTTCAAAACGCAATCAAATTCTTAATAAAGATGTTTCAAAACTGGTGTAAAGTTGTTTAGAAACTGACGACTCCGGGTGCGAGAATTTCTCGCTGCATTGAAGAACTGTTGGTGACCTTCTGCTGTTGTCTGTTCTATGGTCGAGTTGTTGTCTCTTTGACACATTCCCCATTGCCATTCTCAATTTTATGGTGTACAAAATGTTTCGAAACTGGTATAAAGTTGATATATAAATACCTGTTGATGTATATGATATAAAATTCAGAATGGAAATGGGGAATGTGCCAAAGAGACAACAACCTGACCATAGAAAAAAACAACAGCAGATGGTCACCAACAGGTCTTCAATGTAGCGAGAAATTCCCGCACCCGGAGGCGTCCTTCAGCTGGCCCCTAAACAAATATATACTAGTTCAGTGATAATGAACGCCATACTAATTTCCAAATTGTACACAAGAAACTAAAATTAAAATAACACAAGACTAACAAAGGCCAGAGGCTCCTGACTTGGGACAGGCGCAAAAATGCGGCGGGGTTAAACATGTTCATGAGATCTCAACCCCCCCCCTATACCTCTAGCCAATGTAGAAAAGTAAACGCATAACAATACGCACATTAAAATTCAGTCCAAGAGAAGTCCGAGTCTGATGTCAGAAGATGTAACCAAAGATAGTGTACTTGTTAATGGTCAATTTCTATCTGACGCAGCAGCTCACATGCAGATAGCATAGATATATTAAAAAATAACAATTATCTAAATGATGAAATGTCTTCTTTACAGCTGTAACATAACAGTTCCATCAACATCTATATAAAACAACGAAGAAAATAAATAGTGCATATACATGGATGAATAAATGTCATTGCTATAGTTGCCCATAGCGATAGTTGTATGAAAATGAGGAGGTGGGGTTATAATGATTATAAGTGAGACAATTGTCCCCAGAAGTAAAACGAAGTGTAAGTAATTAAATAAAGGTCATTATTTGATTAAAAAGAGGAGAAAGGGGAAGCAAAATGTAAAAGGAAGTTATTTTAGATAAATTAGCTTCCTTCATATGTCAACATTTATATATATATATAAATGTTGTAAACAATAACATCTTCATGCCTAATATATCATGTACTGTAGTACGCCGCTAGATTAAAACTGACGTGGAAAGGTAACACATGCCCACCGAAAGCTCTTTTTTTAGAGCCCAGGTGGTCGTGTGGTCTAGCGGGACGGCTGCAGTGCAGGCGATTTGGTGTTACGATATCACAGTAGCATGGGTTCGAATCCCGGCGAGGGAAGAACCAAAAATTTGCGAAAGCAAATTTACAGATCTAACATTGTTGGGTTGATGTTTAGACGAGTTGTATATACATTATGTACACAGCCATGTATCACCATCATTGATGGCGATCCGATGGATACATCTGTTGTAGGGTTGTCACTGACTCAGACGTATTTATGAATATAATTATTTTCTGTGACTGTATCTTACATTAATTTGTAGGATCCTTTACTATAGATAATTTAGCTGATCTGTAAACAATAACATCTTCATGCCTAATATATCATGTACTGTAGTACGCCGCTATATTAAAACTGACGTGGAAAGGTAACACATGCCCACCGAAAGCTCTTTTTTTAGAGCCCAGGTGGTCGTGTGGTCTAGCGGGACGGCTGCAGTGCAGGCGATTTGGTGTCACGATATCACAGTAGCATGGGTTCGAATCCCGGCGAGGGAAGAACCAAAAATTTGCGAAAGCAAATTTACAGATCTAACATTGTTGGGTTGATGTTTAGACGAGTTGTATATACATTATGTACACAGCCATGTATCACCATCATTGATGGCGATCCGATGGATACATCTGTTGTAGGGTTGTCACTGACTCAGACGTACTTATGAATATAATTATTTTCTGTGACTGTATCTTACATTAATTTGTAGGATCCTTTACTATAGATAATTTAGCTGATCTGTAAACAAAAACATCTTCATGCCTAATATATCATGTACTGTAGTACGCCGCTAGATTAAAACTGACGTGGAAAGGTAACACATGCCCACCGAAAGCTCTTTTTTTAGAGCCCAGGTGGTCGTGTGGTCTAGCGGGACGGCTGCAGTGCAGGAGATTTGGTGTCACGATATCACAGTAGCATGGGTTCGAATCCCGGCGAGGGAAGAACCAAAAATTTGCGAAAGCAAATTTACAGATCTAACATTGTTGGGTTGATGTTTAGACGAGTTGTATATATATATATATATATATATATATATATATATATATATATATATATATATATATATATATATATAAAGTCTCTGAATGATTGTATAATAAAAACTATAACACAAATTTCCATACGTTACGGCCTTCTTCGTTGGAATAAATCACAATATATATGAGCCCAGGTGGTCGTGTGGTCTAGCGGGACGGCTGCAGTGCAGGCGATTTGGTGTCACGATATCACAGTAGCATGGGTTCGAATCCCGGCGAGGGAAGAACCAAAAATTTGCGAAAGCAAATTTACAGATCTAACATTGTTGGGTTGATGTTTAGACGAGTTGTATATACATTATGTACACAGCCATGTATCACCATCATTGATGGCGATCCGATGGATACATCTGTTGTAGAGTGTCACTGTCTCAGACGTACTTATATATATACAAAAAAAGTGTTTTTTCAAGCGGTGTACAGAATTATATATTAAAAATCAAATACACAAAAAGAGTTTTAAAAGCAGCATTGTCTAGCTCTTTCATCCATCTTGGGACTTTTCAAGACTATGAACGTCGTTATTGGGAACACATTAGTATTGCGACGTAACGTCATTTTTCGTAACATATTAGTAGTATGACGCAACGTTATTGTTCATGTAACTACTAAGCATTAAGCTTGGCGTCAAACACTTTTATGAATTTTCTTTCTAGTTCTTTACGGTATGCTTCTGTTGGTTCCGTACATTTGAACAACGGGAAAAAATTGAATTTTCCTCCCGCACAAATGTCTAAATGTTCGCTCAATGGAATTTGTCTGTACTCGGGTTGCCGTATTTGCTGAGTAAATTTTCGATTTGCAAGTCATATTTGCGTTTACTGTAAATTTTTTACCGTTTTTGAAATATTTCGTATTGCCGATTTCTAAGTAATTATAATTGTCTCTGGAAAATACTCCACGAACGTGAATCGCCACAAATTTGTACGGATGATATGTTTTTCAACTATTTCAAATCGTGCTTTTGTAAGTTGGCGTTTCAAATTTTTCGCTTGTCTTCTACTATATATGATCGATTCTTCTTTTTACCAATTTTTGCATTGTTTCACTTTGATGTAAAATCGGAAAAATCGATTTTAGAAACTTGAAGGCATTTGGTAATGACGGATCATGAGTAGTCACAAACGGGAGGACATCATCATCGGTTGTCTGTTCCTTCGTTGTTCTAAGTTGATTTGTAGACATTTTATTTGTCCTCTCGATACTGTCATCCAGAAGTTTTAATGGATATTTACGTCATAATACTAATGTGTTCCCCATAACTACGTTCATAGTCTTGAAAAGTCCCAAGATGGATGAAAGCGTTAGACAATGATGCTTTTAAAACTCTTTTTGTGTATTTAATTTTTAATATATGTATATATATATGTGTGCACTAAAAATATAGATAAAGACGTTTAAAATCAAATTATTAAGAAACTATTATCAATGCAGCATTTTTTTGCTTTTTGATACTATGTCTTTTCATGTGAAAAATACGAAATATGGTTTTCCAAAGGACTTCGTTTATGAAAATGATTGCTAATTGATCGGACACTTTCGTTCTCTTTTCGGCCTGCTCAATATGGACAGTTGTTACTTTTATATAAAAAAGCACTTTTAAAATAAATATCTTTATCACCAAGTTCACTTAACTCGTCATTAAGAATACCACAGACAAATTAGTCTACTTTATACTTAAAATTGAGAAAGGAAATGGTGAATATGTCAAAGCGACAACCACCCGACCATAGAGTAAACAACAGCCGAAGGCAACCAATGGGTCTTCAATGTAGCGAGAATTCCCGCACCCGTAGGTGTCCTTCAGCTGGCCCCTAAAATATGCATAATAGTACAGTGATAATGGACGTCATACTAAACTCCGAATTATACACAAGAAACTAAAATTTAAAATCATACAAGACTAACAAAGGCCAGAGGCTCCTGACTTGGGACAGGCGCAAAATTGCGGCGGGGTTAAACATGTTTATGAGATCTCAACCCTCCCCCTATACCTCTAGCCAATGTAGAAAAGTAAAAGAATAACAATACGCACATTAAAATTCAGTTCAAGAGAAGTCCGAGTCTGATGTCAAAAGATGTAACAAAAGAAAATAAATAAAATGACAATAATACATAAATAACAACAGACTACTAGCAGTTAACTGACATGCCAGCTCCAGACCTCAATTAAACTGATTGAAAGATTATGTCTTTATCATATGAATATCAGGTACAATCCCTCCCGTTAGGGGTTTAGTATCATACTATCATAAAATATATGAGAAGAACATAACCTGTGTCATGCCAACAACTGTTTTTTTAAGAAATAAATGTGTTTAGTTCCGATGCAAAGACCCTATCAGTGAATCAATGTTAAAGCCAAAATATGCAATCTTTAATGACCTGACAACAGTATCGTAACTATATCCCCTTTTAATAAGTCTATTTAAAGGTTTTGTTAGTTTCTGAGGAGAATACTGACATTTTTGTGCTTTATAAAGAATATTTCCATAAAATTTTGGATGTGAAATACCTGAACGTATAAGATGTCTGCATGTTGAGTTATATTTACGAATTATTTCCTTATACCGGTGATAAAATTTAGTAAATGTTTTGACCAGTTTGTGATATCGAAAACCCTGGTGTAAATTTAGCCGTATACTTATTATCAATTTTAAAAAAAACCAACATTATATGTAAAAAAAAATGTAAGGATTTTATTTTTAATGACGAATTACCCTTTCAAGGGAGGTAACTTATTTCCATTGTTTAATCATGATATTTTTATGCACACCTCTGACAATTTTTTTCTCTCTGTCTGTTGTCTAAATTCTAACACATTTGACAATAAGTGACAATTTTAAATTGGTCCAAAACCAAATATGTGTGTGATGTCATAATCAAACAACATCAAAATAACGCCAATACAATTTTGATTTTAAAAGATATTAGCAAAACCTTTATAATTACTTCTGCAATGAAACACTTTTTGTTTCAGTATTTGAAACCTGGTTTGTTCTTGCAAGCTATGCAGTATTTGTTAGCACTTTTAATCATTATCACTATTTTGACAGTCATGGGCTTACGATGACTTTGTTCAATTTTCAAAATTTCTCATAGTGTCATTTTATCATGGTATATATGGCAATTTCGAAATAAACCTTCAAAATATATATAAACACGTAAGGAATATTACAAAAGGTTTACTTAGAGACATGCTGATACTTATTCATTTGTGTACTATGATACCAGCCAAACAACTGTCATCAAAATAAGCCAACATTATAGTTAGAGTACAGTATTATCACCTAACAATATATTTTTAGACCACATTAATCTAGTCGACAGCTACATGTAGCGATAACCTTGCATAAATTCATGCTTTGCATAAAGTACACCAGCATTTATTCTGTCCTTGTTATTTGAATAAGCGATAGTGGTTTATATACTTTAAAAAAAATGCAAACTCAGCAAAAGAAAACATTAAGCATGTTAACTTACTTTAAAACGCAAGTTGTCGCTCTTATACTAATTTTATTAACTTACAAAAGATAATCAAAATGCATTTTACAATAACATTGAAGTTACGAATTTTACTGTACCAGATGCTCCAGGCCAATATTTGATTAGACTAAATGAAGAGCTGATTAAACATATAATAACCCTAAAATTTCTTTTTTGAATGGTTTTACACTAGTCATTTAGGGGGCCTTTCATAGCTTGCTGTTCGGTGTGAGCCAATGCTCTGATTTGGAGAACGTACTTTGACCTATAATGGTTTATTTTTTACAATTTGTGACTTGGATGGAGAGATTTTTCATTGACGCTCATACACATTCTTTGTAAGGGTGCACTTTTAAGTTTCTTTGAAATTTATATCAACAATCAAGTAATGAGTTTGAAAACAAGTATCAATCGATTGTTTTTACAGCCTCGGAGTTATGTCCCTTTGAAGTAACATTTTTATGGAAAATTGAGCTGTGCCTTCATTTGTTGTCGAGATTTTATCAAACCTAATTTAATATGTTCAAGGGTATATATCAGTTACTGCCATTTCTTGGACGATTTTGATAATAATTGCTGATCAAATTCTTTTACAGTAATGACATATTTGAATTTGTGGTGGATAGTATCATACGCTGACGTTGGAATAATGATTTCTTCATATATTCATATATTTCTTATAATTGACTCTCTTTATTTCATATTTCCTGATATATCAAACAGTTTTTGTCAGTTTACTCCAATTTAAAATAACAAGAGTTGATTGTACATTATTTGCATTTTCTTCTTATAGATTCATCCGACATAACTCATGTTTGTCTACGTACTAATTAGTGACACGCAAATCAAAGAGAGATCAAATACCGTTGGAGAGCATTGAGTACCAGACAAATACCGAAAGGTATTGCGAAATTCAGCTATACAATATAATATGCTTTCTCATATTCAAGCCAATTAAAAATAAAATTACTGGATTCGCCCCTGACATCAATGATATTTTGTGTCAACACAGAAGTGCAGACTGTTTGGCTCGTGATACTTCAGTTTTAAAATTTCTAAATGACAAATAAAATATCTGTCAACATTTGAAGGAAGCAGCATATGACACATGGGGACATCAATGCCAGGTTTTACATTTTCATTTGTTTTATTTGCAAGTTTATATGAATTTAAAAAAAATTCAAGCAGTAATTGAATGGAGATTTCACTTCGTTACGAGACATACACATGGAAGAGGAATAACGTTCTAAATAAATTGACACACATTTGTCAAATGTTTAAATCCATGTTTTATTCCTTTATATCTCATACGATTTTCATTTGGAAAACATTTAAAAAAACATCTATTTATCATCCAATTTCTCAAAAACATACGTTTATCTTAAGATTTCTCGAAAACAAATGTTTATCATATCTTTTTCAAATGAAGTTCATGTCATCATAACATATCTTTATTATGAAGTTCATATTATAACAAACCATTTCTTATGATTTTTATGTCATAAAAACTATATGTTTTGATACAACCTGGACCTATCCATAAAGTTATCGAAGGAACCAGGATTATAATATGATACGCCATACGCGCGTTTCGACTTCATAAGTATCACCAGTGACGCTCAGAACAAAATAGTTAGAAAGTGAAACAAGTATGAGTTGAAGAACATTAAGGACCCACAATTCCAAAATGTTTTGCCAAATATGGTAATCTATGCCTGTGACAAGCAAATCCTTAGTATTTCAAAATACTCATCCTGTTGCAAACAGTTAATTTATGAAAAATGACCATATAATTAATATTCATGTCAGAGCCGAATTGCTGACTACTGGGCTGATGATACCCTCAGGGACGAAACGTCTAACAGCATGTCATCGACCATTGGTGTAAATAGTTATCAAAAGTAAATATATTCATAAGTGAGAGGTTTAGTGCTAAACAAACAGGTTCAATCCACCTTTTTCTACATTTGCAAATGCCTGTACCATGTCAGGAATATGACAGTTCTTGTCCATTCGTTTTTGGTGTGTTTTGTTATTTGATTTTGCCATGTGATTATGGACTTTTCGATTGGATTTTCCTACAAGTTCAGTATTTTTGTGATTTTACTTCTCTTTTAATAGTACAGGTAACATGCAGAAAAAAATTGAAAAGGAAAATATACGAAATATAGTTTTAAACATGAAATAATTCATTGATATCATTTAATATATCAGCAGAAGAATAGAAATTGCATCCAGCATATGTTTAGTTCAAATCTGATTCTCTTTGTTTCATTCAATTCTAAGATAATAGCAATAATCTAAAAAAAATTATATAAGTGGAATTGTATACTCAATCAATGATGTTTAGAAATCAGTTTAGACAATTCGTTAAATTCACATCGTATTTCATTGTCGGTCAATGAAATTGTCTTTATGTCGTCAATGTATGGTTTGTGATTTTCGCCTTTGTATGTACTCCATAATGTTTCAGTATAATTTGGAATTACTACTAATGAGGTGTTTTAATAGTCATTGATCATGGTGATAGACCATAACTTACCTGATCATTTTGTGTATATGTGAGCATTGGATTTGACAGATTATTTAAAACAATGTCCGCTTTCGACACTCTGGTACTGTCATATAAAATGTAATCTTTAATATATATGTATGCAATCCCTAACCTGACAAATCATATACCACAAATTTATCTATGTTAAAAATTAAAATCACAAAAAAACTAAACTCCGAGGAAAATTTAAACAGGAAAGTCCCTAATCAGATGGCAAAATCTAACGCTTAAACACATCAAACGAATGGACAACAACTGCCATATTCCATATTCATATGATGGATTAGACCTTTTTATAGCTAGCTGAACCTCTCAGATGTATGACAGTCGCATATAAATTCATTAAATTGACAAAGTTGTGTGAACAAATCAAACAGACACAATACAGAGTTTCCTGACATGAAGTATATTGACCATTGGTCCTTGAAAGTTTTGTTTTTGAAATTGGCCATACGTAACGATATTTTGAGGTATTTGTATGATATATTGACAATAGGTTTTCCTTGTAACATAATTGCTAATGTACTCTTACTATTTATAGATAAAAGAACTATGTATCTTGACAATTGAATTAAATGTATGTTAAAGGTACATTTTAGTTATATCTTTTAGACACATTTGATAACCTGAATAAATAGTTACCTTATCCATATTATTTAAAGATAAATGTTGTTTGGAGATTGTTTGGCCTTGGCCTCTGGTGACATTTCTTATGTTTAGACTTTGATGGTCCTGATTGCATTTTTTATTGTAAAAAGAAGGTTTAAAAACCTATTAACTTTTTTAGTTTTCATTATAAGGTTTTATCCCTTATCAAGTATATCGTATCGGATTTGAAAATTATTAATTTCTGTGTTTTCAGGTTTGTTGGACAAATTGAAGTTTTTGAATCCATGTGAAATTCACATGAAATCACAAAATTGTCAAATGTGTCTGAGGGAACTGCTAGTGAAATGCTGTTGTTTTAAATAAAAAGTCTAGTTATATCTCTCAATCTGCAATTCAACTCTTAGTAATACTGGGCGTATTGCCGTTTTTTTGTTTTGTTTCTATGGATAGAGGTATAGGGGGATGGTTGAGATCTCAAAATCATGGTTAACCTCGCCGCATTTTTGCGTCTTTCCCAAGTCAGGACCCTCTTGCCTTTGTTAGTCTTGTTTGATTTTGATTTTTAGTTTCTTTCATATACTTTGGAGTTTAATATGACGTCAAATATCACTTCACTACAGTAGTACATATTATTGTTTACTGGCCAGCTGAAGCACGGTTCCGGGTGCGTGATGTTTCTCGTTGAATTGAAGACCCATTGGTGGCCTTCAACGAATACAGAAAGTTGCTGTAAATTAAACAATATTTGAGTCATATTGGTACGCGTAGTAAATACAGTGAGGTTGTTACAATAATTTTAAAACCGATGAACAAGTGGTGCTTATATAAAAATATCAAGAAGTTCCACTTCTTTTGTCTTTTGTTTAAATTTTAAACTGTCATGAAGGAAAGTGTTATTTTGGCTTTCTAACTCTTTCCGCGAAAATAGCGAAAAATAAACCTGTATTTAAAACATCCATTTTTACGGTTACCTTAAGTGAACCAATATAGTTGACAGATATACTTTTAAGTACACCGGCCTTGATACTAGTATCATAGACCAAACATACAGATAGATAAAAATAGAATGAGTTAATACTATTTGTAAACATAATTGACTATTTATAAACCGTATAAATATGATCATCTTAAAAGATGACATCAATACAATTGCTCTCTGCAAAAGTTCAGACCATATAAAAATACAAAGATGTGGGTTGATTGTCAATAAAACAAGTAGAGTTTGTTTGTAATCAACCATGTACTTTACGACTTTCACTTATACAAAAAACACCTTCTAAATGTTAACAATTTTATGGCTATTTACTCGTGCTGACCGTTATTAAGCCAAAGAAACATAATTACACCTTTTATAAATATAAGAATGCTGGATTATGTTTGGCTGGTAACAAGTGTATTTTCGCATATTTTAACTTTTTTTCTCATTGCCATTTTTGATATTACTCTTTTTTACCCTTGCGCCTCTTCCCACCAAAATTCGGTTATGACGTTAAATAACTACAGCCATTACGCATATAATACAATTCCAGTGGAATAAAAATAGGTTCTACTTATTCACAAAAATATGCATAAACATGTTTGTAGATTACAGATTACTTGTAAAACTCACATATTTTCCTCTACCATTACAGAGAGAATCAAAATCTATTCGGTGTTATTAAACAGATATAACACAGATAGTCGACGTTCCAATTAAATCAAATTTGAATAGTTGATACAGTTCCCTGTTTAAGAAATATAACCTCATCGGTTCAAACAACAAAAATACACCAGGGATGAAACATCAAAAAGCTGAATCTTTTTTTTTTTTTTTATAAAAAATTGGTAGTATTTGGTGGATTACTATTTCAATAGAAAATGGGACCCAATTGTATAATTTAAGCGCACTTGTATATGTATTCATATGAAGAAAAATCTTTTCAAAGACCAAAATAGAATTTTGAAATATTCTTTTACTTCACCTTCAGATATATTGAGGATGAACGTTAACTCAATAACCTTCATTACTGTCAGTGCTTACAGTTTACATATCCGAGTTATCGTGAGATTGAAAATACTACCGAGATATCTACTTCATGTCTTCTTCGTGCCCTCGACATCGACAGAGATGATTTTTTCAATATGTTATATATAACAACTAAGTTTACTCCGCCTTTGTGTAAGTTAACTGAAGATGGTTATTTATTTTATGAAGCTATCATCCTATTCTATACTTTCCTCATTTGATAACCGTCATTGGCTGACCCTTGGCTATAAACACTCATAATGAAGAGAGAGTTATTAAGTGCGTGGACATTAAATAGAATATAAATGTTAAGAACCATTGCTTGGATCAGGGAAATTTATACCTCTTTCGTAGGACTGATTCCAAGATTATAACCTTTTTATCCATTGTACAAAATAAGTGAATAGATATTTTTTGTGTATAAAATAAAGGCAACAGTAGAATACCGCTGTTCGAAAGTCATAAATTGAATGAGAGAAACAAATCCGGGTTATAAACTAAAACTGAGGCAAACACATCAACTATTATAAGAAGAAAACAACGAAACAACAGAAACACTGAAGTGCAACAAAAAAACAAAAACGAACTATAAAATAACAACTGCCATTTTCCTGACTTGGTAAAGGACATTTTAAGAAAAAAACAAATCTCCTTATAACCTTTTCAAAAGTTAAAGTATGCGTCGGCAGATGTTCTTTTTTTTGGTTGTCTAGTTTAATCAGGAACGATTAAACTTTAATATTTTAAATTTCTTGTATACTTTAGGAGCAAAACTATAAGTAAAAGCTGTAGGGAGATCAAATAATGTGAAATAATATCCTTATCAAATTGGATGTTGATTCCGTTTTTTTTTCATTTCTTTAAAGCGTAATGATTTACTTAAATATTGGGAAACCTATCTTAATACAAACTCCAATACAATAAAACATATAAATATTGCCAAGAAATTTTTCATTTTCAAAGGCATTTATTTATTTCACGTCTAAAAGAAAGCAATATATCCAAAGGTATTAAACATTTTGGTACTAAAATGTACCTTATACTTAACAAAATGTTTTTTAAAAATACTTTATATGTTTGAATCTGATCATTTTCAAAGGTTCAACTCCCTCACTTAAATATGACCTTGGACGATTTTGGCTATGCTATTTATGTTCCTATAGGTCTTACATCTCCCAAATTTCACACGATCTCGTTTCTTTTGGAAATGATAGGATGCCCCAGTTTTGTTTGTTATCTTAGTATGGTTGTTTTTAGGAAAGCAACACTTGTTAAATACATTTATTTGTCCACCATAATCATTCACAAATTAACTGTATGCATTGACTCCACTTTGATATATGATTCAATTATCTTCATTTAGATTTTTGCCGTAAATATGCCGATATTGTTCTTTGTCTCTGACGAACATGTTTTGTATTGGAAGCGAGTGTTTCGCTAAAGACTTCCGCAATTTTTTCGTATAACGAATGTTTTCGATCATATATTTTAAATCCCATTCCACGTCGATACAGAGCTTTTGTTTTCATACCTTGAAATGCTTCTTTTTCACTCTTGTCGAAATTAATAACAAGTATTTTGCAAAGTGTTTTGTCTGTAAGCATGTCCCATGCTAATTTATATTCCATCCGTTTTGTAAACGATTTACTTTTATCTAAATCATACATGTCAGAAGACTGCAGTATAAGGCAGTATTTGCAATTTTGCAAATTGTTAATGATGTTTTGCTCCTTTGTTCTACCAGGCAAAGAATCTCTATCAGGAATATAAGTGCTTATTTTCTTCCTCCGAAAGAAGGATTCTAATATTTGTAACACAAACAATCTGACATCATCGTTGTCTTCGTCAAATGAAATATATACATCAATTTTCCATCTTCTTTGTATATTTTCGTCAATTTGTTGGAACTGACTTCTAATAATTTCAACGTCGTAACGACGATGTCGGAGTTTCCACATCAGAATAAGAGAAAGAATCAGGGGTATTAATGAATATAAAGGCAACAGAGAAACTTGTTTTGAATCACAGTCTGTTTTTAGACTTACAAAATCTTCTATGGAAACATTCTTATCATTCGAGCAATATAGAGGATACAGTGCCTTTTTGAACTTTCTCCATTCACCGATCCATCGATTATCACAATTACAAGGTATACCTTTTTGACCAAACACAAAGACATTAGGATCGAGAGATTGAACTGATCTAGGGAGTGAATCAAGTAAGTGGTCTGTAAGTTTTATTTCTACAGCATTTGTAAAATTTCCGATACTTTCGTCAAAACTCTGTACAGGATTTCCGGCTAAATTTAAAATTTTCACAGCATTAAAATAGTATTTTGAACTTACACTCTGTATTTGATTACCTGTCATTGATAAAACAATTTTATGTTCTGTCACTGGCACAACATGTGGAAGATCTGTGCAATTTTGGTTAGAACACTCTATTATAAGACTGTCTGTGCTTGGTTGGGATGTACAGACGCATTTACATCGTCCAATGTTTGGACATCCATCCTGAACGTCACATACCATAAGGTGATGCAGACTTTCGTTATAAAAAAGTTCTGTAACTGATATACCTCGTAAAGGCTCTGGATTCTGACAAGTACTTTTAAATAATAAAGCTCCGAACAATCGATTGAAGTCATTATATTTCAAAGGGAGAAATTCGGCAAATGTACAATCGCAGTCATAAGTTGCTCCATGGTACTCAAGTTTACCGCATTTTACAAACTTATACAGATCTACCGGGTTGGTAACTATTGTCATAAAAGGGTGAATATTTAACCTTACGTTGGAGAAATCAATGTCACCACATAAATAAGAGTTTGATTCTGCAAGATTAAAATGTTTACTATTGGAAATCTTAATCGGATGTTTGTTATCTTTGTAGCTTAACATGCAAAAAGTATTATTCGGAACAATAATATTTCCAATATCTAGCGTATGTAAATGATTTTCATCAAGATGAATATAAAGAATATTAGTTCTTGGATAATTCAGTATATTAAAGTCAAGTTTTGTGATCTTATTACCAGACAGATCAATATATCTCAGCTTTGGCATTTCTGCAAATGTCTTATTGGAAACAAAAGTGAGTCTATTCTTATTCATTTTCAGTGTATCTAAAATTCGTAAACAGGAAATATTTCCGATTTCTTCAAATAGATTATAACTTACATCAATAAATACAACATAAAACTGGCATATATTCCTGGGTAGTTTTGTAAGGTATCCATGTGCGTATTCAAATCTGAAATAAGT
This sequence comes from Mytilus edulis, assembly GCF_963676685.1. Taxonomy (NCBI): domain Eukaryota; kingdom Metazoa; phylum Mollusca; class Bivalvia; order Mytilida; family Mytilidae; genus Mytilus; species Mytilus edulis. The sequence continues at coordinate 24,663,701 of NC_092353.1, read as the reverse complement.
TGAATTGTTGAATGCTTGATCAGTCATTAACAGACTTTCTGTTCCAAATACGTTTTCCATTTCAACGTCTAAAGGAAGATATGTGACATTAGGCAGTGGAATTGCCCATTCCGGAATCGCTTCACATGCTAGACACTGGTTTATAAAGTAAAATCCGAACTTTGAATGGTAATTGGTGTAACAGCTACTAGTGTTTTTACACCACAAATTTTTCATTCCATCGGGACTGCAATATGTGTATGATCCGATAACATATTGGAACGACACATATAGCACAATTGCGGCATAGAAATATATATCCATTTTATTTTTATATAAACATATTTGAAACATTATGAAGTGTTTTCCATTCTTATATTGGTCAGGATCTATTCTTTTTTTCAATATGTAAAGGGGGAATTCAGTCTGACATATTTGTGATTGTACATTTTTTTGTCACTAGAAACATAGATTGAATTTTAGATAACAGTAAAGGAATATTAACGTAAATTCTATATTTATATCTGTTTTTTTTAAATGATTTATTAGTTTACATTGGTAATGATACAACGCTTCCTTAAGGCGGTTCTAAATTTGTTTTAAAAGGTTAGATTAGAAGCAAACTTTGGGTACATGTAACCAAAACGCAAGACGTAAGAAATAACCAAAAACATCTATTTTTTTACATCATTAGTCTGAAACAGTAGTCACGTTTCTGTACAATAAATCGACGAAATCGTAAAAAATGTACAAATGTTGTGAAGGAATTTTGAAAAACAGAAATCAACAATTATACACCTTTCTAAATCTATAATCAACAACCAAATACTCATGATACCTATCATATTGCCGAAACACACAAAACTGGGTTGCTATAGTGACGAAACAAAGTCGGTGACACCAAAATTTTTACTTTTTCCTAAATTCATGAAATACCTTCAGTCAAAATTTAAGAAAAAATCACTGGTAGTATAGACAATAAGTAGCTGTTTGGTCTTTAACAGTTTTGAAATAATTGAATAGTCCGTGATATCTTATGTTGTATATAACTAATAAATAAATCATCTCAATTAGACATTATGTTTAGTTATTATTTAACCAGAGAAATTTTTCAACGTCACGTTAGTTTCTACGGTTGACATAGATTCTCATAATCTTAGATCTTTGGATAGAAGAATAGTTGTTTGATCTGTGTTTTTACCGATTGTAACATTTTGATTGAGCGTGTACATGTTCTGGACCATATGAGTATATACTCGTTTAGTTATTAACGGGCCTGACCATATGAGTATAATTATACTCGTTTGGTTATTAACGGGCCTGACCATATGAGTATTTGGACCATACGCGTATGGTCATGACCATTTGCGTATACTCATATGGTCCGACCATACACGTTTGGTCTGACCGTATGGGTATTGTCGGACCACATGAGTATATACTCGTTTGGTTATGAACAGGCCGGACCATATGAGTATTTGGACCATACAGGTATTTTTTTTAATATGCTTTAGAAACGTTTCAATAATACAATAAGCTTTATTTTAAAAAAAAGATGATGGTTACATAGAAATGTACACATTTTGCTTGCGAATGAAAAGCTAGACTTCTTTTCAGCTGCGTGCAGTGATACCGAGGTCTCGGACCTTTTCGATTTGTCTATGGTGTTTTAAAGAATCTCTAGATCTCCAATATCGTAAAATGAATGCATCACACCATATTCACAGGACTACATAAATAAAACATGGTCCTTGTCGGTGATGTCATCTACTTTACACAACAAACGTGGTAAAACACCAGACGCCCAGTCAACCACCGGTTTACGTTATGTTACAAAACTTCCTTTTACAATATATGCATTTGATTTTGACACCTTCCTATTCGTACAAATAGTGATTAAAATTAACTGTGTGAAACTGCTTATTTTCATTCATTTAATCTTTTTTTATCAAAATGTAATGCAATACGTTTAATGACGTGACAACTAGAATGGTCATACCTTATGAAGAGTTCAAAAAGTATTTAAAGTAAACGTGTTAATTATCCCGACCACATCAGTATCTACCCATATTGTCATGACCATACGCGTATGGTCCAAGTACTCATATGGTCCGAAACATATATATGAGGTGGAAAATACATGCATAGCATTAGACACCAAACTTTTCAACGCTACCGGTCTCGATCCTTTTACGGTTAATGTCAGTTCTTTATATTTTGATTGTTACCATTTTTGATTTCTTCTTAGAAGTTATTTTAGATTTCATCAATGGTAAACTATTTTTGCCAAATTCAATATAAATACATTCATGACAAAACATGTGTTTAGTTGTGTGTATGAGAAAGAGAGAGTCGGAGATATTCAGCGAAGTTTGATTGGCCGCCTTATTTAATAGTTGTCTTCACCCCTTTGCATGGATAGATTTTAGCCAATCCGTCAACAGACATAATTATTAATTCCGGTTTGTCATTTAAATCTATAATAACATGATCATGATTGAGTTCTTTCAATCTACTTAAGTAAGTAAGTAGTTTGGCAGGTCGGTTACTTGAACTTTTTTTCTCACTAGTTACTTTGGCTTTTTTGTTTAAAGTTGAAGTTTTCCGTTTTTTATAAAATAAAAATGTGTCTGTATAGTTATTAAATCTGTTTCCCTTTCAATTTTAAATCTGGAGATGTGTGTTTGGACATCGATTAAATCTTCACCAAAAAAACTGATACCATTACGATGTTGCCTTTAATACGTGAACTAACTGTTTACATAATATATATATAACATAAATTACACCAGCCTTGACACTTTTATCGGATATCATATGTAGTTCACAGCAGTGCTGTCCTTGTATTTAATTGTTGTGTTTTTGTACTTCTCTTTTTTCTAGTTATATTACTTTTATTTGATTTCTGCTCTTGTTTCTGTCTAATTATTCAATCCTTCTCTCTATCGATTTCAATCCTCAATGTGTGTTCGGATACCGATAAAATCTGCACAAAACTGATACCACTTCGTCGTTACCTTAAATGAACTTACTTTTGGCGCATATACCCGTATGTGTCACATTAAGTATACCGGCCTTGACTCTTTTATCGAAGATCAAACATAGTGATGTCCTTGTATTAATGAATGGTACGATGTATGTTTATTTTCAAATTGAAAATGTTCAAGTTAAAACATTCATGGCCAGAAATAATTTGATATGGTGTTTGTTTTAGTTAGTGTATGTGACCGGGTCACAAGAGAGAGAGAAAAGACATGAAAGCGATACTCTTTTTTTCTCAGTATTGCAGTTACCTAATACGGATAATACATCGAACGAGCAGATATCATTATGATCTCATGTTTACTGTAAAATAAATAAGGATAAAGCCGCTAATATTAACCAGAGATTGACGATTATGAAATATCTGTTTTACAGATGATAGCAAATATGTTCCTTATGTGGTAAATACATTCTCGCTCCCTTTTTCCAAATGTGACCTAGCGCATTAGACGGAGTGTACTAACATTAGGAACACTACAGGTTTCACATGCGGGGATGAATCTGCTATCCCTTCTGGAGCACTTTGATTTTCTAAGTTACGTTTTGTTTACTTTTGTTTGTGTGTTTTTTTTTCTTTTCTTTTTTAGCCATGACTTCGTCAGATTTTTTCTACTTATGAGTTTGAATATCCCCAGTGGCGGATCCAGAGATTTTTGTAAGGGGTTCGCTCCAGTCACACTTCAGTGATTACCTATATAATCAACCAAATTTTTCCAACGAAAGGGGGGTGCCCGGACCCTCCGGGCCCCCTGGATCCGCCTTTGGTCACTTTGATGTATTTCGCTCTATCACTTTTTTTACCTAACATTATTAAAAACTGGTAACACTATCAGCGTCAGGCATTATTTAGTTTTTAATTATTTGTTTTAAAAATGAAGATAAAATATTTCGAAAGCTGCATAAATACTTGGTTTTCTAGCATTGACATGCAAAATTGGCTGATACATAGCTCAGAACCCCTTTAGTCAATACTGCCGATGCTCGTTCGTTTGCTTGTTACGAACATGGAGTGCTAAAAGTATTGATATGTATAGATTATCGGGTTTTCTACACACTGATATATTGTAAAATATCAGCCGCGAACCACAATGTTAACCTTTTTGGCGAGTGAGCGCAGATAACGAGCTAAAAAGTTTCACATTATATCGAGCGGTTGATATTTTACAATATCTGTAAGAAGAAAATCCGATTATCTTGTTATCGTTCTATTACTGGTCTTTTCTCTCATCCTTTTATCGTTCTATTACTGGTCTTTTCTCTCATCCTAGACAGTTTTACGCTTGACGCATTGTGACGTCGCTGATAACTTCTCCTCTTACATTGTGACGTCTCTAATAATGCCTGGTCTCGTTTTGAAGCCTAGATACGAGAATTACGGAGCGACAGAGCAGGGTGATATAGGCGTAGGGAAGGACGATAAATTTGTTGATCGTTTTCAAAAATCAATTTTTTTCAACTACATTGACTGTCCGTCTTTGTTCTTGTTCTTGTTCTTTTGGTTTATAATTTTTTTTTATAAGATAAAGTATGTTGAAGAGCATCTGAATACATGTATCCTTTATAAATTTAGAAATTCAGTCGATTAAAATATTGTTAAAAAAGGTAGAATTCAAATGAATGCAAGTCAAAATTGGTAATTGAGTTTTAATAATAATGTCTCATTGCAATACATATTTCCGTTTTCATAATGTCAAAACTTAACATGGTCACCGATTTTGTCTCGCTGTCTATATTATTAAGGTGTGAGTGATGTGTGACAACATAAAAATATAATTGACAGTATATGACGCCAGCCGTCTCGCCGTTATGCTTATTCTATTAATTCTACACTTTTTACAATGCTTATCGAGACCAATATGCTGACCCCATATAAACTCTTTGTAGCCAAACAGATATCTTTTATAGCAATTATAACGCCGGAAGATCAAATATATATGCACCAGCTACGTATTTCAACAGTAGGTGTCTTCGAAAATGTAACTCGATGCGAAATAATGGAATACCTAAACGTTTCATCACCAATTATGACAATAAGTTAAACCAAAGCCGGACAAGGAATCAGAGCTTTGCATGAGGGATATATATAATTCCTTAATTTCGAAATAATTAAAAAATTATAAAATAGAAAGCTTAAATAAGCGAATATCCGTATCCCCATGCCAATACCGAAGCACTACCGGCTAGTTGACTGATGAAACCTTCTAGCAATTAGCAGTTCACTAGCAGAGGTATCCACCCAGTGTTAGTAAAAACAGCCATGATCCCAATTTGTCTGCACCAGAAACGCATTTTCATGAGTGCAGCTTTGGATAGCGATTAATTGTAAATAAAAAACACTTAAAAAATAACGAGCATATTACTTGAAAAAAACCAACAAATACAAGTTTTTTTTTAAACATGATTATTTGAACTGTTCTTCATTTTAAATTTAAAAAAATAAACCTTTTGGTAGGTGCAATAAGAGATTTATGGTGTAAATTGATAATTTCAAAGTCGATATAGTACAAAGTGCTACATGTCTAAAAAAAATCTCGATATTCAGAGGCATCTCAAAGATTTCTAAATAAAATTTCCTACACAATTCATAAAAGTACTAACTTAAATATCATGAACCGTCGGAAATAAATTTGGAAGAGTGTCGCCGGATTATTAAAGATGCTCTTTTGTACTATTGTAAAAACTGAATTGTATCCTTGACATCATTTATGTATTTTTCGGCAATAAAAGTCATTGACAAATTATAGATATTCCTATGGACACCAATTGTGCCCCTTTAATAGCAGAATTGTTCGTCAACTGTTATGAATCACAATTTATTGCCAAACTCAGGAAAGAATAGTCAATTTCAGCTATTTGATAAATTCAACAACACTTACCGTTATCTTGATGATATTTGTTCGTTAAATTATCAAGAACTCTCTAGCTATACTGCCAAAAGAACTTACTGTGAATAAATCTAATACAAACAGCAATAACTACAAATGGACTACCCTTTCCTAATTTTAGATATTTCTGTAGTACACCAGAAACTCTACACAAACATGTAGGACAAAACTATCAAAAGAGATGATTTTTCTTTCCTTATTGTCAATATTTTGACTTTTTGGACGCTGGTATTCTTTTGGTACCGTCTAGCGGTGTTTGAATATCCCCACTTGTTCGATATTCTCGTGTTTGTAGTGACGTTTTGGATTTTAATGTGCGGAATCTATATATTTCTAGTAAATTCTTAATTTATTTGTATTGTAGTCCTGTCATCTAATGTTGTCATTTTAATGTTATATTTAAAATTGCCATAAATAAAGGCAACAGTAGTATATCGCTGATCGAAATTCATAAATCGATTGAGAAAAAAAAAACAATTACTACTGTTGCCTTTTTTTACTTAAGCCAAGGATTTCGTTACCACAAATAACTTTAAAAAAACTTTACTAAAGTATTTACTAAATTCTTCCATAGATATAACGTTTTGGTATTGAAGTTTGGTTGTACCTGAAGAAAACATATTTCGAACAGGATAGCGTATCCTCATTTTACGTAGATATTGTTAACGATCCTGGTTAACTTATCGATCCTTGAAATTAACTTATTCTAAAAGGTAACCAATTCCACACTGTAATTAATTCTTGGAATATTGTTTTAATTGTTGTAAATATTGATTTCGTTATCAGAAAAATTAAAACTATACTATATGTTACTCATATGTACTTTCACAGTACTACAATCTGTCGATACTTGTAGTTTGGCATTGCACAAGATCATGTTTTTCTTTGACTATTAAAAAATACATGATGTTTTTCATAAGTTGTAATTGGCTTTGAACAAGCCGTCAGTAATTGCGAGTACTCTTATATCTGTATTTTGCGTGTTTTTGTTTTTGGGATGTACACATACGAGTCGACATCCACTTTTGGTTTTTGTTAGATGTATTTCTATGTGCATCCATCTGATGAGTTGAGCCTTTTTCAACTGATTTTTATAGCGAGTTCTTATGTTGTACCGTTACATCAATGGCCCAGGTTAAGGTGGTGAGCGCTCACAAACATGTTAGCCCATCACATTCTTTATGTGCTGTCCCAAGTTAGGAGCTTATATTTCAGCGTTTGTCGTTGGTTCATGTTTGTCATATTGTGTAAATTATGTGTTATTGTAAATTAAAACATAGCCAACCACACGGTATGTTTTTTTCCTTATTGTTGAAAGCCGTATTGTTTCCTATAATTGCTAACTTCCACTTCAATTGATCTAAGAATTAACCACTTAAGAACACTAAGAGAATCAACTTATCAAAGAGTCATAATGTGGTATATGTGAAAACCACATATAGTAGAACTACATATATGCATTGAATGGAGCAGCCCACTACTCCCATGTCCTCAACTTAAAAATGGCGTTTGACACAATCTATCAAGCAACTTTTTAACATGTGCGGCATCACAATCACCAGGAGTTGGATAGGTCACATCCTGAGTGTGGATGCATGGATTGATTGTCGAATTGCCTTGTAGAAAGACAAAAGACAACTTGGAGATGAATGGTAGACAAAGAAGTAACATAATTTTGATGAAGGACATGGGGAGAAGCAAAACAACAAGCAGCAGACATACTAAGATGGAAGGCTTCCATTCGCGCTCTATGCGACACATGGCGCTTACGAGAGTTAATATTAATAATACATGAATTAAGTGTTTGCATAAACTGATGGTTAAATTTTTAAATGTGTAATCACAATTATATTACAAAACACTTAATTAAAATGTGTTTCCATAGTGAATACCAGATTCGAGCCTTGTTATAATCGATTATCATACGTGTTGATAGTAAACTCATTATAAACTTCAGGACAAAATTGTGTACGCCAGACTTATCCGTGACTCTCCAATCAAAAATGATAAAAAGTAATTATCAAAGAATACTTGCAGTAACATGTACAAGACTTGGTGCTTGATCTAATAATCTGTACATTATATACTAATTTGTTTTTCTAAGAACTGATCAATGGGTGTATGTGTTTGAAAGAAATATAAACTATTTGTTTACTTTTTAGTTAATCTTGATATATATTCATTTGTTGGTTCGCATTAGAAATGCTTTCCAAATTGTAGTGTCTTTTTCCAGTAAAGGCATAATAGAATGTATTTAAATTGTTATCGTGCAGCGTTTTTGTAAAAAGGCCTACCTTTTCAATTTTAAAATGACCATTACAAGGACGTTTTGTATATAAAATACACACTTAAAACATACGATACACTTTGACTGTGATAATGGACAAGAGAGCCGGGGTCATTGAATTCGGATGGAGGACATAGGAAGAAGCACAACAAGCAGAAGACAGACTTAGATGAAAGACTTACATTTGCACCCTACGCGACACATGGCCCTAAAGGGTGTTGTAAGTTGCAATTTGTAATATTAATAATAAATAAAGTGGTTTGTTTCCATGTACTGATGTTTTTGTAATGTGTAATCACAATTATATATAAAAAAAAACGCTTCATCAAAATGTGTGTCCATATTTAATACCTGATTTCAGGCTCGTGATTATTAAATATCATACGTGTTGATAGTAAACCCTTTTATAAATATTAGGACTAAAATTGTATACGCAAGACTTATTAGTGACTCGAGAATAAAAAAAAATAAAAAAAATCCCTTGATGTTTTTGCGTTAGAAATGTTTTCCAAATTGTAGTGTCTTTTTCGAGTAAAGACATGATAGAATGTAGTTAAATTGTTATCGTGCAGGTTTTTAGCACTTGTAAAAAGGCCTACCTTTTCAATTTTTAAAATGACCATTCAAAGGACGTTTCGTACATCAAATATACTCTAACAACATACGATACACTTTGACTGTGATAATGGACAAGAGAGCCGGGGTCATTGACCAGTATTAATACTGGACAAATCAAACAAGTGTTATTGTCCCCATTTTATTGAAACAATAATGTATAAATATATAATAATAACTCCAGTAACTTGAAAGAACTTTTGTGCAAAAAAAACAAGCCGACCAACCATGAAAAACGATGCCATAGAACAGGTCTTGATAAGAGTTATAAAATAGAGAAAATGTAGTTGGATATATCACATCTTGATGATGGACCAATGGAATTATTGTCGAATCCACTGCACGTGGACACCACCAGGAAAGAGAAATGTGGGAAGACCAAAGTAAACTTGTAGACGAATGGTAAATACAGAATTCGGATGGAGGACATGGGAAGAAGCACAACAAGCAGAAGACAGACTTAGATGAAAGACTTACATTTGCACCCTACGCGACACATGGCCCTAAAGGGTGTTGTAAGTTGCAAGTTGTAATATTAATAATAAATAAAGTGGTTTGTTTGCATGTACTGATGTTTTTGTAATGTGTAATCACAATTATATAAAAATAAAACGCTTCATCAAAATGCGTGTCCATATTTAATACCTGATTTCAGGCTCGTGATTATTAAATATCATACGTGTTGATAGTAAACTCATTATAAATATTAGGACTAAAATTTATACGTAAGACTTATTAGTGACTCGAGAATAAAAAAAAAATAAAAAAACATCCCTTGATGTTTTTGCGTTAGAAATGTTGTTTGCAAATTGTAGTGTCTTTTTCGAGTAAAGACATGATAGAATGTAGTTAAATTGTTATCGTACAGGTTTTTAGCACTTGTAAAAAGGCCTACCTTTTCAATTTTACAAGACCATTTCAAGGACGTTATGTACATCAAATATACTCTAACAACATACGATACACTTTGACTGTGTTAATGGACAAGAGAGGGTCATTGACCATCCGTAATATTGGACAAATCAAACAAGTGTAATTGTCCCCATTTTATTGAAACAATAATCTATAAATATATAACAATAAGTCAAGTTACAAATGAAAGAGCTTTTGTGCAAAACAAACAACCTGACCAAAAATGAAAAAAGATAACATATGACAGGGTCGTGAGAAAAGTGTCCACAAAATATAGAATAGGTAATGTTTGGTTGTTAAAATATAAACAATTACAAACTATGGGCAAACAAGGAAATAAGGAAAAGGTGGCATTAAAAATAAATAGACATGCAAAACAATCCCCCGCCCATAAAAGTAGACCAATAGGTAACCAGTTGCAAATTAAGATTCTAAATCTATAGCATGCTTCTATGAAGATGACAGTCAAGGAACCAATCCATCTCACTGTCTATCTGCGTTTGATATCAATGCTCCATTTGAATATTTGTCCTCTTGTTAAGTATATGTTTAATATTTACCATGAGAGAATCGGCATCCTTCAATCAATAAACGAAAATAGAACAAAGGTTAAATTGGGAATGGAAATGGGGAATGTGTCAGAGAGACAACAACCCGACCATAGAACAGGTAGTAAGTTTGACCCTAAAACATCTGAGTTCGCTCTGTGTTGATGGATATTTTGTGTTCCTAAATCTTCAGTTTGATGGTGTTTTGAATGTTAGTCCTTTTTGGGAGGAGGAAAAGGGGGAGGGGGGCATAGTGTTGTATGTTTTTCTTCCAATGATGGTGTTTATGTTGATGCCTTTGAACTTTTGCAATGAAGGTCGAATGAACTCTTGTTTTCTAATTTTTTTAATTCTGATGAGACCAGGAACAAACACAACGGCGGATCCATGCATGTTTTTTTTCTACAATTAGTAAAGAACGAAAGTAAAGAACAGACTATGAATGATCATCTGCGAGACAGATTTCCGTAAAGATTTAATTTATAATGATTGCTATCGGTAATAAAATATAGTTGGTTAACTCTCACAACGCTATCTTAGTTCACTTAGCTAGTACCATTAGGAACAATATTTCCCTGTAAACAGTGACACTCTTGGGTGAAATCCTGATCAGAGCGCAAACTTTAATATTTACTAACAGAGACAAATAGGCAAATGAATGTACAATTACTGCAATTATTAATTTGATCGTTAAATCAAACTTGGGCAGTACTTTAGAATCTAATCAAATGGACTATGTTTATGGTAAAAAAAAAACAGAAGAGTAAAACTCCGAGCAAAATTCAAAACGGAAAATCCCTAATCAAACGGCAACATCAAAAGCTCAAACAAATCAAACGAATGGATAACAACTGTGATATTCCTGACTTGGTACAGGCATTTCCGTATGTATACAATGGTGAATTAAACCTGGTTTATAGCTAGCTAAACCTATCACCGTTATGGCAGTAGCATCAAATTTCTGTATATTGACAAACAGATATAATAGGTGAAAATGTCAAAAATATTGGTATAGCCGTCAACAATGTGTAATAATCCTAATCACTATAAAAACAAACAACAATGTAACAAGAAGCACAAAAAGGCATATAGACAAGCACATTAGCAAAATTGAAAGACAAGAATACAAAAATTATCATAGAACAATAACACAATGACGAGATGTATAAGTACAGAGCCACGTCATATGTATGTACCAAAGAAACTCAAAAAAGCATATAGACAAAGCACATTAGCAAAAATGAAAGACATGAATACAATAATAATTATAGAACAATAACACAATGACAGAATGTATATGTACAGAGCTAAGTCATGTGTATGTACCAAAGAAACTCAAAAAAGCATATAGACAAAGCACATTAGCAAAAATGAAAGACATGAATACAATAATAATTATAGAACAATAACACAATGACAGAATGTATATGTACAGAGCCACGTCATATGTATGTACCAAAGAAACTCAAAAAAGCATATAGACAAAGCACATTAGCAAAAATGAAAGACATGAATACAATAATAATTATAGAACAATAACACAATGACAGAATGTATATGTACAGAGCTAAGTCATGTGTATCTAAGAAACACAAAAAGGCATATAGACAAAGCGCATTAGCTAAAATGAAAGACAGGAATACAAAAAATATTAGAACAATAACACGATGAGGGATAAATAAGTACATACAAGAATTTTTTTACTCATGCCGGATAATGGTCCACAAAATAGCTTTAAATGTACTTATATATAAGCTATGTATGAGTGCTAATATGTTTAAGACTAACGTATGTAGTCATGAAAATATTGAATCGATAAGAGAAATTTAACCAAAGACAATTTTTTTATTTCATTCAATTTATATGTAAAGAGGTTCACCAAAACAGTTCTGTACAAATTATAATTTCGAATTCTTCAACATATCAATTTGTATTAACAACATATATATATATATAACTCGTCTAAACATCAACCCAACAATGTAAGATCTGTAAATTTGCTTTCGCAAATTTTTGTTTCTTCCCTCGCTGGGATTCGAACCCATGCTACTGTGATTTCGTGACACCAAATCGTCTGCACTGCAGCCGTCCCGCTAGACCACACGACCACCTGGGCTCTTAAAAATAGAGCTTTTGCTGGCCGTGTGTTACTTTTCCACGTCAGTTTTAATCTAGCGGCGTACTGCAGTACATGATATATAAGGCATGAAGATGTTATTGCTACAGATCAGCTAAATTATCTATAGTAAAGGATCCTACAAATTAATGTAAGATACAGTCACAGAAAATAATTATATTTATAAGTACGTCTGAGTCAGTGACAACCCTACAACATGATGGTGATACATGGCTGTGTACATAATGTATATACAACTCGTCTAAACATCAACCCAACAATGTTAGATCTGTATATATATTGACTTTAAAGTTGTTAGCTCGTCTAGATCAACAGTACAAATTCCATTATAAGAGGAACAACAATACCTACTATTATATTTGAAGCATTTTGAATGATCTTATTTAGGTTGAATGATCTCCATTATTTGCATTTGTTTACGGAAAATTAAGTATTATTACTGTATTATATAGGGCAATGTTTAATCAATGAGATATGTAACTTTCCTATGAATTTATTATCTTAGAACATTTCCATTTCATTGTTAATACGAACGTCGTTCTTATACTTATATAAGATTAATACAGTTAATAAAATACCGTAACACTTAAAAATAACGTGATGGATAATATAACTCAGCTACATAAGAAAATGTGAGTACCAAGTCAGTAATATGACAGTTGTTATACATTCGTTTGGTGCGTTTGAGCTTTTGATTTTGCCATTGGATTAGGGACTTTCCTTTTTGAATTTTCCTCTGAGTTCAGTATTTTTGTGATTTTACTTTCTATCACCGCTCAAATGTTAACAACGCACAACTTCTCCTCTCTGGGAGATGTTGAAACTTCTGTTAAACTTGCTACTGTGCAAAAAATGTATGTTACTTCAGTGATGTCTTTCTCAGAATAAAGTGAACTCAAAGGAGATACGATATATAATCAAAAGGTTGGTCTAAATAGTAAATACCTGAATGTAAACATTAGTAACTATATAATATGACCAAAATGAGAAATAACAAAAATACCGATCTTCGAAGAAAATAAAAAAAAATGGAAAGTCCATAATTAAATGGCAAAATCAAACGCTCATCATACCCCTTTTTTGGACATTTTTATATCTATTACATGTATGTCTGTTTGTTTTGTTCATGTATTACTGGTTTTATAGCTAGCTAAACATGTCACAGTCGCATAAAAACAATTGACAACAATGCATGATAAAAACAAAATAAATTTGTCGTTCAAAGTATGAACAGAATATAGTCTATAGTTCTTTTAGGTATATCCTCTGTGGAATCTAAATCAAAAGTTCCCCTTGTCCTTCTTGCAGCTTTTCTATATGCTTATTGTGAATTTCTTCTTAAAAGGAGCCACGTCATTATGTTTTAAAGAAACACAAAAGGGCATATAGACAAAGCACATTAGCAGAAATGAAAGACAACAATACAAAAATTATCATAGAACAATAACACAATGGTGGGATGTATAAGCACAGAGCCACGTCATATGTATCAAAGTAACACAAAAAGTCGTATAGACAAAGCACATTACCAAAAAGGATGGATAGGAATACAAAAATTATAAAACAATAACACAATGACGGGATGCATAAAATCAGAGTCACGTCAAATTGATGTCACCAAAAACAGACCAAACAGTACACGTTATATTCTTAAAAACAAATAAAAGAATTCAATAACCCGTTATTAAGATGATAAACAACGTCAGTACGAAAAATCTATACTTCAAGACCATCGTGTATTATTTGTGATGATGACACAGAATATTTACCAACAAGATATTGGCACCTTCTACTGAACTTTTTTTTTAGAAAAAGGACGAGGCCGTTCTTTGATATACCTCTTGTTCATCAACGTTCTGTTCTGTTAATGGATACGTTTTACAAAGTCCGAATTGGAGCTGCAAGCTCTAGAATACCGAATAAGTTGGTAAATGTATATCCCATATGCAAGTGGAGTTGGTATATTGGTACTATGGTAGGGAAAATTGATAGTTACAAAATTAAAATCGTCTCGTTTGTCATAGATTTTGGTTCTGAAATGACTTTGTATGTCGAATTTGAGGTACAAGTCTAAAAAATTAGGCGGAGGAAGCCGTGTGTGTTGTTTCTTTAATTACTAGTTCTGGTAGATATATTAATGGAACCCAATCAGAAAAGGTCGGAGTTACTAAAAAGAACATCGTCAATATATCTGAAAGTGAAATTAAATAACCAGGCTTCTTTGATCTTCTTGTTTTTGACAAGTTTCTGAAGGAACTCTGATTCATATGAAAATAAGAAGAGGTCGGTGAGGTGAGCCGCACAGTTCGCTCCCATATGAATGTCGACAATTTGTTGAAAAAGGTCTACATAATTCAACAAATATGTTGTCAATACGAAACTCCAGCATACTGATCACTTGTTCCTCTGTGTAGCATATTTTATCCTTTTGTTCTCTATTAACAAAATTATACCTTATGGTATTACAAAGTAATAAATGTATAACGTATGCTACTAAATCTACTGAATGATAGCATTTGTCATTGGATTTTTCTTAATGAAGAATAAATTAAAATACTGATGGTATTTGTTTGTATCAGATTTTTGTGTGTGACTTTTGTTATTGTTTTAATTTCGGCAAATCGTCGTTCTTGTGTTTTCTTTACGTTAGTGATGGTACAGGGGCCGGTAACAAGAAGCATTCGTATGTCTTACGAACGTCTAAAGGGCGTCTTAAAATTTAAGAATGTAACAAGACCCTACCTCAGACTTATCTTAGAATGATTGACAGCCCTTAATGTTTTGAAAAAGTGCATGATTTAAGAACGACTCTTACGTCTTCCTTAAAGCATTCTTACTAATTCCGGTAACACAAAATCATTCTTAAATTTTGGTCGGTTATTAAGTGTTCTTAAAACAAACTTAGCAACTTAGGGGTGTACCAAGAACAATTCGCAATAGCTTCACTTGACATTTTTTGTAAGAGTGGTCCCGACTACTCTTAGCTGTACATTCACTTGTTAATATTAGAACAAATTCCTTTAAAAAGTTAATACGTCAACCTTAGAACTTTTGTATTCTATTTATTAATTCATCTAAATAGGAAGGTATATATCAGTGTTTTCTTGGCCATGTATGAGGAGGATGGTAGTTTCTCTTTTTTGTAAATCATTACAATTTTTGCTTGTTGAGAGAAGTGTTAAATATAAAGCAAGGAGAAATTTGTGACTATTTTCAATTTTAAACCAAGAGTTCCAAATGATGAATTTCAAATCATCACTTCTTAAATTTAACGGAAGCCATCATGAGTTGGTTGACCAATTATTTACCGGCTTTGTAATATAATGAGCAACACGATGGGCGCCACACGTGGAGCAGGATTTGCTCACCCTTCTGAATCATCTAAAATCATCTTCAGTTTTTAGAGGATTGGGTGTTGTTGCTGTATACCTTTTTTTTTTTTACATGCCAATTGTGTCTTTTTGTTCACGCATCGTTATCAATATCATGGAATTTGACAAGACTGTCATACAAGTGAGAGGTTCAACTCTTTAAACCAGGTTCAATCCATCATTTGTTTACACTTTGAAAATGCCGGCAACAAGTCAGGAATATGACAAGTGTCGTCCATTCGTTTGATGTGTTTAATCATTTGATTTTGCCATTTGGTTAAGGACTTATAATTTCCGTTTTGAGTTTTCCTCGGCGTTAAGTATTTTTGTGATTTTTAAAGAAGGCTTTTAAAATGTGAAAAAGAATATTGTTTAAAGTAAAAAAATATTAGAAGGTGTGGTATGAGTGCCAATGAGACAACTCTCCATCCAAATTACTTATTATAAAAGTAAACCATTATAACTTAGTGATTTGACCGAAATGTACGGTAGGATAGAGAAATAAGCCAACGTCATTTGAGACTCGTCATTTATAATCGATTCAAATCCTACCAATGGCCTGGTGAATAATAGGGCCCTCTAAAGGATTGTCCTGAGACAAGCATATTTTTATTAAAATAATAATGTTCTATAAGCAGTTACAATAATTTCATGTTTGAAGCGGTGCAAATTTTTTAATTCAATTTTACTTTTATCAAATAAAGGACCGGAAATAATAATGGTGGTCTGCGGCAAGAATTGCAATCGTAACTACTCGGCCATTCTCGCTATGCAGTACAATTTCTTCGTGCAACCAGAAAGGCCGAGTAGTTCCGATTGACAAGAATTGTTTCCCTTAGGTTAAATGGGTAGTTGATTGTTATGCGCATTTCATCGTTCATTAAAACGTTTCTATGAGTCATTGAAGGTGATTCTAATTTCTTTGCGAGGAACCAAAAACGGAGACACCAGAAAATTATTAAGAACTCGTAACTTAAAAACTATTACGATGCAACTTAAGGGAGAAATAAGAGCGATCTACGAACAACCTGAGGGAGCTTTGATTTACACTCTTTGAGTGATCTTAGAATTATCTTATCTTCCCCTTAATTCAATACTTACGACCTCTCTTAATAAAATTTCTTGTTACCGGCCCCAGGTTGATAAGATGTATTCAATTGATTTATGAGTTGTTTACAAAAACAACATTTGCATATTTACGTGCGATATTCGATTTTTGTATTTGTAAATAGACCTACCTTTTTCGAAAGTTTAATAGGACCAATTCCAAGGACGTTTCGTACATATAAAGTTTAATCATATAACATCATACGATACACTTTGACTGTGATGATAGACAAAATAGGGTCATTGACCAGAGCCAATACCGGACAAATAAAAAAGATTTACTGTCCACATATTATTCAAATAATTATTTAAAAGGATAAAACAAATAGGGGCAGCCTTCTAACATCAAAGGGGATAATGGTTGTTTGTCCTAGCTAGAAGATTTTTTTTTCTCAACGCTATCAATCATATAATTTATTTCAAAATTTTATTTAAGGTATGTGAACAAACAGATTTGGATTCATTACAATTTTTTGTCATCTTCTTGGCCATTATATTTTTTTTTTTTATCAAATTGGGGATCAGAATAAATTTTGTTTAGGAAAAAACATAACCCCTCCCTTTTCGTTGAAGTTAAACGGTTGTTCTCGTACTCCAGTTACAAATGAAAAACATAACTATGTGTATTAAACAACCCTTTCAACTATGACAAAGGTATATACGATCACATAAAGGCGAACATGTAAGTCGTGATGGGGTTACTAAATGTAACACAAAACAGAGAAAGTTTGTACGCTAAAATATAAGCAAATATAACATAGTAAAAGATTGGGAAATAAAGAATAAAAGCGAACACCTGTTCAAATTGGTGTCTAGTAGCAAAGTAAAATTTTAAACCCATACAATGCCTTCTACAACGATTGTCTATCGACTCCTTCCTAAAACCATCGTATTTGTCTTCTATTTGTATATGTGTAATATTTACCACGATAGACTTTAAGCATCATTCAATAAGTCAACGGAATAAAACTTCAATTTTCCCCTGGAACCATTAAAATTATGCCTGATGAAAGTGCACAGTCAATTTATACAATTTTGATATATTTGTTATGTATTCATTAAATCAAAATGTAAAAGCTATTATCGCCAAGTTGTTATTCTTACTGACAGTGCACAACTTTTCAGAAAGGGTAAACATATTGACGTTTAAACCATTATGTCAGCACATGTTTAGTGTATGTATAGTTCGTGATACCACAATAACAAAATTTAAGACGTGTTTTAGATAACATATAGCATTCAGAAGTCTCACGTTATTGTACGTGAGTTCAGTCAGTTACAATCGACACGCCGAACAAAGTGTGCTCGGATTCTATTTTAGAGAGCATATATATATAGTACAATTTCATAATATTTGAACCTCTTTAAAAATACTCTGAACATCTTATTGTATCAACGTTATATATTAAGAGGCTTTTGGTTTAAAGCATCATCCTAATATGACGACATGTGTGTGTGTTTAAATATGAAAGTATGCAATGGAAAATATACTAATAATAACCAACCCGAATATTTCACATGAATATATGTAAACCTACAAATTTAAAGCAAAATAAAACTGTCCTTACATATTTAATGGTTTTCACTGTGCTTGGCATTGCAATAAGAATACCACCACCTTTAATACTAAAAAGTAATTTTGATACACTTAAGAATAAAGAAATTATCATTCAAAAGGTGAAAGCTTTCCAGTCCAGTCTAATCCAGTCAAAACGTCCAGTCCAGTCAAGATGAGGTCAAGATAATACACTTTGCCGGTTTATTCTGGCTATTTCACCATATCTTATTTTTTCAAGTTCGGTTAAATATCAAGAAAATTTACTGTTTATTAAAGTTCCCAGAATTTTAGAGTAAACAAACGAAATTGGGTTGGATTATGTTGTAGCAACACATGACTAATTTTAAAACAAAGGTAAACCCGGGTACAAACTGTGGAAATTATAGAGATAGGTTTACATGAGAGTAGAATGTGATTCAGTTGAAAGACGTCAATCTTATTACAGAAAATTGTGTGTATTATAATTTTTACGACTGTATTTCACAAAAACAGGATATTTTTGTTTGATCAAGGATCTTATTATCTTACTACATACACTATAAAGCTTGTTTGGTTATTTTTTCAACTTTGCCATATATGGAGAGATAAATCATATAAAGTAACTTTGTTTATAAATGAATGTTTTATGCATAACCTATTTTATCATGTCACCTGGCCCCATCTATTTCTTTTCTTTTTTGAAGCATATCATAAAAGTTACCTTCAAATATCAAGTTATACGAAAATTCTAAACTATAGTTTCGTTTTTGCCACACATGAAGAATCTATACAAAATCTGACAATCATTTTGAACAACTTTGGCGTGAAAAAACTCCAAAAAATGATTGATTATATAGGGAATCACTAAAGCATGACCGGATCGGGCCCCCTCTTAGGCAGTCAGTGGGCCCTATTTAAGAACATATCTTGGTCCGCCACTGTTTACACTATTATGTTTACCTGAACCTGTTCTAGATACTAATAACTAAGTACCTACGCGCTCAGCTGCATGTACATTTGCATGTACTCGTTATGCATTGTACATACGTTCTTGTAAAATAGATATTATGAACCCAAAGTACTAAATAAAAACAACAGTGCAGAAAAACATGTATGCCCAATAAAAGCTCGTTTTTTTTATATGTCATTATGTCCATTTAACATGTAAATTTCTCCCTCGATTACTCACCAGGGTTAAGGTAAAAGCCACTGGTACATGAGGGTCTGTATGGCGGGTGGGGGGGGGGTCTGTTATTCTGTAAACATTTAATTTTCACCCTTTTTTCTCTAATCTTCAAAAAATTAGACCACGCATTTCTCTAATCTTCATTTTTTTTACCCGTTAATCTTTAATCTTCATTTTTTTAAGGGCATTATTCTTTAATCATTTAACCCCATCCACACCCTTGCACATGCGCGTAAATGGGCGATATCGCGGGTTTTATGGAATTTTACATGCCATAAGATTGATTTGATTGTTGTTTACTTAACGTCCAACTTGGTGGTATATATTTTATACATGTTCAGGACGAGAGAAAAAAAATAATAACAATGTGTAGGTTCTGAAAGAGGCCGTCGAAGAAATGTATACTGCAACTAGAACACTAGGTTGTTATTTGATAGAGACAGAATGTTTTGCTTGAAACAAGCCACCTACATGTATATGGACTCCTCAAAGAGATTGTAGCAATGGTTCTTGACTCTTCAAAGACAATTGAACATTATATGTCGATTGATTGATTGATTGTTGGTTGCTTAACGTCCAGTGGCAAATATTTCATGCATATTCAGGACGAGAACAAGTTCACAATAAATACAATAGGTAGGTTGATCCAATAGAGACCATCTGGGATGATGATCGGGGAAATTTGGACTGCCACTGGAAAATGAGGGTATATTGGATAGGCCTTTTTTTGCCTTGCAACAGGCCACCTACGGACCCCTCAAGAGTTGTTGCAAGGGTTCTTAACGTGCAAAGAGCGTAGCACTCTCCTTACACGAGGCATCGGATTTAACGTCCCCCATCTGAACGGACGTGACTGCGAACTTAATACATCCCACACAGCCAAACGGACGTCCCACTTCAGCAAGCGTTTTACTGCCGGTCGGGAGAAGAGCAAGTGACCATATTTCTATACCCCAGTCACCCTTGGGGTCATTATATGTTGAAGTAAGTACACTCGACCTATAAAGCTAAATATATATCGCAAAACAAATACTGGTTTTACTTTGAATTGCCTTTACTCGAAATCTGCTTCACCCAATTTGTAGAAGAAATAAAAAATATATGCAAATAAAATTTCCGTTTTATTGATAAAAACTGTCACCGAATTTTATTGATGCCAGTATATATATGCAAATAAAACAAATACAACATTATTTTCTGTTGATTTTGAGGTCACAGTATCCGCTGTATTGACTGGACTAACATGTATATCAGTCACGTCAATCTTACTTTTGACTTTAAAAGTCACCGAGTAAAAAAAAAAACGAAAAGTTTTCGTTTTTTTTTACTCGTTGACAACAAGGATTTGTATAATAGTAAAATCTTACTATACAAAAACATGGTGTCAAGAAGATTCTACAAAAAAAGCGAAATTGGCGGCGACCACCCGCTCTTCAAATTGTATAGGCCTATCAATAAATCAGAAATTTATTTAAAGAATTGATAGACGAAATTTCGAAAAAAAAAAAAAAATAATGTATAGTTTTTTGGGCCAATATTTATTTATATCCTATTACATTAATTTGTATTGCTATTTTTCGGACATTATTTTTGCAATATATTTGAACTTGAATTATAATAGCAGAGAAATACAATGTATATATATATATGCCTCTGATAATAATAAGAAAATATATTTTTCGAAAGTGAAATCGTCAATTTCTTTATCGCTTATATTTTCAATTATGTCTTATTTTTTAAATAGGTAATTATTAATCTTAAATGAAAGCTTAAATATAATTAACCGCCTTTACACCTTTATTTCACTGGTAATCAGCGTTGCTCAAATTAGGATAACAATCTAAGTTACACGAACTATAATCTATATTATGTCACAATGAATAATAAGTGATTTACAATGTTAGGCTTGCTATCTATACATTTATATTTGTTTGTTAATCTACGATAGGTAAACAAAAATGTCTGCCGCTAGCCGACATGTTGGAAAATCCCCATTCTTTATATATTATATCAAACTGTAAATGCGAACCAATCAAATAACAGGGTTTACTAGTTTCTTTTTCGTGGACTTTGGACTTATCACTTATCACGCATGCATGTTGTGGGATTTGTGTTCATGAATGAAAACATGATGAAATCACTTATTTTACAACTGTGTTCATTGCAGTTAAGGGTTATTGTTGTCATTATCAAAACCAAGATCGGTTCTGCTAGTTTGTTTATTATTGAAAAGACATTTGACGTGTGATGCTACAAATGCAGATGAAATAACTATTGGAGTTGATATTAGAGCAAAATATACCAGGTAATTTATCTAAATAATTAACAACTGAAAAATTGTGCATAATTTTTAAATGTATAATGCAGAAAAAAATCATACGTTTATATGTAAAAAGTGCTGTCTGTTTTGAAATTCGCAAGACAAGTATTCCATTTTTTTTTATGGCATTCTCAGAATATATCAAACTCATTGAAATACTCATAGATACGCATACAACCTTTTGATTGCTTTAACTATTTTTTTCAATCCACAAAAAATTGAAAATGGATGAGGAAAATCGGAAACAATGGGTTATACCAGAGACATATAAATATACATGTCTCTCGTTATACATACACGTGTTGATAATCACAATTATGATTTTATCATCCCCAGATCTGTATATTATATTTGGGAAAATATATGAATATAAATTAATTTACAGCGATATAAGACATCAAAGTTCAGTTCAGTTTAGTTTCTTGTATATTCCTCCATTAATTGTGGAGCACTACCCAAAGGGTATAGTTTCATCAAAACAACATTTACTTTGAAACATGTAAACCTGAAATCTATTTTATTGTTTACCATATCTTAATCATGCATTTACTTGTTAAATGTTCACGTGAACAGAAATGACCTTCCCCCTGTAGATATTTACTTATATTTATCGATATAATAAGATCATGAATATGCATTTCTGTTCTAAAAATAGTTTCAAGTTCAAGTTCAATATGTTATTGTCAAGCAAAACCGTCTTGCGCAGACAGAATCACTGTTGGTACAATGATTTTCTACCACTTGAATAAAACTCTTATTTAAAAAGAGGAGAAAGAGAGAATATATATTAATAAATATATAATTTGTAATTGACATTGAACGACTTTGTTCCAGGCTAGAATAAACAAACATATCTAGTGATCGATATTCGTCTTCTTTCCGGCTATTTTTGCCATTCATGTATTTATTTATTTCATATAAAAATTTAAGCATTTTATCATAGTTTTGTCATAAATTATTTTGAACAGTTTATTTTTTTTTACAATTTAATTTGGTTGAAATATAATAAGAATATAAAATAACAATGTACCACAATACCAATAAACAGAGTCTGATTAAAAAAAAAAATTATTAATAAAACAAACGTCGTTTTATAATATGAAATCCCAGAGACATATAATTCAATTATATGTCTCTGGAAATCCATGTGGTGAACAATCATTGTAAATACTTTTGGTCGTTTATTTTACTTGTGCCAAAAAAAATCACAATTCATTATTGTAACTTTAGAAAATCAAATTAATGTCATAAATGTACCTTTGTCAAATGTGTCTTATAATTGATACAATTAAAAAAAATGACTACGTTTTTAAAATCTATTTATCAAACAAAGCATGTGTTTAAGATTTAATATGATAAATTTTTCAAAAATGTAAACCTCAACCCTGACCTCGAGCTAACATTACACAATAGGTATTAATCATCTAACATGAATCGTCTACGTAACCAAGGACATAGATAAGCACAAGTTTGCAGTTACAAATATAGAATTATTCATGTACTTTTATGGTAATTTATGTTTTATTACAATGTTGATAGCAGTGTCCAAGGCCGGGAAATGACAGTTATATATGCATGGCCTTGAACGCAAATACAGCCAGTATCACGGCTGTATTTGCGTTCAAGGCCATGCAAATATGACTGCCGGTATCAGTATTCAAGGCCAATTTAAAGTGCAAGTGATTACGATTATAAATATATTGAAATGCCTGGTCTTTTCATTTCAGAAATGACTTCCCAGCAAAGAAGACCTGCTATGGTTAGTGAGTCTGAAATGGATGGCTGCATGAAGGGCGTAGTAATGCTTATCATTTGTGCATTTTATGCCATACTGTTATTTGTAACTGCTGCAGTGTGCTCATTGGTATACAGAGGAATTAAATCGGGATGTAAGTATAACATTGTAATTTAATTGATATTCAAGTACTGTTTTAAATGTATTTTGAAAGCACAAGATTGAAGAATTTTTTTTTTACAAAACTAATTATTTTGAAAATTAGAGACCGAATGTGTTCAATATATGTCCCAGATAATTGATTATTATAGGTTAAATACCAGTTGCAATGTATTCTGTGGTTATTCGTGTAGGTCACATAGTTCACGGAGTAATGCACGATAATAATTTACTAATTATGATGTTATGTCCGAAGATTACTGATAAATTGGTTGTTTGCTTAACGTCCAGTGGCAAATACTTCATGCATGGTCAGGACGATTTTATATGCTTATAGAAGTTAAAATAAACATACACATAATGTACTGTAGTTCTGTGCAGTGTTTTTGTTCTTTTTGGATATTATATTTTCTTTTTTTCTTAATGTAATGATTTTTTTCCCCTTTAATATACTTTGCTAAATAAAAAATAATTACAACAAACATTTATTTATATTTCAGTCTCCGAATTGTTGACACATACCCAGGTAGTTGAGGTGAAGAAAGAAGATAGATATGATTACAACCACAATAGTGTGCGACCATTAAAACATTTAAACATTGGGTCCAAGTGAGACTGTCAAATACTCATAAAGTTGAATCTCAGGGACCAATTTATGTGGTTGTTAAGTAATGGAAACATACTAACTCACTTTGACGGACCAGACATCAGAACTGCGTGTGTATACAGATTGGATGGGACCAACATCCGGAAAGATTGCAGAATAAACTGCACGCACGTGTTTAGCATGTACCATCCAGAGATGACAAGCCATGCATGAATATCTACATATGTTTTCATTACATACCCGGTAAAAATCTACATATGTTTTCGTTACATATCCGGTAAAAGACGCACAGTAGTTCCAGTAAATACATCGAAGTATTTATACTTATAGCTGAATGCATGTATGGTTGTTTGAATGGTTATTCATGTGAAGTATGTGCGCTTAACTGAACTGAACATATTGCATTTGTGCCAAACTCACCAACATTTCTGTTTAATGAATTTGACGGATAGGGCGATGCTTACATGGACTTCAATTTATACAATAGCATGGACAGTTTGAATAGCCCATTTGATTTCAATGTCAAATAAGAAAGATCAGAACGGTATAAGATTACAATGTTATTTTCTTATTTTATTTTATAGAAAAGAGGTTGCTTGTTTCTTGCTATGCAAGGTTTACTCTGCCTCACTTGTATAGATTGTGGCTTTGAGAGGTTAACACTGTCAAACTTTTATCGATTGTTGCTATGTGAGACTAACACTGCCACACTTGTATAGATTGAAAACATTGTAATGACATTTATTGTTATATTTTTTGTAATTGTTATCATTTTTTCTCGCAAAGCGAGTATTGTTATTTATTAAAAGTAAAACATATTTCTTTTTTTTATTTTTTGTTATACATGTGAAAACGTGAAAATATGAGGTACACATCAATAATCATCATTCTAGCAAGATAACAAAAACTAGTCTCTATAAGTGATCACAATATAATAGATATAAGAAGATGTGGTATGAGTATAAAAAAGAAGTTGTGGTATGATTGCCAATGAGACAACTATCCACAAAAGGCCAAAATGACACAGACATTAACAACTATAGGTCACCATACGGCCTTCAACAATGAGCAAAGCCCATACCGCATAGTCAGCTATAATAGGCCCCGATAAGACAATGTAAAACAATTCAAACGAGAAAACTAACGGCCTTATTTATGTAAAAAAATGAACGAAAAACAAATATGTAACACATAAACAAACGAAAACCACTGAATTACAGGCTCCTGAGTGCCCATGTGACAATAAATCACGCCACGATTTGTAAAAGTAGACCATTAAAGGTCAAAGTATGTTCCCCAACACTTAGCCTTGGCTAACACCGTACAGCAAGCTATAAAGGGGACCAAAATGACCAGTGTTAACCATTCGAACAGGAAAACCAACGGTCTAATCTATATAAAAAAAAACGAGAAACAAGAAACATTCATGAACCAAATCAGCTAACGACAACCACTGAACAACATAAAGCCTCGTTATTGTCAGCACAGTTGAAAAAGAAACCCTCAGTAATCTGTTATATCAAGGTAGTCAATTTTTCTTGGTGGTCAGAACACAGGCACTTGTCCGAAAACAAAAATTTCCTATATACCTTAATAATATAACAAAAGTATATAGGATTTTATTTTTGAGACAAGTGCCTGTGGAACTGAACCACCGATCTTC
The DNA here is from genome assembly GCF_963676685.1 of Mytilus edulis. Taxonomy (NCBI): domain Eukaryota; kingdom Metazoa; phylum Mollusca; class Bivalvia; order Mytilida; family Mytilidae; genus Mytilus; species Mytilus edulis. The sequence continues at coordinate 24,637,611 of NC_092353.1, read as the reverse complement.
TCGGCAGGAACAGTGGCGGATCCAAAAATTACATAAAGGGGACAGGCACTGACTACTTAAGTTATGCTTCAGTGATTCCCTATAAAACCAATCAAATTTTTCCAACAAAAGCGGTGACTTGGGCACCCTGAACCCCCTTGCAAATCCGTCTCTGTAGTATTTAAGAAATCCTTAATATTGTTACGTAGAAAGACTTAGGATCAATAAGTTTCAAATTTGGTAACTAGTAATATGTAAATATCTTAATTAAAAAACACAATAGCAAAACTTAAATCCCCAATAATGCTAGTCTTTCAATCAATCGGTTTATAAGCAATTGGATATGTCAAAATTTCTTGTACGTGTTAGTAGATTTCCATTAAGGGCATACGATACAGTTTTCATCCCGTATTTTCATTTTAATAAAAATGTCCATATAGACTATTTTTTACCTGATTAAATCAAATATGTAATAAAAGATATACCTTCATGTGCTACTTCTTGAGCAAAATGAGGTCGAAATTTTGTAAATGTGCCAAAATTCGGATTTGTGGCCGTATTTTCCCTTTCGTAAGAAAACCATAACTTTTTTGTTTAAAAAGATAAATTATATACAAATTGTTTTTTGTTAAAAATTTGTAATTTCTGTATTTTATAAGTTTTCTAAAAATTTATACATTGTTTATTTAGAAATAACTCATATTTATCAAATGTTCTTGAATGTAGAAAAAAACATATTTTTTTTATGTTTATTTATCAAATTAAAAAAAAAATGCAACTGCTGTTGTTTTTTCTATGGTCGGGTTGTTGACTCTTTGGCAATTCCCAATTTCCATTCTCAATTTTACTATTTACGTTTTCATGAAAATTGGCACACATAATCTTCTCGCGTAATCAAACAAAATGGCATTTTAAAAAATGAACTCGTTTTCAAGAATTAGATAAATCAGTTTGAACGATAAAAATCCGTCGAAAACTGAATCTTTTCCCGATAAGTCATAGTTTGACGTCGCGAAAATAACAATTTACGTTAGCAACGTCATTACTTCCCCTGTAACTGTATCGTATGCAAAAAATAACATAATTCGATTACTTTTTCATTTTACTCAAGTACAACGAAAATCTTACTGTTATTCGCTGTGTAATGCCATGTAGCACTCTTTTAAAGCCTTAATTTAGCGACATATTTATATTTTAACAAGGAATATCGATATCCCGCTATTTCTTTACGGCAAATGCAATCATGGGAGCTTATACGGTGCCGCTTATACTATTATACGTTTGTACAAGATGGGCAAATATCGATGATATATTATATGCACATCCCTGCATGCCTCGGATCATATGTATGCATGCATAAATTAACCAACAAAATGAAATGAAGGAGCAAATGCAGAGGCGGATTTAGGGGTAATTCGCCGAACTATAACTGGAGCGGACCCTCTTAGACGGTCATTCCTCCACCCCACCCCCTTTTTAAAAATACTGGATCCGCCACTATAATGTCAGTTGGATGGAATCCACATGAGATTCCGTTTGAAACGAATTTCTTTATAATGGTCAATTACCAGGTAAAAGGGGGACAACTCTTAGTTTTAACTAACTTACATTCGACATCAAACCTGTATATATATATATAGAGAGAGAGAAGTCTATAAAAAGGACCAACCAGCAGATTTACTATGTACCGGATTGTCTAGAATAGACTAGAAAAGACGATACTATGCAGATCAGGAAAAAATTATATCAGTCTAAACATTTGCACAACGGTACTGATATATAAGATGTTATTATGCGAAAATGTTGTTATTACAAAAATCGTGTTGACAAATATTTCGGCTTAACAAATAGCCATCTTCAGTGTCAAAGGTCATGATTTTATATGTTCTATACATTCGAAATATATATGTTGGAGAATTGGTCTTTTAGCAATCATACCACATCTTAAATTTATATAAAGTAACTGCATCTAACTTAGAACAGTTTTCAAGTGCTAAGGCATGTTTCGGAAGATATCTACAATATGCATTAACTATTTGATATGCAATTACATTGGCATTCATATACTTCGATTTCCAGCATAATACGTACACATGCTCTTTCTTCTTCAGAATTTAATCTGTTTGTTGATTCCATGATTCATTTACGATAGATCATTCATATTTTGAATGCTTTTATTTCATCGTGTTGATTGCATTTGTTCACTTTATACTCTGTCCACTGTTAAGAGATCTGATATAGTCACATCTAATAGGACTATACTTGTACTTAACAAGGTATTAAAATATTTTTTGCAATGTTAAGTAAATAGGAGACACTATGGTCGTTTTTTTTAACACATATTAGTGAAAGGTGGATGATAAGGAGGTTTATCGATTGGCAGCAAAATTATTAAGGTATGTCAACTGCCATCATTCAAAATAAAACAGAGTTATCTTTCTTTGGTTGTTTACCTTTAAAAACGCCAACATTCTCATTGGAAACGTGATTTTATCACCAGCGACAGCGAGGGGAAACATATTCTTAATTTTGTATACTTTTGATCAGTGCAAACCAGCTCGGCTAGTGAAGTATACAAATTTTTCAAATAATTATTATAATTATTCTATAGAATATCCCCCTTTTTTAATTTGATACAATCACTTTTTTTTTAATTCTTTTTAATATTTTGTAATTCCATAAAAACATGAAAAAATGTATGAGTTAATTCTGTTTTTTAACTGCTAAAATTACTAAATAAACTTACTGAATTTGAAGATCTGTCAAATGAATGTATATTTATACATGTAATATTAGAAATACAATTAAGAAACGACTTTATATCAAGAATAAACCACCAAATATGCATAAATTCCAGAGTTTACTTATTGCCTAAAATTATGTTCGGCAATAGGATGAATAATTATCCTCAGATTTCAGGCAATAACTTTCTAAATGCCTTGGCGTTAGCTTATTTAATGCCTAATTTAACTTATTGCCGCTATCATATATATATGACATATATTCTGGTAAAGCATAATTATATGTGTATATGGTTAGTAATAAACACGACTTCTTTATAAAATATATTTTATTATTGGCTACCAATAAATTAAATAAAAACACATATTGCATAATATATGCAATACATATGATACAATAGAACTAATATATGAAATGCCACTTTGAGGTTTTAATTGCTACTACTACTAAGGGATGTTTAACGACATTGGCTTCGCGGAGGGTCAAGCACTGTCGGCAACTGAACACATAGAAACAGCTTCTGAAGAAAACGTGACTGCACTCGAAATCAAGCTTTCCCGTTAGTATACTTCTGGTCCCCTTCTTTTTCAAGAAAAACGTCCATCTCCGTGCCCTTTTTAAGATACCTCCTAATAAATATAAATGATATATGTTTTAGTAATTTGGTTGTAACAATATATTATATTTTCCCGATACAAGTATCTGTCTTATCATAAATACCATACATGTGTATTTGATAAGCAATTTTAATTTTTTTCTCTCACAGTTTTGAACAGCAACGCTTCCTTCACGGAGCAATCGAACACTCCTTGATTTTAGTTGTGACCATGTTACTTGAAATTTCGTAGTTCTTAATGCTCTTTTGCATTGTAATTTTGTCTGGCATCTCATTTGACCAAACTATTGCCTTAATTATTTCCCTAAATAATAACTTTTAAATTTAGAAATACCATGATTCCATCCGTGACATAATGAAATAATATATTGTGCTTATGAGATCTTTCTCTTATAATGATGGAAATGTTATAAAGAGATCAAAACCTTTGCCATATTCTTGAGGTACAGAGTTCTCATTCGCTGCTTCTTTATTTTTTCCAACCTTTTACAGAAACAAGAATTTAAAAAAAAGTATGGCGTTTTCGATGAGAACAACAAGTTTTTTTTCCTTTAATAATCTCCAGTATTTACAATCATGACGAACGTTTAGAAAGGTATACCCGTCTCGGATGTTTCTGCGTTTGGTAGCACCACATATAAGGTTATTTCCTATAGTTATAATATTCTTTTCAAGAGTGGCAGCAATAATTTTATCCGTCTAACTTATGAATATCAATATTGTTGTTTATTTTTATCTAATCTCGATAGCTCACATTAACTTACCTATTGACTTTCTCTTATTAGATTATCGTTGGTGTCCTTTTTAGGGAGCTACCATTTGATTTTTATGGGGGGGGGGGGGGGGGGGGGGGGGGCTAGGATGAAATTTGAAAAAAATAGGCAGGACAGGAGTTTTGAGTAAAAAAAAAAAGGCAGGATGAGACTCTTTGCAAAAAAAAAAAAGGCAGGATGACAATTTAGGTAAAAAAAGTCAGGATAAACTAATAAAAAAAAAGGCAGGACCGAATAGAGTGAAAAATAAAAAGACAGGACAGAGATTACAACTAAAAAAAAATGCAGGACAACATTTTTCATCCTAGCCCCCCCATAAAAATCAAATGGTAGCTCCCTTAGTACGGTTAGGGAGCAACCATTTAACTTCATTTTTTTTTCTTTGTCAGAATTTTTATCATCTGCTTGACTAGAACATTTTTTTCTCATCAAATTGGATATCAGAATATTTTTTTTGAAAAAACATTACCCCCCCCCCCCCCCCCTGGGAAGTTAAACGGTTGTTCCCCTTATAGTAAATCAAAATAACAAATAATATCAGAAAACGGTGACTATCATAGAGTTTTATAGCAGATACTTGTAACTATAACTATATAAAACACGTTTCACGTACTTTCTGTTTTCATCTGTTGCATCTTCAATAGTTTGAGGTAGAGGTTTACCGGCTGTTTCTGGTAAAAAACAATGCCAAACCTCCAGCTAAAATCGATAATCCACCAAAGAGAACTAAAGGCAGTGGTCCCCAAATAATGCTGAGTTCTAATATTTGTGGAGATAACATGCCACCTATTCGTGCACACATTGATGACACTCCCATACCAATATTTCTACAAGAAGAAAAGAAATCCTAAAATAGCGATTACGACATCAAATAAACATGACATTCTCCATTTCATAACAAGTAAGAAGCTTGAATCCTTCAAATGTAATTCAACGATATATCATTTTTTGTATCGCAGCAATCGATAGTAGGGACCAAATTGAAAACATAAGCTTCCAGACATTTCACATGAAAAAACTGCAATATAAGAATCGTTCATATGATGCATTATCACCTAATGGTTCGACATGTACTAAATGGAATTGTTGTCAGTTCATGTAAAATCAGTTTATGCAATTGTGTCGAACACGATTGTTAACAAAAGGTCGCATTAAAAAATTGAAAAAGTTACACGTAAGTCAATGCCCCGTCTACGCTAAATTTAGAGAGAACGAGTTATTGGGATGTTGGCAGGAGGAATGACTTAAGTGCAGGTTGCAAATCATTTTAATGTCTCTATAATGACTTTGGCAAGGCTTAAGACTCGTCTTAGATATACTGGCAGGCCACGTGAAACAACGTTACGTCAAGACAGGCACATCCGCATCATTCATCTCCGGAATTGATTTGTAAACGCGTCACAAACTGCACGACAAACCCACGGAAGACATAACAACAGAATATCTGCGCAAACAGTTCGTAACCGATTGCGTCAAGTTGGTCTAAGAGCTCGTCGTCCATTGAAGGGACCTATTTTTACGCAGCGTCACAGAATGGCGCGACTTCAATGGACTCGTGCACAGATTCGATGGATTAGGTAAACATGGAGACAGGTTCTTTTTACCAATGAATCTAAATTCAACTTGAAATTGAGCGACGGCAGAGCCAGGGTCTATCGGAGGCGCAATGAACGATTTTCTGATGCGAGCGTACAGGAAACAGATCGGTTTGGTGGTGGCGGAATTATAGTATGGGGCGGAAAAACCTACCAGGAACGCACCGAACTTAACATCATCGTTGGTAACCTAAATGCAACAAGGTATAGGGACGAAATTCTGGCTCCAGTTGTTCTCCCGTTTCTCCGAAGACATCGTTTTAAACCACGTTTTTAAGCAGGACAACGCCCGTTGTCACGTGGCACACATTTTGATGACCTTTTTGGAGAATAACAATAGTCGTGTGTTGCCTTGGCCAGCAATGTATCTATAATTATCGCCAATTGAACATCTTTGGGACGAACTTGGACGAAGTATTAGAAATAGCCAAAATCCACCGGAAACGCTCGCCCAGCTCCGAACAGCACTTTTCAGGGAATGGAACAACATTCCTCAAGACTTTATTCGACGTCTTATTAATTCCATGCGACGGAGGTGTCAGGCGGTAATAAATGCAAGAGGTGGTCGTACAAGGTATTGACATGTTGACCTGAATTCTGTACTCGTCATGTTAAAATTGTCCGAAAATGTGCTATATTGTTTTCAATAGAGAAAAAATGTTATTGTTCTCTTCAAAGTGATGATAGCTAACTATTCCATCAACTTATTGTTATCATTTTTTGTTATAAAAAATATAAATGATCTTAACGTTTCCTTTTTTACCTAGTATATTATGTTATAGAACGACATTTTTCTAATAATAGTTTGAACAATTCATACCTGACAACTGTAGGAAATACTTCAGCTGCCATAAGATATATTATGGCATATGATGCTGTGATACAAAACTTTCCTAGCATAGCTAGGATTATTTTCGGAGTTACTGAATCTGAAACAATATAATTTATAATTTGTAATATTGATGAATACAGAAGAATAAAACGTTTTACAATTTATGAGAATCAAATCAAACAAAGACTGTTCCGTTTTAAAGGCTGTCATCTTTAAAAATGTTGTGTATCTGTTCAAACAAAGTTGAATTTACCACATGGTTCTGGGTTGTTTCTTTGTTGTTGAGGATTTCAACTAACTTGACAATTCGGGTATGTAAGCTCAGAAAAATAAACGAATTCAACCCACACTACTGTGGATTCATTCATTTTCGTGGGTACCAATTTTCGTGGATTATGAAAAACTTGCCGAAGTCTGCATACAATCCTATAGAAAATTTGTTATTCGTTGAACATTTAATTTCATGGTTCACCTCTAACCACGAAATCCACGAAAATTGGTATCCAACGAATAATAATGATTCCAAAGTATATTTACGCACCAGGGGCTCTTTTCACAAAAATTCTTACGACAATAAATGACTGTAGATTATACTGAAATCTTTATCATGATTTTACCTGTAAGATTTGTTTGGGAAATGAGTCGTTCTCTTAATTCGGAACATTTGATCATTTAAATACATGTATATTATGAGAAAGCTAACAAAAGGCACACTAAGCACATATCTAGCTATCATCAATTAACAATTAATCAATTTAAAGAAGTTGCAGTTTTACTTACCTACAAAACCAGATGCTATACAAGCTCCTCCCCCTATGACCATTGATACAAATAAAGGTTTCTTTCTGCCAAGTCGGTTGAGAAGTAACATACAAAGAATATATGAAGGTATTTCTACAGCACCCGCGATACAAAAGTTAATGTACGGATCACCACCTAGATTGTCCGTTCCCAGTGTCAATCCATAATACACCATTGCGTTAATGAGCCTGCAAAGAACACATAAAATAACAATACGATTACAAAGAACACATACAATAATAATGAGCCTGCAAATTAAAGAACACATAAACTAATAATGAGTTGCCACGTATCTATGCTTAAACGGGGATGGGTGAATGATCGATTGATAGTTTTATTCTTAACATTCAGTGGCAAATAGGTCATACATTTTCACTAAGCGCTAATACTTCATTTCGAAAATCCACATTTTTTTCAGACATTTTTCAGGTAACATGCGGTTAATAGTTTTATTTTTTTCATGATATTTTATTTTAAGCGGAAACTTTTACGCCAATGGGGCACATGCATTAAGGAGATGCGATATTTACTTCAATGTCCTAAGGAGATGCGGTATGAACTTCAATGCATTAAGTAGATGCGGTATTTACTTCAATGCATTAAGGAGATGCGGTATGTACTTCTATGCATTAGGTAGATGCGGAATGAACTTCAATGCATTAAGGGGATGCGGTATGTACTTCAATGCATTTAGGAGATGCGGTATGTACTTCACTGTACTTAGGAGATACGATATGTACTTTAATGTAATAAGGAGATGCGGTATGTACTTCAATGCATTAATTAGGTAGATGCGGTATGAACTTCAATGCATTAAGGAGATGCGGTATGTACTTCAATGCATTAAGTAGATGCGGTATGAACTTCAATGCATTAAGGAGATGCGGTATGTACTTCAATGCACTAAGGAGATGCGGTATGTACTTCAATGTACTAAGGAGATGCGGTATGTACTTCAATGTACTAAGGAGATGCGGTATGTAATTCAATGTACTAATTTGGAGATGCGGTATATACTTCAATGTACTAAGGAGATGCGGTATGTACTTCAATGCATTAAGAAAATGCGGTATGTACTTCAATGCATTAAGAAAATGCGGTATGTACTTCAATGCATAAGGTAGATGCGGTATGTACTTCAATGCATTAGGTAGATGCAGTATGAACTTCAATGCATTAAGGAGATGCAGTATGTACTTCAATGCATTAAGTAGATGCAGTATGTACTTCAATGCATTAAGGAGATGCGGTAGGTACTTCAATGTACTAATGAGATACGGTATGTACTTTAATGTACTAAGGAGATACGGTATGTACTTCAATGTACTAATGAGATGCGGTATGTACTTCAATGTACTAAGGAGATGCGGTATGTACTTCAATGCATTAGGTAGATGCGGTATGAACTTCAATGCATAAGGTAGATGCGGTATGTACTTCAATGCATTAAGTAGATGCAGTATGAACTTCAATGCATTAAGGAGATGCGGTATGTACTTCAATGTACTAAGGAGATGCGGTATGTACTTCAATGTACTAAGGAGATGCGGTATGTACTTCAATGTACTAATTTGGAGATGCGGTATGTACTTCAATGTACTAAGGAGATGCGGTATGTACTTCAATGTACTAAGGAGTTGCGGTATGTACTTTGATGCATTAAGGAGATGCGGTATGTACTTCAATGTACTAAGGTGATGAAGTATGTACTTCAATGTACTCAGGAGATGCGGTATGTACTTCAATGCATTAAGGAGATGCGGTATGTACTTCAATCAGGAAACGGCTCAGTGACGCATACATGTACAAATACATTACGATTTCCATACAGCCTTTTAAAACAATTAGGCAAGTGTCTATATAGTAACACATGTCAGCATATATACAGCAACACGAGTCGAGCTTTCAAAGGTCTGAATGTAATTTTTATCTAGGGCTCACTCAAACGGGTTTGATTCATCTTAACATACGTCATATTTAGATAAGGCAAATAGAATGAAAAATACTTTTTCAATAGTTTTGAATTTACTATATGTTTAGTCATTGATATAAATACAATCTTAAGTCAACAAATGTTTTTTGGCTGCATGAATAGTTGAGACATCTTACCAATTAAACCATACGTTTAAAGACAGCAACAGCATCTTAGGTCGACACAGATCTAATATTGTATGTTTCTTATCAGTCTGAATCGTGTTATTTTGTTCTGATGTCATCTCCTCCAACATTTCCTCTTTTATCTCAACTTTGTTAATTTTAGCAACTTTTCTTATAATTTCTTGAGCTTTTTCTTTTTGATTCTTTGACAACAGCCATCTGATTGATTCTGGTAAAAGCCTGTAAAACAAAAACAAAAACAAAAAATACCATCATTTCAATCTCTTTATGTTGCACAACTCCAATGTACTGTAAGAGTCATATATCTGACCCCTGATACGGCCAGAATTATAATAGTTATCAACTCTTTCAAAATAAATTTGACATATAAATGTGGTATAAATTTAAAGTCGTAAAGTCTTCAACGATGAGCCGAACTTATACCGTGAAGTAAGAGATTACATTTTTTTTAAATAATGACATTTAGTTCACAAATTTTGGTTATGTCTTTGTGACATATAACATGCTGCAAATGACGTCATTGACCGGAAATTACTGTTTTACACCCAGTTCATGGAACTCAAAGTTATGAGTCAAAGCCAGATAAATAATTTACTCGAATTAACCTCTCTGTCCTGGTAAATGTTATGTTGTAGACAAATGTCTTTTTGGACATTTGAACATATTCAAATATTTATTAAGTTTGAATGTAGATTTGGTTTCGTTCGCCTTTCTTTCAATGGCAAACATTTACATGTAAAATTAGATTATTTAGAAAGTTTTGCATTGATGGTATTTTATAGTTTGACGCCCTTTACAATATGGAAGACACAGATCAAAAAATTAAAAAGAAATATTTGACAGACCAAAATTAATGTCTTTTGAACAATTGGAAGGTCACAGGTACAATTAAACGCTATCCGATTAAATTAAATATCCTGCCAAAGCAGTGCTTACAATGCAATTGAAAGTTCAACAAAGGATCTGATCGAAGTTAACAATAAAATGTATTTTAGTTAAAAATATCAACGGTGTAGTATTACACCACTGATAAAGATCTATCACCCAATTTGAATTGCCGATTACAGAAAATCTTTGAATGATCACCGACACTTTAAAATGCCAAAACAAAGCTAATTATTTTTAGCTTTGTTAAAAATATTAATTATAGACCAAGTCTTACAGCTTATTTCATTTTCCCCTTCATAAGTACCGGCTTAATGTATGCCTTTCAAGGTGAAAATCAAATCTTTGAGAGAACAAAGTAATTTTAACTATTATCTATAGGTGACACTTCTCTCGTGTCATCCACTGGGACATCTCGAGTTACATTTGACTTATTTTTTGTAAACATTTGGAGTGGGTTAAATTGTGACCTTAGTTGCTCTATACTAAACTTTTGTTGATTCAATTCCTCTAAAGATAAGCGTTATATACACATGGAAAAAAGTATTGCAACACCAAATTGAATTTCAAATTAAAAAAAATTTATTTTTTTGTGATATAATTTGTTGAAATAGAACTAGTGAAACATTATTTTAATATCACCTGAGTTTAATCAATAAATTTCGACTCGATAAGTTCCTATCTGCACATGCAGCTACTGTACTCGTAAACAGCAAAACAGATGTTTTTATCCTCATTGTTTTCAACACTTTAAATAACCAAGTTTATAAAATTATGTGATTGACACCTTTTAATAGGTCATCAACAACTCATAACTGCAGCAAGATGGCAGATAATCAGCATGAGAGAAGCAGATATGTCGCTGTGACAATTGCACGTATTGTTGGTCATCACCATTCCACTATAAGTTGTTTTGAGAATACAAATCAGGTAACAAACGATGTTAAAGACCTTCCGAGATCAAGAAGACCCCCTATAACATCTGCTAGGGAAAATCAAGCATAATGAAGGTTGGTCAGAAGGAAACCCATTACAAACAATACAATCCTAAAAAGGGAGTGATGACCATACATGAGCCCTTAAACAAGAACTGTTCGAGATCGGCTCATCGCTACTGGTTATCGTGCAATAAGACCAGTTCGGGGACCTTTGCCTACGAACAGACACACAGTTACCCGTATCCAATATAGTGTAGAGCTCGCCAAAGTTGGAAATAAGCATCGTGGAGGAAGATCCATTGTTCCAATGGAATTCTGTTTATCTGCCTTGGCCCGATCGTAGCCTGAATTTGAACCATCTCGGGCATATATGGGACACTATTGGGCGTAAAATGCACGAAAGGACACCCCAATTCAAACACGTCATGAAATAAACAATACCCTTCGTCAGGAATGTTTGCTGCTCCCTTAGCAACAAATTAGTCGACTTATGGCAGGTATCAGAAGACGTTAAGATGCGGTTATCCCTTTAAATTGAGGCTGCGCACAAAGTACTTATTATTTGGCCAATAACGATCAACCATGATGTGAACACTCATCTATAGATTAATTTTGAAATGTCTGACATTGTAAAGTTCGACTACAGTAAAAGTTGTAAAATGCATGTTTTTGTACAAAAACACTTCATTTTGTAATAAACATTTTGGTTCCATAAAACATATTTTTTCATACATTTTTTGTTTGTTTTAATGCCAATGTTATCATTAACTACGTTTCAATATAATTTTACAAATATTTTATCATATTCCATCCAAAATAAGAGGCTGATTTTTCAAGTTTTAAAAAATCAAGGTGTTGCAATACTTTTTTCCATGTGTATATATAATGACTTGATCTTGTATTGTGGTTAAGGTGTTAGCTTATTTTCATATTTTTTTCAAACAAGAAATGGACGATCTTGATGATATGATGAAGGCTCTAGTTTCAATATTTTAGAAATAATAAATCCTCCATCGTGTCGGTGAAATAAGCATTTTCTAATCCATATTTTCAAATCAATATAAAAAGTTAGTGAAACATTTAAAAAAAGTACTTTAGTGCTTTTCTAGATTTAGGAACTTAATCTGCAACTTTTTGAATTTGCAACATTAGTTTCTAAATAAAAACAATTTTGTTAATTTATCAAGAGAGAATAGTTATCAAATATGTTGTTGTTTCAATGATGAATAGCTAAGTTAGTATAATGTCTGAAACAAATGCTTTTTGTCCATTCTTCTATGTTCTTTTCAACATATTGTCTTGTGACTTATACGTTGTTTATATAATAATTTTGAAAGAAATCCATAAAAAGCTCTAAGCGAGGCAAATTGTGTATGCTTTAAAGAAAACTAACATAGCTTTGACCTCTACTTTGCCTGAGAAAATACATTTTATTTGTATCCAACTTACTGCTTTCTTTGCATTATAATTATAATCATACATGCTAAATGTACATGTAATATTAGTATGGAAACTAAAAGAGTAGAAAGCGAACACAAAATAAGCCTGGACACCCTTGTAGATAACCAAAAAGAGCATGTTAATGTCGCTACAAGGCAGCACTCGCACCCTCAAAGTGGAAAGGGATTAATATAAGTTGCAAAACTTGTTTCCCAATCCACTATTATATAAATATGTTTAAACTAAGCCTGGAAATTATTCAAACTTGAGAGCTCTATTTACATGATATGAATTTCAAGACTACGTTGTTTCTTTCATGATATATTTCGTAACAATTCAAACTACCTACCAATAATATGGAAGAAACAAAATAACAGGCAATGTTATGGCAAATTCGATATATCTCCAATCTCTTATGAGATAGGCAACAATTGATAATGTCATGAAACCAACACTATAGGCAGACTGCACCAAAAACCCTGCGTGTAAACGATAGGATGGTCCAACTAGTTCTGTACCTAAAAATATATTTCATATTATTACATACGTCCAACTTATTCAGTACCTAAAATAAATATCATATTTATACATTCGTATGTACGTACTGGATTTATATTCAAACACGCATTCTATAAGCGACTGTTCCGAGTAAGGAGCCTGTAATTGAGTGATTGTTGTTTTCTGCTGTTTCTCATATCTGTGTTTATGTATTTTTTGGCATAGTATGTCCTTATGTTGCGTTGTTACACAACTGTCTCATTTTAGGAGCTAGAGGGTTGAGCACCAACGAACCAGTTTAACTCCACCACATTCTACATGTTCCTGTTCAGAACCATATAATTGAGTGTTGGTGTTTTTTTACTGTTTCTCAATACGTATTGTGTTTTTCGTTTATTGTTGTGCATATAAAAAAGAAGATGTGGTATGATTGCCAATGAGACAACTGTCCACAAGAGACCAAAAATGACACAGACATTAACGACTATAGGTCACCGTACGGCCTTCATAGTTTGTTTTTATGTTGCTGTTACATCACTGCCCTATGTTAGGGGAGGGTTTGGTACCAACAAACAAGTTTAACTCTGCAACATTCTATATGTGTCTGTTCCAAGTCAGGATAATGTAATTTAGTGGTTGTCGTTTTTTGCTGTTTTTCATTTTTTTTTTTCGTTTATTGTTGTGCATAGTTTGTTCTTATGGTGTGTTGTTACACCACTGTTCCTGGTTCAGGCCAACAAACTAGTTTAACGCCGTCTCATTCTGTTTGTGCCGAGCCAATCAGGAGCCTGATTCAGTGTTTGTCATTTGTGTTTCTTATTTTTCCCCGTTCATTATTAACATATAAATAACTAAAGGTCGTTAGTTATTCTCGTTTGAATTGTTTAATTTTTGTCATTTCGGCGTCTTTTATAGCTGATTACGCAGTATGGGTTTACTCATTGTTGAAGGCTTTATAGTGACCTATATCAGTTGATAATGTCTGTGTCATGTAAGCCGGTATCCTGTGGTGATTTTCTTTCTTTAGAAATCATACCACATCTTCTTATTTTTATAAAGACTTTTCCGACTAGAATAGAAAGTGGTTAACATTTTATTTTGGTCACAATACATTACAACAATGTTAAACAACTATATGATTGAAGTGTTCCTAAGACTTTCCAGACTTTAAAATGAACATAATAATATAGTTTCAATTTCTAATCCATTTGTTGTATCAAGCTGCTTAATAATTTAAGGGCAAAATCTCTTGATTTTGGTGAATTTGGTAAAGATTTCTGGTAAACTTTCATGGGTAAAAAACTCAAATGACCGGTCAATTTGGTTCAGGTGTATCAAACTTTAACGTGCAACTCTGTGTATTGTTAAGCAAAATTATCCTTTTGTGTTATAGGTACACAAAAGAGCAAATGTCCGGCGCTAAATAATATATGCATAAAAGAGATAATACAATTTAAGAAAGATATTGAACAGTTCGACAGGTCACACTCACCATTTGAGAAATATCGACAATACCCGGTCAAAGTCAGGAATATGTTGGTGATTTTCAGACTGTTCAACAAATCTGTGCAAGGGAAAAAGACCCATTTGTGCGTTTTTTGTTCTTTGTGTCCTTAAATTGGGGTCATATACAATGTAGTTAATCAAAATATATTATATTTAGTTATATTTACCCATGGTATAGGCTACTAAGAATAGTCCAGTCTGAGAAGCACCTTGTAGTATATAGAATGGTATGAATACGAAAAAGCTTGGCGATGCTGATGCAACACATCCAGCAACTAACAACAGGAACAAATTAACGAACAACATAGGCTTTCTGCCGAATCTGAGGGAAAAAATAAAACAGGAAAGTTGAAGCTATTTTTCAGAAAGTTTATAATTCCATTTCGCAACCTCTTATTAATTTGTTTCGCTGTCTAGAAAAATAGATCTGTTGTTTCACCTTCATTCCTTCTTTCCATTAAATTTCTATATTTGTGGTAGATTGCTATTTCTTTATATTCATATTCATATAAGAATGATGAAATAATGGAAATTTTCTAGGCTTCCTATGTTGTGATGTTGCACTATTGTTTCATGTAAGGGTGAAGGTTGGTAACTATAATTATAACGTTTAAACCCGCTGCATTTGTTTTCACCTGTCCCTGTCAGGAACTTGCTGTTCAGTGGTTGTCGTTTGTTGATGTGGTTCATAAGTGTTACTCGTTTCTCGTCTTTTATACAGATTAGACCGTTGGATTTCCCGTTTGAATGGCTTTACACTAGTCATTTTTGGGGGCTTGTATAGCCTGCAGTTTGGTGTGAACCAAGGCTCTGTGTTGAAAACCGTACTTAGACCTATAATCGTTTACTTTTAAAATTTGTAACCAAGGCTCTGTGTTGAAAACCGTACTTAGACCTATAATCGTCTACTTTTAAAAACCGTGACTTGGATGGAGAGTTGTTTTATTGCACTCAAACCGCATCTTCTTATATCTAAGTACCAAGTTTTTGGATGATATACTAGTACAGCTGTTTGTACTTAATGTGCTTCACAAAATTTATTTGTACTAAATGAATATAAATCTCCTGCAAATTTTAAGAAATTTGAAAATGATGACAGTACAAGGTGCTTTTTGATTTTAACCATTGTCTTGTAGATTTTAATATATTTTATGTACTTTGCTGTTTGTTTGCAGTGGCAGTATTAGACATACCCAAACATTAGATTTTAATATCAAATCTGCATGTCAATCATACAAATTTCCTTAAAATAAGGCCTAGAAAAATGCATTACTTTTGACCATGGTATGACCTAATCTAAAATTGCTTTTCAGATCAAAAATGACACAAGAATTAATGTTTTAAAAATCTTAAAAGAAATTGGTTGAAGTTTTATAGGCTTTATCTATAATCACACATAAAAATATGGGCTTTCTGTAAGATATAATCTAACTTAATCCTTAGATTTATTATTCTTATTTCTTGAACTCGAAAATGCAGTTTTTTAAATTTATTTTGTATGAAAGTAAAGTTATTCTTATCAGTTTTATCCTTCATATCCTTTTTGAATTACGTCTTACTCACATGTCAGAAAGCTGACCAAATATGACAGCTCCAAGTAGACGCCCAAAAAAGTAGAGTGTCTTTGATGTACTTCGTAACCAATCATTATCACAAATAAGATCAAACTGCAACGAAATTAATATAATATATATTATATTTTTTTAGATTTATACTTTTGTTAATATGGTTGCACATAAACTTAATACTCGTCAGTCGTCACAGACAACGCCACCGTGTAATCAATGACGTTTTTCTACCTCCTATATGGTTGTTTTTAAAGCTTTCGATTTAGAAATACGAACAGTGTCACAGTTAATAAATGGGGATAACAATTCGTTTACCTTTACAAAGCTTTAAAACATTACAAAGTTTAACCAGAAGGGAACGTCTTGACGCATGTCTTTCAGTTTGAAACACTGGCTCATAAAGCCAAAGGAACCTGTACCGCTCTCCAGGATTTTTTTTACCATTGTTTTGTTAAAGAGAAGATAATATCTTAGGCTTCAATTGCGAAAGTAACCTGTACCGCTCTCCTCACCAATATATCCTTGTATTGTAAAAGAGAGGAAGATACCTTTCAATTCAAGCTTATTTTACACATACAGATGTTTTTAGAATTTTGATTTTGTCTTTGTGTTGAAAAAAACCATTTATTGATGGACAACTGTATGAAGCCAAATGACTGGAAATAAGTTATCTCAAAATATTTATTTTAAAAGGAAAACATGGTAGTGTTTCAAGTGGAGCAGGCAAGGCCTACCATTCCGAAGTAACTGACGTTTGACCCCAGATTTCGTCGAACTTCGCGTAACAGGTATTCAATATCGTCTTTGTCTTGTGAAGAGTGGTGTAATGCAGCAAAGACAGAGTATGGCCTTCAAATGTTTATACGAGCCCTTGAGTTGAGATGTAGTAAAAGTGTATTACATGTTTTTTTTTAAATCCTCCGTTAAGATTTACGTAATACCACTATCGTATTGGTGGTTGCTTTGTCGGTCAGTACGAACTTAAATTCGCTTTCAAAGTATTTAAACAGTGTCCTTATCTATAGGGTCAACATGTTCAACGGTATCAAATAAGTTCTTAAATACACAAAGTTTATAAATGTTACATATTTAGTATCTCTTTACCAGACGTATAGGAAAAACCCTGATTTATTCAAAACAAAGCCATCAGCAGATAACAAAACCGCTTTTTCTGGAAATAACAAAATATTCCGCGACAACTTTTTTCATCATTTCAATTAGTCAATGGTGTACTGAATGCAAAACTGAAGGCAGAGAAAAGGTGACATCAAAATGCATTTTTTTTTAATTTAGAAACTAGTGTACTTTTGATTACTATTTATTTTTTGTTAATACAGTGACAAACCATTTTTTTATAGAAAAATGTTAAGATAACATTAACAAGACATTTATGAAATTTCGATATAACATTTATTATGTTTTAGAATTATTTTAAGTAGCTCATAGTACGGAGGAAAACGAGTATATTACTTTGCTAGTTAGATTATGTTATGATCCTAAACATAATCTACTTTACTTTCCTTTAAAGATCAAATGAATTCTTAAGCTTTTTTCTGTATTTAAACATGTTGAATAGATGAAATATTTTGACTTGTGTTGGCTTGAATTTGCGTAGTTTCTTCTGTTATCTATTACACGTATATCTGACTCGTATTTCTTTTTAACATGAGTTTTATGTACTGACGTTGTTTATCATCTTAACAACGTGTTATTTTGTTCTTTCATTTGTCTTTGTTCTATTATTAATATTACTTTTACTGTTTGGATTGTTTTCTGTGATATCCATTTGACGTGGCTCGGTACTTATACATGTACATCCCGTCAATGTGTTTGTATTATCTTTCATTTTTGCTGGTGTGTTTTGTATATGCGACGTTTTGTGTTTCTTTGGTTCTTATAACGTGACTCTGTACTTTAAAAAATCCCGTCATTAAGTTATTGTTCAATTATATGTCATTATGTTATAAGTGTTCTATTATAAATTTAAAAATACTTTGAACGACAAACGACAAAATTATTTTACTCGTGTAATGGTATTAACCTTATGTGGTTCTTAAAAATTCTAAAGAACTTCTGCACAATTTTAAATCTCGGTCTAATTCTGAAATTGCTTCTAACAGAGGTTTTGATTTTTTTAACCCTGTATACCACCATTCCCAGTTTTTGTTTAATAAACACTAAACGACAAAATTTATTTCTTTGTGATGTTTACATTTTCTGGTGTCAGACACGCGAAGCAATGAATGTTTTTTTTTTAATTTGATAGATGCTATTGTGCTTTTTTGTAAATGTTTGTTTGTTTAGAGATTTTAACACAGTGATGACTGCTGTACCCATATTAATACTTTATTTATTATGTCTGTTTTGTTCACGCATCGTTGTAAATATAACAGAATTTGATGCGACTGTCATAGAAGGGAGAGGTTTAGCGCTATAAAACCAGGTTCAATCCACCATTGTCTACATTTGAAAATGCCTGTACCTGTTGTCCATTCGTTTGATGTGTTTTGTCATTTGATTTTGCCATTTGATTAGGGACTTTACGATTGAATTTTCCTCGGAATTCAGTATTTTTGTTTTATTCTAAATTGCCTTGAGGTATATGGGGAAGGTGGAGATCTCACAAAACATGCTTATGTTTGCCACATATTTGCGGCTGTCCCAAGTCAGGAGTCTGTGGCCTTTGTTAGTCTTGTATGTTTTTTCTTAATTGTAGTTTATTTATATGTTTCATAGTTTAATGTGACGTCCATTTTCAATGAACTAGAAAAATAAGTGAATCATAAGTATACATTTTTGTTGAGGGACCAGCTGAAGCCGCCTAGCTCCCGGTTTATGATTTTCTCGCTCTGTTGAAGACTAATTGTTTGACTTTGGCTGTTTTCTGCTCTTTGGTAGGGTTGTTGTCTCTCTGACACATTCCCCTTTTCCATTGTCAATTTTATTAATTGAATGCATTTTAAGAAATATTTACTAATGTTAAAACATGTCCGTCCATTAAATGTATGTGCTCAGTCACCAAGTTAACTGAAATCAAATAAAGTATTGATTGTATTTGAATTTAGTTTTTAACCTTTCTGTACTTGCGATAACCGTATAAACTGTAAGTGGGTAAATGTTTGGAATTAGATCGACTCTATAACGATTCAATTGATTGATTGGTCGGTGTTTCATTAACCTCCAGCACCCAACCAATCAATTTAGTTTGATTGCAGACTATCTAAAACTAAACAATACCCATGTGCAGATGCAATTAATTTAAACTGAGGAATAAGGTATGCGATCTGATGTTATTCGATCATAAGTTTTGTAAATTTTATCTAATATATAAAATAGTTTGGTCAATTTCTGTGACTCTTTTTGACAATTGGCTCACCATAACTGAAAATCAGCAAAATTGGTTGCAAAACGGAAAAAATAATATTGTGTTATCCAGACATCAAAATTTCACTTGAATTCAAAAGAAAGCGCTCACAGTGGAGGTTTCATGCCCGAGGGTAACACAAGCCTTCTGTGTTGACAATTATCTCCCCCATTCCCTCTCCTCATTGATATGGTCACAACAATAAATCAACTGTTTACAAAACTTTGATTTATGTTGAAATACTAACTTAATGGATTTTCTACCCTCAGAATAAGTAACATGAGAGGTATTTGTAAAAATCTTTCGGAAATTTGGGACCTTATTGCTCTTTTACTTATAACTTTTTTAAGCCTTAAAGTTTTCAACATGTTTTATTCGAGCGTCACTGTTGAGTCTTTCGTTAAAAAATATTTTTTTCCATCATTATTGGTCATTGAAATGAAATTGTGAAAATTAATAATAATTCGCTTTTTGAATTACTGAACGTTAACTTAACACCTTTTCGTGTTCTTTGACCGTCATGGTCTCTATGTTGTTTAAAAAAGGAATTATACATTCAATGTTTAACCTCAAATGAAAGCATATAAAGTTTATGTTTGAAATAATTGGGAGATATTTAAATCATTCTTGCTATTTTACGCTAGAACTATGTTTTTAAAGGGTGGCTACTGTATAACTGTTCGAATTTAATTCTCAACTTTCCAATGACCCTCAATCAGGTAAAATGCAAGCTTGCCTTTTGGAAGTATTTGCTCTCGTTTACAACCTTTAACAAAAATCAATGCAACGTATTGTTAGAAAAGGCTTGTCTTGTGAAATGATTGCTCTCATTAATGACCTTAGATACGATATTTGTTTACATGTATTGACATTAGAAACACGAGTAATTGTATAAAAAAGACACAGTATTAGGTCACTTTCTAATTATTTAGAAAATATAATTTTTTCTTGTAGCTATTTTACTATTTCTGCTTAATTGATGTATTTTGTTTTATTAAAGTACAAAAAATAAGAAAAACAAGAATGTAGCTAATTTCATTTGTATTTGGGTCTTCCTATACATGTTGTGCATATAAAATTGCAATGACAAATACCACAATATTTACAAACCTGTGTTACTATAGTTGGTCCATACACCTCTCGAGAGTAAATCCAGTTATCACATTTTTCTGTAGATATAGATATATTGTTTGATCTTATTTGGTCCAGAGTATAATTACCAGAACTCAACAGTTTGATAGTATCATCTGAACTGTAAATTTCACAGCTCCCTTGCTCTAGGAGAAAAGTGCGAATTTCTTTCTCAGTTATATTTCCGTATACAGAATCTGATAAATTAAAGTTTGACACTGAACACTTGTATTCCGGTTTAGCACCAACAAATACCATATTCATTGCATGAAATGCACAAACAGCACCAAAAAGACATATTAAGAAAAGTCGAATTTTCTGAAAGCGTCCAAATTCACCAACAATATTAAGTAGTTCATCGAAATGCATGTCGAATGCAGGTGCGTCTTTTTCGTTCTGCAAATACGACTTCTAGTTAATCACACGTGTCCGTTAAATCTTCTTTTGACTGTTGATTTAAATGAGTGGGAGAATTTTGCAGTAATCGAATATGACTTAAATATTAAAGGTCCAATCATTAACTTATTTATTCAAAAGTTCTAAAAATAACAGTTAATTTTAATGGGATATCTATCATTAATTCGGACGAGATGATATTGTAACAGAAAATTTGGTCCGGTAGTAAAATTTTTCTGCCAGACTTTTTTTCCTAGATAATCAAGTCCATAGCCATGATTTTACTAGCTAGTAAAATATATCTGGCACTTATTTTCCTAGGAAAAATTGTCCCTAGTAGTTTTTATTATGTTATAAAAAATATTGAAAATGAAAAGAAAACATATTTTGTTAGTTAAGATTAGAAAGTTTCATTATTGTTTTTCCGATTAAAATAAAGGATATGAATGTTATAACCTAGGCATGTTAATGACATGGATATGAAGTCCTTGGAAAATTATAAATTTTACTAAAATATTAATATACAACTCTTAAGCAATATTAAAACATAACAAACGGAATAGTGATCACTGACAGCATAACACTTACTTCTATATAATATGGTCTACATCGGTAGTATACATACGGTCTATGGTAGTTGCACATTTATCTGTTACTCTTGTTGGTTTGTGCACAATCTGTTGTAAAGCATACAAATTAATACAGTCCTTACATTTTTGATTTCCGACAACTGTATGCTCTATATGTGAATAGATACTACTGAAATCTCCTAAAAGTATAATTTCAATATTTTCTGCTGTCGCTTTTTCTATTTGTTTTTCTACTGAATAAATCCAAGATTGCAATGAACTCGGTGGACGATAAAAAAAAAATGCCTATTAAAATAGAGTTTGTGTTTGGAAATTTAATTTCAATCCATTAAGATTCAATACTACCTATTTCTAAATCGATTTTTCTTTGGTGACAAACACTATTTCGTATGTACTCAATCACACCTCCGCGATCATTAATAGCGTTTCTATCTTTTCTTTCAATTTTGAAACCTTCAATTTGTAATGTTTCGGTACCAATTTCATTATTTAAAAATGTTTCTACCATACCAAATATATCAAAAATTGTTCATATTTTAATTGGAATTTTATTTTGATATTTAAACAACCTAGTTTAAACCCTTTTTAAATAAGCAACTTGCTTCATTATTTCTACTTTTATTTCCAGAACTAGGTGTTTTATTTTGACTCTTTCTATTTCTCTTTTGATATTTTCCCCAACATTCAGGATAGGAATAGTTAAAGTAATATAATTCAAAATTAATATTCAGAATGAGAACATAATGAGGTCATATTCGGATGAGACCATTAGAATGTAATATAATAATTTAAAATCTTATTTCGTACCAATGGTTCCCGACAGATATAAGTCGGAAAATATGATTTATATAAATGAACAGATTAATATATATATTTTTGTATACGTTATTACTCTAGGGTTTAATTACTTATATCAAGATTGTAGTCGTCTGGAGGACTATTGTGTAGAGTTTTAAAGTATTTTGATCGTACTTTCTCCTTGTAACTTTATATAAAAATGAGGTGATACGATTAATTTACCCGATTGTTATAAACATGTGACCTTTTACCTTCTAAAGCAAAGACGTCTTGTGTTAAAAAATATTTATATCTGTTCTTTTTATGTCCTTTTAGGAATAATATCTAAATTACACATGCTTAGTAGTCACTGTTAATTTGGTTTTATGGTCTGGATAAGGTGCTATTAAGATCAGGATTTCCATATGCACTTAGTTGTAGTTTATAAATAACACATAACTGAGATGGTGATAGATCAGATTGTTACCCCGAGAAAACATTGTCAACTGAAGCTAAGCCGAGTTTGACAATGTCTTTTCGAGGGTAAACAATCTGCTCCTTCTGTGCCAAGCTTTTCTCCTATTTATTTATGTTTCCTACAATGTACATATATTGCTTTTATCTCTTTTACCCTGCAATTTACACCCGGTACATGAGCGTTACATGTAGTTGATATAATCCGAATAATCGCCTATGATTTTCAAAGAATTCAGCATAGTTGAAACGCGGAACGCGAAGAGGACCATAATATGAACTGTTACATAGAAAGAAAAATCCATATTACGCTTGCCCAATGTGGAACCGGGTAACAGGATACTTTTTTTTATGTACATTTACAAATAAAACCAAAATTTATTTGTGTTCCTGTTATCTGTACAATGGTTAGCCGATTGCAGGATAATGGTTTATATTTATCAAAGTTGAGGACCTAGAAACCTCATTTCTAGGATTATCTTCTGCAGTTTCCGTCTGAGTATGTCACATGTTCGTTGTCCTTTATTTTCATTTGATTGTTCAGCGACTGCTTCAAATTTCCACCTGCATAATCTATATGTAAAGCTTTCAGATATTTTGAGTAATAAGTCCAAATAAGGTGTTTTTACTAAAACTTCTCTTATTTCAACATGAAGCTGTGATAATGCTAGCAGTGCATGGTGTCCTATGGATACAAATTCTCGGTTTGCTTTAACCTCAGGATAAGATTTGTATATATCTTATAGGAAAATCTCTCAGAACACCCGACTAAAATAAAAAAAAAATCTATGTTAACAACTTATACATTTGACAAAGGTGACATTGACCCGGCCTTTTAATATAAAATTGAATGTCATTGGTATACAAACTGTAGTGAAAACAAATATTCCTATAATTGCTCTGTTCATTTAATGTTTAGAGGTTTCTGTGACACACACGGTTGACTTAAGCAAATATTGAAGTCAGCACATGTTAGTGTTTTTCACAAGGTCTATTCGTTGTATTATGCAAACGGTATCGTTTATTTTATATTGTCTATATGCGTGTACATGTACTTGGGGACGAAAGATACCAGAGGGACAGTCAAACTCATAAATCGAAAACAACCTGACAACACCATGGCCAAAAACGAAAAGGACAAACAGACAAACGATAGTACAAATGACACAACATAGAAAACTAAAGAATAAACAACACGAACCCCACCAAAAACTAGGGGTGATCTCAGGTGCTCCGAAAGGGTAAGCAGATCCTGCTCCACATGTGGCACCCGTCGTGTTGCTTATGAGATAACAAATCCGGTAAATAGTCTAATTCTGTAGGTCACATTTATGAAAGGGAAGGGGATTTTAGTTACGACGTAAGGAACATATCCGATATCATTTGTGAAACGGTTGTTCCATAACGGTCAACCAACTCGTGATGGCGTCCGTAAAATTTACGAAGAGATGATTTCAACTTCACCATGTGGAATTCTTGATTTAATAGCTTCCTTGTGAGCAATAACCCTCCAGGGGTCGAAATTAGCGCTGGTCCGGTGGTCCGAGACCAGTAGAAATTGCGCCGGACCAGTCCGAGACCAGTCGATTTTGTCAGCAGGTAGTCCGGCTAACCAGTAGAAATTTGTCGATAAAAATCACTAATTGCATCGTGCTTATGGTTACAAACAAAGGAGTAGGTCCAGTAAGACCCCTTTTTGGCCCCAACATATAGCAGTTTTACAAAATTGTTAAAATGTAAGCTTTCAGTTATTTATTGGAAAGTAGAATGCTTCTGCTACATAAATATGGGCTGTTTTTGGCAATACAATGCACATATATCGGGTATTAATTAGTATCATTAAGTCATGCTGTATTACTGAAATCTTCACAATTTTAGCATTTTAGTTAAATTTTAGACGGTTTCCTTCTTAAGGTAGTTCGGGGGTTTAAATTTTCGCGCCGTCTGCGCATAAAGTTGCGCATTGATATCGTAAGTCATGTACATTGTCGTAATTTTCCATAACAATAAAATATGATCATTTAAATAGTCTTTTTTATTCAAATACATTGAGAAAGAGTTGAATAACTTTTAAATGCAATTTTAAAACTTAATAAAGTTTATTGTTACAATTGTCATTGTCGAAATAGTACTTCCGTTCTAAAAATAAATATGGAGCATGTTTTTGACGTAGGAGAAGAATGAAGAGAGAATAATTCATATTAATCGGACACGTGAACTGCTTTTCATGAATACTGTTATGCAGATCGATATTAATTTATAGATAACGATCTTCATTTTGGTAGCTTATGAAGCAGTTTCACCCTTGTCTTACACTAGAAAAGGTCCGAAAAACATGAGATGGATGAAAAGGGGGAAATTTAAACTGAAAAGTTAGTACTAATTAATTGAATATACATGCTCAAAGAGCGATTCACGACCACCGAAAAAAATAATATGTAAGCGTCAAATTAGCGGAAATAATTTCAAAACAAGATCCGTGTCGAACAACAAAACAATGACCCCCCCCCCTTTTTCAGGCTGAAAATTAATTATACATGTAACCATAGGCATAGCTAATGGTATTTCTATCATGTAATTAATTTGAAAATTTGTGGACCTGATAAGTATGTCATCTGCATAGGGTTTAGACCATTTGGGTTTCTTGGAGAAAAGGTCGATCATGATTCATGAAAGTAGGCGGTTTATATAATTACATGTACATGCAAACAGAATTTTCTTGTTGTAAACCTGGAATATTCGAATGCGAATGCAGTTGATTTTGCTCGGATTCAAGTTGTAACATTTTTGGTTAAGCATGCACACCATATCCCATCTATATAAAAAAGAATGTGTGGTATGATTGCCAATGAGACAACCTCAATGTATCTACCAGAGACCAAAAATGACACAGACATCATACCTGTCAACTGACCCGTAATTAACACCAATCGCGTTTGCTTTTAGGCGAGTGTAATATTTGAAAAAGACGTCTAGTTAAGGACTTTAATGCACCCACCTAACACACGGCTAATTTCTTTTTTAAATGAAAGAATAATGATTTAACTTTGATTTTTGCCCGGTCGTCACAAAATCGTACGGTGCAGTTTTTGTAAAATTGACGTTTATTTCAGAAATTAGTTGAAAATTATAAAATTACGACATGTTTTTCAAGCAAAGGAAATTAGTTGTAAGTTTTCTTTTAGACAGAATAATTAAGTGAATTAGATTCTTAAAATAATGAAAAACAATATATACAACTGTAAGTCCGCATGCTTTTGCATTCCTTCTAAATATTTGACATTTTGTACGAAAATTTTCATAATCCTGACCTTTTCGGATCTACAATTAAATTTTTATCAAATGCTTTTGCATTCTATCCGTTTTAGAACACACCAAATTACTCATCAGTTATCGTTTTTTCATTCAAGATCAAGACTTTATCTCAACATTTCTTTAAAATCACGAATTTCTGTAATTTTATGATGTTGGGTAAAATCACTATAGTTTCCGGAATCCCTTATCTATTTCGTTATCGTTTTTTTACTGAATATATTAGTCGATTTCCGTGTACTTAATAGTGCTATTAGAGTACGATAAATCATATTTAAACGGTTCTATTTCTATCTTTAACTTCAGTGTAGCTTAAATATATATAAAATCGTCCGAAATTAAGATCAAATCAAAGTAAAACATAGTTTTTGAGGTCTGTAGAATTCACCCCTTTCTAAATAAGGAATCGTATCGGAAAATTGTAGAAAATCTTCCGAGTCGTGTCAAATTTTCACAGTCCAGTTCACAAGGAAACCATTCCTATGCTAAAAATCAAAAACTATCCATTGATTGACAAAGATATTCATAGTCTGTCATGCATTTACTACATAGAAACTATGTAGTTAAACACTAAAGTGAAGATACAGTTGTATTGCCGCAGTGGAAAAAACGAAAAGATGAAGTTTACAGAAGACTGGTCGATGAATATGAAAAAAAGGAAAACATCCCATTTGAAAATACAAAATATCATAAGAGTTGTTATAAATATTTTTTGTCTGTACAAAGATTTTGTACTACATGTACCAATTCTACCGACCAGTCTCTTCTTATATATCAACGAGGGCAGTAGATCTACAACTCATTCTGATTTGTCTGTTTGTATATTTTGCAAATGTATAAAGCCTATAAGCAAGTTACACAACTTCATAAGATATTCCCTGAGGAGCAAACTCAAGCTGTATTGAGTGTTACAACATATATATCTCCTACCATGATCTGATTTACAAAATAACTCATAACAATTTTACTATTAAATCTTTATACCATCGAGCTTGCATCGCTAAATATTTGATACAAAATTTGAAAGTAAAGTGCTATTCAATTCTGAACATAAAACAGCTTTTACTAACATTTCGACGATTAAAGATGACGTGCCTGTACACAAGAAAGTATTCTGGTTAACAACTTTAATTACTTGATCAGTTAACAGGGCGCAATTTCTGCCCGAGTATCGCCGCCAAGAAAACTACACAACATATTATCGGCTTCAACAAAAACTAAAAATATATGGTCAATTTATAGTTGCATGTATACAGCATCAACAAGGCCAAGGCACATCCAATATTGTATACAGTAGCTCTATAATTTTGTCTTATGCCGTAATGACAGAAAATAACTCGTTTAAAATGACTGTGATATACAGTCTGCCAAATTTAAAGATCTGAGCAGTGACTGCGAAACTGGTTACAAGCACTTTATACAGCTACTAGTATTTTACGGAAGCAGATATAGGGTAAAGTTGTAATCCAAAGATGAATATCCATTATCTAAAAACATTTCACTGGATTATTCAATTGAAATTATGCCACCTGCTTTAAAAACATTTCTGTATTGCCTTTTGGATGAAGGCGCATCTGCGGCAGTTAATAAAGCGTACGATATTCCTATTGACAAAGTTCTTAGATGTATGGCTTTAGTAGAATGTATATTATCTATAAATATCTTTTTTTACTCTTTTTCATTTAGGTTTATTATTACAAATGCACCGTATTTATGTACACACCTTTGAGATACTATTAACAAGTTTGACTGCTCAGGAGATTAGAAAATTTAAAATGGGGCATACATTCTACATGGCAGTATTTTTCTTCTGGGGGTCAACATTTTATCCAAGATTGATTGATTGATTGTTAGTTGCTTAACGTCCAGTGGCAAATATTTCATGCATATTCAGGACGAGAACAAGTTCACAACAAATACAATAGGCAGGTCTTTTCACAACAGAGGCCAAAAGGGACGATAGCCGGAGCAATTTCGACTGCCACCGGAAAATGAGGGCACATTGGATAGGGACAGAAATTTTGTTTTACAACAGGACACCTACCAGCCCTCAAAGAGTTGTTGTAAGGGTTCTTAACGTGCAAAGAGTGTGGCACTTTCTTTACACGAGACATCGGATTTAACGTCCCCATTCTGACCGGACGTGACTGCGAACTTAATACATCACGCACAGCTTAACGGACACCCCACTTCGGCAAGCGTTTTACTGCCGGTCGGGAGAAGACCAAGTGACCATATTTCTATTCCCCAGTCACCCTTGGGGGTTTTATCCAAGACAATGTCGACCTAACTACAGAAACAATAAAAGTTCTCCGTATGACTTTGGTTGGCTAAAAGGCAACATCGGTCCGGTATGATGTCATCCAACTTTCCACAAGATTTGAGCTGTTCACGCATTGGTATAGGTATAGGGGGAGGGTTGAGATTTCCAAAAAACATGTTAACCCCGCCGCAATTTTGAGCCTGTCCCAAATCAGGAGCCTCTGGCCTTTCTTTGTTTTGTATGATTTTTTATTGAAATTTTTTGAGTATATTTCGAAGCGTAGCATGACGTCCATTATCATTTCAAACTAGTACATTTTTGGGGCCAGCTGAAGAACGCCTCCGGGTTTGGGAGTTTCTTGCTGCATTGATGACCCATTGGTGGTCTTCGGCCGTTGTCTGCTTTTTGAACGGGTTGGTGTCTCTTTGACAAATCCCTCATGTCCATTCCCAATTTTTAATTCAATCGTATATAGTAGATCTTGTGTCCGCTTTGAGCAAAACCTCTGCTGTACTGTTATATGCCCAAGGAAGTTGTCTTTGTATGGATATATTGACCGATAAGAATGATGAGATTACAAGTTAAAATGAAGCTAAAATATTCCGATATCGCAATATTCCGACACCTAAATGGTCCAACATCCCATTGGTCCGACGTTTCGATCATTTAGGTTATAAGCTAACGGGATTTTAACATAAGAAAGCCAAATAAATATTGGGATAACCTTGTCCTCCGTTTGAAGCGGTGCCAAAGTAGCCGAACGTCATCACTAGCGTAATTTGAAAAAGTACAAACTACTTTGTCAAGTGTTGTTTAATTAATTAGATATCTCAAGATACACGGCGGCCGACTAAAGTAAAATCAAACACAGTTTGACGTACAATGAGTGATCATTTTTTCCTTGTGATGTTTTATATTAAAATTGTCACAATTTTGTTGATATAAATATACTAGTAGCACTTTACTCATTTCAGTAATGTTAGTTAGTACTCTTATCATATCTGATTTAGTGATGTAAATGAAATTGCGGTATGATCCAGACTCAACATATTGCACTACAATAATATAAAAAAAGCTGCCCTATTGTTGTCTGATCTTGAAGCGGTTGGCAGGCTTTCAAACTAACAGGAGACCATAGGCTTCCTCAATTTTATTGTTCAGCTCATCAAGGGACTTTTCTTATCAATTAAAAACACGTCATATGTTATATTTCCCCCTTGCTTCAAATATATTGTTTCGGATTATTTATATCAAATTTGCAGATATATGTTTGTAAATACGTGCAATCAAATGATATGGAGGTATTATAATATTTAGATAATGCAAGGGCGACTACAGATACATTTGTGTGACTTAATGGTTGATTTTCAAAGACTCCGAGAGAAAACGTTACGTAACATGCGTTATCGTTAACATCAACCAAAATTAATTAATAATATGATAGAAATATATTTTCCCAACAGTAATACAGCATTCCTGTAAAATTGTTTCGTTTTTGCATTTGTTTTAACTTGATTTTTCTACTGGAAGAATCTGTGAATTGAAATTGCACCCATGACCTTTGACCTCGATTTAAAAAAAAGTGCACCATAATTTCTTTTGACGACCGGGATATTTAGAAAGTACACATTCTTAGCTTTCCAGTGATATATAATTTAGCCGTGTGTTAGGTAGGTGCATTAAAAATGTAAATTTGGCTCTCATATCACTCGCCTATTTGGGTCGTAAATATTTTGTGCATCTCACTGTTGTTTTTACAATTTTACTGGAGCTACTTCCCCTTATTTGTCACCAATCAAAATTGTTTCTTATATTTACAGTTTTTCGGGTAAAAAAGATTAAATCTTAAACAAATTTAATGCAAATACATATTGGAATATTACTTTTCATTATCTTTTCCCTTTAAACAATTACAAAATAAATAGTTGAAAACTATTTTTTTCATCTATACTTCCTTTACCTGTTTAACTTTATTTTATTATTCTCTAATTTCAATGGACAACACTGTCAAAAATCATAAGGCTGTATAGTATATGAAATACCTCCAATTGCACGCCAGATAAACCATCTAATCTCAACCAAATGTTGAGACGGAAAAAAGTATTCTGGCACTTCCAGTTGAGATTTTCTGGTTCAAAATATTCAAAACAAACACAGGGTGGGTAGACTTTTCGTCAATTTACTGAAAATCAATGCGTTTTTTTGTAAAATCGGAGAATGTCATGCCATAGATATTGGAATTACGGTTTATCTCGTGTATAACACAAATGAATATGATTTAAAATGACATCGTAATGACTTTTCTACAGCAGTTAAATGTGGCAAGCACAGTCAGCTATTGACAAAATGACAGTGATATCATTGATAAACTAGCATATATATCAGTAAATTAGTATTTTTCTAAAACATTATAAA
Source organism: Mytilus edulis (assembly GCF_963676685.1). NCBI lineage: Eukaryota > Metazoa > Mollusca > Bivalvia > Mytilida > Mytilidae > Mytilus > Mytilus edulis. Next base: position 24,606,598 of record NC_092353.1, on the reverse strand, counting down.
CATAAAATTACTGTTTGTTCTTTTTCTTTACTAATATAATTTCATTAAGCTAAATATGTGTAACGTGTACACAGGGTAAGCGTGTCTGTTTCTATTTTAGAATGTGTCCGTTACCAGTTTGATACTGGATCCAAAATTGCTCTTTTTACAAAACATATAACAAATAATCTTTATTCAAATATTAACGTCAATGAACCAAAATATGTACAACTGCTCTTTGCAATATTTAATAAACTATCTATTAATACTCTACTCAAAATATATACACTGGTACAAATTTGTACTCTCTTACAATTTTGTCCTGGGTCAGGAACAAACTTGTCCTCCTGGTACAATAATGTACCCTACAAGTTTACACACTTGTCTTTGTTCCGTTGGTACAATTATGTACTTTACAAGGTGGTCACACAGACTCACACTTGTCCTATACGGTACAATACGGTTCAGCTTGTAAATGCACAAGTCCGTATTTATAACAGGCACCGACCTGTTCTTTATTACACTTAGTAATATTATCTATAATATCTTATATATACGAGACAGCGATCTCGAATATCGACGTACCGTAGCTTGGTCTTATGTCTCCGAAGACTTATGACAATCGACCCTGAGCTAGGATTCTCTCCTGCTTATATACCCCGATGGGAGCTGTACCATTCTTGAAGGAGGGGTGTTCTACCAAAGTGTCTCGTTACTCGTATCTGAGTTTCCTTTGGAACACCCCTTCACATTTGACCTGACCCAAAGTTTACCCGCGAAACATCTTACTCTTTTCTATGTTTTATTAAAGTATATACACAATGCATAAAATATGGCTTCTGCCGAACTGTAATCAATGTAAACAATTTAACCACAGATACAAAATCATCACATAACCCACGCCTCAAAAACACATGCGTCCCGCATGTCTAAAACTAACTTTACAACATAGAAATACTATATACACATTTTAATTCAGTTAAATGTATAAAATCTATTTAACAATGTAATCTGCCATCCAAGCTGGTTTTCGCCTTGGACGGCGCCCTTCATCACTAATTTCTTGCGTTTCTTCCTCAGGCAACGTTGACTCATGAACAGCAATGTCTTGTGAATAAGAGTCGTTTTCAGCTGTATCATTTTCAGTGTCTAATGGAACAAAAGTGTTATTATCTGATTCTGTCCTTAATGTCTGTTTGTTCTTTTTCTTAAGTCTATCGACATGTATGACTTGTGGTTTCCCTCTGTATCCACAGTCAACTTTATATGTAAGGTCACCATATTTGTCGAGAATTTTGAAAGGACCTTTCCAGAAACTAGTCAATTTTGAAGACATCCCAGGTTTCTTTACTGGGAAATAGACGTATACCTCATCATCTTTTCTGAAATTTTGATATGACAATTTGAGGTCGTGATAGTGTTTCTGTCTTCGCAATTGCCCTTTTATTTTACCTCTGACAAAACTGTGGGAGTGTTCTAACTTCTCTTTAAGCTCCCAAGCCAACTTGTGTGCAGGTATATCTTTAATAATCTCTTTTTGTAACATTTTGTCAAGGTTGTCATTTACTACCTTGTTCAAATGATATGGTGTACGACGAGGCGGTTCTTTAAATGGCCTTGCGTTTCCCGTATTGATTTCGTGTTTTACAAGATTGGTCCTTCCCAAGTCAACATCAGAAGAAGCAAACAAGTTCTGATTTTCTATCAACAAAGATTTTACTTTTTGTTTATCTTTCAAAGTCAATTCATCTGATGTCCTGTCTAACAGATCTCGTAAATCTGGTCTAAGTCCGTCATGTTTCTGTTCATTTGAACTAATATTACCATCTAGTACTTGTTCAACACCAGACATTTGGGCTATAGTTGTACCAGGATAAATTGTCTTAGTATCTAGTTCTGTGTTCATTAATCTAACAGGGACTTTTTCGCCTGACCTTACCAACGTTCTAGCAGTTAAAATGTAGTCTTTCCCTGCATGCTCATTTGCTTCTAACAAAGCATTGTCAGCAGGTAATTTCTGACCTTCTGCTAAGCAAACCGTGCCATTAATGACAATTTCTGACCTTGGCGGTATGACAACCGCTTCTGAAGCAACCACTCGGTAACAGCCTATTGATCCCTGAAAACACAAATCTACCTTAAAATCCCCAATACAAAAGTGTCCATTCTTAACATCAATTAAACAATTATGTCGTTTCATGAAGTCTAAACCAAGTATACCGTCAACTTGTAGATCAGTCACAACAGCTTCAGATTGCAACATATTTGGACCGAAATGCAGATTGAACCTGCCTTTTCCACGAAGCTCTAGCTTATTGCCACACACTGACCTAACAGTTGTCTTAACTTCGCTTAGATATGATTTATCTAATGGAGTCAACATATCGTATAACTTGGAAGATACCAATGTCAAAGTTGCTCCTGTATCAACCACAAACTTGGCTTCAATGTCTCCTAAATTTAGTTTGACATACATACCAGCATCTTCAGATGCTGTTGTAACCGCACCTTCCTTTGTCTTACGGTTATTTTGTTTCCTAGTTTTCATTAATGTTTTGACAGTCCCATCCCCCTTATTTTCATTATAATTGTTCTTATTTCTTCGGGGTAGGCGACAGTCCCTTGCTAAATGACCAAACTTGCCACAATTGTAACAGCCCTTATTTGTCCTCTTACTTTGGGTATATCTCTTTTTATTATTTGTACCACTAAGTTTTAATTTTGCCATTTCAGTCGTAAGAGTACTTAGACTTTTCTCCATTGTTTGCATCCATGATGCAATGTCGTTCGTACAAATGTAGGTGAGTCACTTTTTGTAATCTTTTCTTCCCTATCGAACTCGTCATCATTCATAGTCTGCCGTAAATAACCTCGTCCCTCTCTTACTTTATTTTCGGCTTTATTGTACGCCTCTAATTCAACAGCAAGTCTTACGGCATCATTTAAACCTTTCGGTCGCGATTGTTTTATGCTGAGTCGCATTTCCGAATCAACGAGCGCGTCAATAAACTGCTCTTTTCCGAGAGTTTCACGTACGTCCAATGGGGCAGTAGGATATGCTAAGTTGGACAATCTTCGAATTGACTGACCCAATTCGGGAAGTGATTCGCTGGCTCTCTGACGTCTCTCTTTAAATTGAACTCTATATAACTCAGTTTGACTAGAAGGTGCGAATCGCTCTTCAAGTGCGCTGACTAAATCGGAAAAGTTTTGTCTTTTCTCACTTGGTAAATCTCCAAGTACAGCTTGTGCTTGTCCCATTAACGATACCGCCAAATATAATCCTTTTTGGTTTTCCGACCAATTATTTACAAGTGCACACATTTCAAAATGGGACAAATAGTCCATCCATGATGTGCTACCGTTATAGTGACATGGTTTAATTTTTACACCAGAATTATCTGTGTTACCAGTATGTCGGTACTTTGATTTGTCAGTTTTGTCTATTTCCCTAATGTAACTATTATCTATGGGTAAAGGCAAAGTATCCCCTTCCTTTAAATCAATTTGGGAAAATTTTACAGTTTTGTGCGTATTCGGGTTGTTGAATGTTGGTAAATCAACTTTCACATTATCTCCCTTTCTTGACAATAAGGACCCTCTTGATTCCAGACCCGAATCATTTCTTTTTATAAAAGTATCTTTTGGACGAACACCCTGATCTTTAGGTGTAGACGAAACAAAACTGTGTCTATACCTTGTCTCTTCCATACCTTCAATTTGTTTTGTCAATTCGTCATCAAAAGACATTTTTGTACTTTAATTTGCGATATAACTATGCATTCACAATATAATAATATCAACACAATGTCATAAATGTACAACGTAATAAATGTCAATCAAAAAATTGCCTGCACCACTATCGCTTGTTAATCCCTAATGTAAATAATAATCGTAACTTAACCGTGGGAAATTTAAAACGTTAACAGGACAATTTTGATCTGTGCAAAAGTGAACAGTTTGGACAAAAACGATCTGTGCAAAAGTGAACAGTAAATTCTCACAAGACAGTTTGGGTATAAGTTTATAAGATGATCAAATTTGGATATATAATCTTTCACTATGGATTTAAAAATGAACTATTTGGATCCCAGCGCTAACCACCAAATTATGTAACGTGTACACAGGGTAAGCGTGTCTGTTTCTATTTTAGAATGTGTCCGTTACCAGTTTGATACTGGATCCAAAATTGCTCTTTTTACAAAACATATAACAAATAATCTTTATTCAAATATTAACGTCAATGAACCAAAATATGTACAACTGCTCTTTGCAATATTTAATAAACTATCTATTAATACTCTACTCAAAATATATACACTGGTACAAATTTGTACTCTCTTACAATTTTGTCCTGGGTCAGGAACAAACTTGTCCTCCTGGTACAATAATGTACCCTACAAGTTTACACACTTGTCTTTGTTCCGTTGGTACAATTATGTACTTTACAAGGTGGTCACACAGACTCACACTTGTCCTATACGGTACAATACGGTTCAGCTTGTAAATGCACAAGTCCGTATTTATAACAGGCACCGACCTGTTCTTTATTACACTTAGTAATATTATCTATAATATCTTATATATACGAGACAGCGATCTCGAATATCGACGTACCGTAGCTTGGTCTTATGTCTCCGAAGACTTATGACAATCGACCCTGAGCTAGGATTCTCTCCTGCTTATATACCCCGATGGGAGCTGTACCATTCTTGAAGGAGGGGTGTTCTACCAAAGTGTCTCGTTACTCGTATCTGAGTTTCCTTTGGAACACCCCTTCACATTTGACCTGACCCAAAGTTTACCCGCGAAACATCTTACTCTTTTCTATGTTTTATTAAAGTATATACACAATGCATAAAATATGGCTTCTGCCGAACTGTAATCAATGTAAACAATTTAACCACAGATACAAAATCATCACATATGTTATAAAGTATGTCATGTTGAGATTTTCTGGTATCGGTTGAGATATTCTGGAACAATGTTGAGATATTCTGGTGAATGAAATTTTCAACTATAAAAAAGAAGATGTGGTATGACTGCCAATGGGACAACTGTCCACAAGAGACCAACATGACACAGACATTAACAACTATAGGTCACCGTACGGTCTTCAACAATGAACAAAGCCCATACCGCATAGTCAGCTACAAAAGGCCCCGATATGACAATGTAAAACAATTTAAACGAGAAAACTAAAGGCCTTATTTATATATATATAAAAAAAAACAACAAATTAACGAAAAACAAATATGATTCAATATGTAACACATAAACCGGGTTCTTGAACATCATGACAAACATCCAATGAATTTAGTGTAAAGACGTCATAAACAGTAAGAGAAAAACATGACCTTGTGTAGCTTAGTATCAATTACATATACAACTGTCAAATTTCATAAACTTGCCGTATATTGTTTGACATTTCAACAGTCATTTTAATCTTGTTTGTAGTTATCACAGCAGCTTCTAAAGAGGACTTTGGTTGTAATAGAGTCTAAATAGTAAATAGCTGTGTTTTTTTAAGTACTAGTATTAAAGTTCTAACGCTGGAGATTTTAAGTCTAGCGATTGAGATGCAGTTTTGCACAGAAGCTTTAACGTCAATAATGTTGTAATTGACATCTCCATGGCTAGAATTTATTTATTTATTTATGTGTAACATATTTGTTTTTCGTTCATTTTATTTTATATTAATAAGGCCGTTAGTTTTCTCGTTACAATTGTTTTACATTGTCATTTCGGGGTCTTTTATAGCTGTCTATGCAGTATGGGCTTTGCTTATATTTGAAGGCCGTACGGCGACCTCTACTGAGTTGTTACTTTATGTGTCATTTTGGTCTCTTGTGGAGAGTTGTATCATTGGCAATCGTACCACAGAAAGAACATTGATAATAAAACGGATACATAAAAATTGAAAACAAAACGCGTAAGAAAAAGCAATTATTGGTATGTTAGTTTTCTTTAGTATCATGAATATTTTTGGCTCAACTTCTTAATCATGATCAGGCAAAATTATTGGCTTTTTAATCTGACATTTGTTTTTCTTATTCCTCTTCCACCCCATTTTTCGGCATATTACACGTCCGTTTTATTTGGTCATTACATCGCGGACTCCTAACGGATGCAAATTTTGTAAATGAAAAACTTTTGTTTATTCTTTCGGCGTTCGTTCGAGCTATCTGGTAAGGTGTGATCACAGTTTTTAGCAGATATCGCATGCTTAGCATAGACACACACAATTTTGTTTTTTAGAATTTAAGTTGACCAGGCCAGAGTTCAAACTAACTATCTCCCACAATTTAGCTACGTCGAATCCAGTTTTAAAATATTTAAAACGAAAACTGAATTAATATTCAGAAATGGATAATCATTAAATTCATTCATTTCATCATAAGTTATGTGGAACTATCTCCTGACACTTTTAAGACAGTTCTAGCTAGAACAGTTCTAACCAAGAACTGATTTGGTCATTGGTAAGTTCTCCCTAGAACTGATTTACACACTTCAACCTGGAACTGATCCTGACAGTTCCACGGCTAAAAAAATCTACGACTAGAACAGAACTGCGACCTGATTTCGCCACGAACGCATCACGATTGTTTTGAACATTTTTAAAGTTTGCTACTCTCAACACGATCACCAAGACCTCATCAAGACCGTAACACGACCATACTGGACTACGATCGTCAATACGGCATTATTTTAGAGATCGTAAGCCCATCGTAGTGCGATCACGGCCTAGTGTGACGGGGCCCGGGTTATAATATAAATGTTGCTGAATACTACCAAATATTAAGGATGTGCCCTGAATGCAATTGTGAACAAACATCTAAGTTTTAATTATTTCAATACAACATCTGTGATTACACTAAGTTGGACGTCACTTATAATACTTACAAAGCAATTTTAAAATCGAATCATATTTTTTTTGTGATAACTATTGTAATGACAAAAATGACATCTTTTACTCACATTTAAATTATCACCACCTGAAATAATGTGTACGAAAAAATAAACCTAGACAAGGGGTCCTGTTCGATTGTTTAGTTTTTAACTATTTTATTTCTTTATAAATGTATGCATTTTCGGCATTAAATAATGTCTGTTAGGAATCGAATTCATCCAAATCATATTAATAAATAACCATTGTAAAATAATCTTATTTATATTTGTAAGGCATGCATGTTTCTATCGGCAATGCTTAAAATTGTATCTGTATTTAGATTTTTATGTTACCACTGACAAAAAACATGAATCAGGTTAACCGTAAAAAAAGGTAAACTCGAATAGTACAGCGCAACCAGAAAGTCTCAACATTGTGACAGAAAGACTCAACCAATACCTTTATATCTCAACCATTTATATTTTTTTATTTTTCTGCTCAGAGTAGGCTTGACAAAGAAATATTTGTGCAATTTACAGACGTGGTTATCGTAAAGCCTTAAAAAAACACAAATAATTGACATATTTTCTTGCTAAGTCATTAATATCATAGCCGTTCTATCGGATTTAAAGAATGTAAACATTATAATCCGTAGGAGAAAAGTGATTGTGACTTCAATTTAAAATATTTTAAACCAAGAAGAGACATATTAGTTACAATTATTATTTATCTATGGCCTGACATTCTCCGATTTTACAAAAAAGTCATTGATTTTCAATAATCGACGAAAATTCTACCTACCCTGTGTTTATTTTGAATATTTTGAACCAGACAAGCTCAACAGGAAGTGCCAGAATACTTTTTTCCGTCTCAACCATTTGGTTGAGATTAGATGGTTTACCAGGCGTGAATTGTAGAATATAACCTGAGGAGAGATATTAGATGGTAAAGATGTTACCCTGCCTATAAATTAGAAAACCAATTGTAGTACGTTGTATGAAATGTATCAATAAGAAATGGAATTAAGGCAGTGTTTCACAATTTATCAAAAGCTTTAAGTGTAATGCAATAATAACTAAAACAGTTTTAAATTACTTAACCATGTGGACATGTTTCCCTTTTCATTGTCACAGGTTGACAGGTATGCAGACATTAACAGCTATAGGTCACAGTACGAACTTCAACAATGAGCAAAGCCCATAACACATAGTCAGCCATAAAGGGCCCCAATATGACAATGTAAAACAATTCAAACAAGAAAACTAACGGCCTTATTTGTATAAAAAAGTGAACGAAAAACAAATATGTAACACATAAACAAATGACAACCACTAAATTTGATGATAATACATAACATATATAAAGGTTGAGGATGAACACGGATGCGGCCACTTTCATTTTTGACAAAAAAAACATCTAAAAAGTGACATTTTGGGGCATATTTAATAGATTTTTCATATTTTAGCTTGAATCGGAGCGTTTTTAATGACTAAATCAGTTAAACTCTTTCACAGTAACTTATTGAATCCACTAAAATAGACGCATAAGTGTTTATAAAGTGTCCAAAATCTTTCGTCAGATGAACCTGAAACTTGAGGCGAAAATCGACCCTTACCGGACCTACTCCTTTACCTGCGAAATCAATTACCCGGTACTAGTGGGTACTAAATATTCCAATTAATCAAGTTTATTAAAATATCTCAGGGTGAGCGTCCTTCACAACAACACAAAATGTGTAAACTTTTAGAAGGAGTTCTTGAAAAAATATAAGTGACATTCAATAGGAAGATCGGAAAAAAGTTGATGAATTGAATAAAGGAAACGTTACTTTCAAAATTTTGGGAACAAGATATAGCATCTTTTGATCCGATCCCGGCTATTGCAATGAGAAACATTTCTGGACAGCGCTTTACACGACCCAGTTAGGCATCCTATGATCGTCGTGAAGATTGTGATGAAGTGGAAGGCAATGTTGACATTTTGTCTGTCCTTGATACTTATTTTGATAAAGATTAAAATCAGGATCAAGACTCTCTTTTTTAACATATGAAAAAGAATGCATGGAAATAAAAGTAAACATCTATCATTTATATTAATGTTTGACAAATGAATGTCATTATTGCTGGACTAGTAAATTTGGAGCCGGATCAGTAGATTTTCAGACCACTGGTCCAACTGGCCAGTACACAAAACACTTAGATTCGACCCCTGCAACCCTCTATCAAGAAAATCATGATATGAAATGCAAGTACGGGAATATCGTATCAATTGGGAGATATATACACCGTATGCAGGTGCTGCTGGAATGTTGCTACTTAGAAATGGAAAGTTCACAATTGGAAAGCTCAAATCATCTCTTTTGTCGTAAAGTTTTGTTTTCAATCGACCCTCATTGTCAATTTCTAGATGTACGTCAAGATATGAGGCCGACTTAACTGTAACTGTTGTATCCTTTATCTCTAGTTGATTTGGGATAGATGCGTTCGACAAAGTCACCAAATTTTTGAATTATTTAGTGAAAGAACATCATCTATATAGCGGAACGTAGAGTTAAAGGATATTGCTAACTTCTTATCTTTCTTCCTAAGAATTTCCTGTATGAAGTCAGTCTCATAAAAATAAAGAAACAAGTCGACAAGAAGAGGGGCACAATTCGTTCCCATTGGAATGCCGATAGTCTGTTTGAAAAACACGTTCTCCGAACGTAACAAATATGTTGTCAATCAAGAAATCAAGCATCTTGTTTATGTCAGTCTAATCTATACAAAAACGAGAAACATTTATGGACCACATCAACCACTGAACATCAGGTTCCCGACTTAGGAGCGTTTTAATATGTTCCAACCTTCACCCTTACCTGGAACAATAGTGTAACATCACAACATAGAAAGTATATGCCTTTTGTGTTCTTAATTGTGATTAACTATTAAAGCACAATGTTGACTGCTGTGCCCTATTTTTGACATTTTTATCTATTGTGTCTATATGTGTTATTCACACATCGTCGTCAATACAAAAGAATTTGATGCGACTGTCATACAAGTGACAGATTTAGCTAGCTATAAAACCAGGATTTATTCACAATTTTCTTCATAGGAAAATGTCTGTACTAAGTCAGAAATAGGACAGTTGTTATCCATTTGTTTTGGTGTGTTTGTGCTTATGATTTTGCCATTTGATTACGAACTTTCCGTTTTGAATTTTTCTCGGAGTTCGGTATTATTGTTATTTTACCTTTTATCACTATTTACAGCTGTTAAGGATGTTTGCTTCTCTATTTCATGAATTTTTGTCAGATTTTCGGAATCCTCTGGTTTTATCCATGTATTGCCTTTAAAAAAATGCCCACTAACCCCTATTTTTCTTTTCATAATTTTATTACATAAAGTTTAAAAAGCCATATTTCAAAATCTTTAAAAATCCTTGTTATTTTTTCATAGTTTTTTAAACAAAAAAGTGCTAATGATAAATGTAAGAAAAATCTAGAGAGAATTATTTCCTGCCAAACTTTCAATGGCTTATATCTCGAAAACAAGCACACGGACCCTCCATTTTTTCTTCTTTTTTAGTTTCTGTCTTTAATACTATCAATCCATAACAGTCTTTTAAAAAGCTTGTTATTTTTAAACAGAGTAGCGAACATCCTTAACAGTTTAATGGTCTTTTTTCTTTTTCAGTCCTCTGGAATTGTGAATATAGTGAAAAGTAAGCAACTTCTTTAAATCATTTCTCTGTTAAATTGTGCACATCCAATTTATCCTGCAAAAAACCCGCATGTTCTATAAACACAATTTTGTCTGGAAACGTACTTAGAAAGTTGCAAATGTGATGACTAGAACCTAGTATATAGTGAACTTACGTATCTCCATTGAGGAAAAGAAGAGATGCGTGTACATCAATGACGGCGATTATAAAATAATAACAGGAAGAGTAAGAAGATTTCAAATAAACAACACTTATCGAAAAAAGAGACAATGTCTTATATAAAAGAAAAAGTTGTAAAGAGAAACTAGTGAGTACAGTCTCAAGGTCGCTTAACAGAAAAAAATGGAGCCAAAAATCGAACAAAATTGGATGCAATCAAAAGTGCTTCAAAAGGGCAAACATTTCCTGTCCCGCTATAACTATCCACGAGTCTAAAGTCTTGAAATATTATGACTATATATATCAAAATCTTCCATCAACCTCAAATTTCAAAACGGTGAATTAGACAACCATCGTTAAGTTTTCTGACTTGAAACAGACACTTAAAGTTATGGTAGAATACAAAACCCTTCTCCATGTACATCTCAATCAGTCAAATAGTAATAGTTTCACAGATGTACATACTCTTCAAATAAACAGAATCTACAAAGACAAGTTTCAGGAAAGACCTAATTCTTATTTTATTTTTAGGAACGCATTGAACATATCCATAACACCAATTTTGGGAGATCACAATCTTACATTTATTGTTCCCACACCAACTTCCCCCGTCAAAGTAAAAGTATGAACATACATGTCTTTTGTTAATTGATATCGTTCGGTTGTTGCGTCATTTGAGTATATTATTCTCTCAGATTATAATCTCAAACCAAACTCAAACTTTGACTGATCTATTAAGATTGGATAGTTCCTGTCTTAAAACTTAGCATACATTATAAGAGACAGAACCATTGGTTGTATAACACTTCGTCTCTAAGATTAAAGGTGTAAATGTTGATTTAAAAAACATAAGGAGAAAACATATCTCTTCACTATATAAATATGCGTTAACTATTTGCTATGTTCATTTAAAGATTAGTTTCAATTATAGTATTAAATGGCGACATCTCTATGTTTACTGTTATTTGAAATCAATCCTTTAGAAAGTATTGTAAGTAGAATATCGAATTGTTTTATGTGCTATAACATTTTTTAAACATTTTTGTCGCAATCATAAGGTTAATGTGTACGTGCGTATTTAGTGTAGCAACTGTGATTGCTGAAAACTGCGCGAATTGATTGCTACTTATACAACTATGTGTCGACTATATTTAATGGCAGAATTCAAAACTGGTCACACTAGATGCTAACTTGTTAAAATTACATTTTTGTTTGTCATTATTGATGATATAAGGGATTCAATGAATACCGACTTTGATGTAAAATGGTACTTCTCACTCCATTCTTGTTTGCAACTTTTATAAGCTGGTATTTAGTTAAACCATTAGATTAATGATGTAAGCGGCATATGCAGTTAAAAATAAATGATATAAAACAGTCGCATAGCGCAATTTTTGCATTCTGACAATTTAAAATAAAAAATGTTAAGAAAAAGCAGTAAGGCAATAGCAGGCGATCTTCTAGATACTGTCATAGCATCATTGAAGGCCCCCTCTGTTGCAGAAAGGGTAATTTCTAGCCCATTGCCAGAGGCAGGTTCAGTCACCAACGGCAGGGATCGCCAACTGTAAAAGAGCATGGTCCAGAAAAGGCTATTGCCAAAATGTTAAAAGATTTACAGTCAAAATATGATTCACTTGAATAAGAAATTGAACGTCTTCGACTGGAAACGTACAGTTACCTCGCCATCTTCTGATGTGGTAGATCAAGTCCAAGAACATATAAATCACTCACAACTGCCAAATCGGGTGTAAGAGTTAAGAAAGCCCATAAGATAACAGACTTTGTTAGGCCAAATCCCCTAGACTTCTTAGACAGCAGGCACGTAATTGACATTGGCAATGGTAACCAAATTCGTACGGATTGGTTAACAATGGTTAACAAAGAATTTGAGACTTGGTCAGGTCTCCATTGAACAATATGGTTATGCTAGTATTGAGATCACGAATGACATGCTTCGTAGTGGGGATTTATTACATGGGGAACTGCCAGACTATCTGTTACATACAATCTTTTTTTTCGGTTACCAGCTAACAATGTTTGTGCTAGTGTTTTATTTTATGATATGGAGTACAGGGACCGCCTGGCACTTGAAGTATTCAAATGGGGTACTTATATATCTAATCTAAGGGAGTTTAACCTTGTTCAGAAACCAGATAGTGCTTCAGCAAAGGCTATTCAAATATCCAAAATGTGCCACGTAGTGCAAACAATGCTAATCATAAGGATCAAAATCCAGGCTTTAATAGTTACAACAAAAAGTGGAAAGGACCCTTTCTTCCTGATGGTCGCACTATTTGCAGGAGATTTAGCACACGTGATTGTTATCGAAAGGACTGTAAATTGGCACATCACTATGCAATATGTTATGCTAAAAATCACAATGCTTCTCAGCACTCAACTGCATTTCAATATCGTCAAGCCAACAGTGTTTCCAAACAACCGTCATCTCAACCAGAGTTCAATATGCATGGTTCAAAAAAAGGAAGGAACTATGGGTTATTAGACCCACACACATGGACCGAATTACTGCCATATCATATTTTGTGCAATGAGATAAAACTCCGAAACTTGTGCTGTTGGTGCAATACAAAAATCTAACGGTTCAGTAAGATTGATTCATGATGCAAGTTTACCAGAGGTTGGCGATATACACTATTATGCAAGTGATACATCATGTAAATATATGGACTTCAAAGATGCATGTAAAATTATTTATCAAGGTGATTTCCTTGCAAAAGTAGATTTGTCAAATGCATATATACATGTAGAAGTGTGAAAGTGCATTCTTCTAATTACCCTTATTCTGGGTTACACTGGAGATTTCAAGGTGATAATCAGGATACAATTTTCTATGACACTTAGTTACCTTTAAGAGCAGACCAAAGCCCAGGTATTTTTCAGAGACTTAGTAGTGCTATGTGTAGAATTATGAAATCTAACTATATTTTTTTGTGTGATAACATATTTAGATGATTTTTTGATTATAGAGTCTACTTATGATAGATGCTCTGCTGCTCTAACTTGTTCGATTAAGCTATTGCGTAAATTAGGTTTTTACATTAATTGGAATAAAGTTGAAGGACCTTCACAGCGTTTAATATATTTAGGTATTTTGATAGATACATGTAAATGTAAGCTAACACTGAGTTTACCTGGTGATATATTTACAGAATTTTTTAATTTGTTATGTGATTCTAAATATAAACATAGGGCTAGCAAAAAACAGGTTATAAAGGGGGTCGCACTTGTCTTAGGCGTCTACTAGACCTCAAGCATTTTTTGAAAGGAAGCCAACATAAAGTTATCTTGTCAGATGATTTTCAAAAATACTTAAATTGGTGGATTTGATTTATACGTGAATTTTATAAACAACAAACCAATAACCAACATTCAAACAGATGCGTGCAATTGTGATGGAGCTGCTTTCTTTAACAGTGATTACATTTATAGTAATTGGAAAATTGACATGTTAACAGTTGCAGATTTTCATATCTACATCAAAGTGACAATTACGCTTATTTTGGCCTTTTTTCATTGGCACGAACAGCTACGAGACAACTTATCATGGTATTCACCGATAATATGACAGCACGTTCTGTAATAAACAAAGCCACATGCAAATCATCATATGTTATGAATTTATTGCGACAACTTTTTTGGTTACAAGCGACTTTTAATTTCACCGTTCAAGCAATATTTCTTCCTGGAAAATTTAATGTATTAGCAAACTGTGAGTCAAGATTGCACGAAAAAGGACAATTATCTCAGTTGTGGAGTTTGAACTATATATACACAGCCTGTCACAGCTAATTTTATTATTAAGAGTAATCTAGGTTTCATTAATTCTGCACCTTTCTGTGCATCACCTATAATATAATGGTCTACCTCGAATACACATCTAGGAATACTTATAAAATCATGTATATCTATATTTGGATGCAGCGAAACAGTGCTACCATTTGAGAAGATTAACAACACTGAACATTTATATCCTAAGAGTCAAATTCAGGGTATATGACATAACTCATGAAAATTCCTTTTCATTTACTATAACTTTAATATACAAAATGTATGAAGGAAATAGTTACCAGCTGCCAACTCGTTGTTTTAACCCTACAAATCGAATAATAATTAATGATTGCGTATGAAAATTTCATCACTTATATTAACAATAAAGACGTTGCCGAGCGCAAATATTTTAGAAAAGTTTATGACGTCATTATTGTCCAATAAAAAATAAGTATGAAAAAGTACGGGAAATATGTTGATGGAACTATTAACCGGGGTAATAGTCTTCGAAACTATTGACTGGCATATAGTCTGTGGAATGAAATAGCACAACTATTCCGTTACTTTTTGTGTAGAAAAAACATACTGAGGTATAATTACATAACTTGTCAAACATACATGTATATAACTTTTATTGCCTCAGAGCAATGATGACGAAAAAGATGATCAAGAAGACTTTTTATCCAAATTTTGAGACATTATATATTTCATTATAATCTAGTACAATTACAATGATGGCATATATAATTACCTGTGTTATATAAACAGATAAAAGACCAGTTTATAATTTTTCCACTGTTATAATGGACTCAATAATTATATATAGCTATTACAAACAATACAATCGATTGCCTGTGTTAAGTTATATTTCATAACTAGGAATGGTATGTAATGATTCCTGTTCTGACATCTGAAACAGCTAAATACTAGCACAAATGAAACCTCATTAAAAAATCAGTGGTAGTGAGCAAAGGCCTGCTACCCACTTCCTGTAATTGATGACTCTTTGATGCCAGTATAATGGATAGCGTAACATCTTTCTCGTAATTAAATCCAAATAGACAACTGTTTTAATCCGTTTACTCGGTTCAAAAATGTAACCAAAGTAGTAATTTTCATTACATATATAATAAGATCACATATTTATGATAAAAGGTGAAACATTTTAAAACTATTGTCTGTTTTAACAGTTTGCAGACATTTTTCCGCTGTATTTTCTTCAATCATTTCAGTCTTCTAAGAACAATCTTTCATTTTTATTCCTCTATACTTAGCATTTCTGTAAAAACATATATAGTATATATTGTATCAACATTATTCATTATTAACCAACATTAAAACAATGTGACATGTACATTCAATAGTCAATATTGTACAAAATTGTATTGGATGAAACAGATATATGTTTTTGGAAAATAGTTTGATACGCCGATTTTTTAAGTCAAGTTTTATAAAAATATGAAAATGTAGTATAAGCGGCAGTGAGAGAATTCTCCTTCAAAAAATCAAATAACGTAGATGGTTAGCAAAGAGATATTCATCCAGTCTTCTATAATGAGCAAAACTCATACCACGTAGCAATCTATAAATGGCCCCGAAATTTATGTTTAGGATACGGAAATTTGATCAATCCGACATCTGGAACTAATATGTATCCAATGTCGTTGTTTACCAAATATTTGCACTAGAAACACCAAAGCCACATGGAACAAATGTTTTATTTATTTCCTTAGAGAGTGCTGGCCAAAGTTGTATTACAATATACATTTGAGTTGGTCAACTTGGCATATAATGCCGAAAACACTAACACACATTTAAAGATATAGCATTGCTGTGTATATATGACAGGGTATATGACTGTCCTTAATTATGTTAAACGCCAGGGTATCCGACGAGGATAACTAGTCGAAGAGTTATTAATTAAGTAACAAAACTAAAACCTAGTATAATGAATTACCTCTTTTCAGTACCAATAACATCTTCTAAAGTCTGAGGTAAAGGCTTTCCTGATGTTTCAGGCAGTAACAAGGCTAAAGCACCAGAGAAAATAGCCAAGCCCCCAAAAACTATTAAAGGTAGCGGTCCCCAAATTCTGTTGAGTTCTAGAATTTGTGGAGCTAACATTCCACCTATCCTGGCACACATTGAAGACACTCCAATACCAATGTTTCTACATTCAAAATGATTTAATAATAAATGATATAATTCGATTAATGCAATACATGCAATATATTTAAAACTTGTATGTCAATCTTAAAAAGGGGCACTTGCTATCAAATTCATGTTCACCGATGTGACTCAAATTCTCATATTTGATTAATAACATACTAAAACGTATATCCAAATAACATTCAGCCCGAAATTAACAGTTAACAATGAATGTGCTCGATAATATATGTCATAATTTCATGCGTATATCAGTGTAGACACCATCTAATCTGCCGATGTTACCTGACATAAACATAATCATACATATAGATAGATCGGCGACCTCGTGCAATTAGATTTTCTTGGTCTGTTTGATTTCATGTTATAGTCTAAAAACAAAAAATAATTATTGTTTTGACCTCTATCGAACTGTTTTTGGTGAATCGAGTCGGTCAATGAAATGATTCAACTTTTTTTTGTTTCACTTTCAATGTTGACATTATTTTATTTTTAATAACTGAACACGACTAATTCATGCATAACCAATCTATACAATCGAATTGCATGTCATATGAATTCGAATTCAATGAGGTCGAATAATTCACCAGGTATGTATTTAGACAAAATTGAACCAAATTTGCTGCTAAAAGACAATTATTGTTGCATTATTTCACTTTTATAAATGATTGAACCAAACAAAATCACGTTCTATTTTTTTCATATCTCGTCGCTGGTGCCCCTTTAAGTACATATACTTAAGTCAAAGCCAATAAGAGGACATTGGCCTAAAACATTAAATCTCATGCAAGGACAATATGAGGGAATGAGCAATTAAGTATTCTTCTTTTTTTCGATCATGCTCCGTAATGTTTAGCCAAACCACTTTCGCATGACAAAATGTCCTGCAATTGTAGGGTCACTCCTTTTTAAAACCTCATACCTGAACTATGATGAGCCACCTAGAAGTAACGAAGTTATTGACCAGGCTCTCTGCTTTAATACAATTAAGCGACTTTCATGTATATTCACGTCTTTTGTATGAATAGTTTTTTTTAATTGATAACCAGTATATTTCAAAGATTACTTAATTATCAAGTTTTCTTTGGTTACATCTTCTGACATCAGACTCGGACTTCTCTTGAACTGAATTTTAATGTGCGTATTGTTATGCGTTAACTTTTCTACATTGGCTAGGGGTATAGGGGGAGGGTTGAGATCTCAAACATGTTTAACCCCGCCGCATTTTTGCACCTGTCCCAAGTCAGGAGCCTCTGGCCTTTGTTAGTCTTGTATTATTTTAATTTTAGTTTCTTGTGTACAATTTGGAAATTAGTATGGCGTTCATTATCACTGAACTAGTATATATTTGTTTAGGGTCCAGCTGAAGGACGCCTCCGGGTTCGGGAATTTCTCGCTACATTGAAGACCTGTTGGTGACCTTCTGTTGTTGTTTTTTTTCTATGGTCGGGTTGTTGTCTCTTTGGCACATTCCCCATTTCCATTCTCAATTTTATTAAATTGATGTAGCATAAACATTGTGTAAGAAATTTGGAAAATTATTTACCTGACAACTGTGGGAAACACTTCTGCTGCCATCAAATATATGATAGTGTATGATGATGTTAT
This sequence comes from Mytilus edulis, assembly GCF_963676685.1. Taxonomy (NCBI): domain Eukaryota; kingdom Metazoa; phylum Mollusca; class Bivalvia; order Mytilida; family Mytilidae; genus Mytilus; species Mytilus edulis. The sequence goes on along the minus strand of NC_092353.1, from coordinate 24,588,300 downwards.
ACAAAACTTTCCTATCATCGCTAAGGTTATTTTCAGTGGAATCAATTCTGAAGTATAATTATTTCCAATTGTTCAAACTTTTTTTTAATGCGAGTTTACTATGATTGCTGCACTCGTTTAAGTGAATGACTTCTTTTGAATTCATTGTGTTTCCAATACAGGGACATATATGTATATCTGACGTTTGTATGACAAAAATATCTGCTATGCCAAAAATGTAACTTTTGTTCTTTTTGAGAGTTGGATGTGCAAGTTTATATTTATCAAACATAAAAGTTTATATAACAACAATCAGAGAAGTGTAATATTCTCAATGAATATTCATAACTCATAAATCAAAAAGAAACTGACAACGCCATTACGAAAGACGATAGACGTAGAAAAGACAAACAAGATAACAAAACGCTGCAAAGAAAACTAAAGACTATGCAACCCGAACCTGAGAATATCAGATGCCCAACAAGAGTTAGTAGATCCTGAACGAATACTGGCACCCGTGGTGTCGCCCATGTCACAACTCGGTAAACATTTTTGCATTGTAAATTTTACAAAAATTGTAAATGTACCGATCAGACTAAGGAAGTGACTAACTCATTTTTCAAACCGTGAGAACATGATTCTTGGGATTCAGGACACAGACAGAAAGATCGTGTTGTTAAACCAAGTCTTGTTTTGGCTGTTTAACTTGTGTTGCATCAATAAAAGCGATTTTTCCTCAATAGCCTTTTGAAGGAGTTTTTTTAAGTGATGAGATCATCAATGTTAATTTAGTTCGTATAAAGGGAACATGCACGCAAGTCAGACAACTTTGAGATACGATTTGGAAGAGTGTATTGAGAAATGACAAAACGACAATAAAAACCACTAACTTCCCAATTTGTGTCAAAAACTTAAATTTGAAGTATCCCATCAGTATAATTACCAGATTAAAACAGACCCTATTTAGGTTCGGTAGTATATGTTAATGTCAAAATCACCGGGATTATTCATATGTCCTCACTCTTAGATATGTCAGCTATTGAGTGACAGAACGTTATCAATACATAGTTCACAAATCTTCATCTTTTCTTCTTTTGTAGCATGTATAAATTGTTTGTAAGTCTTTTTCATTTTTAGCAATGGCGTTGTCAGTTTGTTTTAGATTTATGAGTTTGACTGTCCCTTTGGTATCTTTCGTCCCTCTTTTGTAACTATCTTTATGACGTTATTTTTAATTTTTTATCTACATTTAAAATTCCTAAAGTAGTATTGGTTGAATTTTTTATGTTAACGATCTCAACGTTGTAAACAATAAATAAGAGTTCATACAATGTCAACGTTATTGACGCGATATTTTGAATATGACGATACAACAATATTGATTAAACAGTGTGTACTTAAAAAATGGTTGTTTTTGTCTGGTTTTTGTTGAAAATTAGTTATTACGAATTCATGCATTTGTTGTTTCATCTACGTCCATTCACTGTATTTCTTTGCCTTTCTGATTGAATATTATCTAACGCACACTTAATTTAAGATCTGATATAGACTTATTATGGAATTTTAAACTACACTTAGTTATGACAAAATGACTTACCAATGAAACCGGTCGCTATACACGCAGCCCCTCCTATGACCATGATGACACATAATGGTCTCCTTCTCCCTAATGGATTTAATATTAAGATACACATAATGCAGGCAGGTATCTCTACTGCACCAGCTATACAAAAGTTAATGTAGGGATCACCTCCTAGATTACCTGTACCTAGAGACAGTCCATAGTACAGCATGGCATTTACAAGCCTGAAATCAAAGAAAATTTCTCTTTTTTATAATCTTAATCACACAATTTACTCTCATGTACTAAATATCCACCAACAGCAGTGTTGATTCAGTGGTAGTAGTTATTAATTTAAGACGTTGGATACACTTGTCTGTCACCTTGACCTTTAGAAATAACAAACAGATCTGTTGGTACACTTTAGACCAAAAATTAGAAAGGCATAAACACCAATCTATGCTGATTGCAATTTTAGTCGATAGAAAATATCTTTCCCAAAATACATGTGTCTTTACAAAATGATTATATGCATGCTGCAAATAGCAACTTACCAATTAAACCATACATTTAGAGATAAACATATAATCCCAGGTCGACATAAGTCGATAATAGTATATTGACGACCTTTCGTTTCTGTTTCTGACTTTTCATCTAGCTTTGTTAAGTCTTCTAGTAACTCCTCGCTTATCTCTACGTGATTTGCCGCAGCTACTTTTCGAATTATACGTTTTGCCTCTTCCTCTTTGTGGTTTGATAACAACCATCTAATTGACTCAGGTAACAGCCTTTAAAAAAGTATCATAATTTGCTGTAAATATACTTTAACATTTGGTGGTCAGTTCCCGATTATCCATACTGTAAACAACAGTTCTCGATCCTCAATATTGTATACATCAGTTCCTGATCATCATTAATGTCCACAGCAGTTCCTAATCATCAAAACTGTATACAGCATAACAGAACACCAATAATGTATACAGCATAACCGAACACCAATAATGTTTACAGCATAACCGAACACCAATAATGTATACAGCATAACCGAACACCAATAATGTAAACAGTTTATCACTTGTTTAGTTTATAAGAATACTGTTATTCTATTATTCTATTAATATACTTTTAAATATATTGTAATCAACACTTGTTTTCCCTCCCAATAAGCATGGATAGCTGAAATCTACAGCTCGCTACTAATAATTTTGGCAAAGCCTTTAAAATATTTTGATCCTCAATGCTCTTCAAATTCGTACTTTATTTTGCCTTTTTAACTTTTTTGGATTCGAGCGTCACTGATGAGTCTTTTGTAGACGAAACACGCGTCTGGTGTAAACACAAATTTTATCCTGATATCTATGATAAGTTTATTTACTACAATTGTATAGGTTTCTTTTTCTGGTCAATATGAAATCACAGAGCACACGTATTAAGTGTGATAAAATATATCAGTTACTTGCAGAAGATTACGTGGTAATTTTATAACTCGATCAACTAAGTTTACCAATAGTAATTGTAAACATGTAAATACTAGAAAAGGACTTTTACATTTTGTTATACTATCACACAGAATACATTTTAAACATTTCGAATGAAATGAAATTTCACTCAATCAAATTTGTTTTCGTTTCCGATAATATTTTACCAAATATAAGGCACAAATAACACCACCGGAATTGTTATAACCAATTCAATATATCTCCAATTGCCGATGCCATATGATAGACCTGCTAATGTCATATAACCAATAGCGTAAAAAGCGTGGATCACAAACCCTGCAAACATACGATAAGATGGACCAACCAACTCAGTACCTGTAAATGAATAGGAATAATTTAATGTTATATGCTAAATATCAATGAGTATTTCAGAATGATAAAAGTCAGCTCGGAAATGAGATTCGTCATCATAGAACTGACATACCACCAACAAGAATACAAAGTAAGTAAATAGCCATCTAGGTTCCATTTGATTGATCACTTTAATAAAGAATATCACAGTCTTAACGACATTGGTACTATAAATAAGCAAGAATTCGAAAGGATTGAATTTACCTTGAAGAAAGTGAATATTAAAACCAAACGTTGCCTTTTTCTAGATTGGTATTTCAGATTCGCACAGACATATTGTTGATACTAACATCGATATTGTTTTGGTACAATTAAAATATATATACTGTATTACTTAACATTTATATAAACCTCTAGTTCCAAGTCTATCCAGAAATACGTGATAGTGTTATTACGATCATGATCATGAAATGTGCATTAAACGAACATCAATAAATCAAACAGTGTCGGCATAGCTAATTCAAATTATTAAAGCCAATCTAATAAATTATATTGCTCTTGGTATACTTTGATTTCTCTTCAACAATTTTCTTACCCATTATGAATATCACAAGAAACAATCCGGTTTGTGCTGCACCTTGTAAAATATAGAACGGGATAAAGACGTAGAAATTCGGTGCTGCTGAGGCGACACAACCAACAATTAATAACATCAGAAGGCAGGCAAAAAAGGTTGGTTTTCTTCCAACTCTGAAATAATATTCAAGCAAATATATTTATTAATTGTTAGAAATTAGTAAGACCACACTTAGTTTTACCATCTGTTACTGCACAAATATATATGAACAAAGAGGCAAATGAAAGAACAGAGGTTTCCCATAATTTCTTAAAAACTTCTCGATGTTTTAATTTTTTTTATCTTTGTATTTTTCTGGAAAATGTTACAATCACGAATGCATAAAAAGTGCCATATATATTAATTGTTTTACGTAAATACAAAAGTATGATTTTTACAACATACATCTGCATGATCAGAGAGAAAACAAAGGTGCCCATATGTTCCTATTGTTCTTTCTTTTCATACATGTTTTATGTACCTTCAAAACAGAATAACGAACAATAATCTTGCAAAAAATTAAATGTGAGTTCTTACATGTCTGACAACTGACCAAAACATACAGCTCCAACCAATCGGCCGAAGAAATACAAAGTCTTAGATGTACTACGCAACCAGTCTTTGTCACATACCAAGTCAAACTGTAAATTAAATCAAAGCATATACCCATATATATCATATATGTATATGGTAGATTAAAATGTTCTATTTGAACGAGCGTATGAGCACAAATTAAAGACATAGAGTGTCTTTCAGATAATTATTTAAATATTTCTTAATGAGAATTTTTTTTAAGCTTGCAGCCAGAATAGTGCTGTTGTATCATTCATCGGAAATTTTAGTACTTATTTTAGCTAGTTAACCTCTGGATGATGTTTGATCCTGCTTTTTGGTTGATGTTTTATTGAATTATGTTAAATTTGGTTGATACTTTTATACATTCAGAATGATTCGGATCTGGACCTACTATATAGACAATAAAACAAATCAAAAATCTTTTACTGATAACTTGAGATGTCTTTTGGCTTTTTGTATCGTTTTGTTGCAGTTCCATTGTCGCAAAACCACTAAATTTTACCCGTATAAATCGAGATGACCGTAAATATATCAATGGAAATTTAGGCGATCCCAACTAATTATAGCGTTATCTTTTAACCGAAAATAGTAAAGTTAATATTATTATCGTAATTTATTTTGGCACAAAACGGATTTATCTTTATGTCATTATATACGCACAGACACAATATTCTTATATGGAAAATATCACTGCTTAATATTGAAAGAAGCCTATAGAGTTCATAATAAAGGCATGCGTACAACTAAAGGGAACACTGGTTTTTGGTGAGAACGTAAAATTCTGTTTTGATTTCAAAGAATAGCATCGTGAAAACATTCAGCGCTATTCAACTGTTTTGTTTTATTTTTTGCAATACATGATGAAAGTCCGAGGAAAATATGTTTTCACGTATGGTAAAAAAGACAAAAGAAACACAAGAGTTAACAGATATTGTAATAACTATATATACTAGTAGTATATATATATTTTGTTCAGTATGATGGTAATCGAATAAGATATACTATTAAAATTTTAACTTAAGTAGATGATTCACTTCCAAATTGGTATGTTTCTCAAAATACATACGTCATCCTACTGACTCTTGGTTGCCGATATGGTCAACACAAAAAAAATCATTTATTATCCTGTACATACCTGTGTAACAATAGTTGGTCCATACACTTCTCTTGAATAATCCCACTCTGTACATTTATTCTTTGGTACAGTGACATTCTTCGTTATGATATCATTTAACGTATACTTTCCAGATGAAATAAGTTTTGATACCATTTTTTCATCATAGATTTCACATTTTCCAGCGCTCTGTAGAAAGTCTTGAAAGTCTTTCTCTGTTGTATTACCGAAAATCCGATGAGAAACGTTCGCTTTTGAAACGTGGCATTTATAGTCTGGTTTGGCGCTGACAAATACCATATTCATGGCATGGAAGGCACATACTATAGCTACCAAATATATATAAAACAAACGAATCTGTTGGTATCGTCCAAGTTCTCCAAGGACTTTTAACAAATCATCAAAATGCATGACGGAGATTATACACAGTAGTCCAATCTGTTACACACAAGCTAAAACTTGGCCAAGATTAAAAAATATATTTCGAGTTCTTTGCCAAATTTCTAATCATAATACGGCAAAATAAATAAAACATTTACTGGCTATTGGTAAAACCATAAAACTATTTTCTTTGCATTCAACTTTTTCATGTTGACATGAATATTCATAATGTGGTCATTTTATTAAATTTCCTGTTTACAAAACTTTGAATTTTTCGAAAGGATTTTCTTATCCCAGGCATAGATTGATTACCTTAGCCGTATTTGGCACCACTTTTTGGAATTTTGGATTCTCAATGTTCTTCAACTTTGTACTTGTTTGGCTTTATAAATATTTTGATATGAGCGTCACTGATGAGTCTTATGTAGACGAAACGCGCGTCTGGCGTGCTAAATTATAATCCTGATACCTTTGATAACTAATTTCATACCACACATGCTCATGCAAAGCAAATGAAATAATGAAAATGAAACACAATGTTAGTTGCATATTTCAGAGCTATATAAATACTAACAGTTGGTTACAACGAACATATTAATTTTGATACGACGAAATTCAATGTCGTTATTCTTCGTTTTAAAATATAATAGTCTTGTTCGCAAGACGTGGGTTTCATCTACATTAGTGTCATCAGTGGCACTCAAATCGATACAGTTGGTTGACCAAATATGAAATAAAGAGTTTCACATAACGGAAATTCCTGAATGACAAGACAGACAGAGTGTTATTAGTGCATTTCTTTTTGGTATATAGATCATTCGAAAATAACGTGGGGAAATAGCCTTTAAAGTAGAGTTATGTCAAATCCACATTCAACTTACATGTACACACACTATGGTCAATCGTAATTACATTAACTTGATTGTGATCTAGTGCATCAACAGGATGAGAACACCCATCCCTGCAACCCAGACTTTTTTTTAAATGCTTTATACAAGCCTATCTCACAATAAAAACAGTAAATTCATAATATTTCAAGTGATTCATTAAAATTGAATGTTTATCTAAAATCTTTAAAAATAAGTTTTGTATTGGTATAAATTTTAGTCGGAAATAATTTAGTTCGAACCAAATTTTGAGGAGACAGTATTAAATGTTATATCGGCCAAGATGCAATTTTTAATGTTAAATATATATAATTTAATTTTGGATGTAACGCGTCTTCTGATTGGCTGACGTTATTTTGTTATGAGCCGATAGACATAATTTAGTCATGTGACCGTGACGTCATCAACGTTTTTTCATGGTTTTCTACGGTTTAAAATGGAATTTAGAATTAAATTATAAGAAATGACTGTAATATTTTTGCTGTCTATTCGAAATAACATAAAAAAAATGTGGTGCACACTGTTAAATAACCCGCTACGCGCGTTATTCAGTGTGCACCAAATATTTTATGTTATTTCTTCATAGACAGAAAAAATATTACAGTCATTCCTTAAATAAAGCATGACCAGCAAAACAAACGCCATATGACTTATTGCGGGTTTTTTGAAATCTACATCTACAATAGATATTTGATATTGTATTATAATATGTTTTATTTCATATTTACAACATTTAAGTTGACTTTAAAAAATGGACAACAATTTGTCCTCCTGCTATCTTGTGTCTTTTGTCGGTTTAAACTGTAGAAAGTCTAGGATTTCCTTATCATGTTTCAAGCACTACTGACGAGACATAAATTTTCGAAATATGCATATGATCGATAAAATATAATTTGGAATCATGTAATTTTGTATTTTTTTGGCAGAAGTCGATATGGTAACATTTGTAAAATTGTTGATCAGAATACTTACTTCTCTTCCAGTCAAATTTACCTAAGAATTAATCCGGTAAACTAATATTGAAAGTCATTTGTGGTAACTTTCCATCGTGTACATTCACATACAATCCACTTCCACCCGTGAATGAAAAGACTAAATATCATACTTATAAAAAAGATTTGTAAGTTATGATGTACCATGGTCTGAGTTGTAAGTTTTTTTTATTTATTCAGAACAGAGACGTGGCAGTACAAATTATTTCACTAATCAAGGTACATTTATATGTGTCATTTTTCTGAAGGTTGTTCTTACTAACATCCTATCTGAATATGTAGACCAACTTCACAGAAGCATTAATCTTTTGGGTTCTGAATTTCCTTTTACGTTTGTCTACTTTCAATTTGTAAATGTGTAAGGACATAAGCTATTAACTATTTTTCAATATTTTAACTAAAACATAAAAAATATACAAATTGCTTTCTTAAAAAAAAAAAACTTTAATGTTATGATTTATAAAGGTTTTTTTTTCAAAACATAGGTAGCATTAGACGTATTAAGATTTATAATTTTCTTGAACTATTTATCTCATTTTGCGTTTCAAATGTTTTGATTCCAGTATCAATTTACAATGTAACAATGGAATGTGATATCCGAACAGCTTTATCTATAGTATGACCACCTTTAGCAGCAATTCTCCATAGTCACCATTTATGTTATCTTTGTAATTTAATAAAGTTGTCATTTTTCCTGTATACTTAATCATGAAGATTAAAATTTCATTCCATGGACAGACATAGTATACATACATCATAATTTCCATACATGTCAGGCATGTAAGCAACTACTTGTTGCAAATGCAGTCGCATAAACATTTAAAGGCATGTATGGAGCGTGACGAAATTAAATGCACACGGCTGCTTTCGTTGTTTTATTTGAATGTTTTTTTTAATGTTTATGCGACTGCATTTGCAATATATCTCTATCTTCCTTGTTTTGCAGTGTTGTAATTGATTTGAGTGCTATTTAGTTCTTCTGTAGACAAAAAACCCGTCTAGCGTACCTTGTATTTTTTGAACTTTTTTTATAAAATCAAAAGACCGTTTAGTTAACCCTTACTTGTCATCTTCATAAGTAAAATAAAAAGTACAACTTCATTTCAGCCCGAAGAAATTTAGGATAATATTTACCAGCTTTTAATATATCGTTTCTTTAAAGTAGAAGTTTTGCATACAAGCAACAATTATTTAAAGAGTGTTTATTACATGAATTAAAAAGAAATAATCCTGTTCACAATATCAGTAAATGATCATGAGAGACAACTATGACTGACAATAGCGAATATACAGTTCATGATTTGGCACAAGCACATTCCTTTCCTGCCCTTTCCTGGATTTTAATACCTATATCATTAGGGATGACATAAAAAATTCAATGAAGGATAAAAAAAAACTTAATTCAAATAGTTTTGGGTGAGGTTGGAAAGGGGGGGGGGGTCAACATTCCTGCAAGTTTTGTTTAAAAAAAAAACAGTGAAAAAACTATATGAGTTTATATATCTCAACTTGTACGATTCGCTCGTGCTTGTAACACCGTTTTAGATTTTAGCAAAAGAAATTTATGAATAACTGAAAAATGATTACACCAGGTTTTTCGTTATCACAAACTAGTCAAAACATTTACTAAATTTTATAATCGGTAACAAGGACATTATTTGTAAATATAACTCAATATGTAGGCACCTTATACGTTCAGGTATTTCACATCCAATCTTTTATGGTGATATTCTTTACAAAGCACAAAAATGTCAGTATCCACCTCATAAACTAACAAAACCTTTGACCAGACTTATTAAGAGGGGATATAGTTACGATACTGTTGTCAGGTCTTAAAGATTGATTATTTTGGCTTTAATATTGATTCACTTATAGGGTCTTTGCATCTGAATTAAACATATTTATTCTAAAAGCAGTTGTTGGCATGACACGGATTATGTTCTTCTCATATATTTTATGATGGTATAATACTAAACCCCTAACGAGAGGGATTGTGCTTGATATTCATATGATGAAGACATAATCTTTAATCAGTTCAATTGAGGTCCGGAGCTGGCATGTCAGTAACTGCTAGTAGTTCTTTGTTAATATGTATTATTGTCATTTTGTGTAGTTTCTTTTGTTACCTATTCTGACATCGGACTTCTCGGGCTTCTCTTGAAATGAGTTTTACTATGCGTATAGTTGTGCGTTTGTTTTTTTTCTACATTGGCTAGGGGTATAGGAGGAGGGTTTGAGATCTCAAAAGCATATTTAACCCCCGGCCGCATTTTTGCGCCTTACCCAAGTCAGGAGCCTCTGGCCTTTGTTAGTCTTGTGTGATTTTTGATTTTAGTTTCTTGTGTATAATTCGGAGTTTAGTATGACGTCCATTATAACTGAATTAGTAACATATTTGTCTAGGGGTCAGCTGAAGGACTGCTCCGGGTGCGGGAGTTTCTCGCTGCATTGAAGACCGTCGGCTATTGTCAGCTCTATGGTCGGGTTGTTGTCTCTTTGACACATTCCCCATTTCCATTCTCAATTTTATATAGATTTAAGATGATGTGGTATGAGTGCCAATGAAACAACTCTCAATCAAAGCCAATATATGTAAAAGTACTATGGAATCATCAATATTCATTGGATACCAATGTGTTTCGATTTCATAATCACGGAACCGCGGAAACCACTACTTCTAATGTACAACCAACTATTAATCATATATAAGACTTTAGCAAAACGAATGAACCAACAGTAAAGCATTACAGATCAAAATACGGTCTTCAACACGGAGCCTACATTCACACCAAACAACAAGCTATAAAGGGTCCTTTCAAATGGCTAGTGTAAAACCATTCAAAAGGGAAAGCCAACGGTCGTATCTATATCAAAAACGAATAACGAGAAACATGTATGACCCACATCAACAAACGACAATCACTGAACATCAGGTTCCTGGATAAGGCAGGTGCAAACTATGCTAACGTTTAGTTACGTTTAGTTAAAAACGTCAAAGGGCAAATACACACCTACCCCAATACAAACATCTTATATCTTACATCGAATAGATTCATAATTCAAACATTAGTTATAATAAACAAAATCCTTATTGAAAATAATGACAGGTTTAGACGGAAAGAGCGTTAGGCGTGCTAAAGTATGACTCTGATAGCAATGATGAAGTGTTTTTTTTTTGTAATTGTAATTATCAATATATCTGTCTGAACAGTCAGAACAGAATACTCTATAAAAGTTTATTGCATTCTTAAAGACAATAATAATCAAAACCAAGGAGTAAACTCAGGGAAAGCGGTCCGGCGCACATACAAAATTTCAATCCTGGTATCTTTGATGAGTTTATTTACAAACACTGGGTCGATGCCACTGCTGGTGGAGTTATTATTCCCCGAGTGTTTCACCAGGACAGTAGTCAGCACTTCAGTGTTGATAGAAAAGAGGGACGAAAGATACCAGAGGGACAGTCAAACTTATAAATCGAAAACAAACTGACAACGTCTGGCTAAAAATGAAAGAAGACAAACAGACAAACAATAGAACACATGACACAACATGGGAAACTAAAGAATAACCAAAAACTAGGGGTGATCTCAGGTGCTCCAGAAGGGTAAGCAGACCCCGCTCCACAAGTGGCACCCGTGTTGACATGAAATGGTCATAGTTATAAACTAACTGTTTACAAAACGTTGAATTTTTTTTAAATACTTAGGCTTTTCTACCTCAAGAATAGATTACCGTAGCAGAATTTGGAAACATTTTGAGGAAGTCCTCAATGCTTTTCAACTTCGTACTTTATTTGGCGTCACTGATGAGTCTTTTGTAGGAGAAACGAGCGTCTAGAGCATATACACATTTTAATTCTGGTATCTATGATGAGGGTTTTTTTTTTTATTATTAAAGGTTGTTTCATTTAGACCACGGATCCAATTGTGAAGACATTTGACAGTTAGAAGATTTGAAATTTTTTAATAAACTTAACTTTTAATGATTTCTCTGATTACGTTGCAGTGACAATTTCACCCTTAAATTTCATTATCAGTATATAAATAAAAGGCATCAGTAGTTTACTGATTATCAAATGTCAGAAATGCTCAAAGGTGATAAAAATCAAGTTAAAACAGCAAGAAATGAGCAGTTAAATAGAAAAAAAACTCGTTTTCTTCTGTTTTTGAAGGCACGTTCAAGATTGTTTGACCTACCTGCCAAATTGTGTGCCTATTCTCTAAACTGTCAAAGACCATAACAACTGAACGACAAACCTGATGATCGTCACATTGAAATTGATCTCTATGTTCTCATCAGTAACATCATACTAATCAGTTTTTAAAATTGGTTTGACCTTTCATAAATTATTTCTTGAATCGACTGAAAGTGCAATTTTAGACTACATCAAGGACCATAACTCCTGAACGACAATAGTAAAAAATGTTTATAATGATCTTCGACGCCATTACGTATTTAATAAATACATATTGAAATTTGAAAAGCATCGGTTGAACAAATTATACGTTACAGCACAGAAACGACGTAAAGTGCAATTTTCTTTATAATATGGCATAAATAACCAATCAACATTCAAGTTTACCAAAACTAAATGTCAGAGATAAGTCAGGAGTTTAAAATAAACCAAAACTAAATGTCAGAGATAAGTCAGGAGTTTAAAATAAACCAAAACTAAATGTCAGAGATAAGTCAGGAGTTTAAAATAAACCAAAACTAAATGTCACAGATAAGTCAGGAGTTTAAAATAAACCAAAACTAAATGTCAGAGATAAGTCAGGAGTTTAAAATAAACCAAAACTAAATGTCAGAGATAAGTCAGGAGTTTAAAATAAACCAAAACTAAATGTCAGAGATAAGTCAGGAGTTTAAAATAAACCAAAACTAAATGTCACAGATAAGTCAGGAGTTTAAAATAAACCAAAACTAAATGTCACAGATAAGTCAGGAGTTTAAAATAAACCAAAACTAAATGTCAGAGATAAGTCAGGAGTTTAAAATAAACCAAAACTAAATGTCAGAGATAAGTCAGGAGTTTAAAATAAACCAAACTAAATGTCACAGATAAGTCAGGAGTTTAAAATAAACCAAAACTAAATGTCAGAGATAAGTCAGGAGTTTAAAATAAACCAAAACTAAATGTCACAGATAAGTCAGGAGTTTAAAATAAACCAAAACCTGCTACATTTTATAATATATATCATTTTTTATTCAAATATAATTATATTTCTATAATACAAATTCATTCTTTATAGTCACACGTTCATATACAAGTTTAAAAGTGTAATACTGATAATTAATGGTCTAAGTACTTTATAATCATATTTTAAATGTCATTTATAAAATGACAGTTTATTCTTCAAATAATTTTTTTTTAAGTCTTATTTATTTTATCTTTCATTATTGGAAATGCATAGCAATATTTCAATAATTCTTTCTGAAATACATTTTTGGTGGTTTTACTAATGATGCACTATAGATCTTTTTGTTGTGTTGGGTACTTTCTCTACGATCCGCTTTAGAATGAAAATATTGCTGCCAAGTAAAAACATTCAGTTCTTTCATTTTCCGCTCTGTAGTTCATTTATGCACCTTTACAGTTTTCCTGTAAAATTAAAATGCATGAGCTATATTATGTGGATAACAATATGAAATAGTAAGTAAAATAAAAAAAAACGTTACCTATGGACAAAAGAAAAAAAACGAAAGGAAGAAGATGACAAACTAGTAGCTTTAACATAAGAGCGCCGTGTCGATTATAAAAAAATGGAATACAGCAATAAATTAATTCTGCATGAGTTAATAATATTTAATAGAAAGTTGAAATCAATATGAATTGAATCCTAGATATTGTAAAAATTTGAAAACATTTGATTGCTACAAGGAGTTCATGGCAATTGGGGTAAATTTTACCACTATGAATACAAGACGTATACTTGTATAACACAATTTATTGTTTTTTATCACATCAACTTAGTTAGAACACCTTCAATGAGATAGAAATAAAAATAACAGACAAGTCTGCATGTCAGGGGTCAATCTTCGTATAGAAAAACGCTCATCCAAAACAGAAAAATTAAACAAAAGTGATTTCTTTGTTATAATTCGAGCACCACCGATATGCCTTGTGTAGTCGAAAAGCGCATCTGATGCCATACAAAAAACAACAGTAAGACTGGTATATTAAATGAGTTGTGTTTCAAAGCAACTTGATGTCTTGCGTTCAGTATTTGTCAAACTATTGATTTTAAATTCACTGAGAACGCCATTAAAATATTTCGGGTACAAAACTTTATATTTATTAGGTAAACAATAGAAAAGGGTATTTCATGTAATTCATCAATGTTTCTTCTAATTTTATAAAGCTTGTCAATGACTTTTTTTATTGTACGTTTTGGGCGACAAATCTTAACGTTGACAAAGACGCTTAATATTCCATAAGACGGATGATTCCAGTTCCAAATGTATCCTGAAGTTAGAATAACAAATGTATGTTTCTTTCAAAACATGAAACAGTACAAAACAGGGGACACATTTTATTTTTCATTTAGGAATTCAGCGTAAACAGTGGTTTTTATACTTATTCATAACTTTTCATGAAAAAATTCTAAACAGTATTTAACCTCTGGTATTTTGTTGTTGTGTTTGTATGAAAAAATATAAAACACAGCTTTCTAAACAACATAAAATTGATATTCTTGATAACAAAAATATATCTTAGGTCCAACTTTACTAAGGTTCGAATTGCTTAGTCTTTAGTTTTCTATGTTGTGTCTTCTGTACTATTATTTGTCAATTTGTCTTTTTATTTTTAGCCATGGCGTTGTCAATTTATTTTGGATCTATGAGTTTGACCGTCCCTCTAGTATCTTTCGTCCCTCTTTAACTGACAAATTCATAAGAAAATCTTTTTAATTGATTTTACCTGTTCACATAGTTACTTCCCATTCAAAATATCCTCATCCTTATCTGTACCCGGAGAACAAACTGTCATGTCTATTCCTTTCTCAGCAACTTTTCTACAAAAATAAATCAAAACATATATCAAGATTAAGACATAGTCATGTATGATAATTCATTAGAATAACCTTTTAATCGATGTAACATGAAAACTTTGAAAATAATCTGAATACAATTAGTGCCCAGTCTGATCGCAAGTAAAGACATTTTTTGTGTATATATTTCCAAGATCAAGGTTGCGTTAAGGTATGGCAAGTCAAAACCGCGTATTATAGCTACATGGTAAAAACTTTGTGTTCATTGCAATAGTGAGTTAACACATTGAGCATATCTGACGAAAGTAAATTATGAAAAACGCTATGGACACAAGACATTTAATAGGTGTTGTTCTACAGTTTGATTCATATTTTATTACATACAAAACCTGGATAGTGCTCACCCAAATTGCTTTTTAAACCATTAACTATTTTCAACTCATTTGGTCCCCAGGACAGTAAAATGCTGCTTATTTTAAAACTAATACTAAAACTCATTTACTAATATATATTTAGTATTCCATTTATTATTTATTTTAAAATTATTTTGTATAAACATTGAAAAATATGTTAAACTGAATTCTACATTATAAACTTGTTAAAAACAAATATTTGCTATTTCATCTTAAAAGTAAATATTTGTGCATAATATGGATGACCCTATGATTTTGAAACGGGCATTAAAAACATCAGCTTCACCTTTCCCATAATAATCATTTCATAACACTGATCCCAATAACACAATACACTCACAATGTTTTAAAACAGGTGAAAATCATAGACATTTGAATGATTCATCATTATAAATTTAAATTCTACATTAACTACATGTAATTTTGCACAGTTGCAATATTTAAGAGTTATAATGTGAGAATAATTTTTAAATTGATTCGTCATACATTTTCACTAATTTGCTGCACCAATATTATATTAATGATATATATTACCTCTTTTCAGGATCTGTTACATCTTCCATTGTCTGAGGTAGAGGCTTCCCTGAAGTTTCTGGCAGCAACAAGGCTAAAGCACCAGAGAATATAGCTAATCCACCAAATAGAATTAAAGGTAGTGGTCCCCAAAATCTGTTAAGTTCTAGTATTTGTGGAGCTAACATTCCACCTATCCTGGCACACATTGAAGACACTCCCATGCCAATATTTCTAAATTTGTAATAATAAATTATAATATTTCAATGTGAGTAAAGTATATATATTATAATAAGATTTCTCACATTTGATATTTGTGTATTTGATGTATTTAAATTTGTATCTATATCTCCAATAGCCCTTTCAGTGTTGTTAAAATTATAGATTATTTGTGAAACATTTAATGACACATATTGTATGCATATGGCTTATTTTACAAAACAAAAAAAACGTATGACTAAAGTTGGTATTAAGATAAACATAAGAATGGCCTATGTGTATTTATATCATAAACAGTTTTATTTCTCTACAGAAAACAATCTCTTAACTACTTGATAAACAGAATATTGCTCTGACCGTGATCAAGGTTAAATTGAAACAAATGATTTCATATTTTACCCAACCTTTCGTCATACAATATGAATTTCCTCTATGCTTTATTCAAAGTGTGTATCAAATTGAACAAATGATTTCATATTTTACTCAACCTTTCGTCAACCCATATGAATTTCAAATTCAAATTGTGTATTAAAAATGAAAACAACACTTTATATATTGAATGCATTCGAGGCCATGAATGTATAAGAACCTAGACAGTTGAAGAGAGGCCATGAATGTATAAGAACATAGACAGTTGAAGAGCTTCACGTTCAAAATTAACCTGAAAATGATAGCTAACTCCAACTAAAGTCAATTTCGTATGATGGAGTTGAACCTTATTTTCTAAAGAATTTATAAAAAAAAATAGCTTTTGATTTTGTCATTTGATTATGGACTTTCCGTTTTAACTTTTCTTCGAAGTTTGGTATTTTTGTTATTTTACTTTATGTTATAAATCATGTCAATATCTGTAAATAAAATTGCGGATTGTTGACATGTACAACAGTTAAATAAAATTGCGGATTGTTAACATGTACAACAGTTAGAAGTTAATCATTTGCAAATTCAAGTGTTGAGTTTATTGTGTGATAGAGTATTATGTTTTATCACCAGAATAGGGTTTGGTGAACTTTTTAAAAACTTAATAGCAGTATAATTTTGAATATACAGGTTGTAATTAACATCATATACATGCCCAGTGACAGCCTTTCAGCAACAACAAAATATAGTGAAATCGATGGGCGTGAATTCGCCTGCGTCATGAAATCAATGCTTCCGACAAAGATTTGCAATCGACTCATATAGATTAGATTAAATATATTACGTAGGTTTATCTTTAAAAATATGGTCGGGAAATTTTCACACATACTGATAAAATATGTATGTTTGAGAACATATAGCATGCCTGTAGCAATCTAATTACTTGCCTGTATAGCTAAGTCGTGTGGTATTCACATTTACCAGCTAATACAAAAAAGAGAATCTCCCAGTTCAACCGAGTTATGCCATTTTCGTTTAAAGTCACAATATAGTGTAGAAATATGTTTTCAGTATTAACAAACAGATGAGCAATCATATTTATACATGCATGATTATTTACCTGACAACTGTAGGGAATACTTCAGCTGCCATCAGATATATTATGGCATATGATGCTGTTATACAAAACTTTCCTATCATTGCTAGGGTTATTTTCAGTGGAATCATTTCTGAAGATAAAAAGCATTGACAGTTGTTCAAGCATTTGCAAACAGTCGCCTATGTGCGATTATTGACAATTTGATCAAAGAGAAGCAACCACTATTAAATTCATTGTTTATACGATATGTACACGGATAAAATCATCTAATGATTTGTGTATGATGAATCAAGATATGTGTGAGATGGTTATAAGAGATTTATTCAATACAAAAACAAAATTAGATTGTCTAGGTTTTCATTCAGTAATATATTCTTCCGATACATGATACCTGATCCGTCAATCAATCATATGTAGATTATGTTTACAAGCCTATCAATACTTTAATGATGGTTTATAAATCGATCCATTCATTTGGCGATTTATTTGGTTATATACTTGACATATGTTTATCCAATTGATTGGTTTACATTACTTATTTGTGTTTTTAACTATATAGCTCTCGCACGGTCGGTCTGCAGTGTCTCTGATACGGTGTCCAGTTACACAAAACATTATACACATCAAATGATTTACTAGTAATACTGATCTTATATCTAACAAGCTAACAGACATGCACAAACACATAGATCGTATTACAACGAACATAAACAGTAAAATGTCAAAAAATAAAAGTAAGTCAGGTAATTGATATTATTTGGGGATCTAATTTCGGTAAGCAATGCAATCTATATCATATTGAGTAGGTATTTTAATAAAGCAAGACAACTCTATGATAGTCCAATCACATCGAAATACTTAAAAGTTTTGATTGTTCCTTATATGTACCAAGCTTTCTGTAATACTAGTAATTCTATTAGTTATCTTATGTCTTTATTCAGTTATGTTATGTGAATATATTTGACTGCAGTTTTTTTTTTCTCGAGTTATATTTGATTCGGATTTTTTTGCACGAATTTTGTCTTCACATGTTGTGTTGATCATATGGCATTGGATGGCTAACGGTTGAATGTGAAGTCCCAGGGGCGGATTTAGGCGGGGGCGTGGCGGGCGTGCGTTTAACAGAACCAATGTGATTACTAATATACTGACCTATGGTTTATCTATAAGTTCTATCATAAATATGGTATACTTCAAAGAAAGGTGTCAAACGCGGTACTGCGTTTGATGACACATATCATAGGCTTTAATTGGCAGTTAAAGTAAAACAATTTATAAATTATAAACAATTTCTTTGATAATCGAAACTCCAAAACATCACTAACTCAATTTCCAACGAAGTAGGTGAAAGTGCCCTACCCGCGGTTGGTTGGATATTTCATCATTGCACAGCGAAGAAAACAGTCAAGGTAACTGGTTAAATTCTTTCTTAATGAAAGATAAAATACTGGTTCAAGCGAAAGGCTAGTTTTCATTAATTTGTATCAATATTTAATGTATATGTATCAATATATGTTTCTCACTTAATTGCAACCTGTAAAGTTTGCCGAAGCATGCATAAACAATCAAGGCTCCAACTCGTATTTCCGTATTACATATAGGATCCCATGAAAATAAAGATCTCATTTTGAATTTAGTGGTTTGCTGTAAAAAAAATGTACATAAAAAGTTTGGCACGACCTCCGAAAACAACAAAAAATAATAATAATAAAAAATTGTGAAAAGACAATGAAAAATCGCTGGCAAAAGTAGACCGTTTTTTTTTTTAAATCTAATATTGGTCAGTTGAGCTATTGTTGAGTCAATGAATTGAAACTCGCACATTTCTTGTTAATTATGGTGATTGTAGATTGACAGGGGTGTATTTATGCGGGTTTAGCTTGAAACTTTAATTTCTCGCTTATTTTAACACAAAATATTCGCCACGTTTTGCTTGCCATGCAAGATATCTACATTGCACCCTCTTTAGAAGAATATTACAATAATTTCGATAATTATACCTCAAAATTTTTTTTAACATTGCGCCCCCCCCTAATCTGAAATCCTGGATCCGCCCCTGAGTCCATACCATATAATAGCCCCTCTTCATTTACTTTTCTTATAAATTATAATTGGTTATCCATTGTGAGTCTCACTCTTTCTAAATTTTGCCATTTATATTATCTAGTGTGTATATTGCCGAATGATAATGATCAAACGAACGAAAAGAAAACTTGCAGAAAGACCTCTGCATGTATTCACAATCCCAGGTAAAATTGCAGCAATAAAGACTACAAATGCAAATGGTGTTCATCAAACTTATCATGCAGTGCACATATCTGATTTTGGACCTTAAATTCATGCTGTTGGACTAAAAACGATCTGATGAACTTCTTCCAGTTTGGCGCAAATTTCAAACTACATTTCATTTTATAACGTTTTATTAACTAACCTATGAACCCCGATGCTATACATGCACCACCTCCTACGACCATGGTGGCAAATAATGGTCTCCTCCTTCCTAAAGGATTTAACATTAATATACACATAATATAGGCAGGTATCTCTACAGCACCAGCAATACAAAAGTTAATGTATGGATCACCTCCTAAGTTATCTGTTCCTAGTGACAATCCATAATACAACATGGCATTTACTAGCCTGAAATCAAATGCAAGACTCTCTTTATAATCCATATGTTACTTTTGTTTGTTTTTATAGTGATTAATATTGTAACACAATGCTGACTGCTGTCCCCCTTTTTTGACAACTTTACCTATTATCAATGTAATAGAATTTGTCATATAAGTGAGAGGTTTAGCTAGCTATAAATGAGAGGTTTAGCTAGCTATTAAACCATGTTTTATCCACCATTTTCAACATAACAAAATGCCTGTACCAAGTAAGAAATCTGAAAGTTGTTATCCATTCGTTTGATGTGTGTGAGCTTTTGATTTTGCCATTTTGATTAGGGACTTTCCGTTTCGAATTTTCCTTGGAGTTCAGTATCTTTTTGATTTTACCTTTTGGTATCTGTTCCAATCACCTAACAACATATCCTCATTAAATTTGGACACAAAATAGAAAAATGGATGTCGCTTCTATAAAGTAACGCTAAAAGTTCAAATCTTTCGGGATGTGAACCTGTACATCCTATTTTTTACTTCATGGCGTCACAATTTTTACCCTGGTATCTATGATGAGTTTATTTCATACAAAACCTGTCTTAACCGTTCGTTATTTGATTAAAACTAGAACACACCCGTGATATCGCGGGTCCGTGACTGAATTAAAGTATATAACTATGCGCAAGCCTTATTTTAGTATTAGTTCTGTCATCTGATAAAGTCATGCCGATTATAAGATACACAATGTTCTCTGCTTTCAAATCTTTCTGTTAGAACCCGTCGAACTGGAACTTATCAATTATTGGTAATAATAATTATTTGGAAAACAAAAGGTCCTGGAATGGAGTTTTTTTTAATCAACAGCATTGTCCTATATTAGTTATAAATAGATTTGAATTCTTTGATTCGCTATTTTACGTCATGCCCGCTTACAAATTGAAACTTATTTTTAGTCCAGATTTTTAGTATTCGTATTGTTATCTTAGAAAGTCTTACGGATTAAAATACTAACAATTTGACAATTAAGTAGTTTCAACCCTGTGATTATGACCCGTGTATATAGCATATTAATCCCGAATACACCGTTTGGTGGTGCGCCTGTCAGATGCGGAACGTACAGATAGGGTAATAGGTAACAGGTGATAATACTATTGGTATCGGTATCGGACTCGACCCGGAACTTCCTAATTATTGGCAATATTAATTACGTGGAAAACAAAAGGGCCTGGAGTGGTGTAATTTTTAATCTACACCTTTGCACTATTTTAGTTGTATACAAAGTTGAATTCTTTGATTCATCGTTTTTACGTGATGACGGCTGACAAATTGGACCTCGTAATTTTAGTATTATAGATATGTTATGTATGCTACTAAATAGTATTGCCTGATTGGAGGAATATAACAAACACACATAATTGACTGTTGTATAATATTATAGTCACCTACGCTAGTTCTGCAAAACAAATGCTTCATATCAGATTTGCAGGATGTATAATACACAGATACACCAGTTTACAATGGCAACAATAATTCCTAGAACACACCGTAAGATGTTGAGAGCGCAATGACTTTTACACAATGAAAAACGCAAGCAGCTTCTCTATGAACTGTTCATGTGTGACCTGTTCTAACTAGCTGTGCCCCTTCTTTCTAGTTTCAGTCTAAATGTCTAATATGTCTTCCAGGTATACACACTTTGTAGAACCTGCTTATTGGATATTTTTTTTTTTATTTTTCTAATTGTCCTGATGTAATATATTTTCTGATGTATGGTGCAATTATGCTACGAATACTACAATATAGCTACTCACCAATTAAACCAAACATTTAGAGATAAAAATATCATCCCAGGTCGACACAAGTCAATAAGTGTATATCTTCGTCCTGTAGTTTCTGTTTCAGATTTGTCGTCTGACTTTGTTAGGTCTTCAAGCATTTCCTCATTGATATCAACCTTGTTAGTGTCGGCTACTTTTCTGACTATATTTTTAACTTCCTCTTCTTTGTGTTTGGATAACAACCACCTAACCGACTCTGGTAACAACCTAAAATAAATATAATTATATAACATGGAATTTTACTCATTTTCAGTTGGTTATTTACAGCTAACAACTGTTTGTTGTGCATTAAAAAAACAAAAATCATAATATGTGTGAATATACACGAATTAAAATTTTATCGGGATATGATCCTCTCTTGATTTGTGTTTTACTTGGTGTTGCATACGAAGACGTGTGCTTTCGAGCCTCAACTAGTCGGTCATTATAAAATAAATTTGTCTGAATTCTCTCAATTCACTGCTACTCGTTGCTGGTACATCAATTAAAATTGGTACCGTTAATGTTATTACATAACTCGCAAATCTGACCATATAACGTTATATGAATGTATAAACACTAATATATGAAACAAACAAGTAAGCATTTATGTATACATAGAATTGTAGGTAAACGTCAACGAGACATCAATAAAACGACAAGAATAACCATAAGACAACTAAAGTAAAGTGCATATGGTCTCTCGTTGCTTACATCTTCGTCGTTTGTTTCTGGTGGATAGTTGTCTCATTAGCAATCATACCACATGTTTTCATGTTTATATTCAGATTACATTTAGGAAAAGATAAAGAAAACCGCGAATGATGAGTTAACTCGAAATACTTGTAATATTCTTATTGGAAATATTGTATGACAGTGGAATATAAATCTTTAGGAAATACCAAAGGGGGAATTAAAAACCACAAATGGTAGAAAGACAAACAACACAATGGCCAACAGAAAGACAAAGCGAACAATCAAACACACAACTGTTATCAAAACGCTACCTGATATCTCTAAATATAGACAATTTGTCCAAAGAGATAACAAACTTAAAGCAAAATACACTTAATCTGCTTCATACAAGTATTTACCAAATATAAGGGACAAATAACACAACCGGAAGTGTAATGGCCAATTCAATATATCTCCAGTCTCTGATTCCATATGCAAGGACAGACAAGGTCATATAACCAATACTGTAAAAAGACTGGACCAGGAATCCAGCTACTAGACGGTAGGATGGACCAACTAGCTCAGTACCTGTAAAAACATATTCGATAATAAAAAGTTTACACAAAAATACCGTAGCTTCCATTCAAGTCATGAATCAATTACTGCAACCGATTTAAAAAAAAAAAGAAAAGCATGAAAGAAAACCCATAATGTCCTATGACCCATTTATTTTATTTTATTATTCATTGGGGGGATGAACACCGATATCATTACTGGTAATGCACAAATTGCATGTTCCCTTACTAATCATTATACAAAACAAGTAGCTTTCTTTTTAAAAATAAAAGAAAAGAAATACGTGAACCTAAGATCGCTGGTCACCGAAAGAGAGTTGCTGAATTGGTGTTTGCTTTTGAACTGAAATAATTGACTGTGAATATAAGAAGATAATGATGATGTTAAATCACCTTTATTAAAACTATGTGATTGGATGTACATTCTTGCACAAGTCAGTTGAAAGCAATGCTGGATAGTTGTGATTATAAAAGTGTATAATACAGCTACTCTTGGAATATACATTTTAAAACTCGGCTATTTTATTCATTACCTTGGAATATACATAATTTTTTCATAACCCTTTTACAAATCCCAGTTTCTGAAAACAAGATGTCTTATGCAAATTGCACAAACCAATAGCAATATAAATTTAACCACTCAGTTTGCTTTATAACTTGGATGCATTTATTTTATCTGTCATATCTTTTGCATAGATGCCTTCAAATTCTCAACTCATTATTGAAGCTGTATGAACTCATGGTAGATGTATAATAGATAAATTTAATGCGAATTTGCAATGAGGATTAATGAACACAACTTTCTCGTGAATAATTAGAAATTAAACAAAACTATATATATTTGCTATTGCTTATACACAATTACCTAGTGTGAACGTCACCAGAAACAATCCTGTCTGTGCTGCACCTTGTAAAATGTAAAACGGAATGAATACATAGAAATTCGGTGCTGCTGCGGCTACACTTCCAACTATCAATAGCATCAAAAGGCATGTAAATAATGTTGGTTTCCTACCCAATCTGAAATAATATTTCAAGAAAAGACAAGATGTTTACGCACATTTATTTTGTTTAACAATGATTTATATGTTTGGTGTTATAAACAAACTTTCCAGTTTTTTGTCAACATAGGTTTTAAAAAGATTTCGTCAAAACGTGTACACATTTTTATATTAAAAAGGTTGAATTAGTATATAAAACATACACATACAAAAAATAAAAATGAGCTTTATTTAACGCTTTTATATAAATAGTCATCGCTATATGTCTTTTTGTTAATTTTGTCGTTGGATTGTTGCCTCATTCACTTTAACATTACACCTCTATTTGTGCATACATGTAGACAATTTGTGTAGTGCAAAATCATCAGATATAAAACTATTCCCTCTTTTTTTGCATGTGTGTGTGTTTGTGGCTCTGTATAATATTAAAGCTTAATAATTAAAGCACAGAGCAGACGTTTAAGCGATTAAAATGTATTCTTACATGTCTGACAACTGCCCAAAAACTACAGCCCCAACTAAGCGACCAAAGAAATACAGCGTCTTAGATGTACTACGCAACCAGTCTTTGTCACACACCAAGTCAAACTGAAAATATAGAGCATATTCAAATGTTTTGTACCAAGTATCTGTCAGGTGCAACTGACTCAAGGTCGAGCATGTCCGGATAATAACTGTTTACCATACGGAATTCGAATATATACCTAAAGACTTGAGAACATTATAGTTCAGTTTAAAAACCATGAGCAATAGTAATTAATCAAAAAAGAATAGAAAAGAATCATCGGTTCTGCAATGCATCTGTGTTTGAATGTCAAGTAAAGTTACGTATTGTTAATTGCTTGAAAATTAAAACTGGAGGTTCTCGCCTGTATCTACTGTAGTTTTCGAAATCATGTTTGGTTTAATTTGGTCCAATTGTTTAATTTAAAGCGGAATATTTTTGAAAAAAGATAACAAAGATTACCAAAAAATTGCAGAAAATGAATATATAGGGCAGTTACTCCTTAAAACTACCAATTCAGGGCAACAACCCAACAAGGGGTTGTATTTTGTCTAAATATTTAATGGACAGATAGATCTAAGCCTAATTAACATTTTACCCAAAGTCACATTTGCACTTAGCGCTTTATTTTCAGAGATATAAGCCCAAAACTGTTACAGTATTTTATCCCTATGTTATATTTGTATTCATGGCGGCCATGTTGGTTAGAAGGCGGTAGTCATCGGACACATTTTTTAAACTAGATACCCTATGATCATGATGATGATTGTGGCCAAGTATGGTAAAATTTGAATAGTTTCAGAGGAGAAGATCTTTGTAAGATTACAAAAATTTACGTAAAATTGTTAAAAATTTACTTCAAAGGGCAATAACTCCTTAAGGGATCAATTAACGATTTTGGTCATGTTGACTTATTTGTATATATATATCTTTATTCTCTTAAACCAAAGTACAATGGTACAGAGACATATATATACAAATAAATTAACACAGTATAAATTTTAAATACAAATGTAAAATAGAGACATAAAGTAATTAACCAGGAGATTCTAGGCATTTAATAATAATTTTTATAAACTTGCTCAGATTGTTTAGTTCAGACGGGTTGCTTCTATTCATGAGACCTTGAAATTTTAAAATATTTGGTCTGTTTATAAAATGTTTCTTAAGTAGCAATGGTCTACTATCGTCCATTGCCGAGCATTCTAAAATGTTATGGAACTCGTCGCCAATATCATCGTTATAGCACAAAGTACAAATACGATTTTCTCTCTGAATGTTTTGCCATCTACCAATTTCGATAGGAATTTTTGTGTTCAAAGTTCTAAATCTACAAAAAGAAGCAATGTTTTTGTCATCTAAAATATGAAAGTAAGTTTCGAAATTTATACTACTTTAGAATTATAATTATTTATAATTTAGAGCTTTTGGAGAATTCTATACAGTAGCATACCATGTCTGTCTGAACTGGTCAGTTAATCTTAATTTAACAGTATCATGCAACCAGTTTTTACTTATAAAATATTTAGCGTTCCATATATTTGATAGTCCACAATTATCAAGCACAGATATTACATTCTTAAACCAAGCTAAATTTCCATTATAACCACCAGTAACAAAATTGTATAGAATATAACAGGAAGTTTCTTATCTTCTCCAGTTACAAGCTTTTCCCAATAATTAATAGTACGTAATTTAATAAAAAAAAAATATCCAGTGGGAATCGGTCAAGTTTCCCATATATCATAAAATCAGGCGTGGACTTTTTAAGACTAAGCAGTAATTTACAAAATTTTAGATGAACACGTTCTATAACAGATGTGTTACCCATCCCCCAGTGTTCCCACCCGTATAATAATATAGCCTTAACTACTTTATCAAATAATTCTAGCTGACTTTTAATATCTAAATTATGTAATCTCCCCTTTTTTAGAATATCGTACATAGCCCTTGTTGCTTTATCAGCTTGTACCTTGTTTGCTTTTGTGAAACTTCCTGTTCTAGAAAATAATACACCAAGATATGTGAATTCTTTGTAGGTCTTACTTTGCTGAACATTATTGCTGTTTACAGTTTATATATGTCTATAATGATGTATAATAAGATAAAGATAAAAACAAAAACTTCAAAATTTTCTTAAAATTACCAATTCGGAGGCAGCAATCCAACAAAGGGTTGACTGATTTATATGAAAATTTCAGTGCAGATCGATCTAAATCTGATAAACATTTTTAACCGATATCAGATTTGCTCTAAAATGCTCCAGCTTCAGAGAAAAGAGATCAAAAACTACGGTTTAACCCTATGTTCTATTTTTAGCCATGTCGGCCATAATGGTTGGCTAGCAGGGTCATCGGGATTCGGACACATTTTTTAAACTAGATACCCTAATGATGAATGTGGCCAAGTTAATAAAATGTGTGTCAGTTGTTTCAGAGGAGAAGATTTTTGTTAAAGTTAACGACGATCAATAGTACAATTGAAATGGGTACCGTATTGAACGCAAATCTATACTAAGATATCGTCTTTTATTTGATAACATATGTTACCTATAGATAAAATCTTCTATAAGTCAACTCAATACATAAATATTAGATAAGTGACATATATAGAATTACTTGTGTCTCATCAATATCATTTAATTTCAGGTCTTTTTTTTACTTAACAATCCAAGTAAACAGGTGAAAAAACTTAATCATCAAGGCTTTTGTAATACTAAATCAAATGAAAGGTATAAAGAAAAAGAAAACAGGGTAGAGAAAATAAACATAGGAGATGTTATCCTAGGAGTATTGGCAGCATTTAAGTAAGAAGAAAGAGTGAATAATATAATATTACACTTATCATTGTTTTCTATCTCTCTTCACTTTTCTGTCTTTTGACATAAATCCATATATATATATATTAATCTATGATGAAGGATATCTGTTATCCGAAATATTTATAAATAATTACATTTATAGTTACCTTTTTTTGTATTTGGAGTTGCTGTGTACACTTTTTAGGCGTTTATATAATTTATTTATTGTGTACATGTATCGTTACTCGTAACGATCCAAGACTTCATAAGTCTGTTTGACTTGTGTCTTATCCAATTTGTACTTGAACAAATAAAATATGTTTAAACTAAACGAAAATGCTATTCCAATTAAGCTATAATCGTCTATGCTGTTGAAGACAATTTTGTCAAATAAAAATTACAATTTTTACACGATGTTGGAAAATCTTTGAACAAGCAATGGATCATATATATCGATAAAAACCATATACATGATATATGAATGCAAATAAGTGATCATAGATGTAGTTGTCTTCAATATAACACATATTTATATACATAACATAAAAAAGAAGATGCGGTATGATTGCCAATGAGACAACTCTCCACAAGACGATCCCAAATGACACAGAAATTAACAACTACCGTATGGCCTTCAACAATGAGCAAAACCCATACCGCAAAGTCAACCATAAAAGGCCCCGAAATCATAAATGTAAAACAATTCAAACGAGAAAACTAACGTCCTAATTTAAACAAACCTGTGTAACAATGGTTGGTCCGTAAACCTCTCTTGAATAATCCCATTCTGTACATTTACTCTTTGATACTGTGCCATTATTTCCTTTGATCCCATCTAATGTATAATTTCCAGATAATATAAGTTTTGACGCCTCTCTCGCGTCATATATCTCACATTTTCCAGCGCTCTGAAGAAAGTCTTGAAAATCTTTTTCTGTTGTATTGCCAAAAATCGGATCGGAAACGTTCACACTTGGAACATGACACTTGTAGTCTGGTTTGGCGCCAACAAATACCATATTCATAGCATGGAATGCACATACTATAGCTACCAAACATATCAAAAACAGACGAATCTGTTGGTATCGTCCAAATTCTCCAAGGATTTTAAGTAAATCGTCAAAATGCATGATTCTTTGAGACCTTTCGCCAGGGTATTTGTTCCGTTTACTGTAATCATATCAAAATCAATATTTACACAAATAAATCAAATTTTATCAGAAGTCTTTTGAAATTAATCTGAAATGAGATAAAGTTTAAAACCATTTCCTGTTAAAAGTGTATTACTATCAATCCTATACTTGTATACGTATACAAGTTTGACAATTGTGACATTGCATATATATATGAATAGATGAAATCTAAAAGGTAATAATAAGTAAAACTTTTCTGTAATAATACCTACTTCAGCTTTATATTATATTTTAATCAAATAGGAAAACTTATAATATTCGAACGTGTATTCACGAAAGATTCAACATAACCATAAATATCATATCCCAAGGGTAGAGTAGCTTCTCCGGGTTAACCGTAATATAGCCTAATGTCTAGGCATATTATTATTACAAATTAATTTTTGAGAAACCAGCAGCGGAACCAGAACTTTTTATAAGTTGACTGACCTAAGGGGCCAGCTTCAGTCATGCTTCAGTGATTCCCTAGATATAATCAACAAACAATTTCCCACAAAAGGGGGAGGCACCCGGGCCTCCTGGCTCTCTGCATCCGCCTATGGAAACGTACATATTTGGCGGGTATACGACATGTACGCCGCCATATTCCAGAAGCACTCCAGGATGTTTTCATTCAGCTAGTTGTGTATTTTTTTTTATAACGATGCATTGATATGACCTTCAATTTACCTGTTAACTTTGCTTTGTCTTTGCCCGTTGTTTTTCTCATCTACGTGTCCGACGGGAGACAACTCGCAGTAAGACGGCCGCCGGAAATAACTAAAGCGGTGACCACTTACCCCACGAGTCCAAATAATTATGACTTCTTGAAAGGCTATTATGTTTTTTTTTTCTTTGATGCCTTACATCGACGTAGAAAAGGGTCAAAGCAAAAATTTAAAATAGCCTTCTGAGACGTCAAATTATTTAGACTATTACCCTACATGTCCACTTACCCTACTCTCCCCTACAAAAAGGCTAAATCATCGTGTTCTACATGCCCAGTCTTCATTTTCTGTGTTGTTATTTCGTGTATTGTTATCTTGTCATTGTTTTTCATTTTAGTTTGGGCTGAATTTTAATATTTTGCTTTTCCAGTACTTTTACCTTGTCATTTCGATAGGGATATAGATTTATTTTTCAAATAGAATTATCCGATTTGATCATGTGAAGATGATAAGATAGATGCCAGGAGGCAGTGCCCAAAAGAAAACCTCCGACCTTTGGTAGGAAAACTGAAAATCCTTCTCAATAAAAGATGTATGTATTGTAATAAACGACCTACCACATGCAGGGGCGGATCCAGCCATTTACAAAAAAAGGTGTGTGTGTTCCTAACCAAGGACAAAAGGGGTTAGGGGGTGTTCCAACTACATGTCCCCATTCAAATGCATTGATCGTCCAAACAAAATGCGGGTTCCAACCCCAGGACCCCCCCCCCCCCCCCCCGGACCCGCCACTGCACATGTGCGATTTGACTAATATTATCAGCGTTGACAGTTTATAGTTAGTAATACAGTAGTTCGACTTTTTATACCACCAAGGCTTCCAGTTGTTTCGAGGTAGCGTATATACTTTAAATGCAGATGGCCAAGTCAAACCATTTAAAGCACTTTTAAATAAGTAGTTACTGTTTTTTCCGCGTACGCAGCATATTGGAATAAAAGCAATGACGCCGTGTCGTATAAGTCATTGTGTCTCTTGGTATTATGACATGTATTCTTGTTGACTGTTACATTATGAACTACATGTAGCTCGATAAAAGTCACTTTCAGAGGTATAGTCCGTACGAAGCTGGGTTCCAGTCATATCACATGGACATATCCCGTCCTGATATGCATGTAATACTTGTCACTGGACATTGAACACCAATCCATCATATATATATATATATATATATATATATAAATAACCGTTTATGTAATGTCTAAAAATAGCAACAATCAACATTCAATCTATTTAAGCGTGGATCAGTTTGTGAAAATAAACTGATACAGTTACTGAATTAAAATTATATAAATGTCTAAGAATATAACTCAAACACACTAGTTAAAACATTAAAAAGTTCTATTAGATCTTAAATAGAAATACGCAATATTTCGCTAAACAAATTAGCTTCATCAGCATGATCAGGCGTGTGCATCTTTCAAGGTGAAATCGGATGCATGACAAAAAAATATTTTTGTAGCTTAATCTATACAAGATTTGTGGAAGAGTAACATATTGATTGATGTTGCATAAAATATGTTTGTAGCTACAACTACATAATGTTGGAATAAAAGTTTAAATAGCACTCCATAGTTGGATTTTTCAAATATGAGAGCTAGTGTGCAATAAAATTCATTTTTGGATAGCTGAGTATTAAAATAGCCTTTGTATTGGGTTTATATGAACATCAAGGTTATTTAATGTATGTAATATAGGCTGTTTTCTGTATGACAGTCCGTATTTGCATGTCCCTACCATACATTGGTCCGGCAATTATTGTAATGGTTTTTTTTCGGTTTTTTCCAACTTCTTATCGCACGAACTTTGTGATTGGATTTTACGAAAAAATGAGGCGAAAGACACCCATTTTTTATTTGATCATTATGAAGATTTATGAAAACAGTTTCTAAAAAGGTATCACTCAAAGGCATTGAAATTCTAGTTTGATCCAAGTTTTGGGGGGATATGTGACATGTTCACCCCCCCTTTTTGCAATATTTTATGGTAAATAAATGCAGAATGTTGCCATAAATACGCATAAAAGGAATTAATTTTCACCCTTTTAACTTTTGAAAATCAAATCTATGGAGGATACTGATTACATACATATGCACATGTACAACACAAACAGTTAGGTTAATCCAGCAATAGGAGATGATAAAACATTTTGTGGCTCATTTTTAATTTTATTTTCTAACTGTGGAGTGCTACCTTTAAAACACATTTATAGATTTTCGATTAATTGTATGAATTTCTATAAATTAATTTGTATAATTTCAAGATAATTATGGTTTTGATTTGCTTTTAAATCTTTTTTCGTCTCTCTCATTGAGTCCATCAGGTCCAAGAGTTCGTAACTGGTGCATCCAAAATCTCTCTCTCTTTTGTCTTCCTTGTGTATCCCAATTTTGATTTTTCTCGATGATTTGAAATGTGACGTTTTCAAAATCATTATTCTCAATAAGACGACATAAATTACCGTTTATGTAACTATGTATATAAAACAAAACAATTAATACCAAAAACGCTATTCTATAAGAATAATTTATTCTAAAAATATTCAAGAAATTCATATAATTATATTGAATCATAATTGTTCATTTTCTCGTTTTCTTTCCTTAAAGTTATTCAAAAGCATTAAATTTTATGTGATGACCCTAGTATTTTATTTTTGTATTTAACTACCTGACAAATGTGTTTATTTTTTTTTAAGGATTTTACATAACTACATTTTTCAACAGCAAAAACATAATTATACAAAAGAGATACATGCACATATTTATACAGAAATGACAAATTAGATTTGCCATAAAATTGACAATATCATTAATTTTGTACACAGGTGTTATTATATGCGTCCGCAGTATTTTCTAGATTTACACTGATAGTACAGTCAGTGGCAGGCCGCTAATTAACATAGTAAGATGAAGACCCGGGGATGAAGATTGCTTTTAGAAATTGATAAGACTTGTATATTCTGATCTAGTGGCTACTAATGTCTTTCTACTTTGTTGTCGGGTTTTTGTGAGGGATGGTGTCTCTTTGACACATCCCCCCATTTCCGTTCTCAATTTTATTATTCAGCATCATCAACATAAATGTGATTTCTAATTTCATTTATAACTTGTAGTGACTGTACGACGAAAATAGACTCAGTGGTGTGTACTTTGTATAGATAAATAAATCAAAAGATAGCTGAAGAAATACACATGGTTTCACATTCATATCCGGAAACATTTAGTATTTTAAATACACCTAGATTTCATTGACTGTATCTGGCAATGTCTGGATATCCTGTATTTATCAAGCTTTTACATAACATAAAATCAAATTGCTGTAAGACTAGTTCTAACCTAAATCATCAACATACATGACATATATATCCTTATAAAATAACATCAACCTTATTTAAGACTTAATATTGGTATAAATATGAGACACAGCTAATAGGTTTAACAATCTCGTGTTGTATCCAACGCAGAAATGAATGGTTATGCCTCTAGAGTAATGCAGTTAAGCTTCCGTTTATAAACTCGTAAACTGCATCATGTGCATGGTCAGGTAGATCTGAACTTTCGAAATTAGAATTTGCAAATAAAAAGAAAACATTAGCAATTGCATATACCATGAATCATGATACGATACACAATGCTATCACGCTGGAACATGTGCTTTTCTAAATATAAATCTGTCAGACTGAAGTAAGATTTCCCCGTTCAAATAGCGTTCAATGGTTTGAAAAGATGCAAAACAAAGTATATATATACTATAATGTTACAAATACTTACAAAGTAGCGCAAATAGATCAAACAGTAGTGTTAGTGTACTACACAATAGAACGCATGTGCAGAAGAGAGATTAATTAATAATGTATTTACATGGCAACCGAATCATGCGATTAAAACTGTGTGAGTCAACCAGGCGGGATCGATCTGAACAATATATGATAATTTGATGGGACAAGATATTCAACTTTCAACCATTGACTCTATAAAGAATTTTAAACTTACCGGGAAAAATTGTATTAATTGAGGAATCATTAAATGGTTTTATCGGTCTCAAAAATAAAGTATAGTACCGTGGCTCAGAATAAAATAAGGGCCTGGTTAAGATTTTGTTATATCGGTTTTATTTCTATTGTGACTGCATACACTTCTGACATGCATTTTGTTGGAGATAATTGATGTGAAATGTAAATTACAGACTTCATTTTTAGTAAGGTATCATGGAACTGAAGTTGGAAAAAATCATACAAAAGGTGCTGTAATTAGTATTTTTAATAGAAAGCTATAATTCTTATATATATATATGCAAGCGTATATTATTTTCTGTAACAAAATTTGAATCATGATAGATGTATAAACCCTAAACCCTGTTCTTACATCTTTGGTTATACAATGCACCAGACCTTTAAAATGCTTTTATTCTAAAATATCCTGAATAAAATCCTTTTGATAAATACATTGTGTATACGAATTTAAGATTCACAAATAAATGAACATAATATTTGTTAACGTTTGACACAAATTTTTAGTTACGAAAATACGCGAATTTGATTCCTAAGTAAATTTTGAGCAGAAATTGATTTTATATTATATTTTTTTCTAGAACAGAATATATATTTTCAAGTAGAGTTCACGTTTTATCGAACACATGACCAATATTTATATTTATTAAAATGTAGTGGTTAAATATACAATACATACTTACGCTCAATTTCCGAGCTGTAACATATTTTATTGACGAAAAAAATTAATATCAACAAAAGTATATATCAAGCTTGAAATAGGTACAAATGAATTATATGTTTTCCGATAATGTAAAAAAAAAAATTAAACATTTTAATCACAAATTAATTGTCAGATTTACGGCTGTTATTCGGTATATAGAGAAAAATAATCGTGAAAGAATACCTAACGGTATAGCCAAGCATTGAGATCGGATCGTAAATGTAATTAAGTGAAAACATTAACTGTATTTTCAAAACGCGGGACAAATTCGAAGAAAAATACTATGTCTGTCAAAGTGATTCAACTTTCTCAATAATACTGTGTAATGAAATAAAGAAAATATGGAGTATTTTATGAGAAATCACAAAAGGCGCAAGACAAGTCTATTAGATTCGTTTAATAAAAACACACGTGGTCTATTGAACGTTCTGGTATAACGACTCTATACCAGAGCTTTCACTAACCAATTGCAATACTTGACCACCGTTAAGCTGGTTCTCGGCTGAATACCACACTTTTTTTTATCCCCTTTAATGCTGATAATAAAAAGTCAGCTGAGTTTTATTCACAGCTTATCTAGACTCGATGCTAGTCCTTCGCCAATCAGTACTGGATTTTATTTATTTTTAAAAGAGGTTTTTTTCTCGGTTCTTTCAAAATTTAATTCAAATATTACACTCTACTTAAACGTTCAACGTGTTATTTATTTGTTAAAAGATAATTTCCTGTGATACATTGTAAACAAAAAATGTTTAACTTCCTTGAGACTGTATATTTTAAGATTAAATCATTAGGATATAGCAGATGTTGAGTATAAAATTAAGAATGGAATGAAAACGGTGAGTGTGTCAAAGAGACAACAACCCTACCAAATAGCAGAAAACAGCCGAAGGCCACCAATAGGTCTTCAACACTGCGAGAAAATCCTGCACCCGGAGGCGCGCTTTAGCTGGCCCCCTAAAAATGTATATATCTGTGATGTGGAATGAAATGTAATACACAGCAATACGCACAGTAAAACACAATAAAAGAAGTCCGATTCCAATGTTAGATAAGGTAACAGAAGAAGCTAACCAAAATGACAATGGTGACCATAATTCAACAAAAGACTTTAAGGAATTACTGATATGCCAGTTCCAGACCTCAATTTCACTTATATTAAGCACGAACCAGAAAAAAAAAAGAAAAAGTTTCTGGAGGCCAAGATAGTATAGTAAAAACAACTAAAAGGGGCCTTAACAATATCTATCAGTCTAAATATTTTGGGTGAAGATAGATATTCTTAGGAAACTATCATCAACATTAAATGCCACCAAAGACAAATATATCTAGATTTATAAATATTTATTTGAAAATTTTACAAGAGAAAGCAACTGCAAAGGCTTTGACTTTGCATCAGCATATGCATTTTAAGGTACACTCGGGTTGTCACGAAACACACATTGAAATTCGTCTCATAAATCTTATTCTACCAACAGTGATACTATCGTTTTGCTTTTTTTTTTTTAAATATGAACAACTGAAAAATATGTCTTTCGATTTTAAAAATATTCATTAGTTTCAAGGTTCAAATATTATTTTAAATATAATTTTATTTGTTACAAGAAGAACGTGGGTAATGAAGTCATATTAGTACGTGTATACCTACCGGTCTATAAAGATGCATACACATGGTCGCCAGTTACCGATACATGTCACACTTATAGTTTTTATGTACATGTATGTTTTATAGATGTATATAAAGTTGTTAATTTACTTGCCTTTGTAAGTTATTCTGATTTCAGTGTACACCGATTACAGTGTACTGTGTGTGAAACATACTAGGTTACAATGAAGAATGA
Organism: Mytilus edulis; assembly: GCF_963676685.1. Lineage (NCBI taxonomy): Eukaryota > Metazoa > Mollusca > Bivalvia > Mytilida > Mytilidae > Mytilus > Mytilus edulis. The sequence continues at coordinate 24,552,375 of NC_092353.1, read as the reverse complement.
CCTCTATCTTTTAAAGGGGCATTAGCTACGAGATATATAAAAAATCTAAAGTTTGATTGTTTTCTGTTCAATCAATAATGAAAGTGAAATAGTGAAATAACAATTCGCTTTTTGTAGCCAAAAAGGTTTAATTTTGGTAAATTACGCTAAGAAACATTGATAATTAGTTATAGTTATTCACTTGCAAGTGAATGAGTCGACCTTTTAAATCCGTATTCATGTGAACTTCAATTTAACCCCTAGCTAGAGATTGACAACGCATGCATTGTACGTGTACTGGATACTTAAAGAAAAAGAATGTCAACAATGAAAGTGAAACTACGGTAAATCCTTTGATTACTAATTCGATGCTCATAAAAATGTAAAATCATTCGTATACGGTTAAAAACAATGAGAAACATCTATTTTTAATCTATAACATAAAATCAAACAGACCTATAAAAATCCAATTGCACGTGTTGGTTTAATCTATTCATATCTTTATTTATGTTTACATCGCTTATATGGTCATCTGAGGTCAAATCGATAGTTAATTAGATGGCGTCTGGACTAAAATACACACGAAACGAACCTATATATTATCTATCCCATGCTCTGTAATCTGTTTATTTTAGACTTTTGATAGTTTGGATAAATGTTTTACATTGTTATAAATCAAATTTGAGTCAAATCGGTGATCATGAATTTGACAGCTAGTGCCCCCTTAACATTGAAGTTATATAAAATAAATGCGACGTGGTTTGATTACAAAATCCATATACCTATCCATAAAAAGAGCAAATTCGAGTATTGAATGTCCCCTTTGTATCTTCCGCCTCCGTTTGTCATCATAATATTTCTGTAGAACATACTAATAGTTCATTTCCATTAGGAGAGTATACACCACTTTTCATGTTAATTTACTAACAACATTTTGGAAGCAATTGAGATTAACAGTTTATCACATGCCCTTTTCAAATGTTTTGATATGTAGACAAAACGTTCGCTTGACGTTTAAATTATGATACGGTTTAAACCATAAGGTCGGTGCTACATCTGGTGGATTTTAGTGGCATTATCCCTGTATTTAGAACTTCATCAAATACCACTGATATGTGAGTATCTACTAATGTTCTGTTTATAAATGTTGAAACACTTAATTTTCTATCACAGAAATATGTGCCATTAGCAAGAAGTGTTTCAACTTTTTGGAGAATTGTTGGTTTTCATGATCTTCAATGACGTATTTGATTCTTCCAATTATTACATGGCTTACCATTTTACAGTGATTCTCTCCAAAAAGTTTCATTATACCCGATTCAAATAGCGAAGTTATTAAAGGTTTCAGAGTCAAAATGTGGATAGACAAAGTGCAATGTACACAAACCTTTCTTTATTTAGTTTGATGGATTTATGTCTTATAATGATTGCACAATGAAACTTTCTTTACTAAATCAAATTTTCAAACAGGAAAATGGTCGTCTGCACTGTCAATAAAAAAATTAACGACACCATCATTGGTGGTAGATGAGGTGAATGTGAAGTGTCTCTTACTGTAGAATTGGAGCAGGCAAAGGAATACAGAATGAGAAGAGGTTAAAAATGTTATCGGAATCCTAACCTCCCCTAACCGGAGACAGTGGTGTAACAGTGCAAAATAAGAACGCACTATAAAATTCAGTTTAAAAACAGTGCAAAATAAGAACGCACTATAAAATTCAGTTTAAAAAGGCCTAACTCATCGATGGATATAAATATAAATATACACCTTACAAAAACACAGAGGGGACGTGGCCGGGTACTTGTACATCCCAGCAACAAAACTTCGGGGCACTGAATACAGATCTGAGAGTGCTAAATATAACAGTAACTGACAACTTGTTCAAAGCCACACTTAATTCAAGATTTATTCACAAGTGATGTGAGTGTTTTTCATTCGGAGAATATGGCATTTGGATATTATAAAACATTTATGTGAATGAACAATACATAATAAGGTTCACAGTATGATCACTTTATACTAAAGCTATAGCTTTATATATAAGTTATTGCAGGACAAACATGTATGATACATGTTATTTTTGTAAACATTTACCTACCTGTTCATGGTAAACTTGATGTATATGGTCGTCCTTTACCTTTAGACTTGTACATGTATGTATGTCTTATAAAATCGTATGTATTATAATAAATTATAAGTGTTTGTATCATATATATGTTTATGTGATACTGTCGTGAATTCAGTTCACAATTGATTGCAACATGTCATTTATACATTCAATGTTTAACCAGGAAAAAAAATTGGAAAAGGTAGAAATAGAAGTTCAAATAATTTCTGAGATCTTTCAATATGTAAATATAATATACAAATGAAAAGGTAACCATGCAAAGAAGAAATTGAAATCACAACAAAAAGTTTAAAAAGAAACGAAGCTGCAGGCATCTATGGAATATATCGGTCAAGGAACATGGGTGTTAAAGATTAACCTAATAAGTAACTAATAAGTTTATCTTTCAAGTTTACTGCATTGTTTATTAAGATTTACCTCAATTTTAGAAATTCATGGACAAGATTTAAAACAGTGAGAGATATAATAGAAAAAATATTGAAACTCAAAACCCCTGCTACAAAGTGGATTTACAGAAGACACCATAATGTAAGAACTTTTCATATATTAATATTAGACAGAAAATAATGACATAACACGACCAACATGTAATGCCATTATGGGTGGGAAGTCTTCGATTTATGTTGTGGTCTAGAAAAAAACTTGTCTTAAAGTCTATTCCAAATCTGGATTGAAGACAAATAACCACTACTGATAAAAAAAAAGCAAAAAAAAATATTTTGAAACTTGTTTTTTAGCACATTAACATAATTGTAATTTTTTATACATTTTCTACATAGTATAATATAAAGGCAAAATATATACCAAATATTAAAAAGAAGTAGCTGAAATAGTTTGATACATTGCAGAATATGTTTGGAAGACAAAGGCTGCTTGGATAGAGAATCCAATTATATTTTAATATAAATTAAGTAATATTACTTCCATGGTTGTAATGACAATACGTTAAATGTCCACGGTTCCAGCAGTTATCTGTTCAATTGGGTCTCTTTTATTTTTTGTTGAATATAAACTCATCATAGATAATAGGATTAAATTTTGTATTTACGCCAGACGCGCGTTTCTTTTTCAAAAGACTCATAAGTGATGATCGAATCCAAAAAAGTTAAAAAGGCCCAATAAAGTTGAAGTGCATTGAGGACAAAATTCCTAAAGGTATACATTTTAGTTTAATAAGTATTCTTTTGAATGATGTTTCAGCGCTACCATATTGGTTTGTTTCAATGATAATGTGTTTCTATAAATATAGAATTTTGTTAAGTTTCTTATGTCATTTAGAATACAAAATAAAACTAAATTTATATATAAATTAAGTACTATTTCTTATTCTTAAATATCCAGGAGAAGAGGCCTTCTCATAATTTTGATATATATATGGACAATTCCAGAATGTATGCCCTATTGTTTCGACCCCTCCACATCAAAAAGTACACTTACATGTATCTTTCACTTTTCTATTAAATAGAATGTCATTCGTGTCTAAATTTCGATGTATTATTTTGTATTGAAACCACTACAGTTTTGAATTTTTGGTAATAAGGCAATATATGGATATTTTTCAAATTGTAATTTTTTATTGAAAATTAAGGACCATGTTTGTTCTCATTTTTGTTCAAGGTTTGACTTTTTACTGTTTAAAATATTATACAAGTCTCTTGAACCTTTCGGGGATTTAAATTCTTTTTATAATATTTATAGAGTAAGTACGGTGTCTAAAAGTTAGCTCATGTTCAAAGCTAGCAAGATTCATCTTTCATTCGGATACAATTTTGTACAATTACAACGTTAGTTTTTCATGCAGATCGGAACAAAAATATATTTATATCTAAAAAGCACTATTCGAGTTCCTCACATGTACGTCATGTACATAGAAAAACGTTGAAAATGGTTTAAAATAAATCAGTTTCTTTCATTCAGCATTCACACATTTTAAGATAAGGATATGTTCCTACATTAAACAGTTTGTTTAAAAGTGGTATCTCTAAAATCTAAGAATGATTGCTGTTTGTTGGTTGGGAACCCAAATTGAACGATTTTGAGTTCATTAGTACAATGAAAAATTTCGGGAAATTTTCCCTATTTTTTTTATTTATTTTTTTATTGAATTTTCTACTGTAATAGGGTACTTCGTCCCCATAATATGAGGCAGGCATTACCTGTGAATGGAGACGAAGTCTGTATTAATTTTTTTTTTTATTCAAACATGTTGATAAACGGAAATACCGTAACGTTTCCGATATTGGTTCTGTTGTTAGGGATTTAATTATGACGTTATTTAAGTTATGACGTCATATTCAATGTAAACAAAGAAACGCTGTTATCAGGTAACGTTTTTTTCATATCAAACAATAATTAAAAATGATTGGGTGTTGAATTCTTTCCTATATTTGTTGATATGTTGATAAATAAACATTTTATTCAAAGTCTCATGCCAACAAGACCGGAACAGGAACCAACAAGACCGGAACAGGAAGTAGATCTGAAAAAAAAGTTAACGATTTTGAGTTCATTAGTAGAATGAAAAATTCGGGAAAATTTTCCCTTTTTTTTTTTTTTTTTTTTTTTAATTGATTTTTCTACCGTAATTGGGGACTACAGACCACGTAATGGAGATGTAGCAGTTTCTTTAATGTAACTGAATTTTGCTATGTTTGTTTCTAGTAGGTAGGTTGCTGTTGGTATAGGACAGTGATTGGTAGATCATTTCACCTCAGTGACTGATGACCCAATAGATTGCAAAATTTGATACGTTGTTTTCCAATTTCCACATGATCGACTTAGAGGTGTGTTAGTGTTGATTTATTAGCTGATTGGTTTTTATAGGCCTTTAACCAGAGGTTATTAATTGCCATCTGATATTGATGTTATCACTGTAATTTGTCAATTTGATTATTCTGTAAGGATTCTAGATTAGGTAGGTTATATAATTCAAAAGTTTTGGATACTGTGTTATAGAAACTTCCTGGATTGTTGATGTTGATGGAGATATATGACGTTGATTGAGTTGTTGTATACTTTCATTTTCGTTATTTAGGAGACTATACAAAAGGGCTGTTCTTTGAGACAGTGATTGGAATTTTCTTAGGCAGTTTTTGATCCATGAAGTCCAGTTAATTAATGAGTAGAATGTTCTGCGAGCTAGGGACAGTCTATCCTCCACATTTATGTCATTGTCTTTAATTTCAGCTCTTATTATTCCTAAATGATTAGTTTGGCTGGTTTGTGTTATACAAGTGGTGCCAAGATTCCACTGTAGTTTATTTCTTACAGCTTTGCCTTTGTTTAGGTCGATATCATTTGTTTTTGTTGGATGAGTTGTGACTCTGTCCTGTTCGTAGAACAGTATTTAGAATACTTTGTAGCTCTTCTACATCATCAGACATGGGTGCTATATCATCTGCACATGAGGGTGTGCATAGGTAAATATTGCCAAATTTCATTCCTATACGGCTTTTCTTTATTAATATTTATTTTACTGTTCATTCTGTTTTTGAAGATATTCATTTAACGTGACTCTACTTATCCCGTTATTGTTCTATAATTTTTGTATGTTTGTCTGTCATATCTGCTAATATGCTTAGTCTATATGGCGTTTTGTGTTTCTTTGCTTTATATCACGTGGCTCTGTACTAATAAAATTGAGAAAGGAAATGGTGAATATGTCAAAGCGACAACCACCCGACCATAGAGCAAACAACAGCCGAAGGCAACCAATGGGTCTTCAATGTAGCGAGAATTCCCGCACCCGTAGGTGTCCTTCAGCTGGCCCCTAAAATATGCATAATAGTACAGTGATAATGGACGTCATACTAAACTCCGAATTATACACAAGAAACTAAAATTTAAAATCATACAAGACTAACAAAGGCCAGAGGCTCCTGACTTGGGACAGGCGCAAAATTGCGGCGGGGTTAAACATGTTTATGAGATCTCAACCCTCCCCCTATACCTCTAGCCAATGTAGAAAAGTAAAAGAATAACAATACGCACATTAAAATTCAGTTCAAGAGAAGTCCGAGTCTGATGTCAAAAGATGTAACAAAAGAAAATAAATAAAATGACAATAATACATAAATAACAACAGACTTCTAGCAGTTAACTGACATGCCAGCTCCAGACCTCAATTAAACTGATTGAAAGATTATGTCTTCATCATATGAATATCAGGTACAATCCCTCCCGTTAGGGGTTTAGTATCATACTATCATAAAATATATGAGAAGAACATAACCCGTGTCATGCCAACAACTGTTTTTTTAGAAATAAATGTGTTTAGTTCCGATGCAAAGACCCTATCAGTGAATCAATGTTAAAGCCAAAATATGCAATCTTTAATGACCTGACAACAGTATCGTAACTATATCCCCTTTTAATAAGTCTATTTAAAGGTTTTGTTAGTTTCTGAGGAGAATACTGACATTTTTGTGCTTTATAAAGAATATTTCCATAAAATTTTGGATGTGAAATACCTGAACGTATAAGATGTCTGCATGTTGAGTTATATTTACGAATTATTTCCTTATACCGGTGATAAAATTTAGTAAATGTTTTGACCAGTTTGTGATATCGAAAACCCTGGTGTAATAATTTTTCAGTAATACATAAATTTCTCTCGCTAAAATCTAATACATTGTTACATACACGAGCGAATCGTACAAGTTGAGATATATAAACACCATAAGATGGTGACAAGGGAACGTCACCATCTAAAAATGGATAATTAACAATAGGAAATGAAAAATCATCTCTTTTATCATAAATTTTTGTATTAAGCTTCCCGTTTATGATATAGATATCAAGATCGAGGAAAGGGCAGTGGTCATTGTTATCATTAGCTTTATTTAAAGTAAGTTCTACAGGATAAATTTCTTTAGTATACATACTGAAGTCGTCATTATTTAGAGCCAATATATCATCCAAATATCTAAAAGTATTGTTAAATTTTTGTATCAAATGTTGTTTTGATGGGTCTTTGCTAATTTTAGTCATAAATTGTAACTCATAACAATACAAAAACAGGTCCGCAATAAGTGGTGCACAGTTAGTCCCCATTGGAATTCCAATAACTTGACGATATACGGAATCTCCAAAGCGAACAAAAATGTTATCAAGTAAAAATTCAAGTGCATAAATAGTATCAAAGCATGTCCAATTGACATAGTTCTTTTGTTTATTGCTACTAAAAAATGATCTAAAAGAGTTTGAACATATGTACTCGCATTCCGACTTTTTAAATGCCCAGTTAATTAGGGATGTGAATTTTTTCTTAATAAGAATATGAGGCAAAGTGGTATATAGGGTAGAAAAATCAAAACTTTGAACAGATTCAAAATCACCAATATATGCATGCAATTTATCAAGTACTTCCAACGAGTTTTTGACACTCCAAAAGTAATTAATTCCACTATTTTCAAAGGCCTTATTTGAACAATTTATTATCAGGTTTTTTATTGTACCAAGTGTACTAGTAAGTAAAACAGACAATTTAGTAGTTGAACAATGGCTGGAAGATGAAATAAATCTATATTTGTAAGGTTTTTTGTGCAGCTTCGGAAGCCAGTACATAGTTGGGACTTTCATTGTGTTTGGTTCTGCTTGTAAAGAAGTAGCTAAAAGTTTATGTTTGTTACAGATGTCGTTTTCTGAAAATGAAGTCAGTTGGAATGTTGGTGAATTCGTGATTTCCTTTTGCAGAACCTCTATATAAAATTTACGTCAAACAATAATGATATTATTAGCAGCTTTATCAGCCGGGACAAACACAAATTCCTTGGCTAGTTCTGTTAGTTTATTTTTGATACGCGAAATAGGGTTTTTATAGTTTTTGTTGAGGGTAAAATGTTCTTTAAAATGTTGTATTCGAATATCAACTATCTTCATTACTGAATTAAAAAAAGAGTCCAAAGATTTTCTGTCAGCTTTTTCCCGTTTTACCCATTTCAAACAGTAGGCGCGGAGTGAGTCGTTGATGATATTACGACACTCATTCCAGTTAATAGTTGACGGGGGACGATATTTAGGTCCTTTACTGAGGAATGATTTTAACTCTCGGTCGCGAACGATGTTAAGGTCTCCTGTTATAACATGGGAAATTGGTCCATAGGTGTATTCTGAATTACTGCAATTACACGACATAGGTGTATTTTCAGTGATATTTACATCTTTACACAATTGGCTATAATTAAACACATATTTTCGGGTAGATTTCTTGTAAATATAACAAATGAGAGGGAGTTCAGTATTATCAAAATATCCAGGAATTTGGTCTTTAACAGAATGGTCGTTAAAAATACCGGCAATATTTACAAAATCAAAACCTTTATTGACATACTTTATTTTAATAAAATGTTTTTTATGATCTTCAGGGCGATCAATTTTTGGAAACAGTTTAGAATAACAATATGCCATTATAATTTGGACAATTTCATACTTAGGACTGTAATATGAAATTGTGTTGCAATCCTCTAAAATTTTATTTAATTTATTTATAGGTAAAGAACAAAGCTTGGTTAACAGATAATGTCTGCCGTTGTTTTTTGAAATGGAAATTAGGTCCGAAATATTTGTATGGTTGGTCCGAAATTTTCTTTGATTGCGATTTTTTCTGCGTCCATGAGAACGATTTTTAACCGGATTTTTGTGACAAAAATGTCGGTTATTGATTTGGGGATGTACGGCGGGCGGCCGGGCGGTCGGGCGGCCGGGCGGTCGGGCGGTCGGGCGGGCGGGCGGGCGGGCGGCAATCAAATGTTGTCCGTGCATTAACTCATGAACCGTTCAACCAAAGCTTTTAAAATTTTAATATGTTATTACTGACAACTATACGAAGGTCAAGTTCAATAATGGCGATTTTGACTTTTACCGTTCAGGAGTTATGGTTCTTGAAAGGCGGCAATCAAATGTTGTCCGTGCATTAACTCATGAACCGTTCAACCAAAGCTTTTAAAATTTTAATATGTTATTACTGACAACTATACGGAGGTCAAGTTCAATAATGACGATTTTGACTTTTACCGTTCAGGAGTTATGGTTCTTGAAAGATTGAAAAATGGTGTTTCCCGTCGTGTCCGTGCATTTTCTCATGAACCATTCAACCAAAGCTTTTGAAATTTTAATATGTTGTTACTGATGACAAAATAGAGGTCAAGTTCCATAATGACGATTTTGACTTTTACTGTTCAGGAGTTATGGTTCTTGAAAGATCGTAAAATGGCGTTTCCATTCACGTTGTTGCATTTACTCATGAACCATTCAATCTAAGCTTTTCAAATATTATTATTTCAAAATGTTGATACTGATGACAAAATAGAGGTCAAATTTGATATTGATGATTTTCACTTTCACCATTCATCAGTAATGATATCATCTGATATTGCCAGGACACAAATAAATGTAAATAAATCCGGTTTGCTGTCGTTGTGACAGCCTCTTGTTACGAACAGTTTTAGAAACTATATCCAAAATGTTAACAGAATCGGTTCTTGATATATTGCCAATTCCCATGATATTATCATTAAGACCGAGAGGGTAGACTGTCTGTAATTTTTTAATCCAATTTAATTCATTTATTTTTCGTGATCGTACAAACTTGGAATGAGATTCACCAGGCTGCTTATTTACTACTTCTAAAGGTTGAACTGTTAAATATTTAATAGGATGACTGTGCTTCTTAAGATGTTGATAAATGATACTTTTGAATTTATTGGGTCTTTTAAAACGATACAGGTGTTCTTGCGTGCGTTTAGATAAATATCGCCCAGTTTCACCTACGTACTGAATACCGCATCCCGGTTTGTTTCATAGCCGTTTGGCTATTATTGCTACCATATATAATAGTTTTAAAGTTACATATTTGGATTCTGCTTTACATTCTAATTCAAGAAAGGCAGCTATGAGCATAGAGAGACCTTCTGTAAAATCAAATTACATGTCTGCCGGAATAAAGGTTTTAATACGGCGTGGTAATAAAACATATTCAAAAAGATTGGTGATTGTTTGTGTCACTGTTATACCTCTGTAACTTTCTACCAATTTGGATCTTTCAACATTTTTAATACTGGGTTGGTAATTCCAGTTTTAAAAAAGTATTTGTTTTGTAGCTATGGTTTGATTAAAGATAGAGATGAAAATTGGTAAAAGAATATTTCTAGCAGTTTTGAGATGTTCCGTGGAGTTGTAGTGGAGTGACCAAACCAACAATTATTCAACTTTAATGGACCACCCTAACTGCAGGCTAAATTATGACTTTTTAGAAAGAGAAATGTTTATTCTTTAATTTTTGCCTGGTCGTAGAATTGAAATATAGTGCAATTAGAAACTAAAATTTAAAATCATACAAGACTAACAAAGGCCAGAGGCTCCTGACTTGGGACAGGCGCAAAATTGCGGCGGGGTTAAACATGTTTATGAGATCTCAACCCTCCCCCTATACCTCTAGCCAATGTAGAAAAGTAAAAGAATAACAATACGCACATTAAAATTCAGTTCAAGAGAAGTCCGAGTCTGATGTCAAAAGATGTAACAAAAGAAAATAAATAAAATGACAATAATACATAAATAACAACAGACTTCTAGCAGTTAACTGACATGCCAGCTCCAGACCTCAATTAAACTGATTGAAAGATTATGTCTTCATCATATGAATATCAGGTACAATCCCTCCCGTTAGGGGTTTAGTATCATACTATCATAAAATATATGAGAAGAACATAACCCGTGTCATGCCAACAACTGTTTTTTTAGAAATAAATGTGTTTAGTTCCGATGCAAAGACCCTATCAGTGAATCAATGTTAAAGCCAAAATATGCAATCTTTAATGACCTGACAACAGTATCGTAACTATATCCCCTTTTAATAAGTCTATTTAAAGGTTTTGTTAGTTTCTGAGGAGAATACTGACATTTTTGTGCTTTATAAAGAATATTTCCATAAAATTTTGGATGTGAAATACCTGAACGTATAAGATGTCTGCATGTTGAGTTATATTTACGAATTATTTCCTTATACCGGTGATAAAATTTAGTAAATGTTTTGACCAGTTTGTGATATCGAAAACCCTGGTGTAATAATTTTTCAGTAATACATAAATTTCTCTCGCTAAAATCTAATACATTGTTACATACACGAGCGAATCGTACAAGTTGAGATATATAAACACCATAAGATGGTGACAAGGGAACGTCACCATCTAAAAATGGATAATTAACAATAGGAAATGAAAAATCATCTCTTTTATCATAAATTTTTGTATTAAGCTTCCCGTTTATGATATAGATATCAAGATCGAGGAAAGGGCAGTGGTCATTGTTATCATTAGCTTTATTTAAAGTAAGTTCTACAGGATAAATTTCTTTAGTATACATACTGAAGTCGTCATTATTTAGAGCCAATATATCATCCAAATATCTAAAAGTATTGTTAAATTTTTGTATCAAATGTTGTTTTGATGGGTCTTTGCTAATTTTAGTCATAAATTGTAACTCATAACAATACAAAAACAGGTCCGCAATAAGTGGTGCACAGTTAGTCCCCATTGGAATTCCAATAACTTGACGATATACGGAATCTCCAAAGCGAACAAAAATGTTATCAAGTAAAAATTCAAGTGCATAAATAGTATCAAAGCATGTCCAATTGACATAGTTCTTTTGTTTATTGCTACTAAAAAATGATCTAAAAGAGTTTGAACATATGTACTCGCATTCCGACTTTTTAAATGCCCAGTTAATTAGGGATGTGAATTTTTTCTTAATAAGAATATGAGGCAAAGTGGTATATAGGGTAGAAAAATCAAAACTTTGAACAGATTCAAAATCACCAATATATGCATGCAATTTATCAAGTACTTCCAACGAGTTTTTGACACTCCAAAAGTAATTAATTCCACTATTTTCAAAGGCCTTATTTGAACAATTTATTATCAGGTTTTTTATTGTACCAAGTGTACTAGTAAGTAAAACAGACAATTTAGTAGTTGAACAATGGCTGGAAGATGAAATAAATCTATATTTGTAAGGTTTTTTGTGCAGCTTCGGAAGCCAGTACATAGTTGGGACTTTCATTGTGTTTGGTTCTGCTTGTAAAGAAGTAGCTAAAAGTTTATGTTTGTTACAGATGTCGTTTTCTGAAAATGAAGTCAGTTGGAATGTTGGTGAATTCGTGATTTCCTTTTGCAGAACCTCTATATAAAATTTACGTCAAACAATAATGATATTATTAGCAGCTTTATCAGCCGGGACAAACACAAATTCCTTGGCTAGTTCTGTTAGTTTATTTTTGATACGCGAAATAGGGTTTTTATAGTTTTTGTTGAGGGTAAAATGTTCTTTAAAATGTTGTATTCGAATATCAACTATCTTCATTACTGAATTAAAAAAAGAGTCCAAAGATTTTCTGTCAGCTTTTTCCCGTTTTACCCATTTCAAACAGTAGGCGCGGAGTGAGTCGTTGATGATATTACGACACTCATTCCAGTTAATAGTTGACGGGGGACGATATTTAGGTCCTTTACTGAGGAATGATTTTAACTCTCGGTCGCGAACGATGTTAAGGTCTCCTGTTATAACATGGGAAATTGGTCCATAGGTGTATTCTGAATTACTGCAATTACACGACATAGGTGTATTTTCAGTGATATTTACATCTTTACACAATTGGCTATAATTAAACACATATTTTCGGGTAGATTTCTTGTAAATATAACAAATGAGAGGGAGTTCAGTATTATCAAAATATCCAGGAATTTGGTCTTTAACAGAATGGTCGTTAAAAATACCGGCAATATTTACAAAATCAAAACCTTTATTGACATACTTTATTTTAATAAAATGTTTTTTATGATCTTCAGGGCGATCATTTTTTGGAAACAGTTTAGAATAACAATATGCCATTATAATTTGGACAATTTCATACTTAGGACTGTAATATGAAATTGTGTTGCAATCCTCTAAAATTCTATTTAATTTATTTATAGGTAAAGAACAAAGCTTGGTTAACAGATAATGTCTGCCGTTGTTTTTTGAAATGGAAATTAGGTCCGAAATATTTGTATGGTTGGTCCGAAATTTTCTTTGATTGCGATTTTTTCTGCGTCCATGAGAACGATTTTTACGAACAGTTTTAGAAACTATATCCAAAATGTTAACAGAATCGGTTCTTGATATATTGCCAATTCCCATGATATTATCATTAAGACCGAGAGGGTAGACTGTCTGTAATTTTTTAATCCAATTTAATTCATTTATTTTTCGTGATCGTACAAACTTGGAATGAGATTCACCAGGCTGCTTATTTACTACTTCTAAAGGTTGAACTGTTAAATATTTAATAGGATGACTGTGCTTCTTAAGATGTTGATAAATGATACTTTTGAATTTATTGGGTCTTTTAAAACGATACAGGTGTTCTTGCGTGCGTTTAGATAAATATCGCCCAGTTTCACCTACGTACTGAATACCGCATCCCGGTTTGTTTCATGTGAGTAAATAAATAATACTGTTTGTTTTTCAAGTAATATCAGTTTCAAAATTTAGAGAAAATGTGCGACCATTAAATGTGGACCTTACTGTATTGTTGGTGGAAAGACGGGGACATGTAAGTCATTTTTTGGCATGACACTTATCGATAGAAGGGTAACCACGATTTTTATTGTTAAAAACGTTAGCTATAGTAGTATTTTTAGATAAGCGATTCTGAAGATTGAGACGTGTAGATACCCTTTGAACGAGTTTAGTATTTAATATTTTTCCATTTCTAAGCTTCATATTTGTTTTTTGGTATGTAGATTTATTATAAATATATGCCACCATTGTGTTATTGTTCTATGACAGTTTTTGTATTTTTGTCTTTCATTTTTGCTAATGTGCTTTGCCTATATGCCACTTTGGTGTTTCTTCGCTCTTTTTTTAGAAGAAATTCACAATATGCATATTGACAAGCGGCAAGAAGGACAAGGGAAACTTTTAATTAAGATTCTACAGAGGATATGCCTTAAAGAACTATTATAGACTATATTCTGTTCATACTTTGAACGTCAAAATTATGTTATCAACCTGCGAGACGTTTACAAGCTGAACAACTGGTGTACGTCAAACTCGCGATTCAAAGTCATGTTAATGTTAACTTAACCATGTGTCTGTCAGGGTTAGGATAAAAAACAATAAATAAAGTTGTTAAATTTGATATAAGCCCTGTTACACATTTGTTTGTTTTTATATATATTGAGATTGTAGCACAATGTTGACTGCTGTGTCCCTATTTTCGACGTTTTTGCCTGTTGTGTCTGTTTGTTTTGTTTACGAATCATTGCCATCATAATTGAATTTAATTCAACTGTCATGATAGTATGATACTAAACCCCTAACGGGAGGGATTGTACCTGATATTCATATGATGAAGACATAATCTTTCAATCAGTTTAATTGAGGTCTGGAGCTGGCATGTCAGTTAACTGCTAGTAGTCTGTTGTTATTTATGTAGTATTGTCATTTTATTTATTTTCTTTTGTTACATCTTTTGACATCAGACTCGGACTTCTCTTGAACTGAATTTTAATGTGCGTATTGTTATTCTTTTACTTTTCTACATTTGCTAGAGGTATAGGGGGAGGGTTGAGATCTCATAAACATGTTTAACCCCGCCGCAATTTTGCGCCTGTCCCAAGTCAGGAGCCTCTGGCCTTTGTTAGTCTTGTATGATTTTAAATTTTAGTTTCTTGTGTATAATTCGGAGTTTAGTATGACGTCCATTATCACTGTACTATTATGCATATTTTAGGGGCCAGCTGAAGGACACCTACGGGTGCGGGAATTCTCGCTACATTGAAGACCCATTGGTTGCCTTCGGCTGTTGTTTGCTCTATGGTCGGGCGGTTGTCGCTTTGACATATTCACCATTTCCTTTCTCAATTTTATGTCATACAAGTGAGAGAATAAGCTACCTATAAAATCAAGTTCAATCCTCCAATTTCTACATAAGAAAATGCCAGTACCAAGTCCGTAATATGAGAGTTGTTTTTATCCATTCGTTTAATGTGTTTGAGCTTTTGATTTTGCCATTTGATTAGGGACTTTCCGTTTTGAATTTTCCTCGGAATTCAGTATTTTTGTGATTTTTCTTTTTTATTAGTTCATTCAATACGTTTAATGTAAACTTTATATAGGTGAGTTGATAGGACCTTGTCAAACTCCTTGTTGTATTGTAAATTTATGACTTATTTCACCTTTCCATTTTATTTTTGAGGACATGTCTGTTATATCTTTGCCTATGGACCAAAGTTTGGAATGTATGCCACATGCACACAGTGTATCTAAAAAAATGATGTAAGAAACCACGTCAAATTCAGTTTGGCTATTATTGCTACCATATATAATAGTTTTAAAGTTACATATTTGGATTCTGCTTTACATTCTAATTCAAGAAAGGCAGCTATGAGCATAGAGAGACCTTCTGTAAAATCAAATTACATGTCTGCCGGAATAAAGGTTTTAATACGGCGTGGTAATAAAACATATTCAAAAAGATTGGTGATTGTTTGTGTCACTGTTATACCTCTGTAACTTTCTACCAATTTGGATCTTTCAACATTTTTAATACTGGGTTGGTAATTCCAGTTTTAAAAAAGTATTTGTTTTGTAGCTATGGTTTGATTAAAGATAGAGATGAAAATTGGTAAAAGAATATTTCTAGCAGTTTTGAGATGTTCCGTGGAGTTGTAGTGGAGTGACCAAACCAACAATTATTCAACTTTAATGGACCACCCTAACTGCAGGCTAAATTATGACTTTTTAGAAAGAGAAATGTTTATTCTTTAATTTTTGCCTGGTCGTAGAATTGAAATATAGTGCAATTTTTTTTTAAATAAGGTCAAAGGCTAGTGATTGAGTTTATCACTATTGTCAATTTATTTCACAAGAGGTTATATAAAGTCTCCCAAAAAATATCTGAATTGTTACTAAACAAGAAATTCATAATGAAATAAACTGTGACACTTCATTTTTAACTTAATTTGAAAATAATGAAACCACCAAATGCATATTTTACGGGGCATTCAGACTAACAACAAAATAGAAGACGGATCAACCGAATCTCAATTTCTTTTTTTTTTTTTTACATCGCATGTACTTCTAAAGATATATTTCTGGATTTTACGGCATTTATAAAAAAAAATCAAAGTCAATTTGGTTTTTGCTTTGAAGTATATTTATTGCCAGTCACAAATATTTCACAAGTCAATTAAATCAAATGAGTTTAAAGATGGACTAAAGTTTCAGCGTATATTCTAGCTCTATGAACTTTTAAGGTTTTATGTGCCTTTGCCTTACAAATTAAAAGCACACATGGACCCCTTAAAAAGAGTGGTTGTATGGGGTATGTTAACAAACAAAGGGCATGACAACTTTCGAAAAACTGACATCAGTCATCGTTTTCATCGTCGTCTTTCTCCAATATTGCTCGGTGAGTGAAATAATTTCTACAACCATCAGACCCTTCACATGAACAAATATTGGCAGACGCAAATTTAAGTTGGTTGCATACACAGTTGTTATTGCAAGCTGTTTCTCTTGTCCGTATACGTACACACAAGGTCTTGAAGGAAATCTACTGATATATAAGTCCCTCAAAAAAAAAAGAAGAGCAAACCGTTTTAACCCTCTTACCAACCAGAGTCTTTGGAAAGTATGATCACTGGTTTAGCAATATGAGAGTTTATTCAAACTTGCGTTTGAAGCATTGCACGTGGGATGTGCTGTAAAAACGTGTTTTTACATGGGGGAATTTTCACAAGACTTGCATCCTTTGTTGCGGCAAACTCCACCCTTAGCTTGTTTAGATCATCATGAAGATACCTGAACTTAACCTTCGGATCATACAATGGGGCGATTCATGCACTTCAAATGTTAACGACGATTCCTAATCTCCCGCTTGAAATGCTCTTCAACTTTATACTTGTTTGGTTTTGTAACTATTTTGATCTCAGCGTCACTGATGAGTCTTATGTAGACGAAACTCGCGTCTGGAGTATCAAGTTATAAGCCTGGTACCTTTGATAAATATTATCATAACTTGGAAGATTGAATCAAGTGCAAATTTCCTCTTAAAGGAGATGAATTATATCACATTTATAACATTTCCTCATGGTACCATCATCATGGAACAGAGCTGAAGGTATGGGAACAAGAGGATATGCCAATATCCTGACTATAGTCACATTCTCACGAACATTGACAAGAACTAAAGCACGACAAACTATTTTACTGGGTTTATATGTGCCTTAAAAAAGTCACCTAATTTACATTTGAGTTTTGAGGTCTTGGTCGTTTCACCGAACGTATTGAGAAGAGACCTCGACATAGGACTGTAGGAGACATGGCTTCCAGACTCATTAGAGCAGCTTACCACAAACTATTTAACCATCTAGTTGCCACGTTGAAGATATTTAAGAAGAGAATCATGAATATTTATTGAGGCTTTCATTTCTGTAGAAATACTAGTATTTATCAATGACTAAGGATGATCGGCAACGTTAATGGATCGGTCATATTTGAATGCATATACCCTATCAAATCAGAGACATTCTTCTTGTCTAGTGTCAATGCCGTTGGCTTGTTTTCTTCGTGTTCAATTTCTGCATCAGTGGCTAATCCCGATCTTGATCTTATTTCAGACCTAAAATGCGCAAGGATGTGTCTTGTAAGCATCCATCGAAGTACTGCAGTTTTTTTCCTTGTCAGTCCGATATGATGCCTCTTCAACATTTAGAATCTTTAATAATAGTTTTATCTGTAGCCATATCACTCCAGATACTATTTAAGGCTCCATGTTTATGTCTGATTGAAAACTCACCAGACATTAAGACAGTTGATTTTACCGTTTCAGACGGATTCAAAATATCCAATATGTAGGCTGGTGTCCACCTAGCATATTCGTCCGATTGGTAATGAAAAAGCATCGCAACATTGCAACAACCATTTGCAGATGTAAAAGTCACTACCCATTCCGTTCAGCCCTAATGTTCTGTAACAATATCTCAACTGTACGAAGAGAAACATATCTCAAAATGCGAAGTTTGGTGATAGTTTACAAGAGTGTGTTCTGAATTCTCCAAACAATGGCAACAAATGATCTTTGAAATTAGAAAAAAACTGTGCAATACTTTCAGCACTTTTGGGTGTTTCAGCAAATGAACTGCGACATACATTTGGTTCAATATTAATTAACGGTTTTCGTCTTAACACCAATTGAAGAATGCTTTAAATTAAACAAAAGAGCCATCTAGCCTCGTATACCAACGTTCATCCCCCAACACGTCTGGAATATACCATTGTACATTTGGGCAACATCATACAATTAATTGTCAAATGTTTGCACTGCATATTGGTGAACGGCGTGTTTTGACATATCTAAAGATTGTTTCATAGTTGTAAATACTATTGTCCTGTCGAGGCTTGGCATCTATAACCGGAACAAAGACGAAATTTCAGATTAAGCCTTTTGTAAGAACCGGTCCAAAATGGAACAATTTGTTCAGTGCTTTCTGTAGAAAATTGAATCGAATCTAAGTTTTTTTGTCTCGAAAGAAGTCGCAGAAATATCAAAGACAGGACAGATATATCTCGGTTTTCGATGAAACAAGACACAATCTCCCATAAACATAAGAATAACGAGGAGGACCATACCGTTCTGTTGTCTTGTCGAAAGGTAAACATGCTATAAGATTGGTATTCGAATCATTCAACGGCAAATATCTTTCTAGTCCCCGTTTAACCTTTATGGAACTCATGTGGGCGTTTGATGATCCGTTTTGGTATTTAAATACAACTCTAGCCATGGAGTGAAATGTATTTTTACCATCGATTGTTTCAGCATTTTAGTCAATATTATCTGCTCCCTCCTGTATATTACGACCACATTTTCTTAATACAGCAATACCATTAGGTACAAAGGACATGTCTTGGATTCTGTCTATTTCCAAACTTGCTAAACTAGTCCGATATCTACGTACTTTAGAATAGGATGCACCAAAACCCTGAGTTTAGATTTTCAATAAAAATTTGAGAGCCAAACTCATGGTGTACTTGTAATTCCAAAGCAAAATGAAATGGGGTTAACAGGTTTATGTTTAAAGCAAGTATGCATTCTGTTATTGTCAGGACTTTTCGCAGTTTGTCGACAGGAAGTTTAGAAACATTACTACAATCTTTAAATTAGCATCAGAATAACGAGGAGGTCCATATTATATGCGTTGAACTATAATGCAAAGTAAAAAATCCTCATTAAAGTTGATTTATAAGAAAAACAGACTTTGAATGGCTTCGAAACTTTACAATAGGAAGTTTATAGATATAGGAAGATGTGGTGTGAGTGCCAATGAGACAACTCTCCATACAAATAACAATTTAAAAAGTAAACCATTATAGGTTAAAGTACGGCCTTCAACACGGAGCCTTAGCTCACACCGAACAACAAGCTATAAAGGGCCCCAAAATTACTAGTGTAAAACCATTCAAACGGGAAAACCAACGGTCTAATCTATATAAACAAAACGAGAAACGAGAAACATTTTAATTCGGAAAATCATGAAATTATCGATATAATATATGTTAACAAATGTTATAACCACTTCTTTAAAATAATACAGAGTGTGCTTTCGCTAAACTTAGTGAAGATGGACAAAAATTAGAGAAAAAAATAAGGAATCCTAGTTTTACATTATGAATAAACAATTAAACTCTGTATAAAATGCAAAATCATATGTCTAAAAACAAAAAACGAAATAGCAAAATTCTAATTTTTTCACATCGTGAAATTTAAAAAATAATCCAAATGTCTTTTTTCTTTCCATTTTATGCAAAACACCGCATGAAATTCTACGACCAGGCAAAAAAATTAGCTTAAGATATTGGCTTTGCAAAAAAAACAACGTTTTAAGCCTGCAGGTATGCCGGTTCATTAAAGTAGTTAAATAAGCACCTTTTTCTTGATTTGTCACTCCACTATTGCAAATTCATCCATAATTTTGCCTGTGTTTAGTTTCCCTATAGCTTCAAAAATTCGATTTCTGATAGTTTGTCTACTTCAGTGTTCAGGTTTTAATAGATAAGACAAATGGCGTAAGTTCTGACAGTACTTATTTCTAGAAATGTATTCTCGTAACTGTTATCTTAACATTTGAATTAACTTGAAATTATTATTAGATTAGAAAAAAAATAGCAGAAACACAGCTCATCCTAAAACCATTCAACAGTTACACTTGTTTCGTCTATTTCTAAAAGACCTATACACAATATAGGTCAGACACTATAGAAATGTATTTTGAAAATCCATTAACGATCATTAAATGTAAGACTCTTTCAGAGTTTTTAGACAAACAAGATGTTGGAAGATGCAAACATATGAAAACCCTTTAATTTAACTGTCAATTCAATAAAATTTCTAAAATGACAGAAAATAACAGAGATTTTGTTATTATTCCAACAATTTTCCAAAGGTACATTTATTTAATATTTTCAAAGTATGACACTTTGTAGTGTAAAATTGTTACACATCATAAAAAAATAACGAGCAAAAGACCATAGGCAACATGATGGCAAGGAAATGTCTTCAAAAGACTCATCATAACCACGTTTACCATTCGATTTTTAGGGGGGATTGGGGCAAAGATAAAATTGGTGGGAAAATGACAGGACAGTAGTTTTTGAGCCCATAAAAGGGAAGGGTGGCAATTTTTTTTTAAAAAAGGATAAAAAGAAGGCAAGAGCGAATAGATAGAAAAACGAAAATGCAGGACATAGATTACAACTAAAAATGCAGAACATGCAGAGACTAAACAAAAATGCAGAACATATTTTTTTATCTAAGCACCCCCTCTCTTTCCCGGCCCGCCTTCCCACCATAAAAATTAAATTTTAGCTCCATTATGATATCAGCATAGTGAATGCAACTGTTAAGGATTGCATTTTTCAAAGCGTACGATTTCCGAAAATCAAATATTATAATACCACTTTCAGAAATCATATGTTCTACGGGACTTTCCTTAATATATTTTTAAAAACCAATCACAATATCACTGTGACATCACTTGACATAGTATGTATACGCCATTTTCAACAGAATTAGGTAAACTTGTCAATAAATATATTGTCCGGTTTTTCTGATTACCACACTTTAAATTAGATTATTAAGGTTAACGAATTACTGAAAGATAGTTCTATCTTGTTTAACACATTTAAAATAGAATCTTTCAAACGGAAAGTAACCCAAAAGTCTCGTTCAAAACCGGAAGTTATTTTTTAAAATATATTTATATTTATTAATATGTATCTTATTTATCTTGTTACAAAGACAATTGCTTCCGTTAAACGGTAAATTAGAATTGCTATTTTGTTTATATTTTTTGCATTATTTTTTGGTAGTCTTTATCGTGTGAAACCCCGAATAAATGAAATATAATGTTCACCTGAAAGTACACTTATTTTAAATATAGAACACAGAATCAGTAAATGTAAACATTGGGATAAAAATAGTTCAAGATTAGAACAAATCGATTTTATATCTATATATCTTATGTATCACATCAACGAATTGGACAACAACTGTCATATTCCTGACTTGGTACAGGCATTTTCAAGTGTTGAAAATGGTGGATTGAACCTGGTTTTATATCGCTTAACCTCTCACTTGTTTGACAGTCGCATCAAATTTCATTATATTTACAATTATGCGTGAACAAAACAGACACAAAAGGTAAAATTGTCAAAATAGGTGTACAGCACTGTGTCAAAATCTCAATTGAAACAAAAACAAACAAATATTTAACAAAGAAGTATGAGACCGAATTTAATTTGATTAAATAATTTGATGAAACTATATATATGTTGGTAAGCAAAGATGAAGTCATAAGAAAGTATAACACTAGACAATAAGGTTGACATGGTTAAACAGCAATTGATAAAAAAAAAAAAACACCAATACATTCATATTGAACATGGATATCGAGATGGTGATAAACTCATAATCTTAGAAATGTTAAATCCTGTTGAGGGGCGGATCCAGACATTTTTTAAAAAGGGGAGGGCAACCCAGGATAAAAAGGGTCCAACCATATGTCCACATTCAAGTGCATTGATCGTCCTAAAAAATCCGTAAAAATGATGAACACTAATCTAAAAAAATAGTATGGAGAATGATATACAATAATTTTTATTGCAGTTACTGTATCGTTTCAAATATTTGATCGATACTACCGTTTTTAAACATTAATATATGCTAAAGAGATCTAGAAGTTCACATATTCAGTATTTTGTCATTTATATTTTTTTTAGATCTTTCCAAGGCAAATTCCATTAATACAGAACTGCTTACACTTGACCTCAAATTCCATTAATAGGTCTTGTAGTAGTTCAGTTATACAAACATTTGACAAATGTAAAAATGAATTCAACAATTTATCAAAATTATTATCATCAGCATTTACATTTTTATACGGTAGATATTATAATTTTTATTACTATCTGTTAACACTAAATTCATTTTGAATAAAATTTCCCAGAAATATTCATTTGATATTTTAATACAAGGCAAATAGCTTATTATGTTTAAGTACAGCTCTTTATAAGAACCAGGCAGAGTGCCATATACATGTGATATATGGGGGGTTCCAGATTTTATCTATAATTGGACTAATAGAAGCAATAAATGAATAAAGCTCAAAAAATAATTTTGAGTGTGAAAATGTGAGTGGTTGCCATGGTAACGGACACACTATTTTTGGGTTGTTAAGCATTGTAAAATCATTAAAAAATCAGCTAAATCACCACATTTTAGAGCCTAATTATGAATAGAATCATGCATTTTTCATTAATGTTCATATGTAACATTTATACAACTTGGTTTAAGCTTCATTTTAGTGAAGATTGCATGTCAACCAAGTTTGTATATTTTTTGAAAAATTTTGCGAAAAAATGCATATTTTCAACATTTCTGAAATTGGGATTTTTTCGAAATTATCAAATTTTCTCAGGTGTTTTTAAAAAAAGTGCAAATGTGTACAGAATAGTTAGCACTGTAGTATTAAAATACTATAAAATTAGAACTGATGTTCAAATCTTGCAAATCAACTTAGAAGATACAATCTAAGGTCACGAACAAAACTAAAAGTGATCATCGCATGAACTCAGAAAACCAGAGACATCGGGTACGTCGACACGGATAGCGTCTCTGTGTTGTGTTTGCCAAAATGGGTGTCTTCCTCCATTTTGGATTTTGAAATACTAGAAAACAAGGTCTAGATCTTTGATGAAATGTTCAAATTTTTATAGTAGTAGGTAATTCATGTGTAAGAATTTTCATTATAATATAGAAAATGCCATGTTTGATCATATTTATGATTGTATTTTACAAAAATAAGAATTCTTTTGTTTGATTCATTTTTTTCCAACTTTGTCAAATAAGGGGAGGCAACTCAAATGCAAGGGCAGATAATTCAGATAGTGTTACTTTTACAATAGAATGTGTTAGGAATTTACCCATTTTTACATGTAACAAGAAAACGAGTCCGGTGACCCCATTTTTTCTTTTTCTTATCTGAAAGCATAATATTGAAGCTATCTTCTCATATTTTATCTCAAAATTCTATGATGTGGTTTGCGTTTTATGGCGGGAAAATGGGTTTTCCATGCATAATCTATACAAAATCTTGACAATTTTGAACAACCTGTAGCATGAAAATAAGTCCGGTGACCCATTCTTTTTATTAATGTTTTTAAACAAGCAGGATATGAACTACATTTTGGCAAATTATTTAAAGATTCTATGGATTATAATTTAGACACCCCATCTACCTTAATCACCATGCGGTGAAACTGGAGAAAAAAATCAAACTTAAAGCATCAATTCATTCATTCATTCGAGTTATGCAAAATATTACTCAGACATGTAGCATCTTAATCTATCTATAAGCAAAAGTTTGGGAAGGGAGAACTGTTCGTGTTGATTATGGTATTCGTAATTACAAGAGTCCTCGTTGAAAAATGTTCACGGATAAACAAACGTTGTAAAAGGTTACAGTACTCAAATTGCACCGAATACCTAGAATTTATTATATTTGTAAAGAAAGTACTTGATCTTATTCAACATGTTCAATAGTACTAGTACATTCTACAAAAGAAATATTTATTTTTTATAGGTAAAAGAGCAATGTCTACACCACTTCAAAGAATCTGTAATGTGTGGATGTTAGTGTATGTAAATTTAAAATTATTTTTCAAAAGGGTTTTTAACTTTCGGAAGACATCAAAATCAAACAATCAAAAGATCAGACCGGGATATGTTGCATCAACTAACAGCTTGCTACGACCAGACGAATTCGAAGGTAGACTTAAGCTATCTTCTTTCATTTTCATACCAAAGTGTCAAATTGAAGTACACTGTAATAAAGGCTCAACCATATGCATTTCCAGGCTTATATCTTTAGTGTTTAACCCAACATGTATACGAAAGCAGTCAAATCCAGGTAATGATGTTCATTTATTGGGAACTAATTCAAACAAAACACGGTATTCCAATCAGGTTATGCAAAGAGACTTTCCGTCGCTATTTCAAAGGGAGTACATAAATGAGAGACATTGTGGGAATATAACCACCGACAAATCCGATGTTGATGCCTCTTCTTTTACAAGACCTTTACATGGGCATGCGTTTAGGCTACAAAGGCGACAGTTTTGTCCAAGATCGCATAGACCTTTTCAGTCTGTTCCGGACGATTTCTTTCATGAGAAAAGGAACATTTTCCAAACGTTCCAAACTGATAACAATAGTCACTACCATTTTAATCATGAACAAATAGTTGATATATTAAAGGAAAGACAGTTTGAACATCCTGAAATGAAATATACATATCGCCGAAGGAACACATTTATTAGTTGCATTGATTGGTATTATCTACAATTCAACACATATTGGTCTGTAGATGCATTTATTAACGCTGGATTCTATTTGAAAGGTAAGATGTAAAATGTTCATGTTCGCATAAAATAAGATATTGCTTGTATGCAATGACTAATAATGTTTTATACAAACTTTATCAACGAAGTAAATATACAACCTCATGAAATGAGTGTCCAAAACATAGCGACACTAGTTCGTTTGCATACTGGTATAATATAAAGGGTTTTGAATTTTACATCAATTTAAACTAAAAGCTGGTAATCGCTGATGAATATGAGTTACCAGCAATTACTGCCAAGAACAAGAGTCTAGCTGTTACATGTGTACATTAGTTTACTCAAGGACTGTAATATGTTAAATGCCTGTACCAAAAGTCAGGAATAGGACAGTTGTTTTCCGTTCGTTTCATGTGTTTTAGATTTTGATTTTGCCATATGCTTTCGGACTTTCCGTTTAGAATTTTTATTTGGAGCTCGGTATTTTTTGTTATTTCTTTCCCGGACTATGAAGAAACAACTTTAAAAATGTGGTGAAGACTATATAACTCTCCTAGCAGATTTTTTTATGATTCTGCACCACATTTATTTTTATGTAGGCTATTTCGATTCTAGACAGAAAATATATTACAGTCAATCCTTATATATTTTAATCTAAATTCTATTTTTGAGGAGTTAATCATAAAAAAACTTTTGATGATTCACGGTCACATGTAAAAAATTATGTCTGTGACAAAAAACAGCCAATCAGATGACGTGTTACGTTAACATAAAATCCACATTTAAATTATTACCTGATATTGCCAACATCAAGATGTTACTTTTACACGTGTTAAATATAAGCTATTCCCAACAATTAGAGTCACTATTTGGAAATAGACAAACCAAATAAACAGTCATAGATCTTTAGCAACCAGAAAATTCGTCTTATTTTATATTTTATTGAGTCTGCCTTTTTCTCAATGGTGACATTTGCACTAAGTGTTGATTTCCTTTGCAACGGATGCATCAATACAAGGAGACTTTTACCCTTTCGACTCGTATGATTTATGAGATTTAAACATCGGGCAACTACTGTTGCATTTTTTGTAAAAAAAATGTCATTCGTTGAATTCGACTAATCGTATATATCAGACTGTTATTTTATAATCAGGGAATGTTTTTATTTTTAGTCGATCGGGATCTTAGGTTAATAGAATTATATATTATAATGGTTTTATATATGTCCAGCGACTAAATTATTTAAACTGCAAGTTTTTGCCACAGAGCGTCAACAGTTTAGAACCTTCTCAATGGTTATCATAGTATACTTATGTTTATTTTTTATTTTGTAAAGTTAGTGAATGACATTTACATAAACATTTTAGACAACCATGGAAATCTGGACTGTTTTAGTTGTGGATTGCAGATAAGACATGACATTGACGATAATCCGTACAGATTTCACCAAAACTATTCTCCACATTGTTTAGCACTGGCGAGAGTTGACAAAGAGGTTGTCATGAAATAAGGTACTAACATCTTTAAACATATAACCTTTATATATATGTTTGGACTGCTTGTTCTAGTGCATAGTAATTAATAAATCCATTTTTGTCATTATAGACCTACATTTCAAAAACAAATGCCATAATATTATTTGCACCACTAAAGTTTTTACATAGATATCTTAAAAGGGTTCACTTCTACTATTCAATGTTTTTGATGGCGTTGCAGCTGAATGAGAGCGGGATTAATAAAAACTGTTGATTACTCTTTTTTACTCCCATCATTCAGGGCCAAAATTCATACATGTTGAACAGATACCATACATATATTAATTAAATACAAATGCCTAACTAACACATGAACAAATAAAGGCTACCCACTTAAATGTTGCATAAGTTATCACCTTAAGATTTTTTTATAAGGGGAAAGTGATGGCTAATTGAATAATTATTCCTTGAACTTACCTTAAAATAAACACTTCCCCTACATCTACTATAAACCTACAATTCCAATACTAAATTTATTTTTTGCAAGACTCGAATTGTACAGCTCCAGCGCAGGACAAAAAAATCTTTAGATTCCTTTTATGTGGAGGCTGGGATCAATGTCAATGTCCTAACATATTTGTATATATATTGATGCCTAGAACGGATTGATAATAACAGTAGGGTTTTTTTTTCTTCTAAAAACCGTGTCAACCGAGACGACTTGTGGAATTTATGTATGCTATATAGTAGCAGATATTTTGCCTCACACTAATTCATTTATGAACTCATTAAAGTGTTTTTGGCCTGCAGAGAAAGTCATTTCACTGAATGCAAATTCTCAATTTCTTCCTGATGTGATTGCCTATTCAAAAACCCAACGCAGCATAAAGAGTTCCCGAAAGTCGGAGATGCCCATTGCTATTTCCCAGAATATCTGAGATGTGACGTTGGAACAGATAACATCAATTAAAAAATGTATCATAAAAAAGAAAATGCGGTCTGATGCCAATGAGACAACTCTATTCAAGAAAACAAATGACACAGATATTAACAACTATAGGTCACCGTTCAGCCTTCAACAATGAGCAAAGCTCATACCGCATATTCAACTATAAAAGGTCCCGAAATGCCAAACCTACAACAATTCGAACGAGAAAACCAACTGTCTCATTTATGAACAAAAAATTTACGAAAAACAAATACGAAACACAGCAACAAACGTCAACCACTGAATGACAGGCTCCTTGCTGCGGACAGACATATATATACAAAATTTGGCGGGGTTAATCATGAACGCGGGATCAAAACCCTCCCCTTACCTAGGACAGTGGTGTAACAGTACAACATAAGAACGAACTATAAAAATCGTTTGAAAAAGGTTTTAACTTATCAGATGGATACAAAAAGAAATACATCTAATAAAAACACATAGTGGACGAGACCGGGTACTTGTACGCCCCAACAACTAAAAGACACGTATTACAGATCTGAGAGTATTGGCAGTAACTGACGGCTAGTTCGAAGCCACTTGCAACTAGTAAATAAATCATGCATCTAAGACTAAATCAATTAAAATTTATACTAGTTTACCCTGATGCTCAGAATTATCTTTTCATATATGTTAACTTCCAGTAACTAGTATATATATCTCTCTCTAAATGCATGTATTCTCTCTTACAGATAATACTACGCCTTTGTGGAAGGATTTGTCGATGTACATATGTATATAAAAACAATATCTTATTTTGATAATGATGAAATATTAAACGAAAAATCTGTATTTTGAATATTTTGTTGTACATAAGCATTAAACGAAAGTTGAGTAATCTTTTACTTTGACTGGATGTTACAAATCTATTTCTGGTTTTTCCTGTTGAAAAAGAGGGATTGTTTTGGTCAAAATGAAATCAAGGGGGAGAGGTCTCATCATGAAATTAAGGTACAAACGTGTAGCTGGAATTTCAAAACCACCACCATTGATATATATGCTTAAGTCTTGTGAATATCACGACCATAAGATGCATTTCATCGCAAAATCATTAACAATTCATTATTCACGATTTCATCTTCTACATCTTAATTTGGTTAAACCCGATAAAACAGAATAAATATACGTAAATCGAATCAAAAGATGACAAATACTGACCAATTGCAGTCATTCATTATATGTTAAACGTCAGTCGTTTATTAATAAGTATTAATTTATATTTTGCAAAGAAACATTATAGTATTGATGTATATGAAAAATGTTTGAACCCATTCCAAAACAATAAATCTATAGAGTATGATCTAGATTTTAGAGCAAATTTAACTGATGTGTTCTACTTTGTTACATGTACTTATAAAAGATTATTATGTTTGTACATAAGAAGGTAATGTACGTCACTACGTGTGTATGCGAGTAAGAATTATATTACTGTACGTGAGAACGAGAGAAAGCAAAAGTTGATGTAAATGGTTTTTGTTTTGTTTTTTTCCTATTGCTTTTGGTAGTGCCTGATATTCATTTTTTATCTATATTGTTCCCTTTTCTTTTTTTATTCAGTTTTGATTAAAAAATAATTGTGGGTGTTTTGGTTGGTTAAAAATTAAATATTTTTGCTATTAAAAGGAAAAATTCAAAAGAAAAAAGAAAAAAAGGAAAGAAATAAAACTATTCTGAATTTATAATTTCTGTTATTAGATTTCGTAAAGTCGGATGACGATTTCAAACATCAAACTTCATGAATTTTAATAAGAACTATATACAATTTGTGTATTTGAACATCTGTATATTTGTTATATTAAACATCTATGTTGGCCTATCTTATCTATAAGCATCAATCATGGTATTATTTACATGTTGCTATATATTATTGATGTATATTACTAACTCCTGTATATATAAATGTGATTACTTATGTTAACAAAGCCAGGATAATGTATCGATATTCGATGTCTTAGACTACATTTGTACAGATTTCAGAGGGGGATTTAGGGGGGTAAAATACCCCCCCCCCCTTTTTTGAGAAAAAAATTTGGTTGACTATATATAGGGAATCACTGAGGCGTGACGGGAGCGGGCCCTCTCTTAGGCAGCCAGTGGGCCCCACTTATGAAAATTTCTAGATCCGCCACTGGATTTCAATAAGATATATAACAAAAAACAAATAAATAAACACACAAACAAACAAACAAACAAACAACAACTTTTAAATGAGTTAATAAAGTTCTTTTTAAATGTTAAAAAAAGGGAACAAGATACATAGTTGTATTCAATAAACGATATAATCAATTTGCAAACCGGGGGTGCTCGAAAACATTGATGTGTTCTAAACACAAATTCATGATTTTCATTTCATGTTCGCCACAAGTTGACCCAGTTAAAGCAGACTATAATACAATATTAATCATCGTTTGCTAAGTGTATGTGCATAAAATAATAGAAAACAAGACGTTTAATCACTTCTTGCGTCCGAAGCGCTTTTCTAGATTTACCATCATCAGGAACGCTCAAAGCCAAACATTTGAAATCCGAAGATGTATAAGTACCGAAACCGTTGAAGAGCTATATGTCAAAAATACCTTAAATAAATAGCCTAAGATGCTTATCATATTTGTTTTTTTATAGTGATTACGATTGTAACACAATGTTGACTACTGTACCCCTATGTTTGACATTTTTACCTTACCATGTATGTTTGTTTTGTTCACATATTGTTGTCAGCATAATGGATTTGTTTGCGACTGCCATAAAAATGAGAGGTTTAGCTTGCTATAAAACCAGGTTTAATCCACCATTTTCTTCATAAGAAAATGCCTGTAGCAAGTCGATCAGGAATATGTCACTTGTTTGAAGTGTTTGAGCTTTTGATTTTGTCATTTCTTATCTGACTTTCGATTTGAATTTTTCTTTGAGTTAGGTATTTTCTTTGTAATGTGCATTTATAGTTATGTCCGCTAGTATATTATAACTGATACCTGACACAAAAATTAAATTCGCCATTTAGAAGAATGAAAACGGTTGATCAATAATAATTGGGATATTCTGGTGTTATTGGGTCTATAAATAGCCTCATCACATTAATTACTGTTAAGACACAAATAAAAAAAAACCAGCATGCACGAAAATTCATCATTTCTATCACAAACATATATAGACGAAACGCACGTCTGGCGTATTAAATTATAAGCCTGATATCTTTTGTAACTATTGATACAGTAAATGTCTTTAATTCGCCTGTATAGCTTTTATATACTATTGTTAAAAGTCTAATGATCCATACCATGACCTAATCATATTTCTAAATCTAAATATACATTATAACACCATTAAACAAGTGATAAAATAATTAGTTTATTTCATTTATAAGATATTTTTCAAAACTCCGATGGATTATTTCAGATATCACAAGATATTATGACCTCAATGCGGTTATGAGTTGGTTCCAGAAAACCTCATTTCCGTACTCGTCGTTTGGATATTCTATGTACGACTGTGATTGAACTAGTTCTAGGATCTGTATAGGCAAGTCACGTGAACGCATTTGTTCATAAAACACTAGATAAAGTATATTCTCATGTCTTCGCTCGTATATGCTTTCCATTTTTGCCATATTGAATTTGTACATACCCCAATAAGAGTTCAGGAAGTTATGGGACATAATGATTACCGTTTTACGACTGTTGTGAATTGCCGATATAATGTTTGTTGCAATGTCATTTCCAGGCAAGAAATTGCGACAATGAAGGCACAGTTCAATTCCAGCTTCTTTCTCCAGTTCTTGTAACAATGTAGTATGGACGAAAATTCTGTCATCATCTGCATATGCTACAAATACGTCATACATGTAATCTTCACGATCGTCGTCCCACATGTTTGGTCTTCGTTTGTAATGCCTGATTTTCACCATGTGATAGAAATATCTAATCTTCCACCTGTATCTATAAACCAATCCACCACATAAAATGCTGATGAATATCAATATAGCGCCAGAAATGCCAACTGCCAATAAATCATAAGAGTAGCAAGCTTTTTCAAGTCCCAAATACACGTCCATTACACTGACTAAAATCTGTTTCTTTCCTCTAGAAGTTTCACATTCGTAGAGGTGTACGTTTTCTAAATGCCTCTCTGTGGAAACCATCCATTTCACAAATTTTATATAATCACACGTGCACTGTAGTGGATTATTTTCGAGATTAATTAAAAAATCAGAGTGACTTTTCAGATAATTTAATTGGTTTCTAGCATATGAATCGATATGCAACAGTTTGTTATTGCTTATGTCCAACATTTTCAGATTTGTCATGTGACTTATGCGAAATGCAATCGTCTCCAATAAATTGTTTTTTAAATTCAAATATTTCATTTTGGACTGTGCCTTGAAAAAATTCAATGGTAAGGTCGGAATTCTATTTTGAGATAAGTTTATTTCTTCAAGGTTATGCAACGTACCAAGAATTTGTCCATCAATATCATCTGATAAAACTGCGCCCAACATATTGTTTTGCACATGAAGTGTCTTCAAGTTCGCCGAATCGACACTAAAGAAACGTGGTGACACAAAAGAACAGAGGTTATGTGAAAGATTTAAATGTTTCAAATGATTTAAATTACTTATAGGTCCTATCCATGAAAAAAAGGCATTTCTACTAACGTCTAAATATTCAATAATATTGTTTGTAACATTTAAATGAATTATTTCATACCTCATTCCACATTCTTTATAAACAATAGTTGTCACGTTTTCAGGAACCGGGATAACCCATGTATACTTGGGTTTTAATGGAACAGGAATAAACCATGTTGGTTGAAATGATAAATGATTATATCGTGCAAGATTTGATGATGTTAAATGGTATTTTTCATCATCAGTATAGCTACTTCTTTCCTGTGTTGCTTGTTGTGACGGACAATGAAAAAAAGATTCACCTGGATTATTAAACGAGTACATCAATGACAAATCAGCAGATTTAATCGAAAGATTAAAAACGTCTTTCATAAATGGTCCAAACGAGAGCTCATTCTTTTTCAAAGAAATATGCTGTAAGGTATTCGGTAAATACGTTAAAGCACCTGTTTCTATTATTTGTATTCGGTTAGCGTCACAGTAAAGTTCCTTTAATGTTGTGTTTATCAACGGCTTCAGAACATCGGTTGGTAAAATTGTATTAAGATGATATGCAAGATGAATCTTGTTTAACTTTAAAACTTTTATAGCAGAGAACTGAAGATCACGTGTAACATTACCAAATCCCTTAAACTGCAAGCAAAAATTGTCTGATATGTCTAGATCTGTGATATTCTTCATTTTGATAAATGTTCCCCTTTGAATTGTTTCAATGTTGCAGCTACTCAAATCAAGTTTTTCTATTTGAATAAGAGATTCGAATGTTTCTGTTATCAAGTTGTGGATACTGCATTTTCCTGTTGATCCGGATACGTCTAGTATAGTGAGATGTTTCAAAGCAGAATACTCTTTCCGAAAAACAAAAACATCCTCTTTATCTGCAATGATATCTATTCGAAGAGATTTTAATGACAAAAGAGACGAAAAATCAATCTGATCTTCGGTGGGTTTGTTTTTCTTCAAATTCAGATGTTCTAATTTTCTCAGAGGAGAAAAACATCCATTTTGGTAAGATGTGTTACCGCTGGACAAATTGTTGCTAGAAATATCCAATGAGTGCAATTCGTTTAAACCCTCAAATGACCGCATCCTTAATACACAAATCTTATTTTCAGATAAATCTAAATTTCTCAAAAAACTATTGTTTTTAAATGTGCCATTTTCTATTTCGGAAATTAAATTTCCCTGAAGAGTTAGGCTCTGAATTACATTTGGGAAACGTGGTATTTTCGTAATGCCTGTAGAGAAACAATTGACGTTGAATAAATGTGTTATATTGTCTTTTTGACATTTGCATGATGGAAAAAAGTCACATTTGTCATAACTCCCTTGGCAAAACATGGTGCAATATCCAGCAAAAATGACGAGTCTTCTCAAAAAGATAACCGCCATTTCAATATACACGTATTAACTACCTACAATATATAAAAAGAACATTTTGAAACGTCTCATTTAATAATTGATCTTTGTTCACCATTACGTTTCAAGTTCAAATAGGGAGGTTATGGTACAGATTTCAAAGACCTGTCCTCATATCCAGACACATTCTTCTAACTCCGAGTTCTTACTCCTAAATACTGTGCGTTTACCTTAGAAGTTGCAAATATTTGTTCTCAAATCTGTGTTGACCAGCCTTGGTTTACACTCATGACCACCTCTTGGAGTCGAGGCACGTGATCACGACAATATCAAAGAGATAATCTCAACCTTAATACTGTTTGGAGCTCTTCATTATATTGCGTACTCTAGTGAAATTAGCGCATACATGAATGCATTTACAAAATGTTCGATTAATTCACCCTATACTTCAAACCCCTACATGTATTGTACCTTCAGTAAATATTGAAGTCTCTACCGCAGTACGTCCGAGGCCAACCTATCGGGGGCTACCACGGGTCTATACTGCGGTACGTATGAGGCCGACCCATCGAGGGCTACCGCGGGTCTCTACTGCGGTACGTACGAGGCCGACCCATCAAGGGATACCGCGTGTCTCTAGTGCGGTACGTACGAGGTCGACCCATTCAGGGCTACCGCGGGTCTCAACTGCGGTACGTACGAGGCCGACCCATCGAGGGCTACCGCGGGTCTCTACTGCGGTACGTACGAGGCCGACCCATCGAGGGCTACAGCGGGTCTCTAGTTCACCCTTTACTTCAAACTCCTAATTTACCTTCAGTAAATATTGAGGGTCTGTATTGAAAACAGAATGTAAAACAATAGACGAAATGATAAGGACTGGAGAATTAACGATTACAAATACAACAAGTATCAAATTAATAGGCAAATAAAGATTGAAATATAGAGTAATACGCATTGTATGAAAATTGAAAAATACAAGAATGAAAACCATAAGTAGACCTTCTTTAAATACAATATCTATAAGTTTTTAAAGGAATTAATTGATCTCTATTCCACTCATTAAGATTCATGTACATATGAATAAGGAAGAAACCGTTTCGTGTCGTCGATAAAACATGGGAACAAAAGTTAGATAGCACCAGTACAAAACGTCACAATGCATTTGTGTCATCTTTACTTAATCTATTGTTACTTAATACTTGATTTATTTTATTCTAATTGTTCAAATATTAATAAAATAATAACTAAAAGTAAAGACCCTGATGATTTAGCACAATGCTTATTTTTATTCAAATTTTGTCATAATACTTTTTTTTTCAAATTCTATTCAATATAAAAAAAATATATTCTATCTTTTTATCTTATATTAATTGAATGAAGGCAAAAATTAGTTTACAGATTACTCGTTTGATAAGGACATTTTTTGGT
Organism: Mytilus edulis; assembly: GCF_963676685.1. Lineage (NCBI taxonomy): Eukaryota > Metazoa > Mollusca > Bivalvia > Mytilida > Mytilidae > Mytilus > Mytilus edulis. Next base: position 24,517,449 of record NC_092353.1, on the reverse strand, counting down.
TCAAATTGCAGTGTCATTACAACATTAAAGAAAAATGTCAAAAGTCTAAATTTGTAGGGAGTTATTATTTCTTTTCACTTATAAATGGAGTATATATTTCCCAGTTGATGCTATATTCGAGGGTTTGCATTTCTATCCGGATTTCCTTTATAGACAGTGGTCGCTAACAAGGAAGCTATTACTCTGATTTGTCAGATCCATTCCAAATAATTCTAAAACTGTTTAACGTTGTGTTGTTACATTTATCACCATTTGATTGGAGGGCTGTGCCATCACAAACATATAGAATCCCGCACATTATGAACAGTTGCACGTTAAGAGTCTTGAACATGTAATCATTCCGTTCCGTGGTCTAGTATAAATCAGGGTATAACATTTTGATATGTTCCAAATTTCTCATAATGGGGCTTTTTATAGATAATCATACAATATGGGTTTTGCCCATTGTTTAAGACCGCATAGTGATCCGTAATTGATCACATATTGTCGTATACAAGTCGGTTGTCATCAGTGAAGTATCACAAGAACTGTTGGTTGGTATTACAATCATGTCAAGTTTCTTTCATTCAGACATCGCTATAATAAGGTAGAAATAAAAGGTAACATTAGGTTACCGACAATTTTATCGTGTATCTTTATAAATTTATGTTAAATAGAACAATCGAAAGAAAAACAATCTGAGCGCTACATGTTCGTTGATAGGATTATAATAATCCTGCGATTTTAGCATAGAGAGATATAAATTAATAAGGGAACGACCATTAAACTTCAAAGGAAGCGGTATATGGTGTTTTTTTCCTAAAAACATTATTGTGAATACATTTGACTTACAAGAAATCGTCATTATCTTTAGATTCGTAATGTTTACACATTTCTGACAATCACTATCATTGACAAGGACCCAATACCAGAACAACCTTAGTGACCGTGAGCTGGACATTGAAGGATATGTGTCTTTCTTTTTTATAATATAAGGTAGCCTTCTTACAGCAAACAGATATACAACTGTCAATTATAGATTGATACAACCACATCACACTTGATAGAAGATTAAAGTTAAATAGAAACGCGGATTTTAAAAAAAGCAAAGATTTTTGTGTATCCAAAAAAATAGCATATGTACAGGAATCGTGAAGGCAACTTTAGAAGAGCGAATATACATCTTGATACATATGTATCTTACAACTTGGATAATCAGATTTACACTTTAAGTCCATTAAACATGACAATACAAACAGTTAGAATATATAAGTGTATCATCCAACGGAACGAATGAAAAAGTAATGACGAGTTGGCTTGTAAAAACATTGCGGAGTATTTTTGAAAATTATTATATGCTTTGAATTAAATTGCCTCAGGAATATTACCCTTGCTACATTTGTGATACATGAACCGTGGTAATTTATCCATGCTAATAATTTGTGTACAAATTTCTATATTTTTCTTTAAATTTTTAAGTACAATTTAAAACGTTTACCTTTTCAATGTTTGTCCAACAATCAGAAGCCGTATACGTTTGTGTAATTAACGTGAACTATGTGGTTGAAGGAAGCTGATGGGGAAGTCGTCACACCTCTCTGATTTCTTAATTATAAAAATATGTTTATCTTTTTATCATATGCATTGTTTAATCATATTCATTGCATGTAAAAATTCCAAAAATGACAATTCATTAGTATAAAATTTGCAAATATATCGTGGATATCACAGTAGAACATTGTAGAAGGAAGTAATAGTTTCTTGTTTCCCTTGTTCTCTCGTATAAACAGTATAACAAAAATAACGAACTCCAAGGTTAATTTAAAAAAGGAAGTCCGAAAAAACGGACAAAATCAAACGTTATCAGCCAACGGCCAATTGAAAAACAACTGCTATAATATTGACTGCTAACTTGGTGCAGGTATTTATAGAAGAAAATGGTGGGTAATACCTGGTTTTATAGCTAGCTAACCTCTCACTTGTAAAACAGATGCTTTTAGTTATGTTATATAGACAAACTTATGAGAACAACCCAAACAGAATTGTTAATGTGCCTATTATTGAGATTCAGCAATCAAACCTGTATAACACATATACATCACAGTCGTACAACACAACTGATTTGAAAATTTAAGCAATCATACACATTGATCCAACAAAAACGCCACCAAAAACATTGTTGTAGTTGATAGTAAATTTGAAAAAGACGCCTACAAAATCTTTTTTTTTTTAGTTGAATGTAGATTGACAAACTGTACATAGTATACATTTTCTCGATAAAGTAAAATGTATCCGTAAAATACACTGATTAATACAAGAGTAAGCAAAATAAAAACACATATAAAGTCTGCCTCATATCTTGACTTACATCTAGAAATTGACAATGAGGGTTGTTTAAAAACAAAACTTTACGACAAAAGGGGTGATTTTAGCTTCCCAATTGAAAAATTTTCAATTCTATGTAGCAACATTCCAGCAGCGCCTGTATACGGAGTATACATCTCCCAATTGATACGATATTCCCAAGTTTGTATTTCCTATCATGCTGCTCACATGGAAGCTATTAAAAAGTTGAAATCATCCCTTGATAAATTATACGGACGCCATCACGAGTTGGTTGACCGTTATGGAATACCCGTTTCACAGATGATATCGGATATGTTCCTATGTCGTAACTACAATCTCGTTCCCTTTTCACAAATGTGACCTACCAAGTTAGACTTTTTACCGGTTTTGTAATAACATGAACAACACGACGGGTGCCACATGTGAAGCAGGATCTGTTTACCCTTCCGGAGCACCTAAGACCAACCCAAGTTTTTGATGGGGTTCGTGTTGCTTAGTCTTCAGTTTTCTATGTTGTGTCTTGTGTACTATTATTTGTCTGTTTGTCTTTTTTTCAGCCATGGCGTTGTCAATTTATTTTCGAAATATTGGTTTGAATGTTCCTCTGGTATCGTTCGCCACTCTTTCATATACTTACGGACTATAACAAAGCAACACTAGAATATTTTTTTTTAATTCCGTTTTCAAACAGGCATTTTTTGTTAAATAAATGTAAAAACATAAATTGTATCCATTTTTAATTGTCTGAAAAGAGTTTACATATTCAAAAGCTAAACTGATGAAATCGATTTGAAAGTTCAAATCATGCGGTATGCAATGACTGCTTGCAACCAACGCCAAAATGATGGTCAGAAAGCTCAAGGCTATTAGTTCTGTTTTGTACCTTCTGATTTTTCCTCTGTCTCATGCATTGCATTGTGTTTTAGCATTCAATAAACTCATCATGGATGCCAGGATTGAAATTTTATACTTACGCCAGAGCGTTCAAGTGGTTTAAACTTTGGTGCTTCAAATGTTTTACTGCAGTCGATTCTTTGGCATTTCAGTATACGGGAAACATTTTTGGCATTTTTTTTTACATGAATCTGTCTGCCATTCATTCGTGGATGTGTTTAGCAGTTGACGTTGCTGGTTATTTACTGGTTTCATTCTTTTTATATTCATACTAACTTTTAGCAATTACTTTTTATATAAAGGACAGTCTAAATTTGACAAGTGCACGGAATGTCACGACTAGTCAGTTTCACTGATATTGAAACATGGTCTTATATATATATATTAAAAAGCAACAGCTATCCAAAGGAGTTTAAACTGACAAGCGTACTAAAAAAAACTATCCGGGAAATAGTTCGCGGTAAGAAGTTCGGAGTGGCTATTTGTCCGGCTAGCCGGACGAATAGTGCCAGGGCTATTTGTCCGGCCATTGTAATGCGCATGTCATATCATGTGCGTTCGGAAGTGCGTGTAATATTATCTTCAGTAACACCAGGGGGCCGCGTGTAATCCGATCACTGATTTTCAATTTTAAGATCATGGCTGAAATCGGCAATATCAATAGTTGTGATAAATTTTGCAGTTTTTCGGAATTTGACAATGGAATACGAGTTTGAACTTCAAAGAATCAGTAAAATAATCTTATAAAAGGGACTCAAAAATAATTGAAATCTCAAGGAAAACGGGAAACTAGTAAAAGTTAATTGATAGGAGAACTATAGTTTTACAAATTTATTTGACTTACTACAGCTGTTTAAATGGTGCATGGAAACGACTTTTGAAGCAAGAGGACTTGAGAAAGGCCTTTACAATAGCATGTCTAACTTAATAAAATTTAATTATATTCCGAAAATGAATCTTGCATGCAGCCCTTGAAGCTCGAAGCGGGATAAGAAGGGAAAAGGGGGTGAGGGAAGGGGGGGTTGAGGTTAAAAAAAAGTGGATATATGATTATAAAAAGCCACGGTGGGGTAATGAAATATAAAAAAAATGCACGAGTCAATCACGACCCGGCCGAGTTTGTTTTACAAGTAATTTCTTCTCTCGTCTTACAATGTTAAGCCATAGATGAAGTAATGAATATGGAATATATAATAATGACTATCATATAACAGTAATATGAAGAAAACAACAATGATTTCAATTACCAGTAACAAGATTGGGCCCTAACAATAAAGATAACAAACATTTGTTACCCCCTGGTGCTGCTGAAGATAATATTACACGCACACACATATATAGTGACATGCGCATTGTATTGGCCGGACAAATAGTCCTGGTAATATTCGTCCGGCTAGCCGGACAAATAGCAACTGCCTAAGAAGTTAGTTTCAAAGGTTCAAACAAAAACCCATTGACGCTGCACTTTGAAAATAAAAATGTATAAATTATAACAATTGATATTCTGAAACCTAATTTATTACAATAACAGTGGCGGATCCAGAACTTTTCCTTAAGGGGGGGGGGGGGGGGGGGGGGGGGGGGCGGTGACTGACCAGTCACCTAAGGGGGCCCGCTCCAGTCATGCTTCAATGATTCCCTATATAATCAACCAGGCCCCCCTGGACTCGCCTATGAATAAATTATAATAAATTAATAGCATGTATTTCTCTCTTTGTCAGTTTTTAAGGTGGTGTTTTATATGAATTTCATGTAAAAAGTGAAATCACAAAAATACTGAATTCAGTGAAATTCTTATGTAAAAATTGTTAGATTAAACCAGAGACATATAATACAATAAATATGTCTCTGATTAAACCTAGTTTTATAGCTAACCTCTCACAGTAGTCTCAGGTTTAATGATTTGTTCATGTTCATGTGTATAGTTACACCCCGGGCACCTAATTTGTAAAACAAATATTTTTATCTTTATCTTTATTACTTATTTAGCTCTTCATATCATATGTTTATTATGGAATTTTTCTAACAATCAATACATGCACTGTAAGTAAACTGAGTTAATGTTTCAGTCACGACTTTGTTCTGCTGATTTGCCGGAGATTTATATCCTACTTCGACTCGAAATTTTTATTTTCAAACCAAAACCAAAACATGGCGGTAACAAGAAAAGTAAAAACAAGGAACGAAGTCAAGATAATCAACATGTTTGGTAACACAAATTGATGTTAATGGTAAACATACAAGAATATTTAATATTATGATCCATACATTGCAAAAGATTTACAATGAATATATCATTCCTGATCATTTGAAATTGCTGAAGTGGGATTTCCAACAAGTTTTAAAATTCATCCTGCAGTCTTCTTCGTATAAATTATTCACTTTTTAAATTAAAGTCCAACAGGCATGACAGCTTGATTCGGCTTTATTACATCGATTGAGTTATAAGATAATCTCTTTTATCCTTTCTTACATAAGAAATTCTACAATTATTTGAAGTGCAGCCTTCGCATTCATGGACAGTTATTGAATTGGCATTTCTAGGCTACACGTCCCCACATCTGTTTTTAATAATAGAATTTCATTGGCTCACACCACACAGCAAGCTATTAAGGGACCCAAAAATTACTAGTATAAAACCATTCAAACAGGAAAACCAACGTTTAATCTATATGAGAAACACTTACATGTATGAATCACATTAACCCTCTTGCTGCCAGTTGTTTTTCAGGTTTGCATTTCATATAAAAATACGACCGCTCGACGTTTGTGATGTGACATGCCAAACAATGACATCATTCATATATATGACGTCATGTCCAAAATGACTGTTACATTTGTGAGATATTGAAGAAACATACATGTACATGTATCACACTTTTTTATTTTCGATCTTTTATTAAGATAAAGCACTGATGAAGCTTACATAAATTAAAACATGGACATGTGTGTCCCTCCGGCAGCAAGAGGGTCATACCTGTCAACTGACCCGTATTCTGCGGGTGTGACCCGAGATTTTGAGGGATCACCCGGAACACCCGCCGGGTCATTGAAATAACCCGGGAATTCCGAAGATGACCCGATTTCACCCGAATTTCTTAGCCTTGAGATTGATTTCATAAGTAATATTCCTTTGAAATACCGGCAAATTCGTAATTCTTCCATGAACAGGAAGTTCATCTAGCTATGTAAACTGTCAAATTAAGTGACCCATTAAGTGCATGGCTTCACTTGACAGCTTTGGTGTCAAACACACGGTTAATTAACACCAATTACCTTAGCTTTAGGTCGTAAATAAATTGCACCATCGGTTACAAACTGAACTAGAGTTACTTTCCCTTATATGTCACCGTTTCAAAATTATTCCTTATATTTACGTTTTATGGGTGAAAAAGATTAAATCATTCAAAATATAAAATTCAAATACATTTGTACATATTGAAAAATAACTATTCATTATTTTTATACTTTTATACAATTTTTAAAAAAAGTTGAAAATTATTTTTTACATTTATACTTCCTTTAACTGTATTACTATATTTTATCATAGTCTAATTTCCTTGTTGAAGAAAAACTATTATGGTTAAAGGCTACATAGTGAATAGTAGCAAACATTGAAGAATTACATTAAATTCTAGTGTTTGCTGATTGTATTATTTTTTCTCAAAAAGTAAAGCACATAAGACTGAGTTACACAAATTTATAAAAATCTTGAAAAGTGCAATGAAATAACATTTAATAAGATTTAAAATGACTTAACAAAGTGAACATGCATTGATGTTTTGGTATCTTTGATATACATTATAAGAAAATGTACCATAAATACTGAAATTCAGCTCGAAAAAGTTCGTACACGTTATGACCTGAGATTTGATTCTTCCAAATTTGGAGCTGAATCCAGCTTGAATGTTGTGTCCATACTTGCCCCATCTGTTCAGGGTTCAACCTCTGCGGTCGTATAAAGCTGCGCCCTGCGGAGCATCTGGTTAAATACTGTAAATGTTGTGAATTTCCTTGACTGTTAACTGTTTATTTAATTCCCCCTCACACTGATTTCTCTGGTTAGTACGTCCTTCATTTGTTATGTAGCTGTCCATAATTACTGATTTTTCTTTTTCCTCGACTAAGTAACCGTAACTGTTGGTGTGAAATCTGGGTGGTCCTGTAGTTTTGATATAAATCGCTTAGTCATCCGAATCTTCCGATTCACTTATATATATAGGTCTTCACTGAGGACTGTAATTTCTTCTTGTTTATTTTCACAATGTGGTTTGGCCAAATTTGGGTATATATATTTTGATGGTCCTGCTACTATCTTGAATTTAGGTGTTAATTCCATTTTTGTTCAAGCTTCAACCCATGGTGTCCACTTGACAATTGGTGTAGCTGCTTCTTTCGATGTTGCCGTTTTCTCCATGTAATCTGTATCTAGTTTGTCTTGATGCTTCATTGCAATATGCTTTTTCGCTGCATGTTTTCTTGTAAAATTTGCTGGGCAGTGTAGACACTCGTAAATTGTAATGGTGGGTTCGTGATAACAACGGTTATGTGCTGACACTTACGAATTTTTTCTCACATTTGAGGCATTTTATTTTTGTCTTTAAATTTTTTCCACTGGAATTTCCAAAACATTCTGCTTGTCTTGGTGTGGTCTTTGTCTTTGCCATCTCAATTTCTTCTATTTAAACCCCAGGGTTCAGCGTTTCCTAATTTGTGTATGATGCTTTCTTCAGTTCGTAATCTTATGTTTTTGTCTTTTTTCGTTGTTATGATTCCCTTAATACATGTAGTGACGTTCTCTGTATTGTGATTTTCAGACGTGAAATGGTTTGATGCTGGTTTGTACTCGTTGTGTACGTTGATGTCATTGAAGTGGCCCCTAAATCTTTCTTTTAAGCTGTTGCCTGTTTGTCCAACATATTGTTTTTTACACCTTGTACATTCTATTAAATAAATCACGTTGATGGTTTTGCATGTTATTTCATCCCTATTTTTTATATTGTATTGGTTTGACGTGCTTTAATTTTATACTGTCAGCAGCTTCTTATTTTGTATAAATATTTATAAAACTTCTGAGTAGTAATCAATTTATTCACTAATTGCCATAATGACGTGTACATTTCACATTTCATTCCTGATATGATGGGATTTTATTATGAAACCCAATGCAGGGACACATAGCCTATCTATGCCAATTGACTACTCGTCCCCACATGCTGGGTTGTCATGGTTGTGCAGACACTTCCTTAAAAAAAGTAAAGAAAAAATATAATCATAGTATAATACATGTACAAACAGATAAGAATGTTTATAGCATGTATTGTCATAAAAAATTGCTGTCATTCATGATCAGTATTCTTAAATTTAGTAAAGATACTCTATCATCCTTGTCAGCGGGTTTAAAGTCGGTGCAGTAGTTACAATATCATGATTGTAGTGATTTTGATATAACCCACAATTTTATTTCAGAATCTATATATATTTTATTTTCATCTTTTAAATAAAAAAAAACAAACCAGAAAGCTTTTTTCAACATGGTCGAACTTTTGCAAACATATTATTCAAGAAACAGGAACTTTAAGATTTTTTTTTTTTTTTTTGTTATTTTGGCTCTCCATAGCTAAAATATATTCATTTGTCTCCCTTTGATCGCAAGCAAATGGTTTTCTTCAAAGTTTAAATATATTTTCAGAAGAGACTGACAAGGAAGTATACGGGCAAGGTTATTGGACGGGCTGAAAAACTGAATACAACTGAGTGAGATCTTTGTATGCTTAATTTGCTAGTACAAAAATGTAATTGTTCTTTGTTTTTTATCCTAATGTAGAGTGCATAAATAATTGAAGTTGCTGTTTAAATCATGGATATAGAAGAAGAAAGTTCCAATTGTGGTATTCTAGATTTGTATGGTGATTTGATCACAGATGAAAATATTCAAAAGCATGAAGACTTTGAAGAGGTAACCTAACATTTAAAAAAATATATATAAATATATAAACACTAGCTATAGATCCATCACATGAAGCAGAGGATAATTAAGAACTACATGTATACTGCACATACATAGAAACTTCAAACTAGTGTAGAATGTACTTGTACTATAGTGATTTGACATACATGTATGTATTATACATTTTTGTGTAAGGAATGCGACATGTATACATGTGCATTTTGTGAGTGCAGTGTATGAAATTATTTGATGCAGAAATTGGTTGAAAATACATTCACACAACAGTCAGTGTAATTAAATTTCATTGTATTGCATAAAAAAGTCAAAGGACAGCATCATTTGTGCAAATAAGCATACTGGTAATCTAAATTATAAAATAATTTAAAAGAAAACTGCCACCTCTGATCTTTTCTGAGAATCTGGGTAAAGGGGAGGTGAGACAGACATTTAGTTTTTTGTCGAGCCTGCAACTTTTGTTGCAGAAAGCTCGACATAGGGATAGTGATCCGGCGGCGGCGGCGGTGTTAGCTCACTTCTTAAAAGCTATATATTTTAGAAGGTGGAAGACCTGGATGCTTCATATTTTGTATACAGATGCTTCATGTTATGAAGTTTACGTCAGTCACATGTCCATTGTCCTTGACCTCATTTTCATGGTTCAGTGACCACTTGAAAAAAAAGTACAGATTTTTTGCAATGTTAAATTCTCTCTTACTGTAAGTAATAGGATAACTATATTTAGTATGTGCGTACCTTGCAAGGTCCTCATGCCCGTCAGACAGTTTTCACTTGACCTCAACCTCATTTCATGGATCAGTGAACAAGGTTAAGTTTTGGTGGTCAAGTCCATATCTCAGATACTATAAGCAATAGGTCTAGTATATTCGGTGTATGGAAGGACTGTAAGGTGTACATGTCCAACTGGCAGGTGTCATCTGACCTTGACCTCATTTTCATGGTTCAGTGGTTATAGTTAAGTTTTTGTGTTTTGGTCTGTTTTTCTCATACTTTATGCAATAGGTCTACTATATTTGTTGTATGGAATGATTGTAAGGTGTACATGTCTAGCGGGCAGATGTCATGTGACCTTGAGCTCATTTTCATGGTTCAGTGGTTATAGTTAAGTTTTTGTGTTTTGGTCTGTTTTTCTCATACTTTATGCAATAGGTTTACTATATTTGTTGTATGGAATGATTGTAAGGTGTTCATGTCTAGCGGGCAGATGTCATCTGACCTTGACCTCATTTTCATGGTTCAGTGGTCAAAGTTAAGTTTTTGAGTTTTGGTCTTTTTATCTAATATTATATGTCATAGGTCTACTATATTTTGTGTATGGAAATATTTTATGATCTATATGTCAGTCGTGCAGGTTTTATTTGACCTTGACCTGGTTTTCAAGGTTCATTGCTCAGTGTTAAGTGTTTTGGTCTGTTTTCTTAAACTATAAGCAATAGGTCAACTATATTTGTTGTATGGAAGCATTGTTAGCTGTACATGTCTGCCTGGCATATGGTTCAACTGACCTTGACCTCATTTTTATGATTCATGTTAAGTCTATGTGACAGTCGACGTCGTAATAAAGCTTTAGATTTAGGAGTATCAACATAATATCAATGATTAGTAAAGAAGGCGAGACATTTCTGTGTGTGCACTCTTGTTAATGATAACCTAAATTTTAAATCAAATGTAATAAAAAAATAGTTGCAGAATTATTGACTGTTACTGTTACCAGTCATGCCAGTGGTGCAGTATAACTTGCAATTTTAGAAGTGTTTATGAGCATGATGATATTAACTAGTATTTCTACTACAGTTCTTTATTGTGTTTAATTATATTTTTACAGCTTGATAAAAACTACAAAGAAGCTTTAGATAGAATAACCAGCTTAGAAAAAGATTTGGATGAAAGTCGTAATACTGAAATGGAGTTAAAGAAGAAGATAGAGACACTAGAGAAGAATTCGTCAGCTTTATTAATAACTGCCAGAGCAGAGCTACAGAGGAAAGACAGGGAACTAGCTAGTCTTAGGTACCAGTAATCCATAGATAATGGATACAAAAAATCTTACAAAAAGAGTCTGCTTTTGTTTGTACATGTATTTGGGTATAAATAACCGAAAGACCATTAGAAAAGTGGGTGTTAAAATTATACATGTCAAATATTCATTGGTATATATAGCTAGAAATAAACAGGTGTGGTATGAGTGCCGAAGGAGACAACTCTCCATCTAAGTCACAATGTGTATAAAGCAGACAATTATCAGTCAAAGTACAGTCTTCAACATGGAATCTTGACTCACACTGAAAAGCAGTTCAAATAGGAAAACCAAGGTCTAAACATTTTGATTGGTACCAACCTTAAATAGCAGTGTAGCATTACAACACAGAAAGACACACTATAATTCAGTATAAGATATTAATTGAAATGGCTTAACTCATCAAAAAGACATTTTAACAAAAAAAAATACACTTAAATTACATGAATGAATGTTAATCTTGCATGGTATGAAAAGTTTATCAAGGTACAAATTTCTTTAAAAAGTAGTCCAACCTGACAAGAACTTATAAATGAAATGTTTGCCAGTAACAGAAAAACTTCAAGAGGAGTTTATCAAGTCTATAATACCGGAGTCCCATTAGGCCACGATCGCACTACAATCTGTGAAAAAAAATGCAAATTTTGATGATCGTAGTACGATTGTGTAGATCGCAGTAAGGTTGTACCACGGTTGTGTTGAGGTTTTCAAGATCGTCATGAGCATGGCCAACTTTGAACTTGTTCCAAAAATCGTGGTAAGGTCGTAGTGAGAGCGCACTAAGGTCGTGGTAAGATCCCAAAGGTCACTGTACCATGGTAGCGAAAGCGTGATTCTTTTCGGAGAGACTTTGCTACGATCTCACAGCGACGTTATTACGACCTCGCTATGACCATCAGGTTCTCATCCAAACCCAACTACGCTTCCACTACAACCATTCCACATTTACACCACGCTGTTCAAGACCACAGTACGATTCTAGCACGCCCTTGCTGTCCTCATCTAGCTCTTATAGCTATAAATATACGTTTTAATCAGAAAAAGAAGGAATGGAACTATATTGATATGAAACATTGACATTATTGCTGAGAACGTAGTAAGATCGCGGCATGAACGTAGTATAATCGTGGTAAGAACATGCTATAATTGCAGTATAATCCTGGTAAGAACATGCTATAATAGCAGTAGAAGCGTGGTAAGATCGTGTTGCAATCGGATAACTCGTGTTATGGTCGTAGTGAGAATGTGATGATCGTAGAAAGATCTTGATAAGCGTAGTGAGGTCGCAGAATAAGCGCGGTGAGAACGCGATTTAATCATAGTGGGATCATTGTAGAAGTGTAATGTGAAAGGAATTTACATTTCTTGCTGCTCATACTGCAACCTCACCACGATCTGAATTTATTGTAGATCGCGGTGAGCGTGATGCGATCGTGGTCTAGTGGGACTGGGGCTTAACATATTTAATTTACAGTCCAATGCAATTGATTTGTATATTACATTAACTTGAGAATAAAATAAAAGGTACATTATCTCAAATAGAACAAAAATCAATTTACAACAATGTGTCAAAGTTCTAGAGCAAGAAAATTTAGAAAGAAAAGAATACGAAAATTGTCTTAAATTTTAATATCACAGTAATATGTGCTTGCTTCAAATGAGTTTTATTAAAAGTAATATTTTTTATATACGTTGAAAGATAAAAAGATGTGATTTCTGCTAATGAGACAACACTCCAACAGAGACCAAAGGACTTAATCGTTCTAAGTTTAATCAACTTTAAGTCAATTTATATGGTCTTTAATTAGGGAGCTACCATTTGATTTTTATGGGGGGGGGGGGGGCTAGGATGAAAAAAAATTTCCTGCATTTTTTTTTAGCTGTAATCTCTGTCCTGCCTTTTTATTTTTCACTCTAATCAGTCCTGCCTTTTTTTTTTTAGCTTATCCTGACTTTTTTTTACCTAAATTGTCGTCCTGACTTTTTAGCTCACCTGGCCCAAAGGGCCAAGTGAGGTTTTCCCATCACTTTGCGTCCGGCGTCCGTCGTCCGTCGTCGTCCTGCGTCCGTCGTCGTCCTGCGTCCGTCGTCGTTAACTTTTACAAAAATCTTCTCCTCTGAAACTACTAAGCCAAATTTAATCAAACTTGGCCACAATCATCATTGGGGTATCTAGTTTGAAAAATGCGTCCGGTGACCCCGCCAACCAACCAAGATGGCCGCCATGGCTAAAAATAGAACATAGGGGTAAAATGCAGTTTTTGGCTTATAACTCAAAAACCAAAGCATTTAGAGCAAATCTGACAGGAATAAAATTGTTTATCAGGTCAAGATCTATCTGCCCAGAAATTTTCAGATGAATCGGACAACCCGTTGATGGGTTGCTGCCCCTGAATTGGTAATTTTATGGAAATTTTGCTGTTTTTGGTTATTATCTTGAATATTATTATAGATAGAGATAAACTGTGATCAGCAATAATGTTCAGCAAAGTAAGATTTACAAATAAGTCAACATGACCGAAATGGTCAGTTGACCCCTTAAGGAGTTATTGCCCTTTATAGTCAATTTTTAACCATTTTTCGTAAATCTTAGTAATCTTTTACAAAAATCTTCTTCTCTGAAACTACTGGGCTAAATTAATCCAAACTTGGCCACAATCATCTTTGGGGTATGTAGTTTAAAAAATGTGTCCGGTGACCCGGCTATCCAACCAAGATGGCTGCCACGGCTAAATATAGGACATAGGGGTAAAATGCAGTTTTTGGCTTATAACTCAAAAATCAAAGCATTAAGAGCAATCTGACATGGGGTAAAATTGTTTATCAGGTCAAGATCTATCTGCCAAGTAATTTTCAGATGAATCGGACAACCAGTTAATGGGTTGCTGCCCCTGAATTGGTAATTTTATGGAAATTTTGCTGTTTTTGGTTATTATCTTGAATATTATTATTGATAGAGATAAACTGTAAACAGCAATAATGTTCAGCAAAGTAATATTTACAAATAAGTCAACATGACCAAAATGGTCAGTTGACCCCTTTAGGAGTTATTGCCCTTTATAGTCAATCTTTAACCATTTTTCATAAATCTAAGTAATCTTTTACAAAATCTCCACTGAAACTACTAGGCCACAATCATCTTTGGGGTATCTAGTTTGAAAAATGTGTCCGATGACCTGGCCATTCAACCAAGATGGCCGCCACGGCTAAAAATAGAACATAGGGGTAAAATGCAGTTTTTGGCTTATAACTATGAATTCAAAGCATCTAGAGCAAATCTGACAAGAAGTTAAATTGTTAATCAAGTCAATATCTATCTGCCCTGAATTTTTCAGATGAATTGGACAACTGGTTGTTGGGTTGCTGCCCTCCAATTGGTAATTTTTAAAGAAATTTTGCCGTTTTTGGTTATCTTGAATACTATTATAGATAGCGATAAACTGTAAATAGCAATAATGTTCAGCAAAGTAAGATCTACAAATAAGTCAACATGACCTAAATGGTCAATTGACCCCTTAAGGAGTTATTGCCCTTTATAGTCAATTTTTAACAATTTTCATTAATTTGGTAAATATATGTAAATTTTTACCAAATATAGTTCTCTGTTACTAATGGGCAAAGTTCATTATAGATATAATTGTAAGAAGCAAAATCGTTCAGTAAAGTAAGAACTTCAAACACCTCACCATCACCAAAATACAATTTTGTCATGAATCCATTTGTGTCCTTTGTTTAATATGCACATAGACCAAGGTGAGCGACACAGGCTCTTTAGAGCCTCTAGTTTTTTAACTCAAAACTCCTGTCCTGCCTATTTTTTTCAAATTTCATCCTAGCCCCCCTATAAAAATCAAATGGTAGCTCCCTTATGAGCAAACCTGCCAGCAATCATGGCAATCATGTTCATTAGTTGTTGGCATCTTTCATGTAGTTTTAAAAGATCCAGATCAAAGAGAATCTATGGAAGATACAATTCTGTAAATTCTACTATGTTTCAAATGTTTTTATCATTGCAAAGATTTGTCAGGATTCACTTCACTAAAATAATTCACATTATTTCAATGGAGCATTTTCTGATTATAATTGATTTGGCTCCATTTTATTCATTTTGTACATAGAACTACCAGTCTTGTAGGCATTCTCAAATGTACAATTCTCGCAAGATTTATAATGATTTATAGCATAGATTTATATCACTGCAGTGTCTTGGACTAGTTGGAAAATCAGTGCCAAAAATAACTTGTTTAATAGTTATACTCCTTGGAAATAATGATGAAATGGAAAAATTGCATTGTCAGTGACTGATCTAACTTGTACAATTCTTTACAGATTTTTATTAGCTCACCTGTGCCGAAGGGACAAGTGAGCTTATGCCATCACTTGGCGTCCGTCGTCGTCTGTCGTCATAAACTATTTCAAGAATCTTCTCCTCTGAAACTACTGGGCCAAATACTTTCAAACTTTAACTGAATGTTCCTTAGGGTATCTAATTTATAAATTGTATCCGAAGTTTTGATCTATCAACAAACATGGTCGCCATTGCTAAAAATAGAACATAGGGGTCAAATGCAGTTTTTGGCTTATAACTCAAAAACCAAAGCATTTAGAGCAAATCTGACGTGGGTAATATTGATTATCAGGTCAAGATCTATCTGCCCTGAAATTTTCAGATGAATCAGACAACTCGTTGTTGGGTTGCTTCCCCTGAATTGGTAATATTAAGGAAATTTTGCTGTTTTTGGTTATTATCTTGAATATTATTATAGATAGAGATAAACTGTAAACAGGAATAATGTTCAGCAAAGTAAGATTTACAAATAAGTCAACATGACGGAAATGGTCAGTTGACCCCTTTAGGAGTTATTGCCCTTTATAGTCAATTTTTAACCATTTTTCGTAAATCTTAGTAATCTTTTACAAAAATCTTCTCCTCTGAAACTACTGGGCCAAATACTTCCAAACTTTAAATGAATGTTCCTTAGGGTATCTAATTTATAAATTGTATCCGAAGTTATGATCTATCAACAAACATGGTCGCCATTGCTAAAAATAGAACATAGGGGTAAAATGCAGTTTTTGGCTTATAACTCAAAAACCAAAGCATTTAGAGCAAATCTGATGTGGGTAATATTGTTTATCAGGTCAATTTCTATCTGCCCTGAAATTTTCAGATGAATCAGACAACCTGTTGTTGGGTTGCTGCCCCTGAATTGATAATTTTAAGGAAATTTTGCTGTTTTTGTTTATTATCTTGAATATAATTATAGATAGAAATAAACTGTAAACAGCAATAATGTTCAGCAAAGTAAGATCTTCAATTAAGTCAATTTGACCAAAATTGTCAATTGACCCCTTAAGGAGTTATTGCCCTTTAAAGACTTTTTTCACAATTTGTTCATCATGTTGACTTACTTTAAAAAATCTTCTCCTTTGAAACTGCTGTATCAATTTCAGCCAAACTTAGGCTAAATGAGTTTCAGAGTATCTAGTATAAATTTTATATTTTATTTCCTTGTATGTCAAGAAACATAGCTCCTATGGCTAAAATAGAACATAGGAGAAAATGATTATTTTTTTTGGCTTTTGAAGAAAATAGGACGATCCAAAAAACATTTAAATAAATTGAAAAGCCAAAATAATCATTGATGAGAGATTTAACCAAAAGAATTAGGGTGAGCGATTCAGGCTCTTGAGAGCCTCTTGTTGTATTCATATCAGCATTGTCGATGAAGAAATTTGAAAAATCAGTGTTGACCAACTACTTTTAAGAGTTATGACCCTTGGTAACATAAATTTTTTTGAAAATCAATTGCAAGTTCTCTCATGCATGGTACAATTCATGCTAGATTATGATCAAATTGATTAATGTTTTTATAAGCAATGTCTTGGAAGAGTTCAAAAATCAGTGCTGAAAAACTTGTTTTTAGGAGTTATGCCCCTTGAAACAAATGGTATGGAAAATTGCATTGTGACAGTCAACATGTGTGAGGACTATAGATGTTCAATTTTTTTCCAGAATTTTATCAAATTATATTACTTGTTTATATCATGGAAGTATTATATTGACAGGAACTACAACAATTAATTATCACTTATTTATAACCCGGGTAGCCCTGTAGAAAAGATATGGAAACTGTCTAATTAGTACACTGTCGTTAATCATGTTAATTTCTTTTGTGACTATCTGCGATGCCGCAGTCATCAATTGACCAGAGATACTTCTTATCAATCACATGGTTTTTATCTAGACAGCTTAACATCATTACCTGTCGTAAAACTCCTTTACTTATTTCAATCGCGTACGTAGACCTTTCTTCGTAAACAACTTATTTAAAAAAATCGACTGATGCATAAAAAATATAAAATCAGCCCAGAATTAATTATTCTACAACGATTTGAAATAGTGAGTGACATTATTTTATTAGTTTGTGGGTTAAGTTTAAATCGTGGTTAAGGTATGTTTCCGGTTACCGCCGGTTAACAATAAATATATTTGATAAATATTAAAACTGTGAAGTTTTGAGTAATATATATATATGGTTTAGTTACTGGATAAACCTGGAAAGTAGAAATTTACAGTTTAAAATACGAAAATTAATCGAAAAGTACAAAGCAACAAAATACAGCAGAAGAAAACAGAGATCTAATAGCTATTTATATGATACATCTCTGTCCCATGAAATATTTTATCACTATCTGTCCTAATGATACTGGTAAATATTATTGAACAGTCGCAGTACTAAAAACATTTCAACACATCAGGGTTCAGCTGAACATTCGTATATACCAACCAATGATCTTACCCTGGATTTAGAGCGAAGCTTAATAATTCCTAAATTTATCTTAAATCTCTTTTGTCTTTTGTTTTTATCAGAACAATCATTTACCATCTTCTTAAATAAGCAAGAAATGTGTGCCACTGAAGTAAACAGTAGTTATGTAAGTAAGTAAGTAAGTAAATTTTATTTAGAGTCGGCATATATATACATAATAACAGACAAAACATGAGCTCTGGTGAGCTCTTTAACCGACTATCACATAAAAATCATGCAGCATCATGCAAATACTACCAAATAAAAATGAAAAAACATGCAATATTAATATTATGTAATCACAACTTGCGATATATATTACACATAGTGCAATTTCTACTGAAAAATAAATCAATAATAATGGGGCATTTATTCAATAAAATTGGTACATATTTCCATTGTCAATGTGTTTTTCTATAGAATTAATGATGACTTGCATTAATCCATCAATCACTCAATGGCCACACATATGCAGATGTAGGGTAACTGAATCTGCAGAGGTTTGACGATTGCTGTTTCCTTTGAATTTATCAAAACTATTGATTTCTTCGTTTATTTCCGTAATCCCGAAAGCAACTGAGAATGACAATATTGTAGGGCGCCACACGCTGGTGTGTAAATAACGTGCCATGTTCCAAGCTTATTAACATGTCATTAAATTGTGCGCAGCATTGCAGATGAAACGTTTGAAGTTGTGAAGTTAGGTCGTAGTAGTTCAATATAATACTTCCATGTTTATATCAACAATGTCTAGAACAAGTAAGAAGATCAGTGTGGACCAACTATTTTTCAAAAGTTATGCCCTTTGAAACATTAATTATACAGAAAATTGCACTGTGATCACTCTCATGTCTTCAATTCTTGCCAGAATTTTAGGAAATTTATTTCATGGGCTTTGAAAGCAATACGTCAGACAAGTTCCAAATTAAGCCTATATCAAATATTTTTCATTTTTTTTTTTTTTTTTGAAAGAGTTAGTTTGAAATATCGATTAGATTTAAAATTGGATTGAACTAGTATTTGATACAAGTATATTGGAATTCTGTTCTTTTATTTGAAAATTGAAATAAAAATATTTCCAATCTCCCACAGCTAGGAGAAGTGGGTATTGATTGTGATCCATAATTCTGTCTACCATTTTTGCTCTGCACTCTTCAATTTTCTTCATCTTCATAGAATTTGTGTAGCAAGTCACTTACTGTAGAGAGTTGTGTGTGCCTTTATAACTCCAAAAACTGCAATTAGTTTTTCATTTTGGCACTCTAACTTAAGTTTGCCTCTTGCAAATTTTGTGAAATGCTTATACAGTGCTGACAACCAAACCTTGTAGACAGAGTTCTATTTTTGGCAGTGAATTATTCACCATTTTATAGCTTTGTCACTTTGTAACTTTGAAAATTGCTATTTTATTCCTTTGCACACTCTAACACAAGTTTATCTTCTACAAATTTGATGAAAATCATACACAATGCTGAGAACCGAAACTCTCAGACAGAGTGCAATCTTTTGAAGCAAGTTGCTTCACAATTATAGAGCTATAGCTTTTTGTAACATGAAGATTTCAGATTTTTCCTATCTGTAATTAGAATAGATATAAAGAGACTTGGTATAAATGCCAATGAGACAAGTCTCTACAGGAGACCAAATCACATAGGTACTAACAACTATCTGTCACAGTACAGCCCTCAAAAGTTAGCAAACCCAAACAACATAGTCAGCCCAATGCAATTTTTATACAACCCCAAAATTTAAAAAAATTGGTCGTATATATTGGTTTCATGTCGTCGTCGTCAGCTTAGTACAAAGAAGGATGGTTTTCGGATAATAACTCTAGTATAAGTGAATAGAAATCATTAAAATTTTAACACAGGTTTATAACCTCTAAAGGAAGGTTAAGATTGATTTTAGGGGGGTTGATCCCTACAGTTAAGGAATTAGGGGCCAAAAAGGTGCACAAATCATCATTTTTCTTGGTTTTTGCACAATTACTTTAGCATAAGTAAATAGAAATCTATGAAATTTAAACACAAGGTTTATGACCACAAAAAGAAGGTTGGGATTGATTTTGGGAGTTTTGTTCTCAACAGTTTAGGAATTAGGGGCCAAAAGGGTCCAAAATTAAATTTTGTTTGATTTAATAAAAATTGAATTATTTGGGTTCTTTGATGTGTCGAATCTAACCATGTATTTAAATTCTTAATATTTGGTCCTGTTTTCAAATTGTTCTTCATTAAGGTCCAAAGGTCTAAAATTAAACTTAGATTGATTTTTACAAAAAATGAATTCATGTGGTTCTTTGATATGCTGAATGTAAACATGTAAATTTTTGATTATGGGCCCAGTTTTCAAGTTGGTCCAGATCAGGGTCCAAAATTAAACTTTGTTTGATTTCAACAAAAAATGAATATATATCATGTATATGGGGTTTCTTTGATATGCTGAATCTAACCATGTATTTAGATTTTTGATATTTGGGCCCCTTTATCAAATTGGTCTACATTGAGTTCTAAATAAAGGGTCCAAAATTGAACTTTATTTGATTTCATCAAAAATTGAATTCTTAGGGTTCTTTGATATGCTGAATCTTACCATGTATACAGATTTTGGATATTGGAGCATAATAGGTAAATGTCCATTTAAATTTTTAAAGTTTTTAGACCACCTTGATTCTGTGTCAAAAACCTATTCTGTGTCAACTATTTAATCACAATCCAAATTCGGAGCTGTATCAAGCTTGAATGTTGTGTCCATACTTGCCCCAACTGTTCAGGGTTGGACCTCTACGGTTGTATCAAGCTGCGCTGTGCAGAGCCTCTAGTTATGATCAGTATACTCTGAGCTTAGAACAGAGACTTGCACAATAGAGTTTCAAAATCAGGCAGTGCGTTCTAGAGTTATGCCCATTTATAACTTGGAAAATTGAATATTTTTTTGTTTCAGCACTCTTAAGTTTGCCGCATGCAAATATTATAAAACTCATATACAATGCAGGGACTCAACTTAACAGTTGTCGCATGCAACCACAATTTGGGCTGGGCAAATATATTCTTTCATCTTGATTGTCCATTTGCAGTGAATCCCATTTCAAACTTTCCCCGTGATATTTACAAAAAATTCCTGAAAAGAAACCTAATTGTCCAATCAAAGTGGTAAAATTATAGAGAGAATATCAGGAAACCAGTAAATTCATTTTGATATTCAAAACCTGGTAGGATAACTTTTTGATGCAAAGTAACAATTTGACTTCTTCAAATTTTCTAAACATATTTTTTTATCTCTCTAAAATTTTCATGAAGAAATGAAACACAAAATCATGTAAATGAACATAGAACAAAATGTAGTATGATATATTCTGTACATTGTTCAGTCAGTTATTGCAGATTTACATGAATAAAATGTGGGAAAAACATCCATAGTCCAACAACACATATATCTCTAGTGCATTGGTTCTATATTTTATAGCAACTTTACCAAATGATGTAGATTTAAAAAAAATCTATTCTGCAACTGAATGTTCAGAGTTTGATTTGATTTATTTTGTATACTATAATTTGTCCTGGTGCTTAAATGAAAGGGAGGAATATTGTTATGATGATTTAGATACATACATATTTATCATAAATCTCATCTTCTAATTTCATTATCTAGTTCATTCATTTTTCGTATGCTTAAGTTTGTTCATTTTTCCTGTCCCATAGTTTTGACATTTGTCTATTTTCAGGAGAAGTGAAGGAAATGATGGGGTGTCCTTATTCAGAAAGAGAATGCATCATCAAAATTTCAGACAAAGGCGGGAAAGTAGCAATAGCCCAAGTGACAGTGAAAGACAAAGTATGGATATACAACCTCCTTTACATGGTAGCAGTAGAAAAGATAATACTGCCGCAGAGGGTGGTATTCCAGATCTGTATCACTTCGATGATAAGGAGAACATTGAAAATGATCTCAAACAGTCACGCAAACGAAAACATAGCACAGAAATGGAAAATCTTGTTAAGAGCGATTCAAAGAAATACAGATATGAAAATGCTAGAAATGAAAGATTAAGGGCTAGTAATGAGAGGAGTAGAAGGCATGATACAGATCAAAGATTAGCCAGAGGGTCTTCTGTAGTACCTCACTCAAGTAAGCAGGACACTGCTAGACGTTTATTGCAAAAGAGTAAAAAGGATCTTCGTAGAAAGTCTGGTGATTTAATGAAACATGTGTCTTCAAAATCAAATCTTAAAAGAGATAAGGTGATAGAACATGATACCAAACATTCAGAGAGGGAAAGTCAGTATGAATATGATAAGAATAGAAAATCAAAATCACAATCAAAAGAAAAGGAAACTAAGCAAAGCTCACATAACTCAAAGGACAGATCCTCAACTCCAGATAAGAGACCATTAAGAGTTGATTCACCTTCCATTAAGAGGGTTAGGAAAATTGATGAGAGATCACCAAGGAGATTTGAAAGATCTCCAAGAATGAAATATGAGTCTTCATCAAATAACAGCAGACGAAATAGGAGTGAAAGTAGAGAAAGTTATTCAAAACAACAAAGTAAAAGTCCTCGTGAACGTCATTCAAGGAGGGACAGACTCCCATCAAGAAAACGGAATTATTCAGATGAAGAATCAGACAGTGATTTGAAACAAAGAAAATTACGGGAAACACCTGAAAAGTCATATTCTATGAAGAAATCACCCAAAAAGATCACTGATAGTGATAAAGGGGAATTAAACAACAAAAATCAGGAAGATAAGTTTATTGAGAAAAAGTCAGTTTCCAGATCCCCAGATAAACTTCAAAAAAGTCAAAAAAATGAGAAATCTAAATCTACCTCAACTTCTAATTCTACAGAAAATGCTATTGAGAACAAGGATAAGTCTTTGTTGATATCCCAAGATCAACTTCAAAGAAGTCAGAAAAATGAGAACCCAGAATCTACATCAATTGCTTCTTCGGAAAAGGTTTTTGAGAAAAAGGATAAGTCTGTTTCAATATCACCACATAAACTTCAAAGAAGTCCAAAAACGGAAAAACCTAAATCTACCTCTACAACTAATACAACAGTTGGAAAAGACATCAATGAATTGAACATTACGCAAGGTAAGCATTCCAGAAGTTTAAGTAAAGAAATAATGGAAGACAAGAATAAAACTGAATCCAAAAATTTAAGCAGTAAGGATAAAAACCTTGGAAATAGTTTGAAAAGTTCACCAGTGAAGAAATCATCTGATGGTAAAAAACAGTATGAAAAAGAAAGTAAGTTAACATCTGATAAAAGTAAAAACGAGGATTTTGATGAATGGAATGCTATGAACTATAGAACAATCACACCCGAAAAAAGATCTGACAAGAAAGACAAAAGTCAAAATAAATATGTGAAACCAAAGAGCAGTAGAAATGATGACAAGGTTTTAGAAGTAGAAAGCTCTCCAAAATTAAAATCATGTGTTGTAATTACTTCTAAACACAAATCAATTGATAGAGATCTTAGTCATTCATCTAAACATTTAGATAAAAGTAAATCACTAAAACTTTCAAAGAAAGAGTCATCTCGCCAAAAACACACTGAGAAAGATAAAAAACATGAATTCTTAAAGAAGGAGAATACTAAAGAGAAAAATATAAAACGAAGAAAGGAACAAAAGGCTGATCAGAATGATGAATATATTGATGATGAAGATGATAATGAATTGGATACTGAACATTTATTTGACCTTCAAAAAGACAGGGAGGCACTCCTGAAGGAAATTGAAATGTTAGCTCAATTAAATCCACAGATAGAAGAATCTGATAGTGAAATACATCCAGATATGATTGAAGACCATGTTAATTTATCCAGTAAAAATTCTGAACAAGCATTAAATGAAAATAGTGTTTCAGAGGTTAATGATTCCTGCACAAAGAACCAAAATATTTGCCACAAAGATAAAACAATTAGCCCATATAGACATGATGACTTAAAATCTAGAACATTGGATAAAGGAAAAGATGATAAAAAAGAATCTGACATCAAAATTGAAAATAAATCATCTCGTATAATTGAAAAAGATAAAGAAAATGATAAAAACGCTAGTGTTTTGAAAAAAGGAATCAGTAATGATTCTGCTGAAGTTAATAGTGATGGAACAACTACAAGTTCTAAAACCAGGCATGATTCATTTCTAAACAAAGATTTGGAAGATTATGTTAAAAAACCTGACAGTTATAAAGAAAGTAAGAAAATGTCACCACAAATTACAGAAAAAACACATAAACATAAAAAGCAAAAGAAACGTGACAAAGATAAGAAAAGGAAAAGTGATGTAAGCAATGAGTTAGAAAAGAAAGAAGAAAGCAGGAGTGAAGGAAGAAAGCGCAACATTAAGGAAACCATTTCTCCTCAGCAAGATAATAATATCATAGATGATATTCAAGTGGTTACAAATACTAATAATGTTGAAAAGGTCCAAAACATTTCTAATCTTGATACTTTTAGATCAGTCACCTCTACTACAGAAAGTGTTCTGGATATAAGTTTCAATCCTCTTGATGATTTTTTTGTGACTGAGACAAACTCTCAACGTGTTTATTCTAAAAATAAAACATCTGATATGGATCAAGTGCTTACTAATGATAATGAATCTTCAAAAAATTGCAACCTATTAGAAAAAAAGTGTGATGATTCAAATGTTCTAGATAACACATCACATTCAACCAAGAACCATTTGGTAACAACAGAAGAAAACGAAAAATGCCAAAACCCAGATGAAGAGCAAAAAACCACAGAGAATAATGTGAGAGATGATGAGAAATGTAAAACTTTACATGATATTGAGAAAACTGACAATGAGGTATCTGACAAGGTTAAAGTGCTAGTAAAGGAAACTCTTTGTGATACCAACATTGAATTACCAAATGAAGTTAATAACATAGACCTTATAAACTCTACAACAAAAATAGGAAGTAATGTAAGTGATGCTGTTTCAAACCTTGAAGGTAAAAAAAATAAACAAGAAAGCCAAGTTTTAAACCCTGATAGTATGAAAAATATACAAGAAAGCCAAGATACAATTCAAGAAACAAGTGCTAATAAAACACTTAAAGCTGACGAAGACGACATAGAGGAAGGGGAAATAACAAGCGATTCAGAAGATGAAATAAAAGAATGTAATAAGGAAAAATTTAATGTTAAAGATAAAAACAAAGTAAAGGATGAAATGAAATGCAGAAATGATCAACCGGATGAAACACAACACCACCTGTCAAGAGATAAACTTGATTCTGGTGTTAGGGATAGAAAAAGACGTGATTCTACAAGTCACAAAGATGATAAACTTGTTTCTGGTGTTAGGGATAGGAAAAGACGTGTTTCAACCAGTCACAAAGATGAGAAACATACAGAAGAGAAATCAACAAGCGGGAAAAAAATAACAGAATCAAGATTGAGCATTCATAATCAGAGTGAATATTCCAAATGCAATGATAGGGAGCGAAATGTCAAAGTGCTTAATGACAGAAAAGAACGTTTTAGTAAGAAGGATGAAACAAACTTGAAGGATAAAAAAAAGACAAAATGTGATAAATTAAGTCATGAAAAAGACATGAAAGAGGAAAAAAGAAAAGATGGAAAACATTCTGATGATAGAAGTAGAATAAGAGGAAACAGCACAAGTAAACATAATGAACTTAAAAATGAAAACGACAAAAAGAAAAGTGAGAAACATAGAGATGATAAAAGAGGTGAAAAGAAGTATATCAGTAGGAGTAACATCGAAGACAAACATATTAATAAACATAAGTATGAAGACAAAAGTTCAAAAACCGAGGAACGGAGGAAGAAAAATACTGATGAATTACAAAAATCTAGTGACAAATATGACAGTAAAGAACAGTCTGATAGCCATTCAAATACAGCTAGGAAAAGAAGGAAATCCATGGAGGGAGAAAAACATAAACTTCAATTTACAATCAGAAATGAACATGCAATAAATGATAAAATACAACCAAAAAGTGCTAATGACATACTACATGAAAAAGACCAAAGTGTATTAAAGCATGATTCTTTACAACCAGGAGGCAAATGTAGTTCTCAGGGAAACAGTGTACAGTTGAGCTATAAACATAGCAGTGATTTAAATGAAGTAGAAGATATTCAAGTTCACAAAAAAGAGAATTCATATAGTGCTTTACAAATAGACTCAAAGGATGAAAGAATAAAATTCAGGGGAAAAGATACTGCTGAAAGTTTAGCTCATTTGAAATCTGATTCTGTGCATAAAAAATATAAACAGTTTGATATAGAGGACCATGAAATGCATGAAGATGTATTTGAACATGAGAAAACATCGAAAGAGAAACATGATCATAAGCAATATCAGTCAGACAACGAAAAGGAATTTGGAAATATTCAAGATGATAATGAACTGTCCTTAAAGAGGAATTTTGAAATTAAGGAAATTACGGGTACTAAGAAAAATGTAATTGTTGAATCAGATAGTTATTTTAAAAGTAAACCTCACATTTCTGCAAATAAAGAGGATTTGCATCTGAATGGAAATGAAAAAGAAATAGTTTCAGATTCTAATGAAAATATAAGAAAATCGAAGGCAAAACAGAGACATAGACGAAAATCTTCAACCACAACAGAGAAAGGATCAAGGAAAAATAGAGATATGTATTCAGATGTTGAAATTAAAGAAAAAGCCACATCTAGTACAGAAGAAATTCAAGATGGGAAACAAATAAATGAAAATTTCATGGACAACATTCAAAATCATAAAACTGTATGGAAAGAAAAAGACATTGAAAAAGGAATCTGTGAAGAAAAGCACGATATGATCCCTGAAATCAAATCTATTATTGCAAGGACAGATATTGAATATAAGGAACTCAAAACATATTCAAAAGATACAAATACCTCAGATATATCTTACCTGAAAGCATTAGTAACACCAGAAGACACAAATGTCATAAAAGATTCTCGTACAAGTCAAGAGAGTGATGAGGATATTGATATAGATATAGTGGACATTGAAAACCTTGATGAAGATAATTGTTATGAGAAACAAAGTGATCAGTTGAGACAAGTTTCAGAATCTATGTTAGCCTGTTCTTGTGCTAGAATGAGAATTTGGCATAGACAGCCAAAACATGGTGAAACTAATATTACAATTGAACATTGTGAAATACAAAAAGAGGGAGTACAAAGACAAAATTCTGGTGATGACATAAATATAGATGAAATGCATACAAGTGATGCATCAGAAAGTGTAAGTGATTCTCAAACTTATGATGAATCTTATTGTGCATCTCGAAGAGGTCATGTATCTATAAACATTGCACCCAGAGTAGTTGACTATGAAAAACAGGCTCATAACAAGCAGGAAAGTTCTGAAAGTAGCACTGATACTGAAAATAATAGATTAGATATTTATAATAAAGACACTACAACAGTCGGTACAGATTCTATTGAAAATGTAACTAATAAAACAGTTGAATTGCTTCATTTAGATCTCAAGCATCTTGATGAATCTGAAAGTTGTCACCAGGGCTTGAAGCAAGGATATAAAATTCCAAAAATAAAACCCTCTGACAAAAAACATGGTGTTAGGCACAAGGAAGACAAAAAGGAGAAAAGGTCTGAAGTTAAAGAACTAAAACATAAACATAAAAGCAGAAGTATTGTACTTGACTCAGAGAGAACAAAAGATGATAAACATGATAAAGAAAAAAGATTTGATGAAAGAAGTAATGAAATAAGTAAACAAAGGACTGTAGATGAATTAAGAAAACTTCATAGATGTATTTCACTTCATGATGATGAAAGTTCTAAAACTAAAAAAATAAAAAGTAGAAGTATATCTTCAGACAAAAGACTCATTAAAAAATCAGATTTACAATATCAAGGTGACACACGTACTAGCCAAAGACAAACAAGTCATAGTACTGAGTTTAGAGAAAGTAAAAGAGAATAAAACAAGGGTGAAAGTTGGTACATAAACAGACTGTTAAAAAATACACTATAGAGCAAACACCTGTAATTAGATATGTAATTTTGAGACGTGGAGGTAACCACATTTAAGGTTGAATTATTCTTCTATTTAATATCTTATTTATACTGAAGTATTTCATCTTAGTTTATCTTAATAATGATAAGTTGAAGTATACTTCACTAATTTCATATTATCTGGCAATGCTGAAAGAGACTCTGTATCACTTTTATTCAAGATATGGTCACTCAGTCATGATGCTAGTTTGTTTTTCTTATTTATATATCTTTATAAATTTATTTGAACACATAGTGAAGTAAAATCTAAATAATATGTAACACTGACTGGGACTTTCTTAAAGAATGTGAACTGTCGGGCAGAACCTTTTTTTGATAATCATGACTATTGTTTGATATAGATGAGACAGAAGTTGTTATTTTTTCTCCCATTTTAAATAAACCTTGTTAAGCGTTTGTAAGGAAACAAACTTTGGATGACTGTTATAAATATCACAGATTCATAGACAATACCTGTTATAATTTTTTATGTACTTAATTGTTTTACCAAAAACCAAAACATAATGAATCAGTCTGCAATACACAATTTATTATTATAGAATTATATATGAAATTGATAAAACTTAGAAATAGATATCTAATTCTCCATAACTATGATAACCAAGGTGCATGTGGGAACTGAAGTTGTTTAAACATATCAAAGAAAACCTAAAAACAAATTTAAAAGCCCCAAATATTGTGGAATACTTGCTGAGTTAATCTATCAAATGGAAATATTATTATATTCCATGTAAGAAAAGAGATTGTTTCTGCTATGTCTATTTTATTAAAGGTACAAATAGCTTAAGATTTGTGAATAAAAGTATGTTAATTAGCAATGATTAGATAGCATTTACAGAACATATGATTTCATATATAGCATGTATAGGTATACATATTGTACTTACTTTTTATTACTAGCTGAAAACACCTAACCAACTAATGTGTTCATTCATAACAATGTTATTTTTAACAGTTATGTGTACGTTGAAGAAATTACTGAATTAGTCATGTTATATGATTGTATTTTTTTCTGTGTTAATTGTTGTTTTGAATTTTAATAGTCTTAAACTTTTCTTCATTGAGAATTACAAAAGTAATATGAATCTGTTATATAGGTAGCAAAACTTTTAGGAATTTTGGTCTTCAATGCTCTTCAACTTCGTACTTTATTTGGCCCTTTCAACATTTTTGGTTTCGAGCGTCACTGATGAGTCTTTTGTAGACAAAACCCGCATCTGGCGTATATACAAAATTTGGTCCTGGTCTCTATGATGAGTTTATTTATATAGGTAGACTCAATTACAATGTACAATCATGAACAAAGGAAGATAACTTCATCTCAAATTTATAATTTGCCTAGCTTATTTATTTTAGATGAAATTTGTCCTTTCAGTCCTTGCAAGCAATTTTATAAAAATTGATATGTACAATAACCACAGTTTTCTTAAGTATCTAGAGGTTAAGGAAAACAAGTGTTTAATACAGTGCCATTGTAAACATTTAGACATAAGAGAGTAGTAAAACAAATAATCTGTATTAATAGTAATAAATTCAGGCAGCTTAAGTTTTTGCAATACTGTAAATACAAGATAAACAATTGAAAGTCTTGAGAGGGAACAATTTTACATGTTTAAGTGCTTGCTGGAGCATGGGCATATGTTGTATATATCTTAATGATCACATGATTAATAAAAGAAAATGTATAAATGCTAATAACCTGACAAAGTTAGAATGTAAGGTATACATGTGAGTTTAACATAAGTCATCAAACCTTTTTGTATGAATACGTTTTGAGTCTAAATTTTTGGATTAGTTTTTCATGTACTATTATTAGTAGACAAACAGTTTCATTTTATCTGTAGAATGGCAGTAAGGTGTACAAACCCATCTGACAGTAACATGACTGATTTATTTTCATTTAAGTGATTTTTTTGCTGAGAGAATAATGCATTAAAACCCCTTCTGTCAGTCTGCTCCTGGTAATTTTAATGTCACCATTTGATCAACGATTCACTCAAGAGTCTTTATGACTTTGAAAATTAGACATTGTTTAGGGGAGAAGGACTTGTAAGAATCATCCATAGAGAAATGACAAAGTTATCAGTGTACAAATCTACTCGGCATGTGATAGGGGGAACCTGACTAGTTATTGTTGTTGGTATTTGTGTTAAGGTTAGTTTTAAGTAGAAAATCAACTGACATTGATTGAAAGAATCCCTGCAAAGTGTATGTTTCTATCTTATAGGAGTCATCTGACCTTAATGTCATTTTCATATTTTAATGAGCTATTTATATCTCTAAGACTGCCAGCATATCATTCTCTTAAAATCAATAAATCAGACAGACATTTCATGCTCTCCTTTGTTGTATATAATTGGTTATTGGCAACCTTAAATTACATATGATGTACATTTTATTTATTTGAGTATCTTATGTTAATCTCATGCAAGATGTAAAGCCTAAGTCCCATTCAATTACAGTTTACACATTTCAAGTTATGCTATTTTATACATACAAATGTTCATTATAATAAACTGTTTCAAGAAAGAATAAAAACTTTTTTATTGTTGACAATTTTCGGAAAAGTTTGACAGTTGCTTTTAATTTCTGGTTTTCTGAATATTCTTGGTTTAGTTTGTCATTTTATTCGATATTATAATGTTTTAATGGTATTAAAAAGAACCCTTTTTGAATATTGCGATTTGCTAAAGGAATGGCGAAAGACACGAAAGGTATATACAGATTCCAAGTCGAAAAGGAATTGTCAATGGCCTGGCAAAACAAAAACCAATAAGTCGACAAAATACAACATATAAAACTTAAAGACTGAATAAACATGAACAACTCAAAAAATAAAGTGTATTCTCATATGATCACTGAAGGATTATCAGCTCATGTGACATCTGTCCAGAAGGGTAAGCAGATAACTGTTAAAGACAACCAAAAAATAGATTTCTCAGAAATAAAAACCAACTTATTTGTTGAACGTTAAAAAAAAGCACTGTTATGTTGCAATATTTTGTATCAACAAGGGATTTTGAACAGATAAAAATGGTTGAAATGTAAAAACAAAAACTAGTCAGATTGCAATAAAATTTAAACAAAAACTAGTTTAGAAAAAAGTCTTTACTGTTTTTGAAAGAAATTTTGACGTTAAAGCATACTTTTTGTTCAATATAACATAAAAATAAGGAAATGTTTAATGATTGTCAATGAGACAACTCTCCGCCAGAGGTCAAATGACGAAGATATAGGCGACAAAAGGTCTCCATACATCCTATCGGAATACATTTTTCGCTATAATAAGTTATCAAAATTACCAGGATTATAATTTAGTACGCCAGACACGCGTTTCGTCTTCATAAGACTCATCAGAGACGCTCAATCAAAATATTTATAAACCTAAACAAGTACAAAGTTGAAGAGCATTGAGGATCCAAAATTCCAAAAAGTTGTGCCAAATACGACTAAGGTAATCTATGCCTGGGATAAGAAAATCTTTAGTATTTCGAAAAATATAAAGTGCACATATATAAACATGTGAAACATTAAAAAGTAAAGTCCTTATTGACGAACAAAAACAATTGATGAGAAAAACGTACATATGATGGACACGAACCAATGATTGCAAACGAATTCAAATTGATGATAAACTTGATGTGAACTTGTCGCCTACACTGTACAAAATCGTTCAAAAACATCAGAATATTATACGCCCTATACATTTGCATATTGTGTCCTATGCCCAAGTTTACAGTTAACGCCTCTGCAGGTGGAGGTTTTGTGTCGTCTCCGATAGTATCACCATATTGTATGGAAGGATTGTACGCTGTCCGCGTCTTCCTGGTATGATTCATCTGACGACCTTATTTTCATGGTTATTGATCAATGTTTAGTTTTTCTTGGTTAAGACTTCTTAGAAACTATAAGCAATAGGTCAACTATATTTAGTGTATTGAATCATTGTAATGATTTACACCAGTTCTTTTTGGGGGCCCTATAAGGTTGTTGTCCGGTGTGAGCCAAGGCTCCGTGTTGAAGACCGTACCATAATTGGCATATAATGGTTTACTTTTATAAATTGTGACTTGGATGGAGAGTTGTCTCATTGGCACTCATACCACATCACCTATATCTGTATTTCTCCTTCGGTTTATATGACCTTGACCTCAATTTTTTGGATCATTTTAAGTTTATGTTCTAGTTGTAGAAAAGCTTTATATTTAGTACTTTCAACATACTATCAATGGTTAGTAAAGTAGGCAAGACATTTCATCGGGTGCACTGTTGTCTTAAACGATAACCATACTACATTTGGTGTATGGAATGATGGTAAGATGTACATGTCCAACTGTCAGGTTTCATCCTACCTTACCTAATTTTCATGGTTCAATGGTCAAAGTTAAGTTTTTGAGTGTTGGTCTTTTGTTCTAATACTATATGCAATAGGTCTATTATATTTGGTGCATGGAATTATTTTATGATGTACATGTAAGTCTCGCAGGTTTTATTTGTCCTTTACCTCATTTTCACACCTTATTGCTCAGTGGTAAGTTTTTGTGTTTTGGTCTAATTTTCGTAAACTTTAAGAAAAAGGTCACATATTTGTGTTGTGTAGAGGAATTGCACGCTGTACCTGTCTACCTGGCATGGTTCATCTGACCTTGACTTTGACCTAAGTTTCATGGTTCGTTGATCCATGTTTAGTTTTTCTTGGTTAAGTCTGTTTCTTAGAAACTAAAACAATAGGTCAACTATGATTAGTGTATTGATAGATTGTAAGGTGTACATGTATTTCTCCTTCTGTATATATGACCTTCACCTCATTTTCTTGGATCATGTTAAGTTTATGTGATAGTTGAAGAAAAGCTTTATATTTAGGACTATCAATAATAGTTAGTAAAGAAGGCGAGACATTTCGGCGTGTGCACTCTTGTCTTAAACTATAAGCAATAGGTCAACTATATTTGTTGTATGGAAGGATTGTAAGTTGTTTATATCAGGCAGGTATCATCGGAACTTTACCTCATTTACATGGTCCATTGGTCAATGTTAAGTTTTCATAGTTAAGTTTGTTTCTTAGATACTATAAGCAGTGAACTATGTTTAATGCAAATATTGATTGTACGGTGTACATGTCTGTCTGGCATGGATAATCTTACTTTGACCCCATTTTCATGGTACATTCGGCAATGTTTATTTATCTTGGTCGGTTTCTCAGAAACTATTAGGAATAGGTCAACTATATTTGGTGAATATAATGATTGTAAGGTGTACATGCTTTTTTCGTTTGGTTTATCTGACCTTTTCCTCATTTTCTTATATCATATTAAGTTTTTGTGATACTTGTAGTAAAGCTTTTTATTCAAGACTATCAACATAAAAGCAATGGTTAGTAAAGGAAGCGAGAAATTTCGGTGTGAGCACTCTTGTATGATTGTAAATAGTTATCAAAGGTACCCGGATTTTAATTTAGTACGCCAGACGCGCGTTTGGTCTACATAAGACTCATCAGTGACGCTCATATCAAAATATTTATAAAGCCAAACAAGTATGAAATATATCAAAAGAGAATTTAAATGTCGGTTGAACAGGATTTACTGATGCTTCTTATTTGTAAACACGTTCTCCGTATAATATTGGACCGAAACCTCTTTTCTGTTCAAATGTCTTATAATATCATATTTATCTCTGACAAAATGATATGTAACATGTTATTATTGGTGACAATAAAAAACAAGTTTGTAGTGCACACTTCCAAAAGGAAATTCACTGGGTACGAAGAGTACCAAAACATCAAACGCTACATACATAAAACAAACATGCAAAAAAGGAGACAATGTTGTATTTATTGTGATATATAAAAAGTGACATTTATTCTTAATTGAAGTACAAAAGTACAAAATCATACAAATATAACATAAGCACATTCATCAATGGATAACGATGTTAAAATAAAAACTAGTGCTGATCTTATCATCATGACCATTTTTCCATAATGTTCATCAGTGACGCACATACAATTAATAATAGACTTAGGCTAATGGTACATGAAGAGTTTATACAGTCATTTTGAATCGTTATTCTTCCTTCTACACCTTTGGTAATTGGTTTGTTTGATTTTAAATATTTAATAAATACATTACTGTCCAAGGAATCTGAAATTATAAAAAAGAATAAATTTCGAAAGATGTGCAAATATAACAAAATGAATGTGCTAATACAAAAATTTAACCTGTTGATTTATTTTTTGTAATCTACATTTAATTTCAATTGAGAGCCAGTGCTTTAACTTAGATATTCAGTAAACATCCGTAATGTTCCTATATTAAATACCTCATAAATGTAACAGTATGATAATAACATTGAGTTTACACATGAATATAAATTCAATATTTAATATTGAATTTAATTTTATCTTACCTCCTATACATTTCTAGGAATATGATTGGTTAAAAGCGTCCGCGTGGAGACGGTGTATATTTGATATAAGGTTAGTAGGGAGGCGGGACTTAATTCATACACGGTTAGTAGTGGAGTTACGTCCCTTTCTATTCCATATTAGGTAAAAAGGGAGCCGGGGCATATGTCATACACGGTTAGTAGTGGTGTTGCGTCCCTTTATAAAAACAAAACGGTACTGAGAAAAATCTTAAAGGTTTCAACAGACGAAGAAATTGATGATTAAGATTGAAATAAATTCATAAAACACATTTAAACCTATTAAATTGTTATTGCTGGCATCTGTCTTTGTAGGATCAATGAAAGTAGTTTATTAATACCAATAGTATTGAAGACTTGCTTATTTTGATAGGTCACTAGTCTAAATTGCACACTTAAGATAGTCGGTTAGATAAATTCGTTACATAGTGTGCTGGTGACCTAATATGGTATATATGGGGTCAGTAAATTCCATATGTGAATTCGAGCTTCGCTCTCACCCCATATGGAATTTAATGACCCCATATATACCGTATTAGGTCACTAGCACACTATGTAACTAATTGTGTCGGGCTGCGTAAGTGATTGTAAGTGCATCGCGTTCCCATAATTTAGAGATTTTGTATGATAATTGCTGTGTCATTTGAGTACAAACAAGTGAGCCAGTATGAGTGCACAATTAGTATCCCAAATAAATGCCAACTTTTTATGAATTCAAACACAAATCCACAAAACCAAACAAATAAAGTTGTCAAATAAAAAAATATAGCATTTTGATGAAATCATCTACAGTGTATTTGTTTTGGAATCAGTGTGGTTCTCCACAAAATAAATATTATCATGGCTCAAAAACAAGGAGATCTTTATCTACAAATCCTTTTTTTTTTTGGTAGAAGTTCTGTTCAAGAGAATATGCAGTAGATCTTTCAATTAAGCATATGGCAGTGTAGTGTATACCGTAGAAACATCAAAAGATTTAATATCATAGGAAAATGTTGTGTTTTCGAAGTACATCTTTTAATGACAAACAAAACGTCTAATTCATTTATACTTTAATAATGTCTATTATATCTTGAATGAGAAAGACTCCTAAAAATAGTATATCAAAAATACCAAATGCCAAGGCAAATTCAAAAAGGGTTAGCTCTATAAAAAAACTGGCAAAATTAAAACGGCATAATTTGGTACATGTACAATTTCGGAATTGGTACAGGCATTTTCCAAGGAAAAAGATAATAAGTGTTGTGTGCATTGAATTCAGTAGCAGTCGAACGTTTTCATTGTTAGTCATTTCACGTTTAACATATAGTTTCCCAATGACAATACCAAATTCCCTTTCGTTTTTGCCTGATATATTCAATATATTATATGTGATGGTCAGTTTTTACAACTGAGATACTTACTAAATTCTGTATGATGAATTACAACTGAGATACTTACTAAACTCTGTATGATGAATTACAACTGAGATACTTACTAAACTCTGTATGATGAATTACAACTGAGATACTTACTAAACTCTGTATGATGAATTACAACTGAGATACTTACTAAACTCTGTATGATGAATTACAACTGAGATACTTACTAAACTCTGTATGATGAATTACAACTGAGATACTTACTAAACTCTGTATGATGAATTACAACTGAGATACTTACTAAACTCTGTATGATGAATCACAACTGAGATACTTACTAAATTCTGTATGATGAATTACAACTGAGATACTTACTAAACTCTGTATGATGAATTACAACTGAGATACTTACTAAACTCTGTATGATGAATCACAACTGAGATACTTACTAAACTCTGTATGATGAATTACAACTGAGATACTTACTAAACTTTGTATGATGAATTACAACTGAGATACTTACTAAACTTTGTATGATGAATTACAACTGAGATACTTACTAAACTCTGTATGATGAATTACAACCGAGATACTTACTAAACTCTGTATGATGAATTACAACTGAGATACTTACTAAACTTTGTATGATGAATTACAACTGAGATACTTACTAAACTCTGTATGATGAATTACAACCGAGATACTTACTAAACTCTGTATGATGAATTACAACTGAGATACTTACTAAACTCTGTATGATGAATTACAACTGAGATACTTACTAAACTCTGTATGATGAATTACAACTGAGATACTTACTAAACTCTGTATGATGAATTACAACTGAGATACTTACTAAACTCTGTATGATGAATTACAACTGAGATACTTACTAAACTCTGTATGATGAATTACAACTGAGATACTTACTAAATTCTGTATGATGAATAACAACTGAGATACTTACTAAACTCTGTATGATGAATTACAACTGAGATACTTACTAAACTCTGTATGATGAATTACAACTGAGATACTTACTAAACTCTGTATGATGAATTACAACTGAGATACTTACTAAACTCTGTATGATGAATTACAACTGAGATACTTACTAAACTCTGTATGATGAATTACAACTGAGATACTTACTAAACTCTGTATGATGTACTAAACTTCGTATGATGAATTACAACTGAGATACTTACTAAACTTTGTATGATGAATTACAACTGAGATACTTACTAAACTCTGTATGATGAATTACAACTGAGATACTTACTAAACTCTGTATGATGAATTACAACTGAGATACTTACTAAACTTTGTATGATGAATTACAACTGAGATACTTACTAAACTCTGTATGGTGAATTACAACTGAGATACTTACTTAACTCTGTATGATGAATTACAACTGAGATACTTACTAAACTTTGTATGATGAATTACAACTGAGATACTTACTAAACTCTGTATGATGAATTACATCTGAGATACTTACTAAACTCTGTATGATGAATTACAACTGAGATACTTACTAAATTCTGTATGATGAATTACAACTGAGATACTTACTAAACTCTGTATGATGAATAAGATTATTCTTTATAACGGTATAGCCATCACCACCTTTTATAACAAAATTCAGCGCAATCACTCTGTAAATCTTTTCGTCGTCAAGAAGCTGATATCTAGGAATCCAGCAGTCACCACATCTTGTTGAAATCGATACAACTCTGGATCCAGGGTCGTTGCATAAATCGTATGTAACCTGTATACCTGCATAAGGTGTTCATTAATTATTTAATTTGTTTTAACTATTTCAATGACATCTAAATATCTAACTATTGCTACTATGCAAATAAGATAAACGTTGCTTTTTATATTTGTACAAACCAAATTGCACGTATATGTCTGCTTTCAGCGAATATCGAAATATTATAAGTCCTGATTATCCTTGTGTTCGTATGGTACAGAAAAACATGTTGTGGGAATTATTCTTGTTTAGCATTTAAAGTTTATCTACATTATATTCAAAATGATCTTATTAAACCATGTCAATGATATTGCCCTGGTTATAAGACATGGGATACGTTGTACCACGGACAATAACAATGTCAATGGTAGTGCCCTGGTTATATGACATGGGATACGTTGTACCATGGGCAATAACAATGTCAATGGTAGTTCCCTGGTTATATGACATGAGATACGTTGTACCATGGGCAATAACAATATTAATGTCAATGGTAGGACCCTGGTTATATGACATGGGATACGTTGTACCATGGGCAATAACAATGTCAATGATATTGCCCTGGTGGTTATACGACATGGGATACGTTTTTACCACGGACAACAACAATCCATCAGCATGTATATCGACCAAGTACTAGTACTACATATGTATAAAATTGAGAATGGAAATGGGAAATGTGTCAAAGAGACAACAACCCGACCAAATAAAAATCAACAGCAGAGGGTCACCAACAGGTCTTCAATTTAGCGAGAAATTCCCGCACCCGGAGGCGTCCCTCAGCTGGCCCCTAAACAAATATATACTAGTCCAGTGATAATGAACGCCATACTAATTTCCAAATTGTACACAAGAAACTAAAATTAAAATAATACAAGACTAACAAAGGCCAGAGGCTCCTGACTTGGTACAGGCGCAAAAATGCGGCGGGGTTAAACATGTTTGTGAGATCTCAACCCTCCCCCTATACCTCTAACCAATGTAGAAAAGTAAACGCATAACAATACGCACATTAAAATTCAGTTCAAGAGAAGTCCGAGTCTGATGTCAGAAGATGTAACCAAAGAAAATAAACAAAATGACAATAATACATAAATAACAACAGACTACTAGCAGTTAACTGACATGCCAGCTCCAGACTTCAATTAAACTGACTGAAAGATTATGATTTCATCATATGAACATCAGGCACAATCCTTCACGTTAGGGGTTTAGTATCATACCATCATAACATATATGAGAAGAACATAACCCGTGTCATGCCAATAACTGTTTTTAAAGCAATTGCTTTTATGCTATCGCGTATGGCCATCTTTGTGACCCAGATCAGAGACTCCGCCCATATCAAGCCATAGTATTTTGTTAAACAGGCTCCTGGTCTGTCATTCTTTAACACCTATGTATGTTTTCTAATGCAATACATAGCTTGAAACTTTAAAAAAACGTTAGTGGATTTAAGAAGTTTCAGAATTAAAAAAAAAAAAAAAAAAAAAAAAAAAAAAAAAAGAAGTTTCAGAATATGTTCTTGTAGGTGTATTTTTGTATTTAAAGGGTCAACCGTTTGACTATCAAATAACATAGAAGTCCGAGTGAAAAAAAGTACATTTTTATAACTGCGATTCCGTTTTCCGCCGTTCGTACGATGTTTCAACAAAATATGGATTCATTTCAGTTGTTGATTTAGTATTGAAAATTTAACTGAATTATCTCCTATTAAATACGGTTTTATATGTTTAATTTGTGTTTCTTTAAGAGGTCAGGTGCTCTTGTTCATTCATAAAATTATCGTTCATTCATACATTTATCGTAAAATCAAAATCACTACACAGGTTAATGCATATTAAAAATGACTTTCTGCTAAAGTCTTTTATTTATATAAAGTCAAAACCTTCTTACACATGTACTTCTAACTAGACAACACTCATGTCAGGTTTAATTATTATATATAAGTCCCCAAACATTAACATGACAGCAATTGCTTTTACAGCCTTTAAGGCTTTGATTAGAATAAATGTGTTTAGTTCCGATGCAAAGACCTTATCAGTGACTCAATATTAACGCCAAAATATGCAATCTTTAATGACTTGACAACAGTATCGTAATAATATCCTTTCTTAATAAGTCTATTCAAAGGTTTTGTAAGTTTCTGAGGTGAATACTGACACCTTTGTGCTTTATAAAGAATATTTCCATAAAAAATTGGATGTGAAATACCTGAACGTATTAGAAGTCTGCATGCATTTTTGTTAAAAAAATTGCTTATGTCTAGAAACATTCAAGATTAGTTAAAATTTCAAAATACAACCTTTTCTTATCGGTTTGATTTAAGGATTTATTTGAAGTTCCTTTTAACACAAATGCTTGCAATATTGATGCCATTTTATTAATTGTAAAACTTGTATAAAAAAATATATTTACCTAACTTCGTTTTATGAGTTAATTTATTTTGTGCAGAATGATTTAATGAAATTAAGATTAAGCCATACATCAACGAATTTTGCCTCTAGCAAATGTAACTGATTATTTCACAGGATATAACTGAAATTTGTTTTATTTCCCTTCGTAGGTTGCATATATACTGAGATGTAGCAATCTGATGATCAATTAGTAGGCTATTATGAAAACGTTAGGCAATTGCATCGTGATTAATTAATAACCAGTGCACTGTAAGTTGTAACATTTAATAACTGGAAGAAAACAATTTGAACAGTCCTGATAATTATCAAAGGTACCAGAAATATAATTTAGTACGCCAGA
This sequence comes from Mytilus edulis, assembly GCF_963676685.1. Lineage (NCBI taxonomy): Eukaryota > Metazoa > Mollusca > Bivalvia > Mytilida > Mytilidae > Mytilus > Mytilus edulis. The sequence goes on along the minus strand of NC_092353.1, from coordinate 24,477,094 downwards.
CGCTGAACCTTACCAATATGTTCATTTTGGATTTGCTCTAGTCGAACTATTGCAGCACCTAATTTCATACGGTACTAGCAGGTTTTTTTTTTCTCTTATGTTATTCATTTTAACCGTAGTATTGCCCTTCTGTTCGACCTATAGTTATAAAAAGTCCCCTTGGTATCCTCTCCCATTTTGATAATATCGTAGCCATATCATTGCAAATCGAATGCTTGTGGTCGTCGATTCTATCATATATGTGATTTCTATGCTACTTCATGTATTACTTCGTTTAGTTGTATCCATTTCTTTCTAGTCTTTTTCAAGATGGTTTGGTAAAGTCTTAGACTAGCATAATTTAGGCCTTGTTTTAATTATGGGCGCAATTTATGTGCCATTAAGCGTTTACTCTAAATCAACTCTTGGTTGACAAACCTATTTAAGGACGTTACAATTGTCCACAATAATAATAACGTTAGCTACTTGTGAAACTATTGTAAATATTCACCCAACAAAACGATACCTATCCCATTTTAATATTGAGTGTAAAATGTTTTTGTTTTGATAAAATCGCTTGAAAGTATTTGAAAATAGTAAGGTCAATACAATTCTCCGAAGTTATCGATTGATTCTTTGACATTTATAGGAGAATGCATGATGGAATGATTTACACCTGAATTTTGATCTACAATTAATACTGTAAATAGTTTATAATTTAATCATTTTGTGATAGAATAACTTGTGTCATGTTTATTATATATGACCCTTTGGAATCTGAAATTAAGATGATCTAACAAATTCTTATTGTATCTTATCCGATCTTAATTGATTTCTAAACCACTATATGTCCACTAATTACCTGAGACTTGGAGGAAAGCACCTGGTCTGTCTATAGGATCGTAAGATTCTACAGAATGTTCAAATGCAGCTCTTATGTACTTTCCTTTTATTGTGATAACATCTACCATGTTTCCGAAAGGCATTGTTGTTAAAACATCGCCTTTAGATATATTTCCTAAAATTACAAAGATAATGTATATATATATATATATATATATATATTTTTTTGAGAGCCCAGGTGGTCGTGTGGTCTAGCGGGACGGCTGCAGTGCAGGCGATTTGGTGTCACGATATCACAGTAGCATGGGTTCGAATCCCGGCGAGGGAAGAACCAAAAATTTGCGAAAGCAAATTTACAGATCTAACATTGTTGGGTTGATGTTTAGACGAGTTGTATATACATTATGTACACAGCCATGTATCACCATTATTGATGGCGATCCGATGGATACATCTGTTGTAGGGTTGTCACTGACTCAGACGTACTTATAAATATAATTATTTTCTGTGACTGTATCTTACATTAATTTGTAGGATCCTTTACTATAGATAATTTAGCTGATCTGTAACAATAACATCTTCATGCCTTATATATCATGTACTGTAGTACGCCGCTAGATTAAAACTGACGTGGAAAGGTAACACATGCCCACCGAAAGCTCTTTTTTTGAGAGCCCAGGTGGTCGTGTGGTCTAGCGGGACGGCTGCAGTGCAGGCGATTTGGTGTCACCATATCACAGTAGCATGGGTTCGAATCCCGGCGAGGGAAGAACCAAACATTTGCGAAAGCAAATTTACAGATCTAACATTGTTGGGTTGATGTTTAGACGAGTTGTATATACATTATGTACACAGCCATGTATCACCATCATTGATGGAGATCCGATGGATACATCTGTTGTAGGGTTGTCACTGACTCAGACGTACTTATGAATATAATTATTTTCTGTGACTGTATCTTACATTAATTTGTAGGATCCTTTACTATAGATAATTTAGCTGATCTGTAACAATAACATCTTCATGCCTTATATATCATGTACTGTAGTACGCCGCTAGATTAAAACTGACGTGGAAAGGTAACACATGCCCACCGAAAGCTCTTTTTTTGAGATCCCAGGTGGTCGTGTGGTCTAGCGGGACGGCTGCAGTGCAGGCGATTTGGTGTCACGATATCACAGTAGCATGGGTTCGAATCCCGGCGAGGGAAGAACCAAAAATTTGCGAAAGCAAATTTACAGATCTAACATTGTTGAGTTGATGTTTAGACGAGTTGTATATACATTATGTACACAGCCATGAATCACCATCATTGATGGCGATCCGATGGATACATCTGTTGTAGGGTTGTCACTGACTCAGACGTACTTATGAATATAATTATTTTCTGTGACTGTATCTTACATTAATTTGTAGGATCCTTTACTATAGATAATTTAGCTGATCTGTAACAATAACATCTTCATGCCTTATATATCATGTACTGTAGTACGCCGCTAGATTAAAACTGACGTGGAAAGGTAACACATGCCCACCGAAAGCTCTTTTTTTGAGAGCCCAGGTGGTCGTGTGGTCTTGGGGGACGGCTGCAGTGCAGGCGATTTGGTGTCACGATATCACAGTAGCATGGGTTCGAATCCCGGCGAGGGAAGAACCAAAAATTTGCGAAAGCAAATTTACAGATCTAACATTGTTGGGTTGATGTTTAGACGAGTTGTATATACATTATGTACACAGCCATGTATCACCATCATTGATGGCGATCCGATGGATACATCTGTTGTAGGGTTGTCACTGACTCAGACGTACTTATGAATATAATTATTTTCTGTGACTGTATCTTACATTAATTTGTAGGATCCTTTACTATAGATAATTTAGCTGATCTGTAACAATAACATCTTCATGCCTTATATATCATGTACTGTAGTACGCCGCTAGATTAAAACTGACGTGGAAAGGTAACACATGCCCACCGAAAGCTCTTTTTTTGAGAGCCCAGGTGGTCGTGTGGTCTAGCGGGACGGCTGCAGTGCAGGCGATTTGGTGTCACGATATCACAGTAGCATGGGTTCGAATCCCGGCGAGGGAAGAACCAAAAATTTGCGAAAGCAAATTTACAGATCTAACATTGTTGGGTTGATGTTTAGACGAGTTGTATATATATATATATATATGTACTACAGATATCAATAAATTCATACGAGAACCCACTTTGAATTGAAAAAAAAAGTTTTGCAGTTCAATGTTTTTTTTATTGTTTTCCTCATATAGTTAATCGTGTTTCATTCTGTTTTAGTTTGTAACCCGGATTTGTTTTCACTTCGGTTTATGACTATTAAAACAGCGGTATACTCCTGTTACCGTTATGTACATTTGAGTTCATATTTACAGAGAACAAATGGTTAATTGTTTACTTTATACATAATATATCAAAAGCGATACATTAAAATAACATGTTTTGTTGCTAAGCGACTATAGAACAAGAACGGTTGATCTCAAACTTTAAAGTTGTGTCATCCATTGATTCAAACTGTTTGTCTTAAACAAGGAAAATGACAGGCTTATCAAATACAGGTTAATGTGCGCACTTTTTTCTTTATTAGTAACGACTGAACTGGTGTCTAAATGGCCATTGGGTTAACGTCTACTTGTTCTGATTCCACTATGATTAGAATATATATTTTGATTTTTTTATTACGTAGGCTTATGCATAATTCGGAGTTTAGTATGACGTTCATTATCACTGAACTAGTATACACATTTGTGTCGGGGCCAGCTGAAGGACGCCTCCGGGTGCGGGAGTTTCTCGCTGCATTGAAGACCCATTGGTGGCCTTTGGCTGTTGTCTGCTCTATGGTCGGGTTGTTGTCTCTTTGACACATTCCCCATTTCTATTTTCAATTTTATTATTTCGCATTGACCTGTAACCACACTTTTTTTTATACATCTAATTGAGCGTTTATTAAATTTGAACTATATAGTTAGTAGTCGATAAGTTTAGAATATCTAGTACCTTGTCCTATAGGGCTCCTAATTCCTCCAGAATTTAAGATAGCAATAGGCTTGTCTGTCCAGGAGTCGTTTTGTGAATATCTAGATGCATGAAAAGTGACCATGCCATCCGTGATTAAATTTCCTTTGAAAACATAATAGGACAAATTCATAACAGTTAGTGCTAAGTGTAGTAGTGTATTTTTACCAGAACTAAATATCATTGTAAATTGTACTAACTAAAAGTATTTAATATAATAAAATTTTATATAAATTTTAAAGAATTGCAATGATTTTCTATAATGTCCTCCAATTCTAATTTTCAAACAGCTAGTACTTTAATAGTAGAAGTAGAAATAAAACAGTTAGTAATTTCATATGTAGAAATAAAACAGCACTATTTTATATTACTAGATTAAATTTATTGCATTTGTAAACACATCGTAATGAGTCTATAATTCAATTAAATTTTCTGATAAGACGTATCAGATCATAAAAGCCTTTCAAATGTCAATTAATACTGTTATCTTTTTGAATAATTCAAGCATTCCACAAAATGTTTGCCTTTCATTAAACAAGATTCTATCATTTAAACCAATGTTGTCGTTCATGTAAAATTACCGTACGAATCCATTTGTTCAAATAAATCTTCTTCACAATGTCAAAAATTGCAATTTTAACTCAGTTTTAAGAGAGAAATTGTCTTTCTTTCCAAAATAATCTCTTTTTTACATTTCACTCCCTGTTTTTTTCATGGAACTTTTCCGTTTTCTTAATCAATAATTAAGTTAGTTACCAATGCTAATAGCACAAATGTATAGGGTGTGCTATTCTAGATTTCTCAACATGGAAAAAATAATTACAAATTTGCAGATCTTAGATTACCATAATTAATATGTGTTATAAAGCAATCAGTCAAGCACATGGTATGTTTAGATATAAAACATAACAAAATAACAAAATAACAAAATAACTATAATAACACTATACAAAGTATACAAACAAAAATTAAGTTTACTTAGTATAATTGTCCCAGATAATATTATACCATACCTAAATTACATTCATGAAGCCTGCAAACTTTATTGTCACCTTCTAAATATACTGCACTGTAACCTACAATTTTATTCTTTTCCTTTTCAACTGCTGGTTTCATGGTATCAAGAATTCGTTCTATGGCTGGGTCTATTTAAAAAAAGAAAAAGGAAAATAGGATTTCTTACTTCGTCAAATATTTTTTTGGTATTCGATTCAAAAGTCCCGTGGTGATACTGTAACCTTAATTGGTTTTTTTTTTCTGTCAACCAGGTAGCATTTTAAATATTCAAAAAATGTGACAGACTTTTCTTCGCCGATGGTCTTTCGTTTATTTTCGTTTATTTGACACCTGTTGATTATCGCCTTTTGACCTTTTTGCAGTGTGTGTCATATGCGAATGCATACAGTTTCATCGTGGCGTATTTACATTTATTTTCATTGAACAACTTGGATGTCAAGAGTACTTATAAATATTCTACTGAACTTAAAGTACTGAATATTGATGTTGATGGCAAGTTGAACATTGCACATTTTCCGCGTTTTTGTAAAATCTTGCATCAAAGTAAACTTTACTCACGAAATTCAGTTTTGTTTTTACTATTTCTTTATTGTCATTTTAAGGATTTCAATTACAAAATATGTTATCAATGTATTAGTGTTGTCAAGTGGTAAAGTTGATGAGAGCGGTAATACCCATTTGTGAGATCTGCTCACAAGCATTCTAGCTTTTGGGAAGCTAGTTGGCATGTATATAAGATACATTTTGCGCTACTGCATATCAGTGTTGCACATGCTTTTCTGGTTGTTATTTGCAAAAATAAAGAATGTTTCCCTTTGGGGAAAGCTTGTACAATATTAAACACAAGTGAATGCTTCGACTCTCTGTAGTCGAGGATAATTTCCATAGAAGTATTTCCAAAAAGATCTTTGGAAATTACAATGTATCGATTGTTTATCACTTATCTTGTCATTCATCAATTTATGAACAAATTCAGAAACTCCATAGAAAATCAAAATTATATCAACCGTTAAGGTGAAAATGAATTATTCTCTCTTTTTGAACAAATTCATTTAGTAACGCAACCTGCTTTTTCAGTGGTTGTTAATTTAATAGATTAATTCGGCTTATACTTTATCAACATTCTGAGCACATGTTCTAAAAATTACAATTTGCTTTGCATACTTCTGGAGTATAGAAATTTCAATTATAATAGAAGAAAGTTCAATGCAATTATTAAACTTTTTAACGACATTATTGTTTCTTTTCTTTTAAATCTAAATGCATAATTATTTCAATTTTTCTTTTGGTTTTATGTATATGTAATTATAGATCAATGAAATTACACCAACTGGGAGCAATTCAGAAGTCAGTCATTTTCAACATATTAGCGATAGATACATTCTAAGAAGTCTTCAAAATTGCATTAATAATATGAACATTTCTGAGTATAAATATTTACCGAAATCAATTTTACCTTCCGGAGCACCTGAGATCACCCCTAGTTTTTGGTGGGGTTCGTGTTGTTTATTCTTTAGTTTTCTATGTTGTGTCGTGTGTACTATTGTTTTTCTGTTTGTCTTTTTTATTTTTAGCCATGGCGTTGTCAGTTTGTTTTAGATTTATGAGTTTGACTGTCCCTTTGGTATCTTTCGTCCCTCTTTTATTTGAGAACTGTAATTTTCTAATTTGCTTTATTAACATGTGGCCTACATTCGTTCTTTTAACTTAAAGTCACTTAGATATCTATGTTGATTTAGCTGAGCTGATTTAATCAGTTGACATGAATTAGCAGCTTTCAGGGAAGTTGTTGAAACATGTGTCCTTGAAGCCTCGGTCACAACTTAACGGATAGATCGAACGGATAACTTTATTTTCCATACGTTCATGTCCGTTAGACGTCCGTCTATATCCGTTTCATGTCCGTTTAGAGTATGTTTTATCTGTCGACGTCGATGTTGAACGAATGTGAAACGGACTTCTACCGGACGCATAACGGATAAAACTGATGATAAACGGATCTGAAACGGATAAATGCCAATATAAAATTTATCGTCAGAAATGCCAATTGTTGGAATGTCAGATTTATTAAGTGTCATGAATTCTTATTATTCATAATCGATCTTAGAGTAAGAGCACATCTTCACTATCAAACAGCTCTTATTCAGGCCAGACACTACCCTTTGGCATTTTGCAGAACAAATTTAAATCAAACCCAGTTAAACAAAAAGTTTTTGAATATTTATGCGATTAACTTGTATTATTATTGTCGCCTTTAATTTTTCCGTATATCTTGTTCATCCGTTTTATCCGGTACGCTTCCGGTATATGAACGTTTAAATGCGGTATTCGTCCGTTGGATGTACGTTCGACATCCTTTTTGTCCGGTACGTTCCCGTTTCTAGTACGTTGCATATCCGATGTGTGTCCGTTATGCATTCGTTACGGTCCATTATATTTGGTCAGTACATCGACAGACTCCCAACGGATAACAATTTTGTCAATGGACAACTTTTATTTTCATCCGTTAAGCGTCCGTTCGTGCTATCCGGTAAGGTATGACCACAACTACACGCTATCAATTACATCATTAGAAATGCATCAACAACCTGAAAGACAAAGCTTTTATACTTCTTCATCTATGATCTATCTTTAACCGGTCGTCCATGTGTACTAAATCTTTGGAACCCCGCGGAGACTGTCATGATTTACTAATTGATCCTATATTTCAACAGCAGGTACAACTTCTTTTCGAGGACCTTTGTGTTTGTTCAGAATGCAAGGCGTAGCAACTACTGGTTTAAATTGGGACATAGAATCAAATGCCTCGTATATGGGAAAAAAGTAATAAAAGGTACCAGGATTAGAATTTAGTACGCCAGACGTGCGTTTCGTCTACATTAGACTCATCAGTGACGCTCATATCAAAATATTATAAAGCCAAATAAGTACAAAGTTCTTAATCAACAAGTAAAAAAAAATCAACGCTTTGCACGATGAAGAACCATAACAACAACTCTGATGAATTGGTAGGCGACTGCTGCAAGGCAAACATTTTAATCCTGTTCAATCACTTTTTAAAATAGCAGTCTAATTTTACCGCCCTTCATCCCAGTTGATCACTGAAGTTCACAATGATCAATAAATCAAGTACACGAGTCTCACTAGTCTTTAAGTTACGTGTTGATAAACATTTGTTGAAAAGCTTTGTTTTTATACAATATATGATATAAATAACAGGCAGTTTGTTAGACTAAGATGTTCCATCGTTTTGAATTGTGCAACCAAAAAGTACAATAACAAAAATACCGAACTCCGAAGAAAATTCAAAAGGGATAGTCCGTAATCAAATGGCAAAATTAAAAGCTAAAACACAATAAACGAAAAAATAACACCTGTCATATTTCTGACTTGGTACAGGCATTTGTTCATGTAGAAAATGGTGGATCTAACCAAACACATCCTAATTACATATCGACGAATTTATGTAAATACTTAGTCTAGTATCTTTTTTTTTATTTTCATATTATAGTTGAAATGCATACCTTGTGCAGTAGAGCTGTCCAAAAGTATGGGTTCACCATTCCAGCTGTCTACATCTCCGTCACTGTTAAAGGTGACGTTCAGGAATCCTAAGTATTTTCCTGCCCAGAATGTTTGAACCACGAGAACTTTCCGACCATTACTTTGAGTGATGATGGTGGGATATGGTCCTTCTGGTTGTTCATTTGAAGGCTGTTTACCTATAATTTTAAAACAATCTGTAATCATATTTTCTTTTTTTTTTGGTAGGAAATGTTTGCAATGGAAAAGAGGTAATGCCGAATTCCTTTCTTTGTTTCGCCCATAGATTGAAAATCGCAAATTTGCTTAGACTATTAGAAAAAAAGTTGAAAATAAAGAAAATAAAAAAAATACCAAACTCCGAGGAAAATTCGAAACGGAAAGTCCGTAATCAAATGACAAAATCAAAACCGTAAAAACATCAAACGACAGAATAACAACTGTCATATTTCTGACTAGGTACAGTCATTTGCTTTTGTAGAAAACGATAGATTAAACCTGTTTTTGAGGCTATCTAAACCTCTGACTTGAATTTAGTCATAAAATAAGACTAAAAATTCAACAAATATTAATAATTTTTAATTAGTGCTGTATATTGCTGTTGATGACAAATTTTGTAAGATATTGCCCATTTAATTCTTTGTAGAAGGTAATCGAATACGAAAATGAATAACAATATCTTTAGTTATTATACGTTTAGTACAGACACGTAGGTGTAATACTGTAAATATCAGTTTAGTTTGAAAGTTATTTTGATAATGACCAATATTTGAAACAAATTCATAGTAATTGATTCTGTCTCTGTGCATGCATAAGTCAATAAAAGTATTAATTTAAGTTTTAAGTTTAAACCCTTAACTGAGTATTGCATGTGTCTCATATTATTTCATGTTTCGTTCGTTTGGTTGATACAGTGTTTGCTCTTATCCTTTGTCAATTTGTTAAGTGATCTATAAAGTACATAATTATTCACCAGGTGTTAAACAACACTTTGTAAGTAATAGACCAAAAAAATGATAAACACAAATTCCTTTTCCAACAACCCAAGAACATATCTTTTGATTCATTTTACTATATATCGCACATGTAAATACATAAAACAATAGATCAATTACAGTAAAATTTTCATATAAAAAAGTGTAGCATGATCTCTATACAAACGCTGTAAGGTAAAGGTATTTGCGTATGTAAAACGATTTTTCGGGACTTTGAAAATGTGCAGCACGATATGGATCTTAATTCAGATCGCCAATTTTTCTTCTTCTTAGAATTAAAATCAATCCTCATTTTAAAATAAATTGATAACAAAAGTAGTCAGTAAGACGATGCTTGCTCATATCAACCAACCAGTATAGAGAAAACTGTGTGTATGACCTCCGACGAGTACATCAAGCCCGTCAACTGCCGCTGCAAGCTTTTTGTCTCTTCCATATCCATAGTGACCCACTCCAATAATTATCTCTACTCCTTTACTTTTTAGCGCTACAACCTCTTTCCGGACGGCCTCTACTACTGGTTTAAAGGATACCGTGTCACCTAAAATTAAGATGCTAAGATAAACAAGTATATATATGCTAAGACAAAAAAGCTTTAAAGACATGAATTATGCTGGCTCTAGACTTTACCTTATTTACAGTTTTGTTACCCCTGTGTTGTTTATTTTTTGTGAAAGAAAGAAAGCATTATGCAAGCTCAAAAAATTGTAAATCAGCTGGAGTAGACAACATCAGTGCAGAACTCCTAAAGTCAGATGAAGAAACAACAACATCAATACTAAACACAATATTTAGTAGAATGTGGGAGGAAGAAGTTATACCTATGGACTGGGAAGAAGGACTACTAGTTAATCTAAAAAGGGTGATATGAAGAATTGCGACAACTGGAGAGGTATATCTTTACTATCTGTATCTGCAAAAGCGTTCCTTCGAGTTATTGCCAAGCGAATAATAGATGCTTTAGATGACACCCTGTGGAAAGAACAAGCTGGTTTTAGAGCAAAAAAGGGTGTAGTGACAACATATTCACACTCAGAAAGATTATATAACAGTGCATAGAATGTTGTGGACTTCGAAAAGGCCATTGATAGCTTGGACAAAACAGCATGTGGTAAATAATGAGAACATACGGAATACCAGATAAAATGATTAACATGATCAAACTATAGATGCTGTGATCTACAAAATGGAACCCAATCCACCTGGTTCAATGTGCAATCTGAAGTAAGACAAGGATGATTCATCTCCCCCTTCTTTTCCTCATTTTCGTCGACTGATGCATGAGAAGAACACTTGAGAATAGAACAACTGGAATAAGATGGTCGATGAACTCAATCTTAGAAGACCTAGATTTTGCAGACGACATATGCCTATTATTTACGAATCGAACAAACATGCAGAACAAAACATCAAGACTACATGCGACTGCTCTATCTGTATGTTTAATGATAAAAACACACAAAAGACAAAGATAATAAGCCTAAATGACAAAAATATAAAACAGCCAAAACACTTCAAGGAAATAACATAGATGAAGTGGAAAATTTTACCTATCTTGGCACAAATATCAGCCAGGACAACGGAACAAGCAAAGATATAATGGCAAGAATCAACAAAGCCGGAACTTCTTTCTGCAGATTACGAACAATATGGAAAACAACATTCAATATCCAGGTCCACAAAAATCAAAATCAATAGCAATGTGAAATCAGTTTTGCTATATGGTACAGAGTCATGGAGGGTTATCAAATCTGACTTCAACAATCTGTCATCATTCCATAATACGTGTCTTTGTAAAATTTGCAAGATCTTCTGGCCAAAAACCATCAGTAATAAAGACCTATACAATCTAACTTTACAAAGACATCGGAGTAGAAATTAAAGAAAAACGATGGAAATGGATTGGTCATGTTCTGCGAACAGACAAAGATGACATCACAAAGATAGCTCTTTGTTGGACACGAGCAGAGGGGAAAAGAAAGAGAATGAGACCAAAAAGAAACATGGCGACGCACAATAGAGAGTGAACTGAGAATCATGAGAATGACATGGGGAGAGGCAGAAAGGAAGGCACACGACAGGCAAAAGTGGAAGGTTTAGGTAGTGGCCTCATGTGAAAGGTAGCACAAAGAGGATTAAGTAAAAGTAAGTACCCATGTGTACTTTGTACTACCATTATACAAAACTCAAACATTGACAAAACGATTGGAAATTTATTTTTTGAAGATTCACTTTTTCGCAACTCAAAAGTTGCTGATTTTGCTTAATTTGGGATTGATATTATATAAGTATTTCACTAGCAAACACTAAAGAAATTCCAGAACAGAAAAACAGGAATTTTTCAGTTGTTTAGAACTTGAATTCGATTTTCCCACTTTCAAAGAAACATTTTCCATAACATTTTTTTATTTTATTTTGACTGCCTCTGCAGGTAAAGGTCAGAAATGTTACTGGTAGAAGGTCATTAATTGATACAAAAAGAGTTTCTGTGAGAATTGTTAAACGTGCAGAGAACGTGGAACATTACATCAATTTTTTTACCCCATCTCGACAGGACGTGGAAACATATTCATATCCTTGACAATGACAAAAATAATACCACGTAACCATGGTGTTGTTGCCGGAAGAAAGAAGATCATGAACAACAAATGGAATTTTTTAACGACCGTGACTGGCTATACAGCCCTTGCACGGTCGGCTAAGATCACGAAACCGCATTTCTGTATTCTTTATAGTCAGCTGTTGGGGTTAATTCTTGTACAAAAACAATACAAATTTTCGGCGGGTTTTGCGGCAAGACGCTTACTGTTGTAAATTGTGTGTTGTCCACTGAATTTCTGTTGAACAAGTAAGTAATTTATAGACAAACAAGATCTTAATCACTGGTAGGATAAAATCGCGCGCCTCTATGGTGTCTTTTAAGAGCGATCGCATTGACTACAGAGATCTAGAGTAAAATATATGAGCAATTCTTAGCAAATCTAGCAGTAAAAAAATTGTGGATATCACACAGATAAAAACATCCATGATTTATCTCCTATCTATAGAAGTGTGGGGATAGATTTCTAAAACAACCTTGTTTATCACTTAGAACTATAAATCATGTAACAAATAAGAACTGAACAACTTTTATCTCATTATTTACACAATGTAAGAATACTTCACAGATAACATATCAAGCTCATGCCAAAAATACGTCGAGTACATTTTATATTGTTTACTTATATGTCCACTTTTGATTAAAATGCATATATCTGTATTAGTGTTATCCAAGTGCAATCGTCTATTTCCTTATATGCAACTATAATTTAAGATTTCTACGCCGCCTAAGTTCTGTCAGAAATACACTGTTCTATTTCAACATTCCCATTGACCTGATTATTAACTTATTTCACCGAGATTTCTTTTTATAATACTTTATTATATTTTTGATGAGAGTTATTATATGCTTAAATTGTTTGGATGGTTAAATCTCAATCTATCAGTTATACTTAGCAAATCCAAAAGTGAAAAAATGAGGATATCACATGGCTAAAAAAAAATCATGGTCTATCACCTATAGATATAAAGGAATAGATTTCTAAAACAACACTGTGTAACATTCTATCTCCAGAAAGAGGGGTATTTGTCTATACGCTACTTGTCTTTTAAAAACAATCTAATAGAGAGTTACTTTCATTAACGTAAATTCGACTCCTATATATCTTTTCATGTCTCAGTCAAATATTTAAGATATAATAGCTTGAATTTATTGAATTTAATCTTTTACCACTGTAACCAGAGACATATAAACACGTTTATATATATAATATATATGTCTAAGCTACATTTATATCCAAAATGGAAATACATCACTATTCGATTCACAAGAACGACTAGGCAATTTATCACTGAACATTTTTTTTTTTAGATAAACACCTATTGTATTCCATATGATAACACGTAGTACTTCTTTAAAAAGAGATACCGACGCCGGCAAATGGAAGCATAGTTTTAGAACATCAAATGCAATCTATTCAGTCTTTTAGTCCTTGTTTTGACACCAGGGTCTGACAGTTCTGAAAGTGGATCACACTCACTTGTCTTAAGCAAATATGAATAAATAGGGTTAATTAAATTTTATAGGTATATAGATTATTTTCTCAGAGACAAGTGCCTGTGAAACAAAATATAAACAATGTAACACGCAACAACTTTTATTAAAAAAACTGGTTTCATAATTTGAAAAACAAGTCAATGATAGCTACATAAATTTGATGATTATTATGCACGCAAACTCTATTGGCGCGTATAAACAGACGGAGAACAAAGCGAGAGTTCTTTTCACAAAGTTAACATGTAGTTGAATATGCCATATTTATTTTTTTACCAATAAATGTATAACGATTCTTAATTGTGACTATCAGTTTTTTGGGGGTTTTCTTACGTTCCTTGCAATCACAATGAAGTTGTAATAGAGTCATTTTCATAACAGCGTAGACATGACCATTTCGCGCGCCCAGGTTACCAATTGACTGGGTCAGATTAAGTGAACATTCTTTTGTAACGATATTATCAAAATGTAATATTTTCTTCTTATTTCTCCTTTTATTTCATTAGCAACTCTCAATGAAATATTTGAAAATTCCTATAGGGATGCATATTGTTACCATAGCAGTACATTCTTACAGATTCTAGCGCTCGTTAATGGAAAATAAACAGACGCCATGGTTAAAAATTTGTAAGGGTTCCGCGGAACCAAGTGTCTCGCCTACTCTTTCTGTTAATCGCAGGATCAACAAAAATGAGGAAATAAATCAATAAAATATTCCTGTTGATATTATCTTTAAATTGTAAGAAGCTTCTGTCCAAATTTGGTAAAAATCCAGGATAGTTTATGAATCTAATACTGTTTAAAAACTTTTAACTGCAGACTAAATGTAATGTCAACTGGAAGAAAACCAAATTTCCTTCTAGATACTAGCTTTTGATCATAAACAAGCTTCTGTCCAAGTTTGGTACAAATCCAAAATAGTATAAGAAAGTTAAATTTTAAAAAGCTTAACTACAGAGTGAATGTGTTGTTTCCTGGCAGAAAATCTAAGTCCATTTACAAGTAAAATACAAAAAAATGGAATTTTATTTTTACAAAATTTCCTTCTAGATACTAGCTTTTGCTCATTAAAAAGCTTCTGTCCAAGTTTGGTACAAATCCAAAATAGTATAAGAAAGTTATTTAAATTTTAAAAAGTTTAACCACTAGGCGAGTGTAATATTTGAAAAAGACGTCTAGTTAAGGACTTTAATGCACCCACCTAACACACGGCTAATTTCTTTTTTAAATGAAAGAATAATGATTTAACTTTGATTTTTGCCCGGTCGTCACAAAATCGTACGGTGCAGTTTTTGTAAAATTGACGTTTATTTCAGAAATTAGTTGAAAATTATAAAATTACGACATGTTTTTCAAGCAAAGGAAATTAGTTGTAAGTTTTCTTTTAGACAGAATAATTAAGTGAATTAGATTCTTAAAATAATGAAAAACAATATATACAACTGTAAGTCCGCATGCTTTTGCATTCCTTCTAAATATTTGACATTTTGTACGAAAATTTTCATAATCCTGACCTTTTCGGATCTACAATTAAATTTTTATCAAATGCTTTTGCATTCTATCCGTTTTAGAACACACCAAATTACTCATCAGTTATCGTTTTTTCATTCAAGATCAAGACTTTATCTCAACATTTCTTTAAAATCACGAATTTCTGTAATTTTATGATGTTGGGTAAAATCACTATAGTTTCCGGAATCCCTTATCTATTTCGTTATCGTTTTTTTACTGAATATATTAGTCGATTTCCGTGTACTTAATAGTGCTATTAGAGTACGATAAATCATATTTAAACGGTTCTATTTCTATCTTTAACTTCAGTGTAGCTTAAATATATATAAAATCGTCCGAAATTAAGATCAAATCAAAGTAAAACATAGTTTTTGAGGTCTGTAGAATTCACCCCTTTCTAAATAAGGAATCGTATCGGAAAATTGTAGAAAATCTTCCGAGTCGTGTCAAATTTTCACAGTCCAGTTCACAAGGAAACCATTCCTATGCTAAAAATCAAAAACTATCCATTGATTGACAAAGATATTCATAGTCTGTCATGCATTTACTACATAGAAACTATGTAGTTAAACACTAAAGTGAAGATACAGTTGTATTGCCGCAGTGGAAAAAACGAAAAGATGAAGTTTACAGAAGACTGGTCGATGAATATGAAAAAAAGGAAAACATCCCATTTGAAAATACAAAATATCATAAGAGTTGTTATAAATATTTTTTGTCTGTACAAAGATTTTGTACTACATGTACCAATTCTACCGACCAGTCTCTTCTTATATATCAACGAGGGCAGTAGATCTACAACTCATTCTGATTTGTCTGTTTGTATATTTTGCAAATGTATAAAGCCTATAAGCAAGTTACACAACTTCATAAGATATTCCCTGAGGAGCAAACTCAAGCTGTATTGAGTGTTACAACATATATATCTCCTACCATGATCTGATTTACAAAATAACTCATAACAATTTTACTATTAAATCTTTATACCATCGAGCTTGCATCGCTAAATATTTGATACAAAATTTGAAAGTAAAGTGCTATTCAATTCTGAACATAAAACAGCTTTTACTAACATTTCGACGATTAAAGATGACGTGCCTGTACACAAGAAAGTATTCTGGTTAACAACTTTAATTACTTGATCAGTTAACAGGGCGCAATTTCTGCCCGAGTATCGCCGCCAAGAAAACTACACAACATATTATCGGCTTCAACAAAAACTAAAAATATATGGTCAATTTATAGTTGCATGTATACAGCATCAACAAGGCCAAGGCACATCCAATATTGTATACAGTAGCTCTATAATTTTGTCTTATGCCGTAATGACAGAAAATAACTCGTTTAAAATGACTGTGATATACAGTCTGCCAAATTTAAAGATCTGAGCAGTGACTGCGAAACTGGTTACAAGCACTTTATACAGCTACTAGTATTTTACGGAAGCAGATATAGGGTAAAGTTGTAATCCAAAGATGAATATCCATTATCTAAAAACATTTCACTGGATTATTCAATTGAAATTATGCCACCTGCTTTAAAAACATTTCTGTATTGCCTTTTGGATGAAGGCGCATCTGCGGCAGTTAATAAAGCGTACGATATTCCTATTGACAAAGTTCTTAGATGTATGGCTTTAGTAGAATGTATATTATCTATAAATATCTTTTTTTACTCTTTTTCATTTAGGTTTATTATTACAAATGCACCGTATTTATGTACACACCTTTGAGATACTATTAACAAGTTTGACTGCTCAGGAGATTAGAAAATTTAAAATGGGGCATACATTCTACATGGCAGTATTTTTCTTCTGGGGGTCAACATTTTATCCAAGATTGATTGATTGATTGTTAGTTGCTTAACGTCCAGTGGCAAATATTTCATGCATATTCAGGACGAGAACAAGTTCACAACAAATACAATAGGCAGGTCTTTTCACAACAGAGGCCAAAAGGGACGATAGCCGGAGCAATTTCGACTGCCACCGGAAAATGAGGGCACATTGGATAGGGACAGAAATTTTGTTTTACAACAGGACACCTACCAGCCCTCAAAGAGTTGTTGTAAGGGTTCTTAACGTGCAAAGAGTGTGGCACTTTCTTTACACGAGACATCGGATTTAACGTCCCCATTCTGACCGGACGTGACTGCGAACTTAATACATCACGCACAGCTTAACGGACACCCCACTTCGGCAAGCGTTTTACTGCCGGTCGGGAGAAGACCAAGTGACCATATTTCTATTCCCCAGTCACCCTTGGGGGTTTTATCCAAGACAATGTCGACCTAACTACAGAAACAATAAAAGTTCTCCGTATGACTTTGGTTGGCTAAAAGGCAACATCGGTCCGGTATGATGTCATCCAACTTTCCACAAGATTTGAGCTGTTCACGCATTGGTATAGGTATAGGGGGAGGGTTGAGATTTCCAAAAAACATGTTAACCCCGCCGCAATTTTGAGCCTGTCCCAAATCAGGAGCCTCTGGCCTTTCTTTGTTTTGTATGATTTTTTATTGAAATTTTTTGAGTATATTTCGAAGCGTAGCATGACGTCCATTATCATTTCAAACTAGTACATTTTTGGGGCCAGCTGAAGAACGCCTCCGGGTTTGGGAGTTTCTTGCTGCATTGATGACCCATTGGTGGTCTTCGGCCGTTGTCTGCTTTTTGAACGGGTTGGTGTCTCTTTGACAAATCCCTCATGTCCATTCCCAATTTTTAATTCAATCGTATATAGTAGATCTTGTGTCCGCTTTGAGCAAAACCTCTGCTGTACTGTTATATGCCCAAGGAAGTTGTCTTTGTATGGATATATTGACCGATAAGAATGATGAGATTACAAGTTAAAATGAAGCTAAAATATTCCGATATCGCAATATTCCGACACCTAAATGGTCCAACATCCCATTGGTCCGACGTTTCGATCATTTAGGTTATAAGCTAACGGGATTTTAACATAAGAAAGCCAAATAAATATTGGGATAACCTTGTCCTCCGTTTGAAGCGGTGCCAAAGTAGCCGAACGTCATCACTAGCGTAATTTGAAAAAGTACAAACTACTTTGTCAAGTGTTGTTTAATTAATTAGATATCTCAAGATACACGGCGGCCGACTAAAGTAAAATCAAACACAGTTTGACGTACAATGAGTGATCATTTTTTCCTTGTGATGTTTTATATTAAAATTGTCACAATTTTGTTGATATAAATATACTAGTAGCACTTTACTCATTTCAGTAATGTTAGTTAGTACTCTTATCATATCTGATTTAGTGATGTAAATGAAATTGCGGTATGATCCAGACTCAACATATTGCACTACAATAATATAAAAAAAGCTGCCCTATTGTTGTCTGATCTTGAAGCGGTTGGCAGGCTTTCAAACTAACAGGAGACCATAGGCTTCCTCAATTTTATTGTTCAGCTCATCAAGGGACTTTTCTTATCAATTAAAAACACGTCATATGTTATATTTCCCCCTTGCTTCAAATATATTGTTTCGGATTATTTATATCAAATTTGCAGATATATGTTTGTAAATACGTGCAATCAAATGATATGGAGGTATTATAATATTTAGATAATGCAAGGGCGACTACAGATACATTTGTGTGACTTAATGGTTGATTTTCAAAGACTCCGAGAGAAAACGTTACGTAACATGCGTTATCGTTAACATCAACCAAAATTAATTAATAATATGATAGAAATATATTTTCCCAACAGTAATACAGCATTCCTGTAAAATTGTTTCGTTTTTGCATTTGTTTTAACTTGATTTTTCTACTGGAAGAATCTGTGAATTGAAATTGCACCCATGACCTTTGACCTCGATTTAAAAAAAAGTGCACCATAATTTCTTTTGACGACCGGGATATTTAGAAAGTACACATTCTTAGCTTTCCAGTGATATATAATTTAGCCGTGTGTTAGGTAGGTGCATTAAAAATGTAAATTTGGCTCTCATATCACTCGCCTACACAGGGTGAATGTGTTGTTTCCTGGCATAAATCTAAGTCCATTTAAAAGTAAAATACGGAAAAAATTGAATTTTATTTTTACAAAATTTACTTTTGGATACTAGCTTATGATCATAAACAAGCTTCTGTACAAGTTTGGTACTAACCCAGGATAGTTTAAGTAAGTTATTAAGATTTCAAAAAAATTGAAAAAGGACCAATAGACAAATTCAAACAATAGTACACACTGACAGTACACAAAACACAGCATACAAAACTTAAGACTGGGCAACACGAACCCCACCAAAAACTGGTGGTGATCTCATGTGCTCCTCCTTTAGGGTAAACAGATCCTGCTCCACATGTGGCATCCGTCGTTTAAATCCTGTAACGTTAGTACAAACCCAGTACCAAGTCTAATTCGGTAGGTCACATTCGTGAAAATGACGATTGTTGTATACAAACTCGTCAGCCAGACACTTCGCTTTTAAAACCCAACATATTTGCTTAAATAAATATCCATATTTTTCCTTTTTCATCTGATATTTTTATTCAGAGAAACATATAAATTAAAATGGAAGAATCCTCAAATATAATGACGTCGACCGAAAATTCTTTAATCTTGAACCCTTTTCTTTTTTACCTTATAATATTCCTTTTTTAATGACTTGAACGTATATACTTAACACTTGTTAATACTAGTTTTTATATTTACATGACGCATTCATGAATAAAACATGTTTACACTAACTCTACAAAGAGACAAGATTTAATACACACATTTTAAATATACAATCTTATGAAAACTTCTAAAAAATTGTTCCCCTGAATGCAACATAACCATTGGCCAGGAGTAAGTAATCTTGGACATTGTTGAATAATTAGGTACGGTACAAAGTCACCGCAAAATACAAATGCCATGATTATCAAATTAATGTGCTTGAAAAACACCCTTGAACCATGCACAATAAACTCATCATAGAAACCAGGATTAAATTTTTATATTTACGCCAGATGCGCGTTTCGTCTACATAAGACTCATCAGTGACGCTAGAATCAATAAATTTTTAAAAGGCCAAATAGAGTACGAAGTTGAAGAGCACTGAGGACCAACAATTCCTAAAAGTTTTGCCAAATACAGCTAAGGTAATCTATTCCTGAGGTAGAAAAGCCTTAGTTTTTCAAAAATTCAAAGTTTTGTGAACAGTTAATTTATAATTATGAACATATCAATGATAACTCTTTTCAAGTGCTGACTACAATATGATATGTTTCAAAAACATATTTCATTCAAACATCACCGCATATTCCAATTCTCTAAAATGAAGTCGCCACTAAGAAAATATCATGCGGATTTGACACATTTAAATATCATAATGTCAAGATGTAATTAATATATCTTAAATCATTTTGAATCTTATATGCTTGGGAATTTAGTCTGTGTGTTTTTATACCCATAACATTATATATTTCGTGATAAAATCAAGTCTGGTATTAATTTGTCTTTTCTTAAACTGTTCAGTGATTTATAATCCTACAAATTAGAGATATTAGATATACCCTATATGGCCATAAATATTTGTTTTATTTGCAGTTGATCCGAGTTACGTAAGAAAATGTCTAGTTTGAAAATATAACATCTGGGCGATTTAGACATCGACTTTTAACGTGTAAAAATTATCATGACTTTGTGTTTTAAAAAAATCAGTTTCAAACGCAACTTTGCAATATATATTGTTTTTTACGTATTTTGTTTTCAAAATACTAAAATATTCAACATATAAATAATAGATTCCATGTATCATTCGCCGATGTTAGCTCGCAGACAGCAACCAAACGACACAAAAAACATTTATGTTAGCGTATGTAAAACCATATAGAATTATAATATGACGTGCTTCTTTTGCTTTGTGAATAAACCCATGCTCTAAATCCAATAAAATTTGTATGCACATGCGTATATTGACTACTGCAGAATAATAAAAATGGGTAGGCATTATATTCGTGTTATTTTAGCCCTCACTATCGCTCGGGCAAAAATAATCACGAATATAATGACTACCTATGTTAAAACTACAATAAAGTATAACTCTCCATGCAATGTTTTATTGTTTTACCTGGATTTGAAATGGATGAGGTATCTTCTGTAATATAGCCAATAATGCCAATCTTTTGTCCGCTCTTAGTCAGAACGACATGTTGCTGGAATTTCCCTTGCAATCGAGGTTCGCGTGATGCGTCTAAGTTACAAGTTGTCACGGGAAACGTAAGGTTCTTCAAAAACGGAACCAGACCAGCAACACCATTGTCGAATTCGTGATTACCAAATGTCTGCAATGATGTTATACATAACCATGATGACGTCATCAATTAATGTATTTATAAATAATTACCTCAACTACTATTACTCAAATGTATTGGCTTTATACTAGTACAATTTGTATAATAAACAACATATGATCTTTGTGAAGTAAAAGTCAACATTGATTTACTGTAATTAACAATATATACTGTCATGAAATCTAAACAGACAATAAGTGATCGTATATCGGTTATCTCGAAAATATTGATTTGCCTGTTCTTTTCCAGTAGGACTTTCATTATCATTTCTCTCCTACATTTTATCTAGTTCATCTGCTGATAAATTTAACTGTAATATCTTTAGCTTTCACAAACATTTTGGTGTTTCGGTCATGTTATATGAGTGTTAACAGCTTTATCCATAATTATCTATACGCTTAAAAATGTTTACATAGTTCAATTTGTACGTGAAAAGTTAAACTAAGTTTCGTGTATTTTGCGATGAAGAAAATAAAGTTGTAACTTATCCCTCTGATTGTGACAGGTAAAAGACGTTTTCTATGGTTTCATTTATGATATAAACTTGATATACATGTAGCCAATTTTTTTATAGTTTGAAATTTGAATTTCACACGATAAAATCCATACCAAATTTATGATAAACAGAACTACTTTTCATATACCTGTTTCCATTCCATATAGTACAGTTCTGGTGTTCCATTCTAAAGGAGTTAATGTATATCATAGTTGATGGTTAGATATAGATATAGAAGAAGCTGAGGTATGAGTGCCAAAGAGACAACTCTCTATCCAAGTCACAATTTATAAAAGTAAACCATTATAGGTCAAAGTACGACCTTCAACACGGAGCCTTGGTATGCAGGAGTCTGATTTCAATAGACGTAGTATTTATATTACTTTAAAATTTTAAAAGCAGGAAAACATAACTTGATAAAAAAAAAACCTTTATCATACCTGTTTTCTCACAGATATAGAAATTAATTTGGAAGTATGATTCCACGCTCAGGAACTAAATAAAAAGTGGTATTTCAGTTCATTGCTTACACAATAAGGAATTGTACTCCAATCTGTCTCTCTAGGTTAATGAACTTATAATTATATGGATGTTGTTCAAATACTGCGCTCGTATCGTTTTGAAGCAAATCTTAAAAACCTCGTTTGTTTTTAACATCTGTATGCACTATTTAGTATGCTTTTGATGTTCAGTGGTTGTCGTTTGTTGATGTGGTTCATTAAGCGTTTCTCGTTTCTCGTTTTTGATATAGATTAGACGGTTTTCCCGTTTGTATATGTTTTTTTCACTAGTAATTTTTTGAGGCCCTCTATAGCTTGCTGTTCGGTGCGAGCCAAGGCTCCGTGTTAAAGACCGTACTTTGACCTATAATGGTTTACTTTTATATATTATGACTTGGTTTGAGAGTTGTCTCATTGGCACTCATACCACATCTTCCTATGTCATTTTACCGTATGCAATCTCCTACATAAAACGGTGTTCAGTAAAGGGCGGCATAATTTTGTATCAATTTGACATGTATGTATAGACTTATGAAGATCTGATTCGTCCTCTAGATGTATATGGTCTAGACTTTATCAACAGGGATCAAGTCTGTGGGTTTGGAAAAGATAACGAGAGGACAATCAAATGTCAAGATTCAAGAAAATAGAACCAATTAATATTTCATAACTAGTTCTACCGTAAATTGTTAAATCACGGATTTGTATAGTAAGATCTTACTATACAAATCCTTGGTAAAATCGAACGAAAATGATGAAGGCCGGAAAGGAAGAAAAGGGGTGTGTTGCACTTTCGAAGAATATAAGCGGTTTCTGATCAGCTAGTGGTATTTTTTGCGTTTCTGTTTAAAATTATGGGAACGATCATAGCATTTTGGAGGTAAAAAAAGATGTCAAGACCTCTCAAGTGTTGTTTCTTTATCTTATAAATATATGTATATTTACTATCTAACCACTAAGTAGAGTACAAATTAAAGTACCGAGTGACTGATAACAGTTCTAAAAGTATATGCATGTATTCAAATACAATTTATGTCCTCTCACAAAGTAACAGTACATTGCAGCGTATCATAGTAGCATTGAAAATATTTTGACCTGAACGTCATTTACAAATGATAAACTATTTAGTAAACATTTTAACATGAATGCACTTTTTCAGATGCAAATTTACACATTTTTTTTACTTTACTGTAATAAGATTAATTCAAATACCTCATAGCTTCACTTAAATATAAGCAAATTTAAGCTGACGATATTTCGAAAAGTGCCTATATATTGAAAAAAAATACGAGTAGCTCAAGCGCAGAGACTTAGCTAGGTGTCATAAACCACAATACCGTGCAATGTCAGCTGTCAAATATCTAAAGAATTGTTGTAAAAGTACAGTTACATAACTAATGAACTGTAAAAAATCATGTTATAAGAGTAATATTTTAATCATGCCAATACCGACAAATGGCCTGTTTCTTTATTGATTCTTTTAGTATAGTTCGTCGGACACTCTGCTGAAAATGGTCAAATCAACTTCTCGGGTTGTCTCTTACTTTGACACATTCCCCATTTCCATTCTCAATTTTATTCTGTAATTCAATGATAAGTAATTTTTACTTTGTCAATTATAAAAAAAAATCACATTTTAAAAGTTAATGCCAACTCACCATTGCATCGTAGTGCAGTTCATTCATAAATAATGAAGCCTCCCTGCCTTTGAAAATATTAAACCAAAGAGATCCCTGGAACTGGTCCCCAGCATCCAATAGAACAACATTGTCATTTGTACTATTAATTTCTCTGACTTTCGTAACCCTTCTGGCTATTCCACCATAACAAAGTCCCTTCACCACATCGTCATGTTTGCAAGCAGATGTATATTTGTTCATTTGTTCCAAATGTGCATGTATATCATTGGTATGGAGTATTACCAAATTAAATCCATTAACAATTGTAACTATATTAAAAACAACTGCACTTTTCAAAAGAAAGAAAACATACAGATTCATCATACTGCCTTGACACAAAATGCCACTAAAAAATTTCCTTTATTGTATATGACGTCGAACAGATTTGTTTCTACTATAAGTACTAAGAAATAAGGATGTATGTTTCATACCTGTAATTTTTTGTCACGTGATAGACTGTTATCATTGAGATCAATTTATAGCTACTTATATTTTTTTTACTATCATCTTAATGCCATGACCAGGTGATCAAAAATTAATTTTCTAACTTCTTATCTAAATATTTGCAGAAAGGTATATACACAGAACAAAAAATGATAAATGCTTTCGTAACTAGAATGAAGAAAGGTAACGAGTGATAAAAATAAGGATTAATTAGTCTTTCGGGACCTTTATACAGATGGTATTGCCAAGTACATTTTTTGTCAGGGGCAACATTCTTAAAAATAAGTTTACCTGAACACAATAAATGAAGTTGAACAACTAGCACTTACTTGAGAATGTTATCAGTCTGAAAACGGGTTCATGTTTGACAGAGAAATATTATTATAACATAAAATCATTAATCAAGATTTTTTCAATATTTGCTTCCTTTTTATCTTTTCTCTAGGTTGTAACAAAACGGTTGTGGCCAATTTAAGTCTTTATATCTATTTAAACATAAATCATGTGAAACTTGTGAAGTTTACTCTGATGACGAGATTTGACGGGTTCTTGGCATATGAAGACGTGACTTTACATCTGTTAATATTCTATTATATGGTCTTATGATCTTTTTAGATATTATTTGGTAAATTTTCATTTATTGTATATCACCTTAAAAATATAATTCTTACGGAAATTGCAAAAAAAAGAAGAAGACATGAATACATACAGCAAAAAAAAAACAAACATACAGCTTCTCCTACTTCTACTTTTACAGCAAATTGTTCAGAAAGAAAAGACTCGCTTTTTTTGTTTTTCGGAAATTCCATTTAAGACAATATATATATATATATATATATATGTGATTATAATGAGACAACTCTACATCCAAGTCATAATTTGTTTAAGTTTAGCTCAATGTTGACATCCGTACGGATATCCTTTACTTGTATTTACATTGTATTCACGTCAATTTAAGTTTTGTTTATAGTTCTCTGACTCTCATTGGCAATCATTTAATAGTCTTGTTTTATATGTAGGCGTGGGAGCAGGAAATTCAAGTTAAACTTAAATCTTAATTGTACAAATTTAAAATCTAAGATACAAATGTAGGTAACAGACGCTTAGCTTTGAATATCGAAGAGATTGAAAAACGTTAGACTTTGAACAGCAGTACACAATTTGTTTTAGGAATTCGACCGTTTCTCTGTAGAACAATGAAAGATGGTTACAACTTATTTATGTCAACTGCAACGCCTGAACAGACAGGAGTTGGTATACAAATATAATAGCTAATAAACAGAAACTACGATGATAAAGGGCTATATGAAATTGTAATAAAGTGCATCAGAATACAGTAGCAACCATGTTGATTTTCTGTGAATTAGTTTTATAAGCAGTACTGTCCCATCTATTCTACCTTCGTAACACTAGTGCATATATAGAAGATACCATACTTGCGGAGATATTAATATTACGGCTGTTTACTTACGAAAGACTATAAGATACTTTAAGTAAAACATGTCATTTCCAAGATAAATGAAAAGAACAATTTGTGATTTCAATAAGTTACGATCTATTATAATAATTGTTTAACTTTTCCAAAAATATTCTTTGTCATTTAATTTATTTAAGCTTTATAAAGCGATTTTCAAGATCTGATAGCAAAATGTTCTCTTTAAGTAAAATTTCGTTAAAATGTTCAATAATGAAGATGTGTAAAGCTTTGTTGATGCATCAAGTTTCATTGATTTGCTATCTGAATTAAACATATCGGCTTTAAATCCTACATTGTCAAGAATCAAAGATATCAGTTAGATTCCACAAGACTCCGTTGAGTTCTCCAAAACATGCCCTACTAATAAATTCCACTATGACTATTTGGAAAGCTCAATTACCGTACAAGTGCAAAGATACTAGCTTCCTTAATAAATCCGAAATGCTACGAACGACAAAGGAGGATTTGAAACCCTTTGTATATATTTGGTATTTTAACAAAAGGATACAAAATTACGCTATTAGAGATACATGTACATTTTTAACTCTATCTCTGAAAACCTCGCACTTTTTTTAATTGTTCCCTTTCACTTACCATGGCGATGGCAGCTTCCTACGTTCAGTCTTTTCTAGTCCTTCGTTGGTAAACATCCGTAATTTTAATATCTCTGCAGGTATGGTTTCTTTTCTATACTAACCATAATTGTTACCAAGATTGATTAGATTGGAAAGTTCCGCTTATAAAACTATTAGTTATTCACATGTAGCAAATCATCATATGTATTATTGCTACTGTATCCTAATGCACCTTATTACAATTTCATATTGCCCCTATTATCGTAGTTTCTGTTTATTAGCTATTACATATGTGTACCAGCTTTCCTGTATGTTCAGATGTTGCAGTTGACAAAAACTAGCTGGAACTATCTTTCATTGTGCTACAGAGAAGAAGTTGTGTACTGTGGTTCAAAGTCGAACGTTTTTCAATTCTCTTCTCTTCATAAGTACACTTTTATCTAATATGTTTGCCATTTTCGTTATTAGTTAATGTGTCTTTGTTGTTGATTGTTTTAATCGTTTCACATTATGTCATGACGGTGCCTTTTATAACTTATTATATGCCATACGTTTAGCTCATTAATGATGGACGTACACATATAACTGATCACTTCTCATTGACAATTATATCACATCTTATTTTGATATTGTATGAAGATTCATATATTCATATCTTAATGTTTGCAATATAGCAATTTTTATATCTTCATTATGAGATATCATAGTTCCATTTGACGAACAACTGAGTTAAATACAAGATCATACTTGAATACTATTCAATAGATTATAAAGGTAATGCACCATCACGTTCAGTTGATGCATCTAAGAGTCACAGATTCTTATTCACGGTTGGATAAGATGGAATAGGCTTTCTTGTTTTACACTAGTATTTTTGTTCTGGGCCATTGATAGCTTGCTTTTCGTTGTGAGTCAAAGCTTCGTGTTGAAGACCGTGCTTTGACCTATAATGAATTGTTCCTCTACAAAATGTGACTTGGGTTGAGATTGGTCTCATTGGCATTCATACCACATTTTCTATGCGTTTAAAAAATGTATACATATGTAGTACAAGAAAAATAAAGGATTAGGACTTGGAATACATCCACTCAATAACTTGTTCACTGGTGGTAAGTTGAGTCAACAGCCATCATAACACTTCTGTTTTTGTGGAAAGTGTAAATAAAACTACTAGTATTCATTAATATGTACTAATTGATTCATAACCAAGTTTGCGGTACGGAATGAGATTCAGAATAGATGAGAGTTTAGCTTCACATAATTTCACTTTCATTGACCTTAATCTTTAAACAAAGTCTAAAATTATTTGTTATATTTCTTCGTTAAAAGACCATGACAATGAATTTATCTTCACTCTCTGTATCAATAAATATAATGACATCAAAACACCGACGCAAATTAACACTTGTACTATGTTGTAGCTTTTACTCTTAAACAAACAGTGTCATTATATTTCTCAAATTTCCTATAATTTTCAACTTTCATCCAATATTCTCCTATGTATCCATTGGCATAAAGCATCGTGTTTCCGCGATCACAAATCACCAATTAGATTCTACTGAATGTTTACAACAATACGTAGTTGATGACACCATTGACAATCATTAACATAAAACATTTTAAATAGTTACTAAGAGTTTTGTACCTGCACTTCAAAGGAACTGAAAGGACAGAGAGGAGCTTATAGTTTTATTTATACAAACAGGTAGGCAGTGTCATCATTCATTATTTTTTTTTATAATATATAGATTTTTATTTAAGCGAGTTTGTATCTTTTTTATTCTTATTTAACATTTTTTTTTTTAACTTATTTGACTAGGATATACTTGAAGTGGTTGATAATTTTGATAATTAAAATTCACTTGTTAAAAATTTTTTATAGAAAAAAAATTGAAAGACAAAACATACAAAAAATATAATCTATATTGATTTTTTCCTCTCTCTGGCAAAACTTATTGCTAAAACCCCACATTTTTTATATTTTAGACGTAAAGAATGAAACTTGCATGCAGAAGCCGAATCAACAGTTGTCTTATACTAACATTTTGTGTTGTGTCTGTAATTGGAGCTGTTAAATCACAGAGCACAAAGCCTGCTTTTATCCGATTTCTTAGACGCTATCAAGATGATAAATTCCAATCAGGACCACAAGTAAGTCATAATACATGCTCCCTAAAGCTCACGAGATACTAACGACTTACCCCCCGGGTTTTTTTGGGGGTATCATCAAAAGGGTTCATGTCTTTGTGCATGTGTTTGTGTATCATGTGTTTCCTTATTTTTCCCTTTTTTTAAACTTTCTATCAACTATTCATACATTTCTAAAAATGTAACATATACATTTATGATATAGTGTAAACGTGTATATTCGTATATTCGTACAGCACCAAAAGCTGATTATAAGAGTAATAATTTATGTTTATTTATTTTTTTAATCCTGCATCACGCAATAAAACATACTATAACACGAAACAAATTAGATATTTCTTAGCGTAAATTTTACACATTCGTCCATTTAATTGCTTTCGATTGGTTTATGACAGCGAGAGCTTTATTAATAAACTATTTCCGTGACATGAAACATATGTCCATAGCACAGCAGCCTGAAAGCAAAATAAACTACAATGTTTATCTAGACTAAAGATGGTTAGTAGTTAATAAAAAAAAATCCAAGTGCCAGAGCATTTCATCTCAGAGAATTAACTAAACATCTGTGCAAATATTAAATATTCTTGACATGGTATAATATAAATAAGAGGGCAAATTTATATGACATTTGACCATAATAACGAAACTCTGACATATCGCGTATTACCTAAGTATTTGAACAAACATCAAATTCAAATTGAGAAATTATATAAGGGCACTGCTAGGTACCATTTCCTTGAATTAATTTGTTCTGAACAATTGAAACCAAACAAATAGAACACCAAATAATTCAATGTTTTTGGGAAGCTAAATGAAAATGGTCAACGATTAAAATCATAAAATGTTGATTTTGCCTGGTTACATGTACACAAGTTTTGAAACATTGAAATACAATTTAAAATGATTCAAACCACTAATGCCACAGTCAGTCTTTATGTTATCATATATTCCTAGTCAAGATTATCAAGGAGGAGGAGTGAGACTTAAACATATGTACATGTTCCCAATCAAGAACCCCGTAAGTGTTCGTCTTAAGGATGTACTTAGGTGAGGTAAGGTGAAAATTAAAAAATTAAGAAGTTAAAATTGATACTATAAGCTTGTAGAGCATCAATTAAGGATAAAAATAAGCTAACAATATTGATGGGTCATGGACCTCCTATTCGAGATATTTGAGAATTAAAATATGGCGGGAAAAGGCTGACTCGGACTTTAACCTTATATTTGCATTGGTATTATTGGGTCTCAAAACAAAAGAAAGAAAATTAAGAATCTTCTAAAATTTTGGTAAATGACCTTTCATGAGCTATTTGGTCATATTTGAAAAAATAAATTGGTGTTATGGGGCAAAATATTTTACATTGTATTGTATGGAAAAACACCAAGTTCGAACAATTGACACAAATTCCAAAACCTCACCTAAGTACATCCTTAAGTCATATCTGTTAAAACAAAAGTTATTCTAAATTGTGTTGATGTTGAATGTAACCCCTGCATGTCTTGACACATTATAAAGACTCATGTATTGTTGGAGATTGTATGACATCTTTTGAGTTTGTTTTATTAGGCTGCTATCTAATTGACATAGCACTCAACTCATTTTATTCAAATTTACTAAGAACACGTACGTTTAGACAAAACATTACAAAACCCTAAAAAATCGCAACTCTTTGTATAAAAATCTAGATAGCCAAAATGCGTACATCTTTTTGAACATCAATATCAAAAGAAGCAAACAGAACATCTAAAATCTTGCCTGAATAGTTCTGCCTGACTGAAAACAAAGTAAAACATATTCTGGTAATTAACCATACAGGGCAGAACCTTAGTGCAATTGTTGTAACATTAAGGGGTTTTGTTAACAACTATTATAGTGAAATAAAGTATCTGAAAATGAAAAAAAAAAAAAAAAAAGTAAAACATATTCTTTGTTTATCTTTCAAGTTTGTGTTTCCGGATCTTCGTTCATTTGTGTACTTCAAATGACTACAGATTTGTTATTCAAATATCAGACAACTTCACTGTTTGCACCCTTGCGGGAAAGGGTTGAAATTGAAAGCATAATTTAAAAAAATATTTTTCATATGGTCTAATTAAAAGAAATGCACACAACACACTAAATTGACAAAGTTGTAAATCTTATTAATTATATTATAATAAAATTATTAAATATATATACATAAACTAACATTTCACTAGGGAAAGAGTTTAACTTTTGTTACTTTTGTTAAACCCATTCATCATCTCCCCCACCCGACTTTACAGTCTTTAACAGGAATGCAGTTAATGTTTCATTTTTGTATAATACAAAATGTAGGAAGACACGACCATGTGTAATGCTCAGAATACAATTTTTGCAGAATAACAAGACCAATAAAACAACATCTAGTAGTCTGTCAGGAGCCTCTGGCCTTTGTTATTCTTGTATTATTTTAATTTTAGTTTCTTGTGTACAATTTGGAAATTAGTATGGCGTTCATTATCACTGAACTAGTATATATTTGTTTACGGGCCAGTTGAAGGACGCCTCCGGGTGCGGGAATTTCTCGCTACATTGAAGACCTGTTGGTGACCTTCTGCTGTTGTTTTTTTCTATGGTCGGGTTGTTGTCTCTTTGGCACATTCCCCATTTCCATTCTCAATTTTATTAATCATAATGGGAGATTGAGACTGACCCCACCAAAACCCACAATATAAACTCATCATAGATACCAGGATTTAGATTTTGTACGCCATTCATTTGATTTGATTTTTGTTTCATGTCTTTTTCTAAGGAAAATTTTTAATATCGGTATAAATAACTCTTTAAGTTTAATAGAATAAAAAGGAGTCAACAAATAAAATTAATATTTCAGTTTTTAAAACCGTAACTATGAAAATATTATAAATTTATTTCCCGTGCCTGAGGGTTAGCCGGTGTGCAAACTAATATTTGAAGTTCAGATAGTATACAAAGCTTAGGCAATGGAATAAAACATGTATTTCCCTTGGACTCGGGAGATATGAAGATTTGTTCACTCTCGAAATATCATATTTCCCTTTGGCATAGCCCTCGTGAAATATGAATATTCTTGGGAGAACAAATCTTCATATCTCCCTCAGGCACGGGAATCAAATGTATAATGTTTTAATGATGAAAAATGTAATGCGGTTTTGCATAAAAAAGATAAGAAAACAAATTTGAGTAGCAAATCCATGAATCACTGTATCGCCATGCTACAATCAAATCTATTCGTCTATCGCTATACGATTGTAAATGCTACATTTAACATAAGATACAGAACCATCAATTACTCTCCCTGCTTAAAAGCAGAACAATATTCTTCTTGATACATCAGCTAAAAGCACTAGCTACACTTTTATCTGAAACAAGTAAACCGATAATTGATATAATGTTGTCATTAGTTTTTAGAGTACTTTATTGTCATTTCCTACGTTAATTTATGATCTCATCTTTTAAGTGCTATACATATACTTTACGTATATTATTTACATTCTCTGGTTTCTATTGGCTACTCAGATTTTCTTTTAAAGATATTCCTTTCTAAAAGAAATACAAATCACAAAATGATATCGACAATCATACGTCATCGAATGTAGTTGACATTTATGATAGGTTAAGATGTTCTGTCAAATCGTTTAATCGTTGTCTAAATCTCCTCATATGAGCTTAATTATGATGGAACGTATATTATGATTGCAACTTTGTTTCGGGAAATTGTTAGATAAAATTTACCATTTGAACCAGACAAAACAATGTTATCCTTGAAAAGGAAATGTGAAGTAAATGTGGCTGGTTTTATGTTTAAATCAAGCCGATGTAAATACAAAAAAGGAATATATGGAAACATATCAATGAAACCGTAAATATTTCGTGTTAAAAAAACTTTTATCACAGACTTCCTTGAAAACAAATAATCAGCAACCAATGAGGTGAGCCTTAGATAAGACACATTACTTTGGTTTTGAGTAATGACATGAAAATAAATACACATCATTAAAGTAAAATCACAAAAATACCGAGGAAAATTAAAAACGGAAAGTCCTTAGTAAATGGCAAAATCAAACGCTCAAACACATCAAACGAATGGATAAAAACTGTCATATTCATGACTTATTACAGGCATTTTCTTATGTAGCAAATGCATGGTTTGATTGCTAGCTTAACCTCTCACTTGTATGACAGTGAAATTGATCCAAACACTAAACTATATTATATAAAAGTTTGCTCGCAGTATCTGACAGCCATTTTAAAATATGCTATCGTCCAGTGTAGAATGTCAATCATATACTATACTAACTACGGTTGTTTTTAGTATAACAGATGTAGGAAAACAGAATTTTGTGAAATCCCAGTCGTTAGTAGATCGTGTTAGAATTTTTTTGTAGTCTTGTTTGGTCTATCATAATCTTATTTTATAACAGTCTTGTTTGATACAGTTTTGTTTTATGATAGTGTTATTTTATAATAATCTTGTTTTATTATGGTTTTGTTTTATTATGGTTTTGTTTTATTACGGACTTGTTTTATTACGATTTGTTTTATTACAGTCTTGTTTTATTATGGTTTTGTTTTATTACGGACTTGTTTTATTACGATTTGTTTTATTACAGTCTTGTTTTATTATGGTTTTGTTTTATTACGGACTTGTTTTATTACGATTTGTTTTATTACAGTCTTGTTTTATTATGGTTTTGTTTTATTACGGACTTGTTTTATTACGATTTGTTTTATTACAGTCTTGTTTTATTATGGTTTTGTTTTATTACGGACTTGTTTTATTACGATTTGTTTTATTACAGTCTTTTTTTATTATGGTTTTGTTTTATTACGGACTTGTTTTATTACGATTTGTTTTATTACAGTCTTGTTTTATTATGGTTTTGTTTTATTACGGACTTGTTTTATTACGATTTGTTTTATTACAGTCTTGTTTTATTATGGTTTTGTTTTATTACGGACTTGTTTTATTATGGTCTTGTTATATTACAGTCGTTTTTTTTTATACAGTCTTGTTTTAGTACAGTCGGGTTTTATTAAAGTTTTCTGTTATTATAGTCTTAGACGCTTTCATTACAGTTTTGATTCTTTATAATCTTGTTTGGTTTTATCATAGTAATTTTTCTTTATAGTCTTGTTTTATTACAGTCTTGTTTCATTTTAGTCTTGAGTCGTTCTAGTTTTGTTTCTTTATAGTCTTTTTATAGTTTTATTTCTGTCATATTTCATTTTTGTTTTGTTTCATCATATTCTTCTTTAAGTCAACGTAAATATTGGAAAATAAGATTCGTAAAAATTTTACTTATTTCAGTCTTGTAAGCCAAACAAACATCCTAATGACAGCTCTTGTATTTATATGCTTAAAATAAATTGTATAACAATAAAAGGTGGTTGTTACTATTACATTTGTTATTCAATTCTACCATGTGGAAATCACACTTCTATAATTACATAACATGTATTTTCATTATAATACGGTTTGTTTTATTGGCTAACAGCAATCTTGCGTCATTCTGAAAGTAACCTTCATTTCAAAATGAAATGTAACATTCATGATGACACGAACTTCCGCGATAAAGTGCTCAGACAAATGAGCATCCGCGCTTCATACAAAATATACTTCGGTCAACGCTTTTTCATCCCAATAAATTAACAGAAAGAAGCATTCAATTCGTAATATATTATCCCCTAGTCCAATTTTGTAATTAGATGTAGCTTTACCAAATTTTGTAAGCTGTAGATACAAACAATACATTATATTAATATCATGGTTTTGGGGTTTGAGTGATCCAAATGGAGGTGAACCTAAAACAAAACAGCATCAGAGGCACCAAATTTATATAGTTTTATTTTTCATTTTTAAGTTATTAATCCAGCATAATATCTTGTTTTTAATTATGGATTTGGAACTAGTGTTTTTCCTTAGGGAAAAAAATGAGGAAATTTGTTTTGATGTTTTATGTTTATAGTTATAACTATTTTGACATTTAAGCCTCTTCGTATTACATTGGAAGCCTTTATTTGTTTATCCCGAAATCGTCACATTTTCAAATTTGTCTTTCTGGATGATTCACATAAAACTGAGTCTTAAAAGCGTAGGCTTACTTTTTGTTTTATAAATTAAAAGATTTAATGTGATCAAATCCCATAATGCTATAACTGAAGCGAAAGTTTCTATTAAAGCATAGAGAACCCACAATCTACTTGAACATCTTTTTAAAATGAATTTGCATCTGCTTGGAATCTTTTCGTGTAGTGCATCCTAAATTTTGATATTGATGATATCTTTTCGATGAATGTTTGCAAATTTGCTTGAGTTGGTTTTCCAAGTTACAAATTTGATTTATTTTCAAAACGGCAAATAGATAAACAAAAATTGAGTTTGTCAAAATTCATTTTGTCAATTCAAATAGCATGCAGCTTGCTTTGTAAGCTATCATGATAACTGATTTGATAAATACGCTTTTATCTACCAAATGTTCTAAAAATTACTTTAAAATGTAATGTCACGGAA
The DNA here is from genome assembly GCF_963676685.1 of Mytilus edulis. Lineage (NCBI taxonomy): Eukaryota > Metazoa > Mollusca > Bivalvia > Mytilida > Mytilidae > Mytilus > Mytilus edulis. The sequence goes on along the minus strand of NC_092353.1, from coordinate 24,441,942 downwards.
TAAAAAAACATTAAAAAGACATTTGGATACATTTTTTACAAAATATTTTATTATGTGATCAAATGCAATAAGATAGGCCTTTATTTTTATTCATTAGACATATCAACTATTTTTAACTACATCAAAGAATTTACAATGGCGTTTATTTTATCACCATAGAAATTTATATTAAAATATAGTTTAAAAGACCACTCCAGGAATTGTTTTATAATGAATTTAAATTTTTCCAAACTTCATATTTATTGGTTACATGTAGCTCTTACTTATTTTGATCTGAGCGTCACTGTTGAGTCTGATGTGGACAAAACGCGCGTCTAGCGTATCAAATTATTTATGAGTTTGACTGTCCCTCTGGTATCTTTCGCCCCTCCTTTTTAAGCCTGGTACCTTTGCTTATTTACTTAAAAGTTGTTGATGCAAAACTGTAGTATTTGTATCATGATATTACGTAGTAATATAACACGTAATAATCCCCATTAATCCTTCAAAAACTGTTATTTATTGTATGATTAATAAAAAATATACATCACATAATTCTACAATAATAGCTCCTTGTAGAGTATTTTTACATTAAATAAATGGTATAAACCGTCAGATTATTAACAGAACTATTGACGCCTTGATCTGATGTTGTTCTCATACATACCTCAAACGAACTTGATGTAGTTCATTTGGTATAAAGGAACAAAAAATAAATGAACAAAAAATGTAAATTTTACATTCTGAATGATGTCTTTCTAACTTCTTCGAATTATTCACGTGTTAAGTTAAGAATAACTATATGCAAATTGCTCAGGAATTCTAAAATAACATATCCTGTTGTAGTAATTTGTTTTCATTTTTTTCGCTGTTTATTTTTTAATAAGTGATACATCGACATTCACTCCCTGAATGTGATTTTAATGACAAAGAAGTTATGCAAATTGTTTCAATAGGTTTTCGTGTGATTTTTTTTTTTTTTTTTTTTTGTTATTTGGGTATCGTAACTCAGAATAAATTATAGTTTTATAATTTTGTATGTTCACTCTGTTAAAAGAAAAGAAATGGCGAAAGTTGAGAGAACCAGACAACGCTTTGGCAATAAACGAAAAACGACGCATAAACAAACAAGTTTACACAATACTACATAATTGAATGCTGAGCAACACCAATCCCACCAAATGTTGGTTGATCTGAGCTTTTGATTTCGCAATTTGAATAGGGACATTTCTTTTTGAAAATTTCTCTGAGTTCAGTATTTTTGTGACTTTACTTTTTTTTTTAAAGTGATGGTAGATATTGCTCAGCAACTGATGAGCAAAGACAGATACAAATCAAACAACATAGTGGTAAACTTTTATTTAAAGGGTTACACTATATCTTTAAAACTTCACTTGAGAATTTGAAAAACAAACTAGGTAGTAGGTCGTCAGATGGGACAAACGTCTGATCATTTTGGATATAATATGGAAGAATACCTATTTTTCATTTTATACAAAAAGTCTTACAAGAGAACAAATGACGGGGTCGTTATACCAACAAACAGAAAATAACCAAAGTCAACCAAGATATTCCGTAAAGGTCACAATGTCGTGATGCGAATACCTTTGATAGATATGCAATGTGTTTGAAACTGGATAATTTATTTTCATGTATTGGTGTTAATTGTTAACCCCTATTTGCCAAAGGACAAGGTTCACTTATGGCACAATATGGCCTAAAATATCAACTTTTATCATAAAACCCCAAAAAGGTAACAATTTGATGCGTAAATGGGTCTATTTCAAAGACCTAATGCTAAATAAATCAGTTCTTTTCATAAAAGTACATGATATTCTCTAAAGTAGGCCCATTTTTTGACATTTTGTTAAAATATGGCAACTTTGTTCAATTTCCAGACCTAAAAGCTTTAGGAAAACATTGGCCGCCACCTACGATCCAAAATGTTTTGAAGCCAAAAGATTTGAATTTTGATGTAGAATTCATCAGTATAAAGACTTTTTGGATCGTGGATGGAGGCCAAGATTAATTATTCCAAAAACAATTAAAATTGTGGAAAAATTTGACCAAAATTGACCAAAAATACAAATAATGTATATTTCAGGGGTCATAGCTTCATAAATTTTAAAGGAAGGTACCAATAAAATATATTTTTATATTGATATTATTGTCACAAGTATTTCTATGCAAAATTTGTAATTTATTGACCCGATTTTAAAAACGTCAAAAATTTAGGGCCAATTTTAACCCTTCGTGAACCTTCTCCTTTATTTATAATTTATCTATAGTAGTATTCGTCCGTTTAATGACTTAGTTCTTTAACCTCATATTTATTTATAATGTCATGTCGCACAAAAAATTAAATTTTACCGAGTCTTTGTATCTCAAATATCCCAATATACCTGACATAATGGATACTTTGTATTTAATCAAGTTGAACTTCATATTTAGATTTTTTTTATTATTAAATTGACACATACTAACTATTTCAAAGAAGAAACTATGGAAAGGAAAACTGATTGAAGAATGTCTTTATTAATTTAATCAGCCAAGAAAGGCTGTTCTAAATGAAGCTCCTCAAGGAATTTAAAAGATTGCATGGAAAAAAACGAATGCATTATTTAAACCAAAATGAAACAGAAGCTTGATTTGCTTGTACTATCTTATTAAGCAATTAAAAAACGCATGAAAATACAAATAAAACACGGTTTGATTAATGTTTTATCATTTGATTGTGAATATAGCTTCTGCATTGTTATGAAGTTCAAATTGCAATTATGTGTTCCGAACTTCCAATACTAAGATATCTCGATAAACAAGTGTTCCAAGTAAAATGTGTTTGCATTTTTCCTCATATGCAAAAAATTGTGAACTGAGAAAAGTTTTTAAGAAGACATTTGTATTTAATCTTAAAATGGAAGGCCAAATTAACAGTAATTTACTTAAGTCAATTCACATAAATTGATTTGGACAAAAACAAATTTGAAAAGAAAATATTACCAACAAGACTGTATGCATTCGGTCCTCTTTTTTTTTTTTTTTATCAATTTCAATTGAAAATTCAATTTCCTTAGAATAATCATTCTGCAACAAAACAAGTGAATGATTGTTATGACAATACCAAATTAAAATTTAAAAAAAATCTTGACATAATTGACTGATTTATATGTGTGACCTTTTTGATTGACAAGCTATATATATTCCAACAAGTTTTGTATTTTGAAACATTTTGGCATAGTGCATCACTGAACAGATTTTTGTCGTCAAAATACATATCTGTGGCAGAAAATATTGTATTGTTAATTTTAGTAGAAATATCAAATTTCAGCCTTCAAGGTTCTGTGTCTATTTATAGAAGCTTTCCATCTGTTTGTCCCACATTGCTGTCTAACCTAAATTTAATGTGTCTATGACGTGTAGTAAACATCTTTTTATTCGGTCTTATTGGCAGGAATATAAAAAAAAACTAGTATGTGATAGTTTTCAACATCCTTGTCTCTCATAACTACTGACAAAAAAAGGCTTCGTGGGTTTTCAAGATGAATTAATCCAATTCTGCTAATATATTCAATACTATCTTGTCAAAATTACGATAACTGTTAGAAAACCGTTGATTTTTAGCGTGATTTGATCTGAAAGCCATACTAAAGTACATATTGAATTACATAACATCTACTTTGTGCGGCTTTTCTAGAAATAAAAATTATATTTGTAGATTGTGCATATTTTTGATTACTTTAGTATATTGCAGTTTATAATATTCGATTCACTTTAACTGTATTGATATCATCAGTATATCTTTCCATATATCCCATGGCTTATACAATATTCATGAACATTTAATATAAATAAAATGTTGTTTTAATTAATTCAACGTTTTTCTCTTTGGTCTCATTTGTTTCTGCAATTTGTTAGTCCTTTTATGAAAGGTTTAAAACAGAAAATTGCTATTGTCATAGAAAGTCATCAATTGACTATTTCAATATTTTATCAAATATTTCGGAATTTCCATATTTGTGGTGGTATGTAATGCACTAAATTAAATCTTTTAAACCCAAATGGTTTTAAGTCTTATTCTGTTTGGTGTTTCTGCATTTATTAGTTTTCAGGTAGAACGGAAGTCTCCAGCAATTGTTAAAAAAGCAAAGTACATTTGATGTAAATCTTAAATCAAAAATGCTAATGTTTTGAGAAGAACTTAATTCATTCGCTAGGCCTGTCAACTAAAAAGTTAACATGTGTTTAATTATATTTTTTCCAAATGAGTACGAAATAGTTTTCATTTGATCTACTTTGTTTCATCTCTGCCATATAACAAGGGACGATAAGTCTAGTATTGTAACTTTGATAAAGGAATGTTTTATAAATTAACCTTCTTTGTTTTGTTGCATGAAAACCAGTCCCAATAACCCAATTTTTGTTCTCCATGTTCTGAAAGCACATGATGAGAGCTATCTTTTCAATCTCCTCTTGAAATTCTATCATTCAAATTTCTTTTCATCACAACGAATTGGGTGGTCCTTTTTTTGAAAATATATGATTGTTCATACATAAGTGCGTCACTGTTTGTGGTGTCCTGTGGTATCTGTAATTGATGGAAGATGTTCTGTCATTCTGTCGTTGTATTTGTGTCGACTTTTATATCATTTGTTTATGCGTTTTTTTGTGATGAATGTTCTTGTGTGTGTTTTTGTTGTACTTCTGTCACGTAATGTTGTCATTTTATCGATATTTCTTAACATTGTCAAATCAGCGCGAGGTTTGGGAAGCCATAAAACCAGGTTCAACCTATCGTGGTTTTTTATTAAATGTCATGAACCACGTCAGGAATATTGCAAATGTTATAAATTTGTTCGTATCTATGTATGTTGGCATTTGTTGTTGTTGAACTTCGTTGTTCCTGATGTTCCTCTGTTTCCCCCTTAAATTTTTCTAGGGTTTTAGTTTGTAAATCGGATTTGTATTTATATTATAATGATTGACATATGTTTAATTAACACGGAGAAATGAACTACCTCAATCGACTTATTGTTAATAGACAACAACAAAAAAATATACATATGCGACCAATTGTTCTTATTATCTTCACTAAATGTATTTTTTTAGTCGAGTTTTTAAATTTTTTTACTCTATTTCAGTGTTTTTCGTACATGCAAGAATGTAATCCAGATAAAAACGAATGCTGTGGAGACCTTAAATGCCTCAACTATTTACAAGGCTACTGTTTATACCCTCTTGAAAACTGTTGGTGTACTACAGGACGAATGTATAACACAGATAACGCTTAACAACATGCGCCTGCCATAATGCAAAAACAAGTTCACACATTAAATCAATTTCATCATTATGGTTTTATGGTTTCAGAGATTAAGTTGAATTTTAAATTTTGAAATGATGGATATTAGAAACATTTTAGTACTTGCTATCATGCAAATGTTTTTTTATTGCTGTAATGCCTATCATGGGATTAAAATTCATTTAATATTTTATGATAAAATTACTGTGGAATTCTTGGATCAAATCATTGTAAAGTGCTAAGCTTACTTCGGGAATGTCAATATATTTCGTTACTTTAATCGGATAGTGAAATTAGAAAATATTTAGAAGCCATCAAAATTATATCTTACAAATATGTTTGAATAAATGATCATACGATTTTCGTTGACCGTACATTCTTAAGTTATCATCGTCTTATTACGTTTGTAAACAATAATCCATTTGCTTGTTTTAACTTAAAAGGGATTATAACAGATAGAAAATTGAGATAGGGCATAGGCCATAGAAAGGTTCACACTTGTGAAAAATGTTAATTAAAATGATAAAACTAATTAATTGTTCTTTATCGAAATAAAAACCAGAGTGATTCTTGTCATATTCCTTACTTGGCACAGGCATTTTCTTATGTAGAAAATGTTGAATTTAACCTGGTTTTATAGCTAGCTTAATAACCTCTCACTTGTATGACAGTCGCATCAAATTCATTTATATTTACAACGATGCGTGAACAAAATAAACATTCACCATATGTAAAAATGTCAAAAATAGGGGTACAGCAGTCAACATTGTGCTATAATCATAATCGCTATAAAAACAAACAAATTACAAAGAAACACAAAAAAGGCATACATCAAAATAAGTACTGAGACCGAATCCTTACCATGACACCCACGTGGTTAGATTAACATTAACTCTGACGTGGAATCGCACGTTTGACGTCACAAAGAGACCATGTGTGAACATTACTTCATATATTTTATAGAGTCTAACAATTCAATCTAAACAAACAACTAACTTCATATATGTACAACACCAGGAGATCGTTTATCGCACGTTAAGTGGTATTGAAGAGGCAAAGTTCCAAAAAAGACAATGAAAATCATAAGTCGAAGAATAACTCCACAACACCATGACAAAATGTATAAACGACGTAGATACATAAAACAGTAAACAAAACGTTACATTGAATGCTAAACACTGCAAAATACGAACACCATAAAAAAATGTAACTGTTCTTTATACGCTTTTTGCGCTGTTTTGAATATTGCTGGATAGATAGGTAGAATAAGTATGTTGTATTAATATAGTAATGTTTTCTGGTTGAAAATAACTGGATCCTTTTGTTGGACGTCGCTCCCTTATATGCATAAAAATCCCTATGTTATCTAGAAAGGAGGAACGGTTTACATTTATAAGCTATACATTGTTTTTCAGGGCTACAAATTGTCATTGTTGCTTTAATCTTAAATAAAAAAAATCATTGGCACATTAATCTGTAATATCTGTTTCAGTTTTATATCAAATATTGACAATACAATGGAATTATAAACAACTGTCATCTATAAACTGTAGGTTTAACTATATTAAAATCACAAAAATACTAAACTCCAAGGAAAATTCAAAAAGAAAAGTCCCTAATCAAATCCCAATATCGTTTCTACAGCGTAATGCTCTTCAACTGCGTACTTTATTATGGTCTTCATCCCTCTCTTTTATTCGAGTGTCACTGATGAGTCTTTTGTACACGAAACGTGCGTCTGGTGCAAATACTTAATGTCAAATCTGCCATCTATGCTGGTTTTATTCAAAACCAGTTGCAACTTAGTGTATCACAAATTAATTGGTGAAAATTGACAGTACCGAGTCAAGAATATGACGTCGTTTTCCATTCGTTCAAGTTTTGGTTAATTCCTACCTTTGATTTTCTCAGTTATATGGGCTTCCATGAGTTTGGATTTACATAAAGAATTAGATATTTTGGTGTCTGTTTTACTTTTTCATATGAGTTTATGTAATTGATTTCATTTTATTTCTTGGATTACGTTTATTGAAATTTTATAAGTATAATGTTCAATCTTTTTTTATTAATAATTTAACTGACATCAACGCATTTCAAAATGTCTGATCAATTTTTAAAATAGAACATGTAACCATATCATACGTCAAATACATAAAATCAAAAGTATTTTCTTTATACATTGGATTAATTGGATTCAAAAATATCCATTACCATTCCTCATCTAATAAATAGTTTACTGAATATAATGGCATTTAACTGACAGTACACGACAACACATCTACGCATTAAGACATTTGCTTTAAATAATTAGTCAACTGAGTCTCAAATTACTACTAAAAGTTCCTGATAAATGTTATCACAAGAGGCAGATGTCATTGCTGCAATAACGTTGTTTTGTGAAAATTATATTATTTTTTAAAACATTTTGACAGTGCAGTTTTCCTTAACAAATATATTGTTAACAAAAAAAAAGCATTTGTGAGATTACTCATAATATTTTTTTTATAATTAATAAATATGGCTAGTGCAGATTGTTGTTTTATTTTATATGTTACTGAAGAATTTTTTTTTGGTAAACTCCAAAACAAATGCATAAATTCCTATGGATGCACAATACAACTTCACAGGAATTAATTAGACTACATTGATACTAAGAGCATGAGCACTCGTCATTGAAAAAACAAGATCAAAGTCTGATAGTTATGCACTAATAAATGCAACACAAACAATGCTACCATTTAGTATCATCAGTGGCAATAACCCTTGGTATATCGAATGATAAAACATTTATAGACAGTAAATTTACGAATATGATGAATCAAGGACATTTCATGTAAGCACCATAGGAAACGCAACATCCATCACCATCTGAATCAACCAATTGGCTGTGCAAAAACTCATTTAAACTCACAGGTGTATATTATTTTGATCAACACACAGTACCTAGATGTCAAATCTTTGTCTGACTTTTATGGGAAAAAGAATGAATGTGCCTAATAGTATACACATACACAATATATAAGAATTATGTTTGCTTTAGTCATTGTGAATAAAATAGTAAATTTATAACACGTGAATGTATTCCTATTCATCTCTGTTTGTTTTGCGATGCATTTTCGTCCCCATTTATTTCATTTACGACTTGAAAACATCCGAAGTTGTTCCACTTGCAAATACTTCCACATTCAACATTCTACATTGGAAATTGGATGACCCCTAGTGACTAAAACACTTGGTTTTGATCGTTATGTGTTTTCCAGCTTTTCGAAAAATATGAAGAAAGATAAAACTGTACAGGGCAAAATTAATTAGCCATATAAGATATACTCAAATGCCAAACAACTATAACCCTGTGTTGATATACTAAGGGGTTATTGTACTTTACAAAAATAACTCGTTTTATTAATTTTCATGTTTGTGTATGTTATCTCTGAAAACTCCAATAGGTTAAAACTATAAACAAAATATATATCAGCAATACAAAGATAATTCTTATAAACAATGGAGTTGGAGCCATCACATGACATTTTCATACAATTTTGTATATACTTGCCAATTATTTTAAAAGTATGATAGATAAAGTATGATAGATAGGTAGAAACTGTAAAGAGCAAAGTTGATCTGCCATACAAAAGCCAGAAACATGACAAACAACTGCAACCATTGAGAGATATCATCATACTTTGATGAGTGATATTCCTTAGATGACTTTTTTTTTTGTCAATATCAATTTTCCAATTGTCTGTACAATTATAGGATGAAACGGTTAAAAGAATTCAAAATAATCAATATCTACAAAAAGCCTAAAATGGTCTTATCCAATGGATGACTACTTTTAAAAAACAATACGATAAAATTCCGATTTTGTCCCCCAAAAAAAATATCGAAGTATTTCCAAAAGGATTTGCTTGCATCATTTAAACTAATTGTCAATGAAATAATCTAAAAATATATTTCGCTTACATTTGTACATCTTCCTGTGTAACTTAAACACTGCATGATTCACGCCACTTAAATGTATAATTGCATTATAAATATTTGGATTTGGCCTGTCTTTTTTAGATGAAATTTAATTAAAGTAAATTATAAATAACCACCGTTTTTTTTTTGTGGGGTTCGTGTTCCTCAGTCTTAATTTGTCTTTGTTGATTTTTTTGTATACTGTTTGCCTTTTGTTTTTTTGGGTTTTTTTTCCTTGGCGTTTTCACTTTATTATGATCGTATTTAAATAAGTTAATGAGTTTGAATGAATTTCACCTCTCTTTATGACAAAAGAAAATATGGTATGATTGCCAATGAAACAACTCTCCACAAGAAACCAAATGACATAGAAACAAAACATTTATATAATGGAGTATGTAGACAGCTTTCTCACAAGCTAAAGTCCCTAACTGTATAATATAAAGGACGCGCACAACATTCACGGGGAAACATTCTTATGCGTCCACACAAAACGAGTAACGGACCCTGCAGTATATATGAAAACAAGAATGTGTCCAAAGTACACGGATGCCTCACTCGCACTATCCTTTTCCATGTTCCATCGACCATGAAATTGGGTAATAATCTAATTTGGCATTAAAATTAGAACGGTTATACTATAGAGAAGATATGTACTAAGTTTCAAGTTGATTGGACTTCAGCTTCATCAAAAACTACCTTGACCAAAAACTTTAACCTGAACGGACGCACGGACGGACGAAAGGATGGACGGACGAACGAACGGAAGCACAGACCAGAAAACATAATGCCCCTCTACTATCGTAGGTGGGGCATAAAAATAATAAAGATAAAATAAAAAAATAAGCATTTGTTTTTACCTTATGTAAAACCAGTAAACCAATAGATTTTTATTCTGATATACTTATGTTTATTTTTAATATTTCTAGTTGTCCATAGCATTTTCCTGCTACTCATTAATCTTAAATTCCTGAATACTCATAAATCCTCTATGCTATCCATAATCCTTTATTTCGTCATTTTTCCGGTTGTAAGTAAACCTAAACATCCTGCTACAATAATATTTGACACACCTTTTATATTGAAGACGCTGAAACGAGAAAAAAATAATATGATTAGAATTTCAAATAAACACAACGTGCATACAAAGTTATTTATTAACTTGCAACATTACCTATCAAAAAGTTGTTTATGGAAATATTATTAATATCTTGACGTAGATTGAATCGTTACTTTTGATAATTTCATAATTATTTTATCTAAAAGTCAAACTATTAAAGGGAAAAACTGTTAAATGGAATTGTTTGTTTCCAAAAAAAAAAAACGAAAAAAGCTTAAGTCTGACGTATCGACCATTATCCTTTTTGGCGAATGTTACCATAAAATTTACACATGTTTAGTTTTGAGAGAATGCCACGTGTTTGGTATATAACTTCTACGTCATACCGATCGATAAAACGACCCTCGACACTACATTTACACTTTCAAAAGCAGCGCAAAGGTTTTCTATAAATTCAAACGATTGACAGACAAAGAGACAATTTGTTTCTACAACATGACAACTTTAATGCTAGATAGTGTGTACAAAACTTACTTCAGTTCACTGTCTTGTGTCATATCTGTCGTCGCTTTTCTTTCATTCTGCAATGAAAATTTAAACTCAACAAGTAAATCTATAGTTATCAAAATCTTAACTGACTTTCTCCATTCCGGATGTTTGTTCTTTTTAGTAAGAAGAGGGACATATAATGTATATTGTAAGTTCAGAAATTATTGCGTCAGTCTATTATTGCGATTTTCTCATTTAAAACTCAAATTCGATGTTAATTTTTGCGATGTAAGAAAAATCCGGTTTAATTCACACAAAAAATCAAAATGGAAGTTTATAACCCTGTCGCATTTTTCGCAACAATAAAAACAGCGCAATGATGTCTGAATTTACATTATATGTACTCCAAACAAGTGGCAACTCTACGACAGATCCATCCATAAGATCACCATTGAAGGTGACACAAATGTTTGTTCTTTCCTCGCCAGGACTGTACAAGATATATAAGGCATTAAGATGGAATTGATTGCCGATTTCTGCGAATCTACGATACTAGTAGATAATTTGGCTAATCTCCAATCAGTTTTGTGGCTTTTGAGTTTGTCCAATATTTTGAATTCATTGTGATGTTTTTTAATTGTTTTTTTTATTAGTTTCAGGTTTGGCATTGTGTATTCATTGGAGTTATGGTTTTTGACGAACACCGTATCTAGTATCTTCTCTCATTTTTTAAAACTGTAAGAAATTATATAGTAAAGTGCGTTACTACAAGATTATTTGTTCTCATTAGAGATGTACCTGCTTATTTATGTCGATATCGGCCATTTTCCACCATGTCCATTTGTTAATTCCGTCCGCTGTATCCTCGTATGTTTCATCTAGTTTCCCTTTAGAAGGAAAATCACTGTTAGATAGTGCGTCATTGGTTAACATACATGTATATGTGTTCTTAGACAAAACTATTGCTGGAGAAAACATAAAACTGCTTGTGCTGTTTCTGCTGAATATTGGCTGGATAAACGTTCTGTTATTGTGAGATTTGACATTTCTTTGCTGACAAACATTTACTTCTTCCATCTTGTCATTTCGTCTAATCGGTCGCGACATCAGCTTGTTTTGTCTTTCTAATTTGTCGTTTTTTCTTGTGTTTAATGTGTTCGGTCTGTTCTGTAATCTGTTTTGCTTGATGTTTAATGTGTTCTTTCTATTAGGTATGTTGTTTTGTCTGATGTTCTGTCTGGTATGTAAGCTTTTCTGTTTAAAGGTCTGTCTGGTATGTACGTTCTTTTGTCTTGTGTTCTGTCTTGTACTTAAGGGCCTTTGTCTAGTGTGCTGTCTTGTACTTAATAAGTTTTGTTTTGTGTTCTGTCTTGTACTTACGATGTTAAGTCCAGTGTTCTGTCTTGTACTTACGATGTTAAGTCCAGTGTTCTGTCTTGTTATAGCGTTGTTTTGTCTGGTGTTATGTCTTGTGCTAGATGTGTTTTGTCTTGTTTTGCGTCCGATAAGCGAGTTGTTTCGTATGGTGTTCTGTCTTGTGCCTAATGTGTTTTGTCTAGTGTTATGCATTGTACTTAATGTGTTCTGTCTGGTGTTCTGTCTGGTGTTCTGTCTTAAACTTAATGTGTTCTGTCTGGTGTTCTGTTTTTTACTTACTTTGATTTGTCTGGTGTTCCGTCTAGTATGCAAGTTGTTTTTTTCGGTGTTCTGCCTTGAGCTAAATGTGTTTTGTCTAGTGTTCCGCCTGGTATGCAAGTTGCTTTTTCTGATGCTCTGTCTTGAGCTTAATGTGTTTTGTCTAGAGATTCTTCTTGTATCTAAGTTGTTTTGTTTGGTGTTTTGTCTTGTACTCCAGAGGTGTTGTCTGATGTTCTGTGTTGTACTTACTGTGTTCTGTCTGGTGTTTTGTCTTGTACTTAACGTGTTCTGTCTTGTGTTTTGTCTTGTACTTAATGTGTTCTGTCTAGTGTTTTGTCTTGTACTTAAGATGTTTTGTCGGGTGTTCTGTCTTGTACTTAATTTTTTCTGTCTGGTATTCTGTCTTGTACTTAACGTGTTCTGTCTTGTGTTCTGTCTTGTACTTAATGTGTTCCGTATAGTGTTCTGTCTTGTACTTAATGTGTTCTGGCTGGTGTTTTGTCTTGTACTTAATTTTTTCTGTCTGGTATTCTGTCTTGTACTTAAGAGGTTTTGTCTTGTGTTCTGTCTTGTACTTAATGTGTTCTGTCTGGTGTTTTGTCTTATACTAAATGTGTTCTGTCTGGTGTTCTGTCTTGTACTTACTTTGTTTTGTCTGGTGTTCCGCCTGGTATCCAAGTTGTTTTGCGTGCTTAATGTGTTCTGTTTGTTATTCTGTCTTGTGCTTTTCTTCCTGCTATCTAAGCTGCTGTGTCTGGTTTGTAAAGTGTTTTGTCTGGTATTTAATTTGTTCTGACTTACTGCATTCGCTGTAGATAAACGTTTAGATTGTGTTCGTCCTTGGTGTCGGTTTGTTTGCCTGTTTAATTGCCTAATTGTTTTAATTGGCCTGATATTCCGTTTATTTAGAGTATTGCGCTGTCTGTTTTGTCTTTTCACATTTGATATCGCATCTCTTGATGTCACCGTTAGCCGATCTTCATGTCTGACTTCTCTTGCTAATTGTCTTGTATTTCTCCTGTTGTCGACTTTCCCTTTTATTCTATATGTCACTCTACCTTGTCTGTCATGCAGTCTTGGTTGAATATTCCGTCTTCTAATAGATGTGTCCAATCTTGCAAACTTGTCTTGTCCGTCTTTTTTTATGATTTGCTGTCCCGTTTGTCGTATTGTAACTCTTCCTATATATCTCTTACTTCTGTTGAGTAGTCTTACTTGTCTACCTGACGGTGTTTCACGAACAGAAAGCCTACTTTCTCGTGTTTCAAGTCTTGTTTCTCGTGATGCTCTGTTTTGTCGGTCAGTTATTCTTACTCCCCTTGTTAATTGTCTATTAGCTCTTCTGTCGCTGTTTATGTTTTCCGGAATATCACTAGCCTCAATCTGGTGTACAGTTATTAATTGTGATTCACATTGGCTTTTTATACTTCGGCAATGAGATTGCCCTTCTGATGATACGGGAAATGTTTTCGTGGCGATAGTTACCTTTTCATTTCGAACTACATTTTGTTGAATATCATCCTTTAATGAAAATTGATTGTTTGCCTTACAAGTGGTTAATGTTTTGTTTCCTAGTAAACAATCCCTATCTATGACAATATTTATATTTGTTTCATCTTGTGTAATACCAGGAATGTCTTGAACTGAACTACAAAATGTGTGTTCTGAGCTGTTCCCTTGTAGTAGTATTAGAGTCGATGACGCCAACAATATGAAAAAGTGAGTTGTTTTTCTCATTTTGTCTGTAATAAATAAGCATATTCACTAAACTAGTACACAATTTTAGTAAGGGGCCAGCTGAGGATCACCTTCGGATACGGGATTTTCTTGCTGCGTTGAAGATCCCTTGGTGCATGGCCTTCAGCTGCTGTCTGCTATTTGGTCGGGTTGTTGTCTCTTTGACATTTTCCCAATTTTAATTCTCAATTTTATTTTTAAAAAATGGTTTTTTTTATGGACAAAGGTTCAAGTTCTTTTTGTTTTTGCAAGTATTCTAAACTTATAAGTAAAATAGAAAGCATTTGTAAAAATGGTTGTCACACTTCTAAGTTTGTAAAATACAAGAGGAGCATGCAGATACCGTGATTTACGATACGAGAATCAGCTCTTACTATAATACGCTTACAAATTGTTATGTGATTTGAAGAATAGTTTTGGAGACCTAACTATGGGAAGCCACAGAGGCGGAGTAAGAGTGAGACCAAAGGTGTCCGTGCTCCTCTTTGTTGGGAAAATTTGCTTAATTATAAAGGAATCACTTAAGCGTGTATGGGTCGGGCCTCCTCGTACGCAGTCATTATGCACCCCTTATGTAAGTCAGCCATTCGGGCAAAGCTAAACAAAATTTAGCTTTTAAAAACTAAGGCTTTTCTACTTCAGGAATAGATTACCTTAGCTGTATTTGGCAAAACTTTTAGGATTTTTTTGTTCTCACTGCTCTTCAACTTCGTACTTTATTTGGCCTATTTAATTAAACATTTTTTGATTCGAGTGTTACTGATGAGTCTTTTGTAGACGAAACGCGCGTCTGGCGTAAATATAAATGTTTTATCCTGGTATATCCATGATGAGTGTATTTTCAGCCATAAACAGAGTTCTAATGCGAAAACAGAATTTTTAATCATAAAATTTAAAACGTTCAAAAGCAATAAAACAAAAACAGATAAAATACAAGAACTTACAGGTGTCGCCATTGCAAATGCGGGACAACTCGGCCAAAAAGGCCAATGGGTCTCATTGGGGTCTAAGCGTGACGCGGGATTGCCGATTTTTCGTAAGCGTGACACGGGAAAGTCAAATTATTGTGCCGTGAAAACGGGAATTAAGGTCTAGCAGGACACGGGAAATTACAAAAAGATGAGAATTGCTTAGATACATAGTATAAGCGGGATACGAAAATCTGACAAAACAGTAAGCGGCATCCGGGATCAGAACCCCCCCCCCCCCCCCCCCCCCTTCCCCCATTGAGACCCCAGGCAACTCTGACCGTGCGTAATGATAGCTCAGATAAAGTACTTAAAGTGGATTTTAACTGTTTATCTTTGAACCACGTATAATAAAAATTAATTCAAGCCAAAAATCTTTTGTTAATTTTTCATCTTTTTATCCTAAAAGCTAAAATATTAGCAAAAACAAACAAATCAAACATTTTTTTAACTGTTTTCGTTTTATTTGTCGCACTCATGAGTTGGTCAATTTACATTATTTCTTAATTTGTGTGTCAATGGTCATCTGTGTCCTCAAAGAATACTTTTTAAAAAAAAAGTATATGCAGTTTGCAATAGGTGTATATTTGAAATATCTCCGATGCTTCTTTTTTTTTTTAATTTTCAAATAATTTCGAACAACGAAAGTCGAAATTGTCAAACACTATTTCATAATCTGAACAATGAAACTACCATACAATATACAGTGCATTCTTTTGTCGATAAAATATGAAGATTTTAACTGTATATATAATATATGCAAATAACAAACTTACCTTGAAAATAGCTGCTGCATTAGAGAAAGCGGTTGAGTTTTGAAATAGTTCGGCAATGTAATTGTTTTATACCAGTGTGAGAGGTTTATCTAAGTAATGGTCGAATTGTCATATAAATGACAATTTCCTCATTCCATTTATTTTAGTCCATTCAATCAGAAATTCAATTAATTATGTGCATGAAGTGAAAAATCTGTAATACCTGATTATATTTTTCGATGATGATTTTGGAAAATGAATTAATGATAAACAACTGCGGTGTAAAGATGTGATTTAAAATGTATTTATTCTTATTTGGCATTTTTATGCGGAAAGATTATGGTAGTATGGGTAGTTCTGACGTTGGTGACGTCTGGCTTATCGCATTCAGTTTCGACTTTTGTTCTCAAAAAGCTTTCAAATCCTTCAATTTCATAAATATGTTGTAACAAAAGACAAAAAGAATAAGGCTAAGCCCATTTATCTATGTAAAAGAGAGGCGAAAGATACCACTGGGTCATTCAGACTCATAAGTCGTAAATGAATTGACAACGGCTCAAAATGAGAAGAAGAAAAGAAACGGACAAATAAAAGTACATAAAATATAACATAAAAAACTATAGTATAAGCCACACGAACCCCATCAAAAACTGGGGTGGTCACATGTGCTCCTGAAGGGTTAGCAGATCCTGTTCCACATGTGGCACCTGTCGTGTTGCTAATGGTAGTAAAAACCAGCTTATAATTATAACTTTCAATGAGTCATGTTTAGGAAAAGAGGACGGGATTGTAGTATCGACAATAGGAACTTGTCCGTTGCCTTCTGCGAAATTGATATTCCATAACGGTCAACCAACTCGTGACTGGATCCGTAGAACTTACGATTTTAACTTCGCTCCTCGGAACTTTGGCTTAATATCTTCCTTGTCAGCAGCAAGCCTCTATCAAGGAAATACAAGCCCTGGAATATTGTATCAACTTGGATATATATACTCCGTAATCAGGCGCTGCTGGAATGCTGCTACATAGAAATGAAAAGTTAACAATTGAGACTTTGTATGTTAAGAATACTCAAGTCCGTGCTCACCAATATTGTCAACGCCATGATAGTGTTTTGTTTATATCCAGCAGAACATTGTTAATAGTAGAGTTTCGTCACATTATTTTGTTAATTGCTTTAATTTGACACTACAAATCAGTACATTGTTTTCCATTGTGATAATAATTGGCCATCTACATGTAGATGATAAACAAATACAGTCTTTTATATGCAGTGTCGTTGGATTGCTGTCTCATTTACGTTTTCCTTACATCTTCTTTTATCCATGTGTTTCAATAATCAAATGTATTCTGTTTTCTTCGAAGGTTGCCCACATAATGTAAAGCAACTAGAAAAGAAAATGAGTAGTCGAAAACAGAAAATATTTTCACATAAACAGAATATCATATATAATTTTGAAAGCCTTGATGTTCAACATGGAATTTAGATAATTTGAATTACAACACTAATTTGGATTCATCTAAAAAATAAAGTGATTTCTTACTTATGTACGTACTCCCGGCGTTTTTTAGTACTTGTACTTACCTTCTCATTCGTTTGATGTTGTACGTGTGTTTGTTTATTGTGACGTCTAGTGTATCGAGGTAACGCTGTTGACGTTAACTGTTATAACAGACAAAATATTTCACGGACTTCGTAGAAACATTGAGATAAAATGTCTATAACCAATTCACATAGAGGTAAGATATCTTAATTTGTGTTCATTTCATCGACTTAAGCAGTTGGTTTAAAGTTTTCATGCAACATGTATTATTTAATTGTAATGATACGCTTATACTCCCAAACGCGGAGTTCTTGCAACATTAAAGAATGCAATTATTGTTCAAAGTTCATACAAAGACTGCATGCATTGGGAATTCTTCTTCTTTGGTTAAATAAAGTTCTCTCTTTTAAGTACCAAGTTTTATTGATTTACATTACTAAAACGATTAACACACATTTCATATATATTCTTCGTATTTCTGAAAGCTCGGTGTAATTTATGGAATATGTGCATGCTAGTCGAATACCATGGCTTCATTTAGACGATGCGTTTTCCGTAATTCCCCCCTGATGAATTCTTTCAATCGTATGGGTATAGAGTTCGTGTCAGAAATCACGTCAAGTAATTAACAATAAAAAAAGAGGTAAAAGCAAACGTATAAGGTACAGCAAAGTTTCAAACTGACCATTCAGCTTTGAAATAATTCATCTGTCAATGTTAAGACTGTCACGGAATAGAAGTTCCTTCATAAAATAAGTTCCAAAAGGAATAGATATATTATGACAATGTTTATAACAAAGTTTCCATTGGACTTCTGTTAGGCGGAACAAATATACGTTGACAAGACAACAAACCGTTTTAAATGGCTTAATATACGTGGGTTCATAGAAAAATCCAGTCTATTATACTTTTTAAAAGTAGTTCCCGTACTGTTGTGATTATTAAAAAAACAGTTCTTATATTGGTCGGTGGTTTTCCAGTTGTTGCCATAACTTTTGTCTTCCCATCGGAATGAAATATATTTCTTGTTTTAAAAATTATTTGTGTCTAATTTGGTCGATTATCGTTTGGTAAAGAAATCAAAGAATTATTTAGCTAGCAATACAACCATAATTACTCAAAGTTACTAAACACAAAACTGGCCTAGTCTAAGAGTGGATCGAGAAATTGATTTTCAGTTATCAACCGTTATAATGTAAAAAGACCTACTAGATAAAAAATGATATGGGGGTCATACTTCAAAGATTCCGCTGCAATTCTATTAACACGGTCCTTACCAAACTGTGTTGATTTTACATGGGCAATATCTAGTATATATATGTCGTGTACAAGTTGTAATTTTGTACATGTTATAACATGTACAAAAATGTTGTACATGGTATAACTTGTATAATGCAAAAATACAAGTTAAGACATGTACAATTGTACCTCATACATGTTATAACCTGTACAAAATAATGCTTAAAAATTGTTTTAACTTGTACAAAATTTAAGATAAATCTTTATGAAGTAAAATATACATTTAAATTCACCAATGCATAAAGAACGACAATAAATAGGCCAGAACGTGTCTTTTTCTGTAGAGGACACTGATCACAAAGTTTCAGAAATATATGTTTCATGACTTATGTTGGCAAAATGTGTTTTCATGTAGTTGTATGTTTTATGCAGTCCATCATGGCTTAAGGTGGTACCTAACACTACAGGGAGATAACTCTGTAAAGTCAGCTAAACGCTTTAATTACGTTGTGTTGTAAAAGGAATATTAAGCTTCTCAATGATCAAAATTGGTGGTTGTCAAATTGCTATATAACCAGTGTAATATTTCTGACAAAACGGTTGGTTCAAAATTTTTGAACTTTTTATATTTTTGTAAAAGGGTCAAAGTAAATACTTTGTCAAAATTTTAAGAAAATTAAACGAGCCAAATTAATTTTAGTTGAAGTGTTGGGTACCACCTTAAATAAGTGTGACACTATTTACTAAAAGCTTGCATTTCCCCAATGACAATTACGTTAGATACTAGATACTTAATTCTTCCAAAAAATTTAAGAACAATGCCTAATGATTTTGGGTAATACTTCTCCCTCTAATTTTAAAGCATGCAAAGACTAAAACAATTTCTCATATGCTTACTCTATAAAAGCAAGAGAGAGCTGAAATAGTGTTCATTGGACCACGCTTCATTATCAATATCTTTGGATCTACTCTTCAACATTTTTGGCCTTCAGCATGACTTATAAAACTTATAAACTATAAGATCATTGCATGAGGCGAATGTCATTTTGATGTTTTAAATATATATCCTCTACTTTCAAAGCATGTATGTGTGGCCTTTGGACGTTGTCTGCTCCATGGGCGGGTTGTTGTCTTTAAGACACAAACCCCATTTCCATTCCCAATTTTATTTGTAGCCACATCTATCCTGGCTATCCTTTTATGTCTTGTAGTGTCAACTAGAATGAAAGTATTTTACTATTGCCTTCAAAGTGGACACTCACAATTATAATTCATCAAATAAAGATATGTCTATAGATAGTCATAAGATATGTCCTAAGATATATCTTATGACAGGTCTTAGGAATGCTTCGTAATACCGACCCCTGGACATTAACTGTATCAAAAAAGGACAAAACACACTAACATGAAGGAATAATAAAAAAGTTATGAAAATATTATTGAGGTAAATAATATCTGTTGCGATGATAGAAACATAATTATCCTTATTGTACGATTTGTACAAGTTGAAACCATTTTTATGCAATATTTTGTACAGGATATAACATGTATGAGGTACTTTTGTACATGTTATAACTTGTATTTTTGCATTATGCAAGTTATAACATGTACAATATTTTTGTACATGTTATAACCTTACAAAATCGCAAATGTACACAACATATATCATGATTACTAAATATGTTATATCCAGAAGTCATGCCATGATTATTTTGTCTTTTATAATCTAAAAAAAAACACCTTTTCTTCCACATGTTACAATATTAATTTTCAATATAATTTGCTTATGTCCTATTGAACTTGTATCGTTTGTGATAATTTCACTGGACTCAAAAATATCGCTCTGGAAAATGTGCATTAAAAGTTAGTAAAATATTTCAATGTTTCAGTCAAGTTGAAAAGGAGGATGTAAAATAATAAAATAGATTGCTTTTGAATTAAGAATCATATCCAAAATCTGGGACTTGTATAGCTAACGTAACTAAAGTATAATAGTCCCAGCTAAATGAGGGCCCTCATGGGGTTTTTGATTATGTGATTACTTGGCCGTTTTTTTAATGATTATTTGATTATTAAGCCAAATATTTCATGATTATTTGATTACCTAGGACAGAGACATATATATGTCTCTGCCTAGGACTGTATTTTTAGTTTATGATTATTTGATTACTAAAGATAAGCAAATATTTAATGATTATGTGATTATATTGGCAAAAAAATGGTGATTATGTGATTACTAGGACCCCCCCCCCCCCATGAGGGGCCTCCTAAATCAAGGATTTGTAGTCTTACTATATAATACAAATCCTTGGCTAAATCAATCAGACCGTGAATGCACAGAGTTGCCGTTCTTGATTCTACATGATATTTAGATCATAGGTGCGCTTATAAAAAATGTAAACAATGCAGGACTTCACCTGTTTACCTCGCATGCATCTTTAGTTTATGCCCTTTAGCATGTTTAGCTTTGATAAAGTACTGTAAACGTAAGTAAAGCTAACACACTTAAATTACAGAGAATACACGGGATGCTTATTGTTTATAATCAGAAAAGCTTCTAAACACTTGGGGTGAACGGATCATAATCGATTAACAATAACACTTATACATTGTAGATCAATCAGCTGTTAATCTGTTGTAAACATTAGACTTAGCCAAACAAATGATTTATATATGTACATTTGTATCCCAGTTTCCTGATTTGTCATTAATAGCAACAAGATTAATCAATTATTATTTGAACATCTGCTTGCAAATTAGATTTGTATGTGTATTGTTTATGACTCAGTGGACCTACCATTGGCCTACAAAATGTGAATGAGTGGCTTATACATGTATATGGTGAATTTGAACATTTTTTTTGGCATGTATTATTGTATATGCACAACTGATATGATTATTATAGAAAATCATTGACTAAAAAAACTGAAATGATACATTGTTGTCACAATTTCTATCTGTCTAATTTTGTGCAAGTTTTATTTACTTAAAATAGCCAAAAAATACTGTTAGATTATTCAGGCTGCACAAAGAATTTAAAACATGTATCATGTTTATCATAGACAGTTTTCTGAAAGTTTGGTCATCTTGGAAGAACCAAAGAAAGATGGCTGAAAAGTTGATGCGTACACCAGGAAGTGGAGATACATCCACATCCCTGTCTAAGAATGCTTCGACAGAATCCATCAATGACAAAGAGTACTTCATCAACAGATTCAAAAACTTATACAACAATCAGATGTTAAGTGATGTTATTCTTAAAGTTGGAGATATAACTTACTATGCACACAAAATTATGTTGGTGACAGCCAGTGAAGTATTTGAGTAAGTAAAAATGTACAGCAGACAGCTGTAGTAATATATGTATCTCATTCATACATTTTTTAAGGATTTTTGTATTAAATGAAAAGGATCATAAGAAGAACCTCAAAATATTGGATTGACCAGCATATCTTTTCAGATACATGTATTACAATGTACATGTAAAACATAAAAAAAAAAAGGATTTATAGATAAAATGATAATACATCTGTATACCCTTTCAGATTAAATTATACATGTAACTTAATTCCTGCAAAATATAGTACATGTGATTTAGTGCAGATACCTGTTAAAGAAATATATGAAAGATTTAACATTTGATTAAAATTCTGTGAAGGATGTTTATTTATGTACAGTTTAGTAAGCTCTCAGTCAAGCAATACATGTATACATGTACATCCTTGATTTTGTGCATTACAATGCAAATAACAATATATCATACATGTAGTTGACTGCAAAAACTTTTATAAGGATGTTGAATGTGAGGCTTGTCAAATGATATACCGGACTCAATGTCATTTTACCATCTCAGAAAAAATAAAACTTGCAATTGGTATATGTATATTTGAAAAATGGAATCAGTTAACGTTCAAGATTAAATTTTGGATACAATTTGAAAAAAAATAGAGCAAAACCCTTGATATAAACATTCCAGTGGCAGATCCATAACTTTTGATAAGGGGCAGGTGAGGGCGGGGGAGGGGGGAGGCAACTGACTGCTATTAGAGTGGATACGCTACAGTTATGCTTCAATGATGCCATATATAATCAACTAATTTTTTTCCCACAAAAGAGTCATTTTAGCTATCACTGTCAAAATAAGAGTACACTGTATATATATTGGGTAAACATCTCACCAATTTTAAAAGAAAGCAACCAGACATAGCGAAAAAGATAAGTCGTCATTTTAACACTTCTCAGATAAAAAATTTACTAAAAAAATGATTAAATTATATACATGTATGAAGAATGATTATGCAGTTAGAGCTGCCGACCATACAGTACAAAATGTATGTGTTTTTCTCATTGTTGAAGGCTGTACATGTATGTTGCATATAATTGCTAACATCCATGCCACTTCATTTGAACTTTGTTGGATAGTTATCTCATCATACAAAATTTCCTTATTTTTATACTATTTATTTCACAGAGCCATGTTAAGTGAAGACAGATGGAAGGAAGCCACTGAATCTGTAGTTTCTCTAACAGAAGAAGAGTGTTGTGTTCCTGTTTTTGATATGTTCCTTAAGTATGACTAATAATACTCTAAAATATATAGTTGTGAGATGTGTCAATTCTTAAATGCTACACTTGAATCCATGATATCTCGGCCTATAACAAAATCGGACTATAACAAACTCAGACTATATATATAACAAACTCGGCCTCCCAAAATCGGACTATAACAAACTCAGACTATACCAAACTCGGACTACTATAAGAATATAAGTATAATGTTGATTGTTGCTGTCATTTGAAATTAATTTTCAATTCTTAATTTAAAATGAATTTTTATCTACAATTAATTAAATAATTTATTTTTGAACATTTTTGAAGGGGATAAAAAAAAAATACGTTAACAAGATATATATATCGTCTAAACATCAACCCAACAATGTTAGATCTGTAAATTTATTTCCGCAAATTTTTGGTTCTTCCCTCGCCGGGATTCGAACCCATGCTACTGTGATATCGTGACACCAAATCGCCTGCACTGCAGCCGTCCCGCTAGACCAAATATATATAAAGAAAAGTACAAAAAAACTTCTATTTGAAGTTGATATATTGAAAATTTACCGCTGATTTGTCATTCCAGTATTATTATTTGTAATCAATACACACAATACATCACAATGATATTTCAAATGAAAGTTGATTATCCTCATTTAAACATATCAAATTCAACTCATATAACAAATATTTAATACATTTCTATATATGGTCTTTTTTTCAAAAATATTCATTATAATCTCATAAATTCGTATATAATTTTAATATGTAAAGTGTTTTTTTTTATTAAAGTAAAAAAAAAACCATCTACTAATCGTAGTCCGAGTTTGTTCAATATATTTCTTCATATAAATAATGGTAGGCCGAGTTTGTTATAGTCCGAGTTTGTTATAGTCCGATTTTGTTTTAGTCCGAGTTATCCAGCAGCGCTACACTTGGTAGTAAATAAATTACTACATGTATGTTTCTATTTGGGTTTTTACTTACAGCATTTATCCTGTGAGTGTCACCTTTGTGATATCACATTAGCAATGGCTAAAAAACAAGTGTTTAACTATTATTTTTTAAATCTATTTATGATGAATGTTTTCATGTTTAAGTTAGACCTACTAAATTAGTGACTCATATTATAGTAAGTCATTACTTTGTTTGAAATTCATGACAAAGACATCATCTAACTGGAACTGTGTAGTAAATATTAATTCTTATTTCACAGTACTCACTTCATACTAACAACCTTTCACTTGAGCAATCTGCTAAAATATTTTACCAGTTGATCAGTTTGTTGGAGAAGATTTCCAACTGCAATTTGGTAAACTGTTTTAGCCATTGCTATTGTGATACCACAAAGGTGACAGGATAAGCACAGTAACAACTACAACATCTATACATTATTTGCTAAAGGGGTGTTTAAAGGCAAAGAATTGATAATATATCTACATGTAATTTGGTTAAATGCATATATATATATATGGATGTCATTGTAAAATGAATGTCACATGTTAAGAAATTACTTGGATCACCACAGCCTATTTTTAAGGTCAAGTCTTTTCACCTTTGATATTCTAGCACAATGCATTAATGATTTCATCTGGTCTTTGGTCTATTTTGACTGAAAAATCCAGTGGAAAGAGGATTCATAATCTTCTTAAATGACAAAATTTTATTTCTTGAATATTTTTGGAAAGTCACAGCAGTAAAATTAATTAGGGTTTGTTAGAACTACTGGGGAGGCACAAACATATATATGATATATATTGGTTTGCTGTGTAAAATATTGTCTGATATGATTAAAGTGACTGAGTACTGGCTTGTTTTTTAGAAATTTAAAATGGTTTGTAAAAGTCAAATTTTGAAAGTACTAGTATTTTCTAAGTGTGTAGCATCTACATTTATATAAAAGAAAAAGAAAAAAAAAATCATGTTTACTTTTGTTCTCTGATCATATTTTGCTTGATCTAGCTAAGTTATATTTAATATTATTTTGCAGGTATTTATACTGTGGATCAGTTGAGGTTAACACAGAAACAGTACTCCCTGTGCTATTACTGGCAGATAAATATGGCATTAAAAGACTATGTGATTCCTGTGTTGACTACATGATGCAGCATATTGTTGAGTCACCTGACTCTAATAGAACACTCTCCTGGTACCAGTATGCAAAGATGACTGGTAACCAGGTCTTGCAAGAGAAGTGTCAAGCTTTTATTTTGTCGAATTTCTCTATTGTCCAAAAGGCATCTGATTGGATGGCAGTATCGGTAAATGAATTAACAGAGTTTCTATCCAGTTCAGAAATTGTGGTGACCTCAGAATATGAACTTTGGCAGGAAGTGGAAAGATGGCTTTTATGCAAACATAACAGAGATCATTTGGTAGAGAATTTAAAAGGAGTTATGCCTCTGATACGATTTTCTCTAATGACACCATGTCAGCTTTCACTCGTTGAAGAATCTCCTCTGTATCATGAATACAAAGACATATTTGGGGATAAAATTTGGTCAGCTTATAGAAGGCACTCTCTAATGTATGAGGACATTATTGCTTCCCGTGAACCATACAGGAACTACAACTGCAAGAACCAGTATGCTGTATATTGTGATCTGACCTTAAAGAAATATACATCTAAACAGAAAGTGGATAGTAAAATAACGGTGGAAAATTTAAAGATTCCTGCCAATTTTATGCCTGTACCTTTACAGTCACAATCCAAACAATTCACTTTTTTGGTTGACTTTTTTCCAATGGGATTTTTTATTCCACATGTTCTCTATGCCCAGTACATAGGTCGACATAATGATGACACTACCCTGAAAATAAGACGTTGTAATCCTTCAACCCCAACACAGCAGAGTACACCCTTACCAGACATGAGAGCTGAAATTACATTGATTATTTATGGAATGAAAGGGACCATCAGATATGCTGCACACACATTCAGGGCCAAGCATACATTTTCAGCAGAAGCCAGCAAGTTTGAAGTGCCCAGTGTTATACATATATCAAAACTGAAGGAAGCTAAATCAAATTATCTAGTCAATGGAGACTTTGAAGCAAGACTTTTCTTGAAAATACAGGAAATAATAGATAAAAAAAGTTGAAAGAATAATTGATTTCTATCTATATGTTAAATTTTATGTTGTTCCAGATTTAGATCTCTTTATAAAATGTTTACCAATAGTTTATATATCAATAATTTAATATATAATAGATATACACCTTTCAGTATATAAATTCACAAAAAACCAATGTTTCTATATTTATTTATGTATAGTTATGGATAAAATTTAGAATGGAGATGGGAGAAGAGACAACAACCCAATCAAAAAGGTGATAAAATGTTTTGTGTTGGTATTGAATGAAAAAGGTGTACTAGACCCTTTTTTTAACCCTGAAATTATATGAATTATTTAATCTATTTGTACGGATAAATAAATGGGAAGAATTTATCTGAACTTTTGAAATCAGAAAAGTTAGTTGTGATGGCACATACTGTAATATATAAAACAAATAATAAGTTGTATCATGATGCCAATGAGAGTCATCAGTGAAGTGTCTGTGGATGCAAGCAACTACTATGTACATGTAAAGGTCACCTTCTGCCTTCAACAATGAGCAAAACCTGCACAGTGTAGTGATCAATATTAAAAGGCTCCTGCATCAAAAATGTGAAAATCAACAACTGAATTTATACTAAAACAAAGACCACCACTAATTTATAGGCTATTAACTTGGGACAGGCATATAAATAGCAGAGTGGAACATGTTTGTAAGCATTCACCCTCCCTTAACCCAGAACATTGGTTTAACCGGAGATTACTATAACACATATGCTATAGTAATCTCATGTTTACAGTACGTTCTAGAAATCAGTTGAAAAGGACCTATCTCATTTACCATAGGCACAAATATTTATATAATAAAAAGATAAAATGACACAAAGTCCGGTTCTAAGAGCACTCATCCTTACTAAAATTGAAAGCTTCATGTAGCTATATATGTAGTTTGTCCAGAATGACCAATAAGATCTGACCATAAAGGTAAACAAGGTGTTACAATTATTTACCGATTAGTTGAGCAGGTGGATGTAGTTAATGCCAACCATGCCCGATTGTCCCACTTTTTTAAATTTTAGAGTTCTGATTGTCCCACATGAAAAGTTCTGATTATCCCACATTATTTTATGAAGTAAAATGTTCTTAGATAAAATAACTGTTGTTTGTTTTGCTAAATAAACAAGAATTAATTATTGCACATTAAATATTTATTTTATAAAAGTATTAAAAAAAAAGGTCTATTGCATCAGGGACTTTCTATACGTTAGTATAGTCCCTGATTGCATCATTAGATTTATGAAATACATAACACTGTTACGTTATTTATAGAAAAAAATGTCAATACCTTAATTTTATTTACATTTTCTATATAGTTTTGAAATAAATTTAGAAATAATGCATGCTATTTTAAAAAAAAGGTATTAACTCATTTACATTCTACACTACACGAACTTGTTGATGGAGAGATGTTTCCATGTACTAAATTTGCAATTTTATATATACAAAAAGAAGATGTGATATGATTGCCAATGAGACAACTCTCCAGTGTCTCCACAGGAAACCAAATGACACAGAAATTAACAACTATAGGTCTCTGTACGGGATTCAACAATGAGCTAAGTCCATACCCAAATGATAAATGTAAAACAATTCAAACGAGAAAAATTAACGGCCTGATTTATGTACAAAATATGAACGAACCACTCTCCTGACTTGGGACAGGCACATGTATACAGAATGTGGCGGGGTTAAACATGTTAGCAGAATCCCAACCCTCCAACTAACATGGAACAGTGGTGTAACAGTACAACATAAGAACAAACTATAAAGATCAGTTGAAAAGACTCATCAGATGAATACATATAGATATACATCTAGCAAAAACACAAGAGTGGACGTGGCTGGGTACTTGTATCCAAACAAGAACAAAAACACAAGTACTGCATGATCTGAGAGTACTCGCAGTTACTGACAGCTAGTTCAAAGCCACTAATAACTACTAGTAATAAACAATCATGAATCTAAGACTAAATTATCAATCACTACACATTTAATGGATTTAGTTTAAAGACGTCATAAACAGTTAGAGAAAATCATGACCTTGTGCAATGCCAAAATACAGGTATCGACAGATTTTAGATACATAAATGTGTGTATGTATATAACAATAATATTTAGTTTGCTTTTGATTTACTGATAACAAAATCGATATTAATGCCAATAAAACGATGTTCAATGATCTAATGACAGTATTGAATGTACGACTTGCTAGAACTTTCATACAATTTAAAGTGTGAAGACTTTAAATCGAAAGATCAGTTATTCAAAGTGAATTAGTATAAAATACCTGTCACGTAATAAAATATCAAATACTTATAAACAAAATTTGTGAAAAGTTTTATGCTAAGTCACAATATATATAAGCTTATCCACATTACAAATCTGTAAAACAAGTCCCTTAATAGATAAGATTTTTGTTTACCGGTTTAGAATAACTAAATGTCAGTAAAAAAATCACAAAATGATTAAGTCATTTTGCAGTTATGCATTATTCAAACCCATGATGGGGCAATTGAGCACCCAAAATTCCGAAAGGTTTCGCCAAATACAACTAAGCTAATATGTTTCTGGGGAAGAAAATCCTTAATAACTCGAAATCAAAGTTTTGTTAACAGTTAATTCATATAGTCAGGCCATATCAATGATAATCCATGTCTAGGCAGTGAGCTGGATTGAATGTGAAAGTTTGGAGCCCTAAAGCAAAATATCATAAGACAAACTCCCGGATTATAAATTCTGATACATGACCGACTTACATGTACGTCTGCCCACGCGAAGAATGGCACTTGATAGATTTGCAAAAATTTCAATTTCAAAAGGTCAAAACCCTTTTTATTATGCAGTCTTTTACTTCAGAACAGCATATTTTTGATTGTTCTTGCGTCATTAGTTTTCCCTGTACTATGTATTTAATGTTAAACTGTACATTATTTATTTGCTTTATTGTCATTCATTTCATTTAAGCTGGCACTGTCTAATCGTGATAAAGAGAAAGGCCAGATATCATTCTAGGTACATGTAGGCTTATCATATCTGAGCCAAGGTTCATGATCAGTATTATCTGGAACAAACCACTTTTATAATGGAAAACATTTTAGGATTAGTAATTTTATTTGGGACCGGTAAGGAATTTTCTTGATTCACTCTTTTGATTTGCATTATATTTTGTTATTTGTTGTTTACATATTTCAGGACATTATTTATATCCCGTCTAAAACAATGTGGTTGTTTCAATAATATCAAAGGCATATAATACATTTGTATTAACGAGGAAGATAATGTGTACTGACTGACTACTTCCGTAATAATATAAACTGTAACTTCCAATCGGTAATATCTAATCTACATGTAGGCCTAAGCATGCAAGACATTGCAAGTGCCAGAACACATAACTGTACAGACTCAGTACTATACGAGTAATGAAGCTCGCAAATTAAAGGTGCACTGACTGAGTGAAATATAGTTTATATATACTTTATTACCTTAAGCTTTACATCATCGGTGTAAACAAGATTTAACAAATTATAATTGCAATAAAACATGTAGACATAGAATCTTGACTATTTTGTAAAATACTGTCCCTCATTGTATTCATAGCTTATAAGGTAAATAATTTCGAGTATACAAAATTGTGATTTCTGATTTATATACCAATATTCATAATGCACATTAATTCTATCTACTGTATGGGGTAGGACCTAACCTTGATAACATAGGCTTTGATAAAGGAGTAGGTCCGGTAAGGATCAATTTTGGCCCCAAATTTCAAGTTCATCTGACGAATGAATTTGACCTCTTTCTAAACACTTAAGTGTCTATTTCATTTGAATCAATTAGTTTATGTGAAAGATTTTAACTGATTTAGTCACTGAAAACGATCCGATTCACTTTTTTAGATATTTTTTGTCAAAAATGAAAGTGGCCGCATCCGTGTTCATCCAAAATCTTTATATATGTTATGTATTATCATAAAAAACAACTTACATTTCAATATTAAGGATGAACACGAATGCGGCCACTATCGTTTTACACGAAGACCGTCTAAAATTTAGCTAAAATGATAGAATTGTGAAGATTTCAGTAATTTAGCGTGACTTAATGGTGCTAGTACTCGATATATGTGCATTGTATTGCCAAAACAACCAATATTTATGTAGCAGAAGCATTCTACTGTCCAATATATATTTAAAAGTTTACATTTTAACAATTTTGTAAAACTGCTATATTTTGGGGCCAAAAAGGGTTCTTACTGGACCTACTCCTTTGTTGGTTTAATCGGAATTCCAGAAATCACCAAACTACAAATCACACAAATATCGAACAATGCAACGACAACAAAGTTTACTACCATCCAAATCCTACGAAAATTTACAGCGGGAAAGCAAGTTTTATGTGCAAATAAATATTTCTCTTTGGTTTTTGTCGTTTTTAAACAGTAAAACCCACCATCAAAAACACACCTGTCCAGTAATCAGTATGAGTAGAAAGTTAGTTTTGAAAAATCGTCAGACCATCGGAAAAAGAACCATTTTTTTTTAGTTAGCATGTCACACCCCGAGCTTTTAATTTTCAATGTCTAACCTCATACACGACATTACAATATAGGAAGCATAGTGACAGGGATATACTATCATCTCGAAAAAAATATATATTTAGAGACGTGATGCACTTTATATTTATTTATGTGTAACGATATTTACTTCAAGATACCAAAAAGGGGGCGTCATTTTAGTTGCCTATTATGCATCTTTATCTATATATGTTGTATATTTAATCTCGACTTAGTGTTCCTAGGAGGAAATGCACAGAATTACTGCCAAGATGTAGATCAAACAGCATGTGGAGTATTCAAAACTGCAGACCCTAAAATGTGCGACAATCCGTGTTTGGCAGATCTCTGTAAAGACACATGTGGATTCTGTCGTAAGATTATTAATACTTCATCGGATTAAAATATACGACTACACATTTAGCTGCACGTACAGTAATATAATTTAGTTTGTTTTACAAAATTATGCGTTTGTGTAGTAAACATAATAAATATCAAGGAATGAAGTTAATCCCCCTCCCCGCAAAAAAATAATGGGTTGATAGTTGATACCAAGGGAAAAATCATACACTAAGTTTAGGAAAGACAGACAACTCAATAACCAAAAGAAAGAAAGTACAACATTTTAATACATCAGAAATAGTTAACAACGGTATGAAAATACAAGTTTTCTCACCATTTAGTAATTAATCTCTTAATAGGTGCATTTCATATCATTTAACTTAAAGACCAGCTACACTTTTCTATACTTTTTTGTACTTTTAAAACAAAAAAACAAGTAAAAAAAAACAAGTAACATTCATCCGCTTTATGTGTTTATTTCTCTTAGCATTAATGTGTTACCACTGTGATAGTGTTGCCAAACCAGAAGACTGCAGTATCAAAGTCCAATGCAGTTCAACTACAGAGGTATCTACCATTTCAGTTTTTGTTTTTTTGTTTTTTTAAAGTTTTTTTTTAAATGAATCTAAAAATTGAGAATGGTAATGGGGAATGTATCGAGACAATAACCCTACCATAGAGCAGAAAACCACTAATGGGTCTTCAACACAGCGAGAAAATTTTAAAATATTTCGTATTGCATTTTCTTATTGATTATTTTGTCTTTTTCATGCCGAAGTTCATTATCCTATTATATGACATGCTATCGTACTAAGATCAGTTTATCTCCAAAGGTTGTACGTACATCCGGGGTAGTGTAAAGATAAGCTATGTAAGATATTAGGCTAGAGTACGTTGTATACTAAAATAAAACTGCAAAAAATCTCTGTCACATATACAGAATAAATATTTTTCTTAAATTTTATTTATAAATTTGCTAATGTACATTTCTACTCTTAAGTTTTATCAGGAACATATAATGTTAGATATACTGTTCCCAGGTTTTATAGTTTCATACGGAAAAGTCATTTAAGATTTTTAATTCTGTAGTATCTCATGTGGTGTATATATGAGTATGTTTTGATGTTTGACCGTGTGCACAGTGACAGCCAACATGTACCAAACACTAAACATAGCAGCGTATTTTATTCAATATTGAGTTTTAATGTTCAAGACTGTCACAAAGGAGACACTACTTTAAATCAGTGCCGACCGTTCATAGATTTTATACATAAAATAAAATCCTCATCTCTTCCATTTCTTATTGATAGTGATATGGGGATAAGCTTCATAATATGCGATCAGACTGGAATGGCTATCATGGTTGTTTTTGAAACGATAAACAAGTTATTTGCTAGGCTTTATGACTTTTGAAAGGCAGTTTGAATTCATCAATTCAAATATTAGACGCACTCTCAATTAATCTTAAATATATTTATAATATTATTAAAATACTGTTAATAACAAGCTTTAAGAAATTTCCCATTGTCCGGAAAAAAAAACACCAAAAAAAAAAAAACAAGAACGGACTAAACGAAACCAACACACATGAGTTAATAAAATCTTTAAATGTTAACAGGAAATCTGCAAATACGTTTTGTCTATTTCATTGCTTCATACACTAACAGATACCTTCTAAATGTCAGTTATTCTTTCCTTCAGATATGCATTGCAACCCAGAGATTTAACACCCAACTTCAGCCAGTCTTTTCTTCTGGGTGTGTTAACAAAGCGGTAAGAATATATAAAGCTGTTTAATATTATTAGTCTAGTAGTTAAAGAGGTTCGGGAAATGTTAGCCAGCCCAATTTGCCAACAAAATCGGATTTCCTGCTGGTGCTCTAATTTTGGATTTTAGCTGACAAATATGCTGAAATCGTTCGGATTTATTCTCCAACTAATATTGCATCTAAAAGATGATATAGGGTAAGAGAAGATATGTATATTCAAAATTATTGTCCCGTGATAAACAAAGTAATTGAAGTTTTTGCGTTTATTTTGACATCCCTGAACCAAATGGCTGCTTATTACTTATCATTATTCAATATTCAGATCCTTTAAATGTTGGAAGATCTTTTCTTATTTTCATTTTCTACTGTCAAAATGGTTGCTTATATTTAATCATTTTATATTTGAGTGATGAAAAGACAACTATTTCTTTGTCTTTTATTCAACTCTACGGCTGAATTGCTATTGGAAAAACATATCAAAGATACAAGGCTTATAATTTTGTATACCAGACGCGCGTTTCATCAAAATAATACTCATCAGTGACGAAAATTCCGAAAAGTTGTGACAAATACGGCAAAGAAAATCTATTTCTGTGAGTAGAAAAAACCTTATGGTTTCCAATAGCTCAACATCTCTGGGACACCATCGGGGACGAAATTCCAACAATAGTTGCATCAACACAGTCGAATTAAACTTGGTCTTCTTGGAAAATCTGTTTTTCACTATAAAAATTATCATGTATCTAAATGTATTTTTTTTTTCGTATTTTTCAAAAGAATCACTGTATTTAAGTTTTCTTTTAATGCTTGATATACAAATAAGAAGATATTGTATGATTGCAAAGGGGTCAACTATCGACTAGAGACTAATACACTCGTATGAAACATTGAAACATTGAAACATTGAAACATTTTATTTCACTAAAGGCCTCACATGAGGCATGATAGTACAACAATATAACAAACATATTTACAAATGCATGAATAAATGGGAAGGTAAATATCATTTGTAAATTGACATTACAATTTTACAGAACTTGGCTAAGCCAATAAGAACAAATTTATCTTTGCTATTCATTAAATTAGAGAAGCTCATAGTATTTTTAATTTTACAAATATCTGCAGGCAAAAATTTCAGCCTTTCAGCATTAAAGAAAGTACAATCATATATATAATGAAATTCATCTCCTAACACATTGCTGTTACATAAATCACATATTCTTTCTGATCTATCAATGCTATAAAATCTACCACATTCAATAGGTAACCTATGACTACTGCATCTATATTTACACAAATTTATTCAAAGATCAAAAGGCAATGTAGTTAAATAATCTTCAAAACCAAACTCAGACTTATACATTCTATAATTTAAACATTTTGAGGTATTAAATATCTGAGCCTTCCATTCATTTACAAACAAATTGTGGTAATAGTGTTTCACATTTTTAGACAACTGACAATTTGTATCTATATATTGATTATTCCAGGCATTAATAAAACCACATTCAGATATAATATCTTTTACACAATTCAACCACTTAGAGTGGTAAACATTACCAGAATCAAGTTTATATAGCATTTCATACAATGTACGAGAAATTTTCTCTTTTTTGCCAGTAACAATACGTTTCCAAAAACCAACAATTCTTGCTTTAATATTAACAGACATTGGTACTCTACCTAGTTCACCATATACAATGCAATTAGGTGTACATTTTTTAACTTTCATTATATATTTACAAAATTCTAAGTGCAGTGATTCAATAACATCATTTTTCTCATACCCCCAAACTTCTGCACCGTACATTAATATAGGGGCAACCATAGCATCAAAAAGTTGTAATAATACATCTATAGGTAAATACAATTTTCTTGCCTTACGTAATACATAAAACATTGCTTTTCTGGCTTGTTGAACCAGTCTAGATTTATTAACATGAAAAGTACCTTTTCTAGAAAATACAATACCTAAATATTGAAATTCATCAATAACAGATAAACGGTCATTATTATATGTAAAATGAACATTATCAGCCTGTCGGCTTTTAGAAAATATAACAACATTGGTTTTTTCAGTATTAACTTTGAGATTCCATGTTTCACAATATAAATACATTGCATTCAATTAGGACCTTTACTTGAATTTGAAAGTGTATTATCGCCCTTTTCTCCATGATCAAATGCTAAAGTTGTAACACACAATAATATTTTACAGGTTTGTGCGACATTATTTAACTACGGTGGTACAACGGGGAAACGTGCTTACACATTACACGGTGGATGTTGCGCTACAGATCTGTGTAACGTGCATGATCCCGATGGTAACTTTACATCATCTGATACAGAATGTAAGTGTATAAAACTGTCCCTTTTGGTCAGATAGTTCTCAACATGTATACGTATTAAACACCGTTGACTTTTAAATGTTAAAGTTTGCGCACTCTCGATTGAGTTTAATTTTAAAATGCTTCGGACCCACGGAATTAATAATGTATTATTTTTTGTTAACATCACATATGGAAATGTACATATAACATATGGAATTAAAGTATTATGACATATTACAATGGAATACCATTTTCTGCATTACAATCCCTGTGGACAGCTAAATAGACTGACAAATACAGTAAATGGTACGCCGCCGCCACTGTACCCATATAAAGGTAACGTTAAAGTGTAATACCAAAAGTTCCTATCTACCAAATTACTAGAAACCGGGAACACACACACACTAAATAGTGAGCAGATGGATGAATTATGTAATTCTGACATTGTACTAACCTGATTAAGATACCAGACAGGGGCTTCAGTAATCACAAAAACTATGTATTCCCACATAGTAATGGTCAGTGAGACTTGCTAGAGTCTATCGTTGTAAGCAGTAAGCAGATTATATGTAGCAAATGTAGCCTACTTTTTTTAATCATTCAATACTTATCTAGAAACGAGACAAATTAGAATTTGGTAGTTGTTGTTTTGATGTCTAAATGTTGCCCCTTTTTTGTTTTGTTTTGTTTTGTTTTGTTTTGATTCATGATATTGTATTTCATTAGCGTATGCAAGTTACCTTACATCTGCATTTATTCATTTTAAATGAAAACCTATTCAGATTTTTGGAAATCAGCCTTTTTCTATCAAAGATGAATCTGGTAAACTGACCAAGACCTTGCGGTAAATATGATGATTGTTTAATTTAAGTTGATGCTGATGATGAACTAGACCATGTTGTCCAAGAAGATGCCAATAGTGACCCAGATACATGTGAAGATTTTGACCGTAACAATATTGCTTGTGGTATACTTCATAAACAAGATCCTGCTATTTGTAAGAAAGACTGTATCGCTAGAAAGATATGTCCAGAAACATGTGGTACATGTGGTGAGTTGGTTATTTATTTATTTTTTTCATTATTTTTGAGTTTATACGATTCCCCCAATTTTTCTTTTTGCACTTCGATTTTTATCTTTATAGTGGATCTTAAGATTTGAACATCTGCAAACTTCTGCGGACCCTTAATAACGCTAGTCAAATTCATAAGATTCTTTACATTTGATGTTTTTCAAAGAATATAATACATTGATTTATATCATATTACAAATTTTAATGAAAAATGTATACATTGCAACGTAATTATTCTTTATAAGAGTTTTGGTTCTTGTAAGCATGTTACCATTTACAAAACCTCTAACCATGTACGAGAAAGCATGCAAAGAATCAAACTCATTGTTATAATGCAGCTTACGTATTATTTTTTGTTTTTTTGTTTTTAAAACCACGTGTTTCTATATGAATTTAACATTCATCTTTAGTCATATTCAGAACTCATCTTTTAATTAATGGTATGATCTGATGTTTGAATGTCCAATGCATTATATAATTATGTTTGTAATGAACATTTTAGTTCGCTGCAAAACGTGTCCAGAAGTTGATGATCCAGCCCAATGTAATAACATAACAATTTGTAAGAAATCACAGGTCAGTGTTTTTCCTTTGTTTTTTTTTGTGTTTTTTTTTTGGTTTTTTTTACTTATGTTTGACAATGTTTTTCATAGGCTGTTTTGCTATGGATTTTATGTCCCTTTATTAAGTTCTTAATTCATATTTGAAAACTTTTTTTTTCATTATATGATTATTCCCTGTTGACATGAGTCTAAGAACCTACAAAACTTCTTTAAAAAGCAAAATTTTCTATATCTACGTATTGTTGATTTAAATGTCACAAGTCGTCTTGTAATATTAATATTATAGACAGTTAACTAGCATATTAAGAAATGATATATATTTGTACAATTATGTGTTCATATTGGATGTATAAGAAACTGCTTATATTACTTTTTGATTAATTTAGAAATCATGCTGTATCATTTTGGAAGACTCTTGAACGACAAAGATACATTGAAATGATTTGAAAGTTTTGGTTTGGTATAAATAAGAAGATGTGGTATGCATGCCAATGAGACAACTCTCCGTCCAAGTCGCAATGTATAAAAAGTTAACAATTATAGGTCTAAGTACGGCCTTCAACACAGAGCCTTTGGTTCACACCGAACAGCAAATTATAAACGACCTCAAAGTAACTATTATAAAACAATTCAAGCAGGACAACCAACGGTTGGATCTACATAAAAAGAAAACGAGAATCGAGAAACATTCCTGAACAACAACAGACGACTGAACAGCAGGTTTTGACATGGTTTATATCTTCTTAATCAATCTACAAGATATGAACATCGTAAAATTCTTATTGCTTTAATTTATAATTTGTTTTATATATATAAACTAGATATTACTCTTTTTTAGTTTTTTCTTTCTTTTTGACACATTCCCCCATTTTCCATTCTCAATTTTATTACTTTATAATTGCAGTCCTGTTTTTCTCGTAACAAATTGCGAAGCGATTTTACCTTGGCACACGAACTTGCCTGTATGGATGATTTTGTAAGTACAGTAATTTAGGTTGTAGGTACAAATATTTGCTCTTTTTGTGCGTGCACATCGATTTCGAATGATTATACTATGATTCACTCTAAGCATAATAAGAAATTGTATATTTAAGGACAATATATACACATAGAAACAAATATCAATAAGAAGACAGTTGCAATGCTGTTATGTTGTAGATTATTTTTTCTATTAACGTTTTATGATAATCATGTTTTACTCTAGGGCTTCTTTTCCATTTTTTTTTATTTCTAATCATACTGCTCAAACAGATAATTCGTCATTTTTCATTTTCTTCCTATAGCTCCTGTATTGTATGAACTTCAAAATGATTAATTATGTCATATCTTGAAATTCTAAAGCTATTAGTAAGGTATGATTATTGATCAGTTAACGGCATTTTCGAAATTTTCTAAATTTCAAAAGATATATCAAATTGGTGTTGAAAGGTAGCTATCTGCATCAACCACTAGACTCTTCACATTGGTTGAATATGAAGTCAGGCATCCAATTTTCCCCACTTTTTTCTATAGTGTATTTTGGTTGTAAGTTACAACGAGCAAAACTACCATAGTAGTGAACTCATGACAAGTTAGGTCTGAGGTATAATGCTTTGTTCGACAAAAAACTATTATACAACCAACACTTTTACAAGCTTAACTTATGAGAAAAGGAAAAGAAAACATCCTCTCAACCAATTTCATTCTAAACGTAAGACACTGTTCGTACATCTGACAAACATGATGCCTTCTGTTTAAGAAGAAAATAAGAGCAAAACAAAATGAATTACTCCAAACACATAGACGTATTTGGTAAAAGAGAGGCAACAGATACCAGAGGGACCTTTAAACTCCTAAGTCGAAAATAAACAGACAACGCCATCTCCAAAAAATAAAAAAGACCAACAGGCAAACAATAGTACACAAATCACAACATATTAAAATGAGACTAAACAACACTAACCCCACCAAAAACTGGGATTGACATGTTTAATAAATCTGGAATGCTTACAATTGATATAGTATCCTTTTGATGTTTCTCATTTCAGATATGTCATGCCTATTTCGGTGGAATAGTTGATGTTAAAATGGGTAGAAGACAGCTTGGTGGAAATATTAGGATTGGAGGGCAGTGTTGTAAATCTAATGTATGTAATGCTAATGGGATGGTATCGCCAACAGGACCGACAATTGGTTAAAATCTACAAACTCGGATAATATTGATAATAAATTTGTAAATTGAAATTTAATGTTATCATTATGTGTACAAGCCAGCCAAAGTATAATAAGCATTGTAAGAAAACAATCGTCCAGACATTTTCCAAAAAAAAGACAGGAGTTTTTTAGTTAAAATATCGAAGATGAGAAGGCATTTTTTTCTTCATTTTCTAAGTAAATGTGAAATTGTAAGAAAATCTAGTTGCAGGTAATTTAAAAAGTAATTATTTTTTTGTTAGGAAAATTAATATAAGACAGGTTTCTATTCAATCCAAAAGTGATTTATTAATA
The DNA here is from genome assembly GCF_963676685.1 of Mytilus edulis. Classification (NCBI taxonomy): domain Eukaryota; kingdom Metazoa; phylum Mollusca; class Bivalvia; order Mytilida; family Mytilidae; genus Mytilus; species Mytilus edulis. The sequence goes on along the minus strand of NC_092353.1, from coordinate 24,402,498 downwards.
TTTTAAAGATCATATGTTTGAAACTGAAAACGCATGAGCATTGATATTAAAACAAAACAGTCAAATTCCCCAATGGTCACCTTAACATGAGAGACTCCAACCTAAGCTCTATATCAATTGAAAATTTAACTAGAACTTCAAAAACGGAATGTATAATTAAATCATAAGGATGCGAAAATACTGTCTACTAGACAGATACTAAACTCCAATCGTCGAAAGATATTTCTGAAATAAACTTCACCTAACTCGCTACAACGAAAATTTTAGAAAAGTGAAAATAGAATTTCGAGAAGCCAAGTCCGTCAAAGTTTGAATCCGTATAAGGGAGTTCTAACTTTATTTGTAGGACGATAACATAAAGTGGCGGAAGAGCTTTAGCAAAAAGCACAAAATGAAGAAGAGCGGTTTGAAAATTGTTAGAGTATAAAAATAAAGGGCTAAACAACCTGAATGCTTAAAATTGTCACCTCTGGTCACATTATTGAATTGAATACGGGTGTTGCAGGTACAAATTATCATGTCTACATTATCATGATTTAACCACACTTACCATTTTCTATTCGTTTATTTAGTTTATATGGTTATCCTTGAATAAAAAGTAAAGTCACAAATATACTGAACTCCGAGGAATATTAAAAAAAGGAAAGTCCCTAATCAGATGGCAAAATCAAAATCTCAAACACATCAAACGAATAGACAACAACTGTCATATTCTTGACTTGTTGCAGAATAGACATTTTCTTACGAAGAAAATGAAAGATACACGTCATATGTATCAAAAAATCACAAAAAGGCATATATAAAAATTATATAAGGAAAAATGAAATAGCAATACAAAAAATATCATAGAACAATAACTTATTGACGGGATGTATACATAGAGGGCCATGTCATATGCAAAAAAGAATAATATAATAAAACAATACGAATATAAACACGAATAAACGTTCGATTGGTAATTCATATTTTGAAATACTGAGATTGCTTTATGTTCGTAATTGATGGACTTATACTTTAAATATTGAAATATTTAATTTGTATCTGTAATAAATTTATAACATTTGAATATAATTGGCAAAAAAAATCAGTGCAAGGTAAAGTCACAAAAAAATCGAATTCCGAGGAAAATTAAAAAAGGGAAGTCCCTAATCAAATGGCAAAATCAAAAGGTCAAACACATCAAACGAATGCATAACTACTATCGTATTCCTGACTTGGTACAAGCATTTCTTAAAGACCAAACAGCCTATTCATTTCTACCAGTGATTTTTCCTTAAAATTTTGTGTGAAGGTATTTCATGATTTGAGGAACAAAATATGATGAAAAAAATTGGGGGTCACCGACTTAGTTTTGTCGCTATAGCAACCTAAGTTTCGTGTTTTCCCGAATATTAACATAATGTGTGCTTGTTATATAAACTCTCCAAAAAATACTTTATATCAAACCTACAAGCATAATTCTTGTTTCACGTTAAACAGTAGATTTGTATCTATCAAATACAGGTTCAAGAGTTTTAGACTCGTATTGTTTTGATCTTTAAAAATATGATTTATTTCATTCCCGCCAAAAATAAAACGTAAAAATGAAAAACGTTTCCAGTATTAAAAAATATCTACCAGTGATTTCTTCATAATAATTTCAAGAAGGAAAGTGCCATGTATACTCTTCAAAATAAAGCAATAAAAAGCGTATGTCACCGACCTTTCAAAAAAGTTATAAGTAATTTTCATGTTTTTTTCTCGTTCATTTTGGAGAAAAGAGGTGTCTTTCTTCAGACCATTGCATCTGACGTCATAGTACAAACTTTCCTTGCTGGCGCACTATTTGAAAAAAAATCGCAAATTGGACGTTTGAAACCCACATTTAAATTTCCAAGAATGACAACTATATTCACCTACTTTATTATCCAGTAATACAATAGATTAAATGCATGTGTCAGTATCAGATCTTACGATGTTTCCGCACAATATTAACCTTCAGAAACACCATCCGTCGGAATGGAAAATTGTTTAAAATAACCTTTCACGCCGCTTTTGTTAGGAAAGTCTGTCTTTGTCCTCTGTCCCACATAAGCAAAATGATTGAAAATAAAAAAAGAAATGAAAGATGACACTGGTTAACTTACAGAGTATTTGTCTATACCAGACTAGATTTGCTTGTTTCTTTTTCGCGTCAATTTCAGAAGATTGCCGTAACGAACTCATTCGGTACTGTTGAAAGACGGACATACAAAAGCATGGGCGGAGTTCTTTATACCATTATTTTTGCCGACCTAGGACGAACGTTTAGAAATTATTGCATCGAGTTTGTCAATTCATTATTTTAGAATATTTAAGATATTAGGGAATTAAAATTATAGGTATAATATATGAATGAAAGTTTTGATTCTAAAACGTTATACATCTATCTTAAAATACAATCCTTTTATTACTACCTCATGTGTTTTCAATAAACGAGACAGTAAATATAAAATACAAAAAGTTTTTGATTCAAAAATTAATTTAGAAATAATTTAACGTTGAAAACTACAAAGTAAGATTTCTCCAACAGGATAAAATATAATAAATCTAAATTGCTCATTTTGGAAATTAAAACAAAGAAAAGGTTGTTGCCGGCATTGAAAATCGAAACTTGTTTTAAATCTTCACGGTCACAGTTGTAGCTAAATGAAAGGGAGCGATTTTATTTCAGATATTATTCTTGGAGCAATTGTTTTTGTCATAAGTTAAACTTACAACAATTTAGTTTTAAACACCGAAAATTTTGATTTTAATTCACATTCACATTCGCTGAGTATTAGTTTTATTAATACTTTTTGCCTTACAGCTAATTTCCTAATGCATGTAGGGTGAAACTTTGGTTGGCTTCCTTAATCAATGTTTACTCAAGTTCTGTTATTAAGATTGACATCTTTATATATAGGTTTGTAAACCTGTATACATGCTATTTAATTGAATTGGACGTTATCAAAATATAATTATACAAAATATACAAACAAAGCAAGCAGGCAAACCAAAGTGCTGACAAGGCCGTAGCTAGGCAAATTTATTTTAGTGAGGCAAAATAAATGAGCCGAGCGAAGCGAGGCGAAAATTTTTTTTGGAGGGTTTGAAATGAATGGTGCAAAATCCTGCATTCTAGGCATTTTTAGAGAGTTTGATAATGTTTTGAATTTGGACACTATTAATTTTTTTTCACAAATGATATCGGATATGTTCCTTACGTCGTAACTACAATCCCCTTCCCTTTCATGAATATGACCTACCGAATTAGACTATTTACCGGATTTGTAATCACATAAGCAACACGACGGGTGCCACATGTGGAGCAGGATCTGCTTACCCTTCCGGAGCACCTGAGATCACCCCTTGTTTTTGGTGGGGTTCGTGTTGTTTATTCTTTAGTTTTCTATGTTGTGTCGTGTGTACTATTGTTTTTCTGTTTGTCTTTTTCATTTTTAGCCATGGAGTTGTCAGTTTGTTTTAGATTTATGAGTTTGACTGTCCCTTTGGTATCTTTCGTCCCTCTTTTATATAAATTTTTCATATTTTAAGACTTTTACTAACACCAAATTTTTAACAACTTTATTTAAATTTATATGTAAGATAATCATCCAAATATCATTGATTTGAGTCTGCTGCCAGAACATAGAACAAATATTGATTCAGTAAAGTTTTCCAAATTTTTCTATGGCCGGTTCAGTCAAATCGTTTCAGAATCATAATTTGGTCTGCTGATATCCTTATCGCGATGAACATGGAGCATGACAAGACCGTACAATCTTTCGCCACTCATGCATGCTCTTTTCCAAGTTTTCAGTTTGTGTCAGGACAGTCTGTGTTTCTAAAGGTAGCACATCATCATCAACACAATGATCAATGTCTTCTTCCAATTCCTTCTCCATCAGCAATTCGATAGCAGCATCGGTAGTAACAGTTTTATTTGCAAAAGGGAATTAAGCTTTCCTGTGAGCACCATTATACAGTCGCAGTTACAAAATATTAAACTCGCTTTTATGCTGACAAAGAGTAGACAAACTAGGGATAGAATGAGATAAGATACATGTATATGATTCTATCTATAGAGTAAGTATATATGGGTACAGGGGAATTGGAATGGAGTTTTTGACGTTTGAACATGTAGTTCCGTAATTTCAAATTATTTCTGGAAATAGTTGGTGGTATTTTAGTTCCAGAATCTATAAAGTTAGGGGTTAGGGTTTGGAGGTGTCCGATTCCGAAACCCCGAATATAAAGAAACGAAATTCCGTAGTCCCGAATAATTAAAGACAAAATCCTGTGTTAAAGGTTCAACCATTCCTCAATAATATCAAATTGGAATATGGGATATTCTTTCAATTTTTAAGGTTAAAGAAACATGGATAAAAACTAATCCATGCATTCATGTTTAATATTATTCATATTTCATTTATCTGTAAAGAGAAAGTTTAAAGTTCGTGAAATGAATACGCAGACACGACTGCCCCCTTGCGATGCCCAGTACTTGATATGTCAAAAGTTGGTGAAACGGAGAAATGAGTACGCAGACAGGACTGCCCCCTTCCGAAGACCAGTACTTTATTTGTCAGTCTACTTATCGTTTTTTTATTGTTCTAATGAAGTTATATGCAATACTCAGACTCTGTTCACAAAAAAACTAGTTTACTAGAATTATTCCTTCTTTACCTTCAGTGTCGCTTTTCCTTTTTTTGCAAGAGCCTGTTTTTAACTAAAGATCCATGATGATTATTGTTACTAGGTTAATGTAATCGAGAAACATCACCCGTTGAGATGCTGAGTTATATTCAGGAAGATTAGTTTAAAAGGAAGGATGACAAGTTATAGAAATTAAGGTTGAGACAGAACAACAAATGACTATTATATTTATATATATGTATAAAAAAAAATTAATCAGTGTCGAAATTTTAGTGAGGCAATTGCCTCACTTGCTTCAAGGGTAGCTACGGCCTTGGCTGATCTACATACATTAGAAAATTAGCTGTAAGCTTCAGTGAGATTAGACAATATGTTTATCATTTCTCCTTAAGACAATTTGAAATGAAACAAATGACAAGCAAAAATGACCCTTTGTTATCATTTTATTTTTACTATAAGATTTTGTCAAATAAGCAGTATAAATAAATTTTAACTTCATTGCAAGATCGGACATTATTTTACGAGAATCATCCAGACATCAGTTACATGCACATGTTGCCAGTATGTCAAAACTTTTAGGAATATTTGATTATGGGCCTAACCTTGTGAATAATCTTTTTTTTTTAATTTTTGAAAAATTGACACTAAAATTAAAAGGATCATTGCATAAGGAACATGTTTACTAAGTTGTAAGTTGATAGGACTTCAACTTCGTCAAAAACTACCTTGACCAAAAACTGTAACCAAAAACTTTAACCTGAAGTGGGACAGACGGACGGACGAACGAACGGACGCACAGACCAGAAAACATAATGCCCATAAATCGGGGAAAAAAAAACTTACCTGTACACAATCGGCGCAAACGAAAGACAAAATCTACGCAAGTGAAGAAGAAAAAAAATGAAATAAAATTGAGAAAGGAAATGGTGAATATGTCAAAGCGACAACCACCCGACCATAGAGCAAACAACAGCCGAAGGCAACCAATGGGTCTTCAATGTAGCGAGAATTCCCGCACCCGTAGGTGTCCTTCAGCTGGCCCCTAAAATATGCATAATAGTACAGTGATAATGGACGTCATACTAAACTCCGAATTATACACAAGAAACTAAAATTTAAAATCATACAAGACTAACAAAGGCCAGAGGCTCCTGACTTGGGACAGGCGCAAAATTGCGGCGGGGTTAAACATGTTTATGAGATCTCAACCCTCCCCCTATACCTCTAGCCAATGTAGAAAAGTAAAAGAATAACAATACGCACATTAAAATTCAGTTCAAGAGAAGTCCGAGTCTGATGTCAAAAGATGTAACAAAAGAAAATAAATAAAATGACAATAATACATAAATAACAACAGACTACTAGCAGTTAACTAACATGCCAGCTCCAGACCTCAATTAAACTGATTGAAAGATTATGTCTTCATCATATGAATATCAGGTACAATCCCTCCCGTTAGGGGTTTAGTATCATACTATCATAAAATATATGAGAAGAACATAACCCGTGTCATGCCAACAACTGTTTTTTTAGAAATAAATGTGTTTAGTTCCGATGCAAAGACCCTATCAGTGAATCAATGTTAAATCCAAAATATGCAATCTTTAATGACCTGACAACAGTATCGTAACTATATCCCCTTTTAATAAGTCTATTTAAAGGTTTTGTTAGTTTCTGAGGAGAATACTGACATTTTTGTGCTTTATAAAGAATATTTCCATAAAATTTTGGATGTGAAATACCTGAACGTATAAGATGTCTGCATGTTGAGTTATATTTACGAATTATTTCCTTATACCGGTGGTAAAATTTAGTAAATGTTTTGACCAGTTTGTGATATCGAAAACCCTGGTGTAATAATTTTTCAGTAATACATAAATTTCTCTCGCTAAAATCTAATACATTGTTACATACACGAGCGAATCGTACAAGTTGAGATATATAAACACCATAAGATGGTGACAAGGGAACGTCACCATCTAAAAATGGATAATTAACAATAGGAAATGAAAAATCATCTCTTTTATCATAAATTTTTGTATTAAGCTTCCCGTTTATGATATAGATATCAAGATCGAGGAAAGGGCAGTGGTCATTGTTATCATTAGCTTTATTTAAAGTAAGTTCTACAGGATAAATTTCTTTAGTATACATACTGAAGTCGTCATTATTTAGAGCCAATATATCATCCAAATATCTAAAAGTATTGTTAAATTTTTGTATCAAATGTTGTTTTGATGGGTCTTTGCTAATTTTAGTCATAAATTGTAACTCATAACAATACAAAAACAGGTCCGCAATAAGTGGTGCACAGTTGGTCCCCATTGGAATTCCAATAACTTGACGATATACGGAATCTCCAAAGCGAACAAAAATGTTATCAAGTAAAAATTCAAGTGCATAAATAGTATCAAAGCATGTCCAATTGACATAGTTCTTTTGTTTATTGCTACTAAAAAATGATCTAAAAGAGTTTGAACATATGTACTCGCATTCCGACTTTTTAAATGCCCAGTTAATTAGGGATGTGAATTTTTTCTTAATAAGAATATGAGGCAAAGTGGTATATAGGGTAGAAAAATCAAAACTTTGAACAGATTCAAAATCACCAATATATGCATGCAATTTATCAAGTACTTCCAACGAGTTTTTGACACTCCAAAAGTAATTAATTCCACTATTTTCAAAGGCCTTATTTGAACAATTTATTATCAGGTTTTTTATTGTACCAAGTGTACTAGTAAGTAAAACAGACAATTTAGTAGTTGAATGCAGATCGACGCAAATATAAGACAAAATCTACGCATGTGAAAGAATAAAAAAAAGGAAATGCAGAACGGCGCAAATGCGATCAAAATTTATATTTTATTATTTTTATTAGAACGAAGGTTAAATATAGTGTAGTATCTTATGTGTCCATTTGTGTTAAATCTCCACAGGATATTAAAGTAGCGCGACGCATAATAGTTCCTCTTTTCTTGGGAGACGTAGCGTACCTACGTAGCGTACACCATGTTGGAATCCGTTGGAAAACGCGAAATAGGACGTTATAATTTGACGTTTTTTCATTGCAAGAAACAACGTCATAGAGCTTTTATGTCACTACCAAGTTGCGTTAGCTGATGCGCATAAACAATAGGCTGTTTGGTCTTTAAGAAAAAAATGGTGGATTAAACCTGGTTTTAAAGCTAACTAAACGTCTCACTTGCATCACAGTCGCATCAAATTCCATTATTTTGACAACGATGTGTGACATAATAGGTAAAAATGTCACAAATAGGGCTACAGCAGTCAACATTGTGTTATAATCTTTAATAACTATTAAAAACAAACAATTATGTAATAAAGATGCACAAAATGGCATTTAGACCATGCATAATCCCCTTCCCTTTCATGAATGTGACCTACCGAATTAGACTATCTACCGGATTTGTTATCACATAAGCAACACGACGGGTGCCGCATGTGGAGCAGGATCTGCTTACCCTTCCGGAGCACCTGAGATCACCCCTAGTTTTTTGGTGGGGTTCGTGTTGTTTATTCTTTAGTTTTCTATGTTGTGTCGTGTGTGCTGTTGTTTGTTTGTCTTTTTCATTTTTAGCCATGGCGTTGTCAGTTTGTTTTAGATTTATGAGTTTGACTGTCCCTTTGGTATCTTTCGTCCCTCTTTTAGCAATATTTAAAGACGAGAATACACAAATTTACCACAGTACAATAACACAATGACTGGATGTAAAAGTACAGAGCCACGTCATATATGTATCAGTGAAACATAAATGTGTAAAAGTGTTATAAGCCTTGAGAATTTTGATAGAAAGAACTTTCTTCGAAGATGAATATGTGTTGTCCTTTTAACCATCATTGTGCCATGGGCCACTTTTGGGCCATTTTTTTCGTACTACGTTCAGTGCCAAGGGGCCACTTTTGGGCCATTGTTTTTTTTTACTCTGATGCTGTAAAATGTACTGTGACGTAACGTCATTGTTCTGGCTCCTTTAAAATACACAAAGCGCGCCAAATTGTTTAATTTTTTAAAAATTATGATAGTGCGTGTAAATCATAATTTATTACTAAATACGCATTTGATGACTAGTGTTTCCCTAAAATAGTATATTTTTATAATAAATCCATTAATTGAAGATTAAGGGATTTCTTTACAAGTTGTTACAGTATAGACATGATTTTTTGACAGCTACCTTTGAATTTTTCGGGTCACATCTATCTCTGAATTGGTAGGTTACACTCCCATGCATATTGACGATGATATGTGAATATATACCTGATTTTGTACTAGCGGAAAAGCAAATACCAATTTTCAAGTTCTGGTTTAACCAGGCCAGATCACTTTTATTTGTATTGTGCCTTTAAACATATTTCTGACATCAGACTCGGACTTCTCTTGAACTGAATTTTAATGTGCGTATTGTTATACGTTTACTTTTCTACATTGGTTAGAGGTATAGGGGGAGGGTTGAGATCTCACAAACATGTTTAACCCCGCCGCATTTTTGCGCCTGTCCCAAGTCAGGAGCCTCTGGCCTTTGTTAGTCTTGTATTATTTTAATTTTAGTTTCTTGTGTACAATTTGGAAATTAGTATGGCGTTCATTATCACTGGACTAGTATATATTTGTTTAGGAGCCAGCTGAAGGACGCCTCCGGGTGCGGGAATTTCTCGCTACATTGAAGACCCGTTGGTGACCTTCTGCTGTTGTTTTTTATTTGGTCGGGTTGTTGTCTCTTTGACACATTCCCCATTTCCATTCTCAATTTTACTTTTTAAAACTTAAAAACTTATCTTATATCAGAATACACGCAACAGCGGGAACATGTATAGCAGTACCTGCTTCCCTTTCTGTGTGTTCTCAGTTCAAGTAAAGATATTGTTACTCAATCTTCAGTTCTATACACATCTTGTAGACTCATAGTTTGACTTTTTATAGCCTGTTTTAAACAATTTTTTGTAATGACGTTACCAGTCAATCTGTGGTATTTTCTGTCATCCTGTAAATTGTTTATTTAGTTATTGACATTAAATAGACAAAACAAAACAAAAACGTTGGCAATATAATAATATTTAAGAGAAAATATGACATGATTGATTTATTCTTCAATACACACATGATTATTCATACAATCTTTGTGTAAGCCTTTGTAACAGTTTCTACACACCGTTTTTGTTCGATGACGACCGCCAAATCCGTCTCTATCCGAACACACGGAGCAATCCTTATACTTGCCAATTTTCCGCAAGCGTGTTGTCTTTGGTCTGCCTGGATTAGCTTGTGCATTCATTTCACGAGATAGCAGATAATCGCATGAAAGATCTTCTATAATTGATTGTATAAACTGTAGTCTACTCTTGACTGGTCGATCAGACGTGTTTTTGCAATACAAGATATATGCATTAATTACAATGCGCTGCAAGAAATTAAATGCAACCTTCTTCCATACCTTAAAAGTTTTCCTATTGTCATTATAATGCGTTACCATCATGTCTGCCAGATCGACCCCGCCCATGTTTTTATTATAGAATTCAAGTATTTTTGGTTTATTGTCATTATTTTGGGTAGCCTTTTCGTACGACGATAAAATACGGACGGATTTCCTTCTAGCCCTTTCACGATAGACACACATGAGAATAGGTCCCTGTCTTGCGTATTTAAATACGCGTTCCGTTAATATGGCATGTTTGATCATGTTTGGCATGTTTCTGTTCTGTCGAATTGTTCCGGTAAAATAAGTATCTAGTTGAAAAAGCTGTTTAGCTAGCGCGATGTAAGTGAAAAAGCTGTCGCACACGACATGATATTTTTTACGAAGTAACCCAGCTCTTTCTAACAAGTTATTTACAACGTAGGAACCCTGGGTTAGTCCTGGTGGTGTTGGGTCATATGTCTTTCCTCTATAAATTATGGCGTGGATGATGTATCCTGTTACTGCCTCAACCAGCATCCAAACTTTTACCCCGAACTTTGAGCTTTTTGATGGTATGTATTGAAGCATGCATGTTCTGCCCCGTGTCCCTATCAAACTTTCATCAATACTTAAATTTTGTTCCGGTTTGTAATGAAATTGCGACTGTCTATTAAATAAATCAATAAGGCACTGAAATTTTGCTGTTGGACTGTAATTTGGGTCGTTTCTGCCGGGTATGTTATTGTTGTTAGTTAGATGAAAAAATTTGAAAACAAGTTGAAATCTGTTTCGACTAAACATTTTCCTAAACCATGATGTGTCTTGACTAGGCAATTTACAATTCCAATATTCAGCAATAGTCGCTTTTCTAACCAAACCCATATTAAGAATGACGGCAAAGAATCCTTTTATTTCAGTTAATGTAGTTTCTCCAACTTTAGGCCAATCATGTAGCCTTGAGAAGCGTCTAATCCTTTCTCGACTGGCTATGAAATCTCTAGCGTACCTACAAGAATATCGAAAATGTTATTCCCTTTAAAAAACGAATTTTCAAAGGTATAGAAAAGAAATAAGTCTGAGATTCGATAATTATATTTTTTGGGGGCTTTTGATATATCTTGCTTTGCATCATGAGCTCTTGCTCAGCGTTGAAAACCTTACGATTATCAGTATTGTTCCTTGTATCAGTCACATTTGTTCTCTAGTAGAAAGTTTTTGGGCAATTAAACCACATCTTTTAATTCTTATTTAATTTTTTTTTTATGAAGAGTTACAATTTAACATCGTTATATAAGAGTTGTATCAAATTTCAGTTTCTGACAGTCGTGTATATAAGATTGATACATTGTTATAAATGCCAAATCAACACTTTCCAAGCTGTTTCTGCTCTTTGGAAGGGTTGCTGTCTCTTTGATATATTCCCAATTCCCGATCCAAATTTAAGTACTATTTATGTATAATGTGCTAACTAACAAGAATAGAGATACCGTAAATTGGCATTGTTATTTTGTTTACTCCATATGTAATTTTGTCTAAAATTCATTTGATATATTTATAAATATCGTTACGACTATAGCTTTTAAATAAATACCTATTAGTTTCCTGGACAATTTGCTGTAAGAAGTTTAATGTCATCAGTAGGTAGAAATAGGCTATAGGTTTCGAATTTCGGTTTGGCATATTCTGTGGTCCAACAGTTTCCTGAAAGTCTGGCTGGCGACGCTCTTCTTCGGGTGGAAATATCCGAAACCAGGGTTGAAGCACCTGCTCGTCATTTCTATCATTTTCTTCTTCTCCTTCTTCACCTTCTTCACCTTCGTCACTATCATATTCAGTTTCTAGGTCACTTTGGTCAGATTCGGAAAAAGATTCATCTGAATCGTCCATGTTTTCGCTGAAGATTTTTTTATGATGACGTCATTGATTTCAATGACGTTGACGTTCCAACACCATAATTCCCGCAAAATTAAGACAAAACTTGTTAGTTTTGATAAAAAAAAAAACAATATTGCACTTACAGTAAGTGCTTTTAGTATGTATCATACAAGTAAAGGAGATACAATTTTCTTTTATTACAAGATTTTACGGACATTCATGCTGAAGCGCTATAATTGGCATTAAAAAGTTATCGTAAAATAACGGAACTCTAGTTTTCGCTGTTAATTATTTGTCCAATTTCTACATCAACTATCATGTAGGTGTATATGATCGGATTATAATAATTTACATTCTCTGTCAGTTGTTTATAATGCCTTTTCAATTGTGATTAAAAAAATCAGTAATTGCATTTCAGCAATGTATGGAAAAGCTGTCGGTCAATTCATATGTTTTTTTTTTTTTTTTTGATACGGGAAGACAATACAATTCATTATAAAGGTTTAAATATAATTGTCTTAGGTCAAACTCAAAAAAACCAAGTCTATGTATGATCAGGTATGCGTCTTTTATTAGAAAAAAAAACAACAGCTACTTAGGCTAAACAAATCCATATACACAAGTTTTAAATAAGAAGAAATAATGTATTTATGCATATAACATGTATAAAATACAATACAAATTATGCTTATTTATATAAAAAAAAATCAATTTTCCAGTAAATTTTCATTTTACCCGCGGTTTTTACCTAACACTTTCTTGCAGTAAGCCTACACTATGACGTTAGGGTACAGTAACGTCATAATGCACAACCAGTCTGGATGGAAAAACAAGCCTTGGCACTGAACGTATATTTCTAAGATTTCGCTATGGCACCGAAAGGGTTAAATTATGTTGATATCGTGTCAACAAATTGCATGCACTTCGAATAAGTAGACATAATTATTTATCATTGCTAGGATATTACATTTTTTATTTTAAAAAGCTACGTGACGTTTTATACAAAAATATGCATGAAAAATTAATTTATAAATGTTTGCTATGGTTATGTCTTTTCTGTTTTAATCTGAACGTAAAGACAGGTGTAAAACCAGTATTTATTGAAATTGGATTAGTTTTTTTTTATTTTGTACTTTTACAATTGAAAATTTTCAAATATTTTTTTAACTGAATATTTCGATTTTTATTCACTATTTAATTTCTAGGAGGTGAAGCATTTCTAATTACTTTTTAAGTATAAAAAAGAAGATGTGGTATGATTGCCAATGAGACAACTATCCACAAAAGACCAAAAATGACATAGACGTTAACAACTATAGGTCACCGTACGGCCTTCAACAATAAGCAAAGCCCATACCGCATAGTCAGCTATAAAAGGCCCTGATAAGACAATGTAAAACAATTCAAACGAGAAAACTAACGGCCTTATTTATGTAAAAAAACAAATGAACGAAAAACAAATATGTTACACATAAACAAACGACAACCACTGAATTACAGGCTCCTGACTTGGGACAGGCACATACATAAATAATGTGGCGGGGTTAAACATGTTAGCGGGATCCCAACCCTCTCCCTAACCTGGGACAGTGGTATAACTGTACAACATAAGGACGAACTATAAAAATCAGTTGAAAAAGGATTAACTCATCAGAATCACCAAAATACAAGTGGACGTGACCCGGTACTTATACATCCCGACACAAAAAGACACAATGAATAGATCTGAGAGTACTCGCAGTTATCTGAAAGCTAGTTAAAAGCCACTAACAACTAATAAAAAATCATGCAACTAAGACTAAAGGTTTAAGGTTTTGGTATTAAATATATTTTTCTTTTATCTGATTTCAAGGACAGTTGATAATCAAAATCATCTTTTTTTGATATAAGACAACTATCAGTCAAATGTCTATTTAAATATATATTTAACTGATATCAGAATGATTATGAATTCATATGTAGTGCTATCTTAGATTATAATAAATCTCGAAGACCATCATGAGAAAAACCTTGGCATTGTTTCTTGCAATAGGGACAGGTAGGAATTTAGTTTAACCCAATTGACATACTCAATATACAATATTTACTATTTACCAGGTGTTTTATAGTGCATTTGTTATGTTGATGTGTAGTTTGTATAGATATAATAGTTTTGTTGTTTACAAGAAGGATAACGACACATCATAATCCTAAATTGTGTTTGTTCAAGAAACTTGTTCGTCAGATGGAAAGTTAAGATTCTAGAAAATTATTCTTTCCGAATGAATTTTCCTCGGGGTTCGATATTTTTGTGATTTTACTTTTTTCTTTATACTGAACAGGTTTATAACATGCATCTTAATCATCAATGACGGGTCAAATTAAGTTGACATACAATTAAAAGTATCTGTCAATGAGACAAAGTTATTTTCAAAAAAAATTATGTTATTAAGTGGTATTTCGGAAAAAGATACTTCGTATATGTAAACACTATTGATGCTGTTAGTTTTGCATAATATCGTATTTGTTTCTTTTGAGTTAAATAGTCGTTTGTGACTTTACTCTCGTACAGCAATTGTAAAATTAAATAGACAAACCACGTGATACAGTCATGTGTCTGAAGCGCTTTTCTGGATTTACATTCGTCAGAAACGATCAACGTTTCCTTCTTTCCAAGTAAGCTTTTCGTTTTGTTCTTTTGAGCTTCACCATCTCTTCAATGTTGTTATAAGATTCGGTTTCTATTTTGTCCTCATTGCTATAACTTGTGCTCAATCCTTTTGCTACTTTTGGACAAACAAATTAAAACTGAACACTAATGAATCATGTATTGTCAAAATGCGTCCCAAGAGAAGTATAGTTAGTAATGTTAACGTTATTATTCATAAAACCAGTATAACAATTGCGTGTGTCTGTTTCTTTATATTTAGCTTTACTTCCACCCGAAGTACATGGACATTGTAATGATGTTGACAAAACAGCCTGTGGCATGTTACTTGCTGCTGACACCAACATGTGCCAAAATCCCTGTCTGGCACAAATCTGTAAAGAAACGTGTCGTGCCTGCTGTAAGTATGTTTGATTTGCAAAATTGTATTCCTGACTGTGATGCACGATAGAAAACAATTGCGAATTTCTGAAACATTTTACGCATGGGTTTTATTTTACCTTGCAATGATCTGTTTGTATGAAATATTTAGAAAAGGTTTATATCAAAAGATGCTATTATAGAATTGCTTTTCAATATTGACACTAATCAAAATTACAGATTTGTTTTAAGTAACTTCTGTATTGATTTTATAATGTTATCTGAATCTTTCCTCCTCTTCATAGTAATCACAATTCAAGTTGGTTTACTGTTTACAAATTCATTTCTGGATACTTTCTCTAAAATGTAAGGCGATAAAGTGTTATTTCAAATTGACACTTGTGAGGTTACTCATTTTTTTGTTCTCTAAAATTCATGCGTTAATTTTTCAGTCACTATATCGAAATCACTACATTTGTATTGGCTTGATTGTCCGAGTAAAAGTAGAATGTAGAATATACAGATTAGATCTAACTTTGGTTTGCTGCTCATAAATGTTAAACTTTCATTTGTTTATGGAACACTGAAAATGCATACAATTTCAATAAAAAGAAAAACTGCCTATTAAAAAACCAGGAAGATTTTCTTTAATAAATGACAATTTTAGGGACGACAACAAAAGTTCAATGTAGGATAAAAAAAAAACATAATTCACATAGTTTTTCACTGACTCCCTTTCCCCCTCCTTAACTGAATTGGGTAAAAAACGATTGACTAATAAGGATACATGTAGAATCGATGCCAATTAAACAGAACTTGCAGCAATTTTGACCCCAACCCCCAAACTATTTGAATTAAGTTTTTTTGTTAATCCTACATTGAACTTTTGATGTCGTCCCTTACTGTCAAAAGAAACCAACTGGTATAGGAACTCCCTGATTTAACGCAAAATTAAAAATATATTATAGCATACTTTTAATATTGATGATTTTAAAGAGATATATATATATAATAGTATACATTGAGTTTTGGAACAATTATATGGTCTTGCGACTGAATTATACTGTTCTTAGTTTTAATGTGTAAGAAAACTTTTCAATCGGTTTTATATAATTTCAGCATTAGATTGTTTCTTTTGTGACAGTGTGTTGCACCAAAAGGAGTGCTATGCAACAGTTGAATGTAAACTACAATCAGAGGTATGGGTGTTTGTTTTTTTTTATCTTATGTTGGATGTTGTGCCCACGACTGCTGGTGAACCGTTTGACTTGTAGACGATATGTCCCTGAACAACAGTCACTCTGATATAGAAGAATAAACTTGAATTGATAAGTCATTCAGTTGATTTCATTGGGTTTATATATAAGATAATATATTATTACTATTGACAACATTAATGGTGAACCCTATGACACCGTTTTTTGGGCTGTATTCTAATGAAGTATGTCGCCTAAATATATAAATATACCTGATAAGAAATATTAGTGAAATTATTATGAAAACAACAAGAGTTAGGAAGCAAAATTTATACTATGAAACGAAAACAAAACATTTTGTTATCGTCAACGGAAATCACCAAGATGACTGATATTCTATTTTAAATTAAAAACATATTTGTAACATTTTGCGGATGAGTTTTATATAATTATATACTTTTTGAATTTTTATGAGGAAGACCTCATGCATGGTCTTTCAAAAAGAAATACCCATATTAATACACTTAAACTTCACAATCAAATATATATATATGCTATCCTTTCATTGAATAGTTGGATCCGATATTCAATGCTAACATATCTGTCAGGAAATCCTTGGTGCATGAAAAACCATATTGAACCAAGGCAATTTACTGCTTAAGTTGGGGTCGTTTGTTACGGATAGATATGTAACTCTTAATTATATTATGATCAAAAATCGGTGTTACTGATTATGATGTGAACATCAGTCTTAATGATGACCACGAACATTTTCCCTTTAATTGATCAGTTTTGTGCTCTTTCTGTACACAACGTATATGACTAATACCTTGGTGTTTACCTGTTATAAGCAGTTCCAACATAGAGTTTATATATATTGCATATGTGATTTATTTCGCCCTGTTGTTTTAATATCATAAAAACCAATCAATTGAAATGACAAACCTTGTTCTTTGGTCTTTGATGATGTGAAGTTCCAATACGATTCACGGATCTCCTTATTTACGTAATAAAAATATATTTCAAACGAGCAAACAAACATACCCACACTTCTTAAAGGACAGAAACTTAAATTGTATTAACTTTTGGTGAAAAAAATGTTATATTCATTTTGGTGAAAATACCATTATGACTTTGTATTGCTCCTGTGACACCTAACTGACGAATATTCAGATCCTTACACAAAACACGTATAACTGATGTTTGCACTTATTGTATTTTTAGCTTTGCATTGCCACCAAAAGGTTATCAATTGATCAGCAATATCTGTTTTCTTCTGGCTGTGCAAGTAAAGAGGTAAGACAGATACTAACATTCAGTAATGTATTCGGGAGTGATGTTAGTTATTAAGAGTTACGTTTGAAAACAATGTTCCATTCTTAGTATTTAAAAGCTTTGCATGTTAATTATACAGAAAAGTCTTTAAAAGTCGAGTCTTCATAGACGACCTTGTAGTGTGTTTTTTCATATTGTTATGAACGATGTGTTAACATTAACCTTAATCTGTTAAAGTGTTGTTAGTGTGGGGTATTGAATATGAGGCCGATTGTTAACCCAATTTAACTCAAGAAAACACCATTAATAATAAAAAAAAAACATGGTGTCCTTGTACTGATATTGTTTCTGAATCATACTTTTTTGTTTTTGCTAGATTCAGGTCGATGTGGAAATTGGATATAGACTCTAATGATGAAGACCAGAAATATTAATATCTTTTTTAGTTTTGTGAAATTTGGTTGCTTGTTCCTAGATTGTATATCCTATTTCACTTCATTTGAAAAAAATCAATTAGGCTCGGGTCTTTTTATAATTTTACAATCGAAGGACAAAACAGAAAAGAAAAAAAAACAGAATTCGCGGTAGACAGTTTGTTATTTCATTCAAGTAAATATCTTAGTTTTAATATTTATCATAAAACTATGTAAATCATTTTTGAATTACAGATTTGCAACACGTTGTTCAGTGACAACAGTAGTATCTCACTGAATCATGGTCATACAGTTACAGTATTTAATGGTGTGTGTTGTGGTACAGACCAGTGCAATAAAGACCCAGATGCTAATAAACCAGTTTCTGATGTAGTGGGTGAGTATTTTGTTTTGTTTATGTATAAATAAGGCAACAGTAGTATACTGCTGTTCGCTGTTCGAAATTCATAAATCGATTGAGAAAAAAACAAATGTAGGTTACCAACTAAAACAGAAAAATATAAGAGAAGAACTACGACACAACAGAAACACAACACTAAAATGTATCACACACAGGAACGAACTATAATATAACAATGGTCAATAATAATTGCATTACATTATGCAAAGCTTATTTTTGTCTTCAGTACACATTATCAGAAAAGTAAATTATTCACAACTATATTTAAATTTAAGCAGGTAGCCACTATTAACTATTAAAATTTTTATAAATATTTACTATTAGGTAAATTAAACTATGGCATTGATCAAATAATTTATCATATACTTAGACTAAATAACATATGATTTTTACCGTATGATAGTAGCATTAAATTAACGTATATTCCATATTTTTCGAATTGGTGCTTAGCGGGCTGATATGAAAAGTTTATCACATGCTTCGATTGTTATCACATGCCTTTCCGTAACGTTATTGCATGGCATTCCGGTGATACTCGGCAAATTCCGGAAAATACACATCAATGCTACGTTTTCAGTGAAAAACATTACGAAGTAGTGTACTAAACAATTATTTGGATACTGGAAAGTATATTGTGTACAATAATAAAAAAAAATAAAAATAAAAAAATTATCAAATAAATGCATTTTTTTAAAGTTTCAAACATAATTTAGAAAGTTTCCTTAAAAAAAAATTGACTTTTTCAAACAATGTTCATTAAGTTTATATTGTTGAATTATTTTTTTGTCGATTCGTCCATATTAAAATGTGTTTTTCTCTGTTGAGGCATATGATAGAAAGATTTTATTTCAAATGCATCAAATTTGGGGTCCGACGTCCGTGAACTTTTCACTCTTTGAACTTCTTTTCGGGAACCACGTAAAAGGATCAATATATGAATCTGTTATTTTTCTCTACTGTTGAAGCATATGATAAAAAGATCATAACATGTCATTTTTCATATCGCATGTATTATCAGCCCTCGGTCAATATCAGCCCTCGAGCCATGCGGCTCTTGAGCTGATTTTGAACCTAGGGCTGATAATACATGCGATATGAACAATTCCATGTAATAATCTGATAATATAAGTTACAGTCAATTACTCCGATAAACTGCGACTACAAAGGTAAGTCTTAGGTTAACACGCTCATAGATAATAGATATCATAGACAGAGATATCTTCAAAAGAGGCACTATATCATAATCAAAAAATCAAACAGTAGTATATCGCTGTTCGGAAGTTATAAATTGATTGAGAGAAAACAAAGCCGGGTAACAAGTAAAACTGAGAGAAACACGTCAACAATAAGATGAAAACAAAGGAATTACAGAAATACAGAAGTGCAACAAAAACAAATGCAATCATACATAGAAACGAATTATTTGATAACAACAGTCCACTTCCTAAGTATGTTGGTGGTTTCAATCCTGGTATCTATGATGAGTTTATTAATATATAAAAAAAATACATTATTCATCAACTGCATTATTTAGAAAAAGCAATAATTGCAATTATGTACCTTCAGTGCAGACACAGTAACATTAAATCTTACTGAAAATGAAAGTAACAATGTCAAAATTTATTATTCTAGATCGTTCTGTAGATGATCAAATCAACGACAAGATTGTTGTTCGAAAAGCCGATAATCTGTTAGAAGGCTATTGCTCTGATTTCGATGTAAATTCAGTGGCTTGTTCAAGACTGTATAATGCTGATCCTGCAATTTGCCAGAAAGATTGCATCGGAAGAGAGCTTTGTCCCGAAACTTGTGGAACATGTGGTGAGTTCTACGGACAAAAGATGACCGACTGATATTCATCTATTTATGAGAAACGTAACATGTGTGTTGTGACTTTGAAGTAGCTGTCTGTGTATACACTTACGGATTAAAAGGAATAAAACAGAAGAGATAAATATATATATGCATCATGTCAGATTTTGTTTTATCTATTTAAAATGCACAATTAATTCAAGTCAGAAAAATTACATTACAAGAACTATGTTAACTGCACAATCAAGGTAGGAAATTCGAATATATTTTTGTGATTTAAATTTACATAACGCTAACCATTGTCTCTTTATTTTCCAACTGCTTTTTTTACAAATACATGAAAAACACGTAGTCAGTAAACAAATAGCTATCAATAGAACAGTTAGATTGTTTGAGTTGTTAATATTTGAAAAATTGAATAATGAATGGAATATATACTATAATATAAAGGATTTGTACACAACTCTTTGCACTCAATAGTATATTGCATACCTTCGATTGGGATGATGTTGACTTTGTAAATATAAAGAATACATTTTCTGACAACTCCTCATTTGTCGTTCATTTATTTGAAGTTCGCTGCAAAACCTGTAAACACATTGCTGATCCAGCCCTGTGTAACAATATAACTCTTTGTGCGAAATCAGAGGTAAGTATTTTGTGGTAGTGAACGAAATATATTTATAAAAAGGTTAATTAGATAATAGTAGAAGAACTAAAAAATCAGGAATTTATTATTTAAATAATCAGCAGATATACATGTCATAAAAAGCCTAAACAAGCAAGAAAAACCATTTGAAATAGGTTTATCATATAAAAAGTAAATATACTGTGAATGATTAGACACTTCACACTTATACATGTTATATAAGAGAGTGCAAAATTAACCAAATTGTCATATACGTTGGCATGTGACAGAATATAAGTTCCCCCTATAATATGTGTTCCAAAGAACTCTCAACATATACCAAAAGTTCCATAGAGAACATACCTTATGTAATATTTTATCCAATGATATAAGAAAATTTCCTTCACAATAGATAAAATATTACATAAGGAAAGTTCCCATTTAAACTTTTGTTAAATCCTAAAAGCTCTCTGGAATAAATGGTATAGACAATGTTTTATATACGTGTATTATAATAAAAGTTCCAGAAATATATGTTATATGATAAAAGTTCCAGGAAAATTTGTTATATTATAAAAAGTTACAAGAATATTTGTTTTGTAATAAAATTTCTAGGAATATTTGTTATATTATAAAAAGATTCAAAGAATATTTGTTTTATAATAAAAGTTCCAGGAATAGTTATCATGGTTATTAGACAATTGAAGTTCCAGAAATATTTATTATATGGTCAAAGCTCTAGGAATATATACTACAATATCCAAATTTTTTTTTTTTTTTTTGTAATGTGTTTATTGACAAAGAACTACATATATATTTATCATATGGTCAAAGCTCTAGGAATATATTCTACAATATCCAAAATTATTAATTTTTTTTTTGTAATGTGTTAATTCCAAAGATTAGATGTGATAAAATCATATTCGTTCTTAATAACTACTTTGGTTTGTAGTTCAGTCCAAGCATTAAAAACCTCCTGCCAAAAAGGATTTCTTACTTGTGTTCTTGGACCTACCAAGAATAATTCATTTAATTCAATTTTTTCAGCACAAGTTAGTAACTTACAATAATTATTAGTTTGTTTGATTATTCTTCTTATCCAAGTTAGTTTTAATCCTTTGATGTATTGTTTTAGATTTAACATGTTAAGTCCACCCAGTTCATATATTTGAGCAATTGTTTCTCTTTTAATTTTGTCTGGTTTACCATCCCAAATAAAATCAAATAATTTTTTTATGAATTGATTTAGTAATCCATTATTAAGATTTGGTAAGTTAGAAATAGGTGATTGAGCTTTGAAATTATAAGACTTTTAATTATAGTAATTTTTCCAATTGGGGATAAGCATTTGTTAGACCAGCTTTTCATCCAAAATTATATTGCTTTGAACTTTAATTCTGTAACTGCGAATACTGTTTGATAGGTATTTTTGGGGGTTGTCTCTTTGTAATTAGTTTTGCGCTCTGTATCGAACTAGTGAATCAAGTCATTGCAAGCAGATTTTGTTCGGGGCCTATGTGGCTGAATTTTCTAAGTAGTCGAACTACTGTATATCTAGCCTGTCAACACTGAGGTTGTGAGTTCGAGTTCCGAACTTTACAAAACTATCTATGAACAAAAGTGTATCTGGTATTAAACATTGAACTGATTTTGATATAATCATTGTTAAATATTACTTTCATTTTCTACTTACATTTGATAACTCATGCATACTTTAAACTATAATTACTACATTTCAGTCCTGTTTTTCTAAAGCGAGTCTAAATGCTGCTTTTACGATATCATATGACTTGGGCTGTATGAATGATGTAGTAAGTTAATATTTATCTTATATAAATCAAATATTCCTGCAACATACATCATGTACATACACCTTTAATTTACAGGGAATCCGAAAGATACATTACAATATACGTTATATATATATATATATATATATATAAATCATATCGGGTAGAGAATCGTATAGTCATAAAAACATAAAAATATCTTGAAAGTCCTGTGAAGGATGAAAACGTTTAAAAAATGATGCTAGAATTTAGGTTCTACTTACCCCTTTTTTTCGATTTTTATGCATATAAATATCTATCAAATATTTTTTGCTGCTGGGTCTAAATTATTGGGAAAGTTTGTCTAAAATGTATGTACTGTCAGACATATTGCAGTTGTTCTCTTTGTTCTATTGGTTGTTAAAGTCATATTTTATTTCCATTGCTGGTATGTAGTCTAATTTGAAAATTCAGCAGCTGTACTTATGATATAATTAACTTAATGTCCTATTTTTCAACCTCATAAAAGCGTTTCGCGATATTGAACTAAGTTTTAATTTTTAGTATTTGTTTTAGTAAAATGGTTTGTCACAAACAAATCTGTATTTTTTGTATCTTGCATATTTGCTTTCAGATCTGTCATGTCTATTTTGGTGGAATACCCGATAGTGACATAACAAAGACACAAGTGTCATTCGGCGGAAGCGGGAAATGCTGTAAAAGTAATTTATGTAATGCTAAAGGACTTGTATTGAAAACCCCGGCAGTTGGATGATTTAGAAAAAAAAAATTATTTAAATCTGAATAATATTATCTGCTTTGCTTAATAAAATTAACGGTACCAATTTTCTTGCACCAGATGCGCATTTCGACAATACATGTCTCTTCAGTGATGCTC
This sequence comes from Mytilus edulis, assembly GCF_963676685.1. Classification (NCBI taxonomy): domain Eukaryota; kingdom Metazoa; phylum Mollusca; class Bivalvia; order Mytilida; family Mytilidae; genus Mytilus; species Mytilus edulis. The sequence goes on along the minus strand of NC_092353.1, from coordinate 24,379,131 downwards.
GTGGCCAAAATATTTGAAATCCAAAGCTTATATAAAAGATGAAAAGCTATAATCCAAAAGGTCCAAAAAGTATAGCCAAATCCGTGAAAGGAATCAGAGCTTTGCATTCCTTAATTTATAGTAATTTCTATCATTTTGTAACAGCAAATTTTTATAACACAATAAATCCGTATTTAAAGTGTATGTATATGGAATTTGCATGGCCTAAAGTGTATGTTTATGTATCCACAATTGGTTTTGTATCGGTATTTTTTAATTGATAAATAGAAGGTTATGATGCCTAACAAAATTGTCCCAAAGCAGAAACTTGGTTAAAAATTTAACACGTGCTTGTCATCTAATATGGATAGTAAGAGGATAATGTCACTTCCACGATTATGTTAATGCATCTCATAATTATATTCAAACTGCCTTAAATACATTGTATATTGTACATGAAAGTTAAACTCACATAAATCACGCCCAACATTATTAATATGTATCGCTGTTAGATATAACTATGAAAACTAACAGATATCCTATTTGTTTTGTTATCGAATTAACTTTTGATAAAAAATGAATAGGGTCTGTTAAATAAAGGCGACAGTAGTTTACCGCTGTTCAAACTCGTAAATCAAAAAAACAAAATCTGGGTAACAAACCAAAACTGAAGAAAACGCATTAAATATAAGAGGAGAACAACGACATAACAATTAAAATGTAACACACACAGAAACGGACTAAGCATTAGACAAAATCCGATGAGAATAACAAATTTAACATCAAAACCATATACATGAATTTGGGGTAGAAAAGTACCGTGACACACAAATTGAATAGTTTATGGTGAAAATTGAAGGCAACAATTCATATGGAAAATATTTACAAGTCCCCTTCACGACAAACTTCTCAACCCTATTTTATATTTGAATGATTAATGAACTAGTGGAAAGGAGTAAATTCGGTAAGGGTCATATTTGGCCCCAATTATAAAGTTCATTACTAAATGTTTATGTTGACTTAAAGACATAAGAGAAAGTTCTAGAAAACATTTTTTGTCATAGTTTTATTCTACAGTTTGCCCATTTTCATTGTTTTTTAGTGGAAAATCAAAATAAGAACTATTTGCGACGTCATGAACAAACGCTGGAACGTAAATTTACAACAAAAAGACTTATTTCCTATCTAGTCAACGTATTACCTATTATTCGTTGTTATATTGGTCATTTAATTCCAATTTAATATTTAGACTTAAAAAGGAGGCCATTAAAGGACCTTATCGAACCTACTACTTTGTTTCAAATTTGACGGAATCTATTGAAAAAGAGATGGCGTTAATTTGGTAAATGGAAATAATATGTGTTATTTTTTATTATTGTCGAACTCACATTTTGTTATTGGTATTGGAATGCGTCATTCAAATTTCAACCGGAGAATTTCGGAAAGTTACTTCTGACTAAGAATGCTGAAAGGGTAACAGAAAGACAGACTATATATACTCAAAAGGAACTTTAAAACTCAATATTCGAAAATTAACTAAACGCCATTGCAAAAAAAGAACAACTACCAAACGTTTAACAACGCTACACAAAACGCAACATAGAAAAACTATAGACTAAACAACACGAACCCCACCAATGATATAGACAAACAAAATGTTCATAGCTGTATAACAATACATATAATCAGTTCTGTTTTATATTTTTTGGAAACTAAGAAAATGTTAGTAAGTATAACTCATGCTCTAACATAACATAGATCGGATTTATTTTCTTCTCCAAGACTACTATGTATTTCTCATCAAAGATAAATTTCATTGACCATAGCGTTGCAAAAATACTTATTGTTTGTCTTTTTCGTTTATAGCCATGGCATTGTCATTTTATTTTCGACTTATGTGTTTAAAAGTTTCTCTGGTACCTTTCGAATCTCTTTAATTCTCACATCTTTAAATACAGTTTCAGGATTCTAACGTTTAATTCGATTTATTATTTTTGTTTTAATGCTGTTTTTATCTTTTTGCAATTTAACTATTCATTCATAGATTATCATGTGTTACATGTTGTTTTATTCGATAACGGATTCGTGTATAGTGATTTCTTCAAACGTATGTACTTCTCCTGGATTGCAGTTAAACATTTCAAATGATAATTTTTGCAAATATAAACCAAATCGGTGAGGCTTGTCTACTTGGTCGACAATAAATTTGTATTGAAAAGAGGATAAGTATGCTAAAGGGAGCCAGAAAATTTTGTGCTTTTTGCAAATCGTAAATTTTGAATAGGCTTCTGAATGCAAGATCGAAAAGCTATGCTCAATTCAGACAGAGTGTGCAGTGTTGATTCATCGGTCTTACTCTTTTGTTTGCCAACGTCCTCAAAATTTAGAACTGCTCTCTATTTCGGTAGGTTGCTTAGTTTTATTCAATGGATCGTGGAAATGTATGCACGATTTTATGCCATCGATGGACATTTTCATTTCTTCAAAGAGAAAAGTGTATCAATTTTATAGTTTATATTTGTGTTCGTTTTCTCTACAGTAATATTTAGTGACTAATTCTTAATACATTGTATATTATAAGTGAAAACAAATATCATCAGAAATTACAGACATATTGACAAATATACATTCGTTCAATATGACATGCACTGTTGTCTACGTTCTTGAATGTAATTAAATTTAATACAAAGTGATAATAAATAAAGGCAACAGTAGTATACTACTGTTCGAAAGTGATACATCGATTGACAGAAAACAAATCCGGATTACAAACTTAAACTGAGGGAAACACATCAAATATAAGAAGAAAACAGCAAAAAAACAGAAACACAAAAGTGCAATAAAAAAAACCAAACAACAATGCAACACAAACAGAAACGAACTATAAGATAACAATTTCTATTTTCCTGACTTGGTACAGGACATTTTAAGAAGAAATAGTGGGTTGAACCTGTGTGTGTGGCTAGCCAAATCCCCCGTTGTTATGGCATTGTTAAAAATGACAACATTACATGACAGGACTACAATAAAAATAAATTGAAGAACATTCAGGACAGAGAAATACAAAAATTAACAATACAAAAGAACATTACGGCATGCTACTAGTTATTAAAGGTACCAGGTTAAATTGAGAATGGAAATGGGGAATGTATCAATGAGACAACAACTCGACCAAAGAAAATAAAAACAGTCCAAGGCAACGAATGGGTCCTCAAATCAAAACTGTGTGATGGTCAGTAAAAATTGACGTTTTACTAAACTCCAAAAGATATCAATGAAATGAAATAAAACAAAACATACAAGACTAATAAAGGTCAGAGTTTCCTGCCTAGGGACAGGCGCAAAAAGCGTCGGGGTTAATTATGTTTTGTGAAATCTCAAACCTCCCATATACATGTATCTCTGGCCATTGTAAAATAAACAATCACATAGCAATAAGTCTTTTTAATATACCAATGCTACACTAGTTTACAAATGTTTGAACCTCGTAAATTGATTCAGAGGAGACAAATCAAGGTGGCCAACAGAAACCGAGGGAGTCACATAATCTTTATACGACTCTTCCATCATAAGAATTAACAAATTAAAATATGAATATTCGGGAATTGGACACGATCTGTTAACCCCTAGTTTTTGGTGGGGTTCGTGTTGTTTTTCTGTTAGTTTTCTATGTTGTGTCATGTGTAATATTGTTTGTCTGTTTGTCTTTTTCATTTGTAGCCATGGCGTTGCCACTTTATTTTCGATTTCTGAGTTTGACTGTCCCTCTGGTATCTTCGTCCCTCTTTTACAGATTAAAACGGAATTTAAAAAGACTACGAAAACTTGTCGTCAGTGAGTTGAGACATAGAAATGTCGTATCTGACAAACAATTTGTGGTGGTGATTGTAAAAATTATCTATGATGTATTATATACAAGACGGATTATACGTGCCGGTAACAGCAATTCGTGTATCAATAAAATATCATGTCAAAATGTACACACAACTGACCTTACTTTCACTTTAACAATTGATGTTTCACGAAATGAAGGTGACAGACCAACATTTTAATATCCTTCATATTTCAGACGTACTTTACCACCGGAATAGCTTAATTTTGAAGAGAATACGTATTTAAAAAAAATAATCTTAGAACAGTTCTTCAACACGTTTTGTCTGCCCAGTTTTCATTTATTTGGTCAGATAAACTGAAAATGAAACAATATTCATATTACATACAGGTATGACTGCCGTCTCACTCATGACCAATAAAATGTTTATAGATATAGGAAGATGTGGTGTGAGTGCCAATGAGACAACTCTCCATACAAATAACAATTTAAAAAGTAAACCATTATAGGTTAAAGTACGGCCTTCAACACGGCTTTATATTTGTTTCGATAATATTGATTTGTTTCCACATTTTTGTGTAAGTTCAAAATCATAATAACTACACCATGAAAAGTTTTCCGTAGTCTAGATTAATTTTACCGATTTTTTATAGTTCAGAAATTCTTCCTCTGTCATTTCATCGACCTCAAAGGGAAATTCTATCCATTTGCGGAAGTTTTTTTCATATTTATTTTCTGTTGTGTTGTAAACTTTGATATCATCTTGTGAAAGACATAACATGTCCACATCATCTTTGGCTAGAATAACTCCCCAGTCGTGGCAACATGGACCTTCCACTTTGTATTTCTTTACAAGACCATCAAAGAACCTGGCTTTCTTTTTTAAAGGTTTTTTTTTTATCCTATCCATTAATTCAATGTCAATAACAACACGATGACATTCAAGTAATGTCCGTAGAAAATTTCCTTTGCATATAAACATAAAACATTTACGACAATGCAAATCAAATTGTGCATTTTTTTTGGATATTACATTCCTTGTAATTCGTTTCATTTCTTCCTTTTTCAGAGTATCTGTTTGGAGTTTGTCAAGTTCTTTAGCAAGAGCTTGGTTGTCGTTATTGTTAACTATCATTTCTACAGATTTATTCATTATGTATTGTCGTTCGATATTAAGTGTTTCCTTGTGATATTGCTTAAAAGTGCCCATAATCAACTCTTTCCCTTCTTTCCTTCGTATCCTTCCTGCAATAAAAAAACACATGTTTCAACTATACAAAATACCATATGAGCACACACACATCGGGATTCTCTATAAATGTGAAACTGAAAACTAAAAAATGCTATATTGAATATTGATATTGTTATGTTTAAATTAAAAATATACCAGCGAGAAATTACAACGGTAAGGTCAAATGTAAAAAATGAATGTATTTTCTGTAGAATGGAAATAATCCCATAAGTGATGCGATTAAGTATTTGCAATTATATTCAATAAAGTGCACCGCATTTGCAAAAATATCAATCACACTGTGTACTGTGGAATACAGTCACTCGATGTTGGTAAGCTTCGGTAAATTGTCTGAGAGGTTTAACTTTCGCAAAGTATCATTGTGTTGTGATAGTAAGAAGAAATATCAACATCCCAATAATTCATGCAAGAATTGTCTGATTAATATGACAGTTTAAAATGGTAAAATACACATAAAGAGACACAATCCTACCAAGTTTGAATAATTTCTTGGTATCTCTCTCACAGAAGTTGTATTTACAATATATCACTATATAAAAGTAAAAGAAATCGTCCAATCCCCTTTTCCTGACTATAGTGAAAGCCTAAAACTATGATATTAACTTAGGAAATGAATGATGAAAAAGAGTGGTGTAGTCTATAGCTAAGCTAGTATCGCCTTTGTGCAAGGTTGCCCACATAAACTAAAAGTATGTTTATACATGATAGGTGTTTTGTCGTGGAGCTTGAATAGTTTTGTTTAAAAAAATATTTAGTCTACAGTGTACATGAAATTCCATCAAAAGTCCAACTATCATACGTTTTCTTTTCTAACTTCAAATATTACATGTACAGAAGCATGCACTGTTTGTGATATACTTAAAATTGCATGTTTTAGTTCTCTATTTGATTAGCAGTATTGTGTCTTCGATAGTTCATCAACAGGATAAAGTGCTTGATAAATAGTCCTTAAAGGTAAAGACAGTACTGACGCAGACAACTGAACTCCCGAGAGCCTCAGAAACTCACAGTTTAGGTTAAGGCACAATTCAATTCGTTGATCCTTATAAAATTGAAAGAAGAGAAAAACTATGAAGTGCTCTGGTACATGGAATATCCGCATTTGAAGACTATGTGCTGTTTTTATCTTCTTGACGTTAAGTACCATATGATATATATTATAATTGTAAAAAAAAAACGCTTATGATATATATTCGCAATGGAAGGATAAAATTGATTGAACTGGAGTTCCAATGGAAGGATAAAATCGATTGAAGTGGGACTGTTAACTTGTTACTTATTTTACTAATTATCTGAATCTATAAATATTTTGATCTATTTTTTGTTGTATTTTAATCCAGAAAGTTTGTTTTAATTTTGTCCATGTATACTACATGAACTTTATATAAATAAAACTGATGTAATTACCTCTCATTTGTAGACTTGTGATAACGTTAGCATCTAACTTATAACGAATTGTCATGTTACAATCTGGAATATCTATTCCTTCAAATGCAACAGAAGTGGCTACGATGCACTTGTGCATTCCAATACGAAATCTCTCAATTATGTCGTTTTGTTCATCAACTGACAATCCTGAAATATATAGAAATCACAATGTCAAAATGTTCTTATCCATACTGAATCATTTTGATGGTATAACAAAAAAATGTACATTTTGATATTGATCGGACAACTTGATATTTTTAGATCATGGACCGGACTTGATACTCGAGAATATAATGCAATGATGTTATGCATCATGCAGGTTAGTAACGCCATATACTCAAGTCTTTCCGCGTCAATTTATCAATGGAATGTGTGCGATTGCATTGATACAACAAAACAACCATCCAAACGTTTTGACGCGCAAAAGTAGCTTTACCTACTTTTTCATTTCACTTTATATTCTCAACCAAAACACATTCAGTTAGGGATTTGTCATGATTTGTAATTTTTGTCAGATTTTTCGAAATCCTCTTATTTTAATCCATTTGAATGCCTTAAAATATTTGCCTATTGATCCCCATTTTTCTTTTTATATATCGTTTACATGTATGTTTATAAGATAGCTGTAAAAAACCTTATCAAATCTTTCTTATTTTTTAATGGTTTTTGGGAACTCAAACTGGTCCATGATAAAGCTATGAACAAAAAAGAAAGAACATTTTCCTGTAAAATTTAAATTGCTAAAATCTCGAAAACAAGCACATTGATCTATGTATTTTGTTGGCTTTTTGGTTCCTTTAATAATTCATTATTAAGATATACTAGTGTTATGAAAAGCTTGTTATTTGAATCTGAGTAGTGAACCTCCTTAATTCAACTTGTGTTGTTTATGATAAAGAAAAATAGTTGAATATCAAATATAAACTGACAAATCTGCTTTCCTCGTTTCTTAATGGTTGTGAACAATTGCAAATTTCGATGTGAGAGAATCATGCAAGACTTCAAATTAAATTTTAAATCATTCTCAGTGTAGACTTTTATATATGAGCCTCTGCAACGGGTTATATATAAATAAAAATGTTAAAAAGCTTATAAAGTATACAATAATTTAGGAAAATATATCAATCAATTTTCAGGTTTATTTTATAACCAAGTGATTTACGTTGTAATTGCATGTGTAGACTTTTTGTGATTTGTGATTACTGTTGAGATTGATACCACACACACGTATTCTAAACTGTCTTAATCTTTAATGTGTGTACCTCCCTGTTCTTCTGAAATATAACTTCCAGTTAAATGGTGACTATGTAAAAAATCTGGTAGTTTGTCCGCAAGTTTTATTGCTGTCATTCTCCGTTTCACAAAAATAAGAAATCTTGACTTGCTGCCTCGTTCTTCGTACTCATGTTCCAACACTTTTATCACTTTGTTAATATCAGGATTCGATTTTTGATCTTCAGGAATTCCGTTTATTACTTCTAAATACAGTAAAAACAATATTTGCAAAGCGGTATACTACTGCAGTTTTTATTTATGGTATACATTCCTTTCTTTATTGACAATTTTTACATACTTGTAACTTGGGATAGATATTGTGTGTTACTTCCAGCAGATCAACAGAAATAAACACTTAAGACATATAGATTGATACAACTGTTATGTTAGGGTTGCTTTGATTACTGTATATTGTTATTAATGGTTTCGTATGTTATGCTCCTTGTATATTGAACACTATTTCTAGTACATCAGAAAAACTTTGCATCGATACAAAGCCATACTTTGCCTGTAGTAATTTAATTACTAGTATAAAATTGAGAATGGAAATGGGGAATGTGTCAAAGAGACAACAACCCGACCAAATAAAAAACAACAGCAGAGGGTCACCAACAGGTCATCAATGTAGCGAGAAATTCTCGCACCCGGAGGCGTCCTTCAGCTGGCTCCTAAACAAATATATACTAGTCCAGTGATAATGAACGCCATACCAATTTCCAAATTGTACACAAGAAACTAAAATTAAAATAATACAAGACTAACAAAGGCCTGAGGCTCCTAACTTGGGACAGGCGCAAAAATGCGGCGGGGTTAAACATGTTTGTGAGATCTCAACCCTCCCCCTATACCTCTAACCAATGTAGAAAAGTAAACGTATAACAATACGCACATTAAAATTCAGTTCAAGAGAAGTCCCAGTCTGATGTCAGAAGATGTAACCAAAGAAAATAAACAAAATGACAATAATACATAAATAACAACAGACTACTAGCAGTTAACTGACATGCCAGCTCCAGACTTCAATTAAACTGACTGAAAGATTATGATTTCATCATATGAACATCAGGCACAATCCTTCCCGTTAGGGGTTTAGTATCATACCATCATAACATATATGAGAAGAACATAACCCGTGTCATGCCAACAACTGTTCTTAGAATAAATGTGTTTAGTTCCGATGCAAAGACCTTATCAGTGACTCAATATTAACGCCAAAATATGCAATCTTTAATGACTTGACAACAGTATCGTAATTATATCCCTTCTTAATAAGTCTATTCAAAGGTTTTGTAAGTTTCTGAGGTGAATATTGACACCTTTGTGCTTTATAAAGAATATTTCCATAAAAAATTGGATGTGAAATACCTGAACGTATTAGAAGTTGAGCTATATTTACGAAGGATGTCTTTATATCGATGATAAAATTTAGTAATTTAGTATGTCTGTTTAGTCAAAATACAATTTTTTTAGATACACTCAGAGGTAATCCATTTTTGTACTTAAATGTGCAACACATCGTGTGCCAAATTTGGAGAAGGATTTGATTACTTTTCCAGAGCACATTAGATCACCCCCGTTTTTAAGGGGTTCGTGTCGGTCAGTCTTGAGTATTCCAGTTTGTTTAACAGCAATGTTCCATTTCAGGGAGCTTGGGAGCTCTCACTGCTAAAATATAACAAGATTTTGTATGGGAGATGCTTATGATGGATTTAATTAGACTATGAAAAAGGGAAAAGTAGGTAAACAAAATATACTTATTCTATCAAAAGAAAAGGGCCAGCGGAGTTCAAATAATGTGCTCACACAGTAAATTCGGAAGTCTTAATACTTAATTGATGTTTAAAATATACAAAAGATATATTTACCTTGCATAATTGTTACTAATTCTTTCTCCTGCTCATGACAATCTGTTTGGCTTTCATGCTCAAACGATTCGCATTCTTTTTGCAATTCTTCCTTCACATCTTTATATTCGAGAGTTTCGTTTGTAGCATAGGCTTCCAAATAAACCTGTCAGTAAACAAATAAGACCTTAATATTGGTGAAAATTAGCGGTATCCCTAGCACACTGCATGGTCATGTAAACTTCCAATCATCCTTCCTTTTTCATCATCTTTGAACTTCATAATGTCGTATCTGGGTTTATAGGTCAGGTAATTAATTTATAAAGGAACCATCTTACCTTCTCTAATTCAGTACAAAGTTTTATTCCTTTTCCTAAATAAAGGTACTAACCTCTATATTCCTAAAACAGGCATGAAGGAAACGTTTTATTTTATAAGCCGTGCTTTCAGTCTCCATAGAGGAATAATTAGTGTCTTCTAGTTTCTGTTTAGTTCTGTGCAACCAACTTGAGTACCTCATTGACGAACGATCTGGTGGTGGGGTGTTTATATCTTTCCATACAGTGTCCTTTATATTAAAATGATGTTTTACTGAAAATTAAGTAAATACTTGTATTTGTTATAAATATATATTTATGGTATAATAAATATAAAGATTTGTGTGGATTTAAACATATACAAACTAGAGGATTCAAAGAGCCTGTGTCGCTCACCTCGGTCTATGTGCATAGTAAACAAAGGACACAGATGGATTTATGACAGAATTGTGTTTTGGTGTTGGTGATGTGTTTGTAGACTTTACTTTACTAAACAATATTGCTGCTTACAATTATCTTTACTTATAATGAACTTGGCCCAGAAGTAACAGAGGAAAATATTTTGAAAAAATTACAAAAATTTACAAACTTTATGAAAATTGTAAAAAAATTGACTATAAAGGGCAATAACTACTTAAAGGGTCATGTTCACTTAGTTGTAGCTCTTATTTTGCTGTACATTATTGCTGTATACAGTTTATCTCTACATATGATAATATTCAAGATAATAACCAAAAGCTTCAAAATTTTTCTTAAATTACCAATTCAGGGGCAGCAACCCAAAAAAAGAATGCCCGATTGGTCTGAAAATTTCAAGGCAGATAAATCTTGACATAATAAAAATTTTATTTGCAGCAGATTTGCTCTAAATGCTTTGGTTTCAGAGAAGATATTAGCCAAAAACTGCATTTTACCCTATGTACTATTTTTAGACATGTTCGCCATCTTGGTTCGCGGGCGGGGTGATCGGACACATTTTTTAAACTAAGATACATTAATGATGATTGAGGACAAGTTTGGTTAAATTTGTCCTTGTTGTTTCAAAGAAGATTTTTGTAAATGATTACAAAAAATTACAAAAAAATGTTAAAAATTGACTATAAAGGGCAATTACTTCTTTAGGGGTCAACTGACCATTTTGATTTATTCGTAGATCTTACTTTGCTGTACATTATTGCTGTATACAGTTTATCTCTACATATGACAATATTCAAGATAATAACCATAGCTGCAAAATTTTCTTAAAATTACCAATTCAGGGGCAGCAACCCAAAAAAAGGTTGCCCGATTGGTCTGAAAATTTCAGGGCAGATGAGTCTTGACCTAATAAAAATTTTAACGGCAGCAGTTTTTCTCAAATGCTTTGGTTTCAAAGAAGATATTAGCCAAAAACTGCATTTTACCCTATGTACTATTTTTAGACATGTCCGCCATCTTGGTTGAGGACAAGTTTGGTTAAATTTGTCCTTGTTGTTTCAGAGAAGAGTTTTGTAAAAGATTACAAAAAATTACAAAAAAATGTTAAATATTGACTATAAAAGGCAATTACTCCTTTAGGGGTCAACTGACCATTTTGATTTATTTGTAGATCTTACTTTTCTGAACATTATTGCTGTTTACAGTTTTTCTCTATCTATAATAATATTCAAGATAACCAAAAACGGCAAAATTTCCTTAAAATTACCAATTTATGGGCAGCAACCCAACAACGGTTTATCCGATTCATCTGAAAATTTCAGGACAGATACATATAGACCTGAGTAACAATTTTACCCCATGTCAGATTTGCTCTAAATGCTTTGGTTTCAGAAATATAAGGCAAAATCTACATTTTACCCTTATGTTCTATTTTTAGCCATGGTGGCATTCTTGGTTGGTTGGCCGGGTCACCGGACACGATTACTTCATGCCACATCTTTATGGCGTATCAAAAGGGTCAAAAGTATATTTTGTTGCAAAAGCTATATCTTCAATTGCAAATGCTATATTAAATACTGCAAATGCTATATAATTAGTGCAAATGCTATAATAAATACTGCAAATGCTGTAATTGTTATAGCCAAAGGTATTTTACCTGTATTTGTAGCAAATGCTGTATACTTACGTATCAAAAGGCTCAAAAGTATATAATGGTGCATTTGCCATCACAAATGTAGCATTTGGACTTATGAGTATAGCATTTGCACTAATAGTTTTAGCATTTGCCATCATAGATGTAGCATTTGGACTAATAAGTATAGCATTTGCACTAATATTTATAGCATTTGCACTAATTAAAATACCATTTGCACTAATATTCAGTTACCATTTGCAGTTTATAAATATAGCATTTGCAATAGTTCAAATTATTTCAATTTTCAAGAATTATGGAAACGCCTTGTTATTTCTTTTTACTTGAGACTCCACCTATTTCTAAATTTACCTCAGCCTCTTTTAATTACATGTTTGACATGGCAGAATAAGAACTCTTCTGACATTATTCCTGTAAAATTGGTAAACTTCTACAACATGTGCAGCGTTTTTTCGTTAATGGCGTATACAAATAATTTGCACGGATTTCTGAGCGTATTTCAAAACATTGTTAATGACGTGACAATGACGATGCTTCCTTTAATTTTCTGGATGATGCATTGAACTGGGTAATTGCATTGTAAATAAAATTTTCAAAACATCTTTTTGAACAAGTAAAATACATACAAACTACTCATTGAAGTATAATTACTTCGAAAAGGAGTTATAACAGCTTGAATTTTAAAATTAAAAGGTCTATAGTAGAGGGTTAAGTATGTTTTTATTTTTTAAATATAACGTCCATAGTAGGGGTTTCAATGTAAAATACGGGGGTCGCCCCGATATTCCGACACCTCATTAGTCCGACACTCCAAATTAGTCCGACAAAGTTTAATAACTATACAGTAATAGAAAATCTTCTTCATGAGGGTGTGGATGGTGTTAACGGAACAGAGAATAATGGGTGAACAGATACAGAATAGAGAAAAAAGGACAAAGAAATAAAGAAAAGCATTTATTAAGATGCTAAAATATAAATAAAAATGTACATACAAATTAAAGTATACAGAAATGTATGACCCCCCTTCAAATCAAGACCCTCCTTCGTAGAATCGTTGTTGACATGGTATTTGAACTACTCTTTTTTATATTAGTATACCACAACAGATACATGTAATACCATACCATCTATCTGGTATTACTATGAAAGATATACCATGACTCGAGAACCTTGCAAGTTTTGATAAACCATAGGCGGATTTAGGAGGGGGGCCCAGGGGGCCCGGGCCCCCCCTTTTTGGGAAAAAAATTGGTTGCTTATATAGGGAATCACTGAAGCGTGACTGGAGCGGGCCCCCTCTTAGGTCAGTCAGTGGGCCCCCACTTATGAAAATTTCTGGATCCGCCACTGTAAACATATACAAAATGTGATCTATATGGGAACACGTTGTACTAATCTAAGGATATGTCATCAGATGTGGAGTTAATTAATAATACGCTCAAAAATAGGCAAGTTTAAGTTTAAACTGTGACATCGATAGTAAAATTATCAGTCGGTGACAATTTTTCTATACAAACAAGTGTGGACACAGATCAGTGTGAATAGTACGTTTGGATGTTTGACAGTGTTTTCTGACAAAAAGAGTTTTCTGGTTGTCCGCATTGGGTTCTATGTTGAACTGTTGTGCCCAGTGACAGTCAACCTGTACCAAACACTAAAAATGATAGTCGTACATTCAATATTGTGTTTTACCGTGATCAATATATATAAGAAGATGTGGTATGAGTGTCAATGAGACAACTGTTACTCTCCATCCAAGTCACACTTTGTAAAAGTAAACCATTATCAGGTAAAGCAAGCCTGTCACGAAGGAGACACTACTTTAATCAGTGCTGACCGTTCATATATTTTATTTAGCTAGACATTGCTTTTAAATCTACATATTTGGAAGAGATATATAGCTGCGTTTTTTCATGTTAGTTATTCGACAAAACTTCACAAATAGATATAGGAAAATGTGGTATGAGTGCCAATGAGACAACTTTCCATACAACTAAAAATGTATAACAGTTATAGCTCAAGGGACGACCTTCAACACGGAGCCTTGGCTCACACCGAACAGCAAGCTATAAAGGGTCCCCAAAATTACTGGTGTAAAAACCAACGGTCTAATCTATATAAAAACCAGAAACGAGAAACAATTATGAACCACATAAACAGACGACAACCATTGATTCACAAAGTGTGTTCGCTACTCCGCATCTCAATTATTCTATATCATGTATTAAACGTTGTTTGAGTAAATATATCCCACTATTTTCACTAATACATATCTACCAACCAACATTGATAATATCAGATTATTACATGGCATTTTTCATATCGCATGTATTATCAGCCCTAGGTTCAATATCAGCCCAAGAGCCGCATGGCTCGAGGGCTGATATTGACCGAGGGCTGATAATACATGCGATATGAAAAATGACATGTTATGATCTTTTTATCATATGCTTCAACAGTAGAGAAAAATAACAGATTCATATATTGATCTTTCTACGTGGTTCCCGAAAAGAAGTTGAAAGAGTAAAAAGTTCACGGACGTCGGACCAAAAATTTGATACATTCAATATGAAATCTTTCTATCAAATGCCTCAACAGAGAAAAAATCATTTAAATATTGACGAATTGACAAAAAATAATTCAACAATATGCATCATGAACATTGTTTGGAAAAGTCAACTTTTTTAAAGTAACTTTCTAAATTATGTTTCAGAAAAACTTAAAAACTGCATTTATTTAATATATATTTTTTTTTAATTTAATTTAATCATTTTACACAATATACTTTCCACTATTCAAATAATTGTTTTGTACACTACTTTGTAATGTTTTTCACTGAAAACGTAGCATTGAGGTGTATTTTCCGGAATTTGCCGAGTATCACCAGAATGCCATGTGATAACGTTACGGAAAGGCATGTGATAACAATCGAAGCATGTGATAAACTTTTCATATCAGCCCGCTAAGCACCAATTCGGAAAATATGGAAAATACTTTAATTAAATGCTATTATCATACGGTAAAAATCATATGTTATTTAGTCTAAGTATATGATAAATTGCATTATCTGTTCTTAGTCATTCGATGGACAAGTTCAAGTGATTTTAATATATATTTACAATGCAAGTGGATATAGAAATATGATCATTTGGTCTTCTTCCGAATGGCAGTAAACCCTTGCCAAAGTTGGACGTCCGTTTGGTTGTGCGAGATGCAACAACAAATGTCATGCAGAGTGGTGTATATAGAGAGTAACACGCTCTCTGCAGGTTTAGAACCATTGCAACAACTTCTTGAGGGGCTGTCGGTGATTTTTGTCTGAGTATATTGGAGTTGATACACATACTTATTGCAACTGCTCAGTTATCCTTGTTCTTCTTTCGTTGTTTGTGTGTCCACTGTCCTTCTGTGGAGTTCTAGTTCGATGGGTTTTTTTTTTTTGTCTTGATCTATTTTCTTTTTACTAGATCTTCGGTTTCCACCTTTCGTTTCAAGGGATTGATTCATCACTATTAACTACACAAATAAAAATATTCGAGTTGGATAACTCTATGTACCCGCCTTCTTTGGTCGTATCATTTTCTACCCCTTGTACATGTATCACTCATCTGAGTTTTATCTAATTTTGTGGCGAACATTAGCGACTAATGTAGCGTGAGCGAAAAATGATAAAATCAGGAGACAAATTCAAACCCAGGACCTTAAAAATTAGAGTGGACGAAATATGTGCTCCAAAAAGATGAGCGATTCCAGATTATGTCAATTTATTAAGACACCCAACCGTGCGATTTGATGAATATCGTGGTGACCAATCAGACATAAATGACGATACTCATAGGGGTTCCGATTTTATATCGCGAGCTTATTTTAAAATTCCCCAAAACATGCTACTTTTATACTGGTTGGGGGAGGGGCAAGGCTGATAAAATATAATAAAACAAGTTACAAAATACAAGTATGACAGACATGAACCAACGACAACCACTTAACTACCAGCTATACTGACTTGGGACAGGCGCTTTAAGAATGTGGCGGGGTAAGTTATTTGAAGGCACCCTACCCAAACCTGGGAAAATGGTGTAACAGCACAACATCCTGAAAACAAACTATATCAAGAATGTGTCCATAGTACACGGATGCCGAAATCACACTATCATTTTCAACTTAATAAAAAAAACTACCTTCACCAAAAACTTCAACCTGAAGCGGGACAGACGGACGGACGGACAGACAGAGGTAAAACAGTATACCCACACAGAGGGTATAGATTGGGTCAACATTAAGATCAATCTAATTAAATTGCATTAAGATATTACAATACTAGTATAATATAGTCATTATTATATCACCATAAGCCTCAGTCAGAGTCGGAGCCAAAACAAAATAGAAATAACAACTAACATATTCGTGTATCAAAGACAGTGACGAAATGTCATCATTTCTTAATTGCGATAATGGAGTTCGGCAAGGAGAAAACCTTTCACCTTGCAGTGTATTTATAAAAAAGAAGATGTGGTATGATTGCCAATGAGACAAGTGTCAACAAGAGACCAAAATGCTACAGACATTTTACAACTGTAGGTCACCGCACGGCCGTCAATGATCTTGGAGACTTATTTTTAGAGAACGATGTTACCCACTTGCAATGTCATAAGACAATTGTCTATGATCTATCAAAGCTCTGTTAGCATTTAAATTTTTTTGTCTAAATGTTGTGCCATACAATGTTCAAATCGAACGAATCCGAATTGCATAAGTTTAAATGGATTGAACATGTTTAATCCATAGTTGACAATACTGGATTTAGCTTCATATGAAACACTCAATCATTTTTGTAAGGTTTTGACGGTCGTTGTTCTTATTACTTAAAAAAAAAAAACATAATTTTTAGCTGAAAACTATCCCCTTTTTATCTCACCTGCCCCAAAGGGCCAATTTAGCTTTTCTCTTGGCCACAATCATCATTTGGGTATCTAGTTTAAAGAAGTGTCCGGTGACCCGGCCAACCACCCAAGATGGCCGCCATGGCAAAAAAAAAGAACATAGTGGTAAATGCAGTTTTTGGCTTATAACTCAAAAACTAAAGCATTTAGAGCAAATCTGACAAGGGGTAAAATTATTAATCAGGTCAAAATCTATCTGCCCTAACATTGTCAGATGAATAGGTCAACCCGTTGTTGGGTTGCTGCCCCTAAATTGGTAATTTTAAGGAAATTTTGCTGCTTTTGATTATTATCTCGAATACTATTATAGATAGAGATGAACTGTAAACAGCAATAATGTTCAGCAAAGTAAGATCTACAAATAAGTTAACATGACCGAAATAGTCAGTTGACCCCTTTAGGAGTTATTGGCCTTTATAGTCAAATTTAAACAATTTTTCGTAAATCTTAGTTATCTTTTACAAAAATCTTCTTCTCTAAAACAACCGGGCCAAATTAATCCAAACTTAGCCACAATCATTTTTGGGATATCTAGTTTAAAAAATGTGTCCGGTGACCCGGACATCCAACCAAGATGTTCGCCACAGCTAAAAATAGAACAAAGGGGTAAAATGCAGTTTTTGGCCTATAACTCGAAGACCAAAGCATTTAGAGCAAATCTGACTGAGGTTTAATTGTTTATCACGACAAGATCTATCTGCACTGAAATTTACAGATTGATCGGACAACCTGTTGCTGGGTTGCTGCACCTGAATTGGTAATTTTAAGGAAATTTTGCAGTTTTTGGTTATTATTTTGAATATTATTATAGATAGAGATAAGCTGTAAACAGCAATAATGTACAGCAAAGTAAGACCTAAAAATAGGTGAACATGACCAAAATAGTCAATCGATCCCTTAAGTAGTTATTGTCCTTTATAGTCAATTTTTTTACAATTTTCATAAAATTTGTTAATTTTCACTAATATTTTCCACTAAAACTACTGGACCAAGTTCATTATAGATAGAGATAATTGTAAGCAGCAAGAATGTTCCGTAAAGTAAGTTGTAGAAACACATCACCATCACCAAAACACAATTTTGCCTTGAATCCATAGATGCATCCTTTGTTAATATTCACATAGACCAAGGTGAGCGACACAGGCTCTTTAGAGCTTCAAGTTGTAAAGTCGCATACGCGTAGTCGAAAAAATCATTTACTGATATAGATTTCCACTTTTTGGATGAAAAAGGAGGAAAACAGATTCAATTTGTCAATCGTTCTTCAGTAAAAAGGGTATTTATTCAAATTGGAATTAGATATTCAATTTTGTTTTTCCTTGAAAACGGCATGCGACCTTTTATCTTGATTTTTGAAGTACTGCACCATATTATCTATTGACGACCAAAATAATCTCACAGTGTTGTTTTTTTTATTATTATCAGATGTAAATGCTGTATGTGTGTGCACCAAAACCGGTCATATGATTTTTAAAAGGCGTAAAACTTCTATATATTAATTGAAGTTGCGAAATTAAGGTTCACATTAGCCATAATTATATATATTGATATATCCATGGCTATATGTATCAAAATTATATGATCTATAAGATATTTATTCAGTCATTTTTTTATATATATATATATCTTCATTATTATTATCAACTTTTATAATCATATATATTGTGTGTTTCTCGTCATTAAAGATTTTCTTTATATACTGTAAATAGTATTTTATTTCATATCATTTAGGGGACGACCATTTGATATTCTGGGGGGGGGGTGGGGGCAGGATGATTTGTTTTTGATCATTTATTTATATTCTTAAACTAAGAGGGAAGACTATTCATTTTCTGCACTGTTGAAGCCAGATTTTTCAGTTTCATTAAAGCAAGGGACTGATTATTCATTTTCACAACTATATTTATGATATGCAAAATCATACAACTTTTAAAAGATTTGTTTATTATAAATAATACATGTATAGTCAAGTCATTATGTATCATTTAATCAGAATTAATCATCATTCTCTGCAGAAATGAATCTTTCATATCCCCAACTGCATATTACATGTACTGCATACATACATAGTATTAAAGTTTGGTGTAACTAGCCTCTTGTAAAAGTCTTGGAAAACATATTTTGCCGTGCGGAGCGAGGACATTTTTTTAAGGGTTTTGGAGTCACTGAAGGCCCAAGAAGCTTTTAGAACAAATGATGCAAAATCCTGCTTTCTGAGTGTTCAGAAGAAATATTCATAACTTTGAAAATGCAAAGTTTTGTTTTAATCATTTTTTTTTACAATATTTTGGTCTCAAAGCAAAATGTATAAATTTAGTTTAAGACTTAAGTTTCTAGGGACAACATCAAAAGACCAATGTGCATGATAAAGTAAAGAAGGAAATTCACATAGTTAAGTCTGTGGCTGCTGGTTTTTTTTAAACTCATGATCAAGTTTATAACAAAATTACTAGATTACAAAAAGAATGCGACATTAACAGAATACAGAAGGTCAATGAACAAAAGACAAATAAATAAGAAACATTGATCCCGAAAAATCAGGGTTACATCTGAGGGAAAAGAATTGCTTCTTGCAAGGCACTCACTTTGAACACAATTTGATATGGAGACAATTAGCATTTGGTTTTGAAATTTCCTACATGAGGCATTTGCCTCAATGTAGTTACGGCCCTGTTAAAATAAAAGCGAGGTAAGGTTTCCTGAGACAATATATCTCAAGTTAAATGAAACCAATTTTAAGACATTTCAAGTATTTTTAAATAATATTTTTACTTTCATTATAAAATAAAATTGTGATGTGTTTCCCGATTTGTTTTGGAAAAAAAATGAATTGATGAAGGAATCTGGTGCCTTCTCATACTTCGATTAGACCTGCTGAGTTATTTATTTTCAATACATTGCAAGTCAAGTAATTTATTTTCAAATTACCACATAACAAACCATTTATTTTTGTTGTTATCAAGGCTGAGTTATTTATTTTCAGAATCCCCCCCCCCCCCCGAAATATCAAATGGTCGTCCCCTTAGTATATTTTTTTTTATTAAAAAATGTTTAAAAGTGAGTTCTCACTCAAAAAATGTCTTATCATCTCAACTAAAATCAATATTTGTCAAAAGAATAATTTGAAATACCTGCATGACTGATTTATAATATCTTGTGGTACTTATTTTATATATTATGAAATGAATAACATAATATGTAGAAATGTTTGAAGTTTAATTGACCTGACGGGTTAAAATGCACACATAATATACACATGTTACAAGAAACATAAATACATGCACTTGTTAAAATAATTATATCATTAAAGGGCAACTAAAAAAATCACTAAAGACTGCGATTGGGCATCTTTGTTAATACATGTATTACATAAATAAGGCCGTTAGTTTTCTCGTTTCACATACCGCATAGTCAGCTATAAAAAGGTTGAATTGTTTTACATTGTCTTATCGGGGCCTTTTATAGCTGACTATGCGGTTGAATTGTTTTACATTGTTTTATCGGGGCCTTTTATAGCTGACTATGCGGTATGGGCTTTGCTCATTGTTGAAGGCCGTATGGTGACCTATAGTTGTTAAAAAAAGAGGGACGAAAGATACCAAAGGGACAGTCAAACTCACAAATCCAAAACAAACCGACAACGCCATGGCTAAAAATGAAAAAGACAAACAGAAAAACAATAGTACACATGACACAACATAGAAAACTAAAGAATAAACAACACGAACCCCATCAAAAACTAGGGGTGATCTCAGGTGCTCCGGAAGGGTAAGCAGATCCTGCTCCACATGCGGCACCCGTCGTGTTGCTTATGTGATTACAAATCCGGTAAATAGTCTAATTCGGTAGGTCAAATTCATGAAAGGGAAGGGGATTGTAGTTACGACGTGAGGAACATATCCGATATCATTTGTGAAATGGTTATTCCATAACGGTCAACCAACTCGTGATGGCGTCCGTAAAATTTACGAAGGGATGATTTCAACTTCACCATTTGGAACTCTTGATTTAATAGCTTCCTTGTGAGCAGTAACCCTCTATCAAGAAAATCATGATAGGAAATGCAAGCACGGGAATATCGTATCAATTGAGAGATATATACCCCGTATGCAGGTGCTGCTGGAATGTTGCTACTTAGAAATGGAAAGTTCACAATTGGAAAGCTGAAATCATCTCTTTTGTCGTAAAGTTTTGTCTTCAACCGACCCTCATTGTCAATTTCTAGATGTAAGTCAAGATATGAAGCTGACTTAACTGTATCTGTAGTATCCTTTATCTCCAATTCGATGGGATAGATGCGTTCCACATAGTCACCAAATTTTGAATTGTTTAGTGAAAGAACGTCATCTATATAGCGGAAAGTAGAGTTAAAGGATATTGCTAACTTCTGTTAATGTTTGTTTCATTTTGGTCTTTTGTGGATAGTTGTCTCATTGGCAATCATACCTCATCTTCTTTTTTTTTTATATTATCTTAAGATTGTCTTAAGATACCTTGAAGGCTTCGATGCACATGCAGTCTGAGATATATCATAAGACTGTCTTAGGTTTGTCCTATAAGTTGTTCTAAGATAATTTTATGACAAATCTTAGGACACTTTTGATGTCACAGCCCGGACCCCATTTCTCAGTCCCAGTATAACTGTATATTATGTTTCATAAATAAAAATTGTGTTTATTAGTTTTATTACTGAAATATTTTTCCTTCACCAATAACTAGATTCCAAATTTATTGAATCGAGAAAAGGGTTAAAAGCCGACCCCCCCCCCCCCCCCCCCCAAACCAACCCGGTAAAAAGGAAAACATAAATGGTCGGTGTCTGATATTAACAAAGTGTTAAAAAAAGTTCTTGAATCTCTTGAACTTTGGCTAGTTTCGGGTATCATTCTGCAATTATTGACACTGCAAAGATGACTGACTAACACACCTGCATTATAGAATTTTATAATTGGCATGAATGTATAATAAAACTAATTCATTGTAATATGTATTATTCATTCATGCCATATTTCACCATTTCATAAAATAAGGTGGATTATATATTCAAATTTATTCTAATAAGATATAATCATTTAGCAAAAAGTAGGAGGACCTATTGAAGATTAACCCATTTATTCTGAATGCATTTGCGAAATGCAATTGCGAATGGTGCAAATGCTACAATTTGTTGCTTTTGCAGTAATTTACTTTTGACCCTTTTGATACGTGAGATAATAGCAAATGCTACATTTAAAACAAAAATGGCATTTGCAGTTTTAATTTTTGCATTTGGACTTACAATTGTCGCATTTGCATTTACAATTGTCGCATTTGCTGTTACAATTTGTCGCATTTGCAGTTACAATTACCGCATTTGCAGTATAATTTATAGCATTTGCTATATCTATTAGAGCATTTGCAGTATTTAATATAGCATTTGCAACAAAATATACTTTTGACCCTAATGATACGCCATACATCTTAGCTTATAAGGAAATGTGGCATGAAGTATTAGTAAGTAATTATACACAACTGTACGATATGGTAAATGAAGTATTGATAAGCAGTAACAGGCCACCGCATATGCTTTTTGTACCATAAACAGTCCATTTTGCAGTAATATGTTACAATTATCGTCTTGATTGTTTGGGTTTTTCTTTTGTTAGCTCCAAATGGAATTTTGTTTTATAATTGTTCTTCCCTGGCCGGAATTCGAACTCATGCATGAACTTGAGTCCCCGCCAGGGCTGCCAAAAAGACAGGCTTATATCATAAAGAAAAGACTAACCACTGTCAGCTTGCATTTTCCTTTCTACCTGCTTTATTGCAGAGATGATATTTTGCTGTACAGGGTCATCATCTCTCGAAGCTACTGGAAGATTTTCTAAAAGGATATAGTATATCAACGAAACAAAAAGTTATGATATGAAAACTTAGAAAGATAGCACAAATTGTCACAAGCTTTCTTTTGCTACTCTATGAAAGAATGATCATTATTGACTATCGTATTTTTTGTTTAATATGAACTTGTTTTTGTAGAATACTCTTCTTGCACTGGTCTAATACAGTTGTTGGTTGACTTTTAGTCAACAGAGGTGTCATCAGATTGGCAGTAAGTGTTTCTGTACTTTTCTCAAATTCTTTTTTGATGAACTAACAAATTTTGATAAAATTAAGGTTCCAACACTCTCGGGTTAGTTAACTTTGGATGAATTTCGCTATGATTTGTTATGATTTCTCTAATCGTTTTGTCACAAAGCTGTACTTTCGTTGTATTCAGACATCCTGACTTTCATAATTTGAGTTAGAGAGTTCCTGTTGAAGTTTATTTCAGAAAAGCGCAATGTTATAGTTAGGTTATCCGATATAAATACATAGAAAAGAAACTTACCATTTGTTGGTGTGTCAAAACGTTGTTCATAATCCTCTTTTTCTTTTATTACAGTAGACAGTTTAACTACATCGAGGTTTGCCATTAGCATTTTTACATGTTCCACAGCGTCAGCTTCTGTTCTTGATATATAAATATTTGGAGAAGCTGTCAATCCGAGGGTCTGATTGAAAGATTAGAATGATTTTTTTTTACCAAACAATTATTCTAAAACATAAGTTTGTTTTCAACTTATCAGTTTACAAAATATCTTTTTGAGCATCTTTCTTCTTTCTGCTTTAACAACAAAAGACAACCACTAAATAACAATCTCTTGGGCAATAGTGTAAGAACAAACCTTAACAATCAGTTGAACTATGTTTCATATATGGCATATTCTTAAACTATGAATTAACTTTATGTTCTGGGAATTGTATCATAAAGAATATACATCCTAAATCAAAGATTTTGTAAAATGAGATATTGCCGGTAGCAGAAATGATATTTTAATTTATTTTTAAATAGCTTTTAAACCTGATGCCTTTTGTTATCTGTTGTTCCTGTGTTTCTGATACGTTCTCTTATTTGTTTGTATTGTGGTCCTGTATTATTATGTTGTCATTTTGATGTTATATTTAACAATGCCATGAAAGTGCGAGGTTTGGCATGCCACAAAACCAGATTCAACCCACCATTTTTTTCTTTAAAAGTGTCATGTACCAAGTCAGGAAAATGGCCATTGTTATATCATAGTTCGTTTCTGTGTGTGTAACATTTTTACGTTGTGTTTTCGTTATGTCGTTTGTTTTCTCCTATATTTGAGTGTGAATTCACATTACTATAAGACGTGTAACGGTACTTTTCTATCCCAAATTCATGTATTTGGTTTTGATGTTATATTGGTTATTCTAATCGGATTTTGTCTAATGCTTAGTCCGTTGCTGTGTGTGTTACATTTTAATGTTGTGTCATTGTTCTCCTCTAATATTTAATGCGTTTCCCTCAGTTTAAGTTTGTTACCCCGATTTTGTTTTTTGTCCATAGATTTATGAGTTTTGAACAGCGGTATACTACTGTTGCCTTTATTTACGAACCCCTGTAAGTCAGACTTTCATTAGGGGGGAAAGTATTTGTTAAAATGAAATTTCTCAAAAGTTGATCATGAATGTTACATCATTACTTACTTGAGGCAGGACCGGATTTGATGTGGCACTGTGGAACTTTTTAAGGCGATAAAATGCCATAACACTGTTGTATGCATCAAATCCCATTGTATGATGACACTCATCGAATACAAGAAGAGTAAAATCGTCAATATTGACTTTCAAATCATCATTTCTCCTAAGGTTATTCACAAATAACTGTGGAGTCATAAAGAACACATTGTATACTTTCATTACATTAGAAAATGTGTAATCTGTTCTATCTTCATAGGCTGTCAAACAAAATACGTCTATCTGAAATTAGAAATTGATAAAAAAAAAAAAAAAAAAACATGATTTGTTTATGTAAGCGTCTGTTGTTCAAGTACAATTATGTTCAACTTGAAATACCATATTTTTCTTATATCAATAGTTGCGTTGACTTAGTTGTGTTTATACCTTACGAGTTTGAGCATATTTCAAACTGAAACTTGTACCATTTAATAAATCCATATGGCTTGGCTAATATAACTGTGATTTTTATCTATTACCGTAGTTTTTGTTTTACTAATCCAATTGTCATATAAAAATCAAAAATACTTCACTCCGAAAAGACAACTATAGTGAAAACTATACATTTGTCACTGTCCTTTGAGTTGTTAATTTTTAATATACTAACATAAAATATTACGAATATCCTTCACCAGTCGTCGTAACTACAATTCTATCCTCGTGTGTGACATCACCGACTACTAATCGTCGGAATTGTATTATTATTAAGAACACGACGGTTGTCATATGTGAAGCACAATCTGTTTATAAAAAATGATGATCTTAATGAGTCCTTTCGTTACATTAACCTGAACATATCGCAAATATAATGGTTTTCATATTTCACTTCGTCTGTTCATGTTACAGGGCTTAATATTCAGTTTACCTTATTGAATCATGAGTGAATTGGCAAGTGCTTTCATTGAATGGTCATGATTCATAATGCAATAATCAATTTAAAAGTTACGTACCTTTTTATTACTAAAACGTTCTTGTGCTCTTTCAAACTGTTGATGGAGCAACAAATTCGTTCTTGCAGTAAATAAAACTTTACCTAAAACGACATGTTTATGACAGCAAAATAAAATGATTTTTTTACAATTGTAAAGGTTGCACTAGAGCTGTTTCTCAAACCACAAATCTTTTGGGGAGATATGTAATATTTATAGACAACTTGATTTGTTTACGTACTGGTTTTCGAATATAATCTGTATGTTTCATCTCATTGGGACATAACTATGGACTGTAACCACTATAAAAACATACTATTGCGGTGAAAATTTAGTTCTGAAGTAGGCAAAAGTGGAGGTGGGCGTAGTACAGAATTTTAGTATAAGTTTTAACTCTTACAAGATCAGGGCATATATATGTTGAAAATATGCAGCACTGCCCTGTGTTTTGATCTTTAAATAAGGTGTAATGCATATCAGCTTTCCATTCAAGGATATATATTTTTTAAGAAACTTTATAGTAAAAGTGGCACAGTTTTAGCCGCAAATGGAGTATCTTTAGGGAAATTGCATTGTCTTTTTTTACAGAAATGCAATCTATCAAAACTCGAATGTGGCTTGGTAGTGCTCAGCGATATTAATATGTAGATTTAAAATATTCTTCTATTCCAACAAAAAAATACTTCAGTAGAAGGTAAAGATAAAGTCTATGGAAATATTAACGATGCACCAAAGAACTGTACGAATGCTTTTTATCTTTTTTATTATAATAATATTTATCAGTGTGTTGGGTTTTTGTAAAAATGCGTTCATTCTGTACATGCATATTACCTATTTGCGTATGGAGTGAATTCGTAATTATTCGCGGGATACCAATTTTCGTAAAAAAATAATCTTGATATACGTAAATTGCAAATTTAAGTGTTCAACGAAGTATTCACAAAATGGAATTTAAGTAAATAGACTTAAATTCAGTTATCGCTGGGGCCACTGACGGTTTGTGTTTCATGCTTTTAGATTTACCTAACATGAATGACGTTATATATTGTGACGTAATTTAGTCCTTTTTAGAATTTCATCGCAGCAAGCTGTTTAAATTTCGTAAGCAGAAAAATTCAAAACCCGCCCTCCCACTCCTTTTTTTTTTTTTTTTTTTTTTTTTTGTACGAGATACTGCTCTCTTGTATTTATTTTTCAGGTTTGTGTCGGTGACAGTGGTGATACAGATTTGACTGATGGTGTTAACTTGTTCGCGATTGAGAAAAGTGACTTTTATTTGAACTTTGAGCATCATAAATAGATTCCCGTAAATGGCAGAATTCGCTGCATAGAATCTTAATGTTAACTATGAAATTTTAGGCTTTTGGATAATACAGACTACACTTGTGTATCCCACGGTGTTTTCTAAATTTAAAGCACCAGTGTTTCCAACGGTGCATCTTTACATTTTCATATATATCTATCTACATCTTTACATTTTCATATATATCTATCTATCTACCTGGTTGCCATATTATCTTCGGGTAACCGACCATAGATCTATCTACATACATGTATACATCATTCTATGGTCTATCTATATATATATATATATTATATATCATATGAATCTATCATATTATGAATAAAAGCTGTGGCCAGATATCGCCAAACCATATATGTATTTTGTTTTAATTGCACCATCTGAGATAATCAGATATCATCAAAGGTACAACTGTTTTTGCTCTCTCCTTCATACACACGCACACACAAAAGAATATAGTTATGAATGATTTGTTATTGTTCCAGTTTGTACTTGCTGCCAATTTTATGTTTTTTAATAACAAAAATCCGTTATCCATATTTGTAATAGTAGAGTCGAAGTATGTCTTCGAAAATTTTATATAGACCAACATGACTTCGACAAGGATGAAATTGTTCTACTTTCAATCCTCACAATCTGATCTTACTTTGTTGTTTATGACGTATCATCTTTGACATATGATTGCTTAACACCTACTTTGCATCTTCTTATTTTGTGTGGTTTAAATAATGACCTCAATTTGTACAATATTGAGACGTGCTTATTTTTATCAGTACATTAATTAAAATTCAATTATTTTACCTTTAGGGTTTTTTTCAAGATGGTCTGCAATTACATTAAATGCTATCAAAGTTTTCCCAGCGTTGGTTCGTGCATATACTATTGTATTTTTCCCCGAAAGAGGTATTTCCAATAGTTCTCGTTGGAACGGATAGAGCTGCTGTGAATTCAAAACCGTCGTTGATTGATTTGAAAAAATAGAGGATTTTGCATTTTCTGAAAAAAAATCAATGATAATACGTTCAAGGCTCTATTTTTCTGTATATATTTGTAGGACTCTATAAAGTGCAATGTTACTCTAAAGTGCGATGGTCATGCTAAAGAACGATGGTCTACTCTTAAGTACGATGGTGTCTCACGCTAAAGTGCGATGGTATATCACGCTAAAGTGCGATGGTTGTTAGTTCGCGTAAGTACGATGGTATATCACGTTAAAGTGCGATGGTTGTGAGTTCGCTAATATAAGTTATATGGTTCGCTACTGACCCCCTACGGATCCATAGAGGGTTAGTAAAATCCATAGGGGGTGAGGTCGGAGGCCAAGTCCCCTATGAATTTTATTCACCCTCTATGGATCCGTAGGGGGTCAGTAGTTAACCGTATAACGAATTTATCGGACGCTGGACATTTTCTGCGGCGTTTTGTTGAAAATTAAACAATGAAACACAACAACATTAATAGATGACGTCGCCATTAACGCGTCATGAACCACATATGAAACTTACTAACCCCATACGGTCTCATAGGGGGTCACCACGTGACGGCGTTTAACCAATCACAACGTGATAATTCATCTGTGGTCCGATAATATTAGTTACACAGTGTGCAATTGTCCTAATACGAGAATTTATCGGGTCAATAAAATTCATATCGGGTGAGGCGAAGCCAAACCCGATATGAATTTTATTGGCCCGATAAATTTCGTATTCGTATTAGGACAATTGAACACTGTGTAACGAATTTATCCTGATTTTGTTATTTTACATATAATTATATTTAAATTCAATTTTAGGACAATATCAACCAAATTTGTTATAGATTTTTAATCTGAAACTGAAAAATTTAAAACATTTGGACTATAAAACAACTCATTTTTTTTAGGTCAATGGTATAAGGGAGATAATTCCAATTGACATAATAAGAAATTGTACTGAAATTTATTAGGACAATATCAGCCAATCAAATCGAGAGAAATTACTCTGAATCAGGAAAAAGTACGATGGTATATCACGCTAAAGTTCGATGGTTGTAAGTTCACTAAAGTACGATGGTACATCACGCTAAAGTGCGATGGTTGTTAGTTCACTAAAGTACGATGGTATATCACGCTAAAGTGCGATAGACCAAAAGTGTAACATAAAAGGGCTGAAAAACGTGAAAGTTCATGGATTTATAATTTCTTTTTGCAAAAGTTAGTAGCTAAAGTATTAATATGTGATATGATTTATAATTAACCGGTAGGCTTCAGTGATTGTTTTTAAATTTTTGAAGATCGACTAAATTTTTTTTTATTGCTAATATGGTCATTTAGGTGTAACTAATTACTATATTTCCTGGAAATGATTTTTTAACAACCCGGACGTATCAAATATTTGAATCATTGATGTAGCTTACCGTTCATACAGTCTATTAATAATGTGAGCACCTCCCCTTTGAGTCGTTATTGTGAATTACAAATACAAAAGTCGTTTCGGAATGTGTAACATTCTTTGTATAAGCTTTAATTCAAATGTGAGAGAAGGGACATGGTGTCAGAGTTTTCTCCATTTTCGTAGCGAGTACAATTACATGTTCTATTTTCTTACAATGTAGTGTTTTAGCGGACAATCTTATAATTTACTGCTGAGAACATGTACCTTTATTTTACAGACGTAACTTTTCCATAAAATCCACAACATATTAACCGCGGGGACCGCAAAGTAATTTATAAAACTTCAATTAACGTAAAAATTATTTAAATGTATCAGTTTGCTTCGAATAAAAGTCGGATACAAGATACTTATGAGTACATGTATAAAATAACTGCAGATTCTAGCACCCGAAAAAAAAACCACACATATGCTTCAGCTGACAAAGCACTCTTTGGTTTTAATTTATTTAAGTCATGGACACTTGCTTTCCGACTGCTTGGTTTATAAGTTGTTAATGAATCATATCTTTCAACATTTACATTTTTAGTTTGTATAAATGACTGTTAACGTCATAATCCAACTACGTTTCGTACATCTATACTTTCGCAGACCATCGCACTTTAGCGTATGGAGGCATCGGACTATAGCGCATACCATCGCACTTTAGTGTGACCATCGTACTTTAGCGTGACCATCGTACTTTAGCGTCCCCATCGCACTATAGGGTCCTACATATTTACGTCAGGTCAATTTTTTTAAATATCTGTCAATCTTTTCAAATTAGCGGTATATTAGCTTCTTTATGTTGTTTTGATGTTCTAAAACATAAATCAAGTGTTTTAGTAACACAATTTTAAGGCAATAATTGAAAAACAAAGAAAACAAACAGAAGATGCAAGGTTTTCACTTTACCAGTATAGTTATAAAATAAACTCATATATCATGCTACAAGTCTTTACATTATACTTATTTTTCAAACTAGTGTTCCTGGTATCGACTTTTGATTGGTTCATCAGGTTCACTTTGTAAGGGAACGTTTAACATATGGTACTTATGTAACACATTTTACTTATGATATCTGTTCTACGATTGTAAACAATAGTTTTCCATATCAACCTTTAGACGATTTTTTATAACTGTTGTGTGGTTTTCAATTTTCTATAAAACTTGAATGCAGAGTAAGATAAAAAAAAAATATTACAAAACGTCGTTTTCAAAAGCCAAAGTGAATAGAAATTATATGCACATTGTAATTAAGGTTTGTAATTTTTATATTGCATGTATCTTGTTGCTATATATGCCATTGTCAGTTTGTTTTCGACTAATGACTGAATATTTCGTTGGTATCTTTCGCCTCTCTAGTAAAATTGATATAAAATAACAGCAAATAGTTCCATGTGTTCGATCTAATAAATTTGCATGTAGTACAAAGACATATAGTTACCTTCAATGTACTTCATAATTTTTGACTTAGGACCTATTTTGTTAATCCCCATTTGCTCTAAATCCTCCGCCTTCAATGTCCAAAAACTATCTATGTCAATCTTCAAGTATTATACAACATATTGTTTAACTATTTGGTGTCTTTGTGCTAGACAGAATATAATAAGACTAATACAAGACCTCAAAAATACACAATGTTGTCAATTAAGGATGTACTTAGGTAAGGTTAGGTGAAAATTAATAAATCAAGAATTTAAAATTGATACTATAAACTGGTTACAACAGCATTCTTTAAGGATAAAAATAAGCCAAAAATATTGATAGGTCATGGACCTCCTTTTCGAGATATTTGAGATTTAAAATATGGCGGAAAAAAGGCTGACTCGGACTTTTACCTTATGTTTGCATTGGTGTTATTTGTGTCCCAAACAAAGAAAGAAAATTAAGAATCTTGTAAAATTTTGGTAAATGACCTTTCATGAGCTATTTAGTCTTATATGAAAAAATAAATGGGTGTTATGAGGCAAAATATTTTACCTTCTTTTATATGGAAAAACACCAAGGAGTCCGAAAATTTGACACGAATTCCAAAACCTCATCTAAGTAAATCCTTAAAGAACAATATTCATGTCTTATACAAATATAATATAATATGTATAATTGACACAAACATTGCAATTACAGAAATAACATTTAAGGTGGTATAGGATTCTGAATTAGAATGATAGAATTTGTGCATACTTTGCAAACACGTATAGTATATATTGATATATGATCAAAATTATAATAAAAATGATAGGTCACCGCGCATTTTTTCAAGCTACAGGTTGTTACAAAATGACACAATTTCTACCTCAGGCATAGATTACCTTAGATGTATTTGGCAAAACATTCAGGAATTTTGGTTCTCAAAGCTCTTAATAGTCGTACTTTATTTGGCCTTTTTAACTTTTTTGGATTCGAGCGTCACTGATGAGTCTTTTGTAGAAGAAACGCGCGTCTAGCGTATATACTAAATTTATTCCTGGTATCTATGATGAGTTTATTTGTATGGGTTATACAGGAAAAAACATTATCATGTTATAAGAATCTGAACTAAATGATAGAATTGTAAAATAAATTTAAAGGAGATAGATTTTAGAAAAAGCTTGCAGAATATCAAAAGAAAAGATAGGGTCACCGTAGGTTTTTTTTCCCGGCTAAAATAGAAAATAGAAAAATCCCATGTAGATTTCCTCAGAACATGCAATATTTCAGAGTTACCTGCCCTTAAAATGCTAATTTGAAAAAAAATGAAAATGAAGCAAAATTATCTTCAATTGTAAAAATAATAATATCCAAAGTTATAAGCTTATAAATATGTTCTTTTAAATGAAAATTCACATTAGCTAACTGGATTCCTGCATAAAATTTTGCTAACTTAATTGAAATATGAACCTGAGGTTCTGTTTATTACAATCCAAGATGGCGAAAGACACCCATACCACCTTAAAGCATTCATATTGTTGCAACAGCCAGGGAAACAGATGTATGCGTAACTTAAGTTACCAGCATCTTAACATAGAATATGAGGGAATCTGTGAATAATATGATATATGAAAGATAAGCTTATCTGGACTTTTGAGATGCTCAGGACTGTAGTTGGTTGTTAAAAACTGTTGTGTCCTTTCTAATCAGAGTTCGTAAATGACTTTACATTTTCTCTGTTAAATTGTATTTTTAAACAGAATTTGATATATATGCATTTGTGAATAATGTAAAACATTAAAATCATTACTGTTAATGACATGCTGTGTATTTCTGTTTCAGTTGTAACCTCAAAGATGCGCAAAAATGCAAAGAATGCAGAAGTAAGCAGATAGTGGACAAGGAATGTATCATTTTAAAGTAGTACATCTCCGAAGAACATTAGAACCAAAACATTCAACAGGTTATTTAAGAAAAGTAAATTAGTTTAAACATATTTTATTTTTGCACGTATATCTTACTTGACACGAGACTATTTCCAAATATGTATGAATTCAGTTTCAAACACAGATGGGCTTAACACGGATGAAAGCCAACAAAGAACTTATAAATAAATAAAATTAAAAAATTTTACAAACCTCCTGATCTTCAAATTCCTTTATGTATTTCTCAACTCCTAAAAATCGCAAAATCGCCCCAACACTATTTATTTCGTTGGGTGTTTTTGAATCACTTTTACAAGACGGAACCTGTTTGGTGGATGTCGATTCACCTAAATCATAAAAAAATAAAATGCTTCGTAAAATGATACGACGGCAGCGGTAGAACCCCGAACAGTTGGTGCCAGTTTGGACACAGTATTCAAGCTTGATACTGTCTGAATTTGGATTGACGTGATTAAATTTTTGACATAACATAGGTTTCTGACACAAAATGAATGTGGTGAAAGATCTTAAAATTTTAAAATGGGTTTCTATTTATTTTCTATAGAAGATCTCTTGCTATTGCACAATACTGTGCAATAAAAGATTTCTTGCTTTGGTGTAATATTGTGCTATTGCACAATACTGTGAAATTGAAGATGTCTTGCAATTGCGCAATACTTTGCAATTGATTTGAGGATTTCTTGCTGTATATTAATTTACAAATCATATTTGGAGCTTATCTCCTGTCATATCAGTATTTTTTCCTTTAATATACAAATAACAACTATATATCAATGGAAAAATGAAAAATTTTAATTAAAAAAAAGAAAGATCAATACACTAACAAACAAGTTATTGTCTGGAAAATAGAAACATTCTTATTTTGACCCCTTTTGGGCCCCTTGTTCCTAAACTGTTGGGACTATAACCCCCAAAATCGATCCCGACCTTTCTTTAGTAGTTATAATAAACTTTGTAATAAACTTTTATTGATTTCTATTTACATATACTAAAGTTATTATCCGGAAACCATTTGTCTTCGGACGACGTCAACGACGACAACGTGATAAAAATATACGACCAATTTGTTTTTAATTTTTGTGGTCGTATAAAAATGTGTTCACATATCAAATAAAGGCAACAGTAGTATACCGCTGTTCAAAACTGGTAAATCTATGGACAAAAAAACAAAATCGGGGCAACAAACCAAAATCAAGGGAACGCATTAAATACAAGAGGAGAACAACGACACAACATTAAAATGTAACACACACAGAAACGGAATAAGCACTAGACAAAATCCTATGAGAATAACAAATATAACATCAAAACCAAATACATGAACCAGGGATAGAAAAGTACCATGACACGTCTTAT
Source organism: Mytilus edulis (assembly GCF_963676685.1). NCBI lineage: Eukaryota > Metazoa > Mollusca > Bivalvia > Mytilida > Mytilidae > Mytilus > Mytilus edulis. Next base: position 24,345,272 of record NC_092353.1, on the reverse strand, counting down.
AGTAATGTGAATTCACACTAAAATATAAGAGAAAACAAACGACACAAGGGAAACACAACGTAAAAATGTTACACACACAGAAACGAACTATGATATAACAATGGCTATTTTCCTGACTTAGTACAGGACATTTTGAAAGACAAAAATGGTGGGTTGAACCTGGTTTTGTGTCATGCCAAACCTCCCTCTTTTATGGCCATGTGGAATATAACCTTAAAATGACAACACAACATTACAGGACTACAATATAAATAAATAGAAGAACACAATTGACAAAGAAACACACGAATAATAGCTACCGAAAGGCAACAAGTTTAGATTTTTTTAATACGCCAGAAGTGCATTTTGTCCACACAAGACTTGCTAATGACGACCAGATACAAAAGTTTGAAAGCCGAAACAAGTACAAAGTTGAACAGCATGGAGGACCAAAAGTTCAAAAAAGGTTTGCCAAAAAGGGCCAGGGTTTTCTGTTAGGTACCAGAGCATCCCTATTATTTAAAATAATTTATACTTTTGCAACACAGTAAATTTTATAAAATGATTATACATAAAAGCAACAGTAGTATACCGCTGTTCAAAACTCATAAATCCATGGACAAAAAACAAAATCGGGGTAACAAACTAAAACTGAGGGAAACGCATTCAATATAAGAGGAGAACAACGACACAACATTAAAATGTACCACACACACAGAAACGGACTAATCAAAATCCTATGAGAATATCAAATATAACATCAAAACCAAATACATGAATTTGGGATAGATAAGTACCGTGACACGTCTTAAAGTAAAGTGAAATCACACTCACAAATATGAGAAAACAAACGAAACAACGGAAACACACTATAATATAACAATGGCCATATTCCTGACTTGGTACAGGACATTTGTAAAGGAAAAAATGGTGGGTTGAACCTGGTTTTGTGGCATGCTCTTTAATGGCAATGTTAAATATAACATTAAAATGACAACATAATATTACAGGACTACAATACAAATAAAAGGAGATTGTATAAGGCAAAGAAACACATGAATAATAGATAACAAAAGGCATCAGATTTAAAATACAATACGCCAAAAAAGCGCCTCGTCCACAAAAGACTTACCAGTGACGCTTATATATAAAAGTTCGAAAGTCAAAGAAAGAACAAAATTGTACAGCACTGAGGATCAAAAGTTGAAAATGGCTGTGCCAAATACGGCTAGGGTTTTCTGCTTTGGATAAGAACATCCTTATTATTTGGAACAATTTATGCTATTGCAAACAGTAAATTTTATCAAATGAATATTAAAGATTTACATGATAAAACTGATAACACTGAAGTCTTAATTAATTACAGATAACAAAACCCGAATGCATAATACAAAGACAAAAAAATACAGAAAAAAGACACACCCGACTTAGGCCTCAACGTAAAAAATTATAAAAATGACGTCACATACGAAGTGGTGAAAAGGCACAAAAATTACGTCACATTTAAATTTCTGAAACAGCACAACAATGACGTTACATTTGAAAAACTATATCTCAAATAAGATAGAAGTAAGGTTGATTTAAGATTATAATAGAACTAGATACTGATATTACATTTAAACACAATGCACATTGCAATACTTTTTAATAGCAATTAACTATATTATATATATGTCCGGTTTGTTTTGAATCTAACTTCAAACGTAAAACATCGTTCAGATTATGTTGAACAAAATCAAATCTAATAAATGAAGGCGGTGATTAATTTTCTTTACCATAACACATGAATATAATAGAAAAGACGTCAACAAATTTGACAAAATCCGATGAGAATTACAAATATAACATCAAACTAAATACATAAATTTGATATAGATAAGTACCGTAACACGTCTTATAGTAATGCGAATTCACACTCAGCAAAACAGTCACAATCGGGAATAAGTCACGTTCGGTAATAAAAAGAGATTATACGACGTAATGACAAACCAGAATCTACCATGTGGTAAAAATGTCCTTAGCTAGTTTGGCCAAAGACACATCGTATGGATCAACTAATTCGTGATGGTGTCCATAAAATTTACGGAGTGTCAATTTTAATCTGTCCTCCTTATAACTTTGTTGGTGCAGTTTCTGTGTAAGGAGCACACTTATGTATATGAAGTCCGTATAGTGTGAACAAGCACGAGAATAACGTATCAATTGTGATATGTAAACACCATACGAAGGGGCAGAGGGTACTGCTGAGAAATGGGAAATTGATAATTGGGAAGTTGAAATCGTCCCGTTTATCATAGATTTTCGTGTGAAGTCATCCGTCTGCGTCAATATTAAGGAAAAGATCAAGGTATGAAGCAGTCCTTCTAGTATCAGTAGTATCCTCAATTTTCAAGTTCGCTGGGATATATGAGATGTATGTTTTGGCTGAAATATGGGGTATTCAATGATACAACATCATCATTATATCGGAAATTAAAATCAAAGAATTTCGCAAGGTGCTTTTTTTCTTTTTGTCTTTTAGAAGGTTCTGAATGAATTCTACTTCATACGAGTACAAAAACAAATCGGCCAGCAGGGGTGCACAATTAGTACCCATTGGAATACCGACCGTCTGTTGAAATATAAATCCTCCAAACTCAACAAATATATTGTCGATCAAAAAGTCCAGCATTTTGATAATATCATCTTCAGTATATTTTCTGGAAGATTCACAAAATATGAATTATTGTAACCCAAAACAAGAAATTTGTATCTACGATTACCATTGTTATGATATTGTAATTATTGTATTTATTTATGTTGGCCTGATTTGCATTGTGTGGCCTGATAGTTGTTTACAGAATAATTTTAGAATTGTGCAGTTTAGAAATCTCTGGAACAATTACAGAATGATTGGAACTTTCCAGAATGATCCTAATAAAAGATGCATTATATAAACTTCTACATTTTACTAGAAACTTCTGTTGTAACTTTCTAGGATGTTCCATTATAGACTGTTCTAGAATCTTCCATGACAAATATATATATATATATACAGACACTAAAGTTAAACTCACTCTAGGACTTACTCTTGAACTTGGACTTAGACATCGATAGACATTAATATTCATAGCATTTGGATTGACACTTTTTTCTACAAACAACATCATACTGGATTGTGACCGTAATATTCAGATTGGATTCCGAAAGATAACTGGATACAGACAAAGATAAAAGATTGGACTCATATTTTGACAGTTAAGTTGACAGTAATATTTGTGTAATACTTCTTGTAAACTTTTGTATAATAAATATTGTTAAATTTTATTATTGATTTGTGTCTTTTGTTGGCTACAATTTAAAGGCGATTTCTGGCCGTAACAGAAATTTGGGGCTCGTCCCGGAGACTGAAAATATATTATTCAAAATTTGTTTAGTAATTTTTATTATAACTAGCCAACAAAATTCTACAAAATGGCATTTGATGCTGGTAATTTTTTGAAAACGCCAGACCTGGAGGGGTTTGATAATTTAAAGAAAGAGGAATTAGTGTTGTTTGCTAAACATCTGAAATTAAATATTAAAGTATCTATGAGAAAACAAATTATAAAAAATTTAGTTATAGACAAATTAGTTGACGCAGAAATTTTAGGTGAAGAGGCTCTTGAACTTAAGGTCGAAAATGTAGATGCCTTTAAATTAAAACAGCTTGAATTAGAATATGAATTTAAATTAAAACAAGCAGAACTGGAAATGAAGGAAAGTTAGAAATGGAAAAGAAAGAAAAAGAAGATGAATTTAAATTAAAAGAACTTGAAATGAGAGAAAGGCTAGAGATGGAAAAACTGAAAATTGAAATGGTCAAAGAAGAAAGCAACACTAAAGTCCAGTCAAAATCAGATTATTTTGATGCAGCAAAAAATATACGTTTGGTTTCCAGATTTTGTGAAAAAACAGTCGATAAATATTTTCCACAGTTTGAGAAAATTGCTCGTAATTTGAATTGGCCAAAGTCGTATTGGACTACAATGCTACAAAGTGTTTTTGAGGGTAAAGCCGCTGAAATATACTCCGCACTTCCATCAGAAAAAAGTTCCGATTATGACACGGTGAAACAAGAAGTTTTGAAAGCTTATGAGCTAGTACCAGAAGCATATAGACAGAAATTTAGATCTTATAAAAAGTTTGATTCGCAAACCTATGTGGAATTTGCTCGGGAAAAAGAGGATCTATTTGATAAATGGCTCACTTCAAAGAAAACAGATAACAATTTTGATAACCTAAGACAATTGATGTTATTAGAAGAGTTCAAACAATGTGTTCATTTAGACTTAAAAACACATTTAGACGACAAAACTGTTGGGACAATACATGATGCAGCTGTAATTTCAGATAATTATACCCTTTCACATAAAAGAAGTTTCAAGGGTCAAAATGTTAATACTTCAAGTGGAAATTACAAAAATCAAAGTACTGAGCGTACTGATAGTAAGCCTGTTGCACAGAATAAGAGTCAGTCCAATTATAATATGTCTAGTCCAAAATACTTTTGAGAAGAAGTCACTGATTTGTGCTTATTGTAAGAAAATTGGTCACCTGATGGCTGATTGTTTTAGACTCCAGAAAAAGAATGAACCAGATAATAAGCCGAAGTCCAGTGCTTGTACGACACCTTATATTTCCAGTACGTTGGAATGTCCTGCGAGTCAGGCTTTTAAGTCCAGTTTTTGTGATTACATGGAGGAATATAAGCCCTTTATGTCTGATAGGTTTATTTCTATTGTTGATGATACCACTCTTCAGCCTATTAAGATTTTACGGGACACTGGAGCTTCTCAGTCTTTATTGTTAGAAGGTGTGTTGCCTTTGTCCGAGAAGACTTCTGTTGGTGCCTCCGTTTTGTTACAAGGTGTAGAGTTAGGTTGTATAGATGTTCCTCTCCATCGTATTTATCTGAAGTCAGATTTGATCACTGGACCAGTTATTGTGGGTGTTCGTCTTAATCTCCCTGTTGAGGGTGTTACGTTATTGCTAGGAAATGATCTAGCTAGGAACAAAGTGGTTGCTGAACCAATTGTTACCAGTAAACCGGTTGTGGATGTTAAATTACCTGAAGATGATGCTGAATTGTATCCAGCTTGTGTTGTAACAAGAATGTAATTATGCCATGGCCAGACGTAAACAGTCATTCATTAAACAGAAAGAACTTTTTGGAAGAACAAAATAACGACCCTGAGGTTCTTCAGCTCTGCAAGAGGGCTCAACCACAGGAGGAAGCAGACAAAGTGGCTGAATGCTATTTCCATCAGGACGGTATTTTAATGAGGAAATGGAGGCATCCTGATGCTACTCCAGAGGAGGAATGGAGAGTGGTATACCAAGTGGTGGTGCCTAAAGTTTATAGGCAAGAAATTATTGGTCTTGCCCATGACACCCCCTTGGCTGGACACTTAGGTATAAGGAAGACTTGCCTTAAGATCTTGCAGCATTTCTACTGGCCAAGACTTAGAAATGATGTTGCAGAATACTGCAAATCATGTCATATATGCCAGGTTGTTGGTAAGCCTAATCAGAAAATACCAACAGCACCACTTCTGCCTATTCCAGCCTTTGACGAACCTTTCAGCAGAGTTCTAATTGACTGCGTTGGACCTTTACCAAAGACCAAAACTGGAAATGCGTATTTATTGACAATCATGTGTACATCCACTCGCTTTCCTGAGGCTATTCCGCTAAGAAATATCAAGACACCTACTATTGTCAAAGCTCTTATCAAATTCTTCACGTTAGTAGGACTTCCTAAGTCTATACAGTCCGACCAGGGATCAAATTTCATGTCAGGTTTATTTCAGCAAGTCGTGTACCAGTTAGGGATTGCTCAGTATAGACCAAGTGCGTACCATCCAGAATCTCAAGGTGCCTTAGAACGTTTTCATCAAACATTGAAGAACATGATTAGAACTTTTTGTCTTCAATTTTACAGAGACTGGGATGATGGAGTTCACTTTCTACTTTTTGCGGTGCGAGAGGCTGTTCAAGAATCCCTTGGTTTTAGTCCCTTTGAGTTGGTATTTGGCCATACTGAAAGGGGACCGTTAAAATTGATTGAGGAAAAGTGGCTTACTGAACATACTGACTTGAATCTTTTAGACTATGTATCTAGATTTAAAGAAAAATTGTATACTGCTTGTCAAATTGCTCAGAAAAACTTAAAAAATGTACAGAACAAGATGAAAATATGGTATGATAAAGATGCCAGGGATAAAGTTTTTGAGCCTGGTGATAAGGTACTTGTATTTTTGCCAGTCCCTGGACATCCTTTACAGGCTAAATATTGTGGTCCTTATACAATAGAGAGTAAATTCAATGATTTGAATTATATTGTAAAAACTCCAGGTCGGCGCAAACAAAACAGAGTGTGTCATATTAATATGTTAAAACCATATTTTGAGCGTACTAATGAATGTGAGAGTAAACCAGTTGCCACTTTAGGCATGGTTAAATTTGAGAACAATCATGACAAACCAGATGTAATTGAACCACCTTTTAGTTCTTAAACTTTGGAGGAGACAGTTAGATTGAAAAATTCAGAAATTTTGTCAAATTTAGACTCAAAACTTGCACATCTGTCTTTTGATCGTAGAGAAGAAATAAAAACTTTGGTATTTTCTTTTAAAAATCTTTTTCCAGATGTGCCAAACAAAACCACTGCTGTTTGTCATGATGTTGATGTAGGAGATGCTTCTCCCATTAAGCAACATTCTTACCGGCTTAATCCACTCAAACTTGAAGCTATGAGAAAAGAAATTAAATATATGCTTGACAATGATATTATTGAGCCGAGTAACAGTGAATGGAGCTCTCCTTGTCTCCTTGTGCCAAAACCAGATAAAACCTTTCGTTTCGTGACTGATTTCAGAAAAGTAAATTCAGTCTCAAAATCTGATTCCTATCCGATTCCAAGGATAGACGATTGTATTGACAACATTGGCCAAGCAAAATTTGTGAGCAAATTTGATTTGTTGAAAGGTTATTGGCAAGTTCCATTGACACAGAGAGCTCGTGAAATATCAGCTTTTGTTACACCAGATGGTTTATTTCAATATACTGTAATGCCGTTTGGCATGAAAAGTGTACCAGCTACATTTCAAAGAATGACCAATAATGTTATAAAAGATTTAAACTGTTGTTATGCTTATATTGATGATCTAATTGTATGTAGTGATAGCTGGGAACAGCATTTAACACATTTGTATGATACTTTTGATAGATTGTCACAATCAAATTTGACTGTTAATCTTGGTAAAAGTGAATTTTGTCAGGCCACTGTTGATTATTTAGGGCATACAGTTGGCCAAGGTTAAGTGAAACCTATTATGGCTAAAGTGGAAGCCATTTCCAAATTTCCTCCTCCTACAAATAGAAAACAACTTATGAGATATTTAGGCATGATTGGATTTTACAGAAAATTTTGTTCAAATTTTGCTACTATGGTTCAACCACTGACTCATCTTTTACGAAAAGATTCTAAATTTATCTGGAGTGAAAATTGTCAAAACGCTTTTGAAAATAGCAAATCACTTTTAATTAATAGTCCAGTTCTGATTTCTCCAGACTTTGAAAAACAATTTAAACTTGCCGTTGATGCAAGCGATGTAGGAATTGGAGCTGTTTTATACCAAGAGACAGATGATAATGTTGAGAAACCTATATCATATTTTTCCAAGAAATTAGATAAACATCAGAAAAATTATTCAACTATTGAAAAAGAGTGTTTTGCAATGTTGTCAGCACTTCAACATTTTGATGTATATTTGAATCCCACTGTACATCCTATTCTTGTTTGTACTGATCATAATCCTCTCACCTTCATACATAAAATGAGAAACAAGAATCAGAGGTTGACTAGGTGGAGTTTATTGTTACGGGAATATGATGTAATTGTAAAACATATTAAGGGTAAAGATAATGTAATAGCAGATGCTTTATCTAGAGCTTATTAAAACACTTTGTATATACTATGTATTTTTGTTCATTTTATTCATGATAAGTTTTTGTTACACTAAAACTTCTTTTAAGGGGGAGGTGTTATGATATTGTAATTATTGTATTTATTTATGTTGGCCTGATTTGCATTGTGTGGCCTGATAGTTGTTTACAGAATAATTTTAGAATTGTGCAGTTTAGAAATCTCTGGAACAATTACAGAATGATTGGAACTTTCCAGAATGATCCTAATAAAAGATGCATTATATAAACTTCTACATTTTACTAGAAACTTCTGTTGTAACTTTCTAGGATGTTCCATTATAGACTGTTCTAGAATCTTCCATGACAAATATATATATATACAGACACTAAAGTTAAACTCACTCTAGGACTTACTCTTGGACTTGGACTTAGACATCGATAGACATTAATATTCATAGCATTTGGATTGACACTTTTTTCTACAAACAACATCATACTGGATTGTGACCGTAATATTCAGATTGGATTCCGAAAGATAACTGGATACAGACAAAGATAAAAGATTGGACTCATATTTTGACAGTTAAGTTGACAGTAATATTTGTGTAATACTTCTTGTAAACTTTTGTATAATAAATATTGTTAAATTTTATTATTGATTTGTGTCTTTTGTTGGCTACAATTTAAAGGCGATGTCTGGCCGTAACACCATGTTTATAGAAAAAGCTCTGTTTTATGAGATGGTGAAGTCGATCTTTCAACTGCGCATGGGGAATAGTAGTGTATAGCGTAGAAAAATCAAAAGTCTTTATGTTGCTGCACAATTGCAAAGATTGTGATCGAAGATTAAGCTGTAGATCTTTCGAATTTTTGAGAATCCACATCTGGTTAACACCACTGGTAGAATATATCTCATCACAATACTTGTAGAAAGAAAAGTAGTCTCAAAATTTACTTTCTATCAAAAAAAATGTTTTAAAGCAATATTCAAAAACAATATAAAAAGACAAACACATTTGGGACTTTTCTTCACTAGAAATTATAAAATGCTTACATATGATGCTGAACTTTCTTTTTATATATATATAAACCACTTACAATGTTCGAATGCATCCATCGAGTCGCTTTGGATAATCGATTCTGTTTTATTTACCTCCGTAGGGTTTATGGCCATGTCATTGTCATCTTCCGCTATTTTTTCTGAACTTTTGTCTGATGAAACAGAATTTGAACTATCTTCTTCATCTGCAAATTAAAAATATTCAAAATATGATGACCTATATATTGTGTAATTATCATTTATAAAGTATATGTGAGTAAATTATCATTCAAATACATATCGTGAATTTTTACTCAGAACTTTTTAAATTAAATTATCACTTTGACTTGAAATATACATGTTGATTTTTGTTTAAAAATTACGACAACACATTATTATCTGCATGCGTCCGAGGCGCTTTTCAGGATTTACCTTCAACCTGAAAGCTTAAAGTCAAGACTTAAAAAAAGAGGGGCGTAAGATACCAGAGGGACTGGATAATCTTAAATTATTTAACAGACATAACATTGATATTTATAGGAATAAATTGATAAATGTGAAACTTTTTTTGTAATTTTTAAGCTTACCGTTTTTGTGTATGGTATGTTTCATATCAAGTATCCTTTTTATGTTTTCTGCGGCTGGTTGTATTACGTTTTCAACGATTCTAACATCGCATTCTTCAAATATCTGTATAAGGCTGTCGTATTTCCCGACTTTCAAAATATTTTTCTTCTCCAGAATATCCAGAAGACAGTGCATGTCTACTGCATCCTTGAAGTCTTTTGGTGTCATGCGGTGTTTGACTCTGTTTTTCACTTTATCAAATTCAGATTTTTCTATATCATGGTTAATATGTTCACACAATTCTCCTTTCAGCTTTGCATGCAGATCTTTGGGATCATCTTGTTTCTTCATAATGCACTTTAAACAAAAATTGTACAAAAAATATACAAAAGTAAATAATGATTACCAATGAGACAACTAACTATCAGTGACTAAAAAATATGGAAACAAACAAATATAATTTACCGGATTGCCTTCGGTATATGGCGTATGCTATTCATCCATAATATTGCTGAAATCAGATATGAAGTACTGTAGTCCTGTTTTGTTTCGTTTTCTTTTGATTATATTGTTATAGTAACTATATGATCTTTTGATAAAGAATAACGTTGATGAAGATATTGTGTTTCTCTTTTGTCCAGTGACATACTCATACGCATTAAAAAAAAAATAACTGGATTTTCCGTTAAAAGTCGTTTAAGATATAAAAAAAAAATTAAAAAAAATACAAACAGAAAAAAATCAATAAAAAAAAATTTTAAAAGATCGAAACCCATATAATTCATGACTATAGTTCAATGTCAATTTTTTTTTTGTCAAATTGTTTTGAGCATACATTAATATAATTTCAGTACTCGCAAATTAGTTTCGTTTAGTACTTCATCGTGCAAACTCGTTTCCGAATTGGTCCTTTGTTACTAAATCTGATTGTAGTACACAAGTTCTGTTATTTTTTGCAATGTTTTTGTCGTTGTTCATTTTTAAATTATTTAACAGACATAACATTGATTATTTACACATTGACAATCATATTTGCATTATGATATTGACAGGTAAATACTGATTTATTTTGAGAGTTCATGTTTATTCGGATTTATCTGTCAGTTATTCAAAATGTTCGTGGCTGTTAGCCAACAGGGAAATGTAAATATGTATGTACTGTATAACCTCTATTTGTCTTAGATATCTCAGTCAAATGTAAGAACCTGATCTTACATAACACTAAGTTATAAAAATTTGCGAGGCTTTTCCCCTTTACAATGTATAACAAAAAACTAAACCCCATGGATAATTAAAAATAGAGGGAGAGATCCATAAAATCTGACGAAAATCAAACGCAAGACTTTATCAACTAATAAAACAAATAGAAAACAATTTTCATATTCCTGACTTGTTACGGGTACTTTCCATAGTAATGAATGATCCTAATTTCTTTTTTTTTTTCGTTTTTTAATATTATAAGCTGTAAATATTGATACTTGAATGTACAATTAAAAACTTACAGTTTTCGGAAGTGCAATGGTGATCACATATTCTCAAATTTTACGATATTTTCACCTTTTAAATATGTCTGCAATCGACAAATTTCCACCTTTGACCATTGTATTTTTAGACATTGGGAAATCCAAATACCTTTTATTTGTAATTGTATAAATAGGTGAAAGGGTTTCCTCGGAACACTGAATCTAAAGTCATACGTTGTAGTCGATTATCTGTATGTATGAGTATGTTGTTGATAACAATACCGGCTTTTCTATCATCAAAGTATTAGTTAAAAGCAACCATAAATAAGTAAAAGACATAATCTTTCAATCAGTTTAATTGAGGTGTAGTGAGCTGACGTTTCATTAACTGGTAGTTGTCCTTTTTTTAACTAATGTTTATGTTGGTTTGCTTAGTCCTCATGATACATTAGACGAGTTCTCTCAAAACGTGTTTGTTGATCCTGTCGCATTTTTGCGTCTTTTCCAAGTCCGGAGCTGTTCGGACGTTTTTACCTTTTATGACCTAGTACATGTTGAAATAATGGTTTAGTTTAAAAAGTATTTTATTCAAATAAATTGACTGTATTTGGGCAACAGGTATAGCCTATGTAAGCCCTCTCAATAAAGGTCGAAATGATTAGGCGGACTTTCATTTTATTTGAATTCTATTACCAAGTTTACCTAGATATTAAGGAGGTAGACCTAGGTTAAGGGAAATAACTCTTAAAATCATCAGTGCGTTTGTGTAGAACCATTTTCAAAAACATATTCTAAGCTTCTAGGTTACATAGATTATTTTCAATCTGTTTCAGGTAAATGCTTAAAATACATTGATGAACTTGAAGTTTACAAACGCTTGACTGATTTAAAGAGTTATCTCCCTGAACCAAGGTCTACCCTCTTAAGCAAGCTAATACCATATTATAGAGCTTCATTTTCAAATTTTTGGTTCTTCTCACTACTTCTTTTTTAATGCAAGTCCTGCACTTTGTGTTCTTTAAATCGATTAGTATCCTCTAACCGATGTACGATTTGAATCCAACAATAACAAATATAGTTTCATGTACTCGATTGCTATAAACAGTTGACGTTTTTGGAATCTTTTTAAAAAAAAAGTAGTTACTTTTATGATCTCATATTTGTGAGCTACCTTGATTAGTCAATAAAGATGGATTAACGAGATATGAACAACGGCAACTACTGTTGCCTTAACCTATGAATTCAAAAACACAAAAATCTAGATAGAACAAGTACTTCAGATCCTTGACATAAACCTTTACTTCTGAGAGAGATATATAAAGACCACAGTAGTAAACCGCGGTTCAAAAGTCATCAACCGATTAAAAAAAAATCAGAGTTACAAAATAGAACCGATTGAAACACATCAACTATAAGAAAAAACCAACGGAACAAAGAAAACACTAACTGCAACAAAAACAAACGCCAACATACATAGAATTTACTATCTAATAACATCTGCTATATTCCTGACTTGGTACAGGACATTTTTAGAACATATGATGTATTGCTATTACAACTGGTAATGAATTTCAGACTACCATTAATAACATGTATTGTGGAACAGGCCTCTAATCAAACTGATGTTGACATAATCGACAAACATGGAACGATACAATCAAAACAAAATTAAGAAAATGGCCAAACTGAAAATGAAAAATGAAAAATTAACAAGCTAATAAAGTAACTAGGAAGAATCAAAGAATGAAAATGGTGGTAATGCAGTTCGAAAAAGAGCAGGAAAAACGGGAAACTTTAAAATGGAAACTGTATTCGTTTAAACAGAACTTGATTAGCAATTCAAGTGAAAGTGTGGTATTTTAAAAGCTGACATAATGAATGGTACACAGTTTGTGATAAAACTGGCTTGAAAATATCAAGGCTCCTACGAAATAAGAAGAATAGTCCGCATTTGGAGAGAGGTATTGTGTCACCTTATCGAAAAGTCTGTAAAAAAACATTCATTTTAGTTAGGGTAACAAACCTATCAATTCGAGTCGAAATGGAATATTTAGTATTTGAAAACAACTGCCATATTCCTGACATAATACATGACATTTTTTAGAACAAATTGTTGGTTGATGTTATGGCTTTATGCAAAACAAACAAACATGAGAACACTTAGCACAGAGAAATGCATAAATAAATACATGTAGCACATTACAACATGAAAATAACAGAATAACAACGGACACCTCCCATTAACGACAACACAGGACATCACAAAAAGTGACGTATTTTTGTGACGTATATAAAATCTTGAAATTCATACAACTATATGGAACGAGATCCAAAAGTTCATTATTATTTTCACACTAGTCCAAATAATTATCATGCTTATAAGAATCTAGAAAAAACAAATCAATGTTATGATGACGTCATATTTTTTTTTTAGCCTTATACAATACTTATCCATGGAAAATGAAAACTAACTTGACTATATTGGCAAATAAGATATATGTGAAATGTACAGAAATTACGACAATTCATACCACAAACCACAAGACAAAACACATTATCTTACCTTCTATACATTTCTAGGAATGTGATTGGTTAATAGTTATCAAAAGTACCAGGATTATAATTGTATACGCCAGACGCGCGTTTCGTCTACATAAGACTCATCAGTGACGCTCAGATCAAAATAGTTAAAAAGCCAAACAAATACAAAGTTGAAGAGCATTGAGGACCCAAAATTCCAAAAAGTTGTGCCAAATACGGCTAAGGTAATCTACTCCTGGGGTAAGAAAATCCTTAGTTTTTCGAAAAATTCAAAGTTTTGTAAACAGAAAATTTATAAAAATGACCATATAATTGATATTCATGTCAACACCGAAGTGCTGACTACTGGGCTGGTGATACCCTCGGGGACGAAACGTCCACCAGCAGTGGCATCGACCCAGTTGTGTAAATAGTTATCAAAAGTACCAGGATTATAATTTTATACGCCAGACGCGCGTTTCGTCTACATAAGACTCATCAGTGATGTTCAGATCAAAATAGTTAAAAAGCCAAACAAATACAAAGTTGAAGAGCATTGAGGACTCAAAATTCCAAAAAGTTGTGCCAAATACGGCTAAGGTAATCTACTCCTGGGGTAAGAAAATCCTTAGTTTTTCGAAAAATTCAAAGTTTTGTAAACAGAAAATTTATAAAAATGACCATATAATTGATATTCATGTCAACACCGAAGTGCTGACTACTGGGCTGGTGATACCCTCGGGGACGAAACGTCCACCAGCAGTGGCATCGACCCAGTTGTGTAAATAGTTATCAAAAGTACCAGGATTATAATTTTATACGCCAGACGCGCGTTTCGTCTACATAAGACTCATCAGTGATGTTCAGATCAAAATAGTTAAAAAGCCAAACAAATACAAAGTTGAAGAGCATTGAGGACTCAAAATTCCAAAAAGTTGTGCCAAATACGGCTAAGGTAATCTACTCCTGGGGTAAGAAAATCCTTAGTTTTTCGAAAAATTCAAAGTTTTGTAAACAGAAAATTTATAAAAGTGCCCTCGTGAAGACCGTGTATATTTCATATTAGGTTAGTAGGAAGACGGGGCTTATCCAATACACTGTTAGTAGTGGTGTTACGTCCCTTTAAATTCTTATAAGGCAGCAGGGGGCGGGGCTTATTTCATACACGGTCAGTAGTGGTGTTACGTCCCTTTATAAAAACAAAGCAGTACTGAGAAAAAATCGTCCACATCATCAATTCATTCAACAACAGTCACGTCACAGTTATTACACTGAACAGACGTGCTGGGCCAGCTTTCCTTTACCCGCTATCTTCGATGAGGGTTTACTTCTAGATGATCAACGACTTACTACTTCAGATCACAGAAACCAATCCAACGCTGTACATTATGTATATACCAGTACCCCATCATCGAGGTTAGCGGGCTGCCAAGCTGATCAAACTAGCCCTGAAAGCAGCCGTTGTGAAGAAATGACAACAAAATAGTAAACAAACCGAAAAGAACTCACAAAACCAAGATGGCGACCTCCCAAATGGCGTCCACTACCTGTTCCAGACCGATGGCACAAAATTATTTAAGCGCTCACTAATCGCCACCGTGCGAGGGCTGTATAGCCAGTCATTGTCGTTAAAAACTTTCATTTCTTAAAAAATCGTAAAGATTTCAACAGACAAAGATGGTGATGATTAAGATTGAAGACTTGCTCATTTTGATAGGTCATTAGTCTAAATTTTACACGTTAAGATAGTCGGTAAGATAAATTCGTTAAATAATGTGCTGGTATCCTAATTCTGTGTGTGTGTGTGTGTGAGAGAGAGAGAGAGAGAGAGAGAGAGAGAGAGAGAGAGTCTGATACATTGGCAAATAACTTATTTTACTCCATAACCCATAAACGAAGGAGGTTCAAATTCTTGCTTTTATAACTGACAATGAATTTCAGACTAGCATTAATAACATATATTGTGAACCAGAACTCTTCTCAAGCTGATGTTGACATAATTTACAACCATGGAACAACAAAAAATGGCCAAACATTAAAGGAAAACTTGACAAACAAGCTAATAAAGATAACGAAGAAGAATCAAAGAATGAAAATGATGGTAATACAGTTCCAGATTTGATACTGTCATTAAAGACAGAGCATTTAAAAAACGACAAACTTTACAATGAAAACAGTATTCGTTTAAACAAAAGTTGATAAGCGATTCGAGTGAAATTGTGGTTTTTTACAAGCTTACATGTATATGTCCTGTCATGTAATGTTGTCGTTTTAATGTTATATTTAACATTACAATAACAAAACATGTCACAAAACCAGGTTCCTGTACCAAGTCAGGAAAATGGCCAGTTTTATATTAAAGTTCGTTTCTGTGTGTGTGTTACATTTATATAATGTGTTTCTGTTGTGTCGTAGTTCTCTTCTTATATTTGATTCATTTCTCTCAATTTAAGTTTGTAACCCGGATTTGGTTGATTTTTCTAAATCGATTTATGAATTCCGAACAGCGGTATAATACTGTTGCCTTTATTTACATGAAGAATGATACCATTTGGTAGAACATTTTTTCAATTTTTGGTCCTCAATGCTCTCAAACTTCGTTCTTTATTTGGCTTTTAAAAAAATATTCGAGCGTCACTAATGAGTCTTTTGTAGAAGAAACGCGCGTCTGGCGTATTTATATAAAATTTCAATCCTGGTATCTATGATGAATTAATATACACATTTTTTACAAACAAAATAATGGCTTAATAATACCAAGACTCCTACGACAGAATTGCCCGTCTTTGAAAAAGGGGTACTAAAAATGAACATAAAATTGTGTTTCCTTACCAAAAAGTCTGTAAAAAGCATTCCCTTTTGTAACGTTGTCAAAACTATAAGCAGATAAACTCAAATTCGAATCGTTGAAAGTTTTTTACTTTTGGAAACAGGATGTATACTTGGATTTCTTATGTAGATCCTGCTACTATGAACCTGTTCTAGATGTAGATGTGACAGTACATTATTCCCGCATGCTTTATGGGTTCCTTAGACAAGAATAGAAGTCAGAGACTAAACTGCTCGGGGAAAATAAAATGTATATGTCAATACACAAACACAACGTAAATGATATACGTTACAAATAATACAATACATAATGGATTACTCAATGACTCCAGTGGCGGATCCAGAACTTTTCCTAAGGAGGGGCGCTGACTGCCCTAAGGGGGGGGGCCGCTCCAGTGCTTCAATGATTCCCTATATAATCAACCAAAGTTTTCCCACGAAAGGGGGCGGGCCCACCAGACACCCCCCCCCCCCGGGATCCGCCTATGGACTCATTTAACTACGTTCTATTATAGGAAGTTCATACTTTGTTTAATAAGAATTGAAAAGTAAGCATGATTTTGAAATAGAAAAAAAGAAACATGCGTTCCATTACAGATCATTACAAATCACTTAAAAATAAAACAACATCAAACCCACAGGAAAACTTACAATACAAATAAGTTTCGACGTTACAAAAACAGGAAGTAGTCACTAATGAGTATTATGTGGACAAAATGAACGTCTGGCATACCATATTATAACCCATGTATCTTAGACTTTGATGAGTTTCTACTCTGTAAAAGAGACAAATACAAGTGAAATTGGTCCCACTTTTTTGTTCCCGCATGAAAACAGATCTGATTGAGAAAAATATGAATCGGATAAAATTTACAAACACCAAATGTAATGTCATAAAAACAAAAAATAATGTCAACAGTAATTGAGACCTATTGATTCTGGTAAAATGTAAACATATATGTCGGTCGTTGTGGTGAACAATAATCTATAATACTAAAATTACGAGGTCCAATTTGTCAGCCGTCATCGGGTAAAAACGACAAATCAAAGAATTCAACTCTATATAGAAGTAATATAGGACAATGGTGTAGATTAAAAATTACACCACTCCAGACCCTTTTGTTTTCCACATAATTAATATTGCCAATAATTAACAAGTTCCGGGTCGAATCCGATACCGATACCAATAGTATATTCACCTGTTAGCTATAACCTTATCTGTACGTTCCACATTTGACAGGCGCACACCAAACGGTGTATTTAGGATTTTGTTATATACACGGGTCATAATCAAAGGGCTGACACTACTAAATTCAATCATTGTCAAATTGTTCCCTATTGTAGTTTTATTCAGCAATCGGCAAGACTTTCTAAGATAACTAATATAGGACAATGCTGTTGATTAAAAAATACTCCATTCCTGGATAGCCAAGACCTTTTGTTTTCCAAATAATTAACATTACCAATAATTGATAAGTTCCAGGTCGACGGGTTCAAACAGAAATATTTGAAAGCAGAGAAAACTGTGTATCTTATAATCGACATGACTTTATCATGTTTATCAGATGACAATACCAATTACTAAAATTAGGCTTAGGCATAGTTATATACTTTAATTCAGTCACGGACCCGCGATATCACGGGTGTGTACTTGTATGATTAAACTTAACCCAATCTTGCAATTCTATCAGGTTTGAAATGTATTTCACGGTTTCGGTAGTATGAATGCTCTATTAGTTTTGATGACACCAAAAAAAAATTCCAACTAAGGAATCTTATATATTTTAGACACACATTCGGGGTTTTCAGTGCTCATGTTTTCAAGAAAAGGCGTATATTTTATTTTTTTTCTGTATTGATGTCAAATAGAAGGGGAACAGACTGACGCAGACATGATATGGTCCATGTTTACTAATGTTGTATCAATCATATAGCAGTAATAAATTTAACTATTAAAGAACTGTTTAGAATATATGTTTACATTGTAATGAAAACTCGTTATTATAACAAATATTTAATTATCAATATTTAAATCATTTTAGTTAACCTAGGTACGGTACACATCTAATATGCATAATAGAAAGACAAGACAACAGGAAAATGCGAGCTTTATGAATGAAATGTAGTGTAGCAGACACAACCGAGAAACGTACTTACCAGGCAAATGATAAGATCAACGCAACCAGATGTATACGAAATTAAAAAAAAGAGGTTATTAACTATTTAAGAATTCTTCCGAGGTAACATCTTTTATGTAAATGTGTAATTAAATCGCAGCTTTTGTTTCTTTTACAATGATAGGTATGCTTTTCAGTCAGAACTCATCCAATGAACCACAGGAGTTTGAAATCCTATCAATAAGAGGGTAAAAATATATATCAAAGTCGACTATCACAGTAGAGCTTCTCTCGAAGATAGGGAAATGTCGCGTGACATTTATATATAAGATCATAATCACTGACATGGGTCTTATCACTTAAACAAGAGGAGCAGAAGATATACTTGATGAATTTAAGAGTAACGTAATAGTCGGAACACTTTAGTTTTTATTACATATACTTCATACCAGTAGTGCAAAAGTAGTCATCAGTTTTCTCAATTGAATTCTTTCGTATTGTTCTTATCTGGGCCTCTTGTAGTCGACTATACGGTATGGGGGGGGGGGGGGGGGGGTCTTATTGTTGAGGCCGTAAGGTTACCTGTAATTGCTTACATCCACTTCATTTTAACTTTAGTGGATAATCATATCATTTGCAATCATACCACAATGGACAGCAGGTAAAAACGAGCAAATTAGCTTTATATAAATTGTCTGTATTCAATTCTGCATTTCGGTTTATAACATTGAAAGTCTTTAAATGATTACCTTTTTTTCGCATATTAATATGTGTATTGCAACATATGCATTTCTACAATTAACTCCACTTCAGTGATGCTATTATAGGCCAGAATATTTGAAAGTCCTAACACTATTACATATGTTGAAAAATTAAAAACCAAAAAGAACCAAAAGCGTCTTCAAGTGACAAGAAGTCAGAGCCATACATGATGGAGATGAATTCCTTTTTTAAACGATTTCCTAGATTTCATAATTGTAAATTTCAGTATAACAATTTCTGTTGTTTCATGCCAGTGTGCAACCAATTGGCACTATTGGATATCTCATGGCGGTCAGTTTTTATTGTTTGGGGAAGCCGGAGAGAACAGTGGAGACAGCTAGTGATACAGTTATTGAGCGTCTGTTGGGCAAAACGCATAGAATTTTTGTAAACACCAAAAACAATCAGCAAAACACACATCGGGGAAAATATTCCACAGTATATTGGTTAAAAAATACAATAAATGAAGAGAAACTAAAAAAGAAAAAAAAAGATCAGCAATACCAGAACAACAAATCTTGAGTCATGAAAACGAATTATATGAATTACTTTTAGTATTAGTAAATGTTGGCGACTGCATGGTCATTGTTGAAAGTGCACACATATCTAGATAAAAGCAGCATGCTTCCTTGTGTGTATGGGTGTGTTTAAATGTTCAGTAATAAAAAAAGTTCTAAGTGAAATAGAACTTTTCCTTAACAATTTTAAAATCATTAATTTGGAGTATTTCACTGGTTCTTTAAGAATCAATAATTAATATATAGCTGACTGTGTGCGTTTTTTATGCTCCATTTACCATTTATGGGCATTATGTTTTCTGGTCTGTGCGTCTGTTCGTCCGTTCGTATGGCACGTCTGTCCCGCTTCTGGTTAAAGTTTTTGGTCAAGGTAGTTTTTGATGAAGTTGAAGTCCAATCAACTTGAGACTTAGTATACATGTTCCTTATGATATGATCTTTCTAATGTTTTTATCCCATTTTCACGGTCCACTGAACATAGAAATTGATAATGTGGATGGGGCATTCGTGTACTAGGCGGATACATTCTTGTTTTAAATTCTTTCGAAGCGATTTTCGGTTCTCGCTGCCTAGCGGTGTCGGCGGTGGCCAAATTTCTAACGAGAGTTTTCCCATTCATTCGGAAATATATAAAGGCGATTAAGAGTATGTGAAGACAATTATATATTTATGAAGTGTTTGAAAATATGACGGATTTTCTTTTACAAGAAGGTTTATGTACACTTGTTTAAAAGTAAACCGTGCAAGTACATAAAACATGCTACTCAGTTTGTTAATTGATGTTTTATATATGACTTTAATAGATTAAGAAATATTTACCATGCTTGAACTAGAAAGTAAACATCAGTATGATTGGTAATTTTTTATGTAATCGAAAAAGAAAATAGTAATCCCAGCTCACAGGGACTCGGTTTGCGGTTATAATTTTTGTTTTTCGTTTTTTAACCATTGTCACGGCAGACTCAATTATACAATTTCATTTGATTTTTGTATTTATGTTAACTTGTTTTTTTTTTCTATATCATGAAGGCCGTGAAGTGGATAATAATCTGCACATCGCTAGAAAATAATTGATAAGTCATTTTTACATACATAACCAGGGACAGTCTATACTACCCAGTGAAGAAAGTCCCTGATAACCGAATGGACCTCAGGTTGTTTTAGTCCAAATTAAAAATCATCTTAAATTTATATCTTGGTAACCAACAATGGTTAACAATAAGTGGGACGAAAAAGGGTCTTGAGGTGTTTACAGAATAGAGAAAAAAGAACAGATTGGTGGGCAAAACAAAGAATAGAAAAAAAACAAGCAAAAAGAATAATGTGGTCAGTGCTAATTTTAAATCTGAGACTACTATGTGTTATAGTAGTCTCAATTTTAAATATATCATATCAAGGATTTGTATAATCCTTGATCATATATATCACGATTAAGAGATTGAGAGGGGAAGGTACAAAAATCTGACAGTGTCAGAACGTATCTGTAAATTGTGCGGTACTGAGGTTGAGGATGAAATTCATTTTCTTCTTCAGTGCCACAAACTTTCAAATATTCGTTTCAACTTTTTAAATGAAATAAAACAACGGTTTAAAAATTTTAGTGGTTTAGATATTAAATCACAATTTATTATGCTAATGTCCTCTGAAGATACTTTCATACTCCAGAAACTCGGAGAATTATTGGAAAATTTATCCTCATATAGGAAAGTTTCCTTAAATGATATATAGATATAGAAATGCCCAGTGACCCCCCTTATATTATTAAACACTGTGCTTGTTGTTTTCTTGTACTTGTCTTAATAAATATTTTTTGGTTCGGTTATTTTTTTGTTTGTTTTTTTATAACATTGTGTCTTAATCATATTGAATCACTTGTAATCATTTGTATGTAATTAATGTTGATTGTTCTGCTCCTTATGGGCGCTTTGATTAGCAATAAAATATATTTGAATTTGAATTTATATATAAGTAACTAAGAGAGAATAATTGGCCAAATAAGCCTTTTAGAATACAGAAAAATGCTATAAAAAGGTCAAAGAATAAAGAACATTTAAACATCCAGATCCCAAAACTGTAGGTATATAATTTTAAAACTGGTATGCGATAACCCCACTTATTAATCGCACCCCCTTATCGCACCTCACATGCACATTTTCAGGAAAGATAACTCGGTTAGCATTTCCGGAAATTATAGTTGAAAGTTGGCCTGTCTATATTTTGAAGATTTGGTACAGTTTATGTTTTTACACACACAGATTATTTAAAATATTTTGATTTTAAGTATATTTTGACCTTCATATATTGCGTACGTGCTATTCGATAACCTTAAAACAACCAGAAAAATCTGTAAATAAAACCATGAAAACACACCATGTCTATTTACAAAAAAGTAAACATGTTTTTATAATCGGCACATGTACATGTACTACTTTAGTAGTTTATTACAAGACAGTTTTTGTGTTCAAGTTTAGTTATTTGTCATGGGCTTGCTGGTACATTTGTTATTTTAGAGGATACATTATTAATTCTTCTATAAATTTGTCAATGCAAAATCATGAATATAAAAGGGTTTTAAGAATATAGCTGTGGTCTGTCATTAGTAATATATAAATAAAATCATACTGATGATCTGGAGGATGGGGGATTGGTAGCAGTGCTTCTCTCATTGACCTTACAAATTTAAACTGCCCCTATAGATGTACTGGGGAATTAGACTCCCCTGACCAGTGCTCGATAACACGCTACAGAAATGATTTTTTTAATGAAAATAAAACACTTTTGAGTTGAACCATTTTTTGTTTTTATACCGTAAAAGGGGCCTTACAGGAAATGTACATTTCGCATGATCTTAACTTAACTGAAAATAAATAGCCAGGGCCGTAACTAGGGTTCGAATTCAGGGGAGGCAGGGGTTTGGGGACCACCAATTGAGGCCCCCAAGAGAGAGGGGGTTTGGGGGCGCAGCCACCAGTCGTTTTTTTCTCGCAGTAAAATGGCTAAAAATGACCTGTTTTCCTTCGATTTACTTACTTAAAGAAACATCAGTATTGCTTGAACCTGGAAGCAATTTTTATGCAAAAACAAACTGAGATTGCTGTTCGGGGTAAGCCAAGGCTACGATTTGAAGGCCGTACTTTCACCTATAATTATTAACATTAAATACATTGTGACCACGGATTTTGTTCTCAATATGAAAAAAATCACCTGTTTTCCTTCGATTTCCTTACTTTAAGAAACATCAATATTGCTGGATCCTTGAAGCAATTTTTTATACAAACAACTATTATCTGTATTTAAAGATATTTTTGTTAGAAATCAAATTGGCAAGTTAAAAAAAAACATATAAAGCAAGATCATAGAAAGCAAGATATTTTTTTTGTTGAGGACCTTGAATTTTAATATGGTTGAAAGCTGAACAGACATGTATATAACTACAACCAGGGACTTTCAAGTATATACTTAGTTTAGAAAGTCTCTGCTTCAACGAATGGGAGTGTTTAACTACTAAGGCATTGACCATAATGTTCTCATACGATCGGCCAGGAGACGTTAAAAAAATGACACAACAGCTGATTCAGCCGGTAACGAATTTCAAATATCATAAAAGATTCACAATACAAAGGGAACTTCCTCTGCTTAATGGAGCCCCTAAATAAATTGAAAAGTTTTATTCAAAATTGTCAAAAGCAAAGTTTCATATGTATTCTCTTACGAATACTGAATAACAGACGGACGGCCACACGAAAAATAAAATACTGAAACGGTTCACTTTCGGTAAAAAATCCAGAAAATGACAGATATATCAGGTATCATGATAACACTGTTAAAACTGTAAACTTGTGTTGTTTATCATTGAATATAAATTCAAGTTCTTCGTGTACATATTGTCAATATTTCATTTTATTACTTCAAAAAAAAAATTTCTGTAGAAAATTCCCCTGCCTCATAGGTAGTTACGGCCCTGATAGCAGACAATGAATCGACAGTGGTGAATCAAAGTTGAAAAGATCGCTCTTGGAATTTTGTTTAAAAAACACTTTAATTAAATATTTAGTAGTTTGAAATAAGATGGATCGATTATAAATTCATTTACAATTCAAATGATGTGATTCCTACCGTAATATTCAATCAAGGGCGTTTGTATCATCATGTTTTGTCCCCCTAGAGCCCTTTCATCTTTTCACTTGACCGCCGCCATTTTTATGTAAACAATATATTTTGGGTAAACTTGCTTGTCCTTTCACGTATATTCCAGTTTGGGAGTTTCATATGTCACTAATGAGCCGTGGTACTGCAATGTTTGTGTGCAGTGTGAGAAATAATGAACAACATGTATGAACATTTTTTTACGGAAAAAAATGTTTTCCAAACAATACACATTTAGATCAAATTTAGAATCTCTGAATTTCTGTAAATATATTACCATTTCAGTAAAATTTAAATGCCAATTATCAGTAAAATGTTCATTTTATCAAATAGACAACATAGTTCATATTTTATTTTTATTCTGAAGTTTTTATAACATTATCGAGAACTGGTCAAAATGTATTCAAATTTGGAATATTTGTAGCATGTGAATCAAGCATGCCCCAAGGTGACGTCATAATAGGAATTAAACAACCAATCATGTACTTTTATTTCAAGTAAGGTCAACTTTGATCAAACAAAAGGTCATGAATTAGTTTGCACGATTATGTCGGTAAACAGTAAAAACCAGTGTTAAATAATCGAGCACTGGTCAGGAGAGTCTACATTGTACAAGTACCTGTATACAACTTTGTTTATTAGTTAGTACTGTAATAACTGTATACAATTACTGCAGTTGAAAGCAAACACTGCCTTTTGACCACACAACAGTTGAACACCATTTAACATGTGTACTACTACCATGACTACCACAATATATCCTAGAATATTCAAACTACCACAAAATGCAATCTTAAATGCACTATAGACTGTGTCTGCATATTATAACCAGATGTCTATAACATAACGGTAACCAGATTGCACCAAGTACCTAAATTGCACCTACTGTATTTAACAAGAATAAAAGGGAAAATCTTACAAGATTTCTAAGAGACTAAACAATTTGTATTTTTATGATTTGATACTATGCATGTCTTTCAACACAATTAAAAATATTTAGATATACACAAAACGTTCACAATATTTATCAACCGATGAAGTGTTTACTGAAAAAACAAAATGAAAGGAAACGTCGCCAAGCGATGTCATCAAAATTCATCTTTTTAAAATAAGCAAATACAATTTGTGACAAGTATCCATTTCTTAAAAAAATAAAAAGTAAGCATGGACTAATATCAAATTTTTCAAAATATTTAAAGAAATTAAACAAAAGCTCTGTTGTTCCACTTTTGACGATGCGAATTTAAGCATGGATGCAATTTGTGTACTCCTCATTACAGAATCATTGATGGTTTGGAGGTCAGTTCAGACCAATTTTTCTATGATTCCATATGGATTTAAAATTAAATTGGTGAAACCATATAGTAAATAATGATACATCTACAAAATAAACATGATGAAAACTTTTGTCTGAAGCATAAAAAAACATGGGTGAAAAAACTGTCAAAATAGGTGCAATTTGGGTACCCTCACGTTAGACATTGAAATAACGAAGGGAAATGGAATGGGTATCTTCAGCTTTATCTAGATATAAAACATGCAGTATGTCACTTGAGAGTAAGACAAATATATATGCTATTTAACCTGTACAAGTAAACCAAAAGCATTCCATTCTCCAATTCCTATACTTTGGATCAACAATAATGACCTGGGTTTGCAGTCATAAAACTTTTCAGTATGAATATTGTAACAGTTAAACTAATGGTATTATGTCTTCTTCCCACAACAAAATCATAGGAAAACAGTAAATTTTCCCCCACATATGGTAAATGATTTGTCTGTTTTTCCTTCCATCCATCCCAAAAATATATTTTTAACACATATATATAGAAGCAAGCTTGAGCAGTGACATTGTTGTCCATAGACACATCTTTATTTTTTTTGCTCAATTAAATATAATTTATAGGTTTAAATAAATTTGATTTTGTAACAAGCTTAATCAGTGTACATGAACACTGGTTCGAACTACTAAACTATGTAGCTGATGACAGCCCAGGGGTTAAGTCACTATAAACCAATTATCTTTGATAAAGCAAACTTTAATATGTAATCATTAAGGACAATACTAGACTGTCCATGCTGTTTGTACTATATTAAACTATTATAAAAGACATTTATTTCTTAATATGTGATATTTGTAGGTTGTAACCAAGTGATTAAAGATGAGTGTCTACAGCTTAGCTCCTGGGAACCGGAGCATTCCAATGTCTAACACAACACACAGCGATATGATAATGGCTAGTTGTTTTAATAACTTCATGGTTGCTGCATGTGTCAGGTAATAAATGTGACATGTTTGTATAAAAGAAAACTTGATTCTTGATTATTGTTATAAAAGGGTAAAATAAAAAAAATACTGAACTGAAAATTCAAAAAGGAAAGTCCTAATCAATCAAATGGCAACATCAAAAGCTCAAACACATCAAACCTATGGATAGCAACTGTCATATTACTGACTCGAATAAATGTAAGGAATTATCAAATATGTTTATTCAATGATGATTTGATCATTTTTGAATTGTCTACATTGAACAATTTTGAGATTTGATCCTTCCCTTCAGTTATGGTCCATGGATTTTGAAAATATGATTTGGTTAGCATCCACCATAGTTCAAATGATTGGAGATAACAAATGGTCCAATAATTTTGTAATTATGTCTGTGATAGACTGATAGTTTGAAATTATTTATATTGCACAGCACATTGATTTCACTGCAGTCAAAACTAAAACAAATTATTTCACATTGTTGCTCATCAATTGTCATTAATATTCATCCTTAATATCATAACTCATGAGAATGTCTACGTTAGAAACCTTCATGTATTAAGAATTTATTACAGTGTTCTCCACAGATATTTCATTTAGCATCCTGGTCAACAGGGGAAATAAGAATACCATTTTGTTTCTAAAAAATATAGCATTACACCCATAACATAATCTATAAGAAAACCACTTCAGATAGCATCACTTTTAAGATTATAGCATCACATTACCATGATGCTTAAAGGCCATGGGGAGAACACTGTAATTACATACACATGAACTACAATATTATTTGCTATTTTATGCCAATCATATGTATACATTTATTATATTGATAAACTAAGTTGGAATTTGTGTTTTTCAGGAGTTCTGTGTTGACATTTCTAGCTGTCATCACAGCATTACTATGTATTATGAAGATAGTTAAACTACATTCTAGACAACACCCATCTTGGCACCAGTATATGATATTTTATACAGCCTCGTTGGAGTGCACTATTGGGTAAGAAATAACGTAATTTTTGGGGCCCTTTATAACTTGCTGTTCAGTGCGAGCCTAGGCTCTGTGTTGAAGACTGTACCTTAACCTATAATGGTTTACTTTTATAAATTGTGACTTGGATGGAGAGTTGACTCATTGGCACTCTGAGCATACCATATCTTCCTATATCTATTGACATACATTTTTTGATTTCATACAATATTAAAAATGAAAGTAAAAATATCCCAAATGGACTATCAAAAACATAAATCAAAGTACATGTATGATAGATGACAACATTACCGTCAATAGAAAACAGATGACAATACAAAAAAAAATACACTTAAAACTTAAGTAAACAACTACCCAAAATCTTTTGGTGCTTTGGAAAATTAACTAGGAGAAAGTCATAAAATTGATATGACAAACAAGACAGTCAATTAACAAAACTCTAATTTTTTTGATAATAAAATCATTATAATTTTTTAACGTTAGTTTTGTTCACAAAGTTGTTTCATATATACTATTTTAAGAAAATTTCAATAACTATTTTCAAAAATAAATTTGAAATTGAATATTCTAAAATGCATAAATTTAGCTATGGTTGCTTTTTATTCACTCGTTAATAAAGTTTTTGTAGGGTCTATTATACAGTTCTTAAAACTTACACATAAAACTGACAAATTCCACAACTGTTGGCTTGTAACTTCATGCTCTTAAACAATATTTTCTAGCTTAAGAAATTGTCATGTGTTTATGTTTGTCTTTAGTAGTGTCTGCATATAACAATTGTTTAATATCCATGAGGATATTGAATTTGAATTTTATTGAAACTATTCTATATATCTCATTGTAAATTGTATATGTTATTTACTACATGTATTTACAGAGGAGTCCATTGGGTGATAGTAGCCTATGCACAGATGGATTTTGTATTACAGTATTTAAAGTTGATACAGTTCTTAGTGATGTGTCACTACTACTGGACTTTAGCCACTAGAGCTCTCAGGAGGGAAAGATTAACTAAATGGTATATATATGCGTGAGAGAGAGGCTAAATAAGTGGTTTTATATGTGAATATATTATAACTTTATAGTTTTAATATAAAAAATACTTGTAACACACTTAGAAATAAATCATGCATGGAAGCAAAAAGTATTTTGAAATAGGTACGTTTACAGACCATACACAAAAAATACTACTTCATCATGTAATGAATCCATGTAGTAAACTATTGCTTGAAAAAAACAAACCAAAAAAACAATTCAATAAAAATATTAAGAAGCATAAAATAGATATTAAGACATGTAATGTTTTAGTTGTACATTTTCTACAATAATAGAAGAGTTTTACTATGTACAGAAAAAATACATTTAAGTAATAGAATAATTCTTAGTGTATTGTCTAATCTAACAAACAAAATTAAAGGAGTGAGGTTTAATATAAAAATTTGCAAAACAATCAGCACCACAAAGGGGTAACTAGTATTTCCATATTAAAATTCTAATTAAAGAACTGGCAATTTCTATTTCACCAGATGAGTGATACAGGAACAGATGTGCCTTTTGTTTCTGGCTTTAAAATGAGTTTATGTGATTTGGCATCTCTCTTTTTTGTCGATAGTATTCTTGATAAAAAATACAGAAATTTGTTGTAACAAATAAAATTAAATCATATGTATACTATTTATTTATATGTATATTGATGCCTCCATATTCATACAAAAGTACTGATTGTTTATGTACAGGGCTCTTTTAATAAATTTGTGACACTATTTATTTTCCAAGGTATTACTACCAATGTTGATATGTGTGTATATACTTTACTATTATAGCCATACTTTTGTGACATTACTGTGGATTCATTTTTATTCGTGGTATACCAATTTTCGTGGATTTCGTGGGTAACAGCGAACCATGAATTTAAGAATTCAACGAAGAATAATCCAGAGAAATGTGTATTGAGTCGGATGTTTATTTCCGGTTATGTTATACAGTTCTAGTATAGTGTTGACTAGCGATAAATATTGTAACATAAGACATATTTTTTATTGAAAGAAGATACAAGTATTTTGATTAAATCTATAATAAATATATCTAATATCAGTGATAATTTACTTTTTAAAATTGATTAAAACTGTTCATAGAAAATAACTGCAAGTTGTTAATTACTGTGTCATAGTTTGGTTTACAAGTGATTAAACATCACTAGGATTAAGTACAGGGATATACGTAATTTCATGCTTGCATCACAGCTGAAGATTGACCAATCAGATAATTAGATTGTGTTTATCTATTTGAATATTGGAGTTGAAGCAGTGGCAAATCCTCGGGTTTTACCATATATAGCTACACAAACTTAAAACTCAATTCAATTTTTGTTGAATCATTAAAATTAAATTTGAGATCGTTTTTTCAAATCTCCTTATCATATCAGACATGTGTTATAAAAATCTTTGTGATATCTTTTACGGTTTGGTTTTAAATTGGAATTAAAAATTGTATTTTCCCATAGAGTTTGAGGTAAAATCCCAAAAATTTCACTTCCCAGAAATTTAAAGTGCCAGGATGTTTGAAAATATGTATTGCCCGTAGGTAATATTTTTTATGACAGGAACATTTATTTTCACACCTTATACTTATATCACTGTTTATTATATCGTGATTATGGAAATGAGCTTTCAATCATAAAGGTTTGAATGCCTTATAGGATTCAGACAAGAATTTATAAATTGTAAAACAAACAAATAATTAGTTGTCTCTGTCCATTATTGTAATGGAAGTTATCAATGAACACTTTAACCTAGAATGACCAAGCGAGCTTTTTCAATGAATTACTTCTTTTTTGTTTTTTTTTATTATTGATCAAACCTAGAAGGTTATATGATCTCCTAAATCAAAAAGAAATCAACGAATTACGTATCTAATTTTTTGTTGTTGTAATCAGCGATCCACGAATTTACGTTTACCACGAAACGTCTTTTTTTCTCTACCCACGAAAATTGATACCCACGAAAATAAATGAATCCACAGTATTTATTATTTTTCCAGGGTATTACTACCAATGTTGATATGTGTGTATATACTTTACTATTATAGCCATACTTTTGTGACATTATTTATTATTTTTCCAGGGTATTACTACCAATGTTGATATGTGTGTGTATATACTTTACTATTATAGCCATACTTTTGTGACATTATTTATTATTTTCCAGGGTATTACTACCAATGTTGATATGTGTGTATATACTTTACTATTATAGCCATTCTTCTGTGACATTATTTGTTAATTTTCCAGGGTATTACTACCAATGCTGATATGTGTGTGTATATACTTTACTATTATAGCCATAATTTTGTGACATTATTTGTTATTTTTCCAGGGTATTACTACCAATGTTGATATGTGTGTGTATATACTTTACTATTATAGCCATACTTGGCATAGTCCATACACAGCCTGCTTTTACAGAATGTCTACGTGAGTATAAAAATGAGATTAATTATTTTAAATTTTGATTGTTGTTGCCATAAATGTTGATTTTTCTGTTACTAAATTTAGTTTGGTTAAGAATGGCCTTTTTTAGCTCACCTGGCCCGAAGGGCCAAGTGAGCTATTCCCATCACTTTGCGTCCGGCGTCCGGCGTCGTCGTCCGTCGTCCGTCGTCGTTAACTTTTACAAAAATCTTCTCCTCTGAAACTACTGGGCCAAATCAAACCAAACTTAGCCACAATCATCATTGGGGTATCTAGTTTAAAAAATGTGTGGCGTGACCCGGTCAACCAACCAAGATGGCCGCCACGGCTAAAAATAGAACATAGGGGTAAAATGCAGTTTTTGGCTTATAACTCAAAAACCAAAGCATTTAGAGCAAATCTGACATGGGGTAAAAATGTTTATCAGGTCAAGATCTATCTGCCCTGAAATTTTCAGATGAATCGGTCAATCGGTTGTTGGGTTGCTGCCCCTGAATTGGTAATTTTGAGGAAATTTTGCTGTTTTTGGTTATTATCTTGAATATTATTATAGATAGAGGTAAACTGTAAACAGCAATAATGTTCAACAAAGTAAGATCTACAAATAAGTCAACATGACCAAAATGGTCAGTTGACCCGTTTAGGAGTTATTGCCCTTTATAGTCAATTTTTAACCATTTTTCTTTAATTAAAGTAATCTTTTACAAAAATCTTCTCCTCTGAAACTACTGGGCCAAATTAATCCAAACTTGGCCACAATCATCTTTGGGGTATCTAGTTTAAAAAATGTGTGGCATGACCTGGTCAACCAACCAAGATGGCCGCCACGGCTAAAAATAGAACAAAGGGGTAAAATGCAGTTTTTGGCTTATAACTCAAAAACCAAAGCATTTTGAGGAATCTGACATGGGATAAAAATGTTTATCAGGTCAAGATCTATCTGCCCTGAAATTTTCAGATGAATCGGTCAATCGGTTGTTGGGTTGCTGCCCCTGAATTGGTAATTTTGAGGAAATTTTGCTGTTTTTGGTTATTATCTTGAATATTATTATAGATAGAGATAAACTGTAAACAGCAATAATGTTCAGCAAAGTAAGATCTACAAATAAGTCAACATGACCAAAATGGTCAGTTGACCCGTTTAGGAGTTATTGCCCTTTATAGTCAATTTTTAACCATTTTTCGTAAATTAAAGTAATCTTTTACAAAAATCTTCTCCTCTGAAACTACTGGGCCAAATTAATCCAAACTTGGCCACAATCATCTTTGGGGTATTTAGTTTAAAAAATGTGTGGCATGACCTGGTCAACCAACCAAGATGGCCGCCACCGCTAAAAATAGAACATAGGGGTAAAATGCAGTTTTTGGCTTATAACTCAAAAACCAAAGCATTTCGAGGAAATCTGACATAGAATAAAAATGTTTATCAGGTCAAGATCTATCTGCCCTGAAATTTTCAGATGAATCGGTCAATCGGTTGTTGGGTTGCTGCCCCTGAGTTGGTAATTTTGAGGAAATTTTGCTGTTTTTGGTTATTATCTTGAATATTATTATAGATAGAGATAAATTGTAAACAGCAATAATGTTCAGCAAAGTAAGATCTACAAATAAGTCAACATGACCAAAATGGTCAGTTGACCCCTTAAGGAGTTATTGCCCTTTATAGTCAATTTTTAACAATTTTCATTAATTTGGTAAATTTATGTAAATTTTTACCAAATATAGTTCTCTGTTACTAATGGGCAAAGTTCATTATAGATATAATTGTAAGAAGCAAAATCGTTCAGTAAAGAAAGAACTTCAAACACATCACCATCACCAAAATACAATTTTGTCATGAATCCATTTGTGTCCTTTGTTTAATATGCACATAGACCAAGGTGAGCGACACAGGCTCTTTAGAGCCTCTAGTTACATATCTTCTGTTGTTTATTTAGTGATTTTATAACAAGGCAATGATATGTCAAATGCTATATATATATTACATATAAATTTAAATGTTCCTTGGAAATATTAATAATTTGGAAAATGTCATTGTAAGTGCTCTCAGGTGTACAATTTTTGCCTGATTTTTAGTAAACTTGTATCAAAGCTTTGTATCAGCAATGTCTAAGACCCTTTTTAAAAAAAAAGAAAGAGTTATTCCTCCTGAAAATATTCATTATTTGGAAAATTGCATTGTAAGTCATGTCAAGCATTCATTTCTTAAAAATATCTATAACATGTTTTAAAGAGCAAACACATTCATTTTTAGATTTATTCCCCTTGGGTCAATAAAGTATGAGGGACGGCTTTGGAGCTCTGTTCTTTTATTACATTACAAGTATGCGTTTTAATCAGATGTCCATATGGACAAATGATGAAGTAAATTCATATTTATTTAAGGTCATGTTGTTTTGCAGAGCCGTACTGGTTAGAATTATCAGCAGCAGAATTTGTCACTGTACAGTTATTTGCTATAGCAGGATTTTATATCACAAAGAGACTTAATGAAATCAGCACCCTTGATTCTGTCAGGTGGTCACAGAAAAGAGATTTATGGTGGTAGGTATTTGCATATAAGTTCATATACATATATTGCTTTTAGTTTAAACATATTTATTTATAGTTGATTGGGAAACAAGTTTTGCAACATATATTAATCCCTTTCCACTTTTTGGGTGCTAGTGCTTTCTTGTAGCGTCATTAGCCTACTCTTTTTCGAAATCTACAAGGGTGTCTTTAATGTGCAAGAGATATGGCTCTCTCTTAACACGGGTCAGCCATTTATCGTCCCCTTCCAACAGACCATCATCGTTTCCTCAAGACCATATTCTCAAATGGTATATGCTTTAAAACCAGACACTTGAAACTTTAGTTGGTAAAATCAAAATCATTGTCTCCAATTTTTCAAAGAAATTAACATAGTTGAAACATGGATTGTGAAGAGGACCCCAAAATAAACTGGTACGTGAAAATGAATACCCACATAATGATAACCACTTGCTCAACATGGTAGAGGTGTGGCAGGAGACCCCTACAAATAAAATAAATAAACCCAAAATTTATTTGTGTACAGGCTATTCATACAATAGTTGGCTGACTGTAATTAATGTATATATTACTCCACTGTATTCACTTGATTGATGTGATATTATGCTTCCATTTCTGAGAGCTATTATTTGAATTAAAAAACAAATACAATTGAAAATTACAATTTCTCTCAATTTCAAGAAATAGCCAGGGCGAAGTTAGTCACACAATATACCATATAAAAATATAGGGGAAGTGGTATGATTGCTAATGAGACCACTGTCCACCATAGCGCAAATGAAGAGAGTCTGAAGATACCAAAAGTATATACAAACTCATTAGTCAAAAAAACAAAGAGACGATGTCATAGCAAAAAACAAAAACAACCAAAAGAATCTATACTCTAATATTGTCAGAGAAGATAGTAATTAATAAAAGATCAATCAATATTATGCTGTGACTAGTTTTGTTTATGGGTGATCTTGCAATTACAGAATCTTATCACAGGACTAAAAATCTGAAAAACTGATCATTGCTCAAAATTACCATTAAATAATAATCACTAATTATTTTGTGTAAAATATGAATTTTTTGTTTGTTTATATATTGCACTCTATTTTATTTCTCTTCATTAAAGAATAAGTAATGAAAAACATCAAGTCTTGTTTTATGATTGTACAGATTAATACAAACATGTATATTTTTACTTTCAGTATTGTGGTTGTGTTTGAAGTTTCTGCATTTGTGGGATTTTTGTATGATGCATTACTTAAGATATGTAAGCAAAAGACTCACTACAATTCGCTGTTCAGAATCTAATGCATTCTAAGTAATATTTTCAAAAGCTTACATCAAAATGTTGTGATTGGTTTAAAACGTAGAAACAATGGAAATTGAGCCAATGATGTAACCTTATTTTCATTTTGGTGTACGAACAATGAGATTACCCATAGTCCTTTAGATTCTGAAAAGGAGAATTGTTTTCTGATAGCCTTGACCGTGAAAATACATAGACAAAGTCATTTCATTCCCAATGATTAAATAACATATGTTATTGTAAAGTTTTCCACTTAGTCCAATTAAAATAAGATACATAATAGAATATTTAATGAGTTTTAAAAACCTTAAACCAGATAGTCTCTAAACCATGGTTACTAGAAAACCTTATACAGTTGAAAAGTTAACAGTGATATTTCCTTGCTTGATATACTATACTTCCTATTTTTGCTCTGACAGCTTTTGTTTTTTAAAAACAACTAAATACTCTTTTTTTCTATTTTTAGTGGGCAATGAAGATTCTGGCTGTAGCCATATATTTGTAAGTGTTTAGAACTAAACTTTAGCAAAATCAAGGGCCAAGTACTACTATACATTGCATTCAAATGTTCTACAATAAATCGCTAAGGCAGACACTGTAAAATGAAGAAATTATTGTGACGTTTTGATTAATGCAAACAATACAACTAAATGAGTATCACAATGATAAGAACTCCCATTCTTATATCTGATGCATATAATTATTGTATGCAGATTTTCCTGAAATTCCAATAATTGATCTCACATTTTAGTTCATTCTGCATCCTTGTTTCACTTACACCTTACATCACCCCAATATGCATGTTATAGATGCTATAACTGATGGAAGCAAGGTTTTCATATAAGAAATCACAAAAAAATATGAGAAAATCAGAAAATCCTCCTACTTTGTTATAACTATCACTAGTACAATGTATACTTGAAATTCTGTCAAATGCAAAGTGAGCACTTCTGTAACTAGGGATTAGATTTCCATGGCAAGCGTTGCTAAGAAAAAATTGTTAAACATTTTTTTTCATTTTCTTTGGTCATTATAAGATATTGAACAGAGTTTCATTAAAATCTGTGACATACTGTGACCAAAGAATTTTGACAGTTCCATAGAACTGATATTAAGACTTCAATTTAGCTCTTTATACTGTAGATAGAACACTTTCTGTTGTCTTTGTCTGCCAAATATAGTTACAAAATGTTATTTCATGTAATGAAGATTTCATGTCACATCCATTTTCTTCACAATTTGGGGTTCAATTAGGAATGGAAAGTGTGTTTATAACTATAAGTATATCCATTTATTTAGCTACAACATGAAAATAATAAATGGAAAAAAAACAAGAAGATGTTGTATAATTGCCAATGAGACAACTATCCACAAAAGTTCAAGTGAAGTGGATTTAAGCAATTGCAGACAACCATACAACCTTCAACAATAAGAAAAACCTTGACATGAAATATAAATCAATGCAATTGAAAAAGCAAATGGTGTAATTTATATAATTATAACAAAACAATAGAATAGGTTAATATCAATACATTTGGCCTTCTTAAGTTTCTGTGCCTCGTAGTTAATTACTCATACTTTTCTGACATTAACCTGATATGGTATATGTATTTGTTTTCCAGAGAGACCAGCAGGAGTTATACTCAACAGTATTTGTCGTCTTTATGGTAGGTTCTACTAAAGAAAAAAATAATTAATTAGCACAAAAAAAATACTTAGTTTCAATATGCATTTGATGTATTAATGAAATCTCATTAAAATATTGTAAAAGAGGAAAACCATCAAATTTTACATGATAAGATATTTTTTATTTACCAATCATGGTAGCCAAAATTTGAGCATTACAATCAAATGAATTATTACACAATAAAGCAAAGTAAATGATTAGAGTGATTGAAGTACCTTGAAAAAAAAACATGTATACACATTAAATGAAAGTAAAATATAAACAATATCATTGACAAAACATTAAGTCTTTTGGCAGCCCCTGTGACCTGTAGATTTTTTTTTGTAATTTAAATTAATGATCTAGGCCTATGGGAGACAACTCCTGATATATTTTTCTTTTTCTTTATCGAACTACATCAATATTTTCGAGAAATTTCTTTTATTCTTCAAATAGGGATGTGTAATAATTAAGATACATTTGAAATAAAAAACAAATCTTCAGATAAAAAAAATCAAAAAGATTTCATCCCATTGGATAACGTTGAAAATTACATATGTTGAGATTTTGTATTGTTCAGAATATGACATTTTAAAAGAAATGTAGTTCTTTGTTCAGAATATGACATATTAAAAGAAATGTGGTTCTTCGACTGTGTTCTTACATAGCTTACGCTTTCTGGTACAGCTTTTATTCTAATATTTTGTTATACATATGTATTTCTAAAGTTAATGATGATCATGTACTTTTCAAAAATTTATTGTCATATTTTCTACTGCAATCACAAATTACACAAAGCTACTACTACCATTCAAGGTAATTTTGCAGCATGGTGATGATAAATGATTGTTTATATTTTAGGTGATGAAGCTACTACTACCAATCTGGGTGATGTTGTTTGTGTTCCAGCCAGCCCCTCCTATAAATGATAGTGACGATTTGATACCAGCACTCAGTGATGATGGGGTAAGATGTGAATAAAATAAAACACTTAATGATCACTGATTAGACTGTTCCATTAAAACATACAATGGAACATATGGAATGCACTTTGTAACCATTTATAGATTCAATTTCAGAATCCATTGCTGTTTGTTTAGAAAGATCATTGGCTCATCCAAATTAGGTATTTAAAGGATTCATTATAAAAGAAATATCACAAATTATTAGGACAACAAACAATCATAATCCAGACATCACAAATTGAACACTTCTGATGTTAACTCTTGCAAGGAGGATACACTGAAAGTGGAATAGACATAATAATGATGAAAGCAAAGCAAAAAATCACCAAGACTGCACAAAAAAAAGTATTTAACTCCAACCTACAGTTAAGATTTTAAAGAGCCTTCCCAGTGTTCAATATATGGTTTTATTGAACAGCCTTTACTATTTTGTAAAATTGATTTATAAAACCCTTTTCCAATTCTTAATTATCAAATATCAGTTTGACCCTAATGAATTTATCATTTTAGTAAATTATGGAATAGCACAACTGATAATCCCTTTAAACAGGCAAGCTGTTTTCTTGTATTAGTTTTCATCCTCTTTCCTGGTTGGCCAATCTATTGTAACAATGGTTAATGTTTTCTCATCCTGAACAGGCATGTAGTATTTTCCACTGGATATTAAACCATCCACTATGAATCAATTTTGTATCAGATTCAATTAGGAATTTGAACAAACATATGAAATCTGTATTAATTCTATCAGTTTAAATAGATTTGATTTGTTACACGACATGTGAGGCCTCAATCATTTTTTTCTTTAAAATTTCTTTGTGATTTTAACCATAATGGTCATATAATATAGAAGCTCAAATAACATATTTTCATACATTGATCATGTCTTTAATGAAATGATTCAAAGATTTCCTGACTTAAAACACAAAAATCTTGTCTTTGATCAAATAAAATTATGTTTTATCACATTTTACCAAATTAAATATCCTAATATTTTTCTTTTTATATATTGTTTAGAATTCGGCCTTCAACTCCAGTGTAGATGATCACCAGTATAGACAACTCTACCATCCTACAGATGATTATGGTGGTTTCCGTGACAACAGTCCTTCTCCGGTAACACCAGGACGATCAGCAAGTAATGCCAATCTCATGAAACGAAGTGCTTCCAATTTAGACCCTATCTCGGAGGAAGCATCTCATACAGCAGTTACGAAAAAATCACAAGAAAATCAAAAAGAACCACCACAAACTGCTGCTCTTCCACAAGAAACCCCACCCACCAGAGGAAAATTCTATATATGATTTTGTAGTCTTGATCTTTCAGTTTATAATATTTGTTACAATTTATTCTTTGTTTTTGCGTATATTTGAATATTTTAATGCTCTGTTGTTTTGCAATATTAGCCAAGGTTAATAGAAATATTACCCTGTAATTTTTCATGTCAATTTACATTTCAAAAGTATGCAACTTTTTAATTCAGTATGTTTGAGATAGTGTTGGTGTTTTTTAAAGATCATTAACTGCTAAAATGAACATTTTACAATTTCTTTTTTCCTCAAAGTAGTTCAAAAGTTATGAGATGTAAAGATCTATGGAAAATTTAAATGACTTTGATTTTTTAGATGAAAATTATATTTTTCAGTTATTTTTAAATATTTATTAAGTTTTAATCATATTTTTTTTTTACTTTTTCTCCAATAGTTCTATACTTTTGTCAGTAAAGTAATAAGGAATCTTGAATGAAATGTTATTGCCAGAAAAGCATGATGTGGTGTAATGTGATATATATTTCAGAGTAGCTGTGTTTGTTATTTAAATGTCCCATTTACTTAATAATGAATAAATAGTATGTGTTGGTATTTTAAATGTCCCATTTGCTTAATTATTTATGTATAAAAAGCATGTATGAATGTGATGTTAAGATATCGACTTTGAATGAAGGGGAAATGAAATTTGCATTATGTATACCCCTGACCTCATTTATTGTACATAATCCTAGTTTTAGAGATATTTATGATTAATTATTTTTTTTTACCCCAATTTATGGGTTTTGTATATTATAAGACTGAATGAGAAAATGAAATATATACATGTATATACTAGTGCTATAAAAAGGTAAATTTAGAGCTTTATCATATACTATTTATGAATTATACCTGTTAGATTTTTTCTACCATATGTATAAGTATAATTAATTTTATATCACATTGTAAAAAAGTAAATTAACTGCATTAGTGTCCATATTATCTAGCATGCCATTAATGTACCAGTTACAGAAGAGTTGGTGCCTGTAATGTTGTAATGTTTCATTTCTAATCAATTATTTAAAGTCAAAGTAAAACCAACATGTGTATATGTCCGTTTAGGCAATAATTAAGTCTTAGCCTTGACTCAAATTTTATGAAACTCATACACAATGCTAAGGATCACAACACTCGGACAGAGTTAGAGTTTGGGGTGTGAATCATTTCTCAAAACTTCTAAAGTTATGCTCCTTTTAAACTTGGGAAATTGGAAAGGTAGAGAGGGGTATTCGTGTCCTTGCACACCATCTTCTTTATTTACTAGTATTTCCCATGAAACAAGATTCCATATCAATGATAGGATTCTGAATAAAGATTTTAAAAAACTTTTTTGGCTCTTTTTGGAAGTTCAACTATCTCAGTGGTTAGGGTTAAATTAGAGTACATGGGCCATGTCACAGATTTTCATCAAATTTTACATAAACATGCTGTATGTTAAACTTTAACTGAAAATTGAAAAATAAATTACATCTTTTATTTTCTAAAAGATTTTTGAATATTATTCTTTCATAACAAAGGTTTATTTGTATGGAAGGCACATATGATATATAAATAAATGTTGAAATCATAGGTAACATTTCCTATGATATATTTATGAAATATCTACGATTGGATAATTCTAAGACAAATTTAAGAATGTTTATTTTTTGTTGATGATTTTCATGTGCCTTCTATACAAATATATAGGAGATTGCTTTTAACCATGCCACATATGTATCTTTGGTTTAAATCAAAGTTATATGTTCTTTTGATCAGAATTACCGTTAACATTTATTGTGCCGTGCTTATGAAACATTTTATTTTAACTGTATGTCAAAAATCAACTAGAGAAAGTGTTAAATGTGAGATATTGATCACAGGTATTAAAAGCAGATTTGTAGAAAGCATTTGTTTTTATAACATAAACCCTAAGTTTTAGCTGTAAACTACAAATTATTTTTTTACAGCAGAGCCATAAACATTTATTTTATACATATTATTGGAAATTGTAATCTGAATTTGTTTCATTGTACCTGTCTAATTTTTGTATGATGACAATTATATGCAGTTAAGATCAATTTTATTGGTGATTATAGTTTATCTACTTTTGGAAGGAACAAGAATTTGGCCACTTACTTTAAATTCAGAAATTACTGCATGCATGTAATATTTCGATTTTGAAGAATGAACAAAAACACATAATTTATTACTGCAATTTCAGAAAAGACTGCATACAGATGTTTGTAGCTTATATCATAATGCACTTTCTTATCATTGTGATACCTATCAAGTTCTATTAATCTCATTGATAAAAACCTATCAGTAATTTCTCAATTTACTGTAGTATTTAGGGTAGATAAAGTGAAGTTGAATTTTGATTCCAAAAATAAAGTCTTGTAGTAACAAAGTCTCTAAATTAAAGGATGAAGATTGGAACCTTTCTGTTGAAATTGATATTGAATTGGTTGTGGTTAAACATATAAGCTTATGTCCATTGACACTTTAAAATAGGGCTAATTTACAAGTACTGAAAATGGCACCAAAATGCAAAACTAGTCATTGTCATATTTAAAATTAAAAGTTTTCATTATTTTTCAACTGAAATTAAATGTTATTTCATCTCAGAAAACCCTTTTCTCAGGAGTTACTGGACAGATTGACTTCATATATGGTCAGCAGCTTAACAGTGATGAGTTGTAATGTGTCAGCACTCTTCATATCTGTCTGACATTTTACTTCCTGCTTCCTATACTTTGAATTGTTTAAATATGTCAAATAAACTTTAAACTTTTGGTCACACTTTTCTCAGGTTCTACTGAACAGAATGAGTGGGTTATTCACACAATTTAAGCATTTTTATTTTATTGGACTTTTTTTTTTGTATAAACGTGTCACATGTAAAGATTTTTTCTGAAACTCTATTTCTTAGTACATATGTATTATCATGAATAAGCTGTTTCACTGCCATAAATGTATTTTGTATTTTTGTATATAAATTTCATTTTCTATGACTTGTATTTCATTTAAAGACTAAGCTTAGCAATTTTGAAATGTTTATTTCTGTCTTCCATATGTAATATATTCCTTTTTGAAAAGTTTGCTTTCTCTTTATTTCTTCGAAAAAAAATCACTTAACTTTATAATAAGGTGGTACATAACACTACAGGGAGATAACTCTGAAAAAATCAGCTGAAGGTTTTAATCACATTCTAATGTTCAGGAAATATAGGTGGCACGGTAGTATTTGCATTC
Source organism: Mytilus edulis (assembly GCF_963676685.1). Taxonomy (NCBI): domain Eukaryota; kingdom Metazoa; phylum Mollusca; class Bivalvia; order Mytilida; family Mytilidae; genus Mytilus; species Mytilus edulis. The sequence goes on along the minus strand of NC_092353.1, from coordinate 24,303,660 downwards.
CAGAATTTAGGTTGCTCTTTTGTGTACCCTACTTAGGTTAATGTATCTAAACAGTGTGATTGGACAAAAAATTAAGTATCAACTGAACATACTTTCCCAAACTGAGGGATGAATCAGGTGTAGAAAAATATGAAATAATTTTACATACAGATGAAAATGAATTTTTGAGAATTTTTTTTAATTTTTTATTCACTGCACCATAAAAGACCTAAAAGTACTAGTGGCCTTAGGTTTTCAAAAATAGCAAAAAAAGTAAACGGTCATGATACATATTCAAATTCATTTCTGAATAGTAAAATGAAAGTACTTCAGTTAACTGTGAATGTAGAATTTTTTGCAGTGTTAGAAAGTGTTGAAAATTCTAAAAAGGCTATCATTATCCCTATGGGCCAGGAAATACTACCGTGCCACCTTAAAAGCTTCTCTATGATCAAAATAAATCTTTTTTTGTCAGGTGAAAGTAAATATGGGGTCAAATTTTTCAATTTTTCTGATAAAATTTAAACATATTTAAGAAAATTAAAATAGCCTAATTAAGTTTAGCCAAGGAGTTTTGTACCACTTTAAGTTATAAATGAAGGTTATGATCTCACTATATGCATCCATTTTCCTGTGAATTTCAGAGAGAAAAAATTGAACCCATTGTATTTAATCATAAGGATTTAAATTTTACTATGTACCTGTATATTATACTAGATAATAATATGTAAAACATTTATAATTGTATTTTTAAATGTTGTCTTTTATATGTAGGTGTATTTGCATTTTACATTGAACCTTTATCTTAAACAGCTGCTTTTAATTGTATATATATATATGTTTTTGTATTCAAAGTTTGCACCTGCAAATATTTTACATTTTTGTCATGTGTAGATTTTTGTCCCATTTTACATCTGTTTTGTTATTGCTTGAAATGAGAAACCTTTTTTTTAATGGAAGCTTTAGTATTAGTATAACCAGATAATACATGTCTTGTTGCTGAGAAAACCTATCAGTCATGACATCATATTGATGTCAAAAACATGTCTTGCAATATTTTAATTGACCGAGAATAATATATATTGTGTACAGATTAAAATCGTAAAATGTAAATATTTACATATAATCTTAACTATCATAACATAAAAACACTCAACTATTGAAAGCATGTGCCGGAAACAATCTGAAGCTGTAAGTACCTATTTATTCTAATGGTATCCACATCATTTTTTCAACTTTTACATTGTCATTTCTATTATTATTAGTAGAAAAATGTATTCTAGAAGAAAGATATTAAGTATTACACAGATGCTGTTTTTAGCATCATTGGTGATACTTTAATGAATGGTTTAAAGGTTAAAATTATAATATATAATTGCCTGGTAGTGGAAATATATTATTTTCTATTAGACATGCATGTGATATCTGTATATACACTCAGTTAAATGTTGTTGAAGTCTTTGTTCTTCCATATTTTTGTATGAGATTTTACTCTGATATTATATATCTGGAAATGAAAAATCAGAGTTTTCTGAGGTAATGGATTTATAAATGAACATTTAGTCCAGTGGACATTCCTTTATACTATCTGTCAAACAAAATTTCTTTGTACACTTAGTGACTTTAGGAATAATTATAAAAAAAAAATTGTCAATTAGAAACAACATCAAGAATATGGTGCACACTGAATAACGTGCATTAAGGGTTACTCTGAAGTGTGCACCAAAATTTTATATGTTATTTCAAATGGACAGAAAAATTTTGCAATCCTTCCTCATAATTTAATTCTAAATTGCATTTTAAACCTGAGTAAAACATAAAAAAATGTTGATGACGTCACAGTCACAAGACAAACTGATATCTATGAGCTGATAGATAAAACACTGTCAGCCAATTAGAAGATGTGCTACATCCTAAATCAGATTATTATAAAATTAAAAATTCAAATCAAATTATCAGATATTTAGTACAGTAAAGATTTTATTTAACTGGTAATGACCATAGCAATCTTTGAGAGTTATAAAATAAAGTTTCAATGTGAAAGGACCAGAGTGACTTGTTTGTAATTTTAATCGGAGATTTCTTTTGTAAATTTTAACAGTTAGCACAATGTCAACAGTCAAAGCTTTTCTGCTATATTCAGTGAGGCTTTGGTCTAAAATATAGATTACAATGAGAACAAGTAGGACGCTAAATCTGACCAACTGAAGTTAAATACTTCCTTTAAGAAAGAGGCAAGATATTTTCCTTTGGACAGCCAGTTGTGTTTAGAAGTTTTGTTGCAGAAGAAATAAATGTGAAAAATAGTTTGGTAGTTAATAAAGACCAAGATATTTTACATGGCATACAACCTTAAATTGTTTACTCCATAAGATTAAGTAAAAAATACTAAAAAGTAATTTAAAGATTTTAAAAGGTGTTCTACCAACATTATCAGATAAGAGAAGACCAGATTATGTAAACTCAAAAAAATGCCATAATTTATTGACCAAATAAATATGATTAGAAGCTTGTTGATAATTATCTATTGCAAGATGTACTGGAATAATATTATTTAATGTGTAGGAAACAATTACAGTTTTAATAAATCTGTGTTCTGTATTCGCAAGTTTTATGGTTGAATTTTTGTTTTTGTCGTATATGTGCAAATGTATCCTGTTGAATAAAATTTTAATGATATGAAAGATTCTTGTTTTTGAGCGGCCATGTAATAATATTGACATGTTTTCTATTCTATATGACAAAAAAATATGCTTACTGTGTGTAAAAAGGAATGACTGTAATATATTTTCTGTCTATGATGAAATAACATCAAAAATGTTGTGCACACTGAATAACCTGCATAGAGTGTTATTTTAAAGTGTGCACCAAATTTTTGATGTTGTTTCAAATAGACAGAAAAAATATTACAGTTATTTCTTATAATTTAATTCTGAATTCCATTTTAATTCAGAGTAAATCATGAAAAACGCTGATGTAGTCACAATCACATGACAAAATTATGAAATTGATAAAGTAAATGGGGAATGTGTGAAAGCATCAACAACCCGACCATAGAGCAGACAACAGCCGAAGGCCACCAATGGGTTTAGAATGTAGCGAGAAACTCCCGCACCCAGAGGCATCCTTCAGCTGGCCCCTTAAAAAATATGTATGCTAGTACAGTGATAATGGACATCATAATAAACTCTGAATTATACACAAGAAACTAAAATTAAAAATCATACAAGACTAAAAAAGGCCATAGGCTCCTGACTTGGGATAACAACCCAACCATGGAAGAACAGACATCAGCAGAAGGTCACCAACAGGTCTTCAATGCAGCCAAAAATTCCCGCACCCGGATGCGTCCATCAGCTGCCCCCCAAACAATATATATACTAGTTCACTGATAATGAACGCCATACTAAACTCCAAATTGTACACAAGAAACTAAAATTAATAATAATACAAGACTAACAAAGGCAAGAGGCTCCTGACTTGGGACAGGCGCAAAAATGCGGCAGGGTTAAACATGTTTACGAGATCTTAACCCTCCCCTTGCACCTCTAGCCAATGTAGAAAAGTAAACGCATAACAATACGCACATTAAAATTCAGTTCAAGAGAAGTCCAAGTCTGATGTCAGAAGGTGTAACCAAAGAAAATAAACAAAATGACAATAATACATAAATAACAACAGACTACTAGTAGTTAACTGACATGCCAGCTCCAGACTTTAATTAAACTGATTGAAAGATTATGTCTTCATCATATGAATATCAGGTACAACCCTTCCTGTTAGGGGTTTAGTATCATACCATCATAACATATATGAGAAGAACATAACCCGTGTCATGCCAACAACCGGTTTTTATATGACCGCAAAAATTGAAAATTTTTTGGTCGTATATTGGTATGCTGTTGGCGTCGTCATCTGCGTCGTCGTCGTCTGAATACTTTTAGTTTTTCGCACTTTAACTTTAGTAAATGTGAATAGAAATCTATGAAATTATAACACAAGGTTTATTACCACAAAAGGAAGGTTGGGATTGATTTTGGAAGTTTTGGTCCCAACATTTTAGGAATTAGGGGCCAAAAAGGGCCCAAATAAGCATTTTCTTGGTTTTCGCACTATAACTTTAGTTTAAGTAAATAGAAATCTATGAAATTTTGACACAAGGTTTATGACCACAAAAGGAAGGTTGGGATTGATTTTGGGAGTTTTGGTTTCAACAGTTTAGGAATTAGGGGCCAAAAAAGGGCCCAAATAAGCATTATTCTTGGTTTTCGCACAATAACTTTAGTATAAGTGAATAGAAATCAATGAAATTTTGACACAAGGTTTATGACCACAAAAGGAAGGTTGGGATTGATTTTGGGAGTTGAGGTCCGAACAGTTTAGGAATTAGGGGCCAAAAAGGGGCCCAAATAAGCATTTTTCTTGGTTTTCGCACCATAACTTTAGTATAAGTAAATAGAAATCTATGAAATTTAAACACAAGGTTTATGACCATAAAAGGAAGGTTGGGATTGATTTTGGAAGTTTTGGTCCCAACAGTTTAGGAATAAGGGGCCCAAAGGGTCCAAAATTAAACTTTGTTTGATTTCATCAAAAATTGAATAATTGGAGTTCCTTGATATGCCCAATCTAACTGTGTATGTAGATTCTTAATTTTTGGTCCCGTTTTAAAATTGGTCTACATTAAGGTCCAAAGGGTCCAAAATTAAACTTAGTTTGATTTTAACAAAAATTGAATCCTTGGGGTTCTTTTATATGCTGAATCTAAAAATGTACTTAGATTTTTGATTATTGGCCCAGTTTTCAAGTTGGTCCAAATCGGGGTCCAAAATTAAACTTTGTTTGATTTCATCAATAATTGAATAATTGGGGTTCTTTGATATGCCAAATCTAACTGTGTATGTAGATTCTTAATTTTTGGTCCCGTTTTCAAATTGGTCTACATTAAAGTCCAAAGGGTCCAAAATTAAACTAAGTTTGATTTTAACAAAAATTGAATTCTTGGGCTTCTTTGATATGCTGAATCTAAACATGTACTTAGATATTTGATTATGGGCCTAGTTTTCAAGTTGGTCCAAATCAGGATCCAAAATTATTATATTAAGTATTGTGCAATAGCAAGAAATTTTCAATTGGACAGTATTCAGCAATAGCAAATCTTCAATTGCACAGTATTGTGCAATAGCAAGAAATTTTCAATTGCACAGTATTGCGCAATAGCAAGAAATCTTCAATTGCACAGTATTGTGCAATAGCAAATATTTTCAATTGCACAGTATTGCGCAATAGCAAGAAATATCTAATTGCACAATATTGTGCAATAGCAAGAAATTTTCATATTTTCAATTGGAGTTATCTTTCTTTGTCCAGAATAGTAGTTGAATCAACTTAAATCATTGCTTTATACAATATACAATGTATATTCACTTTTACTACCAACTGATAAATTAAAACAATCTTTACCATTCAGTGATAACAAGCACTTTTTTTACATTTTAATATGTATTTAAATGAGTAGTTATTGTTGCAAACTCCATTAGAAATTTGAATTGAGATCAGTTTTGGAATAAGGGAAAGGGGGATGTGAAAAAAAAATTGGGGGGGGGGGGGGGGGTTCAATTTTTTTCATTTCAGATTTCATAGATAAAAAGAAAATTTCTTCAAACATTTTTTTGGGAGGATTAATATTCAACAGCATAGTGAATTGCTCAAAGGCAAAAAAAATTTTAAGTTCATTAGACCACATTCATTATGTGTCAGAAACCTATGCTGTGTCAACTATTTAATCACAATCCAAATTTAGAGCTGAATCCAGCTTGAATGTTGTGTCCATACTTGCCCCAACCGTTCAGGGTTCAACCTCTGCGGTCGTATAAAGCTGCACCCTGCGGAGCATCTGGTTAAATGAATGTGTTTAGTTCTGATGCAAAGACCCTATAAGTTAATCAATATTAATGCCAAAATATGCAATCTTTAATGACCTGACAACAGTATCAAAACTATATCCCTTCTTAATAAGTCTATTTAAAGATTTTGTTAGCTCTGAGATGAATACTGACATTTTTGTGCTTTATAAAGAATATTTCCATAAAAAATTGGATGTGAAATACCTGAAGTCTGCATGTTGAGCTATATTTACGAATGATGGTCTTATACCGATGATAAAATTTAGTAAATATTTTGACTAGTTTGTGACATCGAAAACCCTGGTGTAATAATTTTTCAGTAATACATAAATTTCTCTCATTAAAATCTAAAACATTGTTACATACACAAGCGAATCGTACAAGTTATGTTAATGATATAGATATCAAGATCGAGGAAAGGGCAGTGGTCATTGTTAGTATTCAAAGTAAGTTCAACAGGGTAGAAGACTACATAACAAACAATTTTTAACAATTTACTTAAGTACCTACAGTTTTAGACACTTCTTAATGGTCTAGTTGTCAATACAGGGTCAGAATTCTGTGTTCGCCCTGTCTTTATCAAGTACTGTCCATCCTTTCTATTATTGAGGACCATTTTCAGTTCTATCATAGTAAAGCCAATCAAACATTTGCCCAGAAGTACTTGGAGTTCACCTGTCCATTTATTTTTTTGTAAAATGAACTGTCCAATTGAATAAACACTATAAAAAAAAAAAAATTGTTCCCTGTGGAGTTCATTCAATTTGGAATTAAAATTCTGCATGATAAACCAAACATTTATTGATCAATTTCTCATGCAACAAATCAACATTATCAAGCTACATATACCAAATATACCATCATTCCCTTTCATAGCAGCCAAGAAAACTTTGTTGCAAGTTTTTATCTAAGGTCTTTCAAGGAAGTCAAGCAGTTACTTTACCTTATTTCACTGTTGGCATTACAGGTTAAAATATAATGATTCAGTTGTTTCAGGTTCATCTACTTCATATTGTTTTTCAACGGTTTAGTACATTTATACAAGTATGTATCCAACCAGACATGAGAGCATTAATTTCAACATTATTTAGACAAATAAAGTAACAAAAGCACCAAATTTTGAATTGTCCAATCAAATTAAAAATGTCTTCTTAATAGATGGATGAAAATGTTAAATTACTAAAGTAAAGAAATGAAACCTAAAGGAATGATTTGCTAATTTGAATTAAAAGGTCCCATTGAATAAAAACTACAGAGAACAATCACAATTGTAAAATGTATGAACATTTTTAAATAGTCCGACAAAGAAGGACTCATACTGGGGGAATGTTTCATTTCTTTTGCAATAACATATTTTGTGTAAGGTTTTGCTTAAAACATTGCAAGTCAAAGACACATACATGTGTAAAAGACTATTGTTAATTCTGAATTTAATTGATGTGTTTATTAAAGTGAATCTTTAAAAACAGACAATAATGCAGGTGTGATACAATGCCTGTACATGTTATAGTAGAATGTTACTAACACTCTCAAATATTCAGTTCTTATTATTGGGACATTCATTCTGTCAAGTTGTATTGTAAATATGAAATCCAGACATCAACATTTGAACCGCTGCATTTGTTTGCACCTGTCCTAAGTTAGGATAAGTTAGGAAACTAATGTTCAGTTGTATTTATTGATGTGGTTCATAAGTGTTTCTCATTGCTTGCCTTTGATCTAGATTAGACCAATTTGTTTCCTGTTTGAATGGTTTTACACAAGTCATTTTTTGCAGGCCCTTTATAGCTTGCTGTTTGGTGTGAGGTTGAAGGCCGTACTTTGACCTATAATGGTTTACTTTTGCAAATTGATACTTGGATGGAGAGTTGTCACATTGGCTCTCATACCACATCTTCTTATATCTATTAATCTCAAAACTTACAATAACTTTTCACTATAAGTTAAAGAGTTGGAAAAGATACCAAAGGGATAGTCAAACTCATAAATCAAAAAAAAATTGGTAAAAAACAATAGCAACCAAACGCCAGACAGCAAGACAGAAAAAAGCACAACAAGAAAACTGGACAACAAGAACCCCACCAAACAACTAGGGTTGATCACCTTACCATAATGTTAAATGATTATGCCCTGGTCTATGCCTTTTTCAGTAAGCAAATGCATTAAATCAAAAACATTTGTTATATCTTTATTATTACGTAACAATAACAACTGCTTCAATACAGCTTCAAAATAAAACATCAACTTTGGTTTGTTTTTTTAAAATGCAAATGAATAAAAGCTCCAAAACATTTTCTAACAAATAACCATCTTACAACACTATCAGTTCTCCATCAATATTTATATGAAATTTATACTTCATGTAAAATGATATGATAATTCCAGAAAAATGTTCAATAAGAAGCCTTCATGTTCCATATTTTGTTCATGATTTGGTCTTCAAGTCATTGTGTTACAGTTGTCATTATTGGTCAGACCTCCGTGTTTATTCCATCATCAATACTTTAATCCATCTTGAATGTTACTATTGGTCCATACTTGAGCATCCTGATACCATACATATATGATATACCTCAATGATGTAGAAAATGATCTTGTAAATAATGGTTCAACTACACACAAAGTATCCTTGATAGAGGTGTAGGACAAACTGACTTCTGAAAGACAAATAAGGTTAACCAATTATCAAATATTCATTTCATATTATTGACAAATATTGAAATATTTATAGATTATTGTTTATCATCTCAACGAGATTGATTTTCTCGCTTGAGCCGGTACGGCGAAAGCGAGAAAAGCAATAGAGTTGAGGTGACCAATGATAATCTGTTTATCGCTATTTTACCTATAGCGAGGTTGTCAATTTCATTAGCAACACCACATGCCTCCTTAGTTTCTAGCGATAATTTTCCATCTCAAGCGAAAAAATAGCGATAAAAATATATTATCTAACAGATATCTACCCAAAAGTCTTTGCCAACTTTGCAAATTGGGTATTGAAAGGCTAAAGTATAATTTGGCATAAATATGGCAATCTGAGGATTAATTGTTATTGATTGCATACCAATTTTCATTAATTTCTTGGGAAAAGTTGAACCACAATTTTAAATGCTTGGTTCAAGCAAATATGCAGCCTGTGACGAACAAAAATGAAACTCCTTAGCAATAAAAAAAAAATTAAATTGGTATTTATGAAAATATAACATAAATAAAATCCACACTATTCTACATCTGATCTCCTTACATGTTGTGAAGCAAATGGTCCAATATTCTGTCCAAATCTCCTCATCACCTCCTGTACATCTTTTGGCTGTATAGCTTTAAATGTTATCAAATCTATATAGCCTCCATAACCACTCTGAAATAAATTCATTGTATTATATTGTAGGTTATGCCGTTGTTTGATGATAACTTCTGCCTGAGGCCAAAAAAAGTGTGTTTAGGGTTTCCTTCCAAGAAATTAAAGGGTGGTAGGTTAGGATTTTTTCAGTTACAACATTGAAAATATTTTGTTTTCACTATCAGAGATTAGTACTAGTTTTATACATACCAATTTACCAAAAGAGTCAGCTTTTTGCAATTTGTTAATTATCAAAGTGACCATATTAAAAAAATAAATCAGATACAGATATTTTAAGTTTCAACAACTGATATTTTAGTGACATTTTGAAGAAATCTTGATGGTTATTTCTTTAACTTGAAACATCTTTATTTTCATTGATTAATAACTTTTTTATTTATATACCTTCTTCCTCTTCTTAGCCTTGGCTTTATTAGCCTGTGATCCAGAGCTGTTATTATTGGTAGGAGTCTGTGGCTCAGAGTTACAAGTTTCTGTTGGGCTGGACTAAAATAAAGCAAAAACTTCTTATACTGTCTATTAATATATTGATAATGGAACAAACAGAAGGGACTACACAGTAGGATAATCTGGTTATATAATAAAAACATTATAAAGGTTGATTTTGTTACTATAAAAAGTAACTTTAAGGTGTTGTATCAAAAATTTCTTTAGTTCAACTAACAAATATGCTTCAAACAAAATATTTCAAGTTTTTCATAAGAATAATGATAACCAGATGCTCCGCAGGGCGCAGCTTTATACGACCGCAGAGGTTGAACCCTGAACGGTTGGGGCAAGTATGGACACAACATTCAAGCTGGATTCAGCTCTAAATTTGGATTGTGATTAAATAGTTGACACAGCATAGGTTTCTGACACAGAATGAATGTGTTCTAATGAACTTAAAATTTTTGTTTTCTCTTAGAGCAATTCACTATGCTGTTGAATATTAATCCTCTCAAAAAAATGTTTGAAGAAATTTTCTTTTTTATTTATGAAATTTCAAATGAGAAAAATTGAACCCAATTTTTTTAATCACATCCCCCTTTCCCTTATTCCAAAACTAATCTCAATTAAAATTTCTAATGGAGTTTGCAACAATAACTACTCATTTAAATACATCATAAAATATTAAGATGTAAAAAAACTGCTTGTTATCACTGAATGGTAAAGATTATTTTAATTTATCAGTTGGTAGTAAAAAGTGAATATACATTGTATATTGTATATAACAAAGATTTAAGTTGATTCTGGACAAAGAAAGATAACTCCAATTAAAAAAAAATCTTGCTATTGCACAATATTTTGCAATTAGATATTTCTTGCTTACTATTCTGGACAAAGAAAGATAACTCTAATTAAAAAAAAATTTGCTATTTCACAATATTGTGCAATTAGATATTTCTTGCCATTGAGCAATACTGTGCAATTGAAAAGACTTGCTATTGCACAATACTTAATATAATAATTTTAGATCCTGATTTGGACCAACTTGAAAACTGGGCCCATAATAAAAAATCTAAGTACATTTTTGGATTCAGCATATCAAAGAACCCCAAGATTTCAATTTTTGTTAAAATCAGACTAAGTTTAATTTTGGACCCTTTGGACTTTAATGTAGACCAATTTGAAAACAGGACCAAAAATGAAGAATCTACATACACAGATAGATTTGGTATATCAAAGAACCCCATTTATTCAATTTTTGATGAAATCAAACAAAGTTTAATTTTGGACCCCGATTTGGACCAACTTGAAAACTGGGCCAATAATCAAGAATCTAAGTACATTTTTAGATTCAGCATATCAAAGAACCTAACTGATTCATTTTTTGTCAAAATCAAACTAAGTTTAATTTTGGACCCTTTGGACCTTAATGTAGACCAATTTGAAAACGGGACCAAAAGTTAAGAATCTACATACACAGTCATGACAGTTAGATTCGGCATATCAAAGAACCCCAATTATTCAATTTTGATGAAATCAAACAAAGTTTAATTTTGGACCCTTTGGGCCCCTTATTCTGTTGGGACCAAAACTCCCAAAATCAATACCAACCTTCCTTTTATGGTCATAAACCTTGTGTTTAAATTTCATAGATTTCTATTTACTTATACTAACGTTATGGTGCGAAAACCAAGAAAAATGCTTATTTGGGTCCCTTTTTGGCCCCTAATTCCTAAACTGTTGGGACCTAACTCCCAAAATCAATACCAACCTTCCTTTTGTAGTCATTAACATTGTGTTTAAATTTCATTGATTTCTATTTACTTAAACTAAAGTTATTGTGCGAAAACCAAGAATAATGCTTATTTGGGCCCTTTTTTGGCCCCTAATTCCTAAACTGTTGAAACCAAAACTCCCAAAATCAATCCCAACCGTTCTTTTGTGGTCATAAACCTTGTGTCAAAATTTCATAGATTTCTATTAACTTAAACTAAAGTTATAGTGCGAAAACCAAGAAAATGCTTATTTGGGCCCTTTTTGGCCCCTAATTCCTAAAATGTTGGGACCAAAACTCCCAAAATCAATACCAACCTTCCTTTTGTGGTCATAAACCTTGTGTTAAAATTTCATAGATTTCCATTCACTTTTACTAAAGTTAGAGTGCGAAAACTAAAAGTATTCGGACGACGACGACGACGACGACGACGACGACGCCGACGACGCCAACGTGATAGCAATATACGACGAAAATTTTTTCAAATTTTGCGGTCGTATAAAAACAGGAGAAAAATGTACCCCAAAAGACCAGAAACCTTTCCCGAACCATTAAATAAAGTATCTAGAAATCAAAGGAAACCAATGTAACTAAAAACATGCTTGGTGTATCCTGGTGAATGAAGTGTAACATGACCATATCAAATCACACTAAACCACCTGAAAACTTGTCATAATTTCTGTTGGTTTTTTTAAGAATTAACTAAAAATAATCATTATACTGATTTGCATAAAATTTCTTAATTTAAATTTTGTTCTGAAGAAACAGATTTTTTTCACATGTCCTATGATAAATTATTTGTATGATTGGATATTTTTTTAACTTAAGTGATTTCATGCATATCAGCCCTGATCTATTCGCACATTTCTTCGACTCATTCAATTCATCACCAAATAAGATTTTATAACTAACTGGATCATAAAATAACTTGACTCTACGTTATTCCAATAAAATATCATTTGAATTATGGAAACACTTGAAAATTACACCTACATATATCAGCAGACTATTTCAATAATATGAACCATGTAGTCCATTTTATCCCAACTTATTTTATGATTATCTTATCTTATAATGATTAACAGGTTTGTCAATATAAGAATGGGTTCATTGTAAATAAATTGATATAAGAAAATCTTCATGAGTAATGTTAAAGTGTAAGGCTTTTCTAAGTCCTAGCTGTAAAGCATATATGGGCTAGAAGAAGGTAATGAATGACAAAAGGGATATAAAATGTGTTAAACCTTAGTTTCAGATGTACACAATAGTTTTCTAAGACTTGAAGAATCAGTTTCTGTTAGAGTTGTCTGAAAAAACAAAACTGAAAATCTAAAAACAAATAGTTTTTTATTTTTCTCAGTTTAAAACTGACATGTGCTGTACGTACATATTAATGTTATATTCTCATTTATATTTTTACATATAATCTCATGTGAATTGCCATGGATTTTTTTCGTCAATATATATGATATCAAAATTGGTCAATATCATGAACATAATATAGGAATATGTCTTGTAGTCATTAACAAATAATTAAATTCTTTACTAAAAACAGATTTCCACAAAAAGGATATTCACAGTCAGGGTAACAAAGCAAAACTTTTTTTCTAAATTGAACCCTTACTCTAGAAAACTTTGAGTAGGATAAATGTTATGGTACTATTTCTAACCTGAGCTAGACGTAAAAGTTGTCTAAGGCTCTCAGACTGTTGTGATAATGTTATGGTACTATTTCTTACCTGAGCTGGACGTAAAAGTTGTCTAAGGCTCTCAGACTGTTGTGATAATTAATGTTATGGTACTATTTCTTACCTGAGCTGGACGTAAACAGTTGTCTAAGGCTCTCAGACTGTTGTGATAATTAATGTTATGGTACTATTTCTTACCTGAGCTGGACGTAAAAGTTGTCTAAGGCTCTCAGACTGTTGTGATAATTAATGTTATGGTACTATTTCTTACCTGAGCTGGACGTAAAAGTTGTCTAAGGCTCTCAGACTGCTGTGATGTTTCTGACTGACTTGTCTACAACATAAATCCTTGTGTTAGTAAATCAAACCTTATTTATAAAGAATTTACAGACAAATGGATTTCCTTTCTATTTTTAGACTTCTTTTTTTACTTGCTATGGCATTGGAACACTGTTCTTTCAAATCATCTTAGTATTTGGCAAATAAAGCAATTTATAGCAAGAACAAGATATAATAAATCATTTAAGCAATATATGAACTTGTGTGATGATGGGACTGCAGAAATTGGATGTTCAGTAGTTGTCACTTGTTGATGTGGTTCATAAGTGTTTCTCATTTCTCATTTTTTTTTAAATAGATTAGACTGTTGGTTTTCCTGTTTGAATGGTTTTACACTAGTAATTTTTGGGGCCCTTTAAAGCTTGCTGTTTGGTGTGATCCAAGGCTCTGTGCTGAAGACCATACTTCGACCTATAATGGTTTTCTTTTACAACTTGTGACTTGGATGGAGAGTTGTCTCATTGGCACTCATACAGGGGTTGAATTTAAGTTTTTATGTGTACTGGCCAGCCAGACCAGTGGACTGAAAATCTACTGGACCAGCTCCAAATCTACTGGTCCTGCAAAAAATGACATTCCCTTAGATTTTTTGTGCAATTCTAATTGTTCATGAACCAGTACAGAATCTATAACTTAAAATTTAAAGATCCCATTACAAAAATACATTTCTGTTATATGTCGGTCACTGCAAAATTTTCACATGTTATACAATTCATGTATATATTTGTTTAGGGGCCAGTTGAAGGACACCTCCGGGTGCGAGAATTTCTTGTTGCATTGAAACCTGTTGGTGACCTTCTGCTGTTGTCTGCTCTATGGTCGGGTTGTTGTCTCTTTGGCTTATTCCCCATTTCCATTCTCAATTTTATGACTTGCAATCGGCCATATAATTAATAATTTAAGGGACGACATCAAAAGTTCAATGAAATACTTAATTCATATAGTTTTTTCACTAACCCCCTACCCTCCTCTTAACTTAATTTTGGAACAAGAATGTGTCCATAGTACATGGATGCCCCACTTGCACTATCATTTTCTGTGTTTAGTGGACCGTGAAATTGAGGTAAAAACTCTAATTTGACATTTAAATTAGAAAGATCATATCACAGAGAACATGTATACTAAGTTTCAAGCTGATTCAAAAACTACCTTGACCAAAAACTTTAACCTGAAATTTGCACTATCATTTTCTATGTTCAGTGAACCTTGAAATTGGGGTCAAAACACTAATTTGGCATTAATATTAGAAAGATCATATCATAGGGCACATGTGTACTGAGTGTCAAGTTGATTAGACTTCAACTTCATCAAAAATACTTTGACCAAAAACTTTAACCTGAAATGGGACGAATGGACAGAAGGACAGACGGATGGAAGGACGAACAGCATCTTCGCTAGCCAAGGGTTACGATCCACTCCCGCCCTCTTCACCCTTGGCGGATTGAGATAAAATTTCGGAGACACAAGGTAAGGATTTTTATTGGTTGCAGTCGAAACTCGCTGCATCCAATCAAAAAGCGCCTATAACATGATCACGTGTAAATGTTTGTAAACAATTGCCACGTGTTTATTGTGCAACAAGTCTTTACATTCTATAAACATACGACTATATTTAGTGACAACTTGAATGTTTTTAATCAATTAGTAGAAGTTCCTGTGTATGTTTCGTGCACAAATGCATGAATGTTGACGTATATTTTCATTTCCGGCTTTATCAAGGTGTAGAATCCAGACGCTACCATGTTTTTACCTCCAAATTAAAGAGTTCAAGTGCTACCATTGGTCAAGAATAATGTATTCGGAATGAGCCTGACTTTAATCTTCCGATAGATGGCACAACATTGTTTTCACGAATGTTGGCTTAATCTGCCAAGGGTGAAGAGAACGGGAGTGGATTGGTACCCTTGGCTAGCAAAGATGGACAAACGGACGCACAGACCAGAAAACATAATGTCCCTCTACTATTGTAGGTGGGGCATAAAAATTGATTGACCAATAAGGATATATGTAAAATCGATGTCAATTTAAACAAAACTTGCAGCAGTGTGACCCCCCCCCCCCCCACCCCATTAAATAATTGTAGCACTTAGTATCTCCAAGTACCATGTACAGTTGTCATTGATTTCATGGGTAATTTGTTTTGTAATCAAACTGAGATTGCAATGCAATCAGCGATTTTTATTGTTAAATTACTACTGGTCCTTCAGACCACCAGCTGACAAAATCTACTGGTCTCAGACCACTGGACTAGTGCTAATTTCAACCCTTGCACTCATACCACATCTTCTTATATCTATAATTTCAGTTGCAATTCTCTTACCACAGGTGGTGATAGGACCCCTTGTGTTGGTGTTGTGGCGATAACAGGGGCTGCTGGTCCACTAACCACAGTTGGTGATAGAACTTTGTGTTGGTGTTACAGGGGCTGCTGATCCACTTACCACAGGTGGTGATAGGACCCCTTGTGTAGTTGTTGTGGGGATTACAGAGGCTGCTGGTCCACTGACAGGAGACAGGTCATACAGATTAACTTACCACAGGTGGTGATAGGACTCCTTGTGTTGGTGTTGCGGGGACTACAGGGGCTGCTAGTCTACTGACAGGAGACAGGTCATACAGATGTACTTACCACAGGTGGTGATAGGACCCCTTGTGTTGGTGTTGTTGGGACAACTGGGGCTGCTGGTCCACTGACAGGAGACAGGTCATACAGATTTACTTACCACAGGTGGTGATAGGACCCCTTGTGTTGGTGTTGTTGGGACTTCATGGGCTGCTGGTCCACTGACAGGAGACGGTTATACAGATTAACTTACCGCAGGTGGTGATAGGACTCCTTGTGTTGGTGTTGTGGGGACTACAGGGCTGCTGGTCCACTTACCACAGGTGGTGATAGGACTCCTTGTGTTGGTGTTGTAGGGACTACAGGGGCTGCTGGTCCACTGACAGGAGACAAGTCATACAGATTTACTTAACACAGGTGGTGATAGGACCCCTTGTGTTGGTGTTGTAGGGACTACAGGGGCTGCTGGTCCACTTACAGGAGATTGGTCATACAGATTTACTTACCACAGGTGGTGATAGGACCCCTTGTGTTGGTGTTGTTGGGACAACTGGGGCTGCTGGTCCACTGACAGGAGACAGGTCATAAAGATTTACTTACCACAGGTGGTGATAGGACCCCTTGTGTTAGTGTTGTAGGGACTACATGGGCTGTTGCAGTGTTCTCCCAAGAAATTTTGGATAGCATCACATTTGGCGTAAAAAATAAATCGTATTTTTTTCAATGTAATTTGTCGCGTCGCGGTAATGCTCTATTTCCTTTATGTTATATACGTTATTGTTTATTACAAAATGTATTATATTGTTTGTATGCTATAGGCCCTTTTTTGGTGAATAAAATATTCTATTCCACCCTATGCTTTGTATCTATATTGTTGAATTCATAACTGAGAATACAATTAAACTAAAACCATGATGACAGTATTTTCAGTTTATGTTTTCTATATTCATTTATAGTTCCAGAATTATTTTTTTCCTCTTGGGCCAAATAAAAATATATGTGTATAGATACAATTGCACTAAATGTGTAGGAAAAAACACTGGTTCTTATAATAAAAAAAAGGAAAGAGAAAGTATCATATAGCAATAAAATTTAAATTAAAAAACTTTCTTTATCATGTCTATCAAATATATTGTTTCTTTTTATCAAATTGGTATATTTTTTTAACAAAGTTATCTAATTAATAGTCTGTTAATGCTTAGTTTTCTCTTTAGGTATTGTTTTCTATCTACTGTGCCATTTGTGGATATGTCGTTATTATCTTAAAATGCGGATTTTTGTCATATCTGGTCCGATTCCGATCAATAGTTTACACTAAAATATTAAATGGCCGCCGAAAGCAATGAAAAATACGAAAATAAAACAATGTTTGACAAGAGATTGGGAATGAATATGGCGTTTTTAATGCATTAAATGGTTGAAACATAAACTTAAGCCAATTATGATCCCTTTCTAAAGAAAGTACAAAACTTATATAGTTCAAAATCAAAATTTTCACTCTCGATTTACAACTAGTAATAGATAGA
Source organism: Mytilus edulis (assembly GCF_963676685.1). Lineage (NCBI taxonomy): Eukaryota > Metazoa > Mollusca > Bivalvia > Mytilida > Mytilidae > Mytilus > Mytilus edulis. Next base: position 24,286,095 of record NC_092353.1, on the reverse strand, counting down.
GAAAGAAAGTAATACTAATATTTTGAAAGTCATAAAAAGATAAGACTCAATCTCTTTTTAAAAGAGAAAAAATGTTTGTTTCTTTGAATTTTCATTTTGCAAACATATATTTTGATTTATTTTATGATTTTCTGATTACATTTTCTCCTTGTCGAAATTGTCGATTGCATACCACGTGGTATTAATCATGTCACAAGTGACAGCTTGGGGTATTAGTATCCAACCAGTTATCTCCCAAAGGGCAATTAACACCTATTTGTACGACTTTGCCCCCCCCCGCAGAGCTATAGAAAAACAGTACATTAACGGGTGTTACACAGACTCTTTTTAGATGATACACGGACTCTTTTTAGTTGTTACACGGACAATTTTTATGAATAAAATCACTCGTGCATGATCAGTGAGTTCATGGGCACTTTAACTTTCAATTAGATCTGAACTTTTTGGTTCACCGACTTATTTCCTGTCTTTTTATTGAACAAAATATTTACGTTAGCATCAATATCTATTTTCAAACATTTCCAGTAAAATACTATTCATATCAGTACACTAAGGGATTAGACATTTAACTTCAAAAGGGGCGGGGGTATGGTTTTTTTCTAAAAAAAGATATTTTGATCACAAATTTTATCAGAAAAAAATTGTTATGGTCAAGCAGATGACAAATTAATGTTTTGCATGATTCCGGATTTTCCGAATACCGTAAATAGTGCTAATTTAAACAAAAACATTTGGGCGATGGCGTTGAAAAGTAAATATTTATTTAATGTACTCAAAAAAAAAGAACATATCCGCCTCCTTTATGAAGCAAAATATTCGGTCAATAAACGTTTTCTTCAATATATGGATATGAATAGTATTTTGGACAATGCTGAAAGTAAAGAAAGGATGATACTGACGTGTATATTTCAATAAAAATAAGACAGGAAATAAATAAATAAAAATCAAATCTTATCAAAAGATAAAATCCCTATCAACTCACCAATGCACGATTGATCCTATAAACAAAAAGTGTTTATGTAATACACGTCCAAATAAGCAGCAAATCTAGAAGAAAATCATTCAACTTATGTCATCAATTTTGGGCGGTAAGCTGCGATTGGATCATATAGTAACACGTGTTTATTCCCGATCAACACTTGCAGATCTAGAGACCAGCATGAATTTAAAAAAATAAATAAAGTATATGCCTGAATATATCTAATATTAAGACAAAATTCATTTTTTCATAAACATTTCATTTACTAATGAAGTAGGAAATTCATTCTTTTGATACATTTATATTGTTATCGAATTTATATCAGTGACAGATTCAGGTCCAAATTCAGGACAAAACAGGGGGGTCCAACTTTATGTCCCCATTTAAATGCATTGATCATCCAAAACAAGGTTGTTCCAACCCCCGGCACCCCACCACTGAATATTAAATTCATGAATTTGGCAACAGACGTATTTTTTTAAGGGGGTGGGGATGGAATGGAACATCCTGCATTTTTCATCAGAAATAAAGATTACAGCCTGTTTATCTTAAAATAAATTAGCCCCCCCCCCTTTCTTCCCCGCTTTCCGTTTCATCCACAAAGATCATACGTAATCCTACTTACCACTAAAATACATGTATTTCTTTAATATATTACTTTTTTACGAAGTTGCCTTTAAAAAGTCTTAAATGTGTACAACATTCATCTTTTACTTGAAATGGCTCTTTTTTTATCAAATAATTAGATTCCTGATTTTTTTTCTTTAAAAAAAAATCTCGGTTGAAGGGAAATGAAAAATGTTTATACTATAACTTACATTTACTGCTTTATGGCTATCTAAGTATTTAAAATGTTTAGTCTTGCAAAATGTATTATAACTTTCTTGAAACGTCGTACAAGTCAGATAAAAAAACAAAAGTAACAAAGGAAACAGGCCGGTAACAACCAGCCGAATAGTTTTTCTGCACTTGTAGTCAGGTCAAGACTCGTGCAGAAAAACTATCCGGCAACGGTTGTTACCGGCCTGTTTCTTTGTTACCTTTGTATTTTATCTAATACGTAATCACTTTAAATTGCCTCTATTGTCCGACTTGAAGGGATAACAATTAACGGTGATATATTTTTTTTGTGACCATAAGCGGTAATTAGATGAAAGTTCACAATTTAGGACATGGCTTTGCCATACAGAAACGAGGAAAATAACATCCTGAAAATAATAATAGCGTCGCGGAAATTATTATAGCGTCGCGGATATTATTATAGCGTCACAGGAAGAAAATATAGCGACGCGGTACCGCGACGCTAAAACGGCCTGGGGAGAACACTGGCTGTTGGTCCACTTACAGGAGAAAGGTTATACAGATTAACTTACCGCAGGTGGTGATAGGACTCCTTGTGTTTGTGTTGTGGGGACTACAGGGGCTGCTGGTCCACTGACAGGAGACAGGTCATACAGATTTACTTACCACAGGTGGTGATAGGACCCCTTGTGTTGGTGTTGTTGGGACTACAGGGCTGCTGGTCCACTGACAAGGGACAGGTCATACAGATTTACTTACCACAGGTGGTGATAGGACCCCTTGTGTTGGTGTTGTTGGGACTACAGGGGCTGCTTGTCCACTGACAGGAGATTGGTCATACAGATTTACTTACCACAGGTGGTGATAGGACCCCTTGTGTTGGTGTTGTTGGGACTACAGGGGCTGCTGGTCCACTGACTGGAGACAGGTCATACAGATTTACACATACATTTGGTGTGTTTCTAACCAATGGATCACCAGAGGATGCTCTCATGTCCTGTTTGACCAACAATGCTAAATCTACAATCTGTAAAATAATTTAACTAGATGTTTAAAATTTGTTTTAAGAAAGAGAAATGTGTAACGAATATTAAAATCAATATTAAAAGCATTATTATTTTAGTTGGATTATCATTGTCAATTTTTTTTTTCTTCAAATGGATGTGTATAATGAATGTCTCAAAAAAATTGTTTCTTAAATCAAATACAATCATTTGAGTAATCTTTTATTGAATTGTGTATGTTGACCTCTAGCAGTCTTTTGGTGTTCTGTGTTGTTGGCAGGCTATCCTATTGAGATATAGCAAATATAATCTTTTAAACTATATAAATCATTCTCATTAATTCTTTTAAATTATTTTTGGTGTTTTAGCACCACTTTTAAGCACTGCATTTAGGCTTTTTTGTGATGGTCAGTTTTTATTGGTGAAGAAAGCTAAGAGTGCCCAGAGAAAAAATCATTCTTAGTAACAAACGTTCCATTAAAACAAGTTTGTCAGATAAGATGGTTTAACAGGATAAAAAAGCAGATTTTGTACTAATTGAGTGAATTCAGTATTATTGATATTGTTGATCCATTAAAACATATGTGAGATTAATAAATGCAATTTCTGAAATAATATATAAAGAATACAAGAGTGCACACGCTGAAATGTCTCGCCTTCTATACTAATCATTGATATTATGTTGATAGTCCTAAGTATAAAGCTAAGCTTTATTACAACTGTCACATAAACTTAACATTAACCAAGATAACTAAACAAAGTCCAATGATCCTTGAAAAAGAGGTCCAGGTCAGATGAACCATGCCAGGCAGACAGGTACAGCTAACAATGCTTCTATACAACATATATAGTTGACACATTACTTATAGTTTAAGAAAAATAGACCAAAATACAAAAACTTAACACTGTGCAATGAACCGTGAAAATGAGGTCACGGTTAAATAAAACCTGCTCGACTTACATAAAGATCATAAAATATTTCCATACACCAAATATAGTTGACCTATGGCATATAGCATTAGATAAAAAGACCAAAACTCAAAAACTTAACTTTGACCACTGAACCATGAAAATGAGGTCAAGGTCACATGACATCTGCCCGCTAGACATGTACACTTAACAATCATTCCATACAACAAATATAGTAGACCTATTGCATATGGTATGAGAAAAACAGACCAAAACACAACCAGGTGCTCCGCAGGGCGCAGCTTTATACGACCGCAGAGGTCGAACCCTGAACAGTTGGGGCAAGTATGGACAAAACATTCAAGCGTGATACAGCTCTGAATTTGGATTGTGATCAAATTTTTGACATTACATGTTTTTTTTTACACAAAACAAATGTCAAGATTTTACAAATCAATTAAAGATTTCTTCTTCAAACTTTTTAAATCTAAAATTAAATAGTTGACACAGCATAGGTTTCTGACACAGAATGAATGTGGTCTAATGAACTTAAAATATTTTTTTTGCCTTTGAGCAATTCACTATGCTGTTGAATATTAATCCTCTCAAAAAAATGTTTGAAGAAATTTTCTTTTTATTTATGAAATCTGAAATGAGAAAAATTTAAACCCCCCCCTTTTTTTTTTCACATCCCCGTTTCCCTTTTTCCAAAACTGATATCAATTCAAATTTCTAATGGAGTTTGCAACAATAACTACTCTTTTAAATACATCATAAAATATTAAAATGTAAAATAAAGTGCTTGTTATCACTGAATGGTAAAGATTGGTTGGTAGTAAAAGTGAATATACATTGTTTATTGTATAAAACAATAAAAAAAACTTCATCAGCAACATTTTATATTGGCAAATTTCCAATGAAGTTATTTACATAAAGTTATTGGCAAATAAAAATAGAAAATGACATCATAGTCATGTCTGGCAAATGTCCAACATACATTATCTAAAAACATTTTAGATAACATAAGGAAAAAAAGCTTCATCAGCAACATTTTATATTGGCAAATTTCCAATGAAGTTATTTACATAAAGTTATTGGCAAATAAAAATAGAAAATGACATCATAGTCATGTCTGGCAAATTTCCAACATATATTATCAACTTCTATTCTATACAAAGAAAGATAACTCCAATTGAAAATTAATTGCTATTGCACAATATTGTGCAATTAGATATTTCTTGCTATTGTGCAATACTGTGCAATTGAAAATTTCTTGCTATTGCACAATACTTGATATGGAATCCTGATTTGGACCAACTTGAAAACTGGGCCCATAATCAAAAATCAAAGTACATATTTAGATAAAGCATATCAAATAAGCCCAAGAATTTAATTTTTGTTAAAATCAAACTTAGTTTAATTTTGGACCCTTTGGACCTTAATGTAGACCATTTGAAAACTGGACCAAAAATTAAGAATCTACATACACAGTTAGATTTGGCATATCAAAGAACCCATTTATTCAATTTTTGATGAACAAAGTTTAATTTTGGACCCCCATTTGGACCAACTTGAAAACTAGGCCAATAATTAAAAATCTAAGTACATTTCTAAATTCAGCATATCAAACAACCCCCAGGATTCAATTTTTGTTAAAATCAAACTAAGTTTAATTTTGGACCCTTTGGACCTTAATGTAGACCAATTTGAAAACGGGACCAAAAATTAAGAATCTGCATACACAGTTAGATTCGGCATACCAAAGAACCCCAATTATTCAATTTTTGATGAAATCAAACAAAGTTTAATTTGGACCCTTTGGGCCCTTTATTCCTAAACTGTTGGGACCAAAACTCCCAAAATCAATACCAACCTTCCTTTTATGGTCATAAAACTTGTGTTTAAATTTCATAGATTTCTATTTACTTAAACTAAAGTTATTGTGCGAAAACCAAGAATAATGCTTATTTGGGCCCTTTTTTTGCCCCTAATTCCTAAACTGTTGGAACCAAAACTCCCAAAATCAATCCCAACCTTTCTTTTGTGGTCATAAACCTTGTGTCAAAATTTCATAGATTTCTATTGACTTAAACTAAAGTTATAGTGCGAAAACCAAGAAAATGCTTATTTGGGCCCTTTTTGGCCCCTTATTCCTAAAATGTTGGGACCAAAACTCCCAAAATCAATCCCAACCTTCCTTTTGTGGTCATAAACCTTATGTTAAAATTTCAAAGATTTCTATTCACTTTTACTAAAGTTAGAGTGCGAAAACTAAAAGTATTCGGACGACGACGACGACGACGCAGACGACGACGCCAACGTGATAGCAATATACGACGAAAAATTTTTCAAATTTTGCGGTCGTATAAAAATTAAACTACAACCACTGAACCATGAAAATGAGGTCAAGGTCAGATGACACCTGCCAGTTGGACATGTACACCTTACAGTCCTTCCATACACCGAATATACTAGCCCTATTGCTTATAGTATCTGAGATATGGACTTGACCACCAAAACTTAACCTTGTTCACTGATCCATGAAATGAGGTCGAGGTCAAGTGAAAACTGTCTGACAGACACGAGGACCTTGCAAGGAACGCACATATCAAATATAGTTATCCTATTACTTATAATAAGAGAGAATTCAACATTACAAAAAATTTGAACTTTTTTTTCAAGTGGTCACTGAACCATGAAAATGAGGTCAAGGACATTGGACATGTGACTGACGGAAACTTCGTTACATGAAGCATCTATATACAAAGTATGAAGCATCCAGGTCTTCCACCTTCTAAAATATAAAGCTTTTAAGAAGTGAGCTAACGCCGCCGCCGTAGCCGCCGTAGCCGCCGCAGCCGCCGGATCACTATCCCTATGTCGAGCTTTCTGCAACAAAAGTTGCAGGCTCGACAATAAAATGTATCATTTATTATTGTAATAAGTGGTAATGGTTATTCATATGACAGTTATAACATATTATTGTAATAAGTGGTAAGGGTTATTCATATGACAGTTATTACATATTATTGTAATAAGTGGTAATGGTTATTCATATGACAGTTATTACATATTATTGTAATAAGTGGTAAGGGTTATTCATATGACAGTTATTACATATTATTGTAATAAGTGGTAAGGGTTATTCATATGACAGTTATTACATATTATTGTAATAAGTGGTAAGGGTTATTCATATGACAGTTATTACATATTATTGTAATAAGTGGTAAGGGTTATTCATATGACAGTTATTACATATTATTGTAATAAGTGGTAAGGGTTATTCATATGACAGTTATTACATATTATTGTAATAAGTGGTAATGGTTATTCATATGACAGTTATTACATATTATTGTAATAAGTGGTAAGGGTTATTCATATGACAGTTATTACATATTATTGTAATAAGTGGTAAGGGTTATTCATATGACAGTTATTACATATTATTGTAATAAGTGGTAAGGGTTACTCATATGACAGTTATTACATATTATTGTAATAAGTGGTAAGGGTTATTCATATGACAGTTATTACATATTATTGTAATAAGTGGTAAGGGTTATTCATATGACAGTTATTACATATTATTGTAATAAGTGGTAAGGGTTATTCATATGACAGTTATTACATATTATTGTAATAAGTGGTAATGGTTATTCATATGACAGTTATTACATATTATTGTAATAAGTGGTAAGGGTTATTCATATGACAGTTATTACATATTATTGTAATAAGTGGTAAGGGTTATTCATATGACAGTTATTACATATTATTGTAATAAGTGGTAAGGGTTATTCATATGACAGTTATTACATATTATTGTAATAAGTGGTAAGGGTTATTCATATGACAGTTATTACATATTATTGTAATAAGTGGTAAGGGTTATTCATATGACAGTTATTACATATTATTGTAATAAGTGGTAAGGGTTATTCATATGACAGTTATTACATATTATTGTAATAAGTGGTAAGGGTTATTCATATGACAGTTATTACATATTATTGTAATAAGTGGTAAGGGTTATTCATATGACAGTTATTACATATTATTGTAATAAGTGGTAATGGTTATTTATATGACAGTTATTACATATTATTGTAATAAGTGGTAAGGGTTATTCATATGACAGTTATTACATATTATTGTAATAAGTGGTAAGGGTTATTCATATGACAGTTATTACATATTATTGTAATAAGTGGTAATGGTTATTTATATGACAGTTATTACATCATAACATGAACACCCACAAACAAGAATTATAGTTGGTCTTTCTGACAGGGGAAATGAAACTGTTGAAACTTACAAGTTTTATATTTTGATCTCTTATTCTGAAATTAATTAGATAAATGACAGCCCATATAAAATTACTTCTGACCATAAGCTCTAACATATGCAGTTAGTAAGGTCTAGTAACATTATATTCACACCTGTGCAACAGTTTCATAAGAGAAATATGACAGGACTTCTAGAGCATGTGGATTTGGTTTGACTTCTAAGTTTATACCAGTCAACAGCCATTCTTTAAATCTTTGGGTTTTATATCTTCTGTCTGTAAAGAGAGAGAGAGAGAGAACATATGATAAAAGTCGTTAACAGTCAGATAACTACGGTGACCCACCTTTCAATCATATAGTACTGTAAATAAGGAATTGATTACAAGGTTTTTATTAATTTCAATAAGTGAGTATCATGATCATTAGAAGAACTCACATTCTTATATCTTATACATATTCATTGTACCTTCATGCAAATTTTGCTAAAATCGCAAGAATTAACCTCACTTTTTCGTCCATTCTTAATAAATCACAATAATAAATGCATGCAATAATTTCTGAATTTACAGTTTAAAATTTAACATGTTCTGTATGATGTTCAATGTACTTCCTGTTCCAACCTCATTACTCCTATTTCATGATCGCAATAAGTAAATTGGCTACATTTATTGGAACAAAAGTGCAGTGTCAAGATTCTTACTTCTAACATCTTAAAGTTATATAAACACCTTCCTTGTCTGTAATTGTAGTTACTAGACTTAATTGATTACAGCATGCAACATCATTTACTTAGCATTAGTTTATCAGCCTACACAAGCTCTGGTTGATAAAAAACCCTTGTAAATACTGATAAACATGCAATATTCATTCAATAAACTAGATAGAGGATAGGTACTAACTAACCTTTTTTCATCCTCATAAAATACAATTTTGAAAAAAAGCAGTAAATATATGAATTCTGATTACAATTTAAGCAACATGCAAGCTTAAAGCAAATATATACATATAAAACAATAATGTGTCCATTTATAGTACATGGATGCCTCACTCGCATAATTCTAATTTGTCATAAAATCAGAAATATCAAGTCATAGGGAACATGTGTAGAAAGTTTCAACTTGATTTGACTTCCTACTTCATAAAAATCTACCTTAACCAAAAACTATAACTTGAAGCAGAACAGACGAATGAACAAACAGACAAATAGACAGAATAAACAATAATATACAATTAAAGCCTTTGTATGAGGTCGATACAAGGATATATATTAACCTGAAAGAAGTATATTGACTGAGGACAAAGTCCGAGGTCAACATACTTCTTTGGGTCGATATATCCTGTATTGACCTCATACATAGGCTATAATTGTAATACAGTCGAAACCTCGTTGTGTCGAACTCGGTTGTGTCGAAAACTTGGATGAGTCGAAGTAATTTCTCGGTCCCGGTAAAATTCCCGTTTGATCAATGCATAATTACCACTGATGAGTCGGAACTCGGTTGATTTGAATACTCGGTTAAGTCGAGTAAATTGTATAGTCCCGTCGAAAAAAAATAATGTAAATTGACCCCGATGTCTCAACTTCGAAAGTAAGAATTTTCAAAAGATGCAGACCTAATCATAAAAATTCAAATCGGTAGTATTTCTTATGTCAACTAATCATTTTCAAAAGAGATTAAAGCTGAGTAAACATACTTGTTTATAACAGTATAACAGTTAAAATGACATGTTTATGGTGACCGCTAATTAACACCTTTGTTGATCGTTCAAGCGGAATGTTAGTGTGTTGAACATTTTTCACCTGAGACAAAACGAAACAAATTTAATTGACCCAAGCCGAGATAAAATGAATCGTTTGATTTAAAACTCATTAATTACCATAAATAAAAGGATAAGGACAATTATAATAAATTCATGATAATTTAATGTTAAGCAGACGACCTCATCAGAGACAGTTCAGAACTTATTTCGTGCCGCGAGTGATTTCATAATTTATAGCGACTGACCTTTGTAAATATTTGTGTAGACTATTGATTTTATTTGTGCATGATTTGTATCTGTACTTGTGTTTTTAATTATTACGAAGGACCAAAACTGGAGATGGAATACACAATCATACAGTGTCTTATGGAGCACACTGTTCATTGTATCTAGTTTACACAAATCTCATACCATATTTCATGCATTCAAAATTTATGACAACACACTCGACCTCGGATGAGTCGAACCTCGGATGAGTCGAATACTTTGGTTTGGTCCCTTCGACTTTGACACAACGAGGTTGACTGTATTATTAATTCGACCATATTTGTATCAAAATCCTCATTTTCTTTTGTTGGAATTTTATAGATATCATATTGTCTCCTAGACATTAACAACATATAAGCTGTTATTTCATTTATTTATTTATTTATTTATTTTTTATTTTTTTTTACATCTTATGTATTTAAAGATATTTTTCTTCACATACTCGATCATAGATATTTTTTTTATAAAACTTTCAACAATATCATGAAATTCATTACATGACGTCACAAAATATGTCAGTTTTCAGATATTCTTAAATTCTTACATGACGTCCTTCAATTGCTTTGAGTACACACCCGTGGTAAAATATGAATATATTGTTTGGGCTGTTCCAATCATTCTCCACGTCATATGCTTTTTTATGAAAGAGCTACCCGACGTCATAGAATGATGACGTCAGAAAATAAGCATTTTACGGGAAAATACACACTTGTGAAGCCAAAAATCATCACATCAAGGAAACGTAAACAAACAATGTTAAAATGTGTTATATTAGCCATTTTTTGTATACATATACGATGGATAAGTACAATTATCGTTTAGATTCATCCAAACCTATATAAATATGTTATTGTAAATAGTTAAATCATGTCACTTATTTAGTTTGCTTCGTTCTTTTACGTCAATTTGATAGTGCATTTATTAATTGGAATGGCAAATAATGCATTCACCTAGAGCGCTTCGATCCAGAACAATTGCCGTATGTGTCCTATTAGAATCGAAATAATTCATGGGGGCTTGAATATATCGTGATTTTACCACGGGTTGTCCCTTTATGTCGATATTTTACCTCTCGCTATCGCTCAGGGTAAAATGTTGGTCATAAAGGGCCAACCCGTGGTAAAATCACGATATATTCAAGCCCCCGTGAATTATTTCTTAAATAACCATACAAGATGCTTTTTGCTATCCGCCGTTTTCTATCTACCTTCGAAAATATAGTTTAACATATGACTATCCCTGAACGAATCAAATTAGTTAAAATATACGAATAAATTATATCAATGTTGATTGTTTTTTAATGAAAGAATGATGGACATACTCAAGTAAATAATAGATGAGTTATAAAGATCCTTCTCATTACCACACACACTGATTATAGACAAATGGATAAATAACAATAGAATGTCATAATTTTTGAGAATATAATGTTATGATCCTTTCCATAAAATTTTGCTATACATATATTTTCATGCCTGACCAATCCCATTAATATATATGTAATAAAAGAAAGCAAAGTGCATTTGTTACCACTTCTCTCTTCAATACTATGAAATACTCTATCTGAGAAAATTTTGTAATGATAACAAGAGTGCACACGCTGAAATGTCTCGCCTTCTTTACTAATCATTGATATGTTGATAGTCCTAAGAATAAAGCTTTATTTCAACTGTCACATAAGCTTAACATTAACCAAGAAAACTAAACATTAATTAATGAACAATATGAAAATGAGGTCAAGGTCAGATGGACAATGCAAGGCAGACATGAATAGCTAATAATTCTTCCATACAACAAATGTATTGCTTATAGATTAAAAAACCCAGACCAAAACACAAAAAGTTAACACTGTCAGTGACTGAGCAATGAACCATGAAAAGGAGGTCAAGGTCAAATAAAACTTGTGCGAATGACATATAGATCATAAAATATCTCCATACATCAAATATAGTTGACCTATGGCTTATAGAACTAGAAAAACAGACCAAAACTCAAAAACTTTACTTTGACCACTGAACCATGAAAATGAGGTAAAGGTCAGATGACATCTACCAGTTGGACAGGTACACCTTACAATCATTCCATACATCACATATAGTAAACCTATTGGATACAGTATAAGAAAAACAGACCAAAACACAAAAGCTTAACTATAACCACTGAACCATGAAAATGAGGTCAAGGTCAGATGACATCTGCCAGTTGGACAGGTACACCTTACAATCATTCTGTACACCACATATAGTGCACCTATTGGATACAGTATAAGAAAAACAGACCAAAACACAAAAACTTAACTATTACCATTGAACCATGAAAATGAGGTCAAGGTCAGATGACACCTGCCAGTTGGACATGTACACTTTACAGTCCTTCCATACACCGAATATAAAAGACCTATTGCTTTTAGTATCTGAGTTATGGACTTGACCACCAAAACTTAACCTTGTTCACTGATCCATGAAATGAGGTCGAGGTCAAGTGAAAACTGTCTGACGGGCATGAGGAAACTGTCTGAGGGGCATGAGGACCTTGCAAGGTACGCACACACCAAATATAGTTATCCTATTACTTATAATAAGAGAGAATTTAATATTACAGAAAATCTTAACTTTTTTTTCAAGTAGTCACTGAACCATGAAAATGAGGTCAAGGTCATTGAACATGTGACTTACGGAAACTTCGTAACATGAGGCATCTATATACAAAGTATGAAGCTTCCAGGTCTTACACCTTCTAAAATATAAAGCTTTTAAGAAGTGAGCTAACACCGCCGCCGCTGCCGCCAACGGATCACTATCCCTATGTCGAGCTTTCTGCAACTAAAGTTGCAGGCTCGACAAAAACTAATTGTTCAAATTTTTTTCTCCTAGAGGTGGAAATAAGTTTTACCATTAAAAGTGCAATGATATGCCTATCACATGCATATCTATTGAAAGTGTTGCAGAAGAACTTAGGAATATTGTAGGCAGCTTTAAATCAGCAGCAGAATTTCTTTAAAGAGAAACAGTTTGTGTTTTACATATGACATACAGTGAAGGCATAAAATTTGATGGTTATTGTTACTTTTGTTAAAATAGACCATGCATTGGTATCCAAATACCATATCACCATCATCTCAACCTAGAACTATTTATAAACTATCAAAATACCATATCACCATCATCTCAACCTAGAACTATTTATAAACTATCAAAATACCATATCACCATCATCTCAACCTAGAACTATTTATAAACTTAAACACCATATCACCATCATCTCAACCTAGAACTATTTATAAACTATCAAAATACCATATCACCATCATCTCAACCGAGAACTATTTATAAACTATCAAAATACCATATCACCATTATCTCAACCTAGAACTATTTATAAACTTAAACACCATATCACCATCATCTCAACCTAGAACTATTTATAAACTACCAAAATACCATATCACCATCATCTCAACCTAGAACTATTTATAAACTATCAAAATACCATATCACCATCATCTCAACCTAGAACTATTTATAAACTTAAACACCATATCACCATCATCTCAACCTAGAACTATTTATAAACTATCAAAATACCATATAACCATCATCTCAACCTAGAACTATTTATAAACTTAAACACCATATCACCATCATCTCAACCTAGAACTATTTATAAACTATCAAAATACCATATCACCATCATCTCAACCTAGAACTATTTATAAACTTAAACACCATATCACCATCATCTCAACCTAGAACTATTTATAAACTATCAAAATACCATATCACCATCATCTCAACCTAGAACTTTTTATAAACTATCAAAATACCATATCACCATCATCTCAACCTAGAACTATTTATAAACTTAAACACCATATCACCATCATCTCAACCTAGAACTATTTATAAACTATCAAAATACCATATCACCATCATCTCAACCTAGAACTATTTATAAACTATCAAAATACCATATCACCATCATCTCAACCTAGAAATATTTATAAACTATCAAAATACCATATCACCATCATCTCAACCTAGAACTATTTATAAACTTAAACACCATATCACCATCATCTCAACCTAGAACTATTTATAAACTATCAAAATACCATATCACCATCATCTCAACCTAGAACTCAGACTACACGAAATACGTCGGACCGTCGGACAAATCCGGTGAATAATGGATCGGTCTGGTAAAATTTTGTTGAATTCCGGTCCGAATGTCCGGTGTTTTTTTTCATGGAACATTCTAGCAAAATTGCCAAACGATCTCAAATTCATTTTCATCTTTATTATTCATCACAGCGACGTTTATTTTGTTCAACCGCTAGCTTTATGCCGAACATCGACAACCAGTAATGTGTAAATCCGGGTAAAAACATATCTGACTGTCAAAAACAACAATGGATGCCATCATTGGCACAACCGGAAATGTAAATAAAACCGGATCAGATTCTGGGAACGGATAAGGATAATTCCGGGTTTGCCGATTTAAATAGAATACATGAATAAAAATCCAAGCAGATCACAAAATTTAGCTATGAAAGATAACCACAAGAATTGAAAACCAAAAGATATATGAAAAAGAAAGAAGAAACAGGAAATAATATTTTATACAGAAACTCTAAATTATGTTTAGTTCACAAACATTGTCAAAATCCAATAAAATGGGACATTACTCTTCACTGAAATGCATTCAAGCAATTGTGCACAATATCCCCTCTTGTTACATCATTTTGTTTTAATTTGTGCATTTTGGGGAGGAGTAGGGCACAACAAAGTCATATGGTTGTTGTTTTTTGTCGGATAATATACAATTAGATGTAAAAAAATTGGTCTGGTAAAATTTCATTCGGTCTGGTAAAGCTAGGATGCTTACCAGACCGAATGTCCTGTAAAAATAAAATTCATTCGCGTAGACTGAGAACTATTTATAAACTATCAAAATACCATATCACCATCATCTCAACCTAGAACTATTTATAAACTTAAACACCATATCACCATCATCTCAACCTAGAACTATTTATAAACTATCAAAATACCATATCACCATCATCTCAACCTAGAACTATTTATAAACTATCAAAATACCATATCACCATCATCTCAACCTAGAACTATTTATAAACTATTTATAAACTTAAACCTGTTCGCTCTAGATGGCTACATTTATTCTTTGAACATATAGCTCTAACCCCTGTCAATTAATTTCTTTTAATGATATTTCTATATTGCTAAAACATTTTTTTTTCTTGCAGAATGTACTTATGCATGTCCAACAATGTACATATTTTACTTACTAAAGCTGGCCTGTCTAGCTTCAAAATATTCCATATATTGCTTCTGATCCATTCCTCTTGTTCTTAATTCTGCTCTCTGTAAAAGATATTTGTGATATACAGATCATAATCCTACATGTGTGGGTATGACATAAATGATTTTGTCTGTTAGACACAGATGTCCCTGTTGTTCATATGCAAGAGTCAATATACGTTCTACATCCTATTGACCTTTTGAGTTCTTTGAAACTTAATGACATTTGTTTCTATATAAGTTGATTGTGCAAAACAAGATATTTGTAAAGGACATTTACATTTAAAAAGTAAAACTTATGCCACCCAAATTCCAACTTAATCTGTATTTGGGTGTTATAAGCATTGTGCATATTTGATTGTGGCAGGGTAAAGGTACAGTCAAGAAACAGATCTGTGTTGGGTGTTATAAGCATTGTGCATATTTGATTGTGGCAGGGTAAAGGTACAGTCAAGAAACAGATCTGTGTTGGGTGTTATAAGCATTGTGCATATTTGATTGTGGCAGGGTAAAGGTACAGTCAAGAAACAGATCTGTGTTGGGTGTTATAAGCATTGTGCATATTTGATTGTGGCAGGGTAAAGGTACAGTCAAGAAACAGATCTGTGTTGGGTGTTATAAGCATTGTGCATATTTGATTGTGGCAGGGTAAAGGTACAGTCAAGAAACAGATCTGTGTTGGGTGTTATAAGCATTGTGCATATTTGATTGTGGCAGGGTAAAGGTACAGTCAAGAAACAGATCTGTGTTGGGTGTTATAAGCATTGTGCATATTTGATTGTGGCAGGGTAAAGGTACAGTCAAGAAACAGCAAATGCATCAATTTTATGTAAATTTATAAATACTCAATGTAACAGTATCATACCAGCAATCTTTCATGTTTTATTTCATCTTTTTCATCGATATCTTCAAACAAGCTGATCAGTTCTCCTGAAAATACACAACGATCATTTGAAATATGCATGCCAAAAAACAAGATTTTTTGGTATGCCATAGCAAAATTATCCTTTTTCATTTATAAGAGCAACATCATTGAAACAAAAATTCCAGTTGTGAAATACTTATTCCAAAAATCTGACTCAAAATACATAGATGGCTATGCTTTATATCAGCAGACATTACAAAAAATAAATGCATCCATACAAATTTAATGAAAAGTCAACCTTAGTTCAAAGACATATTCTGTCAGATAATAGGTCAAGTCCTCTCATCGAAAATTTTTCTCCATGATCCTTTATTTTTACCTATTTTTGCCCCTGTATTTATATGAGTGAACTATCATTTTTTTATTACTTTGTTTGGACCAAACAAATTTAGTTGCATTGGAAACCAAGCAGTGGACACTTGAACAGTTAAGACATAACTCATATAAAATTAACAAATATGCGATTGCTGCCATCTTTCATTGACATCTCAGATATAGTGAAGATTTAACTCTTATCACAGAGATAGGTCTCACCTTTTTGTAATTTTGATTATGCAAATGTTGAAATCAAAATAGCAATACTTTAACATCTTACACAAGTTACGCAAATATTGAAAGTCAATGTCAGAATAATGACTGAGTTACATGGCTAAACAATCTCCATGTAAATGAGATGTCCCAATGCTAATACAACTGCATACCAAATACCATTGACTTATTATAAGTCATTCCCAAATCTAAATACAAAAATTAACTTGTAAACTATGTAAAAGTTTTAAAGTCAATGAAGCATGAAAAGGGGGTGGGGCTATATAATCTCTATGGAAACAATACTTGCAAATGTTAATAAATGTGCATACCAAATATCATTGATTTAACATTAGCAGTTCATCTTAAACTAATCTAATGACAAACTAATACAATGTAAACTAAGATAAGTTTCAAAGTCATTAGACTGTGACTGAGGGGCGAGGCCAAATATTCTCCATGGAAACTAGATATCATTGAGATGGGAGCCATCTCTGTGGGCCCCGCTGTGAATAATGTGCATTAAAAAATTGTATCTTTACCATAGGACATGGGTTTGTCAACTGAAATCAAAGTTTTTGACCTTGACCTTTGACCTATGAAGTTGTAAATAAATTATGACACACCCTTTGGTGTTGGTTTATAAACATGTCAAGTATAAACTTTGAAATGATAAAGGTTCTCAAGATATAGAGCGGACATGATCTTTACCATAGGACATGGGGTTGTCAACTGAAACCAGTTTTTGACCTTGACCTTTGACCTAGGAAGTTGCACATAAATTATGACACACCCTTTGGTGTTGGTTTATATACATGTCAAGTATAAACTTTGAAATGATAACGGTTCTCAAGATATAGAGCGGACACAATCTTTACCATAGGACATGGGGTTGTCAACTGAAACCAAAGTTTTTGACCTTGAACTATGCCCTAGGCAGTCGTTCATAAATTATGACACACCCTCTGGTGTTGGTTCATATACATGTCAAGTATAAACTTTGAAATCATAACGGTTCTCAAGATATAGAGCGGACACGATCTTCACCACAGGACACAGGGTTGTCAACTGAAACCAAAGTTTTTTGACCTTGACCTTTGACCTAGGAAGTTATACATACATCATGACACGCCCTCTGGTGGTGGTTAATAAACATGTAAAGTATAAAGTATGAAATCATAATGGTTCTCTAGATATGGAGCGGACACAAAGTGTTACGGACGGACGGACGGACAGACTGATCACTATAGGGGACCGCCTTTGGCGGGACCCTAATGAGATGTGTCAATGCTTATACAACTGAATACCAATTAACATTGGCCTATCACTAATGGTTCCCCTTGAACTGACGTAATCACAAACTAATACATGATAACTTACAAAAATTTTCAAAGTCAATAGACCATGAGTAAGGGGGCAGAGCCAAATTATCTCCATGGAAATGAGATATGCCAATGCTTATACAACTGCTTACCAAATATCATTGACCTACCACTTGTGATTCCCCATAAACTGACCTCATCACAAACTAACACATTGTTGACGTTGCCTTCGCCAACACCAGAAACAGCATACCTAATACATGTAAAATAATCAAAAGATTTAAGTCAATAGACCATGACTGAGGGGGCAGGGACAAATAATCACCATGGAAATGAGATGTGCCAATGTTTATACAACTGCATACCAAATATGATTGACCTACCCTTGTGGTTCACCATAAACTAGACTAATCACAAACTAATACATTGTTGACGTCGCTGTCGCCAACACCAGAAACAGCATACCTATGTCTCGCTTTTGACTCTGTCAAGCCAAGACAAAAATAGATGCGCTAAACAAGGTTAAAATTTAGGATTCATTCCTTTTATATGTCAATCTTCACTAGATCTAATGAGCTATGCATCTTAAAATTACTATCCCTAATTAGTTGTTGTAAGCTGATAAACTTGATACTGATACTGGTTAAGGAGCTTGATATAAAGGAGTTAGGATGGATGCGTATGACAATACATTGTAGCTATACAAAAAGATAATGGTCCATTGCGAAACAAATAGGTCCACCTTGGAGGTACAAAGGACCCTTTAATACAATGTCCATCTATTTAGTGATTTAAAGTCAGTCTTTGAAAGCTATCCGTTAATCTATTCATTAAGAATAACCACAAACGTGTTTTCTCAAGTAAATATTTAACATTAACAAAAAATCTCCATATATAATTGGCAAACGGGTTTATTCAAACATATATTCTATAACATCCAATATACAATGCTAAAACATCTAAATCTAAAACCATTTGAAAATACAGATATATATATTATTGATAGCTCTCAGTCCATTAAGTTTTTGTTTATAAGCTATTGTAATATTTTTTGACATTTCATCTATAGTAGATGGGATGGTGTAAATGTATTATGAATATACTAGTGTAATTAGCTGTGGTTACTCCTTAAAATTAACCCTTCTAGAAACCTTAGAACTCAGGAGATATAGTTTTATTGCTGATTCTACATTTCTGGGAAGGGCAACCTTTAAGAAGTGTAAAATAAAAAAAACAATTATGTCATTGTCAATTTAAAATGATAAAATTATATCAACAAATAGTGACACCCATGTTTTACAACAGCACAGAGTGTATCAACCTATAAAATATATTAGATTGCTTTTCATTGATTGCCACAGATAATTACATCAAAAATATAAAATTAAAAATCCATATCATAATAATGTTGCATTTCAGCACTTGCTTCAGAAGTTTTAAAAGGATTTTAATCACTGAAAAATGCAAACATTTTTTTCTCTCTATAATTACACAATGATGATGGAGTAAAAAATCTTAAGGAAGTATAGTTGGTCTTTTTGGGATCTTAGCGTGACGCAGGATTGCCAATTTTTTGTAAGCTTGACAGTCAAATTATTGTGCCCTGAAAACAGGATAAGAAGTTTAGCGGGACACAGGAAATTACAATATGAGAAATGCTTACATACATGGTGTAAATGGGATCTGACAAAGAGTAAGCAGGATCCAGGATCAGAACCCCCCAATGAGACCCTCTGTATAGTTCCCTATAATTGCTTACATCCGTTTCATCTGAACTTTGGTTGGAGTTTTCTCATTGGCAATCATATCACATTTTCTTATTCTTATATTAAACATGATGACAATGAAAAAATAAAACACAATATCTGGTTTAAATTAACCTTGAATACCTGAAGACTAACGTAACGGTACCCAAATTGCACCTATTTATCAAAAATAGCAGAGAAAATCTAACAAGATTTCCTAGAGACTAAAAAAATGGTATTTTTAGAATTTGATACTATGCACGTCTTTCAACATAGGTAAAAATATTTAGATATACACAAAACGTTCACAATATTTATCAACAGATGAAGTGTTTACTGAAAAAGCAAAATGTACTGAAACGTCATCTTTTTAAAATTAACAAATACAATACATTTCAAGTATCCATTTCTTAAAAAATGAAGAGTAAGCATGGACAAATATCCAATTGTTCAAAATATTTGAAAAAAAATAATCAAAAGCTCTGTTATTCGACTTTTGACGATGCGAATTTAAGCATGGATGCAATTTGGGTACTCCTCATTACAGAATCTGGGATAGTTTGGAGGTAAGTTCAGACCAATTTTTCTATGATTCCTTATGGATTGAAAATCAAACTGGTGTACCTTTATAATAAAGAAGGATACGGCTACAAAATGAACACAAAATGGAAATTTTTGTCTTGATCATAAAAAAACTTAGTTAAAAAAACTGTCAAAATAGGTGCAATTTGGGTACCGTTACGTTAGATTCAATTAATAATTTTCCCTTAAATATAAATGAACCATCCTGTTCTGTTTCCCATGCAATATTCTAAACTTTTCGGGTATATGATATAACTTAACTGTATACCTGGGTCGTATAGATTTTAGACCTGTATTAAAATTCTTTGTGGTTATAAGATTTACCCTTACTTGTACCCTGTCTACACAACCAGCCTTGTTCCTTATGGAGTTTATGCAAATCCCTCAGTTTTGTTTTTACATTGAAATGCATCATCTTAATAGATTTATGAAATTTGACTATGATCAGTAAACAGTACATTGCCTCTAATTTAGTAACAATGAGGAAAATTGTAGTGAGCTTCTGCAGCAAAACTGGCACTTCCTGTTGATCATATTCTTGTCACTATATTGAAGAGCTACTCATCTTTTATCAGGACAATAGGTTCTTTAAGATTCAAGAAATCTACTTGTATCATTCCTTGGCCCCCTTATAATGATTAATTTATGATTGAGTTTAATTTTCCCTTATGACTTGAAACAATTTAAAAAGGTGTGACTGTCTACATGTTTTGTTTAATAATGCAGGCACAAACAGAAATGTGCCTCGTGAAACTTTTCACCCAACAGAATAACGGGATGAATTTCTAAATAAGTACAATACTAATTTTGTCATTGAAACCCAGTAATGAAAACGTACCTGTCTGATCTATTGATGATAAGAAATCATGACACATTCTACTTCTCTTCTTAGCAGATGGAGGCTTGTCTTAAATAAAATATAAAATTATATTAGGCCAAGAACTTTTTTTGAACTTAGTACCATAATCAGGACACAGGGATAAAGTATAAATTAAAAGAGCCATGATATGATCATAATATTAAAACTTTCTCTTGGAACATAATTTTGACTAAACCCTAATGACATTGCAGGTTTTTCAAGATTACAGCATAAAATACAACATTAGATAAAAAGGGTTAAAAAAAACAAGTGTTATTCAAGTGATGCATTTTAAAAAACCAACCTCCAGAATAACACTTGGAGAACAATGTTCCATGAATGTCTCATTTACCACTTACTTTTTTCCATTTCACTTTACAAACTTTCATATAATTTCAATGATAGTAGAGAATGACACTTGTAAGTGTAGTTAATCACTAACCAAAGGAGCTAAGGTATTTTCATGAATTTAATAAAGGCACGTCTTATAAAAATTATCTTTCATTTCAAATATTTACTATTGGGGTGTATAACGACCTTGACAATCAGTTAGGGTCGCTAACTCTGTATGATTATCTTAGTTTCCTAGAACCTTACCCTTTTCTATGAAATCGATAAAGAAATTAAGAATCTGTGATCACCTTAAAGTACTTATAACAATTCTCATAGGACTTTATGACACTAAATGACTGATAAACATTCAATAAAATTACACAATTCTTGGTAAATCTGATAAAAAACGGAAAATAATTTTTTTTATTTCGATCTTAAACTAATTGAACCTGCTGTAGTGGAATCATAAGGAGATGTAAAATAAGTATAATGATTCTATTATTGTTCTATATAACATGTCTTGGGACCTAATAATAAAGAAATTATCAACCATGGATTTCCTGGAAATACAAACCGTATGTAATAATCAGGTCAACTGTTGTTTTATCTTTTGTTCAGCGATTTGATTGAAAGTGTTTTTTCTCTATCTATATATATAATTGTTTATTGAAAATTATGTCCAATTATCATTGGTTTCATCTAATCAAACTGTTCAACTGGACGAAGATTTTACCGAACTACTGTTACAGTAGAAGAAACACAGTCAAGGTAAAGTATGGTAACTTTAAGTAATATGACAACTGAAACAATCCTATTTGAAAAGAATGAAATTTATTCTGCAAGCAGTCACTCCATTTATAGTGTGATAATTAACAGAAACATCTTGACATTTATATATAACTGGCAACAATCATAAGAGACTCATTTCTATCAAATTTAAGAAGAGTTATGGAATATGTTTTTAGATAAGTGCTAGCTGGGTGTGAGTTTGCCTGTGTCAGCTTTTTACAACCTTTTTGCCAGAATCTAAT
Source organism: Mytilus edulis (assembly GCF_963676685.1). NCBI lineage: Eukaryota > Metazoa > Mollusca > Bivalvia > Mytilida > Mytilidae > Mytilus > Mytilus edulis. The sequence continues at coordinate 24,263,436 of NC_092353.1, read as the reverse complement.
TAATACCAAATAGCAAAATGTATGATTTTCTTAAAAGGTCCCATGCAACTATGCTGTATTTTTTTTTTTTTTTTTTCATTCAATTTTTTATTGATTTTGTTTTTAATCTAAACACCCACCTTTTGTTTCATTAATAGTAACATCAATACTTTTTTATGGTTTATGGGAGCAACATAGGAACTTTTGAAACTTCTTTTTAAGACTTTACACTCAGAATGATTTTGGACAAGCTTGATTCCATTTAATTATGTTCTTCAACATTTTTATTAATTTCTTGGCAAAATGAAGATTTGAGAGCAAATGCAATGTAATTTCTGATAAAATTTATGTTTCCATGGGGCATAACTCTTAGAAATAAAAGAGGAATGTGTCTTTTGATAAACATGGCTTGCTCAAGCTTTGCAACCAAAAAAGGACGACCAGAATGACAGAAAGATGCAAATACAAAGGACAGACAATCAAGGGTAAAATTTATGCCTCTGTCCCATACAGCAGGGGTATAAAAAGCCTCACTTTTAACTTATTCAGTATAGTTAGTTAAATAATTCTATCTAAAACACAATATGTAACATATAGGAATTTTCAATTTCTTCCTACAAGAATGAAACAATCAATCATGCAACTTAATTTTTCTGTATGTATTTAACTTAATATTATTTTAAGAACTGCATCAAGAGTTTTAAATTTCAGACGCCAGTAACAACAATTTAATATAAATTATTAATTCAAAGTAACAGGATACATCTGTCAAATGATATTCCATAGCAGTCTCAAATTTCTAGTAATAAATATTTATATGATCTAAATTTTATTTTAACTTCCAAGAACATTTTTATCACAAATGAAATCAGGTTGGTTTTTATAATTCTTTTTAGTTCATAATACACAAAATTTAGATTTCAGCTGTATAACTGTAACCATTTCAAATTATAACAATCAATTCCAATGACATTTTTTTAAAACTCTTTCTTAAAAATTTAAAAGTGTTTAAAAAAAACCAACATGAACACAACAGATACCATTCATCCTAAAACATGGACATACATGTTACAACAATATTAAGAGTTGTGCTTGTCATTCATATCTAATTAGGAACATTATCTCCACTGTTAATTTTTGATTTTTTTTGCATATTTGTCTATGGAATTTCTCTTAGTTATCAAGGTAGAACATTTTCATTTTTATAATATAAAAAAGATGAGGTGTGATTGTCCATGAGACAACTATCCACCAGAGACCAAATGACACAGAAATTAACAAATATAGGTCACCATACGTCCTTCAACAATGACCAAATCCCATACAAGTATTCTTCATATACATAGAGGCATGTTCAATTTTCAAATAACTAAATGGCCAGGTAATCACTAACTTATTCTGTAGAAAAGTTAAGTTCATTTTCTTACTATAACAACTGCTGAGTTTTATAGATTTTGACATTTCTCTTTTTTAAATCACAATGTGCCTGTAACTTAGCTTCACTCTGCTCTGAGTGTAGTTTTCTGTTTCACAGAAGTATAAAGTCATCATGGTACTTGTGAAACTGGAGATATTACAATGTTTATCCATACCTGGGGTTTCTGGACTTTCTTCTTCTTCTCCACCTTTCAATGCTATAGCCTTTAGATCTTTCAGTCCCATATACTGAAGAAATCTTTTCAGTTTTATCTGTAATGTTTACAATTATGAAGTTCTTTCCAATTTCAAAGCAACATATTTTATCTAATCTAAAATCTTGATATTTTAAACTAAGATAAAAGACAGGTTATTATTTTTAGAAGCAAATCAAATATTTTATTGTTAAAAGACCATAACTGGCATAATTTGTACTATAAAACAAAATACTCTGATAAAACTAAGACCTTTAAATTAGGTTGACTGTCTATTTTGTTTGTATTGTGTTGTTGGGTTGCTGTTTCATTGAAGTTTGCATATTATCCTATACCTACTTTCATGAAATCAGGTACCTGCATTTAACATGCTGATAGAATTATTATCATGAAGCAATTTCTAAAATCATCTTTATATTTCTCACAATTGTGTTCATTTTTCAACCACTATCTTAACTCTTCCAAAGCATCCAGATCAAGGGTTTCATATTCCTCAGTTTTTAGTTTTCTACGTTGTGCTTTATCAAATCTTGTCTTTCATTTTTTTTTTTTCATTTTTTTTGCCATGGCCTTGCTTCTTTGTTTTTGGTAGAATTTGCCTCTCTTTTAATACTATTCAATCATTTCTAAATTTACAGGTTAATACCTTATCTTTCCTTAATAAAAACAAAAACTCTTCTAATCCTATAAATCTGGCATTCCTCATAATGGCTACATCCATTGCTTGATACAACTGTAAATACAATATATCTGTTAGTGATGTTTGTCATAATTACTGACATTTATATGTACTGTGAATTCATTATTATTTGTTGGCTACCAGTGTTCGTGGATTTCGTGGGTACTGCCATGATGAACCATCAAATTGAATGTACAACGAATAACAAATGTTCCTTAGGCTTGAATGTAGAATTCAACAAAACCATGAATTAGATATCCAGGGACATACAGACTTTGCTCAATCCACGAAAAATAGTACACATGAAAATACAGGGGTGGATCCAGTCATTTTAAAAAGGGGGTTCCCAACCAGAGTAAAGGGGGCTTTCAACTATATGCTCCCATTCAAATGCATTGATCGGTCCAAAAAAAGGAGGGGTTCCAACCCCCGGAACCCCCCCCCCCCCCCCTCTGGATTCGCCACTGAAAATAAATGTATGTTCAATTCTTCATTTTATACCATTCGACCAATATCATGAATGGATTGTGAAATGTCAGATTAACTCTTTCCATTCAATTCCAAAAAGATTGAACTTATTTGGTAATTTTTCAGTGAGACTGTCATCTAGATTTGAGAACCTTGAATGTTGAAAAAAACACTAATGAGAATAACATGATCCTTGTTATAATGTCAATAATACTCATTAGTTTCAGGATTTAGGATTGTCAATATCAGTGGTCAGAGATTCTTACTAACAAGAGTACACTGATTACCAATCATAATTCTTTAATTGTTGTACTTTAATATTAAAAGTAGCCAAATTGTTTTGAATATCATAACCCCTCAGGAATATTTATTAAAGTAGGGAGGCCAACAACATAACTTTATTGGCGCTTTGAATTTGAATAAAAAGTGATATATATCTTTTAGCTATCAATTTTCAGATGCATAGAAGTCATTTGTTTATCAGTTACAAAATTTTCAAATTAAGCTTATAGCCTGGTGCACTAATCTTAATTGCCTTGTTTTTCAAGTCATCCTGCAGCATTCACTATCTAACATGTCTACAATTGTTTTCAAAACATGTTGAAGAACTGATTCAATTATTATTTTGGGTAGAGCATTTGGGTGGAATCAGAAAAAATGAAGATTTTAAAATATTGGGGCATATTGTTTCCCCCATTATATTTAGAAAAGTAAATTAAATGTCAAACCAACAAGTTCAATACCAGCTAACTTGCAGCCAAATTTCATTTAGATATCTTGTACCAGCCAAAAGTTTTATTAAAAAAACATGTCAAATTTGTCAGGAGTGTGACGCTTTTTGTGTGACAGGATTTTTTTTTAATAATTTACATGTTGAGTAAAAATTATTATGATGAATGCATGTATATGAAGATGGTTTATAATCATTCTTCAATACTAGGTTTTGTAGATTATAGATTGGTATTATCATTGCACAAATATTATGTAAATAAATATACATTGTGAAAAGGTATGTACCAAAAATTAATATTGGCAAAATTTGATAATTTCTAAATTAAAGTGTTATGGTTGTATTTTAAAGGAGTATTTGTGTGTAAAACTGGTAAGTATTTATTGTATACATGTATAAGCTATCCATAAAAGGCTATACAGACATCCTGAGGTGCATAATTCACATATTGGATTAACTTCTATACAAGCACCCAAAAATGTCAGGAGTGTGACAACTGTCTTTAAACATGTACCAAAGAATACATAGGACTTAAATATGTTCTTCTTCTTTATTTTTCAGTAGTGGCTATTCCAAAGAGAAGAAAAAAATTTATTACAACTGTGATATGTTTATATCATAGATGTGGGAGTGCATTATATATGTCAGGAGTGTGACGCTTTTTTTAAGGCATTTTCTGTCAATTCATAATTTCACAAGGACAAGTTCAACAGGTTTCTTTGTGTTAGAAATGTTAAAACAAAGTTATATTCCTATCATTTACCTCTTAAATGTGTTATTTATCATGATTGTTTTGACACAATAAGTTTTAATTAGTCATTTTTCTATTTTTTGTGCACAGTAATGCAAATTTATCAAAAGAAATAAGTGTGTACAACTATAAAATCATATAGGAAAGTGAGCAAATGAATTTTGTACAAAATAGAACAATCATTTTGAATTTAAATGGTATATTTAAAGATGTTTCAAGGATTAACCATTCAGATGTAATTTGTCACACTCCTGACATGAATTTAACAATTTAAGAAAAATATGAAAATTAGCTTTATTTTTAGGACAGATAGTTGAAAGACAGCTAGTAATTTAGAAACTTTTGGTAAATCTTCCATTCCTTAAAACATCCACTAGACTTGCTGACATAAGCCAGGCAAAATTATCTGGAAGAAATGATTCAAAGAAAGAGACTTGGAAAGAGAAAACCCGCAAATATTGCCTGAATATAAAATTAAAAAATTATCAGAGGAAGTTGGACAATCTTAAACAAAATAAAAAACTACAAAACCATGCTAACAAAAAAAGGCTTAAAGAAAGAAGAACTTTGAATTCCAAATTTGATAAACAATATAAAGAAAAACAAAGGCAGTAGCAGAAAAACAGTAGAAAAAAAGGAAGAAAGATAAAAAGAAGTTGGGTTGAATAAGGACTTAGAATCGAACAAAAACAGCTCAAAAATTCAAATGAGAACAGATCTGTAACTGTGTCAGATTCCAGATCTACAGTGAGAAAACCTGCACAACACATAAGAAAACAACTGCCACAAAACCCAAATGCTTGGACGAGTTCTTTGAAACACATCATAAAAAATGCTACACCCAGAAGGGCCTTCTAGAAGGGATCATTTATAAGCATTTTTGTTTTGTGGCAATTGTTTTCTTGTTTGTTGTGCAGGTTTTCTCACTGAGATCTGGAATCTGACACAGTCACAGATCTGTTCTCATTTTAATTTTTGAGCTGTTTTTGTTCGATTCTAAGTCCTTATTCAACCCAACTTCTTTTTTATCTTTCTTCCTTTTTTTCTACTGTTTCTCTGCCACTGCCTTTGTTTTTCTTTATATTGTTTATAAAATTTGGAATTTGAAGTTCTTCTTTCTTTAAGCTTTTTTTTGTTAGCTTGGTTTTATAGGTTTTTATTTTAAGATGGTCCAACTTCCGCTGATCAATTTTTAATTTCAGATTCAGCCAGTATTTGCGAGTTCTCTCATTCGAAGTCTCTTTCTTTGAATCATTTCTTCTAGAAAATTTTGCCCTGCTTATTTCAGCAAATCTGGTAGATGTTTTAAGGAATGGAAGGTTTACCAAAAGTTTCTTCATTTTACTAGCTGTCTTTCAATTATCTGTCCTAAAAATAAAGCTAATTTTCATATTTTTCTTAAATTGTTAAATTCATGTCAGGAGTGTGACGAATTAAATCTGAATGGTTAATCCTTGAAACATCTTTAAATATACCATTTTAAATCAAAATAATTGTTCTATTTTGTACAAAATTCATTTCCTCACTTTCCTATATGATATTATAGTTGTACACACTTATTTCCTTTGATAAATTTGCATTACTCAGTGCACAAAAAATAGAAAAATGACTAATTAAAACTGATTGTGCCAAAACAATCATGATAAATAACACATTTAAGAGGTAAATGATATGAATATTACTTGGTTTTAACATTTCTTACACAAAGAAACTTGTGGAACTTGTTCTTGTGAAATTATGAATTAACAGAAAATGCCTTAAAAAAGCGTCACACTCCTGACATATATAATGCACTCCCACATCTATGATATAAACATATCACAGTGGTAATGATTTTTTTTCTTCTCTTTGGAATAGCCACTTCTGAAAAATAAAAAAAATAAAACATTTAAGTCCTTTGTATTCTTTGGTAGATGTTTAAAGACAGTTGTCACACTCCTGACATTTTGGGGTGCCTCTCTTTGTGTTTTTTTTAAATGGTCCTAAAAAGAAAGTCCTGTTCTATGGGTAAAGATATCAGAAATTGAAATCAATGATATAGCAATGTGTTTAGTGATTTTTTGTGAAAGTTTAAAGCATTTTTCAATCTTTATAAAATATGTCAGGAGTGTGACAAAATACTGAAAATAGAAGGCTTTTTCTACATACAATTACATTAAAACGGTACAATGAAATGACATTTTGTTTTTTGCAAATGATCACAAAATCTCAGGGCTTTCAAAGTTTACTATTGTAACTGAAATATATTAAGATTCTTTTTATTGGCAAAAACTTCAATCACTAGTTACTATTATTTTTTTCAAATTAAGCTATTCAATTTGATTGTTATTATATGATTTAGCAGAAAAGATGGAAATTTTGGTTTTAAAATTTTCCTTTTTATATTGACTTTCATTTGGAAAAGGTCTGAGCAATGTTTTCTTGACTGTTTTATTACCAAACTTGTTTTTAAGTAGTATGGTTTCTGTTAAATATTTTTGAGATGTATGCTATTAAAATTTAAGATTATTCAATGTGTCTGTTTCGTTGGGCCTGAAACTTTGGAATTATAAAATTTAAAGTATTGGTAATAGGGCAAGACAAAAAGAAATACAAAATATTAAGTTTGAAATTGGCCCCCCCCATGTCACACTTTTGCTTCATTTTTTCTGATTCCACCCATTTGATAAATCATTAGTTTTTAACCAACAGTTATAACTTGTTTCCTTATATAGGTATTAGTAATAGTACATTTGGATCCTACGTTTCAAATAATGTACTATTTCTTTCTCCTTATAAAGATAAGGAAATGGGGTAGGACTGACAATGAAACAACTTTTCACATTTATACAAAGAAAGGGGATGTACACAACCAAAAATTCATCAATATGTAGGAAGTAATATATCTGTCAAAATAAAAACCATAATTTTTTAAAGAATTTAAATAGTTTCAGATTCTTAATTTTTTGCTTACATAAATGGCTCTTATCGTAACTTCTTCAATATGGAGGATTGGTCAAATGTAATCAAAGTGCTGGGTAGCACCTGTGGAAAGATTGGAAGAGTAGTTTGAATAATTTCATATTAAGGTATGGTGGTGACAAAAGAACATTAATAAAACAGTATTGCTGAAAATTGAATAAACAGCAGGATTCTGACAAGAATAAAAGTGCTTTTCCAGTATGAAGATAAAATGAGCTCAAATTAAATAATATGGGTCTCTTAATTTGCACATTTTATTTAAACTGCAGTTTATATCTTTTCCAAATAATGTTGTCTGTTTTGAAAATGTTTAAAAAAAAAAAAAAAAATGCGAATCATAAATTCTTCTAGTAATTACCAATTCCTTGTAAGACATATGTTCTAGACCAACAGCTAAGAACTTTAAAGTGTCAACAAATATAATCTAAAAATGTTGTTTTGGGGCATTTTGTTAGTTGAAACATAGGTTATATGACATTGAAGATTAAAAGTTGTAGAGTGCCTTTTGATCAATTTATAAAGTATTTATTCGATCAGCACAGGGCATTGAAAATGTACTTTTTTACCGTAAACAAATTAAAACTTATTTTATTGAAATAATGCAGATTTTTCTTGATAGCAATAATATATATTCACTTCTTATAAAATTTCAAATGACTAAAGTAGACATAATGATTGATGGGGAATAAATTAATAAAAAATGGTTTGTTATAAATAAAAGTTTTAAAATTTTAAAACAGTTTCAAGCCAATTTCTGATAAATAAAAAAAGTGAACTAACCTAAATTGTTGATTTATTACAGATGATTATTGGAAAATTATCAAGTAAATTATAGGCCTAACTTTTTATATATTCATATTTATATTTATAATTACTTTTTTTTTTAACAATTGTGTTAATCCTTAATTCATCATTTATCTTTCAGACATAATTTACAGAATCACTTTGTGTAATGTAGATCAAAAGTAATAGTTAATAAATAAATCTATCATCCTTATGTATCAAACATCTAATATATACATTTGTGTATTCAATTATGAGGTCAAATATTTGTGTATTGAGATGTTAATTGGGTCTGTACAATTATGTAACACTGATGTTGATAAGTAATGTGGTCAATTTGATTGACGGTTTAGGAGGTGGGGCATAATGTAATTTAGGGTTCACCTTGTCCCTGATTGTTTGGTGATAATGACAGTTGTCAATCATACTAGTATTGTATCAATACTCAACTTAATCAAAATGCTTAAAAAGCCTGCACATCAACACACCTTAATTACATACATTCTTGAATGAACTGCTCCAAAAATATACCCATTTTTCACAGTTTATATGTGTATTATGTGCACATACATAAGAACTATGGGGAACTATATTTCAGTGTGAATACATGCAGTAATAGTAGCTAACCTGTCGTGTTGTTAGGGAGGCCAGTGCCTAAGGAAAGATTTAGAACAAGTTCCAATCTTTCCAAAAACAGAATGGCATCTTGTAAATCAAAGTGTTCATACATGAACAACACCAAAGATAGATCAATGCAATTACATGAAAGCAGACATTTCTCGGTTGGAAAAAATATAGATTCTAACAACACTGCATCGGGTGTGATACAAAATTTATCAACTCGAGAGGTAATTTTTCAAATTTAAAACATAATGCTTGCTGAGAGTTTTAAATATTCAATATTTAACTGTTGAGAGTGGACAAAAAATGTATAGCATAAGATCTGGTGGTGGAATCTATTTCTCTAATGATTCACTTTAGTTTAGACAATACTCCACACAATCTTCATCCTTCTTTTTGAATGACCTGCAAAAAGATTTGTTCTTTCTAAAGGACACTTGATCAAGCATGGTTACATTTTTTCATGATGTCACAATAGGAATTTCAGAGGAAAGTAATATATTTTGACGTCATAATCAAATTATGACCAATGAAGAACTGATATAAAAAAAAAAACACAAGTTGATTAAATGAAAATAATCAAAAAGTCAGGAAAGTAATTAATTAAGGAAGAATTAGAGAAGTCAGGGTAAATTACCAAAGAAATCATCTGTTGTTTGACAATCTCCTCTACCAGGACTGCTGTATCATACAATGGCTTCCTACAGTCTCCAAACCCATACCTAGAAGTAGACAAAATATATACAATGGCTTCCTACAGTCTCCAAACCTATACCTAGAAATATACAAAATATATACAATTCATTACAAGTAACATGGTTAAATGTATTTTGATTAATGTCCAGTGGGAAATATCTCATCATATTCAGGATAATATTGACCTTTTGTTAATTCTTAGCAATGACACAATTTGAAAGTTTAATTATGCTTTAAAACTTCTTAAATTAAATAAAACTTTGTTTGCATGACATTCAATTCTGTTCTGTTCAACATATATTTTTCAGTGAAAATAATTGTGAAGATACTATACAATTTGTATCCAGCTAATATGTTTGTTTTGTTTTTTTCTGTTTTTTTTTTTTCCTTTTCTAATTTGATAATAATAAAAAAAAAATTAAAGCACTCTCTTAACAAATGATTTTCTCTTTTTCTTCTCATTTCAAACTAAAATCTAACACCTAAAAAAGTTTGAGATAAAGTTCAATTCCAATGAAATACAATTCCTATTTTTATTAGAACATATGATATTCCAATGCCACATTTATAGTGTGATTTTTCTTTATTTGGCATGTTGCTTACACAGTGTTATATTCCTATTAAGAATTAATGAAGACAAATAATTGTCAAATGGAATCCTAGAAATAAAATTGTTGTGACATTTTTTTTTTTTTTATCTCAAAATGAAATATCATCAAGATAGGAATATTATAATTTAAGAAATTAAAAAAATATAAATTACAGTACATGCAATTAACCTTTTCAATGGTTTAATATGAACCTTTTGCTGACAAGAGGAAGGGAGGGTTGAGATTTCACAAAACAAAACCCACCCCGAATTTTGGTACATGTCCCAAGTCATGAGCCTCTGTTCTTTGTTAGTCTTGTATGTGTTTTAATTTTAGTTCATTTGTATATTCTGAGTTAGGAGTTTAGTATGACATCCATTTTAACGGAACTGGTACACATTTATGTGTAGGGGCCAGCTGAAGCCCACATACAGGTACTGAATTTTTAATTGCTGTGTTGAAGACCCATTTATGGCCTTTGGCTTTTTTCTTCTCTTTGGTCCAATTGTTGTCTCTTTGACACATTACCAATTTCCATTCTCAATCTTACTTAGAAACTTATGGCAAAACGATGTTTCATTCACATCTAATCATCTTATTTTGGATAATGAATGGCTAGCTTGCAAGAGAGATAAGATGAATGACTAGCTTGCAAGAGAGATAAGATGAATGTCATCAGTGGAGAAGTAAAGGGTAATTCATAATATCTGTTTAGGGGGTGGGGATAAGATTCTGTCTCTGCAGATATTAAGATACTTAAATACCAAAATATTCATATGAGCTTTTGTATGCTCTTTTTTATTTCTTCTCTTTCTCTTTTCCCTCAATTCTTTCTTATTTCTGTTTCTTCTTTTTTTCTTTACATCTTTCTTATATATACTTAAATATATTGATGATGACAAGGGAGACAAATCTTCCCCCAAACCAATGTATTACTATGGACCGGAGGAGTTGAAAATTGTACTATTAGTTCAGGTAGAATGGATTCAGTGTGGGCCAGGTAATAGTGTTGTATATTGTGTCACTTGTTTCAGAAGGCCATCTATAAGTACATGTAATTGGTCAATCTGTTAGCAAATAAATACACCACATCGATTGACATTTATGCTCAACTTTCTGGTATACTGTAATGGATATGAACAGAACACCCAGCAAAACATTTTGACTCAAAATTATGACAAAATACCATACCAGATCTGTCTATATACTATTAAACGAGAAGACCTCATTTTTTGTGTGGCTTCTCTTCTTTCCACAATACATTATTCATCATGCCCTTGTTTCCTATAGGTACCATGCATAGTTGCATTTGTCATCCATTCTTATGATTATTCAGTCTGGGTTATTTTGGGAGAAAAACAGAAAAAAAGACGTCCGGATATTGTTCCGTCATTGGACGTAATTTTAAGTCAGAATAGACTTACAGTTTGTGTTTTTTCTGTACACTTTGATACATGAATAAAGTGTATTTTCTATCTGCTATCATTTTCAAGTTTACTATCCATGACGGTCACAGAGTTTATTAAATGGAGAGGGTCTATGTAATATATCAATGACCGCAGTGGATTGATATTAATAAACTGAGAATTGATAGTAAAAAGCAAATACACTTTATTTATAGTAATGAATGTTCATTATGTACAGATAAACGCTAACATTATTGAAATTGATAGAAAAAAATGGGAATTTTTGGGGGGAAAGGAGGACCGGGCTTGAAAAACAATTGTCCTGTCCCAAAGTACCTAAGACTTTTAATACCTTTTCTGAAATCTCCAGTTATAAAATGTTTTACAAAAATTCTTTGGGTCACAAATTTTATAGAAAGAAAAAAAACAAATGGGAAAATTTTGGGAAAAAAGAGGAGGTGTAGAAAAACAATCGTCCTGTCCCCAAGTACCTATGACTTTTGTTACCTTTCCTGAATAGAAAACCAAAAAAAATGGGAATTTTGGAAAAACAGGAGGCGGATAGATTAAGTACAATTGTCCGGTCCCAAAGTACCTATGACTTTTGATACCTTTCATTATTATTTTTTTTACAAAAACTCATCTTTCAACACTTAACATACTTACAACCACGCTCTGAATACCCACGCCCGCGATTTCGCAGGTGTCATCTAGTATATTCTATACTGTACAATCCAAAAGGAAGCGAATTGAAGAATAATGCTTGGCTTTCATTGTACAGAATATATTATTTAAATGTCTCTATATCTGTGTTTGGCAATAGAGAAATGTCAAATTCTGATATAGGAGACGGGTAAAATTGACTTTTGATTTTTTTTTTCTGAATAAATGAGACTATTTGACATTTTAGCTCTTTATATTCGTAGCGCATGCACAAAGTGTCCCATTAGCATCATGGGGTCTTCTTTGAAATATTATCCTTATTTAACAAACATCAAAAGGTACCATCATGACATATATATAAGACAGTCTTTTGATGAAATGTGAATACATTTCTTTTTAACATCGCCTTAGTTTCTGAGATGACCTTTAAACACAATGATTTTTTGAAACTCAATTCTTCTAATCTTTTTTACCATATACTGACAGTTAATACAGACAAATACAACCCTTAATATAACAACTAATCTTAAATGTAGGTAGAATTTTCATTCTTCTATTCATAATCCTGTTCTAGTTTTCAGACAAATTATGACAATGTATTTCAGAGCAATAAAACAGACAAAATACACTGAAATCTGCTTCAAGTAAAAATCAATGTACTTAATAATTACAGTGGTGGAAACTTAAACGCTGAGTAAATCAAACCAGTACAACTGTACTTCACTACTAAAAATACTTCACTCTTTTAGTACTGAAGCAATATTCAACGAGGAGGCGGGATTCAGTTTTATTGTGTGGCAACAATATATTTCAAACAAAAATCAGCTTGTAATGATATATAAAATTGCAATATATAAAGTTTCAAAGTTAGGTGACTTCATCATTTGTAATGATATATAAAATTGCAATATATAAAGTTTCAAAGTAAGGTGACTTCATCATTGACACAAAATATGCTTTAAAGTCTTCTGACATTTTTGGTCTAAACAGACAGTGTAGTCTAAACATTATTGTCCTGTTATATTATCTCTATAATGGTTCAAAGATGTTGGACAATTTTGTGCAAGTGAGCTGAATTATAGAGCTTGTGATGCTCACCTTGGTCTATATATACATATTCAACAACCAGATGCTCAGCAGGGCACAGCTTTATACGACCGCAGTGGTCGAACCCTGAACAGTTGGGGCAAGTATGGACACAACATTCAAGCTTGATACAGCTCTGAATTTGGATTGTAATTTAGTAGTTGAAACATCAGGTTTCTGACACAGAATTAATGTGGTCTAAATGAACTTAAAAATATTTTTTTTGCTATTGAGCAATACACTATACTGTTGAATATTTATCCCCTCAAAAAAAAATATTTGCAGAAAAATTCTTTTTAATTTCTAAAATCTGAAATGAGAAAAATTTTACACCCCAACCAGCCACTCCCCTCCCACATTTTTTTCACCTCCCTTGTTTCCTTATTAGAAAAATAATCTCAATTCAAATTTCTAATGGAGTTGGCATCAATAACTACTCATAAAATATTAAAATATAAAATGACATACAGTCATGGTTAAAATAAATATTAATAAACAGTCACTTCTAAAAATAAATTTACAGCTACGTATCCATCTCAAAATAATCATCAGTTCTTAATACATAATTTTCAGGCAGTGTAAGGGGGTAATCAAGTAATCATACATATACATATACATAACAGTGGTTTTTTTTTAATTGGATTACCTCCCCTTTACTGCTTTTAAATTTTCTAAATTGTCCTTTAACCAGAAAACCCCTTGTTTCCCCCTTTTTTGTCCCTAATTGCTTGATGATTTGAACCATACCTCCCTCCCCCTAACCATCCCTTTGTAGTATGGAAACTTGTGGTATAATATCTGAGATATGTATACACTTAAACACTGTTATTGACTGAAAACTAAAAAAAAATACTTATTTTGGCACCTTTTTTGGCCCCAAATTCCTACACATTAGGGACCATAACCCCCAAAATCAATCCAAACCTTCTACCTGTGGTATTAAACATTGTGATACAATTTCAGAGCAATTTTAAAAAATTCGTAAGGGTTCCACGGAACCCAGTGTCTCGCCTACTTTTGCTGTTAATCGCAGACTCAACAAAAATGAGGAAAAACATCAATAAAAATTTCCCTCTCGATACTGTCTTTTGATTGAAAGAAGCTTCCAAGTTTGGTAAAAAATCCAGGATAGTTTATGAATCTAATAAATGTTTTATAAACTTTAACTGCAGACTGTATGTAATGTTAACTGGAAGAAAAACTAAGTCCATTTATAAGTAAAATACGGAAAAAGTGATTTTTTTTTTTACAAAATTTACTTCTGAATAATATCTTATGATCAGAAACAAGCTTTTGTCTAAGTTTGGTAGAAATCCAGGATAGTTTAAGAACATTATAAAAAATTTAAAAACTTAAACCACAGAGTGAATGTTTTGTTTCTGGCAAAAAAACTAAGTCCATTTATAAGTAAAAAACGGAAAAGTTGAAATTTATTTTTACAAAATTTTCTTCTTGATACTATCTTATGATAATAAACAAGCTTCTGTCCAAGTTTGGTACAAATCAAGGATAGTTTATGAAAGTTATTAAAATTTTAAAAACTTTAACCACAGAGTGAATGTAATGTTTCCTCGCAGAAAAACTAAGTCCATTTATAAGTAAAATACGGAAAAGTGGAAATTTATTTTTACAAAATTTACTTCTTGATACTATCTTATGATCATAAACAAGCTTCTGTCCAAGTTTGGTACAAATCAAGGATAGTTTATGAAAATTATTAAAATTTTAAAAACTTTAACCACAGAGTGAATGTAATGTTTCCTCGCAGAAAAACTAAGTCCATTTATAAGTAAAATATGGAAAAAATGGAATTTTATTTTCACAAAATTTACTTCTTGATACTTTCTTATGATCATAAACAAGCTTCTGTCCAAGTTTGGTAGAAATTCAGTATAGTTTAAGAAAGTTATTAAAATTTCAAAAACTTTAACCACAGAGTGAATATTTGTGGACACCGCCGACGACGACGACGCCGACGACGACGGAATGTAGGATCGCTTAGTCTCGCTTTTTCGACTAAAGTCGAAGGCTCGACAAAAATGCTTATACACAAGTTGATATCCTGAAAGTAGAAAAATACTTGTTTTGGGCCCCTTTTTCCAAAACAGTAGAAACCATCATTCCCAAAATCAATCCCAACCTTCCTTTTGAGGTATTGAATCTTCTTATAAAATTGCAAAAAGATCCATTCACGTAAACTAAAGTTATTGTCCGGACACCAAATGTGTTTTCGGACGACGCAGACGCCGCCGACGACATCATACCATTATACAATGCAAAAAATTTTTTTGTGGTTGTATAAAAATGAAAAAATAGTAAAATTTGTCATTTAAGGGCAATAACATCTATATAAAAATTGTTGGAGAGGTTTGTTGTATTAGGAATGTCAAATATTCTCTATTTATAACTGTTTTCAAAATAGCAGACAAAACATGCATTTTACGTCTATGTTTAGTTTTAAGCCATGTCTGCCATCTTGGTTAGTGTCTGTCACACAGTGACATACTTATTAAACTTAAAAGACCCCATTGATGATTGTGGCCAATTTTGCTTAAATTTTGCCCAGTATTTTCAGATGAGAAGATTTTTGTAAAAATTTAAAGACAACGGCAGAAGACAGACGCCAAGTGATGAGAAAAGCTCACTTGGCTCTTCGGACAGGTGAGTTAACTAGAGGCTCTCAAGAGCCTGTGTCGCTCACCTTGGTCTATGTGCATATTAAACAATGGACACAGATAAATTCATGACAAAATTGTGTTTTGGTGATCATGATGTGTTTGTAGATCTTACTTTACTGGACATTCTTCTTGCTACAGTTATCTCTATCTATAATGAACTTGGCCCAGTAATTACAGTGGAAAATATATTCTACAAATTTACAAAAATTTACAAAAATTTATGAAAATTGTTAAAAAATTACTATAAAGGGCAATAACTCCTTAAGGGGTAACTTGACAATTTTGGTCATGTTGACTTATTTGTAGATCTTACTTTGCTGAACATTATTGCTGTTTACAGTTTATCTCTATCTATTATAATATTCAAGATAATAACCAAAAACTGCAAAATTTCCTTAAAATTACTAATTCTGGGGCAGCAACCCAACAACAGGGTGTCTGTTTTGTCTTAAAATTTCAGGGTAGATAGATCTTGACCTGATAAACAATTTATTCCTGTCAGATTTGCTCTAAATACTTTGGTTTCAGAGATATAAGCCAAAATCTACATTTTACCCCTATGTTCTATTTTTAGCCATGGCGGCCACTTTGGTTGGTTGGCAGGGTCACGCCACACATTTTTTAAACTAGATACCCCAATGATGATTTTGGCCAAGTTTGGATTAATTTGGCCCAGTAGTTTCAGAGAAGAAGATTTTTGTAAAAGATAACTAAGATTTACGAAAAATGGTTAAAAATTGACTATAAAGGGCAATAACTGCTAAAGGGGTCAACTGACCATTTCGGTCATGTTGACCTTTTTGTAAATCTTACTTTGCTGAACATTATTGCTGTTTACAGTTTATCTCCATCTATAATAATATTCAAGATAATAACCAAAAACAATAAAATTTCCTTAAAATTGTCAATTTAGGGGCAGCAACCCAACAACGGGTTGTCCGATTCATCTGAAAAATGCAGGGCAGATTATAAGGTCTTGACCTGAATAACAATTTAACCCCATGTCAGATTTGCTCTAAATGCTTTGGTTTTTGAGTTATAAGCCAAAAACTGCATTTTACCCCTATGTTCTATTTTTCGCCATGGCGGCCATCTTGGTTGGTTGGCCAGGTCACCGGACACATTTTTTAAACTAGATACCCCAATGATGATTGTGGCCAAGTTTGGTTTGATCTGGCCCAGTAGTTTCAGAGGAGAAGATTTTTGTAAAAGTTAACGACGACGGACGACAACGACGGACGACGACGACAGATGTCGGACGCCAAGTGATGAGAAAAGCTCACTTGGCCTTTTAGGCCAGGTGAGCTAAAAAGGGTCATAAAAACCTTGAAAAGTCCAATATTTTTTATTGTAATTCAGAGCACCATCAAAGTTTGCCATCAGACCTGAGACATAAGAGATATTAAATGCACAGGTCTGTATTAGAATTGGTTACTTAAATTATAGTGATAATTTTATTTATTTGTGAAGAATTCTCATAGAAAGTAACAGCCTTTTATGTCTCATTATAAAAGCAGCAGACAATTCTCCCTTGGGGTATATTATCAGGAAATATCTACAAATATTACACAGAACACTGCAATGAATAAATCAATCTTATTAATATCAGATCTAATGGTTAAAATTTACTAAAAAATATTCATTAATTTCAATAAAGAATCTGCAGTTTTCTCTCCCTAAATGGCAGCTGCATTTCCAATGCTAAATTGAAAAAAACAAATTAATGCGCAAAATTTAAAAAAAAAGAATAGTTAAAATTAACAAAGGTGGTGCATCATAAAGGATTCATGATATAACATCTTTATAGTACCATATAATATAAAATTCGATAGTTTATGAAAGTTATTAAAATTTTAAAAACTTTAACCACAGAGTGAATGTAATGTTTCCTCGCAGAAAAACTAAGTCCATTTATAAGTAAAATACAGAAAAAATGGAATTTTATTTTTACAAAATTTACTTCTGGATACTTTCTTATGATCATAAACAAGCTTCTGTCCAAGTTTGGTAGAAATTCAGTATAGTTTAAGAAAGTTATTAAAATTTCAAAAACTTTAACCACAGAGTGAATATTTGTGGACGCCGCCGACGACGACGACGATGGAATGTAGGATCGCTTAGTCTCGCTTTTTCGACTAAAGTCGAAGGCTCGACAAAAATCATTTAGGGGACTGTTGTTAGTGTAAACAGTATTGTATTATAAATTATACAATTACTATTTGACTGTCCCTATTGGTATCTTTCACCCCTCCTTCACAACATATATTTGTATTTACAAATAGGATTCAGATGTCCCTTTTGGTATCCTTCGCCCCTCCTTTACAACATATATTTGTATTTACAAATAGGATTCAGATGTTCCTTTTGGTCTCCTTTGCCCCTCCTTTACAACATATATTTGTATTTACAAATAGGATTCAGATGTCCCTTTTGGTATCCTTCGCCCCTCCTTTACAACATATATTTGTATTTATAAATAGGATTCAGATGTCCCTTTTGGTATCCTTCGCCCCTCCTTCACAACATATATTTGTATTTACAAATAGGATTCAGATGTCCCTTTTGGTATCCTTCGCCTCTCCTTTACAACATATATTTGTATTCCCTTTTGGTATCCTTTGCCCCTCCTTTACAACATATATTTGTATTTACAAATAGGATTCAGATGTCCCTTTTGGTATCCTTCGCCCCTCCTTTACAACATATATTTGTATTTACAAATAGGATTCAGATGTCCCTTTTGGTATCCTTCGCCCCTCCTTTACAACATATATTTGTATTTACAAATAGGATTCAGATGTCCCTTTTGGTATCCTTTGCCCCTCCTTTACAACATATATTTGTATTTACAAATAGGATTCAGATGTCCCTTTTGGTCTCCTTTGCCCCTCCTTTACAACATATATTTGTATTTACAAATAGGATTCAGATGTCCCTTTTGGTCTCCTTTGCCCCTCCTTTACAACATATATTTGTATTTACAAATAGGATTCAGATGTCCCTTTTGGTATCCTTCGCCTCTCCTTTACAACATATATTTGTATTCCCTTTTGGTATCCTTTGCCCCTCCTTTACAACATATATTTGTATTTACAAATAGGATTCAGATGACCCTTTTGGTATCCTTCGCCCCTCCTTTACAACATATATTTGTATTTACAAATAGGATTCAGATGTCCCTTTTGGTCTCCTTTGCCCCTCCTTTACAACATATATTTGTATTTACAAATAGGATTCAGATGTCCCTTTTGGTATCCTTCGCCCCTCCTTTACAACATATATTTGTATTTACAAATAGGATTCAGATGTCCCTTTTGGTCTCCTTTGTCCCTCCTTTACAACATATATTTGTACTTACAAATAGGATTCAGATGTCCCTTTTGGTATCCTTCGCCCCTCCTTTACAACATATATTTGTATTTACAAATAGGATTCAGATGTCCCTTTTGGTATCCTTAGCCCCTCCTTTACAACATATATTTGTATTTACAAATAGGATTCAGATGTCCCTTTTGGTATCCTTTGCCCCTCCTTTACAACATATATTTGTATTTACAAATAGGATTCAGATGTCCCTTTTTGTATCCTTCGCCCCTCCTTTACAACATATATTTGTATTTACAAATAGGATTCAGATGACCCTTTTGGTATCCTTCGCCCCTCCTTTACAACATATATTTGTATTTACAAATAGGATTCAGATGTCCCTTTTGGTATCTTTCGCCCCTCCTTTACAACATATATTTGTATTTACAAATAGGATTCAGATGTCCCTTTTTGTATCCTTCGCCCCTCCTTTACAACATATATTTGTATTTACAAATAGGATTCAGATGTCCCTTTTTGTATCCTTCACCCCTCCTTTACAACATATATTTGAATTTACAAATAGGATTCACATGTCCCTTTTGGTATCCTTCGCCCCTCCTTTACAACATATATTTGTATTTACAAATAGGATTCAGATGTCCCTTTTGGTATCCTTCGCCCCTCCTTTACAACATATATTTGTATTTACAAATAGGATTCAGATGTCCCTTTTGGTATCCTTCGCCCCTCCTTTACAACATATATTTGTATTTACAAATAGGATTCAGATGTCCCTTTTGGTATCCTTCGCCCCTCCTTAACAACATATATTTGTATTTATAAATAGGATTCAGATGTCCCTTTTGGTATCCTTTGCCCCTCCTTTACAACATATATTTGTATTTACAAATAGGATTCAGATGTCCCTTTTGGTATCCTTTGCCCCTCCTTTACAACATATATTTGTATTTACAAATAGGATTCAGATGTCCCTTTTTGTATCCTTCACCCCTCCTTTACAACATATATTTGTATTTACAAATAGGATTCAGATGTCCCTTTTTGTATCCTTCACCCCTCCTTTACAACATATATTTGTATTTACAAATAGGATTCAGATGTCCCTTTTGGTATCTTTCGCCCCTCCTTTACAACATATATTTGTATTTACAAATAGGATTCAGATGTCCCTTTTGGTATCCTTCGCCCCTCCTTCACAACATATATTTGTATTTACAAATAGGATTCAGATGTCCCTTTTGGTATCCTTTGCCCCTCCTTTACAACATATATTTGTATTTACAAATAGGATTCAGAAACATGAACTAGACTTGTGCTTATGTTAATCTGAATCATTGGCCTTGGGACGGTTGTTGACGAGCTATAACTTATCTATCCCCTTCAACTTTCTCTGGTAAAGCAATAGGTCCAAATCAACGTTTTAATGGACATTTCTTGTCATGGTTTAGAGGTAGAAATCTAAATAGCAGTTGAGAAAATTTGTAACATAATGATATCAGGTGCTTGGGCATGATCCAAGGAAACACAAGAGTGTACACTCTCAAATGTATAGCTGATTTAATGATCCTGATTGAATTTACCTTGAAAGTCTTGAAACCAAAGTAACATAAAATTCACATAATTAATTTTATCATTTTTAATAATGAGGATGAGGGGTGGGGCATCAGACACCCATGGACAAAACCACAGGCTAACTTTCTAGGTCTTGTCATCAAATTATGTCTTACTTTTGTACATTTATAATGAAGATCCCAGGATGAATATTTCTGTAATGCAGTAGGTCAATTATAGACCCATTCTGACCCTTCAGTTGTAAACCCATACTGACCAATATCTAAACTTTATCAAGTTTCAGACCAAATATGAAACCATTTTCTTGCATGCAGAAGGAGATTGAGAATACTTTTCCTTGTACCACAAGTTGATAAATTTTCAACCATTAGCAAATTAGCATTAGGATGTGGCTGCTCTGCAAAGGTAAAAGTGGTTTACAGGCTTAGAACATCATCAAGCTGCAGATCATATACAAAATCATTCCCTTTCAAAGAAGCTAAGAAATCATAAACAAAAATTTTCTTCTCAAAGGTTTTTCAGATGCATTGAGTCCAGCAGTTACTATAGACCTGTTTTCACTGTGATGAAGATTAAACTTATCATTGCAACTCTTTGTAATGTTATAATTGCCAAGATAAAATTGTAATGTTATAAGTATCAAGATAAAATTTCCCCAAAATCTAACATTGTCTTATAAGTAGCATAAATTCAGAAAATTCCTTTTCTAGTTTTTTCAGGTATCTATCTGTTGCACTTAATTTCTTGTGCAGCCAATGAACATGGTCCTTCATAATTCATTAAAACAGAATATCAAGAATAACACTGAATAGTAAAATAATTTATTTAACCTTAACTCATTCGCCCCCAAGACATTTTTGGAAAATCAGGCATTTTCGAAAATTTGCAAACATATGCAAATTATATGCAAATGAGCAAACTCCTGATGCTGTAACTGATGCTCATCTATTAAACTACTTATTGGGATTTGGGGGCGAATGGCATGGGTGGGGGGTGGGGTGGGAGGTGGAATATTTTTTCGTGGGTTTGAACCCACCCCCAGTGAAAAATGCTAATTTTCCGTCTATTTTCCGATTTCAAAACGACCTTGAGAGGTGAACACTGACACGACTGTGTTTTTTTGTCATTCAAGTATTACCCTATAGTTACAGTAGTCCATTCATGCTAGCTGGGAGTATATTGGACTTCAGTGTCTTGCTTGGGAATTATCATTGTCAAGTCAGGTCTGCCTAAATGTCCGTTTTTATGGATTTTTGACAAAACGGTGACCTAGATTTTACAGACTAGATTCCTATTGGCCATATTATACCTCGTTGTGTTCCTATACCACCTATGCATGCATATATGATAATAGTTTTTACCAACAGTCACTTCCAGTTACGTAGTGGCCATCAAAAGATGCCCACCCCCACCGGATTTTGGCTACTTTTCATGTTTTTCTGATTTTGAACTCTTAAACAGCTTTCAAAGTGCCATATGTTCATGAACAGACATCTGAGAAGAGTTGATGGACCATGAACTGCTTGGTTGAAGTCCCTGCTATCATGACAGTTCAGCTGGGGCAGTTCAAAAAAAGTATGGAGGGTCATACGGGCCATCAAAGAATGGTTGTCGCCATCACGCCTACAGGCGGGATTGGGGGTTAAAGGGTTAATTCATTATCAATGTGTTCGAAAGTTAAAGTTGCTTTCAGCTGGGAATTATGATTTTTCCTTTCAATTCCAGATTTGTAAGGTATACATGGTACTGAACTCCATAAATTTCGTGACTTAAAGGGGAAATGATTTGGTGTATAGATATAAGATCTAGAAGATGTGGGAGGTATCAGTACCCATGAGACAACTCACCATCCAAGTGAAAATTTATGAAAGTAAACCATTATAGGTCAAAGTACGGTCTTCAACAGGGAGCCTGAAATATCTTCTTGGTAAGAACTCTACACAGTACAATTAACGAGCAGAAATATCTTCTAGGCAGTAGAATTTATTAGCAGAAATATACTCTTGAGGCTCTTGACTAAGACATAAATCTTCAGGATTATTCAACACCTTTACTAAAACAAAACATACTGCAGCAAACTCTAATTGATGAACTGTATACCTGTACCACCTATATACCTAAATGATGTACAGCTCTAACTAAAATCAATAAGGCTGAGAAATGAAAACCTAATTATTCTGTCAAAAGTACAAATTCATTGACAAAGAAAAGCCTTTAAGAACTAATTTCCCACAATAGATTTCACGCCATTATCTGGCCTTCAGTGTCCGACACAATAACATTATCTATGTCAGTGGCAGCTTAAACAAACAGTTATTAGGTATTGCCTATAGTCATCATTAATTCTAGCCCTTTCATTTTTTTATCAATTAAACATTTCCTTCATGGGTTATATATATATATATATATATTAATAAAAAATATGTATGCTATTTATCTACATGCAGAATCAATTATTAAATTGAAATGTAGCTTAGCAAATTACATATAGATTTTAAATCAATACTATTCCGTAATCTTAACTTTGGCTGTTGGGAGCGACTGACACAGTTTCTACCCTGATTCCAGCCCACACTGTAACAATAATACAGTCAACTCCACTCCTTAATGCATCTTTCCTTTGAACCAGAGACTTCAACAGCTACAAGACACATATCATTGCATTGTGCGTAAAAGGGAGTCAATGTGGAGAGAATGCATCTATATATACTGCACCCACTGCACCAATGCATCATGCATCTAAACATTTGGTAAGTTAAAACTTTTTTCATCATCATATGTCACTTAGCTCCAAATTTTCCATTGCATTGAATGATTTATTTGCAACATGAATTTTTTATACTTTTTTCTACCAGTTTAAATTGATATGTACTAACATATACAATACTGTTGGGGGAATATTATTGTTTGAATAGGGCAAACGTAATGAGTGAAGATTTATACTGGATAGAAATCAATATATACACTGATACTTTCAAATGTCACAGGTCTTTTCTGAAGCTTATTTGTGGGCGAGGACATTTTACACTTTGTCTTCATTTACTGCTATTTATTGAAATAAGCCAACAGGCTTCAGATTTTGATTGTCTGAAAATCATCACAACATGAACAAAAACATGTGGCTATTAAATTGACTCAGTTGTATATATGCATTATATAAAAACATGGTTTCAATATAAAAAAGAATATATAGTATGATTGCCAATGAGACAACTCTCCACGTAAGACTAAATGACACAGAAAATATCAACTATACCTCATAGTATGGCCTTCATCAATGAGTAAAGCCCTTTTTATATGAACTTTTAGGTCACCTTTAAAACACAATATAAATTTTAACAAAGATTGAATTTCTGAATGCAGCAGATCTATTGGTACTTGGTAAACAGTGTTATATGGCTCAAATTGGTCAATGGTGGAACCAGATGAACACAATAATGTATTGAGCAAAAGCCAAAAGGTCTTGTCCATATTGTAAGGGTACAAAACTAATGTTTGTTCTGGAATAATTATCAACCTATAAATCTTGGAAACATCAAATCTCTGCACAGAGATTGATTAATTGTTGGTTGCTAAATGTCCAGTGGCAAATATTTCATGCATGTTCAGGACGATACACAGAGAAGTTTGCATACACTCACGACAGTTCTGATTCAATTATTACTGCCTGTTTGCACATTTTGCTAAATTCTTCATCAATTAGATATAGCTATATTACTGTAGAACTATCTTACCTGTTTGCACATTTTGCTAAATTCTTCTTCAATTAGATATAGTACTGTAGAACTATCTTCAAATATCAATGGAGATTTATCTTAAGGGAGAAAAATAGAGTAGGCAATTCATCTTGACCTCAATGCAAAGCAAAAAAGAAACTGATGAAATTTTTGTTGGTCAAAATTGTTTGGTCAATCCTAAGGAGAAAAAAGCAATGAAAATCTCAGTAACCTAACATCCCATTTTTAAATACAATGAAGTTTGATTCTCTGACAAAAATATTTCCTGTCTCAGTTTCAGAACAGATTCTACATTTTAGGTGCTCTTTCAGATGGAAATGCTAATCTAAAATGTATTTTTGTAAGCATTTAAATAAGTTAAATATAAATAGCTGATGTATGTTTGGGGTTTTTCTTTAAATCTTAAAAAAATAAACAAAAGGTTTCTCAGTTTGGACACTTTTAATTTCTTTTTTTCCTCTACCAATAATTTGCATACCATCTCTGGTGTATTATCGCAAATGACGAAATGCTAATCTAAAATGTACTTTTGTGAGCATTTAAATAATTTTAATATAAATAGCTGATGTATGTTTGGGGTTTTTCTTTAAATCTTAAAAAAATAAAAGGTTTCTCAGTTTGCACACTTTTAATCTCCTTTTTCCTCTACCAATAATTTGCATACCATCTCTGGTGTATTATCGCAAATGACTATTTACAAATGCAAAAGGAAACATGTTTCCAACATACTACACCAATCAGGTAACACTTTTATTGCAGCATTTCAAGGTATGCAAAAACCTTCATATTCTTGTGCTAAGGGAGGTAAATCCTTGTTATTTTTAACACTTTCTGAACTTATATGACCCTGGATTAATATTGTTTGATATTACATAACAAGTGTGTTTTTAATGAACTGAAATTTGACATTAGACTAACATAAACGTATCACTCATACAAATTTAATGCATAAGAAATCTATTTTCTTCGAAATGACGAAAACAAAAGGTGATCAATCATTAATTATTACAGTAATTTGAATCAATTAGACAGAAGGCCTTTTATTGAAAACTTGTTTCTACGATGACAGTTCATTAAATATAGAAACAATGAGCAATATGTTTAACTATTATAGTACTGAATAAAGAATAGAACACTTCATTAATAACGTTTAAAAAAAAGACGTAACAATAATATTGTTTCAGGCATTTCATTTAATAATGAACATATTAATTACTTCTTAATTGATTGATTATGGAATTAATTATTATTATATAATTTTCATTTAATTCAACAGTAATAAAGAGTCATGAAATATATATTCATAGTCATAAATATTTGTAACAGACATAAACAAAAAGTTTGAAATATGAATTTAAATCTTTCCCACTGTTTAAGTTATAAGTACATGTATATGTTTCTTTTTGTTAATTGACTGCATGATTTATAGAAATTTAATGATTCTAATATATACATCAACAACAAGTCTACAGCAATGTAAAATAAAATGATAAAACCTGGAGATATATAGTATCCTAACTACCTGTTAGCCAATGACTAAGCCCCATATAAAAACCACAAGGCAGTTTTGGACACTCCTAGAACATATTATACAGTAAATACTCCTACCCTTTCTGACCCTTATTTCATCCAGCAAATCACTGAACCTCATACCGATTAAATCATATTGTGTGATCAACTTTTTTCAAATTTTAACACAAAAAGAGGAGTGAAGAAGACAAATTTGCAAAAATGGCGGGATGATTTGTAAATTGTAAAACAGGAAAACCACAGGAATCTGTTTGCATCATATTTACATCGAACATACAACAGAACTTTATTGTGAACCTAATCCATGATTATTCATCTTAGAGAAATTGTGTATCTATGTTGTAAAACTTGAGGACCACATTTTTAACTTCTGACTTTTCAATCACTCTACGAGCCTCCATATTGTTTGGACAAAAAATTACTGGATGATTACACAGGCAAAAGTGCAAATTGCATGGGATGAGCTGTCCCTTTTTGCCAGTAGGATTATAACAAAATGGAGTCATCTTTCTCAAACTGATAACAAGGATATCAAAGTCCATAAACAATTTCTAACAAGAATATACTTGCTTTTCCTGCTTTGTGTGTCCAGGAGGTTCTCTCACTAAGTAAATAACTTTTTTTGAAAAGTGAAAATTTGAAAATTTTGGAATAACTCCTTTGTTCAACTGTAAATAAAAATGATGGAAGATTTATCCCTTCTGGACCCTGACGAAACAGGTAAGCTTTTAATGATAAATATAATTCTAAATAAAAATATTCTTCTTTTTTACTTGATTATGTAACACAAATATAATTCTAAATAACAGCGAATTGTGATACATGTACATGTACGTTCTAAAGTTTGATATTTTATCATAGTGATCGTCTAGATCGACAAATTCTTCCATTTTAAACCATTCTGCATTGTCAGCAAAACTCTGCATTATCTGTTTACCAATGTTGCCACAAATTAGAAAGACATTATTTTTTTTCAATTTTTTTCTTTGATTTTCCTTTGCCAATAATTTTTTTTTTCAATTTTATATATTTATTGATAATTTTGAAAACACTAAATATTTTTTTTTTAAATAGATAGTAAGCTTTATTCTAATGTAGTTGTTAATTTTAAAACACATGAACCCACATAACAGAAATAAACCACAAATTCCAACTTTTACATGCTTGCTTTAATGCTATGATGGAACTCAGATCTTGCTAGTTCATTTGTGGCTAACCATTTTATAATAGTGCTTTAGAAAAATTTAAAAGCAAAGCATGATGGACCACAAATAATTACTGAAAAGTGGGGTGCAAAATCCAAATCAGTTTCAACAAAGACTAAAATTTTAGCGTATTTGACTAAATATTGCAATTATATAAAATAAACATTTATTGTTATATGTTCTAATATTTAGAAATAAATTAATGAATTTCACTCATTATTCACAGATTTTATTGATTTTTTTTTATCATAAAACAATCAATATAGAATAACACAATAAAATAACAAATAAGTCTTCAAATAAATTAATGTTATTGATTTAAACTAAATTAAATAATACAAATTTTAGTAATATGTTAATAAATAAATTAATTTATATTTTCAAAAGTTTTTTTTGTTCCACCAATGAAAACTTGCCACCATGATATATAGGAAATGTAGTTGTGGAAAGATGTTGTTAACACAAACCAGCGTAAAACTTTTCTGGTTTAAAACAGGAAAAGCCATTTTTTATTTTTTCTCAGCAAATAAAAAAATTTAAGGACATACAAAATTATGTAAATATAACTTCCAGAACAAAATCTGGTAAAAAAATTACCTTTCTTTTTTTTGTTGTATAATTTTTTTTTCCTTCTTTCCTCAGACGACACATAAAAATAGCAGAAACAAAGCTTTGGGTGAATGAATTTAAATATCAAAGCAATTTTTTGAAATTGATGTTTAATCTTGAAATTATCTTTTTAGAATTCTACATGCTTTATTAATATTCAAAAAATAAATAGAAATTAATACAAAGCCACAAAGAAGTTAGTTAAAACAAATAACCCTCTAGATCTGCATTTACTTTCTAAACATGCAAGCATTATACAGGAAGATTTAGAGGTCTTTGAATAATATAGAGCTGATTCCTCCCAAATATGGACATTTGATATCTGAGTTCATATTGACTTACAGTAATGCATCATGTTAACTGCAATGCATGTTTAAAAATATCTGTGCAATTCTTCAGCATAATCTTGATAATAAGGTGATAAACTGACAGAAATGAATTTCCTTTCAGACTGGAATATGTATGAGTCATGCATGTTTTTCAAAATCCATGAACATATTGAATTTCTTTTATGCAAATTTTATCTCATTGTTTGTTTATACATTTCAAAATTACGAAGCTAATCTCCAAAAATTTTCAACTTGTAATCTCAAATTTACTTAGTGTACATATAATTTTTAAAAAAATGTTAACTTAAGGCTCAGAGGTCTACTACACATAGTCTTTCCCTTTGCATGCTAAACTAATTAATGTTCATCATTGTTCATATAAGATTTAAAAAGTGAGTGGTAATTTGGCAGATGTTTTCAGGACAAAAAGATGCCATCCTAAGTTTGTCATGTTTTGTAAACACATATCACTAAAAACAGATTTATTCTTTTTAGGCAGCCTTACTCTGGGGTTTCATTTTGCAACAAAATAAGCAGAGCTCATGTTTTGGGCCAACCCATATAAACCCAGCTATTTTAGTTAACTTCTGAGCAACATAACAGCATTAAGTTTTTGAAATGACATACAAGAATAGTCTTTAGCTGGTCCTGTATTTTTAAGTCACTCTCAGAAATTTACAAAGCAATTAATGAAAAGGGAAAATAATTTATTTGATGTCAATATGGTCACTCAAGCAATTTAGATCACAATGTTTTTTTTCTCTCCCACAATTAAATCCATGTTTTCTCTCCAAGTTCTAAATATCAAACATTTCGCATTACCGGTACATCAAGTCTTAATGCTAACTCAACATCATATCACATATGAGCACATAAAACAACACAATTGTGTCATATCTGAGCAATTAACCATTAAACAATGTATATTAAACTAGAAATAGCACCAAGAATTCATAGCAGCTCATTGTGAGATTAGTACAAGGCTGATTGTGGTATGTTAGCATTTCGCATTCACGTCATTTCACCTAACTTAATGCTAATTTTAGTCCCTTCAAAACTAGGACGACAAAATAAATCAGTTACTACTCATTTTTTTATTGGTTGTTCTGGCATGCATTTCTGGCAAGAAAAATCTTTTAGTGTGCAACAATATTTCCACAAAACTCTTCTTCCCTATTTTTTTTACCATGCTCATTATGTTATATTTTTTATTAAACAAATTGCAATATTTTAGTGTCCATACATCTCTAATATTTAATTTGTATATAAGAATTATTATATAATTATCTCCCCTTCTATTATTATCAAATAATTATCCATGTTTACCTGTTCTTCATCGAACTGATTGCAACAATGTCAATATGCCATACAGTTATCCTTTATTCCCTATCGTATAATTTTATTTTTTTTATTACAAATGAAAAAAAAACCGTTGAACTTTCACATTTGATTAGAGATTTGTTTATTCTCAAGAAGGTACACTAGTTAGCTCCCTTGTTTAGGCCAAGTTTGTGGAAATTTTAATTCTCCCATGCTTAGATGGCACACATTTCGGTAAATCATTAAAAAATTATCTTTAAAAACAAACATGGAAATTTTGTGTATTTTTAACTGTACAAAGGCACCATATCTCCCAGTTTGCTTACAGCCTTGTTCTACAATTATTTGTATCAAAGTGCATAATGTGATAACAGCTTCAAGGATGTATATAATACTGAATAACAACCCAAACTGAACCCTACGCCATAACGTGATAACAGCTTCAAGGATGTATATAATACTTAATAAAAACCCAAACTGAACCCCACACCATTATATATTAAATGTAACAGTAATAAACAAAGATATTGAATTAACATTTGATTTAGCTCAGGAATCTCATCTGGATCGGTACTTTGAGTAAATAACTCCCTTTTTTTCATAGATAAAGAGTTCCTTTAGACTTTTCACCACATCTTAAATTTAGGAGTAATATACACAACTGTTATCTCTTCTATCACTTTTTTACAAATTGGCTAGGATTCCAACTTGTTGCACTTAGACTATGCACTTTCAACTTACATTTAACTACAGAGAAAGAATTATTTCTAAAAATAACTTTCATACTTGAAAGATGGTTTTCCCCTTGCATTATTGTTTAAAATGAAAGCTGCACCTACACATTCAAGGTCACACAATAATTGTCAGACTGCACTAACAGTTCAGGCACCTACTTCCAGAATTCTACCTCCTACCAAAAGACCTTGAATGCATTTTATAAAAAGATAAATATCTTCTCCAAGCTAAGTACATTGTGACAATCCCCCAAATACATTACATGCATCATTAACACAATCCAAGTATGAATCAACAAAATAAACCACACTTAAATAAAACAATTTACTAATATATCTACCACATACTTAGATCTGCATAAATTGACCAAAATATCAATGCACTTACAAAAGGTTAAAGGTCCTCTACGGGATATTCAAATAAAATCTTTTCAGTTCAGTAAGGGAGACGCTCCCTTATTTTGACATTCTCAAGGGTAGTATAAAGTAATCATATTACCTGAGAAATTTACAAACAAATTACAAGGATATCAAACAAAATAAATTGTTTGGAAAAAGTGGACAAATCATCCATATCAGTTGGAATAGAATGAAATATGAGTAGCATTAATTTAATGTAGGCTATTGTTAACTTACAATCCTAAACTTAGCTCAATTAAATTAAAAATACTTTTGGAATGTTATTTTCCTGCTCTGCATATTTCCACTATGTATTGGTCCCCTTTCTTATAACACAAAATATCATCTTTGCCATGTTTGCAAACTCAGCATACTCATTAACACTGTTTATATTATAGAATGGACATGGCTTCTATTGAATAAAACTTTCTTATTGATAATGATTATTCTGTCACTGTTATATATCATACTTTGTGCTCCTACTCAAAATTCAAGATTCTTATCTTATTCAAATATACTCAGCTAATACTTAGTCCTAGCCTTGTGCTGTATAAGCAGTACAAAATATAAAAATTTACTTCCATTTTGTAAAAGTTATCACAAAGAATAATTGTTTACTAGTAGTGACTGACTTAAACATTTCATTGTTTCTCAGAAGCAGCACTGTAAAGTGTTTGAACCTAGACATAGTGCAAATAGCATAATATGCATGACATCCCACAATCCAAGTCAAATGTACAGAAAACAGTGGCTGACTGTCCTAATGAACTTGGTAACCTTCTTAAGAGACACACCAATCTGTTATGAACACAACCTTATCCCTGTCCTGAACCTCTATCTGGTTCCCAGTACAGAATGACACTGTTATACAACAGACACTCACTGAACTTGTTTTGTATCTCATAAATCACATGCAACATCTATTTAACAAATCCTTGTTTACAACCTTTTAATTACTTTAACTTATGCAAACTTTCCCTGTTTTGTAAGTATTTTTTCTAGGGCCATCTTTTCTCTGTTTTCACTGTCAAATTATATAAATTAACAAATAAATTTATGTCTTCTTTCAAAGGTCATCACCGTTACCAGTAATTAATATTATGCATATCATAAATTTAATGCAAATTAAATAAAAAAAGTGTTTTCCCTGATTAAATAACATCTGAACATCTAAATATAGCTATGTCATGTTATATTATAATATATATACCATACATTATCTCATATTTTATACAAAAACTGCATGTGGCTTCCAAAAATAAACCACAGACCAGACAAACAAAATACTGTTATAAAACATGTTCAACAGGATCTACCATGTTACTATAACTAGAAATCTTTTTTTTTTTAATTTATTATATAGTTGGACAGATTTTTATATTTTGACAATCTGCTTCTAAAATTTACTTGTACACTAGAACACACCCGTATATCGCGGGTCCGTGACTAAATTAAAGTATATAACTATGCGCAAGTTTTATTTTAGTATTAGTATTGTCATCTGATAAAGTCATGCTGATTATAAGATACACAGTTTTCTCTGCTTTCAAATCTTTCTGTTTGAACCCGTCGAACTGGAACTCAATTATTGATAATATTAATTATTTGGAAAACAAAAGGTCCTGGAATGGAGTATTTTTTAATCAACAGCATTGTCCTATATTAGTTATAAATATTGAATTCTTTGATTCGCTGTTTTACGTCATGCCCGCTAACAAATTGAAAACTGTACCTATACGCCTTATTTTAGTCCAGATTTTTAGTATTCGTATTGTTATCTTAGAAAGTCTAACTGATTAAAAAACTACAATAGGTAACAATTTGACAATTAAGTAGTGTCAACCCTGTGATTATGACCCGTGTAATACTATATAGCATATTAATCCTGAATACACGGTTTGGTGGTGCGCCTGTCAGATGCGGAACGTACAGATAAGGTAATCGGTAACAGGTGAATATACTATTGGTATCGGTATCGGACTCGACCCGGAAATTCTTAATTATTGGCAATATTAATTACATGGAAAACAAAAGGGCCTGGAGTGGTGTAATTTTTAATCTACACCTTTGTACTATATTAGTTATATATAAAGTTGAATTCTTTGATTCGTCGTTTTTACGTGATGACGGCTGACAAATTGGACCTCATAATTTTAGAATTATAGATGCAATGTATGTACTTATTCAGTCTATTACAGAAATCAAATTAGTAGTATTGTATCACAATCTTAATGGTCAAGTAACTATTGGCTTTTTACTCTCTTCTAAAATAGAATAAAATGATTATGATTTGATTTTAGACATGTCAAGCAAACCAAAAGAGAAATAGTGTTCCCTTACCCCATTATATTGTTTATCAGATCTTGTAAAATCAAGTGCAGTTTGATATTGGTTTTGTCAGTAATAAGCCACTATCAAGTGGACTAAAGTCCTATTACATCTAGCAGTAAATTTCTAGAATTTCTTTTTTACTGAGTGAATAAAATATCTAAAATTGATTAGCTGCATGTATAATTAATATTGCCAAATTGTCAAGTTTTTTAGTGTATTTAAAATTCAGCAAATTGAAAACTCAAAAACATATGACACTTCCAAGTAATGCCTGAAGCAAGACATAGCCCAGGGCTTGGAGTGGGAAAATAATTCCCAGATCTAAACTAAAATAGAAGTTGCACAACTTAACCTCCTTTTGAAGAATCTGTACAAGTTTGTTGAAATTCTGTATAGTTGTTTTCAAGGAGTTATGTGAATTAACACAAAATGAGAGATGGGTGACATGGATGACAATGCAGACTGATGACAATTCAGACTGACAATGTAGGAGGCATTGAAGTTATTCCAATAAATCCCTGACTGCTTTGCTCCTGGACAACACAATTAGTAACAAGACCAAATTATTTCACATTCAAAGTGGTGATTTTAGTGCTTCTACTCTTTTATCTTGATACTTTATATAATACTGTCCCATGAGCCTTATTTTCAAGTTAGTGAATTTCATTAAAAAAATCAAGCTTCAATACAATATGATATAAGACATATATACATTATATAAAACTATTAATACAACACATTAATCCTGTTCCCAGAGACCTGATTCCAAGAAAGAGAGAAATGAATTCCATGTCCTTGACTAATTAGAGTAAGTCAGTCAACATAACATTTATATATCTGGAGTGTGATTGGGACTGATGTCTTTCATTCCCTGGTGGGTACAAACATACAAACCTATCCCTTGCACCTACATAGCTTTTTATAACTTCCATTGTTGATGACACGAAATTGTGTTTTTTTTAATTTTTTGTGACTTTTGTTGTGAAATGACACGAACTCTGTGTCAGAACCATCTGTATAATTTTTTGGTGTGGGAGTTTGCTATATATCCAATATCTAAGTCTAATCAAACTAGTATTGATATATTCAGTTATCTTGTCCAAATTATATTCAATTCACTTTTAATTGAAATGCATGGAAAAATAACATGTACTTTATGGAATTAATAACAAAATAAGTAATTCTCTGCAGATATTTGTAATAACATAAGTTAGAGTTTTGCACTTTCTAGAAAGCTTGCAGTATTTCTCTTGTAGAAAATCAAAGCAAGTTTTGGTCTTGCAAAAAAATGAGGGGAAAACCCAAATGCAACCTATTTGCTTTTAGTATAAATTAAATCCATTTTCTGTGTATATCATGAAGGCTTTGTCTTGCACAAAATGGTAAATGTTTTACCAAATTGCAATCGAATCCACCTTAACAAACTGATCAACTAGTAAAGCTTCAATGCTATAATGGCTTGAAGGAAAGTTTTTTTAATATGAGGCAAGTGTAGTGAAATATGATTGATTGATTGATTGTTGATGTTTAATACCACTTTCAACACTCTTGGCTTATCAAGGCAGCCAGCTTTTATTAGTGAAAGAAACCAGAGAGACTGCCAGAATATAGCAGTGGAAAAAAAAATATATGAACTAGTATACATATTTTTAAGGGGCCAGCTGAAGAACGCCCCCGGGTGTGGGAGTTTCTCGCTTCATTGAAGACCCATTGGTAGCCTTCTGCTGTTGTCTGCTCCATTATCGGGTTGTTGTCGCTTTGACACATTCCCCTTTTCCATTCTCAATTTTATATCAGATGGAAAACAAAGCAATTACTCATTTACCAACAATAATTGTATTTAGAATAAAAATTCTGTTTAGAACAAATTACTTGTTAAATGTTATTATGATAAAACAAGTCCTAATTTGTCTATTTTTATTCAGTCCTCTAATATATCTAAGTACAAAAATGTAGTTGTTCAAATTTTTCCAGTTTCACAAAACACTGGAATTGAATGGTATTATAAAAGAGCAATGTTTTATTTTTACTGCACAAATTATCTTCATTATATGATTATGCTACCAACCTTTAGAATTTATTATTATTATTATTATTACCTTTCACTTAAGCAATGACCTAAAAAGCTAGTTGATCAGTTTGAAGTAAATTTTAACTGCAACTGGGTAAAACTTTTCAGCAGTTGGTGTTGTAAAATGACACTCACGTTACCTTTATAGGATCAAGTAAAACACCCTCATCAATAATATATATATATTTCTTACAGTTAAAGTGCACCAATGCAACTTCAAACATGAATAGAATATAAGAGTTGGTTTATATGACTGGTGATATTCTTATTCTAAAAAAAAGAATTTACAAACTTTCCAATTGATATTTTTGTGTCCAGTGGTAAATATTTCAAACACATACATGCATTTTTTTCTTAGTTTCAGTATCATGATTCAAAGCAGGTTTTATTTTTAGTCAGACATGTCCTGGTTACATACATTCCATTTGCTTGGCCATTTGAATCGATCGATTTTTGTTATCTTTAAAAATGCTGATATCAGCTTTATGTTGTAACCATCTTACGTTCTACAGTTTCCCATTATTCAAAGTTTAAAAAAGCTACATTCATTCAGTACTATAAGAATAATCAACCTATTACTAGACTTCCATATCCCTTTCTATGAAAAATAAAGAAAACTAGTAGCTTGACCACTGGACAACATCCTGCCTTGTATTTAAACTGAAATAAATGTAATTCTTAATCATGTTCAAATTTCCTTACTTTTACATGTAAGGCATTCTAAACATAAATAAACAGGGAATGTGTCCATGAGACCATAGATGTAATAATGGGTATTACATCTACGATAGACAAAGATGATGCCCCCGCTTGCATATCATATAAAGTTATATACAGGCTTAACTCTACAACGTTTAAATTGACACCACCAAAAACCAAACTTGAACTGTAGTAAGTGGTAATAAGCATTGTGTACAAGTTTCATAACATTTGGTTGAAGTTTGAGAACAGAAACCAACTTTGGGACAGACATACGTACAGAGGTACAGATGGACAAGGATAAAACTAAATGCCCCCTCTCAGCTATGACATGGGCATAAAAAAAATCTGTTTTCTTTGTTTTTCATCTACCAACAAAGAACAAAGTGTAAATAGGTTTGCGTGTTTACTAGTTAAATTATTCATACCAAGTGTTAAGGTCAGATGGTAACTAGACCAAAAGTCTAACCACAATTTTATCACATTATACTTATGCTTCAATTAGGTAAATGTTACCAATGCCGACTTTTCCAGAATTTCATTTTCAAATGTCTTTAAAACTAATTACTAATTCATGTACATGCTATTTACTTCTGACATTTCCATTCCATCAAAAGAAATTTGTGTTTTACATAATCAAGACTTTAAGAGGGCGTAATTGGAGAAAAACAGAAAATAAAGATACAAAAGCTTTATGATATTACATCCTCTGACATTTACACTGTATCTAATCGATTTTAAATAAATAATCTAACATTTAATGAATCTGTGGTGTTATATACAAACGGAGACATAGTTCTCAAATACCATCATTCAATGTAAGTTCTGACCGACCACAAGATTCACACTTTACAGGATTTTAACAGCTATACACAATTATATAAAAGGTTATTACATCCCGTTAGGTCTGTATTACACACATTGTCAGCGGCAATAATCTTAAGTAATTACAAGATAATTATTTCAAATCCCACTTATATCCTTTTGACTTTTACCTGTTGCTTGTGGGTTGGTTATCACATGAATTTAAACTAATGAGAAAGTTTTTAACAAATCGATACGGGAAAGAATTTAAAGTACAAATCTGTACACAAAAGTTAATTCATTCATAAATAATTTGTTTATTTCCACAGAATGTAATAAAAGGTATGAGTATCTATGTTTCCTCTTGGGATTGTCATTTTACTTCCTGTATTCACAGAATAATACTTTTTTTGAATGAGACTAACAGAAGATTAAAATATTTAACAATACTAAAATTAATATAGGAAGTGAAAGAGAAACCACTGGTCACTTATAAACTGAGTATTTATTGCATACCTGTGAAACTGAATATGCCATATACAACTTACAGAACTTTTTGTAAACACAAATTCACAACTATCCTAAACACCTACAGCCTGAATTATATATATGAATATCAAAAATTAAAATTTTCACATATGAAAGTTTAAAACATTCATCAAGAGAATACCCAGTGCATTTGTTTTATTTCTAATGAATAATTTCCTGTAGTCTTCATACCCGTAGCCAGGGGGGGTTCGGGGGGTTCGGACGAACCCCCCCTTGAAAACAAATAAGCACTGTTAAAGTCGATGTTCTGTTCGAATTGTGACTGTTAAAGTCGAGTTTGTTAGTCCAACGAACCCCCCTTTGGAAATTCCTGGCTACGGGCCTGGTCTTTTATATGGAGAAGTGGGATTAGGAAACTAAAAAAATAAAATTTTCAAACATTTTTTATTTTCTTTGAACTGCTCTAACTATGAAAGCCCTATCAAATGGTCAATATATAACTAAAAATATTTTGCAACCTTTATCATTGGAAATTGTCCAGTTAGCAAAAGAAGCATATATCAAAGTCAGACATAGTTTCCAAAGTGTTAATTATCAGTCTGACCACTAAGTACCTCACTCTCTTTCTCCTCTAGGTATTTCATTCATTCAATCTGAGGAGTGTCTTATTAACCCTAGCTATATGACCTACTACACAGGATTGTACATTAATTCCTCATGTCAGTCAACATTGGATAGGTTTGACTGTGTGGAGTTATTACAGCTTTTCATTCATGAATTTAAGACAAAAAAGACATACTTATATCAAGTTTTATACATTTGAGGGCCCTCATGGGGTTTTTGATTATGTGATTACTTGGCCGTTTTTTTAATGATTATCTGATTATTAAGCCAAATATTTCATGATTATTTGATTACCTAGGACTGTATTTTTAGTTTATGATTATTTGATTACTAAAGATAAGCAAATATTTAATGATTATGTGATTATATTGGCAAAAAAATGGTGATTATGTGATTACTAGGACCCCCCCATGAGGGGCCTCACATTTGTATCTTAACTGTCTATGGCTTGGAATATATAATACTTGTGCTTGTAAATTTTATCTATAAGTAATAATAAGTCAGTAGCAATTACAGTTTTACTGATTAGCTTAGAGGGTGTTTTAAATTACTTTGCTTAAATATTTGATCTATCAAGCTTCTTAAAAGTTTTTAATGGATAGATGGATTAGTGTGTAAAATCCAGTGGCAGATATTACACACATTTCAAATCAGCACGTTAGTTTTACAAGAATATGAACTCCGATTTGTTCCAGACACTGACATGTTGAACTCTTTATTTAATATAATAAGTCCACAAGGTGATTATCTGTTGATAAAAAACATGTCACACTTTCCTGACAAATTATTCCAACTTCCATCTGACCATGTCTCTGCTCTTACTTACCGGAGTAGCATTAAATACATTTTCCAATTATTTGGTTTTATTATTGAGCTGTACAAGGGGAACCAACCCATGATCTACTGCATTTTAGACATGTGTAATGTTACCAAATGTTTTCAATTATGAGCATTTGTGATGACAACTATTTAAGAATCATGTGTCATGATATTGCACATTTATTTCATTATAATATGTGTATTTGTTAAAATATACAGTGGGGAATTGTTTCATCACAACAAACTGTAAAAATATAATAATGATTCAAATTACCACTTAACCACAAAGGTTGGTAACTTAATTGATTATCTGAGGTTGAAAGGAATGGAACAACTGTTGTTCTTTTTTTTTAAAAAAGACAACTAAAAATTTGAAAAAAAAAGTTGCCATTTAAAACATTATTGTTGAATCAAATATGATAAACTGATTTCAACTGTATAGATGACTTTTAAAATTATCGGAAAAAAAGAGGATTTATTTTAATTTTGATTGCCTTTTGTTACATTAAATTTGCCTGAGGGTATAACACTACTCTTTGTGTGGCCTTCTCGATAGATCATTTTTTTAAATCCTTAATAAAGAAAAACTGCTTTTTCATTCCATGTAAAGCAAACTTAACAAAGAAGACAGTCCTCTGACTCACAAGAAATCAGTTAATAGTAATATCCCATTAACCTAGCTTTGACTATTGTCATATTGTACTAACTACCTCAAGTACTAATCTACTTATCATTAAATACTGATCCAGTGATTCTTTATAACATATGTTTTCTGTTCAAAAGAACATGCTGATTTTTACATATTATAAAAATCAACAAAAGAACATGAATCATTTTCTGACTAATACAAGTTCAACGAGAAATTGTTTACTGTAAAACAGTACGAAAAGTTTTGATCAAGGTTTCAATATATGGCAGTTTACCAGGTCCTAATATTATTTTTATTTGTGTTTGCCAAAAAACAAGTATTCTTGACACAGTAATTAATAAATTACTGCACTCTAATTTTATGTAAATGCCAGGATGTGATGCATTATTATGAGTGAAGAGTCAAATATAAGTAAGTCTAGTAAACTCATCAGAGCTTTACATAGAAATGTACAAATGAGTTTCACTTGAATATTCTGGAAGAACAGTGTCCCCTCATCTCCCACCCAACCCCCAGTGTAAAATTTTACAGGAAATAAGAAATAAGATGAATGTGATTTTCAAAATCAATTAAATTATGTAATAACCTAAACTGTGAGCTTTAAGATTATAACTTCAAGGTGTTTAACAACAATGACTCTAATCCCTGAGGGTGTTAAAAATTTAAAGTCACTTTTTTCTACAACTTTATTAACAGGGTCCATGTTTGTGAAAGCCTAAGCAAAAAGGCAGTGACAGCTTTTCTTGCTGTTTTGGGGGGAAGGTTGGTGTGCAGAGTATATATCATGTATATAATTGCCATTTTTCAAAATACTCAAAAATACATTCTTTTTGATAAATATATACTTAGGCCAGGAGTTTTTAATTTATTGGTTTACGGATCCGCCGACCCGATTTTGCTGATTTCCAGAATAAAAATAAAATTCACTTTTCACGCTTTTTTATTCCCGCCGACCTTAACAAATGCATTATCCCTGAAAAATTATTAAAATATTTTTTTTCCTGAAATGAAATGCATTAATCACTAACAAAATTGACAACACTTTCTGGTGTGAAAAAAAACCCCTTCCAGTTCACGTTTCTAAATATAGACAAATCAATTATAACTGACCTTGAAATGTCGTTTGCGCAAATAATTTTGCGGAACGAAACTTGTGTTTAAAACCAATTACACAATAAGTTCGTTTACCTTATTTGTCATCAGTCCGTAAGATGCATCATCTCATAGAAATAGACTTGTCCAAATGTGGACAGGGTGAAGGCATCAAATTAAAGAACTGAATATTAACAAATCATTAGGAATTTTCTTGTTTTTATAGGTAATAAAAAAAATGTCGTTCATTTGGATAAAAAAACGGGAATGCAAGACAACAGATTAACCCGATATCGTTTTTCCAGTGGACGATTCTATTAGGTTTTTGACACGTGTGTTGAAACTTATTTTCGTACGACGTTTATGCATTTTTTCTTTATCAGTTTTCGTGCTTGAAGATCATTATTTACCAAGTTTTCTGGAATTGATTAAGAGCTACGCGAATCTATTTTTCTTGTTTCTGAAATGATGATTTAATTTCGTCTTTGTCGGTGCATCCCCTTTTTTTTACTGTAAATTACTAGACAATGTCATGCAAAAGGCTCAAACATATCAACATTGCAATTTGAAGACAATGACATCAATATAACCAATGAAACCAAACATCTAGGTATCAAAAGAAACGAGCAAAACCGTGCAAATATCTCAGAAAGAATAAGAACCGGAAGGGCAACAATATACAGCCTTCTTGGAGCTGGGTTACATGTCAGAAGGGGATTCTCACCCATGGTTGCATACAAGCTATGGAGAACATATGCAGTACCAAGAAGCATATACGGACTTGAGGTGATGAACTTACTTGCAAAAGAAAAGGATATGCTAGAACTTGCAGAGAGAAAAATCCTCCGACAAATTCAAGGACTTCCAAATAATACAGCAAATATGGCTGTATATACCCTGGTAGGAGCAGAACCTATTGCCATCACATTAGACAAAAATGTACTTACCTTCTTCATGAATATTGTTCGAAATCCAGGAACCATAGAATGTGAAATTCTGCGCCGACAAATAGTATTCTCAGACCAAAGAGGAAAAGACTTTATCAACAGAGTAGAAAAAACTCTATCAAAATACAATTTGAAATCCAGTAGCTACTACATAGAAAATCCACTGAATAAAATGGAATGGAAAAGACTAGTAGGAATAAAGATCAAGGAATACTGGAAAAATGAATGTCATAATGAAAAAATGGAAAAAACATCACTTAAATACATAGAGATACAGAACAATCCATTAAATGAAGCTCACAATATATGGAAAAGTGTAAAAAACAATAGTAAAGATGTAAAGGCAGGAGAAATAAAAGCAAGAATAAGTACTCAAACGTACATATTCCAAGCCAAAAGAGCTAAGTTCGATCCAAAAGTTAACCATATGTGTACAATTTGCGAACAGGAAAATGAAGATCTAGAACATTTTATTCTACACTGCAAAGAACTAGAGCAAATAAGATCTAAATACTGCTCAAAAATCGAACAGACAATGGATGAAATTGATACGTCAACATACAAGAAGATCAAACAACAAGGGAATTTACTGCAGCTCATAATAGACTGTACTAGCAAGGACATAAACTGTTACCCAACTGTGTATGAAAACATTGAAACTCTTGCTAGAAATATGTGTTATGAGATGCACTTGCTGCGCACAAAAAGGATAAAAAACCTGATCACAAGTACAGTATAAGTAAACTTCTTAAAATTGTTACTTACAAATAGTATACCATCCAACTATTTTACGGCTTATAAGTTTTTAAAAAATAAATCCTCACTTTAAAATTGTAAGATATCAGTTATAATTTAAAAAGAGTAATGACAAGATCTCCATATAGAAATTAAACTGTAAAGAAATTTTTTGTATATATTATACCTTAAATTTTGTCCAAACCCCAACCACTTTACATAAGTCTTACAGGAAATTTTCATTATTATTCCTGATATATGTATAGCACACTCAGCTATGATTATAAGTAATTTTTAACTTTTGACCATTTAAATTCTTGTAAATACATGTATATGCAGTTGTTGTTTTTTTTAACACTTTCCTACACCTTAGCACATATAAATTATTATATATTTTTTAAAAACTTTATGATGACAATCCTATGAATTAATTATGATATCTATTATTTAGTGATCATTATAACCAAATTCAGTCATCTGTATATAATGTAATAAATTGTTTCCATATGTTTTAAGGTGTAAATAGTTGCTCAAACTATACCCTTTGGGTAGTGCTCCACATTTAATGGAGGAATATACAAGAAACTGAACATGCGTAGTTTATAACAGCTGAGCAATAATATTTCATCGAACTAAAATTTTAGAAATGATGATAAAATAGCATAACAAACATATTGCTAGAAAGGTGAAATATATATTGATTTTGCATATTTTTTTGTCTTCAAAGATGATTTTTTTTTCTTTTTTTTTCCCGACCGACCGACCCGACTTTTTCATGGGGAAAATCCGTAAACCAACAAATTAAAAAACCGTGGCCTTATGTAACAACCAGTTAATTTTGCTTATAACATAACCTGGTAATCGAAGAAATCACTCTAGAAAGTTGTGGACGATTTAGCAAAGCATTAATCCAATGATACAGAATATCATAGTCAATAAAAAAAAACTTAATCTACTTAAGGAATGACTGTAATATTTTTTCTGTCTATGAAGAAAATAACATCAAAAATGTGGTGCACACCAAATAACCTATGCGGGTGCAACACACTTTTATGTTATTTCATATATCAGAAAATATAAAATATAGGCAAGTGTTGGAAGTGGCATTAAAAACCAATAACCAATCAATCAATCAATCAATCAAAGATCTGACAAAAAAAATCAACTTCATAAACCCAAAGGACAAAATCATTATCATATATAAACCACAGTTGTGGTTCCTGCATTGCTTGTGTCTTAATGGATGAAAGCACAATTTGTCACCCAGAATTATGATAATAAACCTTTTCATTCCTTTACAATAAAAAATATTATATTTTACTATATTCAAAATAATTTCTATTGATCATGTTTATTTTCTTACTCTTCAAGTTTTCAAAGTAATCTAAATATCTTGAAACAGGATTTTTTTTTTCCCATGGCTAAATATAAAGATTATTGCCATTGAGAAACAATAAAATATCCCACATACAATTGATAAATATTCTATTATCTATGAATAGGTATGTTATCAATATACAAAGGTATTTAACTAAATCTCAATCAAATTGATTTCACTTTTTATTACACAATTTTCTGTCACTTAAATCACAGGAACATTTATTATCTCCTTTAACCTTGAATTAAATCTGTGAAAAAGAAGTGCCGGTAGGATTTGTAAACATTGACCGCCCCCACATAACTACCTTATTACCTGCTACCCTCATTCACAAAATATCATAGTTTACACACCTACACACATACTCTGATGATCATTCAAGAATGAAAATAGTAAGGGGTACCAAAGGGAGAAATCACTATACCTTATCATTAGACAGCAAATTTCATTCATAAAACTCAATGCAATGTTTACTCTTTTAGACAGTTTTGTTTATCAAGGGAATTACAAATACAAAACCGTCATAAATAATTTCATCAATGATCATTTGAATATTTTAAAAAACTATTTTTCCTTCAAAAACCTCTAAGTCTTGTATTATTTGTATACAAAAGATTATATAATAGATAACTGTTTTGCCATTCATACATCAGAATTGTAATGTTGTATATAAACCACAATGGTATGCTGATCTATGCTGTCAGAATCAATAAAACCATAGTCTGCTTAAGCTTTGTGTACAGTAAAAACAATATTTGATAGCAGGGTAGGACTGTGCTGCTCTTAATACATCAATGAGTCCAATGAGTTGAACTTTCGAAAAAAGAAAAAAAAAAAGACAAAGCTTCTTATATACACTTGGTCCTAAATAGAATGACCACAATTACTTTGTCATAAAATCACAAAAGAATGATTTTGTTTTTGTCTGGAATAGTCATCTGATAACCTTGTTAGGGCTAAAATAACGGGGAAGAAATTGGTAACATCCTCTAATCTTATCATAATGTCCACTGTTAATAGATTTGTTAACTTTTAATACATTGTCAGGGATTTTCTATGTTTACAAACCCAAGAAACCAAATAAATATGTAAATTTCCTTTTATTCGCAATAACAAATGATTCCTCATAATTACAGCAATAAAAATTGTAATAAACATGATTATGACACCATTCTGTAACAATGTATTTCATCCTCCAAAGATTTTTAAAAGCATGATGAAAACTCCGCAAATGGAATTACCATATAAAAAGGACAACATAAATTCACACCTGCAATGACCAATGGTCCCACACAATAGACCAGCGCTTCCAGACAAACTTGCGTGCGTCACGTTGAAGTGACAATATTATTAACTAAATTTAATGCCTTAGGCTCTTACAATGATACAAAGACATCCCTTGTAGCATGATCAAAAATTTCAAAAGTTTTATTACTAATGAATTTAAAAGCAAATTTGTAAACACCCTATATATCTGTACAAGGTTTTAATCACACCATGTAATTACATAATAAAAAGCATTAAATTAAACGCCATTCATTGTTCTTACCCGTCTCTCAGGTTTTAGTTAATGAGTGTTCGTAATGGTAATGCACACAGCAGAGTCTTTATTTCAAGTCATTTCAAGAGCATAAATCTTTAAGTCTTTTAAGTTTAATGTGTTTCTTTGAAGTCTTTATGTGCAGAATAATTATGCAAACAAATT
Source organism: Mytilus edulis (assembly GCF_963676685.1). NCBI lineage: Eukaryota > Metazoa > Mollusca > Bivalvia > Mytilida > Mytilidae > Mytilus > Mytilus edulis. The sequence goes on along the minus strand of NC_092353.1, from coordinate 24,218,606 downwards.
TACATTTCAATAAAAATGTGCAGTGTAACAAATTACATGTAGTTCTTAATTCAACAATAGTTGATAGTATTCTAAATCCGAGCGGAAAAAAATCAGCGAAGTCAGCTTCAAACTAATTCTTTACATTTACATTTTACACATAAGAGTGTATCAAGTTTCTTATTTCATATTTAAACAATGCACAAAATGCCATGAAGAAATGCCTTTCTTACTTTTTTCGTTAGTTTAACCTATACTAGAAAAAAAAGGGAATGTAACAGAAAGGCAGTATATATGTTTTTTTAAAAGAAGACACTATCCCCTTAAAAATGAGCGTTAAACTTTCCTTATTGGATTGAACTGTCTATTATAAATTTATGGATAAATGCATGTTTAAGCAATTCAAAACTAAGTTTTCACAGAATAATATAATATTATAGATCTGTAATGATCCCTATATAAAATATGGTATGTTCTAAACACTAAATTATTCATAGACTAATCATGGAAACATATGTAAGCTGTATTTTATATATTAAAATATGTGCAGCGGTGTTGAATAATTGAATCAAAAAGCAACAAATGCATCCCGTGAAGTCCATCTGTTATAAGCAAAGTCACACCACAAAGGCTGAATACGGTTAATCAATAGCAGTCATTATTCCTCCCAATTCAAACCCTAACTATTATGGTCAATAAACACACCATAATCATCACCATCTAATCTACAGCATTGACAATATTTTTATTTCCATTTCAACTGCTTTTTGTCACAATAGTAGAAATTGGTTTTCATCCCTTGATATCATCAAAATCTTATGATGATCAGCAATAAAAATCTTACGTTTGTCACCAACCACTGGCTATACCTGTCATTGTCACATGCCAGGCATTGTGTCGGAAGACGTTACCAACCTTCATCAGGTGGGCTTCTAAAGAAATATAAAGATTACATTGAACCTGGAGTAAAAATTAAAAGCCTATCATAATCATCAGCTTAATATCAAAATACATCTTATTAAACTATGCCTCATTGCTTTCATAGTTTTTTTACTTTTCTTTTTTGAAGTAACAACAATAGGAAATGTAAATCAGTTTGTTTTTACACATTTGTAGAAAATCTGCCTTCAGTTTAAACAATATGCAGGTGTTTTCGCCAGAAATGATGAATTAAGATTAAGCATAGAAATTATTTTTTCTTCCGTATTTCTTCAATTTTCAAAAGAACAGAGTTTTCTATTCTGTGTTGAAAGAATAGAAATTAATAGCCCAGCAATAATGAAAAGAAAATGCATTAGTATTCAATATATTCATTAGGCACAAAATGCCATATTAATTTCTCAAAGTCTTTTTGAGAATGAAATCACCTGAACTGAATAAATTAGTTTTTTTCAACGTTATATTTATTTTACAATCAGTATGATGATTTTTTACCAAATATTTTCCTTTTAAACAGAACCTTTCAGGCAAGGTCATCAACTTCAAGTGTCATTCATTACCACAAAAGTCTGTCAGTAATTTTGGAGGCTATTTTATAGACTAGAGACTTTTTTAAGCTCTTAATTTTTAACCATCTGCCCAAGAATTAATACAATCAAAATTCACCTCATTTTCCCATTAATATGCTCCTTTTTATGAGCAACTTGACAAGTGTTTATTTGTGTATCCCTTGACCCCAAACGATACTCATGATCGACCCAAAGATGGTTTATTTCTTTGCCGATAATATTCTTTTTTTCGTTTTTGTTCACCTAACAATACTATTACAACATATGGTCTGTTTGTAGATTTATGTTCATCATGAATTTTTTATCCTTACTTGATAAAATTAGTCTCATTTAAATTCAGCTTCAGGCCTTTGATAATCTTTCATATAATTAATTTTGGGAAAAGTATGAAAATGAAAATGAATATTAATTACTCCTAATTTAATCTGAGAAATGAATACATCATAAACTATCTGCTTGCATAATTACTCAATGTGCCTTAACACATTGGTGTCTTGAAATTAAAACAATAACACAGATGGACAAATTTCAGGAGATCTTGTTCTCAGATCAGAGATCTTATCGCTATTGTGTTACCTTTAAATGATTTGATTATTGGTTCAGATAAAGTCCACCATAAAAGCTGAATATAAAAAAAATCAGTACATCTTTAATTGAGAAGAGGATGGGTTGAGAAGGGATAAGAAATAGTCCACTTACAAAAGGGCAATAAAAAATATGAAGACCAGGAAGAAGTTACAACTTTCAAAAATAACCAAATTATAATGAAGAAATTTACTCCTGTCGATTCTAATTCAGATTAAACAAGTGAAACTGCGAGCTACTGCTCACTGATGATACCCCCGCCGCAAGTGGATAATATTAATAGTGTAAAAATATGCAAGTGTTCGGTAAACAGGAAGTTGTCGAGTGATGAATCTGAAAACGCATCACACGGTATAGCTGACTTATATAAATCCTGAAACCAAATTTCAGAAATCCTTGTATTGTAGTTCCTGAGAAAAATGTGACGAAAATTTTCAACTTGGCTATCATGTGTAAAATCATACAAGTGTTCGGTAAACAGGAAGTTGTCGAGTGATGAATCTGAAAACGCATCACACGGTATAGCTGACTTATATAAATCCTGAAACTAAATTTCAGAAATCCTTGTATTGTAGTTCCTGAGAAAAATGTGACGAAAATTTTCAACTTGGCTATCATGTGTAAAATCAGACAAGTGTTCGGTAAACAGGAAGTTGTCAAGTGATGAATCTGAAAACGCATCACACGGTATGGCTGACATATATAAATGTTGATACCAAATTACAGAAAGGGTGGATGTGCAGTTCCTGAGAAAAATGTGACGAAAGTTTCATGGGACGGACTGACTGACGGACGGACTGACGGACTGACGGACTGATGGACGGACTGACGGACTGACGGACGGACGGACTGACGGACGGACGGACTGACGGACGGACGGACAGACAGAGGTAAAACAGTATACCCCCCCTTTTTTAAAGCGGGGGTATAATTATAACACAATGAATTTCTATTGTGACAGGAAATAATTTTCCCTCCAACAATATCATTACTGGAAAAGATTTGATATCCAAACCTCAATGGCATGGAAATGTCGAATTAGCATGAAAATTCTATAACTGTGCCCATATTACTCATTTGAATTATGACAGAGTTGACAAAAACATTTTTGTTCATGCTAACTGTAGCAGTTCTTATATCAAGAACTAGTCAGTGTATATTAAATTTGCAATAAACTGTTCCCTACATTCCAGAGTGAATGCTTTCATTAAGCTGTGCATACATCATTTGTTGTGAAACAGTGCTGTGGATTAGTTTTTGCCTGGTGTGAGCTTTTCTTATACTAACAACCTCTGTTGAATTTCTATTGTGAACCAGTGCTGTGGATTATTTTTGGCCTGGTGTGAACTGTCATTATACTTACATCATCTGTTGTATTTCTGTTGTGAACCAGTGTTGTGGATTAGTTTTGGCCTGGTGTGAACTGTCTTTTTACTTACATCATCTGTTGTATTTCTGTTGTAAACCAGTGTTGTGGAATAGTTTTGGCCTGGTGTGAACTGTCATTATACTTACATCATCTGTGGAATGTCTGTTGTAAACCAGTGTTGTGGATTAGTTTTGGCCTGGTGTGAACTGTTATTATACTTACATCATCTGTTGTATTTCTGTTGTGAACCAGTGTTGTGGATTAGTTTTGGTCTGATGTGAACTGTCATTATACTTACATCATCTGTTGAATTTCTGTTGTGAACCAGTGTTGTGAATTAGTTTTGGCCTGGTGTGAACTGTCTCTATACTTACATCATCTGTTGTATTTCTGTTGTGAACCAGTGCTGTGGATTAGTTTTGGTCTGGTGTGAACTGTCTCTATACTTACATCATCTGTTGTATTTCTGTTGTGAACCAGTGTTGTGGATTAGTTTTGGCCTGGTGTGAACTGTCATTATACTTACATCATCTGTTGAATGTCTGTTGTGAACCAGTGTTGTGGATTAGTTTTGGCCTGGTGTGAACTGTCATTATACTTACATCATCTGTTGAATGTCTGTTGTGAACCAGTGTTGTGGATTAGTTTTGGCCTGGTGTGAACTGTCATTATACTCACATCATCTGTTGTATTTCTGTTGTGAACCAGTGTTGTGGATTAGTTTTGGTCTGATGTGAACTGTCATTATACTTACATCATCTGTTGTATTTCTGTTGTGAACCAGTGTTGTGGATTAGTGTTTGCCTGGTGTGAACTGTCTTTATACTTACATCATCTGTTGAATTTCTGTTGTGAACTAGTGCTGTGCATTAGTTTTGGCCTGGTGTGAACTGTCATTATATTTACATCATCTGTTGTATTTCTGTTGTGAACCACTGCTGTGGATTAGTTTTGGCCTGGTGTGAACTGTGATTATACTTACATCATCTGTTGTATTTCTGTTGTGCACCACTGCTGTGGATTAGTTTTGGCCTGGTGTGAACTGTCATTATACTTACATCATCTGTTGTATTTCTGTTGTGCACCAGTGCTGTGGATTAGTTTTGGCCTGGTGTGAACTGTCTTTATCCTTACATCATCTGTTTTTATTTCTGTTGTGAACCAGTGTTGTGGATTAGTTTTGGCCTGGTGTGAACTGTCTTTAAACTTACATCATCTGTTGTATTTCTGTTGTGAACCAGTGTTGTGGATTAGTTTTGGCCTGGTGTGAGCTTTTCTTATACTAACAACCTCTGTTGAATTTCTATTGTGAACCAGTGCTGTGGATTATTTTTGGCCTGGTGTGAACTGTCATTATACTTACATCATCTGTTGTATTTCTGTTGTGAACCAGTGTTGTGGATTAGTTTTGGCCTGGTGTGAACTGTCTTTTTACTTACATCATCTGTTGTATTTCTGTTGTGAACCAGTGTTGTGGATTAGTTTTGGCCTGGTGTGAACTGTCATTATACTTACATCATCTGTTGAATGTCTGTTGTAAACCAGTGTTGTGGATTAGTTTTGGCCTGGTGTGAACTGTTATTATACTTACATCATCTGTTGTATTTCTGTTGTGAACCAGTGTTGTGGATTAGTTTTGGTCTGATGTGAACTGTCATTATACTTACATCATCTGTTGAATTTCTGTTGTGAACCAGTGTTGTGAATTAGTTTTGGCCTGGTGTGAACTGTCTCTATACTTACATCGTCTGTTGTATTTCTGTTGTGAACCAGTGTTGTGGATTAGTTTTGGTCTGGTGTGAACTGTCTCTATACTTACATCATCTGTTGTATTTCTGTTGTGAACCAGTGTTGTGGATTAGTTTTGGCCTGGTGTGAACTGTCATTATACTTACATCATCTGTGGAATGTCTGTTGTGAACCAGTGTTGTGGATTAGTTTTGGCCTGGTGTGAACTGTCATTATACTTACATCATCTGTTGAATGTCTGTTGTGAACCAGTGTTGTGGATTAGTTTTGGCCTGGTGTGAACTGTCATTATACTCACATCATCTGTTGTATTTCTGTTGTGAACCAGTGTTGTGGATTAGTTTTGGTCTGATGTGAACTGTCATTATACTTACATCATCTGTTGTATTTCTGTTGTGAACCAGTGTTGTGGATTAGTGTTTGCCTGGTGTGAACTGTCTTTATACTTACATCATCTGTTGAATTTCTGTTGTGAACCAGTGCTGTGCATTAGTTTTGGCCTGGTGTGAACTGTCATTATATTTACATCATCTGTTGTATTTCTGTTGTGAACCACTGCTGTGGATTAGTTTTGGCCTGGTGTGAACTGTCATTATACTTACATCATCTGTTGTATTTCTGTTGTGCACCACTGCTGTGGATTAGTTTTGGCCTGGTGTGAACTGTCATTATACTTACATCATCTGTTGTATTTCTGTTGTGCACCAGTGCTGTGGACTAGTTTTGGCCTGGTGTGAACTGTCTTTATACTTACATCATCTGTTTTTATTTCTGTTGTGAACCAGTGTTGTGGATTAGTTTTGGCCTGGTGTGAACTGTCATTATACTTACATCATCTGTTGTATTTCTGTTGTGAACCAGTGTTGTGGATTAGTTTTGGCCTGGTGTGAACTGCCTGGCGCTGTATTTCCATCTTTGTTACTCATCTTCACAAATCAAATGCCTGAAAACATGTGAAATTATAAAGTATAATCAAAAAGCATTTTTAGTCCATTCATTGAACAACAGCTTATAATTATCCAAATAACAATTACAGTAATTGCATAGACATTCAAATATTTAATTTTTCTCAAAGGTCTTTAGGCACAGTTGTTTTTTATTTGTATTTTGCTTTGTTTTGAGTGGTTATCTCAAGTGGTTGAATATATGAAACCTGATACAGAATCTGAAGTGCATCATTGGATGTGTTACGTACGTGTGATGGTGATGCATTGTTATTACGTACATGTGTACTTGTGATGTAATCAGTTAAGTGTGTACGTCACTTAAATATTTCCCTTACACATGGTCACAGAGATGTTTCTTTGACACAGCCACAGAAGACCAATTATAACTAAATATAGATATATGTAAAACTAATAATTTTACGATTGTCTGAAATATTAAACCAACAACTTGATTTAATGGCTTTTTTTAATATCTATAGTCATTTTTGAAGCATAATACTTCTAATTTGTTTGTAATAAAACTATTTGTGAAATGTTAAATGCTGATTCACGTCAAATTATTATTGATAGGAAATACAATTATAAATAATGTAATCCCCTTTTATACATGATTAACATTTCAGCAATAAAATAAAACTTGTAAATACATCATAGGTGAATTCACTATAATGCGCAAAATAAATTTTAACAAGCATCTAGGGGACTTATATTGTTGTAGTAGAAAGCAAAAATTATCCTCACTACTAAATTTTAAAATAGGATGTTAAAACAAAATTAGAAAGGGAAAATTAATATAACATGCTTTCACACCTTTAAAATCTGACATTTATTCAAGGGTCAAAGAGCATGAAACATCCTATTACGTATGATGTACATGATAATGTCAATGCTTGTACCTATGTTCAGGAGGTCCTATTCAGAATTAAATAGAACTGTTTTTGTGGGATGTTTTTTCATCTTACTTTTTTTCCTCCTTGTTGGACTTTGGATTTGATACACTGACATAACTTTACAAATTAATTCAGGAAATTAAAAAGAAATATTTACTATTACCTTTAATTTACATAGCGGTGACGGGAAAGTAATCGCGTATTAAACCACTCATCAATGTGTAATGTGGTTACACCAAGTTACACTTACGTACAAATAAAAACGTCTTTGATGTGGTTTTACATATGATATATTCTGTGTACTTTATGGACTTTAAACAATTAAACAGCATTTGTTTCCTACACAAGATCTTACTGAAACACCTCTTTCAAAATCGGTGAACTTTACAATTATAGTAAATTTTATCATTAAGCCGGATTAATTGTGGTTTTTTAAACCAACAGATGAGGAAAACTCTGATAACGCTATAACAGATCAGATTGTTTATATTGTTTTCTTTTGTTTGTTTACTTCCGATGTACTAGTTGACCTAGAAATTAGTCGCCCATTTCTTATAAATTTAACGCAACAGAAGATCTGCAATGTTATTTTCAGAAGTGTGGCAATCTGGTTAACCGCACCTACCTATTTACAAATATGATCAGTGCAGGTTACATGTCAAAAATATACCAACATGCAATAGTGTTTGTCATTATGATGAGGAAACTTTGTTGGTCTATTTTTTACTCGTTTTAAGATAGTCAAAGTTTCAACAAAATTATACGCACAATCAAATCCTACATTAGTTGTTAGTTATATCATGGAAGTATTATAGTGAATATAATACTTCCATGTATAAATCTAAAAGTACTCTTAAAACATGCAGGAAGTTAATTCTTATTATGCTACTATGTACTTTAACAATATGACACCTCAATCCTGAGAGGATAGCTCTTAACAGTTTGAAACCTTATTCCTAAGAGGACGGCTCTTAACAATTTGACACCTTATTCCTAAGAGGATGGCTAATTACTTGCTTCCTAGCTCAACTACTACAACAATAGACTCAATTTAATGATTTCTGAGAAAACCAATAATTTTCTTTTTTTCATTATTTGTTATTGAATAATTTCAAAACAATCAGTGCTAAACGAAAAAAATTCAAATTGAAAATAATTCCGTTTAAGACCCAAAATTGTATATATAGGTATGTGCTTTAATTAAATGATCTTGTACTTAAATTCCAAAGTTAAACCTACCAGCAGGCAATTACTGTTTTAATATGTCTAAGTACCCTAAGTAATCTTGATCTTCATACATAACCTATTACATAGAGAAATTGATCATTCTTTAATTAGCCTGAAAATAACAATCACAAGCTAAAAATAAATGAGAAATTGAATTATAATGTCCGTATAAGTGACATCTCACTTCTTGTCAGCTATAATATAATCAAGCTAAATTTATTGTATGTTTTTGATCTAAGTGATAAATAATGATATTTTTAGGTAATCAAATAACATGACCCAAGGGTTTCCATAAAGTATTCATTATGTACCCATCTGATATGGCCCTGATTTTTTGGCCACAAGAATGCCAAACATTTGAATTATGTCTTATTCCCAGAGCTGTATTATGGCACCTAAGCTATAATACCTGGGACAAAGACATTCAGGTGACAATTTACCTGTAGAAGCTAATTTGTCTACAATGGAATTCCAAACACTTTAGGATTGTCAATGCATGACTAATACAACATGTTTACAAAATAAATTTGAAGTAATATTGGATCCTTATAACAGTTTACAAATAGCCTATTGCCTTTAATATTAATTTAATGTTACACATATTTGTTTCAAGGTGTTTAAATACTTGACCCACCAAATTTTATTTTTTAATTTTACATTATATTTTTCTTCTTATTAATATTTTACCATATATGACTAGATCCTTGTACTTTTCTGTGAAACTGGCCATGTAAAAAATACCTAAAATGTGTTGTCAAAATGATTTATTAATAAAATCCTGCATTGTGGTTTTGTCAAAATTTGCACTTAGAAGGTAGTTTAGTCTCCAACTTTAATCTAATACACTATTTATATTATTGCAAATTTGATAATTGTTTACAATACATATTTGAACCGCTTTTCCAGGCTTCTGTAAAACTTAGGTATGATGCATGTGCCCTTTTATTCACAATATATATTTCCTATTCTTTTATAACAAAACTATGAATTAACTAAAATAGATTTATTTTCTAAATGTGTCAATTATTTCAAAATCTCTTCTGGCTTAAAGCATGCTTCCAATATTTTAGAAATATTATCTTTTGTTTTTCTTTTGCAAAAAAATAAGTGTTTTCAAGAATTAATGCTGTTATGTCTTTTATTTAATTCTCAATAACATTAAGATTTACACCAGACATAGCTTACACAATCTCTATCAGATGGAGGCAAATTAGTATAGTACACTCAAATAAACCAAAAATATACACAAGATCTCGTAACCATTTTTCCCTCAACTCTTATCATATACTTTCAGCTATTCATTCACAAAAATTAAACATTTGGTGGTGCCAAGGATTTGTATAGGTGTCATACCACCAATTACTCCCTCAAATTTAGAACGTATGTGAAAGTAGGCCTACTCGGACAAAAAAAAGTGCATTTGATGTCATTGTTCACCTAAACTAACTAACAAATTTGCAGAAATGAAAGTTTTGTTGAAAGAGAAATATATTAAGACCATTTTGGGCCAAAATTTACCTGTCTATGAGTTTGCATTAAAAATTGAGGATTAATGCGCTCCATAGTATACTAATTTAAGATTTCCAGAAAACCAGGGGTTATTTTTAGTGGTACCTCCTTTCGGAAGCTCTCTGCTTTCTTATATGATTTTGAATGTATGTTGAAAATTGGCATGCAGAAAGGTGACACCTGTACAATTCAGGATATACCTAGTTTCTATGAAGTTAAACTTAAGGTAAAATATTTAGAAAGCTGTGAAAATTGCAAAATTTGGTTGAACAGATAGGGACTTTTAATTGGTGGTATGACACCTTTAAGCAAAATGCGGTGAAACATCAAAATCAGAAAACAATTGTTTTTTTTTGTCTTAACTGATCATTTGAGATAATAGTAGCCACATTTCAATCTTTTTGCGGGTAAAATGTCACATATTGCAAATTTAGAGCATAAATCTTGAGTTTGTCCTATTTTTAGCTTTTCCCATCCTGACAATATGCTTTTATATAAAAAATGTCCTAAATAATGTTATAAATGCACAGAAAGTTATTCTGTGGTGTTAAACATTGAAACATAAGTTGTTTACTACCCCCAAAAAAATTTTGTCATGCAGATTTAATGAAATTATTTGATTTTTACCCCCTATAGCATTGCGTCATACTATGTACTTGACAGATAGCATAGCCTAATGTAAGCACTGCAGAAACTCACAAAAGCACCATTTATTATTCCAAATGAAATTTTTATATCTTAAATTTTATTAACTGATGTAAATAAACACAGTTAAATGACCATGACTGCACTTTTGATCAATTTGTAGTACTTTACTGACACCAGATGAAAAAAAGGGGGGTCAATATTCCTTGACACTTCAATACCTTGGATTTTTTACTAAATTCATTGCAAAAATTGTTGGAAGTCTTTAAAGAAGTAGAACAAACAAGAAAAAATCAGCAAACAATGATCTTGATATTGAAAGTTTATGTTCCTGTAGCCCAAAATGAAATTTTCAAGTATTTTCTATCAAAGTCATACATTACAGTCAGTTTAAATTGAGCTGTGAAATTTTTATTATAAGTCGCATAATGCTCAGATAGGCTGTTTTAAACTACAAATTGACTAAGGATTAAGAATAAAGCAAAATAAAAGATTTCTAATCAATTTTTTTGTCTCTTTAGGTGTCATACCACCAATTACTCCCTCAAATTTAGAACGTATGTGAAAGTAGGCCTACTCGGACAAAAAAAAGTGCATTTGATGTCATTGTTCACCTAAACTAACTAACAAATTTGCAGAAATGAAAGTTTTGTTGAAAGAGAAATATATTAAGACCATTTTGGGCCAAAATTTACCTGTCTATGAGTTTGCATTAAAAATTGAGGATTAATGCGCTCCATAGTATACTAATTTAAGATTTCCAGAAAACCAGGGGTTATTTTTAGTGGTACCTCCTTTCGGAAGCTCTCTGCTTTCTTATATGATTTTGAATGTATGTTGAAAATTGGCATGCAGAAAGGTGACACCTGTACAATTCAGGATATACCTAGTTTCTATGAAGTTAAACTTAAGGTAAAATATTTAGAAAGCTGTGAAAATTGCAAAATTTGGTTGAACAGATAGGGACTTTTAATTGGTGGTATGACACCTGTATAGTGATACAAATCCTTGATGGTATACACTGTATAGTGTTATAAACAGGGAGACAACTCCTGTCGTACAAGTACATGTACTTTTTATAAAATATTTATAAAGAGACTCAATGATTCTTAAATGTTTATTGATTGTTAAAGATAGTCTGAGTTAGTGCAAAGTAAAATTATTTAAAACAGTGGTGGTCCCTTCATTTTGGACGATCAATGAATTGAATGGGGACATATAGTTGGAACCACCCCTTATCCTTAGTTGGGAACACTCCATCTCTTTTAAAAATGACTGGATCAGCCCCTGCTTTAAAATAACAAATAGCAGAAGACCAAATAGACAATTTTCCCTCAAAAAGCTCAGTCAGAAAACCAAATAATACAGAATGGAGAAAGGGGATATTGAGACTCAATATTAAACTGCTGCATTGTGAATGTACATTGTTGTTAAGCCACACCTTAATCCAATGCTCATTTATAATCTTAGTCAGAGACCTTGTAACTTCCAGCTATCTTCCACTTTTATAATCTCTTTTTTAGAGGGGGATTTTACTTACAATAAAGGATGTAATTTGACCCTTTACCCTTTAGATGTTAATGTCTGAAGTTTGACAAACTAGCAAATATCAATGAGTTTTGTTTTGCTTTAAAATAATACATCTCAAGTAGACTAAATTACATCAAAGATATTTTTATTCATCATCGCTAGAATAACTGTAGTAATTCCAATGGTTCCAAATTTAATGTTTCAATATTAAAACAATTATTTTTTTCTCTGGATTTTTACAGATGTAATTCTTACACTATACATTTTCTTTTACATGTTTTTTAGGAAACAAATTTAATTTTTTTACTGAACCAAAAAAGCATTAACAAATTTACAGACCCCAAAAGGAGGGGAAATACATAAACCTGACAAAAGCGAAAGCTTGCATGCATGACTCTGTCTCCAAAGGAACTTATAGAAAACAACTGTCGCATTCCTGACCAATTGCTACAAGGCTTTTGTCACAACAGTAAATGAATCAATACATGTCATTAAAGTAAGATACAAAAACTTTCTTCTTTCTCTTTAATATTACTGCATCCCACACAACTACTTCCTTCTGTAATATGATACAATGTCTTCTGGTGAAATTATATCGTCCAGAAATAGCTGGTGCATAGCGAATATTACTATTTCCCCTACACAAATGTCCAATGGCTATTAACTTTCTGTAATCTGGTGCTGAAACAGCTTCAATATCCTGTACCACAAATGTTAATCGCTGATTCAAAATAAAATCTTAAGTCCTCTAATTAATTAGTCCTTTGATTCAAGTTCTTTGAAATTCGAAATTCAAATAACATTTGAAATCAAATATTCATTTTAATCAAGCATGTTTAAAACATAATTTCCTTACTATTTTTTTATTATAGAAATAATGCATGAGCAGTTTTTATCATTGCTTAAAATGAAAAGTATATAAAGTAAGTACAAAAGTCACTGTCAGTTTATTTCAAGATTAGGACAATGAAAGGTAACAGTTCTTTTTAAGGTTGTTCGTTCCTCGTGTTTTTTTATTTGCCAGATTTTCTGAATTATTTCTAGCTTGCTGTTCAGTGTGAGCCAATGCTCTGTGTTGAAGACCGTACTTTGACCTATAATGGTTTACTTTTATAAATTGTGACTTGGATAGAGAGTTCATTGGCACTCATACCACATCTTCTTATGTCTATCAATTTATAACAGCTTTTCAAAAAGCTTGATATTTTGAAACAGAACAGGGAACATCCTTAATAGTCCTTGATATGTTTGACATTATTAGAATATCTGCATCACAGATGACCAAAGATATGTTCATAGCCATCTGCAACATAAGGGGTTCCCCTAGTGGAGCAGGATCTGCTACTTTTCCAGAGCACAAAACTTCAGCTCACCCCAAGTTTTTGTTGGTATTTGTGCCGCTTAGTCTATAGTTTTGTGGACTGTTGTGTGTCTTTTTTCCTTCTTTTTTTTGGCAATGGTGTTGCTTATTTATTTGAAAAATGATTTTTAATTTTCTCTGACCTCTGGACATAATTCCTTGCCATAACTAAGATAGAATAATGTCAAACCATCTACTATCAAAGCTAAATGCATTTTTATTTTTATCATGTTTATCAACATATTTACATCTAAGGGTACTTTCTGCTTTTTCCCATTAATAATACAATCAAGATCACGATTACATTCAGCAGAGAATTTCTCTTTCATAATATCAATATTTTTAGCTTTTAAAAAATCAATATCAGGATGCAAAAATCTAGAAGGATTAACCAAAGACATTTTGACCTTTACGTTTAACGGCTTTCTGTGATTTTTTCCGTTTATTTCCTTATTTTCTGTGTGGGAAGACAAAATACCAGAGGACGTTTTCTGTAAAAATGACATTTTTACTTGATTTTCATCTCTTTGGAGAATTATTTTTATTTCTATATTAAAAAAACAACGTGTATTACAATTAGGTGAAAACAATAATGCATTCGTTAAATACATATTAAATCAAATATCAAATTAAATCCCCTAAGAAATAAGTTAATTGTAATTGTATCATCAATGACAACAGTCAGGTAGCAGAATCTATTTATGGCACTACAATCCTACCATACATGGTCTTTCTCTAAACCAAGAAGATTTTTTATGAAAATCTTCATACATATGAACATAATGATGGTTGCTAACATTGTGACAGAAAAGCTTAAGAATAGGTCCTTATTAAGACTAATAAGAATAAAATGATCTCTTTCACCTTAATTGCTGAATCAATAAAAAGGTTGATATTGAAATTACTGCTTGGGTGATTAGAATGCATAAGACATACTATATTTGCATGCAAAAAATTCTGGGTTATTTTTTAGTAATAATAGAGTATACATAACTCTTTATAAGGTAGCAATAGGGTTAGTTGAGGTAAAAAATAATAATGTTTTGATTTTATCCAGTCAGTAAGATTTTTACATAAGAGTACAAAAACTCAATTTTAACTGTGCTTTTATGTCAACCTAGAGTCTTAACAAAGTGTTTTGGGAGGTGTATAACATTATGATAGTAACAACCTAACTAATACTGATTATTATGATTTTGTATGTGCAATATTACCAACTGCTTATCCAGCAGTTATATTTTTAATCTGACCTTAATGTGTAGGGATTTTATTGGTAAAGAACATCTAAACAATATCTTTAAACTAACATTTCAGATTGCCAATTTTTTTTTAGAGAATATCAAACATGTGATTTTCTTCTAGGTGTAATTGGAATCTGTGTGGCTCCACTGTGGTGGCTACTGCAAATCATCAGCATAAAATGAGAAAAAAAAATGTCTTTGGAATCCAAGTGAACAATCATTTTTTTATGAAGCCTTCTAAGATTTGGTCATACTTTTCATAGATGAAAGATAGAAATCAAGTTTTTTTTTAAATAGGGCATAATTCCAGAAATGTATGATACAAGAATTTTTTGAAATATCTATACTTAAAGTCATATAATTCTTTAGAAAAAATAGTTTATTTGGTTAATAAGGAAGCACACCCTCTATGGATCCAAAACTAATTTACCCTATGGATAGGCAGTTATAACCTTATCATTGCCCCATACCTTCTACACATACTTCATACATGTACTAATGAAGATTGTTAAAAAGATTAAATCCTCCATTCTAATGCAACAACGTTTGTAACGTTCATTTTGATTGGAAAACGTCACTTTCTTACATGGCAATTGACAATTGATGCTATGGGACGCAAGCGCAGACGGCATATGACAGATTTTAAATACATGTTTTAACGTTGTTTTCTGTCAGTTTCATTAGAATGGAGATAACAATATTGTATTTTAAGCTCCGACGGCATCAATTGGGGATTTGATGGTCGCAAATACCCGTTTACTGTCTCCGCTTAGGCGTCGCCAGTAAACTTAATTTGCGACCATCAAATCCCCAACTGATGCCGTCGGAGCTTAAAATACAATACAGTTATCTCCTAAATACTGCATGTGCAATTGAAGATTTCTAGCTTTTAAACAGTTTATGCAGTATTGTGCTTTTGTGCTATTGAAGATTTCTTGCTTTTACATAATACTGTGCAATAAAAGATTTCTTCTTGAGGATTTTCAAAAACATTTGAAATTTCAAAAAATTTGAAGAAAAAAAAAATAAACCCCCAAAATAAATTGGAAAAAAAATCCCCCCTCCCCCAACTTTTTGACCCCCTTTGCAGTAAGTACCCCCAAACTCAATCACAGACTTCCCTTTGTAGTATAAAACCTTGTACATATGTAGTACAATTTTAAAAAGATCCATACACTTAAACACAAGTTATTGTCTCGAAACAAGAAAAATGTGTTTTTGGCTCCTTTTTTGCACCTAATTCCAGAATGTTTGAGGCAATTACCCCCAAAACTCAATCCCAGCCTTCCCTTTGAGATATGGAACCTCATGGTACAACTTCAGAGAGATCCATACACTTACACCTACAAAAGTTTTGTTCAAAAACTACAAACATGACAAATATGCTTATGTTTGCCCCTTTTTTGCATTTTTTCCCCCTTTTTCCTAAACTGTTGGTACCATAACCCCCAATATCAATCCCAACCTTCATTTTGTGTGTTTAACCTTCTGGTAAAATTTTATACAGATCCATTCACTTAAACTAAAGATTTTGTCTGTAAACCAAATGTGTCTTCCAACGACGACATGATAGCATTTATACAAACACAAAATATTTTGCAGTCATATAAAAATGGATATAGATGATATAGCTTGTAGTTTCACAAGAATAGAAATCTGTAAACTCCCCAATCAGATTTGTTTTTAAACTGTCTCCAGCAGCTGTCTGATTGTATGTCAGATGATTTTTTTTATACATCTTTCTTCAAAGATACACTTCAATAAACTCTTGTACATGCCAAAAAACTTTATCTTTGTTCCAAATGCAGATGCAATAATCTATTTAGTTTTAACATAAATACAAAATCATTCCTTAAATGGGATTGCTAGAATCTAATTATCAACCAAGTCTGCAATTTCATAACAGGCCGTAAATAACATGTTCATGATATTTTCATGTGATGATCTGCTGGACTATTCTATTTTCGCTATCTTTGATAAAATGTCATGGAACTAATTCCCAGATAATCACTTACCTATTATGGTAAAAAGTAAGTGGCTCACTAACCGCAGATATTCACCACACACCCACAGAACTTTCCAACTTCATCACGACTTATACTCCCTAAAGACAAGTAAAAAGAGACAGATATAAGATATAGAAATATTTCTTAAAATTTGAAGTTAAGCCTTTTTATTAATAAATGTCATGTTTTCTACATTTAGAACTAGGTATTGTACCAAAAAGCCAAGAATATTTATTTTATAGTTCTGAGCTTTACATTTATCTGAACTTTAAATAATTTTTCCAAATTTTTGTATAAATTGATTCAATCACAGTAGTCCAGATCTACAGATTTGTTGTTAAGGAAGGAAAAAGGAAGTGATCATTAATTGCCTGTTGTTACAGATTAAAACTGTGTAGGCCATGATGCTTGAATCAGCTTTTGCTAAACAAGGTAATGAAACTGTATTATAAATTGCTGGACAATTTGAAAAAGCTTTTCAAGGATATTTTAACAGAGAATTCTGGTATGTTAAATATTAGCATGACAAATCTTCCAAAATAATGATTGAACATCTTAATGCACCAACCATACAATGTATATTTATAGAAATACTAACTCAAACTTCTTTTTTAAAAGGTCCTGTTAGAAGCCTTTAATTTTTGTATTTCAAACTAAAACTTTTAAAACCTTAACATCATTACAGCAACCAGATCTAACTAAGGCATAAACAATATTGATTTTTTTTTTAATCTATTGTTCTATTGTTATTATATTGTTTTTTTAACTTCTAACTTCAACTGCAGTAATTTTCTCTGAAAATCAAATATTTGGTTTAGTTCTAGTAATGGATGTATGATATTTTTTTGGATCAAACATACTAATATCATTTAAATGTCTGGTATATGTGACGACTTTCTTCAGATAAAAAGTAATGAAAGTTCTTGATTGCCAAAAATCAGCATGTTATATGTTGTGCTCTTATACCACTGTCCAGGCTAGGGTGGGTTGAGAGCTCACAGCCTCACAGACATGTTTAACCCCACCATGCACATTCTTAAGGTTCCTGACCATAGTCAGGAGTGTGTAGTTCAGTGGTTGTTGTTTGGTCATGTCTGTCATATTTGCATTTCAAAAATTATTTTGTAACAAATTAGACTTGGTTTTCTCAATTGAATTGTTTCATATTTTGAATGTCAGGCCTTTCATAGCCAACTATATGTTGTTTTTTCTCAATGTTGAAGGTCATATGGTTGCCTATAATTGCTTACATCCACTTTATTTGAACATTGTTTGAGAGGTGTCATACAACATCTCCTTATTTTTATATTACAAATAGTCATCTTGACTGTGACTAACTAAAGCATTTAAATTGTAAAATGCTAGAACTTTTAACTCATGAAAATGATACCATGTAGATGTATTAATAGACCTGTACAACATTATGTTCAAATACTTTTTACAAGCATCAGTCCAAACATTGGTCAACAAGGAGTCCAAGGTTAGGGCAAGAATGGGACCCCGCTAACATGTTAAACACCGCACATTCTGTATCTATGTATGTGCCTGTTCCAAGTGAGGAGCCTGTAATTTCGTGGTTGTCGTTTGTTGATGTTTTACATATATTTGTTTTTCATTCATTTTTTTTTTACATAAAATAGGTTGTTTGTTTTCTTGTTTGAATTGTTTTACATATGTCATTTTGGGGCCTATTCTAGCTGACTATGTGGTATGGGCTTTGCTCTTTGTTGTAAGCCGTACATTGGCCTAAAGTTGTTAATTTCTGTGTCATTTGGTCTATTTATGGAGAGCAATCATACCACATCTTTTTTACAATCCCCTTTTTCAAAATCTTGGATCCGCACAAGGTAATGGACCCTTAAAAAAAGGATATACTTTACTTTATGTCCTGAATGAGATAAAAAAAAATTAGGACCCATGCAATGCATCTAGTTGAATAATATGCAGGGGCGGATGCAGCAATTTCTCAAAATGTAGTTCCCAACCCAGGATAAAAGGGGGGTCCAACCATATGGAGTCCACATTCAAATGTATTGATTGTCCAAATGAAGGGGGTTCCAATCTCCCCTCTAGATCCGCCACTGATTTTAATGTAGGGTTGTTATGTTATATATATTGTAATACTGAAATTTTCAGTTTTTGCTATTAACATTTCATAGAAGTATGACCAGACCAGATTGCATGTCAATAAGTGGGGGAACTAGCTGACATTCTGCGACCCAGTTCCAATCATATTATTTTGTAGGGGAACTAACTCTGAATAGTGATGGTAGAGCATAGGTATCTCATTGTCTGGTTTTCTTCATATAACGCACAAGAAGTCAATAAAACACTAAGTTCAATGATGGTATATTAATTATTCTCGAATAGATAAAGCATTCTTATTTTACAACACAAGAAATACATGTATAAGAATATGCAACATTGCTGCCGATCTCGAGGCAGGCCGGGATCGACTGACACCTATCATAACAAGAAATTCGCTATTGATTTCATAGCGGCTTAATAAGTTTAAATACTAAGTTCTGAATGTCCTAGCAAGTAACAAACAAAAGAATGTATGATTTATGAGTTATCGACAAAATGTATAATACACAAATAAAGTTGCAGATGTCGCTTGACCGTTGTCCGAACTTTTAAGATGCTCTTTATAACTTTACTAGACATATATATAATTTGGTAACTGCTGCAGTCTCATTGTCCAGACAAGATCAATAGTTTATAAAAGTGCTTATTTGACATTGGTTGAAGTATCCTACGCTTGAAATGTATAGAACATTTAAACAATAATTTTATGTAAAATAGTTTACAAAGTAGAACCCGCATACATTAACTAATAAACCATATGAAATAAAATAAACTACATTTTTCTATTACAATACAAAACTATTCAAAAATATTGCTAAGGAAAAATACCTCATTTTTCCTTGGTGATAGAAGTACAAATGTTTTATTTAAAAGCACATTTGAAACTATATATTCATGATATTAGAATGAATTTCAAAAAACCTGATAAGTATAGTAATTTTATGCATTTGAAATCTGATTGTTGGTACCAACACTAAAAAAACTTTATTTGCAAAAGGTCCTTTCAAGTTGCTTTTCTTTCACAATTCTTACACATATTTTTATCAGATCCCAAATGAACTTGGAACCAATTAGTCAACATGCATGTTAAATACAGTCAGTTTATTCTTTTTATTAAATAGTTTTAATCTGAGTTTTAGCATAAGCCGATATAACTGAAGAATAAATTATATAAAGAAAAATATTAATGAGTCATAGTTTTTCTTTAATTAACAAATTAACGATCAAGATTAAATATATTACTGCACTGCCTTGAGCTGCAGTAAGTCAGTTTCTCAGGAAGCTTTATGTTAGCAACTTTTCATGTTGTAAGATCATTACATTAATACTCATTCAAGATTAGAGACATAAGCAGCTTGTGGTCACTTATCCCGACAAATTTGGTTGACCATAAAAACCTGAGTAAGGGAAACAAAGTAAAGCGGTTAAAATCATAAACAAACCAAAATATATTCTCTCCTTTGTGGCTAATTGATTTCCTTATATTTTCATGATATTAACAAATGTTCCAGGTTTTGATGATTACCTACCACACAATATAGTAGTACAAACAGAGTATGTTCCTCTATAGCAGCTAACTTTTTTAAACTACTACATGTAGGATACAAGTTGATAACTTGAATAAATGTTTTTGCAAATCTGCCAATATGTTATAGATTTCTAATGTGTTCACATTTATTATTTTTTTTAAACTATTTTACATGTACATTTACTAAATAATAGCCTTACATATCTGTCTAACATGATTAAGAACATTCAAAATAATTTCTGAAATGTTTGCAGATAAAAAAAACATATTTCAGACTGAGAGGTCAAGTACTTTTATTCATATGCCATAAGTTTTCAAAATTGTAAACAATAATAATTTTAAATCATTTAAACATGTTTTTTTTAAATGTGAAACATTGTTTAAAGTAAGAAATCTTTAATGGTTTCACAAATCTGCATCCATTTTTGCATTTAACATTAAAGAACAAAATTCCCTCTGAATTTGTTCCCCTCAAAACAATAGTTTACCATGTAACAGCAAATTTATCCCTTTTGTTTTTGGGGATCACCAAGGGTGACACATGTACATCTGCTTCCACAACTAATCCTTTACCTGTTGTGTTATTTTGTAAACCTGTTTGCTTACACCAATATTTGTAATAAAATTACAAATTTGTTAAATAATTACATAATATAAATAAGAGATGCATGTGTTATGATTACAAATGAGACAGAGACCAAAGGTCAAGGATGTTATTTAAGTATTATAATTCAAAAGCAATTTTTTTAGTGAAGTTTATACAAAAGGAGCGAAATTTCACTAAAACACAATTTGTTTACTCTGGAGGAACCATAACATATGTTCTTAAACATAAATTCTTCTGAAAGTTACTTTTTTTTAAATGGATCAACTTATAAAAAAGAAATATTCTAATACCACATTTTTTTCTCTTCTGACATGTTCAATGTCATTTCTACTTCCATGACTGTGCACCTTGTAAACTGTCATTCATTTTGAATAATTAACAAGAGGAATAAATCATTTCCTTCCTTTTTTTCCATGAAAATGCTTACAAGCCATTTTTGATTTAATTCTCACATTTGGGAGACTTATGAATTATATTCAAAGGAATGTCTCTTGATTTGGGATATTTTCCACAGAGTGTTCCAACTTATAACACAGAATCACTTGCCAAAAGGGTTTTATTATTAATAATAATCTTTATTTGTCATATAAGTAACATTATACTTGTGACATAAACAAAAGTAACAACAACAATAAAATAACTGAGTTAAACACACACATATCTATATATATACACAAGTAAAACTAACTAAGAGTCCCCTGTCCTCAGCTCTAAAGACTGTTTTATAAAGGAACCTGTTTTTTCACTTGTTTTATTAGAAGGATTTAGTAGGACTACTAGTTTTTCAGTATCAGATAGATTTGGAAACATAGGATTATCTATTGCCATGTCATTAAAAAGTTTTATACGTAAAACATTATTAATTTGACAGTGGAGGAGAAAGTGATTTTCATAAATGTCAGATCTATCATGTCTATGGGATTTGTAAAACTAAAGTTTAAAAATGAAAAATTTGGATTTCAAAAGTACATTTGTTTTCATCAATAGTGAATACACAAATTATTTGGTGAAACCCTTTTCTAGAATCGAAATATTTTTTTTAATTTAACCCCTGAATGATAACCTCCATTTTCCAAGGGATCAATCTTGTTACATCATCATGATCATGTATAAGTGTTAATTGTTTTTGTAAATTTATTCACAACTTTCATAGATTTATGAAGAACCTTGCATATTGGATGAACACCCTATCTATCCTGAAAACTATGGTCTCTTAGTAGCTGCAAAACCGTAGCTGTTAAGTCTTTATGATATTTTTTTTTACTTTTTGTTGACCATAGTCCAAAAATATCATCAGAACTTTAGAGCTGTGGTTCCGCTGCTTGTCTCTTGCTGGTTATTATTGTTGTTGAGTTGCCATCTCTTTCAACTAGTATACCATGATTTCTGTTGATGTTGATGAACAAAGGTGTAACATAAAGGGATAGCTTACACTTTTTTTTAAATCGCAATCAAGATATTATATTGTATTATTATTCCAAGGGGTTATAATTATTATGGGGACGAAGTCCCCAATAACAGTAGAAAATTCAATACAAAAAAAAAAAAATATCGGGAAAATTTTCGTTGTACTAATGAACTCAAAACGTTCAATTTTTTTATGTCATATTGTGAATTCTCGCATCTGAGCAGAAATCTACAATGTACTTCCTTTTCCCGGTCTCGTTTGCATGTAATTTATCAGTCTAGTATAAAATAGGAAGGAACGCAATATCAATTTCATTTTTAATAATTCCCTGATATGAAAAAAACGTTACCTAATGATAGCGTTTCTTTGTTTACATTGCATATGACGTCATAACTTAAATAACGTCACAACTAAAATCCATAACAACAGAACGAAAATCGGAAACGTTACGGTATTTCCGTTTTGAAATAAAAATATGTTTAAATTTGAAAAAAAAATCATAGACTTTGTTCCCTTTCACAGGTAATGCCTGCCTCATATTAATATTAATTATTCTTCAATTTGGTCAAGTGCCGGTTAATAAAGCACCGCTTTACACAATTTAAACTAACTGACCATGAATAGCCCATCCTTGACCCAGTTTGCATCCCACTCATCAGCATTTGAGAAGCATTTATTAACACTGTTGTTACATTTATAGATATTCCTTTCGGTGTTAAATCAACTCCCACACAAAGTGAAAGTTGTGTTTTAAACAGATAAACACGTGGTACTCTTTCGTTTAAATAACGTAGAAAGACAACTGTGTCTGGGTGTTTGGATTGAAATTATTAAATAATGCTAACTGATTTCCAGAAATAATACTGCTTGAAAGCCATTAGTTCATTAATGTTTAAAGATAAATAAATGTTTGATAATCTTACCACTGTTTACATTTATTGCTTCCGCTCATGCGCAATTGGAAGGTGCGTTAACAGATTGTGATAGGTCCACTGAAATGAAACGAATGAGATGACATAATTACAATTTTTTTTTTTAAAGTTTAACGGGTTCAAAAAGTTCGCGGTCACACCAAATATATATAATAGAATGATCTTATACATCTTTGGTGACAATTTGTGGTTTCTTGTTTTCAACCAGCACGCAAAAAACCTCAGCAAAAGACCAATATTGATGCACCCGCTTTTTGGGGACAGTAATTACTTAGATAGACAATATTTCCCTGAATATATGCATGAGTGCCATTTTTTTAATTTAAAAACAGTGATTAGTATATTTTTATACAATCTTTATTATATATAACTGTCTCTGATTTCAACGATATAACTAAGCAAAGGTACATTTTGTTTGCCCCTCCCCCTTTTTGATAAAAAAAAACCACTTGTTTTTCGTTTTCCCTCAATTTCATTTATTTTTGCGTTTTTCAGTATTGCAAGAACACAAAAGATCCAGTGTATCCTAAAAAAGAAAATAAACGTTATAAAGGACAAAGTAAAATCCCCTTCCCCCTTTCCATCGCCAATCCATGCCTTGATCCGTGTAAACACCAAATAGATAAAAGAAAAATTGGGGGAAATATGTATTTATATGTGTATATGTAAATATTGTTAAATACTAGAAATTTACCTTTTCCGTTATTTTCAATATCACATGCGCAATGTGCGGGTCGAGATCAACCGTAACTGACGTCTATTGCGTATGAAACTTTTCTTTTACTTTCGCGAAATTATTGCCAGGTTATTATCTTTACTTTTTTCTCTCAAAAAGGATAACTACATACTTTTCTTATTCCCTCTTTATTTAAAGAAATACATGACATACATGAAACGTCTTTGCCTATAGATTCAGTCTAAGTTATGCAGTAGACCAGCCTTGACACCATTTATCGCCGTCGGTGCCAACTGTAATACGTACATCCTGATTATTGGTTGGTGATGGTGACGTTATTGATGAAAAAAAGTTCTGACGTTGGGCCAAACGGGACAGGGTGACGAGTCCTCAAGGGAACATATTAACCCATTTTATTTTATAAGTTATAAGAACTTGAAGTAATATGTACTTTTAACCGAAAAAAATGTGGGTTTTAAAATTGACCAAATAAATTAGAAAAAAATATCAACAAAAACAAATAAATATATTTTTTTTATTCATGTAGATACTGATATCAAATTGAAAGCATCTAATAATAATTTTCCTTTTTGTGTGCGCATAATTTCCCAAATAGATAACTGCACATTGCAAAGTAGAACTTGACTAATTGCTAATTAGTCTGCATAAACATTCAATACACATTTTGTTTTAAATCTCATGTTGCATTTAACAGTTAAATTGTTTATTCCTTTTTGTCAAATACAGCTTATTAGAAAACAAATTTTTTACTGTCTTTTGTCAACCATGTAATACTGAAAATTACTTCAATCCTTCAACAAACTCCTTCGCACTATTTGAAAAGTTTTATGTGTATTAGTTTAGTCATTACTTTTACAGGTGCGAAAATATGATTGACAGGTAGAATTATTATTCCGCACGCAATATAGTTCCATACCGGTATCTTATTTTTTTGTCTGTTTAAGAAAGTGTCATTTAATTATGATATATACATAAGTTGCAATAATTATATATAGATATATTGTGATATAACAAATATTCAAATACTTCTTATTTCTTACATGTAAACATGCTACTATGGCGTAGTAATTTTAATGCTAATGAGTCACATCGTAGGAGTGGCTTATTGACTAAAACCGCTAACAAACCAAATGTTCATTCATAAACCACAAGAGTGGTCGATAGTGCAGGAGATCTCGATATTTTAAATTTGTATTTTATCTATGTTATTTGTGTTCTTCATATATTAACCACATGCATTTACCCGCAGATTTAAACGGATTAACTCCGTTCCCGGACTCCCCTCACAAAATGGCAGAGGTTCTACCAGGGGAAAGGAGTCTGGGTTCGGTATCCAATGACCACAATGAGCCCCTGGTTAGAACTGGGAGCCCAAACTTTGTGTGTACAGCATTGCCACCGCATTGGAGATCAAACAAAACTCTTCCAGGAGGATTTAAAGTTGTTTCACTTGGGGATATTAAAGATGGAACCAAAGTGACAATTTCAGCTGGAAATGACGAAAATTATTGTGCGGAATTAAGAAATTGTACTGCCTTTATGAAAAACAAAGTGGCTAAATTTAATGATGTTCGATTTGTTGGACGAAGTGGCCGAGGTATGTATAGTTTTAATGCTTAAGACATTTTAATTCAAACTTTTTTACTACTATAGTATTTCTTTTTCTATCTTCGGCATGATAGATGATTATTATATATCAGTTGTCTTAAGTTTGCTTTAAGGTTTTGTTTCATGTCGAAAGAGTTTTCATGCTTATCATTAGTATTGTTGTAAGATCGTTTTTGACTCCATACTCATAATTTTATATATTTTGACGAGATTACATAATATTTCTACCTGTAAGATATTAGTACATCGTTTTGTATTAATTTTGTGTAATGTTGTACCATTGTCCGACGTCAAACATTTTCGGTATGTCGCTGGGTTTTTCCAGGTTAACATGTTTAGCGGATATCATTTCCGTATATCATATATATTCATTATGTACTTGGTTGAACTCCCAAAAATAACGGAAACGTCAGTTACCGTTTGGAGTGGCAACAATAAAACTGTTATACAATATACATCGGAGCATTGTACCACGACAGAA
Organism: Mytilus edulis; assembly: GCF_963676685.1. NCBI lineage: Eukaryota > Metazoa > Mollusca > Bivalvia > Mytilida > Mytilidae > Mytilus > Mytilus edulis. Next base: position 24,192,712 of record NC_092353.1, on the reverse strand, counting down.
AAGAACTTAAAGAAAAAAAATAATATTAATTTGTGTTTTCATGAGTTTTATTTGTGATATGATTTATGGTTTAACTTGTAACAGGTACGAGTTGATTCACGATATTATTATTCAACCGGTGTACAGGTATACAATATGTCTATATCATTATCTACGTCAGTAGGCGGAGCTACTGTGGGAAAATTTACACTATTTCATAGTACGTTGTAGTAAACATTGCCATATAAGGAAAAACAGTAGTAAAATTGACCTATTTCCGATGTCGTAATACTTCACAACCATTCTAAATTATATAGACCTTTATTATCACTAAAGATCACTAAATTTAACCAATAAAATGTAAAGGCTGAGTTAGAATCAATGACAGTCGCATATTTTGCAATTGTATATTAATTGTAACTACGATTTCTAAGGATTACTAATGATAACTGAGATAACAACAAATATGATAAAAAAAAGCCGTTCTAATGGAATCAGTGGAGAATTGAAAACCTAAAAAAACCTAGTCATTGTTTCTGTTTCACATATTTAATACCTAATAAAAGAAACTAAGTCGTATGCGTGTTACAAGAGGTCACTTGAAATGTTGTAATTATCCCTCCGTGATGAAGTTGACAGATAATTTAATCTTTAAGATGTCGGAGACCTCGAGTTCACGACAAATAAACCCAGCAAATCATCCATTGTATTCACAGATCATAAAGGCAGGGTTAACGATGCCGTAAAAATGACCCACGACCCCTTACACGAGCCAGAAAGTAACAACAATGTCTCTCATATTTCATGATTTTCCCTATTACAGATCGTTAAATTTCTGTCATAATCGTATTTTCCTTTTAATATGACAGTCTGAAGAAATGGCTTTATATTGCCTATTTTACACTAAATTAACCCTATAGAAATTGACGCTTTTTTGTTCATATTTATTGTTACACATGCTTGTTTAAGGGCAATAAAACAACTTCATAAAATCATAAATCAGATTTCTTTAATTCGGAAAATAATTATATTCCATGAAAAGATGAAATCTGATAAGGATACCGAATTCTCCAATCTAATCCTATCAGCTGGCACAAAAAGGAAACAAAACCATCACAGTTGTCCAATGGTGTATTTAATCAATTTAATTTGTGTTTTAGGCATCTCTTTATTGAGGTATGCTATTTTCCATTTGAGGTTAACCGTTCTCTGATTTCTGCGGTAATATGTTTACTGTTACATAAAGTATAGATTCTAAAATAGAAACTATAAAAAAAATACTGATGAAGAGACGGGTCAAGTAGTTTTGGGGACAAAGGGACAATTCCTTTATATATCATTGGAGATACGAACTACTAGGCCTATATATGAATACATGATTAAAATTTCCTTGGACCTGAAACATATTTTTTCATGAGGTAAAAGTTTATGTTTATGTGGAATACTGAGAAACAAAGAAACACGGACTACGTGACAAAAATTAAGGTTATAGAGACTTAGGCGTTATTTGAAGAAAAACATTGAAATCAACAGCAAAACAATCTGTTCTCTCCCATGTACGCTCTTGTGAAGAGTTGTCTTATTTGCAGTCATACCACATCTTCATTTTTATATTAAATGTTTTTAAGTAGTATAGTATCCATTATGTTTGATTAAATAACATGCTTTTTCCTTTTTTTAGGTAAAAGTTTCACCATTACCATAGCTGTATATACATGTCCACCACAGATTACTTTGTACCAGAAAGCCATTAAAGTTACCGTAGATGGACCACGTGATCCAAGAAGTAAGACAAGTAAGACACATTTCTTCCCTAGAATTGAAAAAAAAACAATTTAATCAAATAACAAATTTTATCCAACAAGACAAACTATCTATACGAAAATATTCAACAGATCCTGGCTTAAAAGTATTATAAAAGCAAAACACACAATTTTTTTTTTTTTAATTTCTGATTTAGATGCACTTAAATGTTTATTTATCCAGATCTTCGATGCCATTTTGTTATTTTGTTATTTGATACACAATAATAAGACAATAGAGATTGAGGGTATAGAGATACTGCAACTGTGGTATGAACAAAATGAGATGTATCATGGTGGGATTAAGAAATTGGGCCATTATCACATATGGCTGTTATCGGAAACGCTTATTTGGGTACCATTTTCAGAATTATCAAATTATTTAATACACCTAAATCGAGAATGATAGATAATTTATGACAGTATTGTTTCTGCTGTTGGAAAATTATTTATCTCATTGTATCATAGTCCCAGATTTGATTCAAATTTATATGCAAATTATTTAGCTTTATCATGAACATACTTATTAGATATCGATGAGAGCCATTTAAAACATAAATATAGGTTTCTTTGTAAATATGTAGTTAGACAGATGGCAAATAAAAAGTGTGTACTTGATCTCACATCTGTAACTATTCTTCTGTCCATCCATCTATCACTTTATAACATTCTTTTTTTTCCATATAAAGTGTTTTGCAATTATTACAACATTTGTTTGATATCGCGAGTTTTAATGTTTTAAGTGAGTTTCAGATAAATACTTGAGAATTCGGGAGTATAAATGGGACTTTGTTGACACATTCTGGGAAATGTAAATAAATCATTAATTTGCTTAAACGAGTTAGATAATGCTTTAAAGTGAAGTGCTGATATGATAGCCCATATGCGTGCAGAATCTGCCTTATTTTTTTCCGATAGAAAATTAGCCCTTTTTGTCATTTGATTTATCTTTAAAGTTTGAAAATGGAATATCATTCTATAAGGGGTGATAAATTTTCTTTTCTTTTTGTTAGTCATTGTGGTTCTTTGTGGTGTAAGAAACGAAATGAAATTATCATAACAAAGGGCAAACAATTCGCCCTCTTTGTTACGTAACGGTTTTTTTCTGAGAGTTGATTTTAATCTAAAGTGCAGTGCAGCTCTGCAGTTTGCAAACATCTGCTGTTCCAATTTTCTTGAATAATTTGAAGTTTCTCTATTGTGGTTTGAAGTAGACTGATTGCAAGAGGCTCTTATTGTTATGCCGAGATATCGTTTGTTTCTATGTGTAATTGGTTTCTTTTTAGACAAAATCAGTGGGTTCTTAAAGCATGCCATTAGCAAGAAATGGTTATCCACAATTACCAGGTTTCCTGTCATTTAAATAGGGGTTTAACCGATGTTTTGTTCTTTTTTTTAATAGGTTATCCTTGGAAAGCTTTACAAAGTGTCTCTTTTAGATGTGCAAAGCAATAAAATGTGCAAAACCAATATGAAATCACAAAAAGCTTCAAGCAATTTATATTTTCCGGTATTGTCAAATGCTCTCTATACACGTGTTGAAAAATTGTTCATGTTTACAGTTTAAAGCTTATGCTTTATTTTACTGTAAAACTACTGATTCTCTCAGTGCCCTTCGAAATTCGATACCGTGTAAAGAAAAGTCCCATGAAAAAGCAAGAATTTCATTTTATTCTTATGGTTTTAAATATGTATGTATATAATTATTTGTCATAACACCAATTATAGCTATTTATGTTCTTTTCAGAACTCCGAACTGATGATCGCAGAATTCACCGACCAAGTCCCATAGATTTTCCAGACAGAAATCCATATTCAGAACGTCAGTTAGAAAGCCATAGATTTTCATCACAATTACCCGACTGGAATACAATCAGAAGGCCATTATCACAGCAATCAGACAACGCACGGCGCGTGCTTGAACCGTCGTCTGACACCAATGGATATCACCCAACAGGTACATATATACTTACTTACTTATTTAAATGTCTAAGAATATAACTAAAACACACTAATTGATACATTAAAAAGTTCTATTAGATGTTAAATAGAAATACGCAATATTTCGCTAAACAAATTAGCTTCATCAGGCGTGTGCATCTCTCAAGGTGAAATCGGATGCATGACAGAAAAATATTTTTGTAGCTTAATCTATACAAGATTTGAGGGATGGGTGTAACATATTAATTCGGTCATAAAATATGTTTGTAGCTACAACTACATGAAGTTGGAATAAAAGTTTAACACATTTATAGATGTTCGATTAATTGTATGAATTTTTATAAATTAATTTGTATGATTTCAAGATAACTATGGTTTTGATTTGCTTTGAAATCTTTTTTCGTCTCTCTCATTGAGTCCATCAGGTTCAAGAGTTCGTAACTGGTGCATCCAAAATCTCTCTCTTTTTTGTCTTCCTTGTGTATCCCAATTTTGATTTTTCTCAATGATTTGAAATGTGATGTTTTCAAAATCATGTCCTGCTCTTAAAAGGTGTCTTGTAATTGGGCAGTTCCTTTCTTTTGTATAAAATGACCGATGGTTATTTAGTCGGATGTTAAATGGGGTTTCTGTTTCACCAACATATTGTAATTTGCAAGTTCCACACGTTAGAACATAAATGCAATTTTGCGTTTTGCAATTTGATGTTATAAATATGTTGTAATTTTTCTTTGTGACTGTGCTGATGAACTGGGTTTCTATATTGGCGACTTTGCAGCACTTACAATTGCCCCTTCCGCATTGTTTATAACCTCCGATTGTTGATATCTCCCGTTTAGATACTTTGGATGATACTAGAATATCTTACTTATTTATATACATATTTTTAGAAGAACTTATGTTTATGCGGGTACTCTGTGGTTTGTATGGATATTTGTGGCAATTTATTCAATTTAGTGGACTACAACCACAAAACCAGTTTATAAAATCGTAAGCCAAACGGAAATATTGGTTACCCCCATTATTAACCACAATAGATCAGCTTACCAGATATTGTAGGAAAGAATATCTACCACCACATAATACAACTAAAGGAAAACATGGTATTGTGAGTTACTGATGTATATGTTCCAAACAAAACAATCCGTTTGAAAAAAACATCAGTTGAAAGTACAGTACTACTTTATCAACATATATTTGTCCCTGACAGCAGAAGCTTATTTGGAAACTTTCTTGTAAACATTGCTATAATATATGTTTCTGTTTGAACAAATATACCATACCAATTATTCTGTCAAGAACAAATGCTGTAATATTTTCTCGAGTGGCAGAATTTACTTCAGAATGCTTCTTTTTGTAACTTCATTGGGGTGTAAAAGCGTTGACCGAAGTACAGTTTGTACTAAGCGCAGATGCCAATGAAATAAGGCAACACATTGGTTTACATGTTAAACATTTAGTTAACGTGGTAAAGATCTGCAAAAAAATTTCCGTCACCTATCAAATAACATTACTATTTGTTTTTCAGATATAAAAAGAAGTCCATGGGGCACATATGATCCAGTTTATACTACTAATTCTTCTGTTGCACAATTCACACAACAACAACCTATCAACACAGCATCTTTACCAGGTATGATGATATCAATATACAGTTAAATTTATTGCTCAGAGAACTAGTCAACTTTTTGACATTATGCAGTATTTACTTAAAAAAACAGGGTTACAATGGCATGGACACCTCTCTATCATTATATACATGAAATAGCTATTAAAACAGTTGAGATCTATATTTAGATAGGAAATATAAGAACAATATTAAGAATCAGTTAGCAAGTGGAATGTGTTGTAAAATTTCATTAGCACTACATTGAGCGATGCATAAACTAGTTATAATTAATAAATGATAACCTTTTAAAATTGATATACTTTTTTTCTTTTTAGGTCACGATATGACACCACCACCTCCATCTCAATCTATAGATTCTATAAATGTAGATCAAAAATTCTCAAAGGACAATTCATCTCACTTAGACTTAGTCCCTGTATCAAACAGTAGATCACTACCAATTACAATTCCCGACCCACAACGGATGGATCATATGACACCGTTTAATTCTCGGTCGATTGACTCACGTATGCCAGACCTTCCATTAATGTTAGGCCCTAGATATACAGCTGATGTAAGAATAACGGAACATAGAATGACCGAACGTTATTCTGGCGAATCTAGTCTTGCTACTATGTTTGGCAACCCACCATATTCTGCGTCATCGAATCTTGATATTTTACGAGAAAGCAGACATATTCAGTCATTTAGAGACAGCAGAGGTGATATGTCAACTTTATCATTGGGACCACCATCAATGATGACCCACGATCTTTTATCAGGGCTGACGCCAGCAACGACGATGTCGCCATCTTTTCTCAGTGGTTCACCATCCGCAGTTGTTCCACCTAGCTTTCTCTACCCACATTTATCATTAGCCTCTCCACCACAGTATCAAACTAGTCTCTACGTTCCATCCGGAGAGGTCCGAACATACGAAGTACTAGGAGGACGATCGTCTGATGTTCCAATGCGAATAGAAAGACCTTTACCACCATCACCTCCATCTCGTTTGATTCCTGATACAGTTACACAAGATCATAGATTTTCAAGTTCGATTAATGACAGATCTCGTGTGATTTCGAGGAGAAATATTACTCAAATGGACACCACAGCTGATTCAACTAGGACCCCACCTAGACCAAATGATGCGGTTACAGATTCGTCCGTTTGGAGACCATACTGACTTTGCTAGACGAATTTACCAGTAGCAATGTTTAACCGTTGCAATGATTTTTAGCGACGTTGGTACAATACCTTGGGGTATGTGCATTTTTTGTAGGAGAGCCATGTTTGGCATCCGAATGGAGTTGGTGTCATGTGATGGCATACAATAGTGCGCAAGAGAGAGGCATTATGTGTTGGTGCATTTATATTATCGATGGTTGTCTCTTCAGTGATCTCAGACTTTGAAAGACGATTGAGCGGCGATTTTGGAGAAAGTTTTCGGTATACGGGGAAAAGACATTATAATGCTAGTCATGGAGATATTTTGGTCACATTGGAAGAACATTTGATCTGTTTACATATAAGTTGTTTTGTTGTAAACGTTTGTAAAGCATTTTCCATAATAAGCTTTAAAAAGAAAACCTTTGTGAGATTGTTAACTTTTCTGAGATGTTGTACATTTCCAAACGCAATTTGTTGATCTCGATATTTATACTTATAGTTCTAATTATGGATTTTTCTTGGAGATAAAAAGAAGCAGGATTGGGTATATGAAACGGATATGATGGGATGTATTAATTAACTTTTAAAAGTGTTATGTTATTTTAACATCGAAGACATTGTTACTAGTTAATCAGTGATAAACCAAAGATTGGCGATGAAACTTATGAAAGGAAAGCTATTTTTCCATTGTCGATTGTAGTTCTATTTATTTATTCCATTTCACGTCAATTTTTTTGACGTTTTGTTAGCTTATTTATATTTGTATGCCCTTGAAATCATATCAGTGCTAAGTCATTTTACGAGCTGTATTATAGAAAACTGACGCATTTATTTTACTTTTTTACTTTTACCATGAAAATTCCACATTTGTGTCTTGCAAGTATTTTCCATTTCGTTGTTTATTAAAAGTTGTGAGTAGGGTCATTTTCGTGGAAACAGGTCTTCTTAATTTGATGACATAATGTATGTTAAAGTTTCATTTCCATGAACAAATATTGATTAATTCGGATTCAAGCTTTTTTTTAAACGAATGTCAAAATCAATTCCACGAAAATGGATCTATTTACAATGTCATGTTATTCCATGGTCCTTCATTAAATTATTCTTATTAAAGCTTTTGTACTTTTATCGCACTATTGTGTGGTTGACATGTCTATTTGTAATAAAATCAAATGTTTATACTTAAGATGTCATTTATTTCCTATCAGTGTATTTCGTTTTAATTCATTTCCTCATTTACTTGTCTTTTATTTGACTACTATACATTCAACAAAAAATTGAAACAATAATCATACAAAAAAAATAATGGGAAAAAATATGAAGACTAACGGTATCTTTTGATTATAAGGGGAAGACCATTCATATTCTGACGTGGACTGTTAATGAGTGTAGTGGAAGGACAGTTACAGATTTCATCTAATGCTATATTTTCCACATTTTCCTGTCTAGTGCAAAGTTATTCATTTTCTGGGCCAGATAATATTTTCAACTCCCCACTCTAAGATTAGCAAATTGTCGTCGATCCTCCAAGGATCACAGTTCCTACAACTTCTTTGATTGCTAACAATGCCAGTCAATGAATTGCACATACGAAATTCAGAACTTGAATTTTGTATATTATAATTCGTAATCTAATCTAGAATGGGACGTAGATCATAGCGATATATATTTTTTTAACTTTATGGAATGACACTGAGAACACGTTTGTCAATATAAATAAAGGTTTTGAGATTTAATATTTTAACATAATGGGCGTAATTATTGTAAAATATGATCTGTCAAATTTAATAAGATTACTTTAGTGTATCACAAAGTTATGTCTAGACACAATTTCTGATGTACCTTCAGTAATTTGAAAAAAAGACACACAAGTGAATTTCGGTTTTGTATAGATTACAGATTCTTAAATCAGTTTACTTAAAAGGATGGGTATACATTACTTGTGACCAGCATAAATAATGTGTTTTACAGAAACAAGTAAAAAAGGAATTCAAATATTAACAAACTGGTGTTACAAAACATTACAGAATGGCAACCTAAAAAGATTGACGAATACATAAACACTATTTATTTTTGCCTCAGATGAACATGATTCGTTTTATTTTTGGATATTGTTCTGATGATTAACTCCAAGGTTGAATATCACATATGTAACATATTTTACGAGTAAACAACACTGTTATGAATATTTAGTTATTTGATCCGGATGCATCTGTCTTTTCCGTCAGTCATCCGTCTTTTTAGGACATTATTTGACGTCAAGGAACAAGTGGTCTTCCGACTGCTTATCATTTCAAAGTTTTATTTTCGTCATAGTAATGATACATAAGTGATTCACAATAAACTAGATACACGTCTATTGATCACTTTTATAAGGATATTTGGGGATAGGATAGTTCTTGATAAGTTAATGAGGGTTCTTATCACAAACATAACCATGTTCGAATAGGTATTGAAATTAAAATAATTAATCCATGAAAATGTTTAACAGATGAGAACGTTACACATGTTGATAGAAAAATTGGACATCAGTGGAAAACACAATACGTTTCAATATGCAGAGCAATACCTTTCTAGTATAAAAGCATTAACTTTTGGACAAAATATATCAACTACGATCCTCAAAGCAGTCAAATTAAGTTTCCAATTTATAAACAAATTTAAAATGCAGGAAACGATGTATGAAAAACCCTAGACTGATATCGGCCAAAATTTCACTAAGTTAAGGGTATGCAATACGGGTAAGTGTAAAGGTGTCCAATACCGTTAGAAAAGGAATGTATTTGCAATGTGCTGTGGCGTAAACTTGTTTGTTGAGTTGAGAAGTGTATTATATTATCCCCAGTCGCTTAACTATTCGTTATAATAGACACGTGATTGCAAACTTGCGTGCAATTGAATTGAACCAAAATATCTCTTTTTTCCAACCCCTAAAAATGCCATGATAAATTTTATAAAACACCGGTACCACACGTATACTTACATGTATGTATATACGTTGGTTTCAGACATATTATAGCCAGAATTATGCATATCAATATAATTAATGTCATGCATTTTTGAAACAGTCACAGATCATGGCTAAAATTTAGAAGAAAAAAAACAAACCTAGTATAGCTTCTTGTTCGGTGTGATCCAAGGCTCCGTGTTGAAGGCCGTACATTGACTTATAATGGTTTACTTTGATAAATTGTTATTTGGATGGAGAGTTGTCTCGTTGGCACTCACACCACATCTTCCTATATCTAGTAAATGCATGGCTGGGCTGCATAATGTTTCATACATTTTCATCAAGAATTTACTAGTGGAAATCATACACAATAAGATATTCTGCACAGAACAGAGACATATATACACATATGTGTATATATGTCTCTGGCACAGAACGATGTTATGATGTAAGTTAGAGTATGTATGCAGCTGACTGGTCCATGTAAATTTCATTATGTATCTTGCAGAAAAAAAATGTTTTAAAAAACAAGCTCTTATGGGAATTCAAAAAGGAAAAGGTCCACAAAAACTGACATTAGACGATCATCAAATCAAGCATTCTTCTATAAAAAGGTAGATGAAGATATCTTCTGAACTCGTTTAAAATGGTCGCAGTTCAACTGTTGTTAAAATGATACGGTACAAATAGCTTTGTAAAACAACTATTTTGTTCTCGTCGGACTCAATAAGTACATCTTGATTACCAGATGATGTCTTAATTCGTTTTGTAACTAGCAATAATTTTACATAATTTACCAGAATAGTTTACTTACGGTAATATAAACATGCCACAATAAAAATGAAATGAAATGAATTAATAACCGTAACATTTAGTCACAGGATAAACATCCATATAATTATTTGTTTTACCATTACGAATTCATTAACTGATTTATATATTAAATTATACATTATAAAGTTGTAGCTTGTTATTGCGATGGCTCTAAACCATAACAGGTTCCAGCAGTGGCGGGAGAGATGAAGCATTAACAACATGTTACTAAATATATACATATTCAAAAGACGTCAAGGACTTTTCAGATCATAGTTTCAATGGCTAATGTTTCTTCAAACGAACCATTATTAAAACTATATGTCTATCAACTACAGGAATGCTATGGGAAATATCAACCTTTCAGTTATTTTTATCAAGCATCTTTGTTACATAACAAGAGTAAACATAGTTCACCTGTTCTTATTTTCTCTAAAGTGCACTAAGTTAACATTTCAGTACGAAACAATTAAACGAGTGCAAGTATAACAACTATCATTCCAATACAACCGAACACAGCAGTTAACCATCTATTACATCAAACATTCATCTTAAACCAATAAATGTCCCTTATCAAAGAGAATGATTGTTTTTGCCTTTTATTTTAAAACACACATTCTAACCTTTGACATTTTTACAAAAAGTACTATTATATGTACTCATAACGAGGGGGAAAAAGACTAGTGTGCTCTATAGAAAATACTTGTTGAAAAAAATGTAAATAATTCAGAGCATTCTTAGGACTATACAGGAACAAAATGTTAATGAGTGTTACGAAAAATTGAGACGCGGCATGATTGCCAATACGACTATATTCAAATGAAATGGCCATCGTACGGCCTTCAATAATGATAAAACCTCATATCATATAGTCAGATTGAAAGACACAATATGCCAAAACGTCAAAGAATTCAAACGAAAAATTCCAACGGCATGAAGGGAAAACTAGAGACACACATGCAGCAACCAATAATAAGCTAGCTTAGGACAGGAATATATTGCGTGGTTAAATATGTTGTTTAGCGTTCATCCTTTCCCCAACCTGGGACAGTGATGTAACAACACAACAAAAACTGGGACAGTGATGTAACAACACAAGAAAAGAATAACTTGTAAATCAGTTAGAAAGGTTCAGCTTATCAGATCTGAACGAAGCACAAAACAATAACTACAATACAGAAAAAAGACGCAAATGCAGAGGCGGATCAAGGGGAATTGTTCCCCTTTTTTGGGGACGATCGATGCATTTGAATGGGGACAGATGCTTTGAATCTCCCCTTTATCCTGGGTTGGGAATCCACCCCTTTTTTTTTTGGAAAATGGCTGGGTCTGCCCCTGAAGTAGCGATCTTAAAGTACTCGCAATTACAGAAATAAGTCATGATCTCCAAGACTAAAGTCATGTACAAGTCACGAACATTTTAATATAAATTACCATAATTCAACGAAAAATAAAAACATAAAGAGGCTAAACAGGTGCAAGTCTACGGAATTAGACTTAAGATGTCCAAAGATGGAATATTAGAACATTTCAGACCTTACGTTTTTTTTTGTGCCAGCGCTCAAATAATTCCTGCAACACAATGCTGACTTAAATAATCAAGGCTAAAAGCATGAAACAAAATCTAAGTTTTTCAGTTTCCAGAGCATGATCCGTTAAGGAGCTCGTTTCAAATAGGATGAAACGTTTAGAGAGATATTTTGTTTTAGTGTATATAAAACTTCGTGTTTACTTACTTACGATAAGATACAAGTTTAGAAAGACAACTGAAATAATTATAATCCAGTTTTAATGTAGTAAATTGATTTATATTCGTTATACGTGGTGATGCTCTTTCATTTGTATTATCGCTTGATTTTTCGGGACATTATATTATTCATTATCAAAGATATCACCAATATGCAAATATAAAGTTGGTCACGATTTTCTCTGCTTTAGTTTGAAGAGTTGTAGATCAAAGACAACTTCAAAAAGATTGGCTAATTATCATTAAGCATGTATGAGTTAGATAATAGCATTACCCAACAGTTTATAAATAATTATTAATGCAATTTGACACACATGCATGTCAGCTGGTGCTAAGACAAAACATCACATTCAAAGAAATATTTGCGTTCTTGTTTTCAATGTATATATCAAGTGGCATAACTGAAGGATCGTTAACATTATGTATTCAGGCTTTATTTTAGTTCCTCAACCTAGTTTCAGATCCAAGCTTTATGATTTCATTAACAGTCTTCGAGTAAGGAGATATAAGAGGATGTGGTATGAGTCCCATTGAGACAACTTTCCATCCAAGTCACAATTTGTAAAAGTTAACCAATATAGGTCAAAGTACGGCCGTCAACACGGAGCCTTGAATCACAGCGAATAAGAGTCAGTTTCAGACATGACATTCTTAGTTACGAACATTGTTTGGTTCATTCTACTGAATATTAGAAGAAATATATGTTCACGTACAGAAAAATATATCTACACACGCAAGTTAAAAAAAATATACATTGACAATTTATAGGATTGACGTAAAAAGTAAAATAACAAAAATAGTGATCTTCGAGGAAACTTTGTTCACTTATTTACTTTATTTTTTTGGACGGAAATTTGATTTTTACCCCTTCCTACATTCGCTATTAAGATTCAATGAACGTTATTTAATCTATATGTAAGTGGTAAATTATTATTATATCGTCACCACAAATTGTAAAATTAACTGGAACTAAATTCTTTCATACAAATACACATATTTGGTCTGAAAGTATTGCGTTACCTGTTGAAACCTCATTATAGAAATGATAATGTATGCAAATGTTTACGGCGATGTTGTTTATAAAGCAAGTAGATATGGATAAGATTAATGTTTTACTTATTGATCCTGTGAAGAAACCTCTTCTTTAAGGTTGTGCACATTACATACTGTAGTAACATTCTGAATAGTTTTTTAATCGGTGCTAACAGTTATAAAAAGAATATATAATTTAAAACTTGACAAAATATGTATTGCTATGAAGTTATTAACACTTAAGGATTATATCCTATCGATACTTAAATCTTGACATCGCACTAGGTCGTGCTTTTCTCAAGACGATTTACACATAATTCGTTGATTTGCATTTATCTATATTTAAGTCTTGCAAAACACGACTCATCTATAAGTTTAAATTGGCCATTAACACTAAGTGTCAATCACTTTTTGTTCTCTCAGATTGATGCTTCAACTTTTTTTTGATTGTTTGTTTGCTTTCCAATAGAATCCTGTCAAACTGATTTATATAGTGTGTTATTAATTTATTCTGCAACACAATGTCTTAAGTTATATTAGAGGAGGATTGGACGTTGGTATTGTTTTTGTGCCTGTACCAACAGTAACCAAGCCTGTATTCTGTAGTTGCTGTTGTTTGCTGTCTACCTTTTTATATATTTATATTCTAATTTTTAGTTTTAGCATTCACGGCTGGTAATCTACACACGCAGAACATTTGGTTCTGCAATGAAAACCGTGAGAGGATTTTCCGGTTGTGCTTGAGTGGAGTAATTGTCACCGCTTCAAAAGGTATGTACATTTCTAAATCTCAATTTTCTTATTCAACTGATCAAAATATTGAAAATCAGAGAATGCTATGCTGTGGTGAATACCTTAGCGAAGAAATACATATATCATTTACTGTTGTACGTAGAATTGAACTCTTACAAAATCAGTTGTCTCACGAGAAATTGCCTAAAAAAGTGACATTTCAATTTTGAAATGGTTCTATTTACAGACCTACAAGTTCAAATTTAGTTTTTTTTAGGGCAATGGGTATGAATGTTGTTTTTGACGGCGTGTACGCTGTCCGAGATTGTCAGACGTCTTAATTATTCCAAAAACTACATTTTTTCATTAAGTCTTGCGTGAGGGGATCGGTTCTGATTGAGGACATTGTGAATGCGTGAGGGGAAGTACAAATCATATCTTTATATTCAAGCTATGAGTCGTTGAAACTTACCTAAATAAGGCTACATTGTTCATGAAAAAACACATAATGTGTGCTAAAAAAATCACTGAGATTGATATTGAAATAAATTGTTGGAACCTAGGGTTTAATAATATGTTTCACGAAGAATAAAAACAAAAAATGTTGTCAACGATAACCAAAAATACTGCAGAGATGTTGGGGAGTATCTCATTCGTCTTGATTCGTCCTTTTCAAACCACTCAACAATGTCCAAAAACAGGTCGAATGCAATGTTGTTTTAAAGGAAAACGTCCACTAATGAAAAAAAAATCAAAAATCTTTCCCTTTTCCCTTCGTCTGAGAGTTTATCTAAAACACTTTGAAAAACTTTATGTTCTTCCTCAATGTCTTCCATGTGGTCTTTCTCGTGGTCTACTACGTAGTCTTCTTTAGTGACTTCTTCTATGTCTTCTTCGTTGTCTAATACATGCTCTTCCTTATGGTCTTCCTCGAAATTATCTTGGCTTACATCGATGTTCGTGAATAATAAATTCTGTAAAATTTCGTGATTTTGGGTGAACAGATTACGTCTAATATATATAGGTGTTGAAGTTTTGATCGGCGATATACTTTTCTTTAATATATGTGGTGATCTCTGTGACGTATATTTGACGACAGGACTTCTCCCACAGGGTTAGGTTCGCTTCGAGGGCGGGGATAACTTTTATCTCCATGGCTTTTTGTAGAGAGTCAATTTTAGTCCTCTTTTCCTTTTACCTTTGAATAATGGCATTTTCTGAATTCGAGCAAACAATTTTAAACAGTTTGATTTCATTGAATCAGTGATCAGTTTACATCTGTTAAAGTATAAGGACAAATCTGTGATGATTTTTAATCAGCATTGATCACATTTATCGAGTCAACAAAAGTCACAAAGCCAAAGATTAAAAAAAATTTCTGTACTTCCCCTCACGCATTCACGATGTCCTTAATCAGAACCGATCCCCTCACGCAAGACTTAATGAAAAAATGTAGTTTTTGGAATTATTAAGACGTCTATCAACACCGGACAGCGTACACGCCGCCAAAAACAACATTTATACCCATTGCCCTAAAAAAAACTAAATTTAAACTTGTAGGTCTGTAAATAGAACCATTTTAAAATTGAAATGTCACTTTTTTAGGCGATTTTTCGTGGGGCAACTGATTTTGTAAGAGTTCAACTCTACGTACAACAGTAAATGATACCTGTATTTCTTCGTTAAAGTATTCACCACAGCATAGCATTCTCTGATTTTCAATATTTTGATCAGTTGAATAAGAAAATTGAGATTTAGAAATGTACATACCTTTTGAAGCGGTGACAATTACTCCACTCAAGCACAACCGGAAAATCCTCTCACGGTTTTCATTGCAGAACCAAATGTTCTGCGTGTGTAGATTACCAGCCGTGCATTTATTATGCCATTGTTATGCCCCACCTACGATAGTAGAGGGGCATTATGTTTTCTGGTCTGTGCCTCCGTCCGTCCGTCCGTCCGTGCGTCCGTTCGCTTCAGGTTAATGTTTTTTGTCAAGGTAGTTTTTGATGAAGTTAAAGTTACATCAACTTGAAACTTAGTACACATGTTCCCTATGAAATGATCTTTCTAATTTAAATCCAAATTAAAGTTTTGACCTCAATTTCACGGTCGACTAAACATAAAAAATGATAGTGCAAGTGGGGCATTCGTGTACTATGGACACATTCTTGTTTTTCTATTTGTAATTGTTTCACATTTTGACCTGCTAGAGCTTTTTATACCTAACTATACCTGATTTTACTTATTATTGTCATACAGTTATCAGAGTGTTCCCGTTCTGGTCTTTTGGTTTATGTGGATATTGATCTCATCAGTAACCATACCACATCAAGTTATATATATATTTTAGAGGTTTAAAAGGAGACATGAAACCAGAAACAATACTGTGTTGGCAAACCACAAGTTGTAGGAGGAACACTAATACTTCATTTGACTGATGAATAAGTTAATTCGCGGTTTAAACCTTTGTGAAGCAGATATCTCGTTTAAGCAAATTTTGAGTTATGATCCGATGTCTATTGATACATAAAAAAAACTAAAATTCAGCAATGACCATTGGTCATGCATGTTGAAAACTTCCTTGTTTCGTGTAAGTGTCATGAATATAAACAAAAGATTGACTTTGTTTGATAAATGTCGTGGTCATGTTGTACCACGAGGATCCGTCACATGACCATGTTTTACTATTGTTCTAATTGTCACATGAGTATGTTGTCATGATAGACAAGCAGGCGGGGAAATAAACGTGATTAAGGATTTTCTTATCATTTTTCAAAGAATATGTTGTTATTGTCACAAGACTTGAAAGTGACTTTTAGAACCGGAACAATCATTCTTCATTTGGAGATCAAAGACTTCAAAATACAAATAATATCAAACAATTTTACACGAAGAGTGAGAAAACGTTAGAGATAACAGTCATAAACTACAACTGATTGGTATCATGCATATGCTGGCCAACAGTCTAATATCGGCTGCTGTACGTCTGAGTAGATTTAAGACAGTAATGAACACATTCGAAATAAAAAAAATATATATACGGCGACTCCTCACGAAAGTCCCTTAGTGAAATAGTGTTATACATACAAAGTTTCAAAATTAATCGCATTGTAAATTTTGTTAGAAAACTGACTAGATATATCTTAACTAGGACAGGGATTTATTTAGAATTATCCTTTGGATCCAAACAGTTTTGTTGTGCAACGATGACTTTAAATGGTCGTATATATGTGTTAAGCTTGTTGTCGAAGGTCTGTGGTTATTAATAACCCTGTTCTTTTTGGCATTGAAAATAACCACTAAAAAGTTTTAAAGGAACTATGTAGATAACATGAATGTTGAAATGAGGAAAACAGAACACGAGAAGTAAATATTCCCTAGAAAGGGTTATCTATCCTGTAGTATGCATTAAATCACGTGGCTACAGATAAGTATACACAACATTAAACACAAGTTTGAATTTTTGCAAGATATTCCAGACCATGCATGTAAACTTGTATACTGTGGAGTTTTCCTAAGTCGTGTTATTATGATTTCATTAGTTTGATATTTTCATGCCATTGTTTTACCCTGAAAAAACCTTTTCTGTCCTGTATATACTTTACCCTGAAATAACCTTTTCTGTCCTGTATATACTTTACCCTGAAATAACCTTTTCTGTCCTTTATATACTTTACCCCCGTATACAATTATGCATTGAAGGCAGTACGGTGACCTATAGTTGTTAATGTCTGTGTCATTTTGGTCTTTTGTGGATAGTTGTCTCGTTGGCAATCATACCACATCTTCTTTTTTATATTGTCTAAATTTCTTGTGTACGTTAAGCCATGGCAATTTGACATTTATATCTATCAAACTGTTATAATAATTCTAATTTTTATCGCACTTTATCAACAGCTATGCTTCCTTTTCTCTAAACGTTCACTGTGCAGCTTTATAAAAAGACTTGTTTAAATTGAATATTCTTTTTTCGTATTATCACCTAAAGCCGAGTAAAAGGAATGACTCTCAAATGATAAGTGACAGTAATATACATCACGATAGGTACTAATATCTCAAGGTGAACTGGTACTAAATTATTACTTATGTAACCACAAAAACCACAATTTTACACATCTTTATTATTTTAAGGTTGTTGAGTGAAATTATAGTACTATCCTCGTGTTAACTCGAGAAAAATTTCCAAGTAGAATAAAGTGTGTTACAAGAACTTTTTCAGACGTTTGCTGTTTGAATTTACAAGTTCGTGATCATAAATATCTCAAGTCTCTAATGTGTCTACATTGTAATGTATATGATTTCATACATACATATTTAAATAGCATGTTATTTCTATGTCCAATTTACAAGAACTTTTTCAGACTTTTTCAGACGTTTGCTGTTTGAATTAACAAGTTCGTGATCATAAATTTCTCAAGTCTTTAATTTGTCTACATTGTAAAGTATATGATTTCATACATTCATATTTAAATAGTATGTTCTTTCTATGTCCAATTTATCACATTTGCGACATCAATTTTAATGTCTGTCGTAAGTTTCTTTGAAATGAAGGTCATTTGCATATTTAGATCATATGATTTTCGGTGCATTGTCTGAGCTTGGCAATATAAATGTCTCGTATTTGGTACAAATATCTAGTATTTATGTCAATTTTTTTTCGTTGTTCTAGACAAGTGCTTCGTTCATAGATGACAGGTATATTTGATTTTAAAAAATATCAAAATTTAGGTCCACTCATCTTTGAGAATTTATCTATTTACATAATGATATTACTAGAAATAAACTTATAAGAAAACGAAAACATCATTCTGATCAAATTTAAGCAAAACAAAACCTGATGTTTTAATAACTTGAATAGGGAAAGTCCCTTATACGTACATCATGATTTCATTAAAAAAATTGTGTTCTAATGCATGTTTGTTGTTTTGGTCGTCTGACAAAATAAAATTGTCATGATTTATTACCTTAATCATGGAGATGTATTTCCCCATTTCTGTACGCGCATTTGCATATTGCATTGCATAATATGCCCCTAATACACCAAGTTTTGTACATGTAATGATGTAAAAGTTTATTGCTCGTTATGCACCGACTCCGGGCTATCTGCACGTGACTGTCGTCACCAAGCGAATTGACCAACCGCATGAATGAACTTCCAATGTCTTTAGGCGGTAATGAATTTGTTGTGATGTCAAAGGATAACACTACAAGTTGTTTTGACAGGTACCTTATAAATATTCATGCGCAATATTCTTTTTACGTAGATTCAAAAAGTTTAACTACAAAAAAGACATGATTCTGTAAATAAAAACAGAGAATGACAAATGCACTTTGAAACTTCATGTCCATATACTGGCAATTTGTTTTGAAGTTTTTGTTTACTGATTTCAAAGGCCTGTCATAAATAGTCCTACATTAAAATTCTCAAAATCTTCACGTACCAATCTTATTAAAATCGACACCATCACAACTTAATTGACACGAGACGTTTGCGCCTTTTTAAAAGGACGCTTGCGGTTTTATTAAGGAACCAATAATGCAACAAAAATATATAGGTCAATGTGCTTGTTTTCGAGATATTTGCTATTGAAATTTTGGCGGGAAAATGTTTTTCCTCGACTTTTCATAGCTTTATCATTGACGTGTTTAGTTTAAACATATTTATTTATAGTGGATTGGGAAACAAGTTTTGCAACTTAAATTAATCCCTTTCCACTTTGCGGTTGCGAGTGCTGCCTTGTAGCGGCATTAGCCTGCTCTTTTTCGAAATCTACAAGGGTGTCTTTAACGTGCAAGAGATATGGCTCTCTCTTAACACGGGTCAGCCATTTATCGTCCCCGTCCGACGGACTATCATCGTTTCCTCAAGACCATACTCGCAAATGGTGTCAAGGGAGAGCCGAGAATTAAGTCCCTGAAATTTTCATCCCAGACGGGAATCGAACCAGGAACCTTTGTGTTAGTAGTCCGATGCACTAACCACTACACCACAGCTCTCTACCTGTTTAAGTTCTTGCAAATGTCCTGTGGATTTAATCAAGGTGCATCAAAGTTTTACACATGTTTGGAGCGCAAATGTTTTTTCACGTTATAGGTTAAAAAAAAACACGGTGCAAACATGTTGTGCCCGTTGAATATAGTTCATTTACTAATTTTAGTGTTTGATGAAATTCAAAGAAACACGATCATACCATAGCATCTCCACAGTAACCGCCTCAAATATGATAACTAACATCTACAGTAAATTATACTTTCACCAGCATAGTCATCTTTTACTGGTGTTTACTTCTTTTTTGTTGCAGATCTGAAAGTAAAAAATGGCTGTCAATGTGAAACAAAGTAGTCGGTGTTGACATGAATATTAATCATTTGGTCATTTTTATAAATATCCTGTTTACAAAACTTTGAATTTTTCGAAAAACTAAGGTTTTTTTTCCATCCCAGGAATGGATAACCTTAGACGTATTTGGCACTACTTTTGGGAATTTTGGGTCCTCAATGCTCTTCTGTCTTCAGCTTTGTACTTATGTGGCTTTATAACTTTTTTTTATCTGAGCGTCACTGATGAGTCTTATGTAGACGAAACGCGCGTCTGGAATATTAAATTATAATCCTGGTACCTTTGATAACTTTTTCAAGTGAACATAAAAACCAACGAAGAAGTCATTTTAACCAAATCGTGCACATATGTTACTATATTTTCATTTTCTTAATCACCTGTTTAAACTACAAAGAGGAATAAATAAAAATGGATCATTCTACGTGTTTTGTATATTCCCGATACATGCAGTTTATATTCACAATGTACTATATTACTTGCAATTTAACCCCCTAACACTGAGGGGGAGGACAGGGGGTACCCTTCTCCCTTCTCCCACCCCTCTTCTCCTTTCTCCTACCCCTCTTCTCCTTATTTTATTTATTTTTAATTTACCGGAAAAAAGAGAGATATTTTATTTTTTCATATTTTATTTTTTTCTCCAACTTTTTCTCCTTTCTCCCAGCCTTCCTCTCCTTTTTCCTGTCTCCTACCCCCTTTCTCCCTGTCTCCCTTACCCCTGTCCTCCCCCTCAACACTTATACAGCAACTAATATTCACACTGAGTTGTGTCAAAATTTATTCCCCAACTAACAGCTCGAGCGTGGATGTATGTACCCTCAAAGTAAAATTAGATCGATATAATTCAACTGTACTATATCATATATGTCTCTCTTCAAATGGGCAATCTTTGACCAGAAAACGTAATACTATGATAATGCCAACATTATTATACAGAACCCAACATATTTTGACAAGAGCTATATAATCGAGATCGATAGAAATACTACCAATAAGAAAAACAGATTATCAAAGGTTGATAACATTTATTGAAAGTTCAACAACCATTTTTACTTATATAAACTTCACAGTCACTTGAATGCATGTCTGGATAATTTTATTGTTACAAATGTAGCTCTGAATTTTCAATTTTCAATTAATTTTCCACATACTTATTACTATTACGCTTATCATCCAAGTTATCTTTTTCTTGAGCTACTCAGGAAATCAGACAGTTACAGAATATTGCCTTTCAAATCTTATGGGTAAGAGAAAAGCGTTCGTGAAGAAGGTAAATCCCGAAAAATGCTTTGTGCGCTCCAAATTTATGACCCCCCCCCCCATTTATATAGTGTAATCCCATTTTCATCTTCGTTGAATACAAGTGAACGCTCAAAATCGGCAATCAACAACCATTAATCGAACAAAGACCATAAGAAGGACAAGAAATACGGAAAAACCTTGGATATAAGCAGTAGTTAACAAAATACTAAATAGAAAGAAAAACACTCCATTTGGACTACACAATTTCCAGCAAAGCCGGGATAAAACTGAGTTGATCTCAAAATGGACTGATTCGTTTTACAGCGTTTATGGAAGGTATAATAGGAAAAAATGCACGTGTCACACATTAGAACATTAAATATGACCAAGTATCAAAGTTTGAAAAGGAAAACAGTTTTTCAGGATAGAGGATACTGTGAAGAAACAATACAAAAGATAAAAGATGAAAATGAAATTGCCCAAATATAACATATAAAACTCAAACAAACGCATCATGGAATCTTTACAAACACGATACGAAATCTGCTGCGGCAGAAAATTATATGAGAATGTTTGATCCACCATGAATCCAGTGATTGAATTCGCATTCGGTTATGAAATTAACAGTTGAGGACAAGTGGAAATGATTGTGGTTGCGACAAGTGGAAAACATATCAAAGTAATATGTGACAAAGATATTCCATACCTGTCATCCAAATGATGATGGCGTCCCTAAATCTTTCAACAGAATAAAACTTGACCGTTAAGAATTTAAGCTATGGTTAAAAAGGTGACATTTTAAAGGAGAATATGAAAGAAGCGTATATACAAAAAATAAGTTCAAAGTTTAAGAGCATTGATGACCTTTAAGTTTGACAGAAATTTTCAATTGCAGCTAAGGTTATCTAGTTCTGTTGTAATTCCATATTTTTACAAAAATAAATATTGTTGAAGAGTATTGAGGGCCGTTAAGTTCGACAGAAATTTGTCAAATACAGCTAAGGTAATCCAATTCCACATTAAACATTTTTGCTATTGGATAAAAATGCTTTGCGAAAGCATCTTAATTGTTCATAAATTTCTTCTAAAAATTGTTCAACTATTTCTGATTACAGTCTGTTGAGTATTGTATATAGTCTACGATATGCTCTAAAAGTGTAATAACAAATAAAATAACAAAAATAGCAAACTCAAAGGAAAATTCAAAACGAAAAGTTCCTAATCAAATGACAAAATCAAAAGCTCAAACACATCAAACGAAAGGATAACAACTGTCATATTCCTGACTTGGTACAGGCATTTTCTTATGTAGAAATAGTGGATGCAACCTGGTTTAATAGCTAATTAGACCTTTCACATGGATGACAGTGGAATGTGACCATGGATGTTAACCACTTGGAAATTGTCGGAGCCATGTTTTGTTTACAGTTAATTCAGGTACCCTTTTCACGGTATGCTTTTACCCAGGATTAAATGGCATTTTAAGAAGAAAAAAAAAGATTTTACACCTGGAAATTATAATCTCATTACTAAGCGAAGTTTCAAATAAACCTACAATGTCCGGAGATATGAAATTATTAATTGAAATTGCTACAAAACAGGAGAAAAGTTTACAGTTGTTCTCTATATTTTGTTAACAGTTTGATTTATTAATAAAACTGGATATCAAATGATTAATTTACAAATTCATTTATTGATGCAAATTTTACACAAATTTTTAACTTGATATAATAAACTACTTATTGTTTCTATGTGTTTGTCACGCAGGAAAAACGTAATGAATGAAAATACAGTTCATCTATTGTTTTTCGATGAGTTCATTAGTACATTGTATGATATCGCGTTTTAATAATAAGATTTACATTCTTATTGACAAAATGCAATTGTTAAAAAAAAAAAAAAAAATAGGGAACACTTGTTTTCTTAGAATCAACACACATTGTCCTCTGTTCATAATGAATGTAACATTGAAGAATTCAAACGACGTCATGAACATATTTGTACTTATTTTGATAAATACTATACAGTCCAGTAGTCAGCACTTATGTGTTGACATGACTTATAATTGTTATTGTCATATTTAATACATAACTGTTTACAAACCTTAAATCGTTCGAAATACTTATGATGTTCTTTCCCGTTAAAAGATTATATCTTTATGTTTGCAAACCTTTCTGAATTTTTGGTCCTCAACGCTCAAAGTATGGCGCACAAAATTTCATTAAATACTTTTAAAACATATATATTTTGCAAATTATCCAAAAATAAAATACCAATAGATGTACTAGTACTCATTTATGAAGGTAATACCAATTGTCAATTTTAAGATAAGAGCCAAGGTGTGAATTCGAGTAACCGCAGATTACCTATGTTTAAAGACTTAATGAAAACATATTATAGATACAAGCATATCATTAAAGTTTTGGAAACCGGATTATATCACAAGGGGCAACTTGTTAGAATAGCTACAATCACAAAAAAAAATAAAAAAAATTGAAGGACACATTTGTTCTAACTTGCTCAGCTGTGAAGAATTAATTCTATGCTGTTACGGCCTGAGGTGCTTGAACCCAGTTTTACTCCTGGAGAGTACCTTTCGTTTTGTGACACATGCTGAGAATGCTGAAAAGATACCATTTTTTATCAACATTCATCAATGACGCCACAAACATCCGAAAACTATTTGTGATGGACCTGCAAAAGTTGAAAATCATTTACATTCTAGAGTTAACCTTCTGTGGACTCCAATATGCTTTTGAGACATTCTACAAACATGTGAATGAAATAACCTTCTTTTTAAGCATTTTAAAACCAGTGATAATTTAAATGCATCTTTATTTTTTGGCGTGAATAATTACGTTTTTGATATTTTTAATGTGCGAGTACATGCACGCGTTCAATATTTAATCTTCATGAACATGCAAGAAATATTTGCCACTGCACGCTAAGAATTGATTCATCAATTAATCAATCAATCTTTAAATTTGTTTGTATTTGTACTTTGCAGTTCAAGATTGCGGATTAAGATTTAAGGTTTTCAGTTTATAGATTTATAGGTTATCAAAAAAGATAGAATTCAACTCCCTTAGGAAAAGTTGACATCGGATGGACTCTGCTATTCCTTTTTATGTAGTTTTTAATCAAATAGCTAATCAACTGCTTCGGTCCTTATAAGCCTTAGCTTTCAGATATTTGGCTTTGCGTGTTCCTGATGAAGGTGAATCAGGAAAAGTGCTTCGGACGCATGTACTTTATAAAGTGCTGTTTGCAGGATGTACAGCACTGGGTCAACACCGAACCTAATTGACTATTGATCCCCAGGGTATCATCAACTCAGTAGTCAACAGTAAAATAACAAAACTACCGAACTTCGAGGAAAATTCTAAATGGAAAGTTTCTAATCAATTGTCAAAAGCATAAGCTCAAAAACATCAAAAGAATGTAAAACAACTTTAATATTGCTGACTTGGTACAGGCATTTCTTCAAGTAGATAATGGTGAATTAACGAAAGAGAGAATGGAAATGGGAATGTGTCAAAAGACAACAACACGACAATGAGTAAAATACAGCAGACGACCACCTGTAGGTCTTCAAAACAATGATAAAATTCCGCATCTTGAGTAGGACTTCAGCTGTCCCCTTAACAAAAATGTGTACTAGTTCGGTCAATATGGACTTCATACTTACTCCTATACACACACATGAGCTAAAGTTAAAAGAAATACAATACTAACAAACGCAAAAGGCTCCTGAATTGGGACAGGCGCAAAAATGGTGTGGGTTTAAATATATATAAATCTCAACCCCCTTATACCTCTACTCAAGGTAGATTAAACAAACACAAAACAATACTCACAGTAAAACTCGGTTTAAAAGAAGTCCAATGTAAGAATAGGTAACAAAAGAAACTAAGCAAAAAGATAATGATACATACATTAGCAAGGTCTACCCTTCTAGCAGACAATGACATGCTAGCTACATCAATTACCCTAATTGAAAGATTATGTCTTCAACGTATGAAAATCAGGCACAATCCCTCCCATGCATTATGTTTTAAGTATCATACCATCAAAACATATGTGAGACGAACATAACCCGTATCATGCCAATAACTGGTTTATGAATAAATGGGAGGATTCCTATTGCAAAGACCCTATGATTTAATCAATAATAATACCAAAATATACCATATCTAACGACCCGACAACAATATCGTAGCTATACCCCCTCTGAATAAGTTTGTTTGAAGGTTAAAATTTTAAGTTTTAAGTAACCAAAAAAAAATCTTTAAATACTAAGGATTTTCTACCTTTGCAGCATTTGGTAAAGGTGTCATACCACCAATTACTCCCTCAAATTTAGAACGTATGTGAAAGTAGGCCTACTCGGACAAAAAATAGTGCATTTGATGTCATTGTTCACCTAAACTAAACAACAAATTTGCAGAAATGAAAGTTTTGTTGAAAGAAAAATATATTAAGACCATTTTGAGCCAAAATTTATCTGTCTATGAGTTTGCATTGAAAATTGAGGATTAATGCGCTCCATAGTATACTAATTTAAGATTTCCAGAAAACCAGGGGTTATTTTTAGTGGTACCTCCTTTCGGAAGCTCTCTGCTTTCTTATATGATTTTGAATGTATGTTGAAAATTGGCATGCAGAAAGGTGACACCTGTACAATTCAGGATATACCTAGTTTCTATGAAGTTAAACTTAAGGTAAAATATTTAGAAAGCTGTGAAAATTGCAAAATTTGGTTGAACAGATAGGGACTTTTAATTGGTGGTATGACACCTTTAAGCAAAATGCGGTGAAACATCAAAATCAGAAAACAATTGTTTTTTTTTGTCTTAACTGATCATTTGAGATAATAGTAGCCACATTTCAATCTTTTTGGGGGCAAAATGTCACATATTTCAAATTTAGAGCCTAAAACTTGAGTTTGTGCTATTTTTAGCTTTTCCCATCCTGACAATATGCTTTATATAAAAAATGTCCTAAATAATGTTATAAATGCACAGAAAGTTATTCTGTGGTGTTAAACATTGAAACATAAGTTGTTTACTACCCCTAACAAAATTTTGTCATGCAGATTTAATGAAATTATTTGATTTTTAGCCCTTATAGCATTGCGTCATACTATGTACTTGGCAGATAGCATAGCCTAATGTAAGCACTGCAGAAACTCACAAAAGCACCATTTATTATTCTAAATGAAATTTTTATATCTTAAATTTTATTAACTGATGTAAATAAACACAGTTAAATGACCATGACTGCACTTTTGATCAATTTGTAGTACTTTACTGACACCAGATGAAAAAAAGGGGGGTCAATATTCCTTGACACTTCAATACCTTGGATTTTTTACTAAATTCATTGCAAAAATTGTTGAAAGTCTTTAAAGAAGTAGAACAAACAAAACAAATCAGCAAACAATGATCTTGATATTGAAAGTTTATGTTCCTGTAGCCCAAAATGAAATTTTCAAGTATTTTCTATTAAAGTCATACATTACAGTCAGTTTAAATTGAGCTGTGAAATTTTTAATATAAGTCACATAATGCTCAGATAGGCTGTTTTTAACTGCAAATTGACTAAGGATTAAGAATAAAGCAAAATAAAAGATTTCTAATCAACTTTGTTGTCTCTTTAGGTGTCATACCACCAATTACTCCCTCAAATTTAGAACGTATGTGAAAGTAGGCCTACTCGGACAAAAAATAGTGCATTTGATGTCATTGTTCACCTAAACTAAACAACAAATTTGCAGAAATGAAAGTTTTGTTGAAAGAGAAATATATTAAGACCATTTTGAGCCAAAATTTATCTGTCTATGAGTTTGCATTGAAAATTGAGGATTAATGCGCTCCATAGTATACTAATTTAAGATTTCCAGAAAACCAGGGGTTATTTTTAGTGGTACCTCCTTTCGGAAGCTCTCTGCTTTCTTATATGATTTTGAATGTATGTTGAAAATTGGCATGCAGAAAGGTGACACCTGTACAATTCAGGATATACCTAGTTTCTATGAAGTTAAACTTAAGGTAAAATATTTAGAAAGCTGTGAAAATTGCAAAATTTGGTTGAACAGATAGGGACTTTTAATTGGTGGTATGACACCTAAAACCGTCCGGAATTTTGGGTTATCAATGCTCTTTAATTAAGATGTGTATTTAGCCTGTTTCACAATTTTGTTGCAAGTGTCACAAATGAGTTGTAGACGAACGAGCGGCTGACGTACAAAAGTTAAAGCCTGGTATCTATGACGAGTTAATTGGCTTAGTAATCGGTACGCAACATGCATTATGCATGTGTTCATGAAATTTCTGTATCCGGATTTTTTTTTATCATAAACTAACAGATTTTGAGATAAAAAGAGATCTGATAGTAACAGAGAAACCGAAACATCAAAAAATAAATAGATCAAGTACAAGTTGCTTCAGGAAAGGCTGGTCTAAATGTTTCAATACTATGGTTTTTCTACCTCAGGAATAGAATACCTTAGCTGTATTTGGCAAAACTTTTAGGAATTTTTGTTCTTCGATTCCCTTCAACTTCGTACTTTATTTAATTGGCCTTTCAAATTTTTTGATTCTAGAGTCACTGAAGAGTCTGTTATAGACGAAACGCGCGTCTGGTGCAAATATAAAATTTCAATCCTGGTATCTTTGTTGATTTATTACTCAGAATCAAATTATAATCAAAGATATTCCGAGTTTTCCTTGACAAATTCGTTGTCATAATATCTATTCCATCTTTTCAAATCTCTTAGATTTAGCACGATTATTCTAATAATAATTCGTACTAGTATTACGAATGTCATAATAGATTAAGCATTCCAATAATGGAAAGATCTATCAATTTCCTGACAAAAACAATGTAAATTAAAAAGGATGATAGCAACGCTTTCTAAATTGAATGCGGCCCAAGCGCGTTTCTTGATATACCTTCATCAGGAAAAATCAACGCCGAATACTTGAAAGGCCGTGAAAGTATAAGAACTGCAAATGTTTTAAAGAGCAATATGATATAAAAGTAAATAAAAATAAAATCCAAATCCATATAAGGTCAATTGTGCCGGAGGTAATTTCTAAATATCTAATTCATTTAAATGTTTGTTTTAAATTATGTCCCTCCCGAAGAACTGACTACTGAGCAGATGATACCCTCGAGAATTGATAGTCTACCAGCAGCAGAATCGACCTAGAGCTGACAAAATGAGATAGAGAAAAACGCTATCAAGTGTATGCGTCTCGACGAAGCGCTTTCTTTGAATGTACAGAATGTAATCATCCGTCATAACGAACTGAATATAGTAAGTTATCACAAATTGAAACATAGCATTAATTTTGTCAGTTATATTCGTTACATCAATTTGAAGAATATTGAAACCGATTTGAAAAGAAGGATTACATCTGCAATAACGTTTTAAAAACTAAATTTGTAATGATTAATTCAAAATAAAAAATCAGAAATATCATTATGAAACTAAAATATTCACCTGCAGTAAAGCACTTTGTCTTTTTATAATGACAAAAAAATATATTCAAATTTGTATTGTAGTTGTTGCGAGTAACGTGACTGTAAAAGTTTTAATTTCTCAGAATACAAATAGTGTTATTTTAAAGATAGATTCCTCTATTATGGATTAAACATAATAGCTTATTGAATGTCAGTTGCACAACATGTGCACAATTTTATCATGCATTTGATAATGTTCACATCAAAGTGATCTGCTTTAGAATTTATCCTCGATCTTTTTGAAGTCTCGTGACTTATTAACAAAAAGCAGATTGCGTATTACATTAGAATAAGCAGTTATGTAAGGCTGCACACCTCTATCATTGTCAAATAATATCCATGGCAGTTCTAGTCATAGTCCGATCGTTTAAACAATCACTGTGACATTTGCGACCACCCACTTCATATTAAAGAAAAACAAATGTTAAATGATTCGAACGTTTTTTTAGAATAAATTGAAGATACATTGATAAGTTAACTAAAGAAAAAAAATTCAAGACGTTAAAAGAATTATAGTCACCAAAGTCATACTGGCGTCCTAAAAACTTTCGGATCTTGAAATGAGGTCAACATTGTCATTAAGAACTCATTTATAACTACATTGTAACCGGTAGCAAGGTGGTAGGAAACGCAAGCTGATGAATATCGTATCAATTGGCTTTATATGAAAAGCATGAACACAGTTTCTGAAATACTTCGAATAAAGAAGAAGAATAGGGAAACAACGACAAGATACCACTGTTTGAGCCAAAACTGTCTATCTTATGGGAGTTTCCATATTCATCCTGAACTCTACTGACTTTTATGTTGTTTTCTGTGAAATGGTTTGCTCATTTTCCCGGAATACCGAAGCCAGTGTCTTATGATGCCTCTTCTGCATGGTGAACTGCCAATCCACGACGGTTCTACCATTCAGCATGCAATC
This sequence comes from Mytilus edulis, assembly GCF_963676685.1. Lineage (NCBI taxonomy): Eukaryota > Metazoa > Mollusca > Bivalvia > Mytilida > Mytilidae > Mytilus > Mytilus edulis. Next base: position 24,162,900 of record NC_092353.1, on the reverse strand, counting down.
ATTCGCCTCTGAAAACTACAAATGTTTATCACCAACAGCCATGTGATCATTCGCACCTGGTATACTTCTGTTCACTAAGGTTCTATCACCAAAAATACAGTGTTTAGGTTCTGACACTAAATTCTAACACGACTGTTATGCTAACAATTTTGGGTTTAAGCTTCTTAAGTTTTTTTGTGTGGAGTTCAGTAACAGTTTTCAGTGTTTCTGGATAACCCTACCAAAGGAATGCCATTCCAGATACAGGTGTTATATGGGCTGAAATCGGTTACACGTGTTTATATAACAACCTGTACCATTGCAGTTGATTTTTGTCATTCCCCTAGGCTACAATCAGCCATGTAGAGGTGATTAAGTACTGCATGGCATGACTTACATGAAATATCATCATAGTAACTGTAATTTAAGTTATCAGATTAAAAAAATATTCGAATTCCAATTTTTGCGTTGTTTCTCTGAAACGCTTTTGTCTCGGAGTCAAAAATCGATACATAAGTATGCTGTTTCCGGTGGCGGCGTCAACAATGTATTAGTTTGTGATTAGGTATAGTTTATGGTGGACCACACATGGTAGGTCAATGATTTTTGGTATGCAGTTGATTAGCAATGTCTCATCTCATTTCCGTGGAGATTATTTGGCCCTGCCCCCTATTCACTTTGCATCGTTTGTTTCGTTTACATGTTTTAGTTTGTGATTATGTCACTTTATGGGGAATCACTAGTGGTAGGTTAATGAAAGTTGGTATGCATTTGTACAAGCATTGGGTCATCTCATTTCCATTGAGATTATTTTACCCTGCCCCTTCAGTCATGGTTTTATGATTTTTAAACTTTTGATTAGTTTTCATGTATTAGTTTGTGATTTGGTAAGTTCAAGGGGAACCATTAGTAGTAGGCCAATGTTAATTGGTATTCAATTGTATTAGCAATAGCACATTTCATTTTGAAGGAGAAAATTTGGTTCAATCCTTCAGTCTTTGTCTATTGACCATGAAAGTTTTGCTTAGTTCACATGTTTTAGTTTGGGATTCATCAGTTTAAGATGAATTGTAATTTCATTCGTTTAAACGGGCAGTGCATCAGAGTGAAATTAATTTCTCCTGGGTGTTTTCATCAATGTAGCATAGAGGGCGTTAGGTTTTCCCGCTTCAAAATTATTTTCGCGGTATTTTATTGCCCATGTAATCATTCAGCACGACACCGTCAATCTGTATAGTTGTATTTTGGTAAATTTTACTTCAGGTTAAAAGTTTTTTCAGCTCTATGCTTGAAGAGTTTTTTGTTTGATACCGATGTTTGAATTATATATTATATGTGTATATATATGTATGTTTTTTTTCAGCTTTATGTTTGAAGAGTTTTTTGTTTGATACTGATGTTTGAATTATATATTCTATGTGTATATATATGTATAATTATGAATCATGTTTATTTCATTTTAAATATAGAGCATCGGCGTTGTCGTGCGACTACCCACTTTACAAAGTCTTTGATATTTATTATAGCCTTTAATGGCGTGTATATTCAGAGTGTTAATATATATTTGGTACAAGTATTGGCTATACTTGGATATTTGGAACAGTATTGGTTTTATGTCTACATTGATGGGTTGTTTATACCAGGAGAGCTGCTAATATTAAGTCGATGATACTAGTATACATGGTATACAAATTTATTAGCATTTGCCAGTATTCTTGTCTTTAATTTTTGTTAATGTGCTTGGTCTTTTTGCTATTCTGTGTTTCTTTGTTACACATTTGTATGTTATATAATGATTAAGATTATAACATAATGTTGACTGTTATATTTTTGACATTTTTACCTATTATGTCCGCTTGTTTTGTTCATGCATTGGTGTCAATATAATGGAATTTGATGCGACTGTCATGCAAGTGAAAGGTTTGGCTAGCTATAAAACCAGCATGAGGTTCAATCCACCATACCAACAATCGAAAATGCCTGTAACAAGTCAGGGATATGACAGTTATCCATTCATGACGTCGCGTACGGTGTTGGTGTTAGTTTTGGTAACGTTAGTTTGACGTTATTTTTCATGCATTGTATAAATAACGTCGTACTTTTTTCATTTCGTGCAGCTCAATCATACAGCATAATTTATGAGAGGTTTGCTTAATCTTGCTACTTAAAGAACCGAAATGCAAAAGCGGCACATATTTTTAAGTACAGTTAAATTAAAACGGAAAATAATATTCATTTAGATATAGTATCCCTTTGGAGCAAGGATACTTTCTCTCTGTTTTTTTTTTTTTTTTTTTTTTTTTATTGTAAAAGGATATTTAAAAAAAGTTTAAACCACTGTCTTTTCTGCTGCTTTTTCTTTTAGTTTAAACATATTTATTTATAGTGGATTGGGAAACAAGTTATTACAACTTATATTAATTCGTTTCCACTTTGAGGGTGGAGTGCTTCCTTGTAGCCTTAGCCTGCTCTTATCGAAAAAAAAGAGGGACGAAAGATACCAAATGGACAGTCAAACTCATAAATCTAAAACAAACTGACAACGCCATGGCTAAAAATGAAAAAGACAAACAGAAAAACAATAGTACACACGACACAACATAGAAAACTAAAGAATAAACTACACGAACCCCACCAAAAACTAGGGGTGATCTCAGGTGCTCCGGAAGGGTAAGCAGATCCTGCTCCACATGTGGCACCCGTCGTGTTGCTTATGTGATTACAAATCCGGTAAATAGTCTAATTCGGTAGGTCATATTCATGAAAGGGAAGGGGATTGTAGTTACGACGTAAGGAACATATCCGATATCATTTGTGAAACGGTTATTCCATAACGGTCAACCAACTCGTGATGGCGTCCGTAAAAATTACGAAGGGATGATTTCAACTTCACCATTTGGAACTCTTGGTTTAATAGCTTCCTTGTGAGCAGCAAACCTCTATCAAGAAAATCTACAAGGGTGTCTTTTACGTGCAAGAGATATTGCTCTCTCTTAACACGGGTCAGTCATTTATCGTCCTCTTTCGACGGACTGTCATTGTTTCTCAAGACCATACTCGCAAATGGTGTCGAGGGCTTATTCTTTATCCGCTTTTGATAATTTCTGATAAATTTTTTATTCGTTGAATCGTTTGTTTCATCCGTATTAAATGTTAAAAGAATCAACCGTTGAAAGCAAATGAATGTGTTTGAGCTTTTGTTTTGGCCATTTGATTAGGAACTTTCCGTTTTGAATTTTCCTCGGAGTTCAGTATTTTTGTGATTTTACTTTTTTTTCCATGGATATCATATAGCCCTCACTTGGCATGAAACTTTTTCATAGTTAACAAGTTTATGTTTATGTTTGTGTTTTTTTTTTTAAAGGAAGCAACTTAATATAAGTCAATGGTTTTTATGCCAGTGGAGAAGACGGAACTAAGTTGGAAAACTTGTGTCTAATCCATTTGTTTTTAACAATAAAATATGTTTAAACTAATGGTTTTTGATATGCAGTTGTATTAGCGTTGACACATCTCATTTCAATGAAGATGGTTTATCCATGTAACTTCAGTCATGGTTCATCGACTTTAGATATTTGCATAACTCACATGTTAAAGTATTGCTATCTTAATTTCAACTTTGGCATTATCAAAATAACAAAAAGGCTGAACATATCTCTGTGCGTTATGTACTTTAAAACATATTATGCAATTCCAAAAAAGTCGAAATAAAATTTGCACCTGTCCTATGTCAGGATACTGATGTACAGTAGTTGTCATCTGTTTATGTAGTTCATACGTGTTTCTCGTTCCTCTTTCTTATATATATATATATATATAACCGTTGGTTTTCCCGTTTAAATGGTTTTACACTAGTATTTTTTTGGGGCCCTTTATAGCTTGCTGTTCGGTGTGAGCCAATGCTCCGTGTTGAAGGCCGTACCTTGACCTATAATGGTTTACTTTTATAAATTGTTACTTGGATGGAGAGTTGTCTCATTGTCACTCATACCACATCTTCCTATGTCTATATAATACGTTTATATTTGTTTTTTCCCGGTAGAATATAAAGTTGTGTGTCCTTTGATTCATGCATTTTTTAAATTGCTTGCTCGCTTTGTATGTTCCAATATTTCTAACAAAAGAAGAGAAACAAAACTGTAAAATTATCCATATAAAGTTTGTATTACAGTATGTTCAACACTGAAAATGCATTTTAGTTGTCCCAACAGTAATTTGTTAATACCATCATTGATTGAAAATGATAAATGAGTCTTTAACACTAAACCATAATCATTCCGATCTCATGAATATTTTGGCTGATTTTTATTTAGTGTCCATAGTTATAATTATCCCATCGACCAAAGAAACAATATAAAAAATGCATTGATCAAATACAGAGTTCAAGATTGTAACAATGAGTTCCGAGATCTCATTTATATTTTTTTCATGCATACGTGACGACCTTTAACTTGCGTGATTTATTGTTCATTAAACGTAAAGCAATCAAGCAAACGAATGGCAAATATTTATTGTTAAATGATACTACAATAAATGTGTTTGGATTTGATATGAGTCTCAGTAATCTTTTCAAGACACTTCTGGTCTTTTTTTGTTAAGGAGTTGACCTCAGTTATCGTTCTGACCTTTGTCTTTTCAGTGATTTCTTAATTTGCCTTACATGTCACTGTTTCATGACTTGAAAGGAATTGACATACTAGTAGTTAAAAATTTGTTACTGTGTATGCAATTATTTGAAAGCAAAACATTGCAGGGGCTAAGAATAGTCGATTTAACACAAAAAACAAAACATATATAATATAAGAATTATATTCAAATTATATCAACACTACCACCCTCTACAGAAAATGTCTAATATTGACAGTCAATCCTACGCTCTTATAATATAAAATCCTTCTTCTTGTATATAGTTTAAATTCCAATGAAATGATTCTCATCTTATGTGTAATTTACTTGGTGTCTATATAAACACAACGCATCATATTCGAAGCAACTTTTTGTTCCCTTTTAATAACAAAAATTTATGTTCGTTCAATGCATCTCTCAAATATTTCTGTTATATGCTACTTTTACGTTTTGATCTGGCATCGACAACTTTTAAGTTAAGAAAATCCCATAATAATCAAAACTAATACTCACAAAGATTCGTTCAGATAATCCCACTGGACCAACTGCAAAGGAAAATGGTTAATTTTCAATTCCTTTTGATATTAACTTTGTAACCGGGTTATTTTTAACCTGCCATCCAAAGTGAAATTTCATTTTTGTTGTTGCTAAAACGTGAAATTTGCAAACGTCAAAATCTAAAATTCATAATCTCTGAAAATTGCTGGCTAGTTTTGCACGCATTTTAAAACAACTGGTCAATTTCCAGAGAATATCGCTCGGTTTTGACTTTTTATCAAATGGAAAACAAGGACGGATCCAGGATTTTAGATTAGAACGTCGCAAACATAAACATATGCGGAGTGGAGCGAGGCGAACATTTGTTTTGAGGTAAACATATAGAAATACTCTTCTAGAATGTGTGTAATGTAGACATCTCGCCAAGAGAAGCGAAGCAAGAAATATCTTGTGGTAATGTCGGAGAGAAATTAAAGTTTTAAACTAAAACCGCCACAATCCTCCCCTCACAACAATATACAAGCACCATATATAGATAATTAACAAGAAACATCGTCAATGTTTCTAAGCCAACTGTATATGGTTTCAATAATGTTAAATGAAACCAGTCAACTTACGAATTACTTTCACACTCTATATAAACACCAACCCCTGCAAAACTTGGTTAAGACGATGGAAATATGAAGAGTTGACAGATAGATCAGATTTTGCAAACGAAAGTTTTTTTTACTTTTACCAACGATTTTGAATTGTCTTTCATAAAACAACATTACACGTCTACACTGACCGCAACAATCGCAGGCGAGACATAGGATTCCGCGGAACCCTTTACATGTCCCTTTATACTGAACACAGAAGTAAACCAATAATTCAAAATGTTGTTTTACTGAATAGAAGTTTACCACCAGTTTAAAAATTGTGAAATGTGGAAAACCATCCAAGCAGATTAATTCTGCATGCATGTGAAAACTACAGAAAATTATGTGTATAGAAACTTTTTAATTATTTTGGAGTATCCAGTTGAATATGAAGCTTTGTTCACGCTAAAGGTTTACAGACAATACATATGACGGTCACTTCTCCAGCCACTGCAAGCTCAAAAAGTGAACGTACAATAGAATGGTTTGTCATTGTCCTGTGAGTGTTTAACTACCAGTGGTATCTGTTCAAAAATGTAAAAAAAAAAGAAAAAAAAAAACAAAATGTATTTTTGAGATTGAATTAAACAGAAAAATTGCAAGTTGAAAGAGTATTTTTTTGGTAATTATTACAACTTTGAATCTGACTATTTGCCGTTTTCGGATCATTTTTTTCCCGTTCAAGTTCTCATCTTCCAAATCGAAATTTGATTGAATATATTATTAAATGTTGTTTTATAAATCCAAGAGGGAGCTAGGCATTGTTAACTTGGATAAAGTTTATTTGACTCGTAATATTAATTTATTTTTCAAATTGTTTTTCTTACTTTCCAAATGCTACTCTATTTATATGTTATTTTTAATATGTATAGTAATGTTTAAGTATATATATTATTTATGTTGTACTATTTTAGTTCTGTAGTAAAGGGTTATTTCAAACCTAGAATATACATAGTGATACGAAAACGGTGATTCAACTCAGTGTGCTTCTTGTCAACACAGTGCATACAGTTTAACCGGAAAGATGTAAGATTACACAGTTGTCTGTCAGACATCTTTAATTGTCCGTCTGGGACCTATATATAATAACCAAGATAATTAGGCTACATTTATGTCGTAGTTTATTATACTAACGAGTATAACATTTAAAAAAAAATAGATGGATAGTCATTGCAATCCAATTGTATATGGCTTTGATTGAACTGCGGAAAATATTTTTTGACAAGAGTCTTGTTATTTTTTTGTAACTTCCAATTGTATCTGACCTACAATGGATTTTTCTATTGTGTTTTGGTAACCCATGCTTCAATGTAGACACGCGACAACATTTAAATTCTTCACCAAAATTTCAAGATTAGATAAATATCTTTTGTATTGAATGCAATTTTACACCTCCACGCGACATGTCTTTTGTCATGTTAATGTAATAAATCTTGCAGAAAAGCCCTAATTGATATAATTTATAAAACGAAACCTTAATATTGTCACTAAGAAATTGTGCACAGCTTGAGGCATTGGTTTGTGGGAAGTTGTAAGTTCAAAACTTTATTGGCTCTTTGACATTTACTTGTCAACGTTTTGTGCAATTTTTGTTGATTTTACCACAAACAAAAAAAAAACCATCTGCAAGTCCTTTGAAAAGTAAATTTCATATTGTGGCAATTTAATCTATCCACAGTAGTGACCACAAATAACGGAGTCTATGAAAGATTTCACACTGAGTTCATTTATTTTCAGTTAAATTCTTAAAATATTTATACTCGTCAAATGCATGGAACTGAATGAGAAATAATCATTTTATATAGCATACTAGTATTTATTTTAAATTTGATTAAATGTAATGCCTTTAAGTTTAGCAATTATGTTTGGTTTTAGTCTATGGTTTTGTAATTATTGCAATGAATATAGTTTGTCATAAGAGCACATTCAGATGCTACCGTGCTATCACCCGTTGTGTATAATCCTATTCAGTTACTTTCTCTAAAAAAATAATTATAAATTCAACGGCACACGAAATGAATGTCCTTTCTACAGCATGACTTTAAATTACGCTTATAAAGACTATTTAATTTTATTTAACATTTATTAACTTGCAATGCAGAGTATGCCCTATAAGCTTTGGAGAAGTGATGAAATGTATGACTTGTAGTTATAGTCCGATATAGCCCCAACGTGTGAAGTTGTTTATTCCGATGCTTTAAAAAAAAAAGCAAGCAAAAAGGCGTCATAGTGATTATTATGCTATCGGGTATATTTTTGTATTCTTGTCTTTAATTTTTGCTAATGTGCTTTGTCTATATGCCTTTTTATGCTTCTTTATAATTGTTTTTATAGTGATTAAGATTATAACACAATGTTGACTGTAACCCTCTGTTTGTTTTGTTTACATATCGCTGTCAGTATAATGGAATTTGATGCTACCGTCATACAAGTGAGGGGTTTAGCTAGCTATAAAACCAGGTTAAATCCACTGTTTTATACATAAGAAATTGCCTGTACCAAGTAAGGAATATGACAGTTGTTATTCATTCGTTCGATGTGTTTGAGCTTTTGATATTGCCGTTTGATTCGGGACTTTCCTTTTTGAAATTTCCTCGGAGTTCAGTATTTCAGTTATTCCATTTTTTGGGAACAAGACTCGGCTGAATACAGAAAATCATATAGAGTACAGAAGTCGATTTGAAAAGTTTGCTATCTTAATTATTTCTAACGTTAGAGTCCGAAACATATATACATTGTTTTGTAAACCATTGTATTGCTTTCAATTATTCTTGCAATTGAAATTTTAACTGCATGTCAAATACATGAATGAATTTATTGGATTGATGCAGGGCGATTGGGACATACATCGTTTGAATATTGCAACCGACATTTAGATTTACTGTAAACAATACCCCATTTCCATAATAGTTGCTCAATTCCTTGCATTGTGGACAATACTATAGGCAATGTATAGTGACTGACAATTGCAAATTAAAGTAAAACATTTGATAACTAAATGCTGAACCATTTATGCTTTTCTAAAAAGCAGAACCAGTAAGGTTTTCTGGTTTTCGCAACAACCCTTTTGTTTATTTTTATTTATTTACTTTTTGTTTGTTTGTTTGTTTGCTTGTGCTATGAAAGTTTTTCAGCTTCCCTTTTATCTGTTTCATTCATATGTACAGACATATTAAATATCGAGAAATATGGCGAACCGTAGTGGACTTTGATTATCAAAGAATCATACAGTCCTCAAACGACTCACTCAACTGTTATAAAAAAAATTATTAGACGTGAAAAAAACAACCAAAGATACCAGGTATATAACTTTTGTACACTAGACCTTTCCGTTTTGTCTACAAAAGGCTCATAAATTACACTCGACTCACTTGGCTTGTGATACTCGCAGGTGGTGGAGGTATGTGTGTTAGTTCTTTTGTGGCAATCTTGTTAATCTTTCTGTTAACTCGAAAAGCTATTGTTGACTCCTGAAAAAATAAACCATGTATCGAACATTTGTTTAATCATTAATGTGTATCGACTGTACCAAGTCAAGGAATATGACAGTTGTTATCCATTCGTTTGATGCGTTTTAATTTTTTATTTTGCCATTTGATTGAGGACTTTCCGTTTTGAATTTTCCTCGGAGTTCAGTATTTTTTTTGTGATTTTTTTTTTTATATAGATGGTGAGTTTTATTAATATTAGAAAATGTTTTTTATTAATAGCCGAGACCGATGACTTGTATATGACTTTTTTTCATGTATTTTATGTTTCTTGTATATATATTATGTTTTTTTTATTTTAACCCGTCAGTGTTTTACTTTTTGCAATAAAGTTATTATTATATACTATAACAGTCACAAACAATAGCGTTTTTAAAAAGAAGATTTCACCAGTTTCCGCTTCTGCTAGATAATGTCCACAATCAACAAACTGATTATACTGCAATGTGTTTGGTGTGCATACAGAACCACCCCTCCTCTCAAATTATTTTAATTTAGTTCAGCTTTGTCATCGAGGCTTTACAAGAGAGGGACGAAAGATACCAAAGGGACAGTCAAACTCATAAATCTAAAACAAACTGACAACGTCATGGCTAAAAATGAAAAAGACAAACAGAAAAACAATAGTACACATGACACAACATAGAAAACTAAAGAATAAACAACACGAACCCCAACAAAAACTAGGGGTGATCTCAGGTGCTCCGGAAGGGTAAGCAGATCCTGTTCCACATGTGGCACCCGTCGTGTTGCTTATGTGATTACAAATCCGGTAAATAGTCTAATTCGGTAGGTCACATTCATGAAAGGGAAGGGGATTGTAGTTACGACGTAAGGAACATATCCGATATCATTTGTGAAACGGTTATTCCATAACGGTCAACCAACTCGTGATGGCGTCCGTAAAATTTACGAAGTGATGATTTCAACTTCACCACTTGGAACTCTTGGTTTAATAGCTACCTTGTGAGCAGTAACCCTCTATCAAGAAAATCATGATAGGAAATGCAAGCACGGGAATATCGTATCAATTGGGAGATATATACCCCGTATGCAGGTGCTGCTGGAATGTTGCTACTTAGAAATGGAAGGTTCACAATTGGAAAGCTGAAATCATCTCTTTTGTCGTAAAGTTTTGTTTTCAACCGACCCTCATTGTCAAGCTTATAAACTGTGAACAGGGATGGTCAATGCTATGATTTGCATATACTACTAATCCATGATGTGAACAATGTATTTCCAAGATTTCATATTAATTTTCTCGACAGTTCTCACTTGCACTTAATCTATTCTATTCTATAATTCAGTGACCACCTTCAACAAATTAAAGATTATGTCACAGGAGGAAACTTACAACAAGACTGTACAATTTCTAAAAAATAGGGAAAAGTTTAAAAAATTACATGTTTTGTTTAATTAAGTAAGATGTTTTGAGTTAATACTGATGCTTTGAAATGGAAGATTTGAAAGAGTCTACTGAAGTGCAATTTACAATGTTATCCGGTAGTTAGTTCCAGTCGGTAATAGTTCTTGGAAAATAGGATTCTTTTCTGTACTGGGTTTTTCAGGATGTAATTTGGAAGCTGTTTGAATTAGAATGTCTTGTTTGTCTTGTTTGTGGAAATAATTTATTATTTTTAGGTATTGCAACCTTTTCGTGTTCAATTTTGTAAAGCATTACCAATCTGGAGTCTTTTCTTCTGTCGGAGAGACTGCGCCATTCAAGATGTTGTAACATGTTACCAACGCTTGAGGTGTTTCTGTATTTGTTGGTAACAAAACGTGCAGCCCTTCTTTGAGCTTTTTCAATGCTATCTATGTCTTGTTGTAAGTATGGATCCCAAACAGAGCAAGCATACTCTAGTGATGGTCTTACTAGGGACTTATATGCTTGCTCTTTAATTGATGTTGAACTTATGTGCAGGTTCCTCATTGTAAAAAAGAATGTAAAACTTTATCGAATGCTTTAGAAAAATCCATGACCAAAATATCTGTTTGTTTACCGTTTTCCGTGTTAAGTGAGACATCGTCTATAAATTCTAGTAGTTGTGTTTCGCAGGATCGACCTCTGTGAAATCCATGCTGTAGGGGATATACAATGTTGTGATTATCTGCATGTTTCATGATGTGTTTAACTACGATGTGTTCTAAAAGTTTGCAACAAATAGATGTGAGTGATATAGGACGGTAGTTTTCAGGGTTATATTTTTGGCCTTTTTGTATACAGGAGAGACATGGGCTGTTTCAGTCATCTGGAACAACACCCGTTTTAATTGACTTCTCAAAGATAATGGTAAGTATGGGTGCAATTTCATGTGAAAGTTCTTTTAAAAATCTTGGTTTAATTTCATCTGGTCCTGCTGCTTTGTTTGGGTTTAAGTTATGTAAAAGTTTTTGTATACCATCTCTTTTTATGATTAATTTTGATATATATATGGGTGGACATGGTGGAAAAGGAGTATTTTGTGGCATGTTACACTGTTTTGCAAATTCTGTATGGGAAATATTAGATGCTGGTGTGAATTCAGACTGGAATTGTGCGTTAAGTGCCCCAGCTTTTTGTAGTGGATCAGTTAGGAGTTTACCATCTTGTTTAATTTCAGTAATCCCACTATAATCAGTTTTTTTATGTTTAATGTGGATCCAAAACTTTTTCATAGTGCCAACATTTGTTTCATCTTGTTGTGGTAATATGATGCTTTCAATATATTCCCAGTATGATTTTCGTATACTTTTCTGCACCTGGTGTTTAACCTCTGTATTTTTTAGCAAGTGATGCATTCACAGATTTTTTGGATTTTTTATAAAGTCTATCTCTTTATCTAATGAGTCGTTTTGTTTCCATTGTGACCCATGGGTGACCGTCCTTTATGTTTGCTGTTTTATGTGGGATGTGATCTTTCACTGCTTTTGTTATTGTTGCTTTAAAACAGTTCCACATTTCATTTACACAAAGATGTTGCTGATTTTCAAAGAGATGTTTATATAAGGTGTTTATTTCTTGTTTAATTGTGCTCCAGTTTGCTTTTTTGTATATTGGAATTATTCATGGCTTTTGTTTAAGTTTTGATGAAGCTATTGCAAATTCGGCCAACACAATATCATGATCAGATAGGCCAGGAATAATTTCAACACGCTGTACTTGGTTTGGTAAGTTTGTAATTATCAGATCAAGAATATTGTCTTTACGTGTAGGGACATCAACAATTTGTGTGAGACATGTGTCGTCAAGTGAGTTGCCAAAGAAGTAATGAAGGTGTGGGTAATCAGTGTTTGGTTTTAGTGATCTGTTGTTCCAATCCCAACCTGTGAGATTAAAGTCTCCTCCTATAATAAGTGTAGAATATTTTATTTGTGTGGCTTTTCTTATCATCAAGTCAAAATTTTTGAGACTAGTTTCGTCAGATGTTTTAGGATTGTAGAAAGAGCTTAAGTACAGTGTTTTCGAACCAACAATGTCTACTTTTGCCCAGACCATTTCTGTTTTATCCGGGGGTGCAAGTTCATATACCTCAGAGCTTATAAGTTCTTTCTTTATAGCTATGAGAACACCACCCCCTTCTTTGTCTGTTTCTGTTTTCTTTCTGTCATTTCTGTACAATTTAAAATTGTCAGGAAATATTTCGACATCTTTGATTTTGGGGTTTAGCCAAGTTTCTGTGCCAAATATTATATCAGGCTTTGTGCTGTCAATTTGTAGTATAAAGGCATATTTGTAATAGAAGACGAAGTTTTGTTCACAGGTTTATGACCCCTTCTGTAACCACTTTTTACGAATTTTTCAAACTTCAATTGTATCGAAACTACAGATATAATAAATAATAGAGATAGGCCTTTTTGAACATATACCAAGGGGAAACTTGATGCAAAGCATTATTATTTATGGAGCTACCATTTGATTTTTAATGGGGGGGGGGGGGGGGGGGGGGGGGGTGTGGGCTAGGATGAAATTTGAAAAAAATAGGCAGGACAGGAGTTTTGAGTAAAAAAAAAGGCAGGATGAGCAACTTGGTAAAACAAAAAAAGGCAGGATGACAATTTGTGTAAAAAAAGTCAGGATAAACTAGTAAAAAAAAAAGGCAGGACCAAAGAGACTAAAAAATAAAAATGCAGGACAGGGATTACAACTAAAAAAAAGCAGGACAAAGACAAAATTTTTCATCCTAGCCCCCCCCCCCCCCTAAAAATCAAATGGTAGCTCCCTTACTGCTTCATTACATAGAAAAAGAGTACTTTGTGGCAAATAAACCAAGATTTTTATAGAAAATCCATAGCCTTTAATACAGAGATTTTTGTTCTAAGATTTGAAACATATATTACTCACTTGCCTTTCTATGATGTGCTAGTGTTTATTTTTTACAAAAAGTTCTAACCAACCTGTAAATTTCAAAATACCTCGTGCTGAGTCACTAAAGTCGAGCGGACCCTAAAAGGTGTACTTGATGTGGTCCATATTTTTATTTGGGGGGGGGGGGGGGGGGGGGTTAGGATGAAAAATTTTGTCCTGCATTTTTTTTTAGTTGTAATCTCTGTCCTGCCTTTTTATTTTTCACTCTATTCGGTCCTGCCTTTTTTTTATTAGTTTATCCTGACTTTTTTTACCTAAATTGTCATCCTGCCTTTTTTTTTTGCAAAGTGTCTCATCCTGCCTTTTTTTTTTTACTCAAAACTCCTGTCCTGCCTATTTTTTTCAAATTTCATCCTAGCCCCCCCCCCCCTAAAAATCAAATGGTAGCTCCCTAACTACATTAACCCTCTTGCTGCCGGAGGGACACATATGTCCAAACCGGCAGTGCCGGAGGGACACATATGTCCATGGATAAATTTATGCAAGCTTCTTATCAATGCTGTATCTCTTTCAATTAAAATACGGAAGAATAAACAGGGTTATGTTTTTCTCCAATTGGTCCCAAATGTAGTGGTCATTTTGTCGTGACGTCATATATCGAATGACGTTGTTGTTTGGCATGTTACGTCACAGACGTTGAGCTGTCGTATTTTCCGGCATATGAAATGCAACCTTGAAAAACGGTCGGCAGCAAGAGGGTTAATAAATTTATTTTAGGGAAATCAATACCTGCATGCAATAATCCTATATCTATCAGCCACCAAATTGCCAAATATGAGAGTACATGGGTAAAGACTGTGGTTTTTCTATAAAATTTCCATATGCCTAGCATTGAATCAACACCAGGGTACATAATCCATAAATAAAAGCCATGGAAGTTTTTTTGGCATTTCTCAGATGATTTTATTGTATCCGTAATCGAGGTCTGTTTCCGTTTTTGTTTGACATTATATTTTCTCATATATGGTTATCTCCCTTGGTATGTAAGAAAGAAATTTCATTTTCATTATTTATAGATTAGGTAATTGAATCATTGGTAAACATAACTTAAACTATCACCTGTAATAGGTTATTTAATGTATTTGTACTGTCACTAGTATTTGTAGAAATTAGAAACTAAAATATTTCAAAAGCGTAAGTTTTACAGTTTTAGAACCACTATCACTCGTAAATAATAAAATATACGATGATAGTGGGTCTCCCCATGGATAGAAACAAGTGCCTGTGTTTAGAACTGAAAAATACTGACTGAAGAGCTTGACGCATTATTCTTGAGACACTGCTTGCATGGTGTATGTTAACATGGTTAAAAACCTCAAGAAACTCGGCACATTTTAACAGATGAACGATTTGATATTTGTGAACTATGATGCAAGTTTGTTTTTTTAACTACTATCACCCTTAGTCCTGTAACCGGAGATCATGTGTCTACTCTACAAATTTATATCGTCACCATCGGGATTCAAACCCTGGTCGCCTGCATGACAGTCAGTGCGTTAACCCACTGAGCCAAAGAATCAATTCCCTACAGTAGCTCAGATAATTAAGACTGGCTTTATATGTTCTACCTGTACTATTATAAGGAGGGGAAGCAACCCTACTACAGTCCTATAACAATGCATGAAAAATAAAATCGTAACTATTAAGGAAAAAAGTACCAAAAGTTATTACTCAGCCATTCTTTGAGATCATGCAGTCATTATTAATGGATATGGAGACCCTGTGGTCACCTTGTAGTGTTCGCTAGTTGCATCTGATTAGAAAAAAATAGTAATCAAAGTAATACAACAGGCTATTAACCATGATTAATCATTTTGTTAATGAAGAGAATAATTAATATCTTGGGGGGAAAATAACCCTTTACCACCCTCAATTCATGCTCACTGATTTGAAATTCTCATATTTGATTTATAACATACAAAATTATATCTATATATACAATAAGTCTATAATACATTGTAAACAATTAACAAAATGCATACACAAAGGTCTTTCCTGTAAAAGTGATTTTTTCGTAATGGACTTTGCCTGACCTTTCGATTGATATACGACAAGCATACCTTCAGAAACTTTTCGCTTTTTACACTTTATGACCCCATCCGCTTTAATTTTCGAGATTGGAAATATGATATATGTAACAGCTGATATGTAATGTAGACTTGATTATTTTTCATTTGATATGCGACAACACCATGTTCTAGAAAGTTTGATTTTTGCACTAAATAACTCCATCCAACTCATGTTTGGAGGACAGGAATTTGATATTTGAAATGTAAACGATAAGACCTTTCCTGTGATATACAACAACCTTATCTTAAAATGATGCAATATCAATTATTTAAGTAGAACTTGTAAAACTTACAATGTCAATGCAAAACATGAAAATTCCAAATTAAGTTTTTGCATATATTTTTCATTGAATGGTTTTGGTATTTGGTCAAACATATAACCATGTTAAACTCTTAAATTTCATAAACATTCAGGTGGTTACCTGTTGTTGATTCAGAAATACATGCCTCCGCTTGCAAAACTTCAAACTGAATTATCTCTGAAACTACAGCAGATATCTCAAATCTGCTTAGTGATAAATGATCTTCAATTGAAGTACAACATCATAAAAAAATTTGGACCATGCCGAGGTTCATCAAGGTCACAATGAATAATGATTTATGATGCAATACCAAACTTGAAAACCGGGAGTCTTAGAGACATGGGACTACCACCATTCAACTCAGGACCACTTGACCTTTCAAGTATTACTAGGTCAAGGTCATAGTTCACTTTAAAGGTCAAGGTTAAATTTCATCATGACCTGACATTGACCTCAAATTGAAGGTCTTAAAGTACTGATCATTTTTGCAATTTATAGTAGGTTGATATCTATTACCTTTTCAAAGATATACACACAATACTATACTTTTAAGAATTATCTCGTCGTAACTTTTGAACAGACGGTCAGACATTATTGGGCTCAATGTATAAAATGTAGAGCTCGTTGAGAGGAAAATTTTATACACAGTATGTATGCATTAAACTCTTATTGTTTTCTTAATACGTAACTTAAACTTGAAATTGCAGCGTAAATTTTTTTTGCACTCGGTGACCTTTGACCATAGATGCAAATTAAAGGTCACATGAACTTAAGATTACTGGTGAAGGTTCCTAGTGTCTACGACTTCTGATTCTCAAAATACAAATTTTAAAAAATTGTGTATAATTTTTTCAAGGGAAATAACTCCTTATAAGGGTTGATAACAAAATAATTTTTTACGTTTATTAACCTTGCCATCTATTCTTGTACATGCTGCCATTTTGAAATCGATTCTATCTCAAAAATTTTTAAAGAAAAATACAAATAAAAGAAATTGCTTCTAGGGGATATAACTCTCAAAATGGATGATGAAATCCTATGCATCCTCATACGGTTATACATCATGATTAAATCTACCTATATTGTCCAAATAAGGTAATGAAATCTTCAAAAACAACGAGACGGGGCTATGTTGAAAAAACTCAATAAATGGGAGATAACTTATAAAGGGGATGATGAAATCCTTAACAGGCTCATCTGGTAATACCTCATGATGAGGTCCATCGATGGTCCATATTTGGTCTTGATAAGTTCAAAAGAAACATGGGGAGGCCATGCCAAAAAAAAAAGAAAAAACAGAAAAAACAGAAAAACAATAAGGTCTTTCCTCACATAGGTAGGGGAAAGACCTTAATAAATGGTATCTATAGTAGTTGTATCACAAATTGCCAGTAGAAAAGAGGAAATGTTAATTTTGATATTCTGGTGAACAAGATGAATTTCATTTCATCATAACATGTGCAAAAAATGTATTTAATTAGCAGAGGAGAAGTGCATGGACATCTCTGTAACACCCTACTTCTTTGTTTTATCTGAGAAATTTTAATTTATAATAATAAACAAGCAGTAATGACTTTGATAACAAAATTACAATGAATTTATTCAGTATGATTTTTGTCGAGCCTTCGACTTTAGTCGAAAAAAGGCGAGACTAAGCGATCCTACATTCCGTCGTCTTCGTCGTTGGCGGCGTCCACAAATATTCACTCTGTGGTTAAAGTTTTTGAAATTTTAATAACTTTCTTAAACTATACTGAATTTCTACCAAACTTGAACAGAAGCTTGTTTATGATCATAAGAAAGTATCCAGAAGTAAATTTTGTAAAAATAAAATTCCATTTTTTCGGTAGTTTACTTATAAATAGACTTAGTTTTTCTGCGAGGAAACATTACATTCACTCTGTGGTTAAAGTTTTTAAAATTTTAATAACTTTCATAAACTATCCTTGATTTGTACCAAACTTGGACAGAAGCTTGTTTATGATCTTAAGATAGTATCAAGAAGAAAATTTTGTGAAAATAAATTTCCACTTTTCCGATAAATGGACTTAGTTTTTCTGCGAGGAAACATTACATTCACTCTGTGGTTAAAGTTTTAAAAATTTTAATAACTTTCATAAACTATCCTTTATTTGTACCAAACTTGGACAGAAGCTTGTTTATGATCATAAGATAGTATCAAGAAGAAAATTTTGTAAAAATAAATTTCCACTGTTCCGTATTTTACTTATAAATGGACTTAGTTTTTTTTGCCAGAAACAAAACATTCACTCTGTGGTTGAAGTTTTTAAAATTTTTATAATGTTCTTAAACTATCCTGGATTTTTTACCAAACTTAGACAAAAGCTTGTTTCTGATCATAAGATATTATTCAGAAGTATTTTTTGTGAAAAAAAATTCACTTTTTCCGTATTTTACTTATAAATGGACTTAGTTTTTATACGACCGCAAATTTTGAAAAAATTTTCGTCGTATATTGCTATCACGTTGGCGTCGGCGTCGGCGTCGTCGTCGTCGTCGTCGTCGTCGTCGTCGTCGTCCGGCGTCCGAATACTTTTAGTTTTCGCACTCTAACTTTAGTAAAAGTGAATGGAAATCTATGAAATTTTAACACAAGGTTTATGACCACAAAAGGAAGGTTGGTATTGATTTTGGGAGTTTTGGTCCCAACATTTTAGGAATTAGGGGCCAAAAAGGGCCCAAATAAGCATTTTCTTGGTTTTCGCACTATAACTTTAGTTTAAGTTAATAGAAATCTATGAAATTTTGACACAAGGTTTATGACCACAAAAGAACGGTTGGGATTGATTTTGGGAGTTTTGGTCTCAACAGTTTAGGAATTAGGGGCCAAAAAAGGGCCCAAATAAGCATTATTCTTGGTTTTCGCACAATAACATTAGTTTAAGTAAATAGAAATCAATGAAATTTAAACACAATGTTAATGACTACAAAAGGAAGGTTGGTATTGATTTTGGGAGTTTAGGTCCCAACAGTTTAGGAATTAGGGGCCAAAAAGGGACCCAAATAAGCATTTTTCTTGGTTTTCGCACCATAACGTTAGTATAAGTAAATAGAAATCTATGAAATTTAAACACAAGGTTTATGACCATAAAAGAAAGGTTGGGTTTGATTTTGGGAGTTTTGGTCCCAACATAATAAGGGGCCCAAAGGGTCCAAAATTAAACTTTTGTTTGATTTCATCAAAATTGAATAATTGGGGTTCTTTGATATGCTGAATCTAACTGTCATGACTGTGTATGTAGATTCTTAACTTTTGGTCCCGTTTTCAAATTGGTCTACATTAAGGTCCAAAGGGTCCAAAATTAAACTTAGTTTGATTTTGACAAAAAATGAATCAGTAAGGTTCTTTGATATGCTGAATCTAAAAATGTACTTAGATTCTTGATTATTGGCCCAGTTTTCAAGTTGGTCCAAATCGGGGTCCAAAAAAATTAAACTTTGTTTGATTTCATCAAAAATTGAATAAATGGGGTTCTTTGATATACCAAATCTAACTGTGTATGTAGATTCTTCATTTTTGGTCCTGTTTTCAAATTGGTCTACACTAAAGTCCAAAGGGTCCAAAATTAAACTTAGTCTGATTTTAACAAAAATTGAAATCTTGAAGTTCTTTGATATGCTGAATCCAAAAATGTGCTTAGATTTTTTATTATGGGCCCAGTTTTCAAGTTGGTCCAAATCAGGATCTAAAATTATTATATTAAGTATTGTGCAATAGCAAGTCTTTTCAATTGCACAGTATTGCGCAATGGCAAGAAATATCTAATTGCACAATATTGTGAAATATCAAATTTTTTTTTAATTAGAGTTATCTTTCTTTGTCCAGAATAGTAAGCAAGAAATATATAATTGCAAAATATTGTGCAATAGCAAGATTTTTTTTTAATTGGAGTTATCTTTCTTTGTCCAGAATCAACTTAAATCTTTGTTATATACAATATACAATGTATATTCACTTTTTACTACCAACTGATAAATTAAAATAATCTTTACCATTCAGTGATAACAAGCAGTTTTTTTACATCTTAATATTTTATGATGTATTTAAATGAGTAGTTATTGTTGCAAACTCCATTAGAAATTTTAATTGAGATTAGTTTTGGAATAAGGGAAAGGGGGATGTGATTAAAAAAATTGGGTTCAATTTTTCTCATTTGAAATTTCATAAATAAAAAAGAAAATTTCTTCAAACATTTTTTTGAGAGGATTAATATTCAACAGCATAGTGAAGTGCTCTAAGAGAAACAAAAATTTTAAGTTCATTAGAACACATTCATTCTGTGTCAGAAACCTATGCTGTGTCAACTATTTAATCACAATCCAAATTTAGAGCTGAATCCAGCTTGAATGTTGTGTCCATACTTGCCCTAACCGTTCAGGGTTCAACCTCTGCGGTCGTATAAAGCTACGCCCTGCGGAGCATCTGGTTCTTTCAGTTAACATTACATACAGTCTGCAGTTAAAGTTTATAAAACATTTATTAGATTCCTAAACTATCTTTGATTTTTTTACCAAACTTGGAAGCTTCTTTCAATCAAAAGACAGTATCGAGAGGGAAATTTTTATTGATGTTTTTTCTCATTTTTGTTGAGTCTGCAATTAACATTAAAAGTAGGCGAGACACTGGGTTCCGTGGAACCCTTACGAATTTTTTTTCATTAGAGTCTATATTTACGGTAAAAACAACTACAATTAATAATTCTCTTTTATTGTCGAGCCTTCGACTTTAGTCGAAAAAGCGAGGCATAGCTATAGGGATCCTACATTCATTGGCGGCATTGGTGGCGTCCACAAATATTCACTCTGTGGTTAAACTTAAAGTTTTTGAAATTTTAATAACTTTCTTAAACTATACTGGATTTCTACCATGCAGAATCTTTTTTATGATCCAGAAGTAAATTTTGTAAAAATAAATTCCATTTTTCTGTATTTTACTAATAAATGGACTTAGTTTTTCTGCCGGGAAACATTACCTTCACTCTGAGGTTAAAGTTATTGAAATTTTAATAACTTTCTTAAACTATACTGGATTTCTACCAAACTTGGATAGAAGCTTGTTTATGATCATAAGATAGTATCCAGAAGTAATTTTTGTAAAAATAAAATTCCATTTTTTCTGTATTTAATTACTTTTAAAGGGGCTAATTAGATTTTCTGCCAGGAAACAGCACATTCACTCTGTGGTATCTGTGGTTATATATATTAATTAAAGTTTTAAAAACTTTAATAACTTTCTTATACTGTTTTGGATTTGTACCAAACTTGGACAGAAGTTATGATCAAAAGCTAGTATCTAAAAGGAAACTTTGTTAAATGTTTGTACCTGTGTATCTGTATTTTACTTACAAATGGACTCAGTTTTTCTTCCAGTTAACATTACATACAGTCTGCAGTTAAAGTTTTTAAAACATAAATTTATTAGATTCATAATTAAACTATCCTGGATTTTTACCAAACTTGGACAGAAGCTTCTTACAATCAAAAGATAGTACCAAGAGGAATAATTTTATTGATTTTTTTCCCCAATTTTGTTGAGCCTGCGATTAACAGGCTAGACACTGGGTTCCGCAGAACCCTTACAAATTTTGATACTAATTTCTATTAGTTTAAATTCATTTTCATTGATGTGTAATAAGCTTAAGGAAGATCACTTAATTTGATATATTTGATATGGGAGCTAACTCTTGATACCCTCTGCCATGGTATCAGTGATGACATTGTATTTTTTTTTGGTATTCAATTTGGTATACTACATGAATGTAATCATATGTTCATGCTTAAATTTAACATATACCAACGTTTGGTCTTTAATTCAATAAAATTACTTACATGTACTTTCTTCTTTGTGGTCAGTATATACATGTTCATGTACATGTAGGTCACTTATAATTGTATAAATAATAGACTATTCCATTGTATTTTTTAAACTTGAAATTATATTCAATTATGGAATTGCATAATTTTGGTGCTTGAACTTTTTAACAAATTCCATGTTTATTTTGTACTTTCTATCACAAAGAAGATAGTACATTTTCAATAGAATGTACTGTGCCGGGCACAACACTATCTATACAAAATACTATTGTATGGGAAGTGTTATGAACTGCTCAAAACATTATAATACTAAATAAACATAGAATTTATTAAAAATTTCAAGCACAAGAAATGATGCTAATTCCAAGTTCAAATAACATGAATAATAGCCTTTTAAATACCTTTTTGTGTTTTAACTTAGATTTTTTTAGCTGTGTTGGATGAAATCCTAAAACTGAATAAGGAACATGTATATTGCATAGGGCATTTTGACAATGAAAATGGTGTAACTATTTTGTTTAATCAACTCCTATAATTGTTAAAACAAGATCCCTGAAACTCAATAAAAAGTGTTTGAGAGGCAATATATGAATTAATCTTTTACTAGGATACTTGAAGTTAAAGCTAAACTACACTGTTTGTCCTAGACTCCTTATTCCTGTGGAAAAAAGTTCTTGCATTTGTTAGAACAGAATTAAATTGCTGCAAGTTTCACTACATTCATTTGAAATTATTGTAATTAAATGAAATTCAATTCAAGTTTATAGGGAGAGTGACATTTCTTTAGGAAATTTGACACCTGAAGTCTAACATAAACAAATGTAGGCGTGCAGGAGGAGATGTTTGTCATTTTCCTTATTTATTTTTTCCTGATTTTAATAACATGGCTATACCTTATCTGCAAAAATGTATTTGATTTACATGTGTGGTACATGTACATGTACATGTGTATTTAACCATTATATATAAACAACAGCTGTTAAGAGAGTAAATCAAGTGAATATTAACCTAAGGTATATGATTAGTAAAAAAAAAAAGTTTGTACATACAATGTAATTATATGGAGAGCTAAAACGAGTAAGATTTGGCCATGTCTTATTTGAATGTGAAATAGAATGTTAGAATATTTTAATTTGATACCCAAATAATCATATACATTTTTATTTTAATATATAGAGCCTCAAGTGAAATGGTTTGAAAATAAACAGGAAGAGTTAGGTGGGGAAACAGTGAATTCAATTAATGAATGAAGAAACAAACACAAAGGAAATTACAACAGAAGGAGCAAGGGAAATAAAAATAGACATTTCCCCAATAATGGGTCATGGGACAAAAGGAGAGGATGTAAAAATGGCCATGACATTTGTTCCTCTCAGCAATTTCCGAAGACCTCAAGTGAGATCTATGTCATGTGGATGTCAGAGAATATATGTCCAGCTGATCGGCTTCTTGATTTTTGTTTTGTTGATTGCTGTAATAAGAATGATATCAAACATGCGTGTAGTATTTGTACAGTACCACATGGCTAGTGACACAGATGGTGAACTTGTACTACTTCCTGTTGAGTTTGCAGCATCACGAGGGGCCTTCTGCTTAGATGGCTCGCCACCAGGATATTACATTAGATATGGTAAATATGCTGTGCCGTTATATAAAATATTTATTGATTTTATACATGGTAACATTTTGCAGACTGCTATATATCGTACATGCATGACATGTACATTTATTCATTTCGATTTATGTTTTTCTACTTAATTTATAAGTATACAGTAAGATGGGTTTAATATATTAACTATTGATCTTATGGATTTGTGTCTGTCCTCACTTTCTATCGGTAGAGTCTCTTAAAGCTGTTTAGATTTATAAGAAATTTTTAAGTGCCAACTACCACAGTGTGTCTTTTATATTTCAATATCAAAACAAGAACCGATACTAGAAGATTATAATGAGTATGTTTTGAATCTGTTTTAATGATAGGTCTGAGTGAAGTTAAGCATTCCTAAAATATTATTCTGATTCAATTAATGTACTTGTATATAATTTTTAGGGAAGAGTCCAAACATCAATAAATGGATTATATATCTCCCTGGAGGAGCTTGGTGTACATCGAAAGAAGAATGTTACAGCAGGTATACCAATGTACAATTAACGTTTTTGTAAAATAAAGAATTTATATTAAAATAGTTCATTACATTTAATTATCTAATTATATCAAATATGATTGCTTCTTTGAGGGATATATTGTTTTTAAGAAATTTTGATCTATAAATCGTTGAATTGTTGTTGCCTACCTATCATCTGTAAAGGTATGATTTTAGGTTTTATTCATTTTGCAAAAAGAAGGTAGGTGCAACAATGAATGCAGACTTTTGGATGGGAATTCTCTGACATCTCAAATGGCAATTTATGTTGCCTAGCCTGCATAATTTTTTATTTTTTTTAGAAGCTTTACAGACTTAGGTTCCAGTATGGATGCTCCAGCCCTTTCAGCATTTGGTGGCATACTGTCTGCTAGTGAAACAGACAATCCAGATTTCCATAAATGGAATATGGTCAAGTTTTTATATTGTGATGGATCGTCATATTTAGGTAAAGGATGTACTCAAATAGAAAATACAAGTTTGATTTAAGAGACTGCATGTTTATATGATCTGGAATATCTATAGAAAAATTAAAAATCAATTACACTACCCAATCATTAATCAAGACCAAGATGAGGGTTCCAGTCATCTATATCAGCTGATAAAATCATGGCAACATACATTTAAAAACTTTACATAAAATTTAGAAGTGCATAGTTCTCATTAAGGATTTCAGTAAACATTTTTTGGGATACGATTGCTTTCAAGCAATCTGTAGACTTTTACCGTTGACTCAGAGCTCATTCCCTCACGTCAACCGTTTTATTCTAAACATTCAGCAACATCTCAGATTCTTATGATTGTCTTGCTTTAAAAGGTAAAAACAAGCAAAAGGATTGAACATTAACAACTTTCCTGTAAAGTTCTTCTCATAACCTTTATGTTTGATATTTCCCTTGACTTATATGCGTGTTTTTAACAACACGGAAAATCAGAATTAAGCAGTATTTATATTTAGTGTTTTTATAAATTTAGAAACACGTCAGAGGGAATTCCCCAGTATTGATAAATGCGAGAGTTCTCTGAATTCCGATTATTCTATTTCTTTTATAAAAGAACTGAAGTGAAGTTTTTCTATTTTTTACCGTTATGAAACTGATGCTGTACTCTCATAAAGAAATGGAGACCCATTCGTCATATCATTTAATAAACGTTCTTGTTCCAAATCGCAAGTCGCGGGTTTGTTTATGTATTAATGCGCATGCGTATAGTTTTCTTTATTTCAAGGGGTATCAGATTGAGTAGTTGCTCTGAATTCCCCGCTTATTAATTAATTTGAAACTCATGGGATTCTCTTTATGTCCGTCTGCTATTGAGGGTTTGATATTGTTGTTGCATAATTTAAAATCATATGCATCATTTAAATTAAAATCAATGTAGTTTTACCTATAACACCCCTTCAGCCGAAATGGAGTCTTCCATATTTTCGTTTCGAGTTGTCTCCCTTCCGAAAGTATTTCCCGTCAAAATAGAAATACAATATACAACTCCGACGGTCAAGAAAAATTAACTTGTTCGCTGTCGATAAACGTCATATTATATTAAGAACGATCTCAATTTAAACAGAGGAGTGTGTACGGAAAGGAGTCATGCCCACTGACCCAACGGAAATTAATATTTAAAGAGTTAGAAATGGGGTTCCTCCTAGAATTAACGGTGATAAGATACGAAGTGAAATACCTTCTCTCACTCTCAGTCTGAGCTCTCAGTGACTTCTGTGGAAAGTAAACTTGGAATTGATAGTACACAAATAAAACACAATAAGTACATTGCTCGTACACTTGTATACGGGATTGGCTATTCTTAAAGGTATTAGGTCCGTTTGGCCCAATACATTTTCGCACCCTTCACGTTCGCACACAAAGTCAGCAACACCTAAATCGCTGAATAATTAGAAAATCGTGATTGTTGTTTTAAATTGCTTTGATGTAAATACTGCATGTATTTAGCTTGGTATAAGTAAAACATTGAAGATTTTAAATGAAAAACACACAAGATAATTGGTTTTTTTTATATAGCTTTGCCCCATTGATCCAAAACTATGGAACAAAAAATAAAAGCACTTTCCAAAATATGATCAATTTATTCAACACAAAAAAAAACCGTCAGAATCTCTCTTTATTTTGAAGAAATGAAATAAAGATATAGTAATACACTAACCGAAATATGATTTATAAGGTTTATTTTGCACAAACAAAAAAGTTGTCTTACTTTATTGTGTGACAATGACAACAAATACACATACTTATAGGAATACACCTGCCAAAACTTGATTACAAAGTTATTATAAACCCCAAACCACTAAAAATTGGGTGCGAAAGTGAATGGGAGCGAACGTGATAGGGTGCGGACCCGGATTCATTTTTAAAGTTGAGTGACTACTCAGATTATTACATTTGCATGTGCAGTTGAATTAGTTTTGACTGAAATAATACTATCCAGCTGTACCAGGACTTGCGGTCATAAATTTTTCAAGTCAGTTTTTTGTACTCATACCCGAAAATCAACCAATGGAACTGCTTAATTTCTTGTTTTGAGCATGATTTTTGTGCTCCAAGCACTGAGCAAAGTTTTATGCCTTCAATGCCAGGGCTGTCAAAAATGAGTGAGACTCACGCATGTTCATGATTTTTTGCAGTAGTATCCTTGGATCTATGTTTTTCCTCTTTGATCTTTTCAATTTTGGCCAAATCTCACCAATTTGCGTAGTGAAAAGTTGGCAGAACTGCTATGCATGTGTCAATGAAAACTATAAGGCAATCGTATCCCTCAGAGCATTCTGCTCTTTGATTGGTGACGACCTATTAAAAATAGGGGGAAGAAAAAATGGCATATTATATTTTTTAAGTCTCCATGACAAAGAAGCGCAAGGAAATGAAATATTTAGAATAATGTTTTTAATTTTCACTTAGAAAATATTGATATCTGGGCTCTGTTGATACAATATTTGTTGCAGCTTTGGTGTGCCAGTTTTGAAAATGATCAAACAGATTTCCATGAAGGTAGGACTTCTGCACTTGCTTTAGTAGAAACCCTGGAAGTAGCATCACATTATATCAATATAATTTATTTTTGGATGTAATGCTTCTTCTAATTGGCAGACCTTCTTATGTTTATCAGCTCATAGACATAATTTTGTCATGTGACCGGACGTAATCATGGTTTACTCCGGTTTAAAATTGAAAATTATTAGAAATGAAGTAATATATTTTCTGTCTATTAGAAAGAACATAAAAAATGTGGTTCACACTTTAAAATATGTGGGTTATTCAGTGTGCACCAAATTTTTGATGTTATTTCTTCATAGACAAAAAAATATTACAGTCATTCCTTAAATGTATTCCAAACATTGTAATAACAAAAGGAATCAAAATTATGAATTATACTGTAACATTATTGTTTAATATTGTGTTTGAGTTGTGTAAACAGAAGAATACTCTCTGCTGATAATAACCATAATTTAAATTTTATTTATCTTATAGGAAATAGAAGTAGAACAGTAGAGTATAAATCTAAGCAGATCTATCTTAGAGGATTTCCTGTGTTTGTTGCTTTGATAGACCATCTCATTAAACATACAGATCTCTCATCAGCTGATAATGTTATTCTAGCCGGAACATCAGGTAAGACTGGAAAATTGTTTGGAAGGAACCAATAGTTTATATAATGCAGTGAAAAGCTTGTTGTTAAGCCCCTATGAGTCCTAACAGGTTGTTTTTGTAAAAAAATGATTTCAAACATTTTTCAAAGAAAAGTCTTCATTAAGTTTGATTAAGATAGGAAATATAATACTTTAGAAAACAGGAAGAAGGATAGATGGCATATTTTAAAAGGGAAATAGTGAAGATGTAGAACATCAGATTGATGTATTTGAGCATCAGGGTTTAAGCTTGGATTTTGAGGGCTTTAGTCACTTTTGCGCGCTATGAAAATCAACCTTTTTTTAGTAAAAGCAATAATTAAGGGACCAAGGATGTATATTACTAGCTTCATCTTTGACTTTGTCAGATTTTAAAGGACTTAGGCATGATTGGCAGTCAGTATTGTATGATTTGACTGTATTGGCCCTTATTGTGACACGAGGATGATAAATTTAAAACGAGTCCGGATTCGTCAGGAAATTATAATTTTTCGTTTTAAATTTGTTTTAAATTCCTTTAGTAAGAGATATAGATTTGTCTCTGTCTTGATTGATTCTAAATGATTTCGTATTTTAAGTTTTTAATCAGGGTATATAAGTAGTCATAGGAATACTATCAATCATGCGTAGCACACAGTATAGGAAGCACCTGTTTAACTCGTGAAGACATCTCTGAACGTTTTGAATAAAGTTCTATATCTTTAATAGAAATTGTTGAAAGTTTTTGATGGCAATTTATATCAATTATGACGAAAATGCGTTTGAATGACAAATCTACGACAAAAGAACTTCCAATTATGATCGTTTGAGAAATATTGAAATTCAAATGCAAACTGTCCGGGGTAGCAATTATTTCCATCAAATGACGAAAATAAACATGATAAACTCCTGGTTGTTGAAAGGCCAACTGACTGTTTTTTATGGGGAAATAATTATGATGGTCAATTATGAGGTTTATTAATAATTAACGGACCCATCCAATGGCTATAAGCGGATTAGTGGTAATCACAACTTGTAACACCTGCTGAAAACTTTAATAACCTGAGGGTCATAAACTTGTCAAAAACATAAAGACAGGTAGATTTATAGTATTTTAACGCGAAAATATTTTTACACTTTCAAAATTTAAGTGAAGAAATTGATTTGAAATACTTTCGTCAATGCCAAAAGTGAC
Organism: Mytilus edulis; assembly: GCF_963676685.1. Lineage (NCBI taxonomy): Eukaryota > Metazoa > Mollusca > Bivalvia > Mytilida > Mytilidae > Mytilus > Mytilus edulis. The sequence goes on along the minus strand of NC_092353.1, from coordinate 24,134,159 downwards.
GAGCGCTAGCAAAATCACTGATTTGATGGAGATCCAGTCAATTCTAAGTAATGCTTTATATGATAAAAAACAAGACTGAGAAACCATATTGTGCTTGTAATGTTTTATGACAAGTCTGTTATATTTGAAATGTCTGAAAACCATTAATTCTTGTTTACTTAATGTCAAATGGAAAAATTTTCGTGCATCTTCAGGACAAGAACAAAATATATTAAATCCAAGTAGGTCTTACATTATACTGAGTTGACTAGAATGAAAGGCTGGTAATTTTGACTATCATAGGACAATATTTTATAAGGGTAGAATTTTGACTTGCTACAAGCAAACCACATTTACGTTCACGTTTTGAGACAATTATTTACATTTAAATATACATTGTGAATTTTAAATGTTATAATGAAAATGTTTTATTCACTTTCGTTTTTTGATTTTCTAGCTGGTGGAATTGGTGCTTTAATTAATGGTGACTTTTTACGAGACAAGCTGTCCTCAGTGGAATCCCTCCATGTTTTACTTGATGGTGCTATGTTTCCAGACCAGCCCAGTTATACTGGTGAACATATCATGGCTAATTTATTGAAAAAGACATTTTATTTTCACAACATTAAAGGTTTGAATTAAATTAATGATTCTATTTTATATTAGATTTAAAGATTTGTGTAGAAATTATAAACCAGAAACCATATTATTGCATTTTACAAACATTGAAAGAAACAAATTGAATGCAATTCATATTTCTTATTTGAAAAATACAATTGAAAAAAAACCCCAAATAATAAAAGTTTCAAATTTAAAATGTTTGACGCATTTTTTATGATTTTTTTAATTATTCCACAGAAAAATCAGCTGATTATTAATCTCTTCACTTCAGACATAATGTTTTCTATGTTTAACATGTACATCAAAGCCTTATTGAAACCATCCAAATTGATTTGTTTCCAAACAGTGTTTTGTATAATATTGTAGGAATGATAAAATATCCCACAACTCTTTAGATTCTAACACTATGAATAACGTTTGAGCAAAGGTTAGATAATTGTCTTGTCTTGTGATGAAGACCAAAAGCTTCCTGTCTAGACTAAATAAGAATCCTTTCTTGAACACTTTCCAGACATTAAGGGAGTTCGCTTCTCAGTTTCAAAGTAATTAACTTTTCAAAACACTAGTTTATATTGATAGGGGATTAATAAAGGAATCCAAAGAGCAAAAAAAAACCATATAGGTCACCCTGCTTGTTTTCGATATATTAGCCATTGAAATTTTGATGGGAAAATGTTCTCTCTTGACTTTTCATAGCTTTATCATTGACATGTTTAAGTCCCCAAAAACTATTAAAAAATAATTAAGATTCTATAAGATTTTAACAGACAGCTTATCATTATACATGTAAAAGAATAATAAATAAAAAAATGGGGGTCACCGGGCAAAATTTGTTAAAGCATTAAAATGGATAAAACCAGAGGATTCCGAAAATCTGACCAAAATTCCAAAGCATGACAAGCTAGCTTTCCAGACATTAACATATGAGCTGTATCGTATAGAATCAACCTTATGCATAGTAATATCTACCATTATCAATGCAACTGTTCATTTATTTCCAGTTGTTGAAAAAAATCTTTATGCAAAGTCTGTAACTGTTTGGAAATTAAGTTGATATAAGAACCATACTAAAAGACCAGTATTCATCTTTAAAATGGTATTTGAATGTTCCAAAACCAATCATAGTCTTATACATGTTTATATATACATGCACTTCTGAAGGCTGATTTCTATCAGATACAGCTCATATATCATTGTATGTTTGATGGAAAACAGCTGTTGTTCTTATATTTTTGCAAAGAAACTAAAAAGATAGATTATATATTTTAAATGTTTAAAATCTCAAATAATTATTTAAAAACTTCTAATTATTTTACAGATTCTGTGAGTATTAAAGATTGCACCTCAGAGTTGAAGATTTCAGAACAGTGGGCGTGTCTACAGCCTGACTACTACTACAAACATGTCTACACTCCTGCCTTCTTTATACAGTCTCTCCATGACACATGGTTTTCAGCACATGCATTAGGTGTACAGTGTTCATCTAAGGGTTGTAAAGCGTCAGAAATACAAATTATCAATGTTAGTCGACAAAATTTCCATTCCATATTTAAAAACGTGATGTTATCAAAAGGAGACGGTTTATTTGTTTCGTCCTGTCCATTTCACTGGGTTTTGTTAAAATCTACATTTTATGAAAATTTGAATATTAATGGTACTACTGTTGCTGATGCTGTTGGTCAGTGGTATTTCCATAGGAAAATGACCCCTGCACATCTTATTCAGAGTGAATCACTTACTGCAATGAAAAATAAATGTAACAATATACACTAGTCAATAAGTGTTAGAAAAAAGCTATTATGTTGTGAAAAAATTAACTATATTTATTTGTTTCATTGTGAAATATATCTGAGATATATGTATGACAATCGTTATACCCATTTTTATACCACTTTATTCCATCTGAACAAATTTATTTATATTTTAATACTCATTGAATACAATGTATTGTAAAAATGCATCTTTTATAACCAGGCGTTACTGGGGTTTTCTCTTTTTAATATACCATAAATCAACTTATTTCCAGAGCAGTTAATTTACAAGAAAATGATAGCAATTTGTGTGGATATGTAAGAGTTAAAATGTCCTGGAATAATTTTTTTTGTAATAATCTGTGAAGAAAGAAGAGAAGATTTAATATTAAATGTAATAAAATTAAAACTTCTAGTGTATTGACCTTTTACAAGAATTTGTTTTTTCAATTAAACTTTTATATATATTTTTTTTTTGAAAGTGAATCAAAATGTGATGTATCATTTTAATCATGATATAATTATTTGTTGCAAATAACTAAATATACGCTTCAAGACAAGAGAACGAGACTGTAAACCTTTGAACTCAATATAAAAGAGAAGAAGTTTCCATGAACAAAATGTTTTCCTTTTGTCAATTATGGACATATTAGATTGTATATTGTTCTCTTTCTGTATGTCCTAAACATCTTGTGATAATGCAAATATTTTTAACAAATTTTTATGAATTTTTTTGTTTCTTGAGTACAAGAATCCTGTTGATTTTTGATTATTTATATGGTTTTGTATGGAGTGCTATGGTTAATTCCATATTCAAATTAGAATTGTAGGGGTCTTCTAGTTTATTTACTTATTAATTTGACAAAAAAACCAACATGCTCTTTATTATTTAATAGCATAATGTCTTTATATACATGTATCTTTTTTGAAAACAGAATAAGATATGGAACACAAACAATTTTTTTGGGGGGTCTCGGTGGCCGAGTGGTCTAAGTAGTTACTACTGTAATCACTAGCCAGTCAACACAAAGGTTGTAAGTTCAAACCCCGCTTGTGCAGGTGCACTCGACTCCAATCTTAATTGACTAGGATTGTCAGTTTTCCTATTGAAGGTGGGGGGTTTTCTCCGGGCACTCCGGCTTCCTCCACCAATAAAATCTGACAGCCACAAAATAGCCTAAATGTGGTGTTTAAAAGTGGCGTTTAAACACCAAAAATCAATCCATCAATCACAAACATTTTTAGAAGAAGGTTTTTATGTACTATGGTGTTTTGCACATATCCTTTAATTTTGTATAATGTAAATGTAATTTAGATGTAAAATTTTATGAATTGTACAATCAAACAAGTAAAAGATTGAAATCCAGGTGTTAAAATTTCAAATCACCTATTTTTATAGTACTGCACCTTTTTTTTTGCAGCTGTATAATGTAATGACGTTGTTGCCTCATACATTTTTTTAATTTGTTATCAGTTTTTGTTTTTGTTGGTACTATTTGATATATATGGATATATATTGTTAAGTGTTGATGTGCCATTAGTGTGTTATGTGTGTATTAAGTATTGTTGATATTTATGTGTGCCAAAACTACTTAATCTAAACCTGTGCTTAAGTAATTGCTCTAATATACAGTGTAGTTAGAATACTGATTTCAACATATTTATTTTTGTATTACAAGGATGTTATCCTCTCTTGTTTTTTTGTCCCTATATTCAGAACCCTCTGGTTTTATCCATGTAGTTTCATTAAAAAAATTTGCTCCACTAACCCCTACTTTTCTTTTCAAATATTATAACATGTACTGGTAGTTCAATAAAACATCTTTCAAAGTATCATAAATGCTTTTAAAGTTCCTTTATGTATATAGTATTAGTTTATTAGTCTTTTTTAAAAGCTTGTAATTTTGAAATAGAATAGTGAACATCCATAAACTTTTCTGAAAGTACTAAGTGTTCTATTATAATAATGTTTAAATCTTCTTGTTTGTAGGCAGGTTTCAAAGAGTCCTTTTTATGCAATTCATTTTTAGCACACCATTTACAAGAAACTAAATGTAAGGCTAAAAAAATATATGATCCCTACATAACCTTTTCTGCACATTAAGTGAGCTGGATTAAAATTATATTAAAAATGAAAAGTTCTCTCTCTTTGCCTAGTTTTAGGAGTATTGTCAGTGTTACTTGTCATTTCGTAGGACTTCTATCTGCAAATAAACAGAAAAAACAAAAAAGTATGAACTATAAAGTTATTGAGGCAGATTTGATTTTGCCCTTTGACTCAATTTTAATGTTGCCTGCTTATGAAATTTATATAACTTATTTTTTTTCCCTTTGGTAAACAAAAAAGTCTCAATTGTCTTGTTATCATGAACTCCTTTCTTTATACAATCATGATCCTGCCTTAAGTAGTCTACTATCTCAATAAAAAATACAAATTTGAAAGCAGTATATCAAAAATAGTGTTGACTTTTATATCCAATGATCTTTGTTGTTAATAAATCAAGAATTTTCATTTGAATCTATTATTTACACCACACAGTTTTACATTTTTCATACGACTGCAAAAAGAATTTGTGTTCTCATTTTGGTATCATGTGGTTGTCATCAGCGTTGTCTGAAGACACATTGTTTCTGGACAATTACTTTAGTTTAAGTGAATGGATTTCTATGAAATTTAAACACAAGGTTTGAAACCACAAAAGGAAGGTTGGGATTGATTTTGGGGGTTATGGTACCAACAGATTAGGAACAAGGGCCCAAAAGGGGTCAAAATAAGTATTTTCCTAGTTTTCAGACAATAACTTGTGTGTAAGTGTATGGACCGTTCTTAAATTGTACTGCAAGATTCCATACAAAAGGAAGGTTGGGATTGATTTTTGGGGTTATGGCCAAAACTGTTTAACAATTAGGGGCCAAAAACAATGCTTTTTTAATACTTTGTATAAATTGCTTATTTCTTGACCAATTTCAATGGGGTTTCATTCTTGAATTCTTGGGGTTCATTAATATACTGAAACTAACTGTGTATTAAGTTTTTGGAATTTAGTCCCCGTTCTTAGATTGGCCCACATGAGGACCAAAGGTTCTAATATTAAACTTTGTTTGATTTCATCAAAAATTGAATAAGTGAGGTTCTTTGATATGCCAAATCTAACCATGTATTTAGATTTTAATTTTGAGTCCCGTTTTCAAATTGGTCCACATTAAGGTCCAAAGGGTCTAAAACTAAACTTAGTTTGATTTTAACAAAAATTGAATTCTTGGGGTTTATTGATATGCTGAATCTAAATATGTATTTAAATTTTTGATTATGGGCCCAGTTTTTCAGTTGATCCAAATCGGGGTCCAAAATTTATCTTTTTTGTTTGATTTCAACAAAAATTGAATGTATGGGGTTCTTTGATATGCTAAATCTAACCATGTATTAAGATTTTTGATATTTGTGCCCTGTTATTGAATTGGACCACATTGAGGTCAAAAGGGTCCAAAATTAAACTTTGTTTGATTTCATCAAAACATGAATTCTTGGGATTCTTTGATATGCTGAATCAATAAAATTGAGAATGGAAATGGGGAATGTGTCAAAGAGACAACAACCCGACCATTGAAAAAACAACAGCAGAAGGTCACCAACAGGTCTTCAATGTAGCGAGACATTCCCGCACCCAGAGGCGTCCTTCAGCTGGCCCCTAAACAAATATATACTAGTTCAGTGATAATGAACGCCATACTAGTTTCCGAATTGTACACAAGAAACTAAAATTAAAAAAATACAAGACTAACAAAGGCCAGAGGCTCCTGACTTTGGACAGGCGCAAAAATGCGGCGGGGTTAAACATGTTTATGAGATCTGAACCCTCCCCCTATACCTCTCCATGTATTTAGATTTTGGATATTGGACCATAATAGGTAATTGGTTTTTTTATGTTCATCAGACCACATTCCTTTTGAAACTTATGCTGTGTCAAATATTTAATCACAATCCAAATTCAGAGATGTATCAAGCTTGAATGTTGTGTCCATACTGGCCCCAATTGGTCAGAGTTTGACCTCTGCAGTCGTATCAAGCTGTGTCCTGTGAAGAATTTTATTTAAAACTGTGCTATAAATGATGAGTTTTCCAATATTTTGTCCTGATAAGAATACGTACTTTTGTGAATAGTTGTTTACTTTTTACCACAGCTATGAAGCAGGCTTTCTACCAATACTGAGTTCCTATATTTATAGAGCTATTAAAGGATTTTTATCACTCTCAATTAATTTCACTGCAATAAATATTGTTAAAATAACTCTACAAATTACACAAAGCTCAAAAAGATTGTGACATGATATTCCAAAAGGGGGACGAAAGATACCAAAGGGACAGTCAAAAATAGTGTTGACTTTTATATCCAATGATCTTTGTTGTTAATAAATCAAGAATTTTCATTTGAATCTATTATTTACACCACACAGTTTTACATTTTTCATACGACTGCAAAAAGAATTTGTGTTCTCATTTTGGTATCATGTGGTTGTCATCAGCGTTGTCTGAAGACACATTGTTTCTGGACAATTACTTTAGTTTAAGTGAATGGATTTCTATGAAATTTAAACACAAGGTTTGAAACCACAAAAGGAAGGTTGGGATTGATTTTGGGGGTTATGGTACCAACAGATTAGGAACAAGGGCCCAAAAGGGGTCAAAATAAGTATTTTCCTAGTTTTCAGACAATAACTTGTGTGTAAGTGTATGGACCGTTCTTAAATTGTACTGTAAGATTCCATACAAAAGGAAGGTTGGGATTGATTTTTGGGGTTATGGCCAAAACTGTTTAACAATTAGGGGCCAAAAACAATGCTTTTTTAATACTTTGTATAAATTGCTTATTTCTTGACCAATTTCAATGGGGTTTCATTCTTGAATTCTTGGGGTTCATTAATATACTGAAACTAACTGTGTATTAAGTTTTTGGAATTTAGTCCCCGTTCTTAGATTGGCCCACATGAGGACCAAAGGTTCTAATATTAAACTTTGTTTGATTTCATCAAAAATTGAATAAGTGAGGTTCTTTGATATGCCAAATCTAACCATGTATTTAGATTTTAATTTTGAGTCCCGTTTTCAAATTGGTCCACATTAAGGTCCAAAGGGTCTAAAACTAAACTTAGTTTGATTTTAACAAAAATTGAATTCTTGGGGTTTATTGATATGCTGAATCTAAATATGTATTTAAATTTTTGATTATGGGCCCAGTTTTTCAGTTGATCCAAATCGGGGTCCAAAATTTATCTTTTTTGTTTGATTTCAACAAAAATTGAATGTATGGGGTTCTTTGATATGCTAAATCTAACCATGTATTAAGATTTTTGATATTTGTGCCCTGTTATTGAATTGGACCACATTGAGGTCAAAAGGGTCCAAAATTAAACTTTGTTTGATTTCATCAAAACATGAATTCTTGGGATTCTTTGATATGCTGAATCAATAAAATTGAGAATGGAAATGGGGAATGTGTCAAAGAGACAACAACCCGACCATTGAAAAAACAACAGCAGAAGGTCACCAACAGGTCTTCAATGTAGCGAGACATTCCCGCACCCAGAGGCGTCCTTCAGCTGGCCCCTAAACAAATATATACTAGTTCAGTGATAATGAACGCCATACTAGTTTCCGAATTGTACACAAGAAACTAAAATTTAAAAAATACAAGACTAACAAAGGCCAGAGGCTCCTGACTTTGGACAGGCGCAAAAATGCGGCGGGGTTAAACATGTTTATGAGATCTGAACCCTCCCCCTATACCTCTCCATGTATTTAGATTTTGGATATTGGACCATAATAGGTAATTGGTTTTTTTATGTTCATCAGACCACATTCATTTTGAAACTTATGCTGTGTCAAATATTTAATCACAATCCAAATTCAGAGATGTATCAAGCTTGAATGTTGTGTCCATACTGGCCCCAATTGGTCAGAGTTTGACCTCTGCAGTCGTATCAAGCTGTGTCCTGTGAAGAATTTTATTTAAAACCGTGCTATAAATGATGAGTTTTCCAATATTTTGTCCTGATAGGAATACGTACTTTTGTGAATAGTTGTTTACTTTTTACCACAGCTATGAAGCAGGCTTTCTACCAATACTGAGTTCCTATATTTATAGAGCTATTAAAGGATTTTTATCACTCTCAATTAATTTCACTGCAATAAATATTTTTATCCTTTAATTCTCTGCTCTTCATTGACAGGAGGGATTTACCTAGAGGATGATATACAATTATCAACCTTTTAATCTGTTTGTCTTTCCACTCACCAAAAGCATGTTTTCATTTTTGTAAGAATTGGAAAAAGAGATTTCTTTTTACTGTGAAATATTTTTGATTTGAGTATTTTATGAATAGGACAATTCTTTTAAATATCAAAAACCTTTACTAGAGTATTGGTGTAAGTAGCTTTCTGATTTGTAATTCTAGAGTTATTGAACTTAATCGTCATATTTAAGAAAAGTTTGTTTATGGTGTGCATTAGCTTGAAATTAATGGATTAATTTAACTAAAAAATATGTCATGATTTTTGACGAGACAACTATCCAACAGAGATCAAGTGAGGTAGATGTAAGCAACTATAGGTAACCCTACAGTCTACAACAATGAGTAAAGCCCATACTGTATAGTAAGCTATAAAAGACACAATATGACATACATAAAACAATTCAAATAAGAAAATCTAAGGCTTATGTATGTACATGACAATAATGGAAACTTTCCAACATTGTAGACTAGAATAGACCATGACAAAAATCTCTGTTTTGTTGATCTCGTATTACTGATATTTTAGTCTGTTTCTAGTTCCTTTTACTTTTTTCTCTCTAAATATCATAGTTTTCATGATAAACGGCAAAAATGGAAAAAAAATATCATAAAGTTTGTCATTTATTGGCAATAACTCATATAAGAATTTGTCTAACAGTTTTGATGTATATATGGACAATTGGTAGAGCTCATTATTCTGAATGTAATTTTTCCTTTCAGTTTTTCCTTATTTTAACGGTTCCAAAAATATAAGACAAAACTTGCTTTTTACCCTTATCTACTTTTAACGATGTCAGCACTGTTGGTTGGTAGGCAGGGTTATCTGACATTTTTAAGCTAGATAACTTAATAATGAATGTGGCCAAGTTGTGGTTAAATTTGTCTCAATAGTTTCACAGGAGAAGATTTTTGTAAAAGATCACAAAATTTTACCAAAACAATTGTTCAAAATAACTCCTACAGGGGTCAATTGACCATTTTGGTCATGTTGAGTAATTTTTAGATCTTCACTTGGCGTCCGTCGTCCGTCGTTAACTTTTACAAAAATATTCTCAACTGAATCTACTTGGCCAAATTTAATCAAACATGGTTATAATCATCATTGTGGTATGTAGTATAAAAATGTGTTCGATGACCCGCACTACCAACCAACATGGCCGACATGGCTAAAAATAGAACATAGGGGTAAAATGCAGTTTTTGGCTTACAGTTCAAAAACTGAAGCATTAACAGCAAATCAGACAAGGTAAAATTCTTCATTAGGTCAACATCTATCTGCCCTGAAATTTTCAGATGAATCGAAGAACCCGTAGTTGGTAATTTTAAGGAAATTTTGCCGTTTTTGGTTGTCATCTTGAATATTATTATAAATAGAGATAAACTGTAAACAGCAATAATGTACACCAAAGTAAGACCTACAAATAAGTCAACATGACCAAAGAGGTCAGTTGACCCCTTAAGGATGTACTTAGGTGAGGTTAGGTGAAAATAAATAAATCAAAAATTTAAAATTGATACTATAAGCTGGAAGAGTATTAGTTACAGATCAAAATAAGCTTAAAATATTGATAGGTCATGGACCTCCTTTTCGAGATATTTGAGATTTAAAATATGATGGGAAAAGGCTGACTCGGACTTTTACCTTATATTTGCATTGGTATTATATGGGTCTCAAAACAAAAGAAAGAAAATTAAGAATCTTCTAAAATTTTGGTATCTGACCTTTCATGAGCTATTGAGTCTATGGAAAAAATGGGTACTATGGGGCAAAATATTTTACCTTGTATTGTATGGAAAAATACCAAGGAGTTCGAACATTTGCCACTTATTCCAAAACCTTACCTAAGTACACCCTTAAGGAGTTATTTCCCTTTAGAGTCAATTTTTAACAATTTTCATAAATTTTGTTAAATTTTTAAATATTTTCCACTGTCACTTCTGGGCCAAGTCCATTATAGATAGAAATAATTGTAAGCAGCAAGATTGTTCAGTAAAGTAAGATCTACAAGCACATCACCAACACCAAAACAAATTTTGTCATGAATCCAGCTGTGTCCTTTGTTTAATATGCACATAGACCAAAGTGAGCGACACATGCTCTTTAGAGCCTCTAGTTAGCTATGGCGACCATCTTGGTCAATGGGCAGGGTCATCATACATTTTTAAACCTAGATACTCTAAAATGATTTAGGCCAGCTTTCATTTGGCCTTGTAGTTTCAGAGAAGAAGACTGTTCTAATAGTTAATGGACGACGACAGACGACGGACTCCAAGTGATGAGAAAAGCTGACTTGGTCCTTTTGGGCCAGGTGTGTGAAAAACGTACAGAACTGAAAGAATCGGTTAAAATAACTCTACAAATTACACAAAGCTCAAAAAGATTGTGACATGATATTCCAAAAGAGGGACGAAAGATACCATAGGGACAGTCAAACTCATAAATCTAAAACAAACTGACAACGCCATGGCTTAAAATGAAAAAGACAAACAAACAACAGCACACATGACACAACATAGAAAACTAAAGAATAAACAACACGAACCCCACCAAAAAACTAGGGGTGATCTCATGTGCTCCGGAAGGGTAAGCAGATAGGAAATGCAAGCACGGGAATATCGTATCAATTGGGAGATATATACCCCGTATGTAGGTGCTGCTGGAATGTTGCTACTTGGAAATGGAAAGTTCACAATTGGAAAGCTGAAATCATCTCTTTTGTCGTAAAGTTTTGTTTTCAACCGACCCTCATTGTCAATTTCTAGATGTAAGTCAAGATATGAGGCCGACTTAACTATCTGTAGTATCCTTTATCTATAGCTCGATGGGATAGATGCGTTCCACATAGTCACCAAATTTTGAATTATTTAGTGAAAGTACATCATCTATATAGCGGAAAGTAAAGTTAAAGGATATTGCTAACTTCTTATCTTTCTTCCTAAAAAGTTCTTGCATGTAGTCAGCCTCATAATAGTAAAGAAACAAGTCGGCTAGTAGAGGGGCACAGTTTGTTCCCATTGGAACGCCGACAGCCTGTTTAAAAAAACACGTCATCCGAACGTAACAAATATGTTGTCAATCAAGAAATCAAGCATCTTGATAATATCAGTTTCAGAGAAGTTTTGTTTAAATCAGAGTGATCCTTTACAAAGTAGGATTTATCCCTCCCGAAGACAAGATACGTGTTTCCATGTTGCCCATTCTTTTTTATGAAGCAAAACAATACCAATTCTTTCAATTTGTCTCTTAGTTTTGAATGTGGTATACTTGTGTAAAGAGAAGAAAAGTCAAATGTTTTAATACTGTTACAAGATGAAAGAGAGTTAGATTGTATGTACTCTAAAAGATCTTTGGAATTTTTAAGTATCCACATCTGATTCACGCCCCCTTTAGAATAGGCAGTTTCACAATAACTTTGAAGCCCGTCTTTGATATCTGATAAAATAGATGTTAATAATTTAGAAAGAGGTTTCGTGGAGCACTTAGAAGACCCAGCAATGTACCGTTGTTTGTAAGGACACTTATGTAGTTTAGGTATCCAATACAGTGATGGAAGATTCAGTTTTTCATCTTTGGTGGAAATTCATAAGGAACACAGGACAGGTCTATGATTATCCAAGATTTCCTCTTTTGTAAGTGTCATGAGGGCATATGTTGAGTTTCCAAGTGAATTGTCAATACCTAATTCGTTTATCAAGCAGTTAATGTAATGAGTTTTACATTCAAAAACGATGTTGTTTGGGGCTTTATCTGCGGGGACAACGTATTTGTCATGAGGTAGGATATGTATTTTATAACATTTGGGTCTTTAAAGATTGACGTAGCATGGGCATTGATAGATCCATTCAGTTTCTTAATTCTGATTTGTATCAACGACCTCACTGCCTGAATCCATTCGGAAAGAGTGTCTACGTCTTCCTTCTCGCGCTTAGCCCACTGACTGGCATAATCCTCAACTGAATCCATCCACATTTTAAAGTTGTATTTCCAATTGATGGAGTTAGGCTCACGATATTTCGGACCTTTCGATAACACATTTCGCAGAGAAGTGTTATTAACAATGTTGAGGTCACTGGTAATAACGTGGCCAGCAGGATTATATTGTGAATTGGGAACTAGCACAAGTGCAATCAGGAGGTTTCATCTTTTTTTGGTAGATGATAATTTTAACAGCTCCTTTTCAAGTTCTGGTAATGAATCTGTTATTTAGTTCAATGTATTCTCAATCACAACCTCTTCACAAGTCTTTATGGTTTTTGAGGATAACAATATGTTTTAAACGAAAGCACTTAACTACTCCTTTAATAATAATAAAAAAAAGAATAAACTTTAATAACTTATTTTTAGACCAAAAATCTATGACATCTGATTTAAATATATAGTGGGCCTTCCGATTTTTAAATTTGACGAAATGCATGATAAATTAATCTCTTTTATTAATTACTATTGGCAACATATCAAATAATTCTCCGTTGCATTTGAATGAATTCTTAAAGTTAAAAATCAGTGGAGAGCGGTTAAAAAACACAAGTGTCGGCAAGCTTCGTTCATATATATATTTTTTTTTATCGATTTTAACAATACAGATATTTCTTTCTTCAATGAATAGGCATGAATTGTATATAATAGTTTTATTCAAAAAAATTAAATGGTATTAATTGTTGACCGATTTGCTATATAAGCACATTATGAAATTCTATTCGGTTTTTTTTTTTGCACTCTACTTCCTTAAACTGAAACGAAAGCACAAAATTCCAAATATACATATTTATTAAATTAAACATTATGTTATTAAAAGCTTATAATTATTTTGGAAATCATTCCAACCAACATGACGCTATGTAGTATTTTCGTTATTTTTTTGCATCTTTATTTTACAGGACACTTTACCTATGCTGATAAAACGGAAGGTAGGAGTAAAGTAAATGTAGTTGATGTCTGCACAAACCCGTATCTTTGATAACTTCTTAAATCCTAAGTTCATGATTATTTTCAGTTGTGTTGACCCATCAAGTCATAGACACTTATCCTACGAAGTCTGAATACTTTCCGAACGTTTATTCCTAGCTGGTTACTCGTGATATATTTCATCACTTGATGTTTTATATACCTTACGATTTCGATGAAAATCGTGTAGTACATATGTACGGTTGATAAAAGGGAAAATTGATAACTGACATATCTTTTCAAATGACCAATAGGAAACGAGGAAAGATGCAGGGGAAAGCGAACACATAATATGGATGAAATAATTTGTAACAGAACGTATTCCGTAGCTGTCAGGAACTGTTATACGCAAACGGCAGGTGACATTCCATTGTTGACGACCGCGCGGTGATATGTATAAATTGTTTACATCTTTTGGTCTATAAGGGATAGTGGTCAATCGTATTGACATTAATACTACATTTCAGAAATGTCATTTTATATGTTATTGCAACATGTATTATCAACTAAATGTATTGTTTTATTACAACTTTTTATCATTTTTTTCTTTTTTTAATTACGGAACCGCCTTCTGTATTTGTAGAGATAAGACCACTGTTACTTTTTGCTGACCCCCTAGAAATAGACGCAGTTGAACTTGACACATGGACAAACATTACCATAACCCATGGCTTACATAACGCAAGATCTGTAGATTACCATTATGAAAAAGGTTTAATTTTCTGGACAGATGCACAGGATAGACACATATCAGTGTAAGTACAAAATCTAATAATCTTATAGCATTAGCTAGAGGATAATTATGGTATGGTCAATTTTTATTTGACTTGTTCTTCAAAGTATGTATGAGCGTTTTGGTTTTCAAATATTTTGGTCTATCATTACTGAAGAGAAATTAAATACGCCACTTGTGCAATTATATTTTCCCGGAAAGCATTCCATCCTTATAGGGATATTGCTACTAGATACAAGTTTTGAATAAGAACTTGGAAAAATTTAATACATTTATGTAAACGTTATCATGCATTCTACAATTAAATATACTAGTAATACCGTGTCCATAAAAAAATCTGCCACATACAAAAAGGCCTTACGAAATTTGGTATTTGTTGAATATTGACAATAGTAGCAAACTGATACATGATTACTAATTGACATAGGACAGGAGTAGAAAACAACTTTTTACGAAAGAATGAAGCCATTGTGAAAACTAAGATGGGCAGCAGTTATGGTATGGCTGTCGATTGGATTAACGACCACATTTACTGGACGGATGCAACCTTTCAGAGCATACAAGTAGTTAATCTTCAAGGTGGAAATCGTAGAACACTGATCGATTATTTGATAGAGAAACCAATGTGTATAGCCGTTCATCCGTCGGATGGGTATGTAATAAAAATCTAATTACATTCTGTAAATAAGTTCTGGTGTTTCGGTGTTTTACTACCTTGATATAACTGTTGTATCTTACATGAGCTTCAATTATCATCACCCATTTTAATTTGTTCAACAAAGACATGGTTGATATTAATAAGCACCCTCTCCATATATATATTCTCGAGGAAAAATAAACCTACCAATATTTATTTAGTAAACTAACTGACGTATAAAAATATGTTAAGGGTGTCCTCACAAATGTGTTTTTATTACAAACAATGAAATGAATTTCCAATGGCTTGTTTGGAACAAATCCTTAACATATGCGATATAAATGAAAGGGAAAACGAAGCATATTATTTGTATGTCCAATAGGTAATATAGTAGATATACTTTTGAAGATACTAAAGAAAAAAACCCAACATATTAGTGTTGGGTCCGATAGGTAAACAGTAAAGATGAATGTTACTAGAATAAGTTTAAATCAAATGATTACTGTATGGTACCAAACTTTGAGTTGTACTCAGGAATTCAGGTGAAAAATAGCAAAAAACATGCTTGTAATTTTAACCCTTGAAACAAAAACAAAAACCAATTCTCAATAATTTTGCCTTCCAGATAGCTTCAGTTTGATGTGCTTGTTTTGTACTTGCTTTTCATTCGTTTTATAAAAGCTTTTTAATTCAGGACATCTGTGACTTGTTTTATTGCAAAATATGTTTCGGGAAAGGATGACATGATAACTTGAACCACTTCTTTTTTAATGATATTTCCTGTACTTATAGAATCTTATTCTTTTCTGATTGGGGTACCTATCCAAGGATAGAGCGATGTGGATTAGATGGCAAAGACAGAGAAACCATAGTCGAAAATGTTGGAGAACCTATTAGTTTAACAATAGGTATAATTTTGTATATATGATATTCACTTAAGATTTCACCAAGCAATCCGATAGTATGATTTTTTCTGCACTACTGACAAATATAAAAAGAAATATATCCGTCTGTATCCAATTGAAATAAACTTTTTTGTATGATCACTTTTAATCTCGAACATTCACAGAATAGTAAACGTGCTCTATGTTGACTAGTCATTATTATTAAAAGGGCACTAGCTGTCAAATTTATGTCCATCGATTTGACTCCAATTCTTATATTTGATATATAACCATGTAAAACATTTAACCAAATGTCAAAAAGTCTAAAATAAAATATTTACAGGGACTCGATAACTTGTAGCTTCGTTTCGTGTGTATTTAGTCTGAACGCCATCTAATTAACTATCGAAATGATCCCCGAAAACCTCCAATGGTTATATGAGCGATATAAACATACATATAGATATAAATAGGAACCGAACTCGTGCAAATAGATTTTTCTATGTCTGTTTAATTTCATATTATAGATTAAAATATATGTTAATCATCGTTTTTACCTGTATAAGAATGATTTACCTTTGTTTCCCATTCAATGTTGACATTCTTTTCCTTTAACAGTTTAAATAACCAATTACGCAAAATTGATGCGTACCCATCTTTAGCTAAGGGTTAAATTGAAGTTCACATGATTAAGGATTCAATGAGGTCGAATTATTCTCTTCTAAATGAATAATTCATCATCAACGTTTCTTGGTTTAATTTGATAAAATTGATCCAAACTGGCTACTTAAAGCGAATTACTATTATTTCACTATTAAATTTTCATGAATAATTGAACAAAAAAAAACAAAATAAATCATACTTCAGATTTTTTATATTACTCGTAGCTAGTTCCCCTTTCAGTTTTCCGTTCAATGCATTTCCTCGTCAACACTGTCTTATAATAAGTAAGTAGATAAAGGCAAAAGAAATACACCGCTGTTCAAAAGACATAAATCGATTAAGAGAAAACAAATCCTTGTTACAAACTAAAATCGAGGGAGACACATCAACTATAAGAGGAAAACAACGAAACAACAGAAATACTAAAGTGCAACAAAAATAAACGACAATGCAACATACATACCTAACAATTGTCATTTTCCTGTCTTGGTACATGACATTTTAAGAAAAAATTGCGGGTTGAACCTGGTCCTTTGGCTAGCCAAACCCCGCGCTATATGGCAATGTTAAATATACCGCTAAAATGACAGGTGGTACAGTAAAAATAAATGCAAGAACACTCATTAAAGAGAAATACATAAACAGATGCTTGCAAAACGTACATAGACTTACGTCTTAGATGCATACTTTTTTTAATTTGTAATTGGCTTTGAACTAGCTGACATTAACTTCGAGTATTCTGACTATACTAAGTGTCTTTTTTGTTGAGTGTATAGGTACGCTGCCACGCAGGGTCTCTGTTTTTGTTACTTGTTTTTCTGATTTGTATCGATTTGATGAGTTAATCCCATTTAAAACGATTCTCATAGTTGTTCGAATGATATGCTGTAACACTACTGTTCCTGGTTAGGGAGATAGTTGGACACCCGCTAACATGCTTAAGTCCACAACATTCTTAATGTTCCTTTTCCATAACAGAAACATGTACTTCAGTGGTTGTCATGCATGTACGTTACTTCATTATAATTCTTTCTTTTTTGTTAGACTACAAAGTAAAAAGAATTTATTGGTTAGATAGACTGCGGAGCGAGATCAAATCCGCCAAGTTTGATGGTAGTAGTATCAAAACTGTGATGAAAAATTCTAATTATTTGTCTGAGGTTTATGGAATTGCTATTCACAAAGACAAAGTATACTGGACAAACTGGGGGAAAGGAGAGATATTGCGGACTGATAAGTATGCCAGCTTTGAGGTTGAAAAGGTTTTTGCAAGCTCTGCCAAAGTTCCCTATGGCCTGGTTCTATACGACGGAAATCAGCAGATGACATTGGGTAAGATGTGAATGTATACCAAATATATTCTATTTTTGTGACTTGTGTTAATGGTTCCATTATTTGATCAGAAATGGACCTGCAGCTTATATGAATGATGATGCACTTAATGCAAATTAATAAAATTGATAAAATAAGAAAAATAGTACTCCACTCTGTTTCTTCTTTTTTTGGGCTATTATTTGGTAAATCTTGTCGTTGTAAACATCTCTGAAGTTTGGAAACTGGGCAAAGGATACAGTTTCCACCTACCCGTTAATCCCGCTAAAAAGGTGTATTCATTACACTACAGCCACTGCATAAATACAATTCTAAAACCATTAGCAACTGAAAAATTCAAACGTACAATGTAAAAATCTCAATGTGAGATGGAGATCGTAAAATTTCCCGAATATTTTGTTCATAGTTTTCATATCTAATGTTAAATTCTCTCGAGTTTGAAAACTTTGATTGATAGTTAATGGTTTACGTCTGCTAGAATATTGAGAAATTTACATACTTTTAAAAGTTACTAGGAATATTAAAATGTCTATATTTCTTCTACTAGTATTTAGGGAAAGAGTTCACTCAGTCTCAAATAATTTAATGACTTTCTGAAATTAATAATATTTAAAAATTAATAGAGTGACAAATAGATTTCTAATTAATAGAAAGCAATGCTGATTTTGTTTACAAAGCCATTGACATATATCCTACATCATATCATATATTAGTATGTATTGCAAAAATTAATCATGTCTGAACTATTTCATTCAAAGCTGCTAGTCACTGTGCTCCAAAAAATGGTGGTTGTTCACATCTATGTCTACCGTCGGCTCCATGGTCTGACAACATTCTTGGCTACACCTGTACCTGTTCAGATGGTTATGTGCTAGGAAAAGACAAGAAGACATGCTCTTACAATGGTACCTTTTTTTGGTTAAGTTTTACATTAAAAAGGTATAAAACGGCAAATTGATAACTTTAAAACAAGTAAAATACATTTTTAATAGATTTTATCTCAAATCAACAATAGCCGGAATACACCAATGGAACGTTGAATAATCAAGATAGACTTATAACACTATCATAGCAATACATGAAACACAACGAAAAGACAAATAAGTTTACAGAATACTACATAGAAAACTAAAGACTATACAAAATACAAAACTTATCCTACCCAAAACCAAAAAAGAGGGGGAGGAAAAAAGGGGGGGGGGGTCGCAGGTTGTGATGAAGGGAAAGAAACGAATAAATTATATATGTGGTGTCCTATATTTCAAGTTGAAGGGATAGATGCGTTCAACACAGTTACCAAATTTTGAGTGAAAAACTTAAGGAAACCCTTGGCCGCTACCTAGGATCCCAAATGTTCGGTAGCCGAGAGTTGACATTGATGAAACTGAATCCCTAGACACAAACACTTTTTGGATCTTGGTAGGCGGCAAAAATAAAGAATGCGAAAAACTGTTCAGAATTATTGAAAATGTTACCAAAACTGATATTTCAACGCAAATAATGCATACTTAAAGAACTAATACGTCGTCATTTTTAATATGATGTGCCAAAATGAAGTTCTTTTGTAATAAAAGGTATACCATAACTATTTCTATTTGAAATGTGTTATATTATTGAAACAAAACCAACATCTCTAAGGACCAATTTTCACCCTTCGTGAACTTGTCCTAATCGTAATTGAAATAATTGGTGTAAGCTATACTTTATTGTAGTTTTAACATAGGCAGGCATTTTATTCGTGGTGAATTATCTCTCGCTATCGCTCACTCCAGCGAGGGCTAGAATACTCCAGCAAGGGACTCATGTTAAATCTACAATAAAGAATAGTTGGCATTATTTATTAGTCCCCTACCGACGAAGTCGAAAGGGACTTCAGGTTTGCAATCCATCCGTCTGTCTGTCTGTCTGTCTGTCTGTCTGGCAAATCAGCTTTCCACACTTTTTTTCTTTGTTTTTAAAGATATTGATTGAATATTTGTTATATGGTTTTAATATGACAAGTTATAGCTCGAGTTCGAATTTTGTTTCATTCTGATGATTTTGTCCAGAGTTATGGTCCATAAAAATAAATCCGTATCTAATGCTATAGTACTATATTAAACCATATTTCTATACAAACTACAAAGAAAGGTAACTCATTTTTTTAAAGAAATTCTTTAGTAAATTTGTTTGTTTGTTTGTTATTTTGTATTAACTAATTTTCAGAATGCTGAATATATATATAAAAAAAAAACTATTATTAAGTGAAATCCTTTAATCAGATAATAATTTATTTTTATTAAGGTATATATTTCATTACATTACATTGTGTAGATAAAAGTTGTTGACACTTTATAGATAAGTTACAGATCTATATTAGTTTGAGACAAATGAAAGAAAAAAATATTTGGAACTATTAATCATATTTGATTATAAATTGACAATAGATATACATTGTATCACATCATATCTAATGAAGTTCAAATTTTTGTATTGGTCTGATAATTTTCTGCAGGTTATGGTCACTCATATAATCAGTTATTCCCACTCTTTTAAGTCATGCTAAAATATATAGACTTGATATTTACTTTTTGTTAACACCATGACAAGTTATAGAACAAGTTAGCATTTTGTTCCAATATAATGTAATTTTTACCCGGTAGTATTGCCATGTAATACTCTCAGAATGCTTGTTTCTTAAATATTATTATATATTTATGAATCGTAATGTTTATTCTTTATTTTTCTATGTTGTGTCATGTGTACTATTGTTTTTCTGTTTGTCTTTTTCATTTTTAGCCATGGCGTTGTCAGTTTGTTTTAGATTTATGGGTTTGACTGTCCCTTTGGTATCTTTCGTCCCTCTTTTTTTAGCTGTTTTTACAAACAGGTCAACTTAATATATGACAACCTTTATGTCTTCTGTTTTGAAGCAAATGCCATTATAATGATTTAAAATACAATTCTTTTATAATTGAGTGCATGCATTACAAGTTTGATTGCAGGTAGAAATGTGAAGGTATTGCTGGCAGAGAAAGGGACAATATCATCTACTGATATAGATTCGGGTCATCGAGAATTGCTCCAAGGAGCTGCTTCTTCAAATATAGTTGGAATTGACTACGATTACGATCAACAAATGATGTTCTGGACAGATCATTACAATAATAACATTTACGCGTAAGTCATCTTTATAAATGAAAGAAAATAATTGTTAATTTCAAAAGTCACAAAGAAATTAAAAAAAATTAGAAAATAAAGTACATTTATTCAAAATTATGAAATTGGCTTTCATGCTCTGTGAGTGTTTAACATATTGAAAATGCCTCACATAAGCATTTTACCGAAAATAATAACGTTCAGTCACCAGCGACTGTCATTTCTACTGCTAGTATGGAAAAGAAGGTTTCTATCTACTATGAAGGATATATGTTTTGTATGTGATACTTTCTACGTCCTCTGAAAAAAATCAAATAAACACTTAACCTCAACAATCACATGTCCTACAATGTATTGGACTCTAAACTTACCTTACAAACCCAGCAAACGTTGTATGATTTATGCACTAAAGGTTCTTTTAACCTTTATGTGATAGGGCTTAAATGTGTCAGAAGCCATATTCAATATTTGAAAGCCAGTATAAACTATTTCGTGAATGTGAACATATTATACGCAGTGCATGTACATGAATTGATAGACTAAGTTCATTCGAAGGTTGCTATCTCTTTTGACAGTAGTTTTGTGTATAGTCTGTACTACATTACCATATAACTATTGATAAAGAAACGATTATGTTTAAAGAAACCGAAATGGAGGTTGCTTTAAAGAACATTTTTCTGCAGAAATACCAATACAACATTACAACCAACATCCCAGTATAAATTACCGCATACAACCGATTACATGTAATGTTTTTATAACATGCAGTACGGATTTAAAGGTTACAGGTCCTTACATAGGATGAAATATAATTGGTATTGCTAACGATAAAACTGCAATGAATCTGAAAAGGGAGAATAGTCATTTTTGTATAACAATCGATCTGCTTGACTTAAAAAAAATTAATACATTACCCTAGGTTTGACAATAAGGAATATCGGATATCACACAAATAGCGTTTATTGTATAAGCTAGAAGAAAAAGGGACTTACGTATTAAAAATGAAATTTTCACAAAAATGTAATCACCAAAAATGTATTCACTTTTTTTCGCGCCTAATTTCTATTGACCACAGATACGATATTTCAAGGATTTATTAGATTTTCGATGACGTTATATAGAGTGACAATTGACGAGTGAAGTTGAACACATCAGCTTCATTCCAATTATTTATTATTTTGTTTTCTGTTTTTAGTATAGATTGTACAACTTGGTCGGGCATGGTCAAAAACAACTTCTTTTACGTATCTTAAACAAAATAGTTCCGATTTTTAGCTCTTACTTTTTCAATAAGTAAAACATTTAGGTGATTTTAGTATCAAATGAAATATCAAGAGCTTTTGATCACCATAACCCTTGTTCCATTCTCTTTTTGGTAATAAGATTTTGTAAGATAAAAATTCGAGTGCATGTTTGCCTTTATGCTCAAATCAGCGGCTCATGTTTATTTACTATCAAACTGCCGGCAACCAGTATACTCTAAATATATAATATTATGTAAATTGAAATTTTTCAGCACTTTTAAGTTAGAATGAGGTAAATTTTTGACATACTATGACTGTCCTTTTATTTGAAAGAGCTAAGAATGCTTGAAATTGAAGGATATACATAGAAAGCAATATGGCCATGAATTAGTTGTTTTAATAGACAAAAAGCGGATTCTTAGCATGAAAACGTACTTTGTTATGCGATATCAAAGTCCGACCTGATATTAAGGTAATAAACGAATCGTTATTCTTATTTAAGGTATTTCCTCTTCTTCAACGACAAGCCAACGGCTGGATTTGGACTGAAAAGTTTACTTCCAGAATTTGTCTACAAACCAGATAGCATAGCTGTGGACTGGATTTATAAACATATATACTGGACTGATCTACGGGATCGAAATATACATGTCTGTACTTTCTATGGCACATACAGGAAAACATTTGTGATCAAGGATTTGGTATACCCTTATGCCCTGGCATTATCTCCAAGTGATGGGTAAAATATGTTTTTTAATCTTCTTTTCGCTTTTAAGTACGTTCTTGGTATCTTGATTTTTTTAAACTGTTAACCAACCCAGATAAGGCGACAACGACTTCTAACAAAATTTGTCATTTTAACCAAATAGAAATGTATTGCAAAATACTTATTCACGTTCCTGATATTTTTTTTTAATAATTGCGTTTATTTCATATGGTTCACGGGGAATTTTGTTTCTGAACTCATCGACAATGCAATGATATGGGCGGTTTCCTGACTGCCAAATGATGTGCACGAGTATAAACAAAAATTCTAAAAGGATTTGAGTGGCAGACAACAGTTGTCGAAGGCTGTACTTTGACCTATAATAATTTACTAGCGCAAATTGTATCTTGGATGGAAAGTTGTCTCATTGGCACTCATACCATATCTTCTTATATGTATTGTAAAAATTAAATGAGTTTTGCCTATGCTGCGACGCAAGTCGAAAATTTGAGACAAAGGACAAATATTCGGGCTTCGGTGGCGGCGGTGTTAAAATTTTGTATAGAAAGCTTTATATGTTAGAAAGTGGAAGACGCATATAATTCAATTTTCGTCTGTCCTGTGTCCATTGTCATTGACTCTTTTGAATTTAAATAGGTTATATGATAACTTTATTTGGTATGTGTGATCCCTCAAAGGTCTACATTTTTTAGAACGGGTTTATATGAAACGGTTCATTTCATGTAACAGAACTTATCTGACAATGACTTCATATTTTCAAATTTGAATTGGTAAATTTTAAATGTTTATGGTGTGGTCTTTATATCAGATAATTTAAACAATATGTCAATATGTAATAGTTGTATGGTGTACAGCGCCTTCTGTCTGAAAATATTCAGCATTATCTGACATTGACCTCATGTTCATGGTTTATAATATTTTTTTCATATTTTTGAAATTTCTATTAGTCCTATCTTAGATAGATCAACTAAATTTCTATTAGTCCTATCTTAGATAGATCAACTAAATTTCTATTAGTCCTATCTTAGATAGATCAACTAAATTTCTATTAGTCCTATCTTAGATAGATCAATTAAATTTGTGTATGGAATAATTGTCAGGCGTACAATTCGCTCTGACAGGGTCATCCAATCAAAAGAAGGAATTTTTATGACATATACATGTTATATAATTGTAGATGCACAACACATTGTTTTATTTTCCTACCAAAACAGACCTACCTGAAATCCCCCAAAAATAGCATGTCAAATTTGAATGTAGTAGAGCAAGCACAGAAGTAATGTCTAATTAATCGGTGCTACTCTCTTCATTGCTAAAAAGTTAGTTCGAATATGGTATTTAATGCCATTTGGTATTATTATACTTCACGTTAAAATCCCATATTTTGATTGGCTGATACGAGGGTGTTAATTTACTTTATCACATGGCTGAGAGGGAGATTTTTTTTTAATGTTACCCTCTCGTCTAGACCAATCAAAAATTGATAATTTAAACGACAATGAATTGAATTTACATCATGTTATTAAATAAAATGCTCAAGTTCTACGTTTTGGTTCAGTTTTTATTATTTTACTGTCAAAATAAAAATAATAAATCATCTTGCTGAACTTTTGTTGTTTTTTCTAATACCAGTAACGTTATGTACGTGACGTCATAGAAAATACTTTTAAAATAAAAATAATCTGTAAAAGACTATAATAGTAGGACATTCAGTATAATAAATTAAATAACACATAGCTGAGACGGTGACAGAGCAGATTGGTACCCCTCGAAAAAGCATTGTCAACCTTGGCTTCGCCGCGGTTGACAATGTTTTCTCGGGGTAACTATCTGCTCTATCACCCTCTCATCTATGTGTTATTTATATACTGTTATTCTAAACATCAAATGTCAAAACAAATTAAAACAATAAAGTATATATCATACATGATGCTTAATTGTGATTTTGTTATTTGTAGGCTGATGTTCTTTTCGGATTATAGTTCACTTTTTAGCGGTACGATCTCACGATCTGCTATGGACGGAAGTGAGAAAAAGACTATCATCAAGAATAGAGTTTTGATGGTGTGTGGAATAGCTGTTGGTAAGACAAAATTATGAATTAGGAATCGAAATTAATTATAAACTATCGAGTTGAAATTATTTGACAATCTTAACTTGTTTTATGTCTTATCCATTAGAATAAATAAATAAAAATCTAATAGTCTCGATGAAACAGGCACAAAATAAATAAAGATATTTCAGCCAGCCAGATGAAAGTGTAAATTATCTTGCGCTATGGTATTCAAAAACGAGAACAGGAACTTACTGTGATAGTCGTCACCTGAAAACATTTAGTAATTAGTCCTTTAGGATGTTCGCTTGTCAGAAACCTTTGGTTTTATCCATAAAATATTTTACCCACTGACCACTACATTTCTTGTCATAGTTCAATTATATATATAATAGCAGTTAAAAGGACATTTAATGTATGAAAAGTCTATATTACTTGTCATTTTGAAACAGAGCAGCTTACAACCTCAACAACACAATGAACACTATCTTCATGAAAAAAAGCAAAAAAAACTGTTGATGATTCGTATACATTTTTTCAGATCATCTAGGACGTCGAATATACTGGACAGATGTTGGTTTGCAGACGATTCAATCTGCAACATTTGATGGTACAGATGTTCATACAGTTAAACTGTTCACCTCTCCAAAATATTTACCATCCCCATACGGAATTGATGTCTTTGGTGATCTGATATATTGGACTAATCGTATAGACCGAAGTGTCTTCACTGCACACAAATATACTGGAAAAAATATGGCGCCATTTCTGACGGACCTTGACAATCCAAAGCATATCAAGATTATTTCAAAGGAATCGCAACAGGAAGGTATTGGCAAAACCTTTAGGATTTTAGGTCCTCAATGCTCTTCAAATTCGTACTTTATTTCGCCTTTAAAACTTTTTTGGATTCGAGTTTCACGGACGAGTCTCTTGTAAACGCACGTCTGGCGCATATACAAAATTTCAACCCTGGTGTCTTAAAAGAGTTTATTTATTATTGAAAAAAGAGTAACGATACCAAGTATAAGTCATATACCACAAGTCCGCAATACTATGAACAAGAGAAAAACATAAAATCAAAACTAAACACTAAAAAGATCGAATAAAACACTATACAGAAAACTAAACTAAGGATCAAGCTATATGAACTCCTCCGAAGCAGGGAGCTTAAGACGGGTACCTGAGAAGAGTAAGCAGCTGCTGCAATGTTCCATGGTAACTTATATCCAACGAGTTATTTAATTTAAACCTATAAATCCAGTCATTAAAACAATTCGATTAAAAAGAATGAGCGTAGCTACAATTTAAGAAAGTATGTAATTTCGTCATCATTTTTACGGCGTTTTTATTTTTAAAATTTATATTGAAGTTGAAAATAATATAATATTTGTTTCACATTTATGGCTGTTTATATGATACAACATGATTGCCTTTCCACTTGATGTCAATAAATAATACTATTCGATTTCTCAATTTTCAAAAGGAACAAATAGATGTGGAGAAAATAATGGTAAATGTGATCATCTCTGTTTACCTGTTCCTGTAACACAACTTACACCGAATGGATACTCATGTGTTTGCTCTGATGATTTCCTGCTAGAGGATGATGTTTATTGTATTCGGAAAGGTATTTCGAATGGGAATGGGAAATTTGTATTTCTACATTCATTATTCAACCAAGTACAATGTTTCCTTACATATTCACAGGGATCTTATTAAACGATAATTTGAAAATGCAAAATGGTCAACTCTTTATACTATGTATTTTCAATGTTGCATGTGCTACACTATGTACCAATAGCAGTAGAACTGCTTCGTACTATAAAAAAAATTTCATCCAAGGGTTACTTTACATGAAACAAAAGAAATAAAAAATCATTGAATTTAAGCTTTTTAGAATATCATAAAGCTATGTTTAAATAATTATAATCATATTCGTTAATATAAAGGATACTAATAACCTAATTTATATAGCCCTCTACAATGAAAGACATATGACATATACACAAGTGGCAATTTTTTTAACTCAATAGTTCTATAATAAACTTGTTTAGATATGAATAAAAGATCATCGATATCGTAGCACAAATACACGATACAACTCATTAGAACCGCTGGTTTCGTCTGTTTTAATAGTTCGATTCCTTTCTGGTATACTGTCAGTTTCCATGGTTTGCACTCGCCCAGAAGACAGTAGTTGTGTATTGTCATGATTAAAATGATATATTTCGACCTCATTTGAAGATTTTATATTTGAAATTTTACTAAAACTCTCTCAGGTAAATCGTACCTTAAACAACCGAAGAGTAGCTACAACTTTAAAGTATCGATGTTCAGAACTCAATTTGAACTTACTAATAAAAAACCTGGTGCATCTCCTGCTACGCATGCATCATCCGCCATGCGAATCCACTAAATACAGATCTCACAATAAGGTACAGAACACAAACGATGAACATCAACGTGTTATAAATCTAACTGTCGATAGTCTTATTCTTAAGCTAATTTTACGAAGGAAACCACAAACAGACGTGTTGTGCTAATGATATCAATATCACAAGTTTTTTCCCTTTAATTGTCCGGAGTTTTAAGATCGTCTGAATATAAACAACAGATATTATAACAGATCATCACCAATTTCGTTATTAATAAACACAGCAAGAAACTATCTACATTTGAGGATGTTCCAAACTTGTGAATTTCGTGTTTTAAAGACAGGAATACAAAGATAGATATGATTAATTAAGAGAAGTTAAAATGTAAAATGACATAAAACAGAAAACCGATACCTTCTAAGGTCACCTTCAGATCAGGTTTTTCTTTTTACCATGAATTCATCTTTTACTAAAAACATGTACCTTCACTTGACAGAAGATCTTTTTCTACATAATACATGCAAGGAAATATTCATAAAACAACCAACTGTTATCGATGTTACAGGCTATTCTTTTTTTCATATTTATATAACTTATGTTAATTGTTTGCAATTTCAGATATCGCTGAATTGGTAAAAGATGAGCTGTGATCTTGAAATTTAAAAAGATGGAAGTCTTAAAAAGGAAGACAGCATT
This sequence comes from Mytilus edulis, assembly GCF_963676685.1. Lineage (NCBI taxonomy): Eukaryota > Metazoa > Mollusca > Bivalvia > Mytilida > Mytilidae > Mytilus > Mytilus edulis. The sequence goes on along the minus strand of NC_092353.1, from coordinate 24,106,087 downwards.
CGTCGTTTTATGTATCATTTTAACGTCTTATCTCATAACTTCCAGATGAACTGTGTGTGTGTGTATATTTGTGGTTATTTCACAGTTCTTGAGAATGTAATGTTCCAAACTGTTTGTGATCCATAATTCATTTATCATATTAAGACGTTTTCTTTCCATTCAATATAAACGATGTATTGTTTGATTTGTCACTATCTACCTCTATCAAAGAAAACTAAAGGTTAGGGACCGTTCAATATTTATCAGATGGATGGGCCGGTGCAAAATGGGGCGGGGCAAGCACTTTTTTTGTGGAAATATTTGGATGGGCGAGAACTTTTTTTTAATATATATAGTGGATGGGCTAGAACTTATTTTATTTGAAAAAAATTTGCTTTCAATTTTATTGGTGTGGAGGAAATTCCTTTTGCAGGCACAAAAAACATAAGGGACATGGTCTCAACAATAATTTTCAGTTTAGGCCAAATCCAGATAGTCATCTTTAAATTTGTTTATAACTTTTTCAAATCAACATGGATTTTCATAAAACTCTACAATTATTTCATTTATATATTGATCTTACAGAATACCAGTTTGTTTGGTAGTTTGGTGAATTGCTGTCATTCTATGGATTTAATAAATAGGTTAAAAAAAAGCTAAAATTTTCAGTTTTGGCTAAATCCAGATAGTCATCTTTAATTTTTTTCATAACTTTTTCAAATCAACTGGCATTTTCATAATACTCTACAATTATTTCATTTATATATTGATCTTATAGAATATTAGGTTGTTTGGTAGTTTGATGAATTGCTGTCATTCTATGGATTTAATAAATAGGTTAAAAAAAGCTAAAATTTTCAGTTTTGGCTAAATCCAGATAGTCATCTTTAATTTTTTTTCCTAACTTTTTCAAATCAACCGGCATTTTCATAATACTCTACAATGATTTCATTTATATATTGATCTTATAGAATACCAGGTTGTTTGGTAGTTTGGTGAATTGCTGTCACTCTATGGATTTAATAGAAAGGTTAAAAAAGCTAAAATTTTCAGTCTAGGCTAAATCAAGAAAGTCATCTTTAATTTTTTTTATAACTTTTTCAAATTAACATGGATTTCCATAAAACTCTATAGTTATTTCATTTATATATTGATCTTACAGAATATCAGGTTCTTTGGTAGTTTGGTGAATTTGTGTCATTCTTATGGATTTAATAAAAAGGTTAAAAAAAAGCTTAAATTTTCAGTTTAGGCCAAATCATTGGATAGTCATCTTTTAACTTTTTTATAACTTTTTCAAATCAATTTAGATCTTCATATAACTCTACAGCTATCTCATTTATATATTAATCTTACAGAATGCCAGGTTGTTTGGTGTTTTACTGTCAAATGTTCAGATTTAATTAATAGGTGAAAAAGGGTGGATCAAAGTCAAAAATATGTCTGCCTAAATGGCTTAAAAAGACCATAAATTCTTTTTTGAAAGATTAGATAAAGGGACATTGGTATTTGAACTATGTTTAACATGCTGGGACAATAATTAGTAATTCAGCATATGATAATATTTTTACTAGTCCAAGAGTTATTGTCCTTTAGTTTAAATTATTTCCTTTATTTTAAATCAATATTGTATCTGAGGCTGCAAATATAAAATCAAATATATACATGTATATTCATGCTGGTTTTAAAAACAATAAAATGTATGGTTCTGATACACACTTAAATATTTATATATAAATGGAATTAACTAGCACATTTTAAATTTTGTATTTACACCAAAGTCTATTCTTTGATTTCAAGACATAAACCTGCAAACTTTCAAATAGAAAAAGAACTTTAATATTTTTTTATTGTTTTAAGCTTTAGAGGGGCAATGACTTTTTTATAGATTTTTTTAGATGGGCGAGGACTTTTTTTCAGAATTTAAAAGGATGGGCATTAACTTTTTTAATGAATCAATATTAAGAATGCACCGGCCCATCCATCTGATAAATATTGAACGGTCCCTTATCATTAATCAATCATTCTCCACTTTTTGCAATAGTTCAGCTGGTGTCCGTCAATGATCAGTTCTTAGTCCTCTGTTATTTATCTTATATGTTAATGATATTGCTGAACAGTTATCTACTTATGCATACTATTTGCAGATAACACTTCATTCAGTTACTCAGGTCATGACGAAGAACTTATATAATCAGTTGTTAGTCGTGACATGAGACAGCTGGATGAATGGTCAAGAAAGTGGCTTATGTCTTTAAATCCTGAAAAAAATGAAATATTGATTTTATTACTTAATGGGACACAAGATCTTAATTTTACTATAAAAAATTAAAATAAAATCCAATTATGTGATCTCATAGGGTTTACATTTAGAAGTGACGCAAAATGGAACAACCATGTTGAAAAACATATTGAAAAGTGTTAGAAAGCATCTGAATGTACTGCGTAATCTCCAATATCAATTTCGGAAACATCATGTCTATTAATTATTAGACCAATTTATATGCAACAGAAGTATGGGACAATTGCGGAAAAAAAGATTCATTTTTTATATAAAATTAGAACAGCTTCAACTCAAAACTGCACATATTGTAACATGTGTACCTGTTTTCACACATTCTGAGACTGTTTTATAAGAGGTTGTTTGGGAAACTTATAAAGGAACAAAGAAAAAGAAGAAAACTACCATTGTTTAATAAAATTCGCCTGTATTTTTATGTAGCCTTATGCAACACAATAAACCTTGCGAAATGACAATATCTTATTTTACCAATTTGTAGACTGACACTGACTTTTCAATAAATTAGCCCCTTAACAATTATACGTTGAAATAATCTGAACATGTCAGTTCAAAATGTAGTCTCATTATCAAAATTCAAAGTAGAATTGAAAAAACAGGCCTTTCGAAATAAGAATCAATCTCAATATTATTTATGGTACTAGAAAATTGAGTATAATCTTAACCCAATTTATTTGTTCGGCATCTTTCTGTAATTGTAACTTGTTTAAAGCTAACAAAGTATATCTAATCCAACACGTAAATGTGGTTTGGATATTAATGACATACCCAATTTTTTCTTTGATCTTTGATTTTCCTTTCTTTTTAAATGAAAGGGTTATTCTGTTTAATAGTCTCTGCTTGATTCCAGAAGGCTACAATTTATTGGTTTATGGAAACGATACTATTTCCTTTGATCAAAATGTAAAACAAATTGATAACCAAGTATGTATGTTATAAATAGATCTAAAACAATTCCTCGTAGTATAGCATCAACACAGGTAAAACACATCGTCATGATTGATAATTCTCTTGACTTATATGCGTGTTTTAAACATCACGGAAAATCAGAATTAAGCAGTATTTATATTTAGTATTTTTATAAATTTAGAAACACGTCAGAGGGAATTCCGAGTTTTGATAAAATGCGAGAGAGTTCTCTGAATTCCGATAAATCTATTTCTGTCATATAAGAACTGAAGTGGAGTTTTTCTTATATTTCACCGTTATGAAACTGATATAATATTTGAGATTGTACTTCCATAAAGAAATAGAGAACCATCTAGGTCGTTTAATAAACATTTAATATACGTTCTTGCGCAAGGGTTTGTTTTGGAATTATGCGCATGCGTATTGTTTCTTGACTTTAAGGGGTTTTAGATTGAATGGTTGCTCTGGATTCCCCACTAAATTAACTAATTTGTAACTCATGGGATCTTTTCTATGTATGTCTGCTATTGAGAGTTATTGTTGTTGCATAATTTAAAATCATATTCATCATTTAAATCAAAATTAATTGTAGTCCGCATGGTAGAACACCCCTTTAGGCGAAATTGAGTCTTCGTTTCGAGTTGTCTCCCTTCCGGAAGTAACTTCCGTGAATTCTGAATCAAACAACACGTCGACCATTAGCTCGTTCTGTCAATAAACGTCGTATTATATTAAAAACGATTGCAATTTAAACCGGGGAATGTGTACGGAAAGGAATCATGATCACTGACCCGAAGGAAATTAAATATTAAAAGAGTTAGAAATGGGGTTCCTCCTAGAATTAACGGTATCAGGTCCATTCGCGCCCAATACATTTTCGCACCCTACACGTTCGCACCCAAGGTCCGTTCGCACGTAAACATAACAGATAATTGTTTTTAACAAGTCAATGAAACAAAGTTATAGGCTAGCAATACACTAACCAAAACATGATTAAGAGTTAATCAACACAAATTAAACGTTGACAGAATCCCACTTTATTAAAAAGCATTATTATTCTTTTTAACAATACACTGTCAAAAACATGTTTTAGATTTATTCAACACATAAAAAAAATGCTGTCAGTCTCACTTTAATTTGAGACAATGACAACAATTATACTTATAAGAATACACTTGCCAAAACTTGATTACAAAGTTATTAAACACAAAACCAATTAAAATTAGGCGCGATCATGTAGGGTGCGAACGGACTTTGGGTGCGAACATGAGTGGGTGCGAACAAGAATGGGCGCGAATGTAGGAAAATAGGTGATAAGATACCTTCTCTCACTCTGAGTCTCAGTGACTGCTAACCTGTGGAAAGTAAACTTGGAATTGATAGTACAAAAATAAAACACAATAGGCCTAATTACATTGTTCATACACTTTTATCCGGGATTGGCTATTTTGTAACTATTTTACATGTGCAGTTGAATTAGTTTTGAAAATAATATTATCCAGCTACATGTATACATGTGTCAATGAAACAACGGCAATCGTATCCCTCAGAGCAATCTGCTCTTTGATTAAAGTTTTATAGCGGGTTACCTTTTTTACGCAATAGTTCATATCCCTATGACTTAATAACTTCTAGTTATAAGAATTCGGCTAAGGATATGACTACCTCCTGCAAAAAAGTGTTCACCATGACTTACATTTCATTTTACACGTCAGACCCTGTTATGAAAGTTGAAATCCAAGACAAGTCCCCAAAGTGACATACAATCGTATAACAATACATTCAAGAGAGTCTTACAGTAGTCCCACTGAAGGTAGGTCAACCTGAAGTGCAAAGCTAGTCATACCAGCAAACAGTTTACCGATGACTCTCTATCGATAGAACAAAAGTGAACATGATGCAGTTGAACAACGACTAGAATACTTGCAGCAGTGTTCGGGAACCTTCGTTATCCAGTTCAATCCCGTTTCCGTGCAAATATTAACCAAAAACCTATCCAGCATCCAAAGACATATACAATTTACAACAATAACAGAGGTAGATTCAGCAAACAATTATGCACTAGGAGGGAAATGGAAAGTAATACTCGGTCAGTTTTTAAAAGTGTTATTAGGCCTGTTTGTTTTTCTTAGTTTTTCATAACTTTGTCAGTCTCTCTTTAACTTTAGAGTTTTTATTCTCCCTTTAATAGTTTCCGCCTTCTTTAATAAATTTACTAAACAAAAGTGCATAGTACAGATCCACAATCCCATATCTTTACCTCGATTGTGCCATCAGCGAATTTAGCTTATAATCGACTGTTTATACACGATTGGTCCCACTAGTGGAGCAGAAACTGCACTCTTCTTGAGCACTCGAATACACTACCATGTTATTAGTGTGGTAATTGTGTGTTTTTTTGGTTATCTCGGAGACTGAAGATGTTTTTATCTTTCTTTATATAAACAAGCATACAAAGATAATGTATCTATGGTAGATGAAAATTTCAACAGCTTCTTTTCAAGTTCTGGTAATGAATCTGTTATTTAGTACAATGTATTCTCAATCACAACATCTTCACAAGTCTTCATGGTTTTGGAGGATAACAATATGTTTTAAAGGAAAGCACTTTTAAAACTACTCCTTTAATAATAATAAAAAAAGAATAAACTTTAATAACTAATTTTTAGACCGAAAACTTATGACATCTGATTTAAATATATAGTGGGCCTTCCGATTTTTAAATTTGAAGACACGCATGACAGATTAATCTCTTTTATTATTTATTATTGACAACATACCAAATGATTCTCCGTTGCATTCGAATGAATTCTTAAAATCAGGGGACAGCGGTTAAAAACACAAGTCTCAGCAAGCTTCGTTCATATAATTTTTTTTTTTTATCGATTTTAACAATACAGATATTTATTTTTTCAATGAATGGGCAAGAATAATAGTTTTATTCAAAAAAATGAAATGGTATTATTTGTTGACCGATTTGCTATATAAGCACATTATGAAATTCTATTCGTTTTTTTTTGCACTCTACTTCCTTAAACTGAAACGAAAGAACAAAAATCCAAATATATATATTTATATAATAAAACATTATGTTATTAAAAGCTTATAATTATTTTGGAAATCATTCCAACCAACATGACGCTATGTAGTCTTTTCGTTATTTTTTTGCATCTTTATTTTACAGGACAATTTACTTATGCTTATAAAACGGAAGGTAAGAGTTAAGTAAATGTAGTTGATGTCTGCATAAACCCGTATCTTTGATAACTTCTTAAACCCTAAGTTCATGATTATTTTCAGTTGTGTTGACCCATCAAGTCATAGACACTTATCCTACGAAGTCTGAATAATTTCCGAACGTTCAATTCCTGGCTGGTTACTCTGATATATTTCATCACTTGATTTTTTTGTATAACTTACGATTTTGATGAAAATCGTGTAGTATATATGTACGGTTGATTAAAGGGAAAATTGATAACTGAAATATGTTTTCAAATGACCAATCGGAAACGAGGAAAGATGCAGGGGATCGCGAACACATTATATGGATGAAGTAATTTGTAACAGAACGTATTCCGTAGCTGTCAGGAACTGTTATGCGCAAAGGGCAGGTGAAATTCCAGTGTTGACGACCGCGCGGTGATATGTATAAATTGTTTACATATTTTGGTCTATAAGGGATAGTGTTCGATCGTATTGACTTTAATACTACATTTCTGAAATATCATTTTATATGTTATTGACAATTAAATGATTTGTTTTATTACTATTTTGTATCATTTTCCTTTTTTTAATCACTGAACCGCCATCGGTATTTGTAGAGATAAGACCACTGTTACTTTTTGCTGACCTCCTAGACATAACGGCAGTTGAACTTGACACATGGACAAACATTACCATAACCAATGGCTTGCATAGCCCAACATCTGTAGATTACCATTATGAAAAAGGTTTGATTTTCTGGACAGATACACAGGATAGACACATATCAGTGTACGTACAACATCTAATAATCTTATAGCATTATAAATGCTAGATGATAATTATAAAATGCTTAACTTTGATTTGACTTGTTCTTCAAAGTATTTATGAGCGTTTAAGTTTTCAAATATTTTAGTCTAGCATTAGTGCAGAAAAATTAAATACGCCATTTGTGCAATAAACTTATTACCGTTTATATTTTCCCGGAAAGCATTCCATCCTTATAGGGGTATTGCCACTAGATACAAGTTTTGAATAAGAACTTGGAAATTTTACATCATTTATGTAGGCATTGTACAAATAAATATACTAGTAATACCGTGTCCAGAAAAAAATCTGCCACATACAAAAAGGCCTTACGAAATTTGGTATTTGTTGAATATTGACAATAGTAGCAAACTGATACATGATTACTAATTGAAATAGGACAGGAGTAAACAATAACTTTTTACGAAAGAATGAAGCCATTGTGAAAACTAAGATGGGCATCAGTTTTGGTATGGCTGTCGATTGGATTAACGACCACATTTACTGGACGGATGCAACCTTTCAGAGCATACAAGTAGTTGATCTTCAAGGTAGAAACCGTATAACACTGATCGATTATTTGATAGAGAGACCAATATCTATAGCCGTTCATCCATCGGATGGGTATGTATAACAAACATATTTCCATTCTGTTAATGAGTTCTGATCCATAACTGTTATCGACAACATGAATTGATAGTTGAAACAAAAACGGTGTTTTGGTGTTTTATTACCTTGATATAACTGGTGTAGCTTACATGAGCTCCAATTACCATCACCCTTTTTTATTTGTTCAACAAAGACATGGTTGATATTAATCAGCACCCTCTCCATATATATATATATATATATATTCTCGCGGAAAAAATAAACTTACCAATATTTATTTAGTAAAGTAACTAACGTATACAAATATGTTAAGGGTGTCCTCACAAATGTGTTTTTATGACAAACAATGAAATGCATTTCCCGTTACTTGTTTGGAACAAATCCTTTACATATGTGAGATAAATGAAATGGAAAACGAAGCATATTAGTTCTAAGTCCAATAGGTAAACAGATTTAAAGAATTAAACTCATACTATGGAAGATACTAAAGGAAAAAGAAATGTATTAGTGTTGGGTCCAATAGGTAAACAGTAAAGATGAATGTTACTAGAATAAGGTTAAATCAAATGATTTCTGTATGGTACCAAACTTTGAGTTGTGCTCAGGAATTCAGGTGAAAAATAGCAAAAATCATGCTTTTAATTTTAACCCTTGAAATGAAAAATAACTAGGTTTGTATTTCAGATAGGTTCAGTTTGATGTGCTTGTTTTGTACTTGTTTTGTGCTTGTTCTTCATTCGTTTTACAAAGAGATTTTTATTTTATTTTATTGCAAAATATTTTTCGGGAAAGGATGATATGATAGCTCGAACCACTTCTTTTAATGCTATTTCCTGTATTTGTAGAATCTTATTCTTTTCTGATTGGGGTACTCATCCAAGGATAGAGCGGTGTGGTTTAGATGGCAATGACAGAGAAACCATAGTGGAAAATGTTGGAGAACCTATTAGTTTAACAATAGGTATAATTTTGTATATATGATATTCACTTCAGACTTTACCAAGCAATCCGATAGTATGATTTTTCCTGCACTACTGACCAAAAAAAAAAAGGAAATATATCCGTCTGTATCCAATTGAACTTATTTTGTAGGATCACTTTTAATCTAGAACATTCACAGAATAATAAATAGTGCTCAATGTTGACTACAGTAATTATTATTAAAAGGACACTAGCTGTCAAATTCATGTTCACCAACTTGACTCAAATTCTTATACTAGTATTTGATTTATAACCATGTAAAACATTAATCCAAATTTCAAAAATTCTAAAATAAACTATTCCCAGATAATTGTTAACTTGTAGCTTCGTTTCGTGTGCATTTATTCTGGGCGCGAACTTAATAATATCTTATAAATCAGTAGGTGGATATAGGCAACAGTAGTACACCGCTGTTCAAAAGTCATAAATCTATTAAGAGAAAAACAATCCTGGTTACAAACTAAAACCGAGGGAAACGCATCAACTATAAGATAAACACAACAGAAACACTAAAGTGCAACAAAAATAAACCACAATGCAACGTACATTAAAAAAAGATGACAACTGCCATATGACTTGGACATGACTTTTTAAGAACAAATGGTGGGTTGAACAAGGTTTTGTGGCTAGCCAAACATCGCGCTCTATGGCATTGTTAAATATACCGCTAAAATGACAACATAATATGACAGGAATACAGAACAAATAAATGCAAGAGCACTCAGGAAAGAGAAATACATAAAAAGATGCTTGCAAAAAGTAAAAGACTAACGTCTTAGATACATACCTTTTTTATTTATTTTTTATATGTAATGGGATTTAAACTAGCTGTTCATCGCGTACTCTCACATAACTAATTTATTTTTGGTGGGAGTATAGATACGCATCGGATCTCTGTTTTTGTTACTTGTTTTTTTGCTTTGTATCGATCTGATGAGTTAATCCTATTTAAAACGATTTTCATAGTGTGTTCGTTTGATATGTTGTATAACACCTCTGTCCAGGTTAGAGAGATGGTTGGACGCCCGCTAACATGCTCAATATTCCTTTTCCGTGTCAGGAGCATGTACTTCAGTGGTTGTCGTGTACGTTACTTCATTATAATTCTTTAATTTTTGTTAGACTACAAAATAAAAAGAATCTATTGGTTAGATAGACTACGGAGCGAGATAAAATCCGCCAAGTTTGATGGTAGTAGTATCAAAACTGTGATGAAAAATTCAAACTATTTGTCTGATGGTTTTGGAATTGCTATTCACAAAGACAAAGTATACTGGACAAACTGGGTGAAAGGAGAGATATTGCGGACTGATAAGTATGCCAGCTTTGAAGTTGAAAAGGTTTTTGCAAGCTCTTCCAAAGCTCCCTTAGGCATGGTTGTATACGACGGAAATCAGCAGATGACATGGGGTAAGTTGTGAATGTATACGTAAAATATATTTTATTTTTGTGACTTGTGTTAATGTTCCATTATTTATCAGAAATGGATATAATCCTAATCCAACCTAGAGGAATGATGATGCACTTTATGCAAATTGATACTGAAGTTTGGAGACTGTGTAAAGGATACAGTTTACACTACCCGTTAATCACGCTATTTATAAATACACTAAAGCCACTGCATACATACAATTATAAAACCATTATCAATTGAATAGTTCAAACATACAATGTGACAATCTCATTGTGAGATGAAGATAGTAAAAGTTCCCGAATATTTTGTTTATAGTTTTCATATCTAATGAGAAATTCTTTCGAGTTAGAAAAAAATGACTGATAGTTTAGAAATTAATGGTTTACGTCTGCTAGAATATTGGGAGTAGTTATCAAAGGTACCAGGATTGTAATTTAATACGCCAGACGCGCGTTTCGTCTACAAAAGACCCACCAGTGACTCTCATATCAAAATATTTATAAAGCCAAACAAGTACAAAATTGAAGAGCATATTAACAGACTTTTAAAAGTTACTAGGAATGTTAAAATGTCTATATTTTTTCTACTTGTATTTAGCGAGTGAGATCGCTCAGTCTCAACTAATTTTATGACTTTCTGAAAATAATATTTAAAAATTAATAGAGTGACAAATAGATCACTTTATTTATAGAAAGCCATACATATTAACTTAAACAGACACATTTACCTAAATCTTATGATTTTATTTACAAAGCCAATGACGTATATCCTACATCATATCATATATTCGTAATTATTGCAAAAATTAATCATGTCTGAATTATTTCATTCAAAGCTGCTAGTAACTGTGGTTCAACCTACGGTGGTTGTTCACATCTATGTCTACCGTCGGCTCCATGGTCTGACAACATTCTTGGCTACACCTGTACCTGTCCAGATGGTTATGTGCTAGGAAAAAACAAGAAGACATGCTCTTATAATGGTAGCTATTTTTTGGTTATGTTTTACATTAAAAAGGTATAAAATGTCAAATTGATAACTTTAAAACAAGTAAAAATAAAATTTTATCTCAAATCAACAATGACGCAATACACGAATGGAACGTTGAATAATCCAGATAGACTTATAACACTATCATAGCAATACATGAAACACAACGAAAAGACAAATAAGTTTACAAAACACTACATAGAAAACTAAAGACTATACAAAATACAAAACTAATCCTACCAAAAACTTTGGGAAAAAAGGGGGAGGGAAAAAAAGTGTCGCAGGTTGTGATGAAGGGTAAGAAACGAATTAATTATATATGTGTGTCCTATATTTCAAGTTGAAGGGATAGATGCGTTCAATACAGTTACCAAATTTTGAGTTTAAAGTGAAGTGTTAAGTTAGAAGACACAATCTATTCAGTGAAAAACTTAAGGAAACCCATGGCCGCCACCTAGGATCCCAAAAGTTCGGTAGCCAAGATTTGAAAATGATGAAACTGAATCCCTAGACACAAACACTTTCTGGATCTTGGGTGGCGGCAAAAATAAAGAATGCGAAAAACTGTTCAGAATTATTGAAAATGTTACCAAAACTGATATTTCAACGAAAATAATGCATACTTAAAGAACTAATACGTCGTCATTTTTAATATGATGTGCCAAAATGAAGTTCTTTTGTAATAAATTGTATACCATAACTATTTCTATTTGAAATGTGTAATATTATTGAAACAAAACCAACATCTCTAAGGACCAATTTTCACCCTTCGTGAACTTCTCCTAATCATAATTGAAATAATTGGTGCAACTCAGCAGGGGTCGAATTTAATTTTTTTTTGTGTACTGGCCAGCCGGACAAGTGGACTGAAAACTCTACTGGTCCGGCTCCAAATCTACTGTTCCTGTAAAAATGACATTAATTTGACAAACACTAATATACATTTTTCACATATTGTACAGTTCATTAAATTCCGATCTACTATATAATGCAACCATTCACGATCTTTTCCCATGATTTTTGGTATTTGCGTTTCCTTTTGTCATTTTCGTATACTTTATTTTGATCTTCCTTTTGATTTTCAGTTATCTTAATTTTTTTGTCCGGCGGTTTAACTCCTTCCAAAAATTTCCACATTTTATATTGTTGTGAAGGACGCTCACCCGAGATATTAATTAACTTGATCAATTGTAATACCCCCAGTACCGTGTAATTGATTTCACAGGTAAATTGTTTTGTAAACAAACGGAGATTGCGATGCAATCAGTGATTTTTATCGACAAATTTCTACTGGTCCGCCGGACCACCAGCTGACAAAATCTACTGGTCCGACGCAAATTTTACTAGTCCCGGACTACCGGACTAGCGCTAATTTCGACCCCTGGGTGCAAGCTATACTTTATTGTAGTTTTAACATAGGCAGGCATTTTATTCGTGGTGATTTATCTCTCGCTATCGCTCACTCCAGCGAGGGCTAGAATACGACGAATATATTGCCGACTCATGTTAAAACTACAATAAAGTATAGTTTGCATTATTTATTAGTACCCTACCGACGAAGTCGAAAGGGACTTTAGGTTTGCACTCCGTCCGTCTGTCTGTCTGTCTGTCTGTCTGTCTGTCTGTCTGTCTGTCTGTCTGTCTGTCTGTCTGTCTGTCTGTCTGTCTGTCTGTCTGTCTGTCTGTCTGTCTGTCCGTCCGTCTGTCTGTCTGTCTGTATGTCTGTCTTTCTGGCAAATCAGCTTTCCACATTTTTTTTCTGCGTTTTTCAAGATATTGATTTAATATTTGTTATATGGTTTCATTATGACAAGTTATAGCTCGATTTCGAATTTTATTTCATTCTGATGATTTTGTCCAGAGTTATGGTCCATAAAAATAAATCCGTATCTAATGCTATAGTACTATATTAAACCATATTTCTATACAAACTACAAAGAAAGGTAACTAATTTTTTAAAAGAAATTCTTTAGTAAATTTGTTTGTTTGTTTGTTATTTTGTATTAACTTATTTTCTGAATGCTGAATATATATATAAAAAAACTATTATTAAGTGAAATCCTTTAATCAGATAATAATTTATTTTTATTAAGGTATATATTTCATTACATTACATTGTGTAGATAAAAGTTGTTGACACTTTATAGATAAGTAACAAATCTATATTAGTTTGAGACAAATGAAAGAAAAAATATTTGGAACTATTAATCATATTTGATTATAATTTGACATTTGATATACATTGTATTACATCATATTTAATGAAGTTCAAATTTTTGTATTGGTCTGATAATTTTTTGCAGGTTATGGTCACTCATATAATCAGTTATTCACACTCTTTTAAAACATGCTAAAATATATAGACTTGATATTTACTTTTTGTTAACTCCATGACAAGTTATAGTACAAGTTAGCATTTTGTTCCAATATAATGTAATTTTTACCCGGTAGTATTGCCATGTAATACTCTCAGAATGCTTGTTTCTTAAATATTATTATATATTTATGAATCGTAATTTTTAGCTGTTTTTATCAAGATTCTTTATTTCTTAAACACCATAAAGATACAATGGTACAAAGAAGTTCATCAAAGTCATATAACATAACACAAACACACATGACAAGATGAGATGAAAATATCAAATAATACATGATAAACAGTATAGTAAAGAAGAGTGGTGATTAACCAGGAAGACTCACTTGAAAAGTTATAACCCTGATAAATTTGCACAACTTTTTCAACTTATTTTTAATTTTTAACTGAAATAGTTTTTCAAATTTTAGTATGTTACATCTGTGCAAGAAAAAAGTATCCAAATATTGTGCTCGAAAATTTGCCAAAGAACTACACTGCAAAGTGTAATGAAATTCATCACCAATCTCGTTACAATGACATAAGTTACAATATCTAAGGTTTCGCTCAATCTTATTCCATCTACCAGTTTCGATGGGTAACTTATGGTTACCCATACGAAATCTACAATATGTTATTCTATCTTTATCATTTAAAATATTCAGATATTCCTCAAATTCAAAATTTTGTTTATACAATTTGTAGGCCAAACCTTTTGGCGAACAGTCAATATCAGCTCTCCATTTCTGTTGAAACTGATCAAATAACTTTTGTTTTAAACTAATACCCAACCACTTAGAATTAAAATTTCCTTGTGACAACCATATATTGCTGTATCCACATTTATCTAATATATCTTTAATGCATTTCAACCAATCTGACCTTAATAGGTTGTCTGAATTTTTCAAGAACACGTATTTGTATAGTATTTTAGCAATCCTGTTATCATCCCCATTAACCATTTTTGACCAAAAATTAACCTTACGCAGCTGTATATATAAAGACATGGGATAAATACCAAGTTCACCATAAATCATAAAATTGGGTGTCGACTTCTTAAGGTTTAATAATAATTTACAAAATTTTAGGTGCACTTTTTCTATAATATCAGTATTACTGAAACCCCAAATCTCACACCCATACAGGAGAATTGGCTTCACAATTTTATCAAAAAGATCATATTGTGATTTCACTGACAAGTTGTGCAACCTCCCCTTTTTCAATACTTCATACATTGCTTTATTTGCTTTTCTAACTAAAATCTTCTTAGCACTCATAAAGCTACCTGTTCTTGAAAAATTCAACCCAAGATATGTCAATTCATTGACCATCTCCAATGCATTTCCGTCATATATAAAGTTAATATTTTGGGGTAATCTACCACCAGAAAAAATTATAATCTTAGTTTTACTTGTGTTAACTTTTAATTTCCAGGTACTGCAATATTCAAAGAATATATCTAATTGCAACTGCAGATCGGATGCATTATCCGAAAATAACACTGTATCATCTGCGTATAATAACACAAGCAGTTTTAAGTAGATATCAAACTCATTCTCTATTTCATCAGTAATACAATTTAAACCACATACATTTTTTTCTTCAATAAACTGTTGAAGGTCGTTCAAATACAATGAAAATAAAAAAGGAGACATATTTTCACCCTGTCTTACACCGATATTGCATGAAAAGTATTCTGACAGTTCACCATTATACATAATACGAGATTTAATACCAGTGTACATATTAAAAATTACATTATACATTTTACCGTTAATATCATTCACAAGTAATTAATGCCAAAGACCCTTTCTCCAAACAGTATCAAAGGCTTTACCAAAATCTACGAATGCACAGAATAGTTTCTTTTTCTTATTTTTCATGATACTAATAAGCATGTAGATAACAAATAAATTATCTGTAGTAGAATAACCTTCTCTGAAACCAGCTTGATTCTGACATAGTAAACAAAAATCATCAGAAAATTTATTCAAACGTGAATTCAAAATAGAAGTAAATAATTTCCCAAAGCAGCTTATAACTGTTATAGGTCTAAAATTGCTAGGATCATGTTTGTTACCTTTATTCTCAAATAAAGGTATAATATTTCCAGAAAGCCAATTTTCAGGGATAGTTCCACTGTCAAATATAATATTAAAAAGTTTCACAAACACCTGTGACATAACAAGTAATTTATGCCAAAGACCCTTTCTCCAAACAGTATCAAAGGCTTTACCAAAATCTACGAATGCACAGAATAGTTTCTTTTTCTTATTTTTCATGATACTAATAAGCATGTAGATAACAAATAAATTATCTGTAGTAGAATAACCTTCTCTGAAACCAGCTTGATTCTGACATAGTAAACAAAAATCATCAGAAAATTTATTCAAACGTGAATTCAAAATAGAAGTAAATAATTTCCCAAAGCAGCTTATAACTGTTATAGGTCTAAAATTGCTAGGATCATGTTTGTTACCTTTATTCTCAAATAAAGGTATAATATTTCCAGAAAGCCAATTTTCAGGGATAGTTCCACTGTCAAATATAATATTAAAAAGTTTCACAAACACCTGTGACATAACACTAAAAGAGTGTTTTAAATATTCATTTACAATCATATCATCACCAGAGGATTTATTATTTTTTAACTTTCTCATAGATTTTTCAATTTCCTCTTCTGTAATAGGTGAATTTAATATAACATTTAAATCTTTTACATTGTTCTGATTTTCTAAAACAATCTCTTCATCTTCAGAATTTCCTAAATTTAAGTTCTTAAAATAATCAAACAAAATATTAATAGGTACACATGGATTGTTTCCCCTTTTACCACCGTTCAAAATCTTCCAGTATTCTTTCGGGTTAATCGATCTTAAGTTTTCTATCTTGTGTCTAATTTTCTTTCTATGTTTACGAATGCTCTTATCCATTACTCGCTTATAACTCTTTTCTAGTTTCTTTGTTTCATTCACTCTGTCGTCAGTATGGTTTCGCTTAAGTTTTCGTCTACTAGACCGAAACTTTTTTCTAGCTTCCTTACATTCGCTATCGAACCATGGTTTTGATTTTTTTATATTTTGTGTATGCTTACGTCTTTTAGTAAATGTGCCGAATGTAGACTTTGCCGCAGGTCAACTTAATATATGACAACCGTTATGTTTTCTGATTTGAAGCAAATGCCATTATAAGGATTTAAAATACAATTCTTTTATAATTGAGTGCATGCATAACAAGTTTGATTGCAGGTAGAAATGTGAAGGTATTGCTGGCAGAGAAAGGGACAATATCATCTACTGATATAGATTCGGGTCATCGAGAATTGCTCCAAGTAGCTGCTACTTCAAATATAGTTGGAATTGACTACGATTACGATCAACAAATGATGTTCTGGACAGATCATTACAATTATAACATTTACGCGTAAGTCATCTTTATAAATGAAAGAAAATAATTGTTAATTTCAAAGGTCACAAAGAAATTAAAAAAAATAGAAAATAAAGTACATTTATTCAAAATTATGAAATTGGCTTTCATACTCTGTGAGTGTTTAACATATTGAAAATGCCTCACATACGCATTTTACCGAAAATAATAACGTTCAGTCATCATCGACTGCCATTTCTACTGCTAGTATGGAAAAGAAGGTTTCTATCTACTATGAAGGATATATGTTTTGTATGTGATACTTTCTACGTCCTCTGAAAAAAATCAAATAAACACTTAACCTCAACAATCATATGTCCAGGGATCTCCATGGATGAAAATTGAACGATGGAGGAACTTTCACCACTACAAACCGTGTCTACGCTGTACAGTGTAGCGAGATCGAAAGTATTTTATCCCTCCATACAACAATGATACAAGGAATGGTGAACATGCGAATTCCTTACTTATTTAAATTATATTTATTTGAATTTTCACTATAGAATTAGAAGTATCAATATTTTCATTTATTGCCGCTTTTAACCATTCAAATGCCAAGTCTTCATGGTCCCCCCTTAGTCGAGAATGACCAAAAGCTGTCTGAAAGGTCCCCATGTAGATTTCGTGTATTTTTGGCAATTGTTATGGGGGTTAAAAATCATATGATGTGGAGCTTATTTTTCATGGACACTGTCAAATTCAGAACCCATTACCGGTATGGCTGATTTGCAGCAACAACAAAACGATTCGTACGGGTTATGTAAAAGGTTAAAGAGATTTGTAAAGCAAACGTTGACAAATGAAAAGGTTTTTAATGACTTTATCTGGCAAATTGATGCTGTGCAACATGCATCTTTCGAGTCTGTATAGAAACCGGAAACGCGGATGTATCAATTTGATTGTAATATACGAAATGAATTCGGAATTACGATACGATATTTCTTTACAGGAAATATTTAAGTTTTTACTTTTTAACTTTTAAAGTATTTCTAAATGATCGTTACAGCAGTACTCGAGTTATTTGCGATGAAATAATATTTACTGTTTTGCGTCTTATTTTGTACCTCTTAAAAAAGGGGGATGCTGATTGCGTAAGTCAAAATAAAGCACGTGTTCGACTTGTTAAACTGTTTTCTTTGTAACTGGATTATTAATCAATTTATTTAATCTAAATTATCATAATCATTTGCCGAAACTTAGTTGATTAATTCGACACATGGATCGTCTATCCTCAGATAGTATTCTCCTGTCTGGTTTGTTGATCTACCTGTACAAGCTCAGGTACAAGTGAGTAGTGATCTTAATCAGGATATCCCTCAGGCGTTAGAACTGTATTGGATTATAACAAAAAAAGCCTTAGGGTTATGCAATTACATGCATTTGATTATAATTGATAAAAAAAAAATGGCGTCGGGCTACAAAAAACGATGAAGTTTTGAACGACGGCGGAAGACAATTTAACGATGGCGCATGATAATTTAACGATGGCGCGAGTCATTTGACGATGGCGCAAGACATTGGAACGACAGGCCATGGAGATCCCTGCATGTCCTACAATGTATTGGACTCTAAACTTACCTTACAAACCCAGCAAACGTTGTATCATTTATGCACTAAAGGTTCTTTTAACCTTTATGTGATAGGGCTTAAATGTGTCAGAAGCCATATTCAATATTTGACAGCCAGTATCAACTATTTCGTGAATGTAAACATATTATACGCAGTGCATGAACATGAGTTGATAGACTAAGTTCATTCGAAGGTTGGCTATCTCTTTTGGCAGTAGTTTTGTTCATAGTCTGTACTACATTACCATATAACTCGTGATAAAGAAACGATTATGTTTAAAGAAACCGAAATGGAGGTTGCTTTAAAGAACATTTTTCTGCAGAAATATCAATACAACATTACAACCAACATCTCAGTTTAAATTACCGCATACAACCGATTACATGTAAAGTTTTTATAACATGCAGTACGGATTTAAAGGTTACAGGTCCTTACATAGCATGAAATATAATTGGTATTGCTAACGATAAAACTGCAATGAATATGAAAAGGGAGAATAGTCATTTTTGTATAATAATCGACCTGCTTAACTTTAAAAAAATTAATACATTACCCTAGGTTTGACAATAAGGAATATCGGATATCACACAAATAGCGTTTATTGTATAAGCTAGAAGAAAAAGGGACTTACGTATTAAAAATGAAATTTTCACAAAAATGTAATAACCAAAAATGTATTCACTTTGTTTCGCGCTTAATTTCTATTGACCACAGATACGATATTTCAAGGATTTATTAGATTTTCGATGACGTTATAATTTTGTTTTTTGATTCCTTATCATGCACCCAAACATTAATTTAGAGTGACAATTGACGAGTGAAGTTGAACACATCAGCTTCATTCCAATTATTTATCATCTTGTTTTCTGTTTTTAGTATAGATTGTACAACTTGGTCGGGCATGGTCAACAACTTCTTTTACGTATTTTTAACAAAAAAGTTCCGATTTTTAGCTCTTACTTTTAAAGTAAAACATTTAGGTGATTTTAGTATCAAATGAAATATCAAGGGCTTTTGATCACCATAACCCTTGTTGCATTCTCTTTTTGGTAATAAGATTTTGTAAGATAAAAATTCGAGTGCATGTTTGCCTTTATGATCAAATCAGCGGCTCATGTTTATTTACTATCAAACTGCCGGCAACCAGTATACTCTAAATATATAATATTAGGTAAATTGAAATTTTTCAGCACTTTTATGTTGTCCTTTTATTTGAAAGAGCTAAGAATGCTTGAAATTGAAGGATATACATAGAAAGCAATATGGACATGAATTAGTTGTTTTTTAATATACAATAAGCGGATTCTCAGGATGAAAACGTACTTTGTTATGCGATATCAAAGTCCGACCTGATATTCAGGTAATAAACGAATCGTTATTCTTATTTAAGGTATTTCCTCTTCTTCAACGACAAGTCAACGGCTGGATTTGGACTGAAAAGTTTACTTCCAGAATCTGTCTACATACCAGATAGCATAGCTGTGGACTGGATTTATAAACATATATACTGGACTGATCTACTGGATCGAAATATACATGTCTGTACTTTCTATGGCACATACAGGAAAACATTTGTGACCAAGGATTTGGTATACCCTTATGCCCTGGCATTATCTCCAAGTGATGGGTAAAATATGTTTTTTAATCTTCTTTTCGCTTGAAAGTACGTTCTTGGTATCTTAATTGTTTTAAACTGTTAACTAACACAGATAAGGCGACAACGACTTTTAACAAAACTTGTCATTTTAACCAAATAGATATTTTTTTAATAATTGTGTTTATTTCATATGGTTCACGGGGAATTTTGTTTCTTAACTCATCGACAATGCAATGATATGGGCGGTTTCCTGACTGCCAAATGATGTGCACGAGTATAAACAAAAATTCTAAAAGGATTTGAGTGGCAGACAACAGTTGTTGAAGGCTGTACTTTGACCTATAATAATTTACTTGCGCAAATTGTATCTTGGATGGAAAGTTGTCTCATTGGCACTCATACCATATCTTCTTATATGTATTGTAAAAATTAAATGAGTTTTGCCTATGCTGCGACGCAAGTCGAAAATTTGAGACAAAGGACAAATATTCGGGCTTCGGTGGCGGCGGTGTTAAAATTTTGTATAGAAAGCTTTATATGTTAGAAAGTGGAAGACGCATATAATTCAATTTTCGTCTGTCCTGTGTCCATTGTCATTGACTCTTTTGAATTTAAATAGGTTATATAATAACTTTATTTGGTATCTGTGATCCCTAAAAGGTCTACATTTTTTAGAACGGGTTTATATGAAACGGTTCATTTCATGAAACAGAACTTATCTGACAATGACTTCATATTTTCAAATTTGAATTGGTAAATTTGAAATGTTTATGGTGTGGTCCTTATATCAGATAATTTAAACAATATGTCAATATGTAATAGTTGTATGGTGTACAGCGCCTTCTGTCTGAAAATATTCAGCATTATCTGACATTGACCTCATGTTCATGGTTTATAATATTTTTTTCATATTTTTGAAATTTCTATTAGTCCTATCTCAGGCACTATATGCAATAGATCAACTAAATTTGTGTATGGAATGATTGTCACGTGTACAATTCGCTCTGTCAGGGTTTGTCTAATAGTATGACATATAATCATGAAATTACGAGTTATATCAAGCTTTTCATTGGTTTTCCTTTGCATTGTTGTGCATTTATGTTATTGAGCAATACCTTTTAATTTTTTGAAATGTTGTCATCCAATCAAAAGAAGGAATTTTTATGACACATACGTGTTATATAATTGTAGATGCACAACACATTATGTTTTATTTTCCTACCAAAACAGACCTACCTGAAATCCCCAAAAAATAGCATGTCAAATTTGAATGTAGTAGAGCAAGCAGAGAAGTAATGTCTAATTAATCGGTGCTACTCTCTTCATTGCTAAAAAGTTAGTTCGAATATGGTATCTAATGCCATTTGGTATCATTATACTTCACGTTAAAATCCCATATTTTGATTGGCTGATACGAGGGTGTTAATTTACTCTATCACATGGCTGAGAGGGTGATTTTTTTTTACTGTTACTCTCTCGTCTCGACCAATCAAAAATCGATAATTTAAACGATAATGAATTGAATTTACATCACGTTATTAAATAAAATGCTCAAGTTCTACGTTTTGGCTCAGTTTTATTATTTTACTGTCAAAATAAAAATAATAAATCATCTTGCTGAACTTTTGTTGTTTTTTCTAATACCAGTAACGTTGTTATGTACGTGACGTCATAGAAAATACTTTTAAAATAAAAATAATCTGTAAAAGACTATAATAGTAGGACATTCAGTATAATAAATTAAATAACACATAGCTGAGAGGGTGATGGAGCAGATTGGTACCCCTCGAAAAAGCATTGTCAACCTTAGCTTCGCAGCGGTTGACAATGTTTTCTCGGGGTAACTATCTGCTCTATCACCCTCTCAGCTATGTGTTATTTATATACTGTTATTCTAAACATCAAATGTCAAAATAAATTAAAACAATAAAGTATATATCATACATGATGCTTAATTGTGATTTTGTTATTTGTAGGTTGATGTTCTTTTCGGATTTAAGGTCAATTTTTGACGGTACAATCTTACGATCTGCTATGGACGGAAGTGAGAGAAAGTCTATCATCAAGAAGGGAGTTATGTCGGTGTTTGGAATAGCTGTTGGTAAGACAAAATTGTGAATTAGGAATCGAAATTAATTATAAACTATCGAGTTGAAATTATTTGACAATCTTAACTTATTTTATGTCTTATCCATTAGAAAAAGTAAATAAAAATCTAATAGTCTCGATGAAACAGGCACAAAATAAATAAAAATATTTCAGCCAGCCAGATGAAAGTGTAAATTCTCTTGCGCTATGGTATTCAAAAACGAGAACAGGAACTTACTGTGATAGTCTTAATGTCCTTTAGGATGTTCGCTTGTCAGAAATCTTTGGTTTTATCCATAAAGTACTTTATCCACTGATCACTACATTTCTTGTCATAGTTCAATTATATATATACTAGCAGTTAAGGTAGCACTACAGTCAGAACTTTCTGACTTCAGTCAACAGTCTTTAAAGATTAATTTCTCCAAAAGTACTCAATGGATTTTTAAAATCTTTAACTCATTTTAAAGCTGAAACATAACTCTTTCTTAATCTGTATATAAATTTATTTTTGGTTTGATTAATTTCAAAATATAGCTCATTTTAAAATTGCCAAAAATCGTGGTCTTCCAAATTGGATGAAAATGGCACATTCATTTCAAATGGTAGTAAAAATTTGTTTTCATCCCTTTAATCAACCATATACAATCTCCAAAACCGTGTCTTAAATTTTTGATATATGCCCCCAGTAAGAAGATATATTGAGTTAACTGCTGGGTGCCAAACCTCATTTCACCTTTCATCTTTGGAGACCTATAAATTCATTTAGAAACAATTTATCCAAAAACTGGGACACGGTATTGTAGAAAATACACCCTTTAATCACATATATCAAGGTCAAGCCAAAGGGGGTACCCATAAAGTTTCTATTTTCATTTTTTCCTTACAATTCTCATCATAAATTGTTCTGAGAAATGACCTAAAAACTGATTTTCCCCATTAGAACCCCTATAAAGTCAATATAAATACAAACATTCCACTGGGAACACCCCAGGAGTGTTCTGATACCATTACTATATCAATAGAGCCACACACTGTGTCTCTTTGATGCTCTAATGCTGTAAATTTTGCATTATATGTGAACTGTCCAACACTAACTTGGCATTTGGCGGGAGTTTGACGTCACAGATATGACCAACATCTGTGATGTAGTAATTAAATATAGACAAAGCTCCGCCTCTTTCCAGACAGTCTTAAGATAAGAGAATAACATGATCGACCAGCTTCATAATCAATGTTTAACATCATTATTCTCTATATATAAAGAATAGTTTTCATTTGCATTTTAAAAAAGAAATAAACTATGTCTGAAATTAGCTAGAACATTTATAGTGTGCATCAAAAACATGTTCATAAAAAGATCAAGACCACCCCTTTCTTGAAAATACACTTTCCCACTTGCTTTTTTAATTTAATGGAACTGAAAAATTACACATAAACTGAAAATTAGTTAAAATGCATAAAACTGTATTTAAATGAAGAAGACCAAAGAGAAGAAATTTATACAGGCTGTCAGAGGCTTTCAAAAATAGTTTCCCACTCTTTTCCATAGTATTTTTTTTTCATTTTTGGTAGATTTTTTCACTTTAGTTTTTTTTGCTTTGTTCACTTCCATGTTATATAAATTATTTTGTTGCAAAACAATGAGATAAGACTACCATATTTATCTTGTGGTCAGGGATTAACAGCTGGACACTGGTATCAACAGATGATTGACATATTTGCCCCTACCAAATGCCTATATATTTAGTTTAAGTACCATGTGCTTTTATTTACATAAGTTCATTATCAATTTACTCCCTGTTGTAATATGATAATGACTTTGGGATTTTTACAAACTGTGCAGAATAATACTTACTTTAAAATTATGTGATAAAAAAAATATCTTCAAAAAATCATTGTTAGACTGTAGTGCTACCTAAAAAGGACATTTTATGTATGAAAAGTCTATATTACTTGTCATTTTGAAACAGAGCAGCTTACAACCTCAACAACACAATGAACACTATCTTCATGAAAAAAAGCAATAACAACTGTTGATGATTCGTATACATTTTTTCAGATCATCTAGGACGTCGAATATACTGGACAGATTTTATTTTGCAGACGATTAAATCTGCAACATTTGATGGTACAGATGTTCATACAATTATAACGTTCACCATTAAATCATCACCAGCTCCATACGGAATTGATGTCTTTGGTGATCTGATATATTGGACAAATTATAAAGACCGAAGTGTCTACACTGCACAAAAATATACTGGAAAAAATATTGCGCCATTTCTGACGGACCTTGACAATCCAAAGCATATCAAGATTATTTCAAAGGAATCGCAAAAGGAAGGTATTGGCAAAACCGTTAGGAATTTAGGTCCTCAATGCTCTTCAAATTCGTACTTTATTTCGCCTTGAAAACTTTTTTGGATTCGAGTTTCACGGACGAGTCCCTTGTAAACGTACGTCTGGCGCAAATACAAAAGTTCAATCCTGGTGTCTTAAAAGAGTTTATTTATTATTGAAAAAAGAGTAATGATACCAAGTATAAGTCATATACCACAAGTCCGCAATACTATGAACAAGAGAAAAACATAAAAATAAAACTACACACTAAACAGAAAATTAAAGATCGAATAAACACTATACAGAAAACTAAACTAAGGATTAAGCTATATGAACTCCTCCGAAGCAGGGAGCTTAAGACGGGTACCTGAGAAGAGTAAGCAGTTGGTGCAATGTTCCATGATAACACATATCCAACGAGTTATTTAATTTAAACCTATAAATCCAGTCATTAAAACAATTCGATTAAAAAGAATGAGCGTAGCTACAATTTAAGAAAGTATGTAATTTCGTCATCATTTTTACGGCGTTTTTATTTTAAAAATTTATACTGATGTTGAAAATAATATAATATTTATTTCACATGTATGGCTATTTATTTTGATGTCAATAAATAATACTATTCGATTTCTCAATTTTCAAAAGGAACAAATAGATGTGGAGAAAATAATGGTAAATGTGATCATCTCTGTTTACCTGTTCCTGTAACACAACTTACACCGAATGGATACTCATGTGTTTGCTCTGATGATTTCCTGCTAGAAGATGATGTTTATTGTATTCAGAAAGGTATTTCGAATGGGAATGGGAAATTTGTATTTCTACATTCATTATTCAACCAAGTACAATGTTTCCTTAAATATTCATAGGGATCTTATTAAACGATAATTTCAAAATGCAAAATGGTCAACTCTTTATACTATGTATTTAAAATGTTGCACGTGCTACACTATGTACCAATAGCAGTAGAACTGCTTCGTACTAAAAAAAAATTCATCCAAGGGTTACTTAACATGAAACAAAAGAAATGAAAAATCATTCAATTGAAGCTTTTTAGAATATCCTAAAGGTATATTTAAATAATTAGGTCTTTCCACTTTTCCGTGGAAAGACCTATTGCTTTTCTTCTGATTATTATTTTTTTTTTTTTTTCTTCCGCCTAATTTTTTTCCTTCGCTGTTTTTTTGTTTTGCAAGATGTCGCTTAGAAATTTGGAATATGATATCGAACAGTTTATACGCTTTTGAAACCAACTCTGCTAAACCGAATACTTTACCATATAAGAGTTATCTCCCCGAACACTGTTTTTCTTGTTATCTCTAAGTCTTCGCAACCGTATAAGAAACCGACAAATTTATTTTTCCAAATTGTTCGTTACATCCTCAGGATGTTCTGTTTTTTTTTGACCGAAGCCGTATATAGATTCCATATGAGAGTTTTCCCCCCTTTTATGTTTGATATTAGAATATGCATTTCTAACTGGTAAACCATAAGTGATAGAGGCCTAGGGTCTTTTGATTTGAGGTCCTTGGTTCAAAAAAATGAAAATTAGGTCAAGGTCAAAGGTCAAGGTCATGTTCAAAATTTTGAATTTGGCTTGTTATCTCTCATTTTTAGAAATCTTATAAGATATCGACAAAATATTTTCACACAATTGTTAGTCGCGACATGTAGTTACACATAAATTTTAGTCGAAAGGATAAGTAGATGTTTGATGCGAGTTTTCCCCCCTTTTATATCTTATATCAGTTGTATGGTAATATAACTCATAAACAATATAAAGTAAATACCTTGAGTCTTTTGATTTGAGGTCCTTGGTTTATGACCTTGAAATTGAGCTCAAGGTCATATGTTAATTTAACGTTTTAGATTTTGACCTTTGCTTTTACCTCATATGTATTCATGTTAAAGCTATCAGACTTTTTGCATTAGGTTGCAAGCAATATGACGTTGAAAAAGCTAACCGGAAGTGACCTTTTGTAAACCGGAAGTAGCTATTTTTTGTAATAAATTGTTGTAAAAGTATGTTAAACCATATATTTTTGGAATCAGCGTCAAGTTAACTATAAGACAATGCCGGAAGTAACATATTTTGAACCGGAAGTAGAAAATTATCTCCCTTATTTATATCTTCTTGTGTAGAAACCTTATATTTTTTGAATCAGCGTACAATAAGTTGTCATTTGACGTTGAAATTGACATTGAAAACCAAATTTAAATATTTTCATATAAAAAAAATCATTACTGGTGGAAAGACCATCAATGGTTCTCTGAACAATTGGTTTTTAATTATAATCATAATCGTTAATATAAAGGATACAAATAACCTAATTTCTATAGCCCTCTACAATGAAAGACATATGACATATAAACAAGTGGCGATTTTTAAAACTCAATAGTTCTATAATAAACTTGTTTAGATATGAATAAAAGATCATCGATATCGTAGCACAAATACACGATACAACTCATTAGAACCGCTGGTTTCGTCTTTTTTAATAGGTCGATTCCTTTCTGGTATACTGTCAGTTTCCATGGTTTGCACTCGCCCAGAAGACAGTAGTTGTGTATTGTCATGATTAAAATGATATATTTCGACCTCATTTGAAGATTTTATATTCTGAAATTGTATTAAAACTCTCTCAGGTAAATCGTACCTTAAACAACCGAAGAGTAGCTACAATTTTAAAGTATCGATGTTCAAAACTCAATTTGAATTTATTAATAAAAAACCTGGTGCATCTCCTGCTACGCATGCATCATCCGCCATGCGAATCCACTAAATACAGATCTCACAATAAGGTACAGAACACAAACGATGAACATCAACGTGTTATAAATCTAACTGTCGAAAGTCTTATTCTTAAGCTAATTTTACGAAGGAAACCACAAACAGACGTGTCATGCTAATGATATCGATATCACAAGTTTTTTGCCTTTAATTGTCCGGAGTTTTAAGATTGTCTGAATATAAACAACATACATTATAACAGATCATCACCAATTTCGTTATTAATAAACACAGCAAGAAACTATCTACATTTGAGGATGTTCCAAACTTGTGAATTTCGTGTTTTAAAGACAGGAATACAAAGACAGATATGATTAATTAAGAGAAGTTAAAATGTAAAATGACATAAAACAGAAAACCGATACCTTCTAAGGTCACCTTCAGATCAGGTTTTTTTTACCATGCATTCATCTTTTACTAAAATCATGCACCTTCACTTGACAGAAGATCTTTTTTTACATAATACATGCAAGGAAATATTCATAAAAAACCAACTGTTATCGATGTTACAGGCTATACTTTTTTTCATATTTATATAACTTATGTTAATTGTTTGCGATTTCAGAGAATGCTACATTGGTAAAAGATGAGCTGTGATCTTGAAATTTAAAAAGATGGTAGTCTTAAAAAGGAAGACAGGATTCGTCGTTTCATGTATCATTTTTTAACGTCGTATCTCATAACTTCCAGATGAACTGTGTGTGTGTATATTTGTGGTTATTTCACAGTTCTTGAGAATGTAATGTTCAAAACTGTTTGTGATCCATAATTCATTTATCATATTAAGACGTTTTCTTTCCATTCAATGTAAACGATGTAATGTTTGATTTGTCACTATCTTTCTCTATCAAAGAAAACTAAAGGTTATCATAAATCAATCATTCTCCACTTTTTGCAATAGTTCAGCTGGTGTCCGTCAATGATCAGTTCTTAGTCCTCTGTTATTTATCTTATATATTAATGATATTGCTGAACAGTTATCTACGTATGCAGACTATTTGCAGATAACACTTCATTCAGTTACTCAGGTCATGACAAAGAACTTATATAATCAGTTGTTAGTCGTGACCTGAGACAGCTGGATGAATGGTCAAGAAAGTGGCTTATGTCTTTAAATCCTGAAAAAATTGAAATACTGATTTTATTACTTAATGGGACACAAGATCTTAATTTTACTATGAAAAATTAAAATAAAATTCAATTATGTGATTTCATAGGGTTAACATTTAGAAGTGACGCAAAATGGAACAACCATGTTGAAAAACATATTGAAAAGTGTTAGAAAGCATCTGAATGTACTGCGTAATCTCCAATATCAACTTAGCAATTACAATTTCGGAAATATAATGTCTATTAATTATTAGACCAATTTATATGCAACAGAAGTATGGGACAATTGCGGAAAAAGATATTCAATTTTTATATAAAATTTATATATCAAAACTGCACATATTGTAACATGTGTACCTGTTTTCACACATTCTGAGACTGTTTTATAAGAGGTTGTTTGGGAAACTTAAAAAGGAACAAAGAAAAAGAAGAAAACTACCATTGTTTAATAAAATTCGCCTGTATTTTTTTTGTAGCCTTATGCAACACAATAAACCTTGCGAAATGACAATATCTTATTTTACCAATTTGTAGACTGACACTGACTTCTCAATAAATTAGCCCCTTAACAATTATACGTTGAAATAATCTGAACATGTCAGTTCGACATGTAGTCTCATTATCAAAATTCAAAGTAGAATTGAAAAAACAGGCCTTTCGAAATAAGAATCAATCTCAATATTATTTATGGTACTAGAAAATTGAGTATAATCTTAACCCAATTTATTTGTTCGGCATATTTCTGTAATTGTAACTTGTTTAAAGCTAACAAAGTATATCTAATCCAACACGTAAATGTGGTTTGGATATTGATGACATACCCAATTTTTTCTTTGATCTTTGATTTTCCTTTCTTTTTAAATGAAAGGGTTATTCTGTTTAACAGTCTCTGCTTGATTCCAGAAGGCTACAATTTATTGGTTTATGGAAACGATACTATTTCCTTTGATCAAAATGTAAAACAAATTGATAACCAAGTATGTATGTTATAAATAGATCTAAAACAATTCCTCGTAGTATAGCATCAACACAGGTAAAACACATCGTCATTATCACCAACATCATTCTAATTTATGTCGTTTTTTCTGTATCCCCTTTCATTTTTTTGTCAGTAAAGTTTAGCGATATTTCTATAGTTTATATTATACAATGCATGATCACTTTAACTTTGTATTGTTATATGTATTGTATTGTTGAAAAGACTTTATAAGTATAATATTTGTTTTACTTGTGATCGATTCATTTTGCTTTGGGCAAATAAAATATGCATAAACTTTGATTTGTCTGATGTTTTTGTTTATGGTGCAACTGTAAATAATATTTTGTTGCTAATTAAATCCTATATATATAAACACGTAGATGTTAAAACATCCTGTACACAAAATATGATAGGACAGAATATTTCTAATATTGGAATGGATAAGGAATATAGTGGCAATTG
Organism: Mytilus edulis; assembly: GCF_963676685.1. Taxonomy (NCBI): domain Eukaryota; kingdom Metazoa; phylum Mollusca; class Bivalvia; order Mytilida; family Mytilidae; genus Mytilus; species Mytilus edulis. Next base: position 24,076,180 of record NC_092353.1, on the reverse strand, counting down.
TTAGATGTAGTATTTAACATGTTTGATTAACCTCATAAGTTGTTATACATTATACAATTTAGTCAATTTAACAACTATTATGTTATTTTTGTACATTCTGCCTAATTCTGTATTACGAAATATAACGCGATAATGGTATTTTGCATTCTTGAACTTTGATATCCAATTAGTTAAGGATCAGGAAAAAATATGATAGGATTACATAATTTATACGCTAGTGAACGTAAAGAGATCTTCTCTAGATTATCAAGAAATGCACTTAGATATTTGATCCCTACGAGTTTTTGTCTTTTAATTTATCCCTAGCCGTTACCCAACTATAACACTTACTACAACACTAACCCTGTCTTTAATCCTTAAAATTAACCCGATGGGTTTAGTGGTGTATATAATAATTTTGTAATGAGTTGGATAACTGTCAGTTTAACATATTTTTGTTTGACACACATGAAACTGTAATTGTCATTTTCAAAGAATAGGGCATGATAACTGTTCGTTCAATAACAGTTAGTTTGTGGATAACTCAAATAGTTAAGTTCGTGTCAGTAACATTATTTCCCCTTTTCTTAATCGTTATTGATAAAAAAGCAGAACGTACGTTAAATAAAGCATAATAAAAACCAGAACAGGACAAACACTTAAATATATAATATCGGAATAAAAGATAACGAAAAGCTAAAATGTAAAATGTAACAACAGATGTGTTTAAAACTATACAATTTAATAATGTGCTTTGCTGATAGAATGATTCAAATGATATAGTGTCTGTAAATTTAGAGGTGATGAAATTGTTTTGGTGCTAAAATAAAAATTTCAACTCAATCAGAACAGTTGACATTGCACTATGCAATTAGTCTTCCTTTTTATGCCCCACCTAGGGGCATTATGTTTTTTTCTCCGTGTGTCCGTTCGTGAGTCCGTCCGTTTGTTCGTTTGTCCCGCATCAGGTTAAAGTGTTTTGGTCAAGGTAGTTTTTGTAAAGTTGAAATCCAATCAACTTAAAACTTAGTACACATGTTCCCTGTGATATGGTATTTCTAATATTAATGCTTAACTAGAGTGTTGGTCCCAATTGTCATTAAACATATGAAATGATAGTGCGAATGGGGCATCCGTGTAAAATGGACACATTCTTGTTCTAATTGTTGTACTTATGTTATTCGGGATCCTTTAAAGCTGACTATACGTTTAACTGATACGACCTACTATTCATCTCATCTTTTTTCTTTTACCTCAAATAGATAGTTGTCTCATTGGTACCTTTATGGCACATTGTTTTACTGGTGCTTCTAAGGCACAATTTTTTTTTGTTCTCTTCAATTTTTATGTTTTTTTAGTTTTAAAAAGTTATTGTATTGGTAGTACATTGTAAATGGTGTGGTAGCTTACTCCAGAAACACGTAAAGTGAGCATAGTTATTTTAACATATAATTTCTTTCTATTGATATGCTAATTTTCATGCAACATGTATTTCCGGAATAATACAATTTAAATATATTGTAAATATTTCCTTTTTTATTTTGTATATTGGCATGATGTGCGTCATCTTATTGCAAGGTTATATTGAATATATGACATCAGTACAATACTCTATGAGTACGAACACATTAATGGTTAGTTTGTTTTAAAGGAAAAGTAAGAAAGTTCAAGCCTAAACGGAGGTATTGTTTTATACGGGATGAAAGTTTTGGGTAAGTTAATTCTTCACTAAACTGAAACTAACATAACCCAATTGATCGACTTTTGATTGCTTAGAACGTTTTTGATCAATCATAACCATTTTGAAAATTGTATACAAAGATTGTATAATATTCTGAAAAGGTGAATTGGAATCCAAACGATTAACATTACTTTTGACTATATTTACAAAAGGGCTATTCAAAGAAAGAAAATTTAGAAAAAAAATGTTTTGCAAAAAGAAGGTAAGTGCAACAATGAATGCAGACTTTGGGATGGGAATTCTCTGACATCTCAAATGGCAATTTATTTCTAATGTTGCCTAGCCTGCATATATTTTTTTTAAGCTTTACAGACTTAGGTTCCAGTATGGATGCTCCAGCCCTTTCAGCATTTGGTGGCATACTGTCTGCTAGTGAAACAGACAACCCAGGTTTCCATAAATGGAAGTCAAGTTTCTCTATTGTGATGGATCGTCATAATTAGGTAAAGGATGTACTCAAATAGAAAATACAAGTTTGATTGAAGAGACTACATGTTCATATGATCTGGAATATTTTATATAAAATTTTAAAATCAATTACATTTCATTTCCCTCTAATCATTAAAAGAGGCTAGGTGAGGATTCCAGTCATCACCTATTTCAGTTGAAACAAACGGCAACATTAAAACTTTACAGGTGGCGTTGCAATGTTCTCGCTTCAATTTTACGTTAGTATTATTGGTGATGGCATCTTAACAGAGAGAAGAAGAAATCTTATTGCTATACGATTTTACAAATTCTCCATGACAAGGTAGAGCAAGAAAATGACATCTTTAGATAGTTTTAAAACTTTTGGTTTGAAAAGAGGATATCTGGACTCAGTTGATACAATATTTTACAATCTTGTTACGTCTTTGAGTCTTTTAAAAATGATGAGCCGTACAGATTTCCATGGGGGCAGGACTCATGGACTTGCCTTAGTTTGAACCATAGAAGTAGCATCACATTACATGTGTATATCAATATAGGGTAAAGCTTAGAATAAACATCAATCCAATGTTAACACAATTCTACCATGTATTCCAACACTGTAAAAACCAAAAGGCATAATATAACAAAGTATTCTGAACATTATTGTTTAATATTGTGTTTGAATTATATAAACTAGGGATGTCAACGAGTACTCGAGTACTCAAGTATCACTCGGTAGTACTGAGTTTCGATAACCAAAATGATACTCGACTAATCAGTTTTCTGATAAAATCTTGTTGCTTTCTTAAGTTAATACAAAAAAATATTTGCACTGAAAGCGCCTCTCGGAAAATAATCTATTAATCCAAAAATTAATAAAAATTAGAATACGATTCGAATGTTTGCATTTAACTGTCATTTAAAATTCCTCCAAACAGAGGTACATGTAGAAAGAACAAGAGTATTTTCCAAGGCTTACACTTTTAGCTAATCTTAGTCACTCCCCCCACCTCTGTACCGTCAGAGCATATATTTTCATCATCAGTACTGCTATTATCAACAAATTTGAGAAATCGCTACGTCCCAGAAAAAGTTGACAAGAAAGTACTTTAAAATAAAAAACAAGACCAAATTTGTTGCACCCTGTATCGACCACGAGAAAAGGATTCATGGCATCAGTAAGTTCTAATCAACTCCTTTGTTTATCATAAAATGTTTGTTTAAGGTTCCCAACTACTGGTGCTTGAGTAATAATTTTTCTATAGATGTTAATTAATTACTTGATTAGATGATTACCAGTTTAAAAAAATGTGTACATGTACTAAATGGGCTATTAATTATGGTATAAAATGTCTTGGACTTTTATCTAGTCCTAGGTAATAATGTTGAGGGTTTTACGATCATAAGACAACAACCCACAATCGTAAAATGGGTATAATTTGTTTCAAGTTGTTAAATGTTTAACCGAGCGAGTACTCGAGTATCACTCGGTAATTCCAACGAGTAATCGATTAGTAAATTGTCAACAAGTTGACATCCCTAGTATAAACAGAAGAAAGCTACCTGCTGATGATAATCATAATTAAGATTTATTCTATTTTACAGGAAACAGAAGCAAAACAGTAGAGTATAAATCTAAGCAGATCTATTTAAGAGGATTTCCTGTGTTTGTTGCTTTGATAGACCATCTCATTAAACATACAGATCTCTCCTCGATTGATAATGTTATCCTAGCCGGAACATCAGGTAACAATGGAAAATTGTTAAGATGGAACCCATATTTTATAATGCAGTGAAAAGCTTATTGTTAAGCCCCTATTTCAAACATTTTTCAAAGGAATGTCTTCATTAAGTTTGAATAAGATAGGAAAAATAATACTTAGAAAACAGGATGAAGGATAGAGGACAAATTTTAAAAGAGAAATAGTGAAGATGGAGAACATCAGATGCATTTGATGGAGATTCAGTAATGCTTTATATGGAAAAAATATGATGCGGAAACAAGAATGTTTTAGTATTGTTTTAGTAGGACAAGAAAAAATTATAATAAATCCAATCAGTAGGGTTTACATATACTAAGGCCAACTAGGATGAAAGGCTGGTCATTTTGAATGTCATTGGAAAAAGACTATATGATGTAAAACTTGCTACAGGCCACCTATTTTCCCCTGAAAAGTGAAAGACGTTGTGGTTTGGGTTTTTAACTTGAGATAAATAATTTTATTGTAACTCAAGAATAACATATAAAAAAGTTTCTATGGATTTATTGATTTATTGTTATAATAGAAATATTTCATTCAGTTGCGATTTTGATTTTATAGCTGGTGGAATTGGTGCTTTAATTAATGGTGACTTTTTACGAGACAAGCTGTCCTCTGTGGAATCTCTCCACGTTTTACTTGATGGTGCTATGTTTCCAGACCAGCCTAGTTATACTGGAGAACATATTATGGCTAATTTATTGAAGAAGACAATTTTATTTTCACAACATTTAAGGTTTGAATCAAATAAAATATTCTATTCTATATTAGATTTAAAGACTTGTGAAGAAATTATAAAAATTGAATGTAGCTTTGTGATTTGAGAATGGCTGCATACTATAAGTACCTCATAATTGTGAAAGGGATCCAGATATTGCTGTATAATGAGCTTAAATAAAAATCTATTGAAATTGAGTATTAGATTATATATTTTAAATGTTAATATCTTAGATAATTATGTAAAAGCCTCTAATTATATTACAGATTCTGTTAGTAAGAGTTAGATGATATATTCTAAATGGTTAAAATCTCTGATAATTATTTAGAAACTTCTATTTATTTTTCAGATTCAGTGAGTATTAAAGATTGCACCTCAGAGTTGAACATTTCAGAACAGTGGGCGTGTCTACAGCCTGACTACTACTACAAACATGTCTACACTCCTGCCTTCTTTATACAATCTCTTCACGACACGTGGTTTTCAGCACATGCATTAGGTGTACAGTGTTCATCAAAGGGTTGTAAAGCGTCAGAATTTCAAACTATTGATGAAAGTCGACAAAATTTCCAATACCTATTCAAAAATGTGATGTTATCAACAGGAGACGGTTTGTTTGTTTCTTCATGTCCATTTCACTGGGTTTTGTTAAAATCTACATTTTATGAAAATTTAAATATTTCAATGGTACTACTGTTGCTGATGCAGTTGGTCAGTGGCATTTCCATAGGAAAATGCCCCCGGCACATCTTGTTCAAAGTGAATCACTTACTGCAATGAAACATAAATGTAACAATGTACACTAGTCAATAAGTGTGAGAAAAAAGCTATTATTTTGTGAAAAAATGAACTATATTTATTTATATCAGATGTAAAGCTTCATATTCAAGTAATGTTAAGATGAAAATATATATATATAAAAAAGAAAAACTAAATTAAACATAAACATTAGACTGTTGAAAAGTATAGCTGTATGAAAAGATATAAAGATATATAGAGAGAAGAGGATAAATTACATTCATTACAAATTACATCCAACTATTGGCTATTTGTTATTGGGTATTCTCTGATTGATGGTTTTAAATTGATTTTTGCTTTTTATATTTATTTATTACTATATATGCACAATAGGAATTCATGAAAGATTGTCAATTACTTCCAACTTTTCATGAATTCCTGTCTGATATCAAACAATGCTTCTAAACATTTTTAAAGACGTAATTTTTTTACCAATTTCAATAGAGTTTTATTCTTGAATTCTTGGGGTTCATTAATATGCTGAAACTAACTATTAAGTTTTTGGAATTTGGTCCCCATTTTTAGATTGGCCCACATGAGGACCAAAGGTTCTAATATTAAACTTTGGTGAGGTTCTTTGATATGCCGAATCTAACCATGTATTTAGATTTTAATTTTGGGTCCCGTTTTCAAATTGATCTACATTAAGGTCCAAAGGGTCCAAAACTAAACTTAGTTTGATTTTAACAAAAATTGAGTTATTGAGGTTCATTGATATGCTGAATCGAAACATGTATTTAGATTTTTGATTATTGGCCCAGTTTTTAAGTTGGTCCAAATTGGGGTTTAAAATTAAAGTTATTTTTTGTTTGAATTCAACAAAAAATGAATTTATGGGGTTCTTTGGTAAGCTAAATCTAACCATGTATTTAGATTTTTTTTATTTTTGTGCCCTGTTCTCAAATTGGTCCACCTTGATGTCAAAAGAGTCCAAAATTAAACTATGTTTGATTCCATCAAAAATCGAATTATTGGGGTTCTTTGATTTGCAGAATCTAACTGAAAATGTTTGGTCCCGTTATATTAAGGTCGAAAGGGTACAAAATTTAATTTCGTTTGATTTTAATAAAAATTGAATTCTTGGGGTTCTTTGATATGCTGAATCTAAACATGTATTTAAATTTTTGATTATGGGCCCAGTTTTCCAGTTGACCCAAATCGGGGTCCAAAATTTATCTTTTTTGTTTGATTTCAACAAAAACTGAATATATGGGGTTCTTTGATATGCTAAATCTAACCATGTATTAAGACTTTTGATATTTGTGCCCTGTTATTGAATTGGTCCACATTGAGGTCAAAAGGGTCCAAAATTAAACTTAGTTTGATTTCATCAAAAATGAATTCTTGGGATTCTTTGATATGCTGAATCAATCCATGTATTTAGATTTTGGATATTGGACCATAATAGGTAATTTATTTTTGATGTTCATCAGACCACATTCATTTTGAATCAGAAACCTATGCTGTGTCAAATATTTAATCACAATCCAAATTCAGAGATGTATAAAGCTTGAATGTTGTGTCCATACTGGCTCCAATTGGTCAGAGTTTTACCTCTGCAGTCGTATCAAGATGTGTCTTGTGGAGAATTTATTTACAACCGTGCTATAACCGATGTATTTTCCAATATTTTGTCCTGGTAGGAATATAAATTGAGAAAGGAAATGGGGAATGTGTAAAAGCGACAACAACCCGACCATAGAGCAGACAACAGCCGAAGTCTACCAATGGGTCTTCAATGTAGCGAGAATTCCCGCACCTTCAGCTGGCGATCTTCAGGTGATCTTCAGCTGGCCCCTAAAAATATGTATACTTGTACAGTGATAATGGACGTCATACTAAACTCAATACATACTTTTGTGATAGTTGTTTACTTTTTACCACAGCTATGAAGCAGGCTTTCTACCAATACTGAGTACCTATATTTATAGAGATATTAAAGGATTTTAATCACTCTCAACCAATTTCACTGTAATAAATATGTGTATCCTCTAATTCTCTGCTCTTCATTGACAGGAGGGATTTACTTAAAGGAGGGTATACAATTATCAACCTTTCAATCTGTTGGTCTTTCCACTCATCAAAAGAATGTTTTCATTTTTGTAAGAATTGGTTAAAGAACGATTTCTTTTTTACTGTGAAATATTTTTGATTTGACATTCCAGAGTTTTTTTTATGAATAGAACACTTCTTTTAAATATCAAAAACATTTACTACAGAATTGGTGTAAGTAGCTTTCTGATTTGTAATTCTATAGTTATTGAACTTAATCGTCATATTTAAGAAAAGTTTGTTTATGGTGTGCATTAGCTTGAAATTATGTCAGCACTGTTGGTTGGTAGGCAGGGTTATCTGACGTTTTTAAGTTAAATACCTTAACAATGATTGTGGCCAAGTTGTGGTTAAATTTGTCTCAATAGTTTCAGAGGAGAAGATTATGACATGATATTCCAATGTATGATAACAAATACTTATTGAAAGCTAATAAATAGCCGATCCAGTTTTAGAGAGTATGAATGCAACAGTAGTATACTGAAGTTCAAATATAATGAATCAATATATCAGTTTTCTTCAAACTTAACTTGTTTTATGTTTCGGTTCCGAATTAGTGGTTTTTTTTTTAGACTTGTTTGTTTTGGTGTTGTCTTTCGTCTTTTTGCCATAGCGTTTTGGGTCCTGTTTGAAATTTGATTTTTGGATTTTGCCTTGGTATCTTTCTTGTCTTTTTTTTCTTCTTTTTTTTCTTTTACACTTGTTGGATTTTGTGAAGTAAGGTTCCTTTTGACTTTGGTTTTATTTTTGATATGCTATACATTTTCCACATGACTCACCGACTCGACATGGTATACAGCTGTCTAGTCTGTTTATATATTGTGCAAATGCTACAGATTGATAAATAAAATTTCATGAAACTTTTATGAATTTCTTGATTTGATGGAGGAAAGCTTCCTTTTATCATTATGGAATACATATTTGTATGAATTGAGCCCAAACCATATAAAAGTATTTGTGTGAAATGTGAGTTAGTTATAAATATATTTTAAGTCCCTCAGGCTTTCCGATTGTCCATCATTGATTGGAAATTCTGCTGCATTGTTTTGTTTTTCATGAAAAATCTAAATATTTAAGTACCACGGGTATCCATGTTCTCAGGCATGTCTGCTGATAGTTCTCAAAAACAAGTTTGAAATTGTGTACAGATGCACTTTCAAAAATTGACATTGATCCATAACATGAAATACATGGCTACCATATTTTTATCTTATAAGGCTTTAATTATTTTTAAAGTTTAATAGAGGGTTACCTTTTTTACGCAATAGTTCATATCCCTATGACTTAATAACTTCTAGTTATAAGAATTCGGCTAAGGATATGACTACCTCCTGCAAAAAGTAGTTCACCATGACTTACATTTCATTTTACACGTCAGACCCTGTTATGAAAGTTGAAATCCAAGAAAAGTCCCCAAAGGGACATACAATCGTATAACAATACATTCAAGAGAGTCTTACAGTAGTCCCACTGAAGGTAGGTCAACCTGAAGTGCAAAGCTGGTCATACTAGCAAACAGTTTACCGATGACTCTCTATCGATAGAACAAAAGGGAAGATGATGCAGTTGAACAACGACTAGAAGACTTGCAGCAGTGTTCGGGAACCTTGGTTATCCAGTTCAATCCCGTTTCCGTGCAAATATTAACCAAACACCAGTCCAGCATCCAAAGACATATACAATTTACAACAATAACAGAGGTAGATTCAGCAAATAAGTATGCACTAAAAGGGAAATGGAAAGTAATACTCGGTCAGTTTTTAGAAGTGTTATTAGGCCTGTTTGTTTTTCTTAGTTTTTCAGTCTCTCTTCAACTTTAGAGTTTTTATTCTCCCTTTAATAGTTTCCGCCTTCTTTAATAAATTTACTAAACAAAAGTGCATGGTACAGATCCACAATCCCATATCTTTACTTCAATTGTGCCATCAGCGAATTTAGCTTATAATCGACTGTTTATACACGATTGGTCCCACTAGTGGAGCAGAAACTACACTCTTCTTGGGCACTCGAATACGCTACCATGTTATTAGTGTGGTAATTGTGTGTTTTTTGGTTATCTCGGAGACTGAAGATGTTTTATCTTTCTTTATATAAACAAGCATACAAACATAATGTATCTATGGTAGATGAAAATTTCAACAGCTCCTTTTCAAGTTCTTGTAATGAATCTGTTATTTAGTACAATGTATTCTCAATCACAACCTTTTCACAAGTCTTCATGGTTTTGGAGGATAACAATATGTTTTAAACGAAAGCACTAAACTACTCCTTTAATAATGAAAAAAGAATAAACTTTTATTACTTATTTTTAGACCAAAAACCTATGACATCTGATTTAAATATATAGTGGGCCTTCCGATTTTTAAATTGGAAGACACGCATGATAAATTAATCTCTTTTATTTTTTATTATTGACAACATATCAAATGATTCTCCGTTGCATTAGAATGAATTCTTAAAGTTAAAAATCAGGGGAGAGCGGTTAAAAACACAAGTCTCAGCAAGCTTCGTTCATATAATTTTTTTTTATCGATTTTAACAATACAACAGATATTTCTTTTTTCAATGAATGGGCAAGAATAATAGTTTTATTCAAAAAAATTAAATGGTATTATTTGTTGACCGATTTGCTATATAAGCACATATGAAATTCTATTCGGGTTTTTTTTTGCACTCTACTTCCTTAAACTGAAACGAAAGAACAAAAATCCAAATATATATATTTATATAATAAAACATTATGTTAATAAAAGCTTATAATTATTTTGGAAATCATTCCAACCAACATGACGCTATGTAGTATTTTCGTTATGTTTTTGTATCTTTATTTTACAGGACAATTTACCTATGCTGATAAAACGGAAGGTAAGAGTTAAGTAAATGTAGTTGATGTCTGCATAACCCCGTATCTTTGATAACTTCTTAAACCCTAAGTTCATGATTATTTTCAGTTGTGTTGACCCATCAAGTCATAGACACTCATCCTACGCAGTCTGAATAATTTCCGAACGTTCAATTCCTGGCTGGTTACTCTGATATGTTTCATCACTTGATTTTTTTTTATATAACTTACGATTTCGGTGAAAATCGTGTAGTATATATGTACGGTTGATAAAAGGAAAAATTGATAACTGAAATACTTTTTTCAAATGACCAATCGGAAACGAGGAAAGACGCAGGGGATCGCGAACACATTATATGGATGAAGTAATTTGTAAGAGAACGTATTCCGTAGCTGTCAGGAACTGGTTTACGCTAAGGGCAGGTGACATTTCATTGTTGACGACCGCGCGGTGATATGTATAAATTGTTTACATCTTTTGGTCTATGAGGGATAGTGGTCGATCATATTGACATTAATACTACATTTCTGAAATATCATTTTATATGTTATTGCAACATGCATTATCAATTAAATGATTTGTTTTATTACTACTTTTTAGCTCACCTGTCCCGAAGGGCCAAGTGAGCTTTTTTCATCACTTTGCGTCCGTCGTCCGTCGTCCGTCGTCGTCGTCCATCCTTAGCTTTTACAAAAATCTTCTCCTCTGAAACTACTGGGCCAAATTAAATCAAACTTGGCCACAATCATCATTGGGGTATCTAGTTTTAAAAATGTGTGGGGTGACCCGGCCAACCAACCAAGATGGCCGCCATGGCTAAAGATAGAACATAGGGGTAAAATGTAGATTTTGGCTTATAACTCTGAAACCAAAGCATTTAGAGCAAATCTGACAGGGGTACAATTGTTTATCAGGTAAAGATCTATCTGCCCTGAAATTTTCAGACGAATCGGACAACCGGTTGTTGGGTTGCTGCCCCTGAATTGGCAATTTTAAGGAAATTATATCGTTTTTTGGCTATTATCTTGAATATTATTATAGATAGAGATACACTGTAAACAGCAATAATGTTCAGCAAAGTAAGATCCACAAACAAGTCAACAAGACCAAAAAGGTCAGTTGACCCCTTAAGGAGTAATTGCCCTTTATAATCAATTTTTAATAATTTTGTAAATTTTGTAAATTTTTGTAAACTTGGTTACTTTTGGAAATTTTAACAAAATATTTTCCTCTGTAACTAATGGGCCAAGTTCATTATAAATTAAGATAATTGTAAGAAACAAGAATGTTCAGTAAAGTAAGATCTACAAACACATCACCATCACCAAAACACAATTTTGTCATGAATCCATCTGTGTCCTTTGTTTAATATGCACATAGACCAAGGTGAGCGACACAGGCTCTTAAGAGCCTCTAGTTATCGTTGTTTTCTTTTTTTAATCACGGAACCGCCTTCTGTATTTGTAGAGATAATACCACTGTTACTTTTTGCTGACCCCCTAGAAATAGACGCAGTTGAACTTGACACAAGGATAAACATTACCATAACCTATGGCTTACATAGCGCAAGATCTGTAGATTACCATTATGAAAAAGGTTTGATTTTCTGGACAGATGTAAAGGATAGACACATATCAGTGTAAGTACAAAATCTAATAATCTTATAGCATTATATATGCAAGATGATAATTATGATATGGTCAATTTTTATTTGACTTGTTCTTCAAAGTATGTATGAGCATTTTGGTTTTCAAATATTTTGGTCTAGCATTACTGAAGAGAAATTAAATACGCCACTTGTGCAATTATATTTTTCCGGAAAGCATTCCATCCTTATAGGGATATTGCTACTAGATACAAGTTTTTAATAAGAACTTGGAAAATTTTAATACATTTATGTAAACGTTATCAGGTATTCTACAATTAAATATACTAGTAATACCGTGTTCAGAAAAATATCTGCCACCTACAAAAAGGCCTTACGAAATTTGGTATTTGTTGAATATTGACAATAGTAGCAAACTGATACATGATTACTAATTGACATAGGACAGGAGTAAACAATAACTTTTTACGAAAGAATGAAGCCATTGTGAAAACTAAGATAGGTAGCAGTTATGGTATGGCTGTCGATTGGATTAACGACCACATTTACTGGACGGATGCAACCTTTCAGAGCATACAAGTAGTTAATCTTCAAGGTGGAAATCGTAGAACACTGATCGATTATTCGATAGAGAAACCAATGTGTATAGCCGTTCATCCGTCGGATGGGTATGTAATACAAATCTAATTTCATTCTGTAAATAAGTTCTGGTGTTTCGGTGTTTTATTACCTTGATATAACTGGTGTATCTTACATGAGCTTCAATTATCATCACCCATTTTAATTTGTTCAACAAAGACATGGTTGATATTAATAAGCACCCTCTCCATATATATATTCTCGAGGAAAAATAAACCTACCAATATTTATTTAGTAAACTAACTGACGTATAAAAATATGTTAAGGGTGTCCTCACAAATGTGTTTTTATTACAAACAATGAAATGAATTTCCCATGGCTTGTTTGGAACAAATCCTTAACATATGCGAGATAAATGAAAGGGAAAACGAAGCATATTAGTTTAAGGTCCAATAGGTAATATAGTAGATATACTATTGAAGATACTAAAGAAAAAAAAACATATTAGTGTTGGGTCCAATAGGTAAACAATAAAGATGAATGTTACTAGAATAAGTTTAAATCAAAGAATCACTGCATGGTGCCAAACTTTGAGTTGTTCTCAGGAATACAGGTGAAAAATAGCAAAACACATGCTAGTAATTTAACCCTTGAAACAAAAACCAAAACCAATTCTCAATAATTTTGCCTTCCAGGTAGCTTCAGTTTGATGTGCTTGTATTGTACTTGTTTTTCATTCGTTTTACAAAAAGCTTTTTATTCAGGACACCTGTGATTTATTTTTATTGCAAAATATGTTTCGGGAAAGGATGACATGATAACTTGAACCACTTCTTTTAATGATATTTCCTGTACTTATAGAATCTTATTCTTTTCTGATTGGGGTATCTATCCAAGGATAGAGCGATGTGGATTAGATGGCAAAGACAGAGAAGCCATAGTCGAAAATGTTGGAGAACCTATTAGTTTAACAATAGGTATAATTTTGTATATATGATATTCACTTAAGATTTCACCAAGCAATCCAATAGTATGATTTTTTCTGCACTACTGACAAAAATAAAAAGAAATATATCCGTCTGTATCCAATTGAAATAAACTTTTTTGTATGATCACTTTTAATCTCGAACATTCACAGAATAGTAAACAGTGCTCTATGTTGACTAGTAATTATTATTAAAAGGGCACTAGCTGTCAAATTTATGTCCATCGATTTGACTCAAATTCTTATATTTGATATATAACCATGTAAAACATTTAACCAAATGTCAAAAAGTCTAAAATAAAATATTTACAGGGACTCGATAACTTGTAGCTTCGTTTCGTGTGTATTTAGTCTGAACGCCATCTAATTAACTATCGAAATGATCCCCGAAAACCTCCAATGGTTATATGAGCGATATAAACATACATATAGATATAAATAGAAACCGAACTCGTGCAAATAGATTTTTCTAGGTCTGTTTAATTTCATATTATAGATTAAAATATATGTTAATCATCGTTTTTACCTGTATAAGAATGATTTACCTTTGTTTCCCATTCAATGTTGACATTCTTTTCCTCTAACAGTTTAAATAACCAATTACGCAAAATTCATGCGTTACCCATCTTCAGCTAAGGGTTAAATTGAAGTTCACATGATTAAGGATTCAATGAGGTCGAATTGTTCTCTTCTAAATGAATAATTCATCATCAACGTTTCTTGGTTTAATTTGAAAAAAATTGATCCAAACTGGCTGCTTTAAGCGAATTACTATTATTTCACTATTAAATTTTCATGAATAATTGAAAAAAAAGAGAAAAAATCATACTTCAGATTTTTTATATTACTCGTAGCTAGTTCCCCTTTCAGTTTTCCGTTCAATGCATTTCCTCGTCAACATTGTCTTATAATAAGTAAGTAGATAAAGGCAAAAGAAATACACCGCTGTTCAAAAGACATTAATCGATTAAGAGAAAACAAATCCTTGTTACAAACTAAATTCGAGGGAAACACATCAACTATAAGAGGAAAACAACGAAACAACAGAAATACTAAAGTGCAACAAAAATAAACGACAATGCAACATACATACCTAACAATTGTCATTTTCCTGTCTTGGTACATGACATTTTAAGAAAAAATTGCGGGATGAACCTGGTCCTGTGGCTAACCAAACCCCGCGCTATATGGCAATGTTAACTATACCGCTAAAATGACAGGGGGTACAGTACAAATAAATGCAAGAACACTTATTAAAGAGAAATACATAAACAGATGCTTGCAAAACGTACATAGACTTACGTCTTTGATGCATACTTTTTTAAATTTGTAATTGGCTTTGAACTAGCTGACATTAACTTCGAGTATTCTCGCTATACTAAGTGTCTTTTTTGATGAGTGTATAGGTACGCTGCCACGTCGGGTCTCTGTTTTTGTTACTTGTTTTTCTGCTTTGTATCGATTTGATGAGTTAATCCCATTTAAAACGATTCTCATAGTTGTTCGAATGATATGCTGTAACACCACTGTTCCTGGTTAGGGAGATAGTTGGACACGCGGTAACATGCTTAAGTCCACAACATTCTTAATGTTCCTTTTCCATGACAGGAACATGTACTTTAGTGGTTGTCATACATGTACGTTACTTCATTATAATTCTTTCATTTTTGTTAGACTACAAAGTAAAAAGAATTTATTGGTTAGATAGACTGCGGAGCGAGATCAAATCCGCCAAGTTTGATGGTAGTAGTATCAAAACTGTGATGAAAAATTCTAATTATTTGTCTGAGGTTTATGGAATTGCTATTCACAAAGACAAAGTATACTGGACAAACTGGGGGAAAGGAGAGATATTGCGGACTGATAAGTATGCCAGCTTTGAGGTTGAAAAGGTTTTTGCAAGCTCTGCCAAAGTTCCCTATGGCCTGGTTGTATACGACGAAAATCAGCAAATGACATTGGGTAAGATGTGAATGTATACCAAATATATTCTATTTTTGTGACTTGTGTTAATGGTTCCATTATTTTATCAGAAATGGACCTGCAGCTTATATAAAATTGATAAAATAAGAAAAATAGTACTCCACTCTGTTTCTTCTTTTTTTTGGCTATTATTTGGTAAATCTTGTCGTTGTAAACATCTCTGAAGTTTGGAAACTGGGCAGAGGATACAGTTTCCACCTACCCGTTAATCCCGCCAAAAAGGTGTATTCATTACACTACAGCCACTGCATAAATACAATTCTAAAACCATTAGCAACTGAAAAATTCAAACATACAATGTAAAAATCTCAATGCGAGATGGAGATCGTAAAATTTCCCGAATATTTTGTTCATAGTTTTCATATCTAATGTTAAATTCTCTCGAGTTTGAAAAATTTGATTGATAGTTAATGGTTTAGGTCTGCTAGAATATTGGGAAATCTACATACTTTTAAAAGTTACTAGGAATATTAAAATGTCTATATTTCTTCTACTAGTATCTAGGGAATGAGTTCAACTCAGTCTCAAATAATTTAATGACTTTCTGAAATTAATAATATTTAAAAATTAATAGAGTGACAAATAGATTTCTAATTAATAGAAAGCCATGCATATTAACTCACACAGACACATCTACCTAAATCTTATGATTTTGTTTACAAAGCCATTGACATATATCCTACATCATATCATATATTAGTATTTATTGCAAAAATTAATCATGTCTGAACTATTTCATTCAAAGCTGCTAGTCACTGTGCTCCACAAAATGGTGGTTGTTCACATCTATGTCTACCGTCAGCTCCATGGTCTGACAACATTCTTGGCTACACCTGTACCTGTTCAGATGGTTATGTGCTAGGAAAAGACAAGAAGACATGCTCTTACAATGGTACCTCTTTTTGGTTAAGTTTTACATTAAAAAGGTATAAAACGGCAAATTGATAACTTTAAAACAAGTAAAATAAATTTTTAATAGATTTTATCTCAAATCAACAATAGGCGGAATACACCAATGGAACGTTGAATAATCAAGATAGACTTATAACACTATCATAGCAATACATGAAACACAACGAAAAGACAAATAAGTTTACAGAACACTACATAGAAAACTAAAGACTATACAAAATACAAAAATTATCCTTCCCAAAACAAAAACAAAAAAGGGGGGGGGGGTTCAGGTTGTGATGAAGGGAAAGAAACGAATACATTATATATGTGGTGTCCTATATTTCAAGTTGAAGGGATAGATGCGTTCAACACAGTTACCAAATTTTGAGTGTAAAGTGAAGTGTTAAGTTAGAAGACACAATCTATTCAGTGAAACACTTAAGGAAACCCTTGGCCGCTACCTAGGATCCCAAATGTTCGGTAGCCGAGAGTTGACAATGATGAAACTGAATACCTAGACACAAACACTTTTTGGATCTTGGTAGGCGGCAAAAATAAAGAATGCGAAAAACTGTTCAGAATTATTGAAAATGTGACCAAAACTGATATTTCAACGCAAATAATGCATACTTAAAGAACTAATACGTCGTCATTTTTAATATGATGTGCCAAAATGAAGTTCTTTTGTAATAAATTGTATACCATAACTATTTCTATTTGAAATGTGTAATATTATTGAAACAAAACCAACATCTCTAAGGACCAATTTTCACCCTTCGTGAACTTCTCCTAATCATAATTGAAATAATTGGTGCAACTGCAGGGGTCGAATTTAAGTTTTTTTTTGTGTACTGGCCAGCCGGACAAGTGGACTGAAAACTCTACTGGTCCGGCCTCAAATCTACTGGTCCTGTAAAAATGACATTAATTTGACAAACACTAATATACATTTTTCACATATTGTACAGTTCATTAAATTCCGATCTACTATATAATGCAACCATTCACGATCTTTTTCCCATGATTTTTGGTATTTGCGTTTCCTTTTGTCATTTTCGTATACTTTATTTTGATCTTCCTTTTGATTTTCAGTTATCTTAAATTTTTTGTCCGGCGGATTAACTACTTCCAAAAATTTCCACATTTTATATTGTTGTGAAGGACGCTCACCCGAGATATTAATTAACTTGATCAATTGTAATACCCCCAGTACCGTGTAATTGATTTCACAGGTAAATTGTTTTGTAAACAAACGGAGATTGCGATGCAATCAGTGATTTTTATCGACAAATTTCTACTGGTCCGCCGGACCACCAGCTGACAAAATCTACTGGTCCGACGCAAATTTTACTAGTCCCGAACTACCGGACTAGCGCTAATTTCGACCCCTGGGTGCAAGCTATACTTTATTGTAGTTTTAACATAGGCAGGCATTTTATTCGTGGTGATTTATCTCTCGCTATCGCTCACTCCAGCGAGGGCTAGAATACTCCAGCAAGGGCTAGAATACGACGAATATATTGCCGACTCATGTTAAAACTACAATAAAGTAAAAAGTTTTGCATTATTTATTAGTCCCCTACCGATGAAGGCGAAAGGGACTTTAGGTTTGCACTCCGTCCATCTGTCTGTCTGTCTGTCTGTCTGTCTGTCTGTCTGTCTGTCTGTCTGTCTGTCTGTCTGTCTGTCTGTCTGTCTGTCTGTCTGTCTGTCTGTCTGTCTGTCTGTCTGTCTGTCCGTCCGTCCGTCTGTCTGTCTGTCTGTCTGTCTGTTTGTCTGTCTGTCTGTCTGGCAAATCAGCTTTCCACACTTTTTTTCTGCGTTTTTCAAGATATTGATTTAATATTTGTTATATGGTTTCATTATGACAAGTTATAGCTCGATTTCGAATTTTGTTTCATTCTGATGATTTTGTTCAGAGTTATGGTCCATAAAAATTAATCCGTATCTAATGCTATAGTACTATATTAAACCATATTTCTATACAAACTACAAAGAAAGGTAACTAATTTTTTAAAAGAAATTCTTTAGTAAATTTGTTTGTTAAGTTTGTTATTTTGTATTAACTTATTTTCTGAATGCTGAATATATATATATATATAAAAACTATTATTAAGTGAAATCCTTTAATCAGATAATAATTTATTTTTATTAAGATATATATTTCATTACATTACATTGTGTAGATAAAAGTTGTTGACACTTTATAGATAAGTAACAAATCTATATTAGTTTGAGACAAATGAAAGAAAAAAATATTTGGAACTATTAATCATATTTGATTATAATTTGACAATAGATATACATTGTATTACATCATATCTAATGAAGTTCAAATTTTTGTATTGGTCTGATAATTTTTTGCAGGTTATGGTCACTCATATAATCAGTTATTCACACTCTTTTAAAACATGCTAAACTATATAGACTTGATATTTACTTTTTGTTAACTCCATGACAAGTTATAGTACAAGTTAGCATTTTGTTCCAATATAATGTAATTTTACCCGGTAGTATTGCCATGTAATACTCTCAGAATGCTTGTTTCTTAAATATTATTATATATTTATGAATCGTAATTTTTTGCTGTTTTTATCAAACAGGTCAACTTAATATATGACAACCGTTATGTCTTCTGATTTGAAGCAAATGCCATTATAAGGATTTAAAATACAATTCTTTTATAATTGAGTGCATGCATAACAAGTTTGATTGCAGGTAGAAATATGAAGGTATTGCTGGCAGAGAAAGGGACAATATCATCTACTGATATAGATTCGGGTCATCGAGAATTGCTCCAAGTAGCTGCTACTTCAAATATAGTTGGAATTGACTACGATTACGATCAACAAATGATGTTCTGGACAGATCAGGACAATTATAACATTTACGCGTAAGTCATCTTTATAAATGAAAGAAAATAATTGTTAATTTCAAAGGTCACAAAGAAATTAAAAAAAATTAGAAAATAAAGTACATTTATTCAAAATTATGAAATTGGCTTTCATTCTCTGTGTGAGTGTTTAACATATTGAAAATGCCTCACATACGCATCTTACCGAAAATAATAACGTTCAGTCATCATCGACTGTCATTTCTACTGCTAGTATGGAAAAGAAGGTTTCTATATATATATATATAGCTATCTACTATGAAGGATATATGTTTTGTATGTGATACTTCCTACGTCCTCTGAAAAAAAACAAATAAACACTTAACCTCAACAATCACATGTCCAGGGATCTCCATGGATGAAAATTGAACGATGGAGGAACTTTCACCATTACAAACCGTGTCTACGCTGTACATTGTAGCGATATCGAAAGTATTTTATCCCTTCATACAACAATGATACAAGGAATGGTGAACATGCTAATTCCTTACTTATTTAAATTATATTTATTTGAATTTTCACTATAGAATTAGAAGTATCAATATTTTCATTTATTGCCGTTTTTAACCATTCAAATGCCAAGTCTTCATGGCCCCCCCCCCCCCCCTTAGTCGAGAATGACCAAAAGCTGTCTTGAAGGTCCCCATGTAGATTTCTTGTTATGGGGGTTAAAAATCATTTGATGTGGAGCTTATTATTCATGGACACTGTCAAATTCAGAACCCATTACCGGTATGGCTGATTTGCAGCAACAACAAAACGATGCGTACGGGTTATGTAAAAGGTTAAAGAGATTTGTAAAGCAAACGTTGACAAATGAAAAGGTTTTTAATGACTTTATCTGGCAAATTGATGCTGTGCAACATGCATCTTTCGAGTCTGTATAGAAACCGGAAACGCGGATGTATCAATTTGATTGTAATATACGAACTGAATTCAAAATTACGATACGATATTTCTTTACAGGAAATATTTAAGTTTTTACTTTTTAACTTTTAAAGTATTTCTAAATTATCGTTACAGCAGTACTCGAGTTATTTGCGATGAAATAATATTTACTGTTTTGCGTCTTATTTTGTACCTCTTAAAAAAGGGGGATGCTGATTGCGTAAGTCAAAATAAAGCACGTGTTCGACTTGTTAAACTGTTTTCTTTGTAACTGGATTATTAATTAATTAATTTAATCTAAATTATCATAATCATTTGCCGAAACTTAGTTGATTAATTCGACGCATGGATCGTCTATCCTCAGGTCTGGTTTGTTGATCTACCTGTACAAGCTCAGGTACAAGTGATTAGTGATCTCAATCAGGATATCCCTCAGGCGTTAGAACTGTATTGGATTATAACATAAAAAGCCTTAGGGTTATGCAATTACATGCATTTGATTATAATTGATAAAAAAAATGGCGTCGGGCTACAAAAAACGATGAAGTTTTGAACGACGGCGGAAGACAATTTAACGATGGCGCATGATAATTTAACGATGGCGCGAGTCATTTGACGATGGCGCAAGACATTGGAACGACAGGCCATGGAGATCCCTGCATGTCCTACAATGTATTGGACTCTAAACTTACCTTACAAATCCAGCAAACGTTGTATCATTTATGCACTAAAGGTTCTTTTAACCTTTATGTGATAGGGCTTAAATGTGTCAGAAGCCATATTCAATATTTGACAGCCAGTATCAACTATTTCGTGAATGTGAACATATTATACGCAGTGCATGAACATGAATTGATAGACTAAGTTCATTCGAAGGTTGGCTATCTCTTTTGACAGTAGTTTTGTTCATAGTCTGTACTACATTACCATATAACTCGTGATAAAAAAACGATTATGTTTAAAGAAACCGAAATGGAGGTTGCTTTAAAGAACATTTTTCAGCAGAAATACCAATACAACATTACAACCAACATCTCAGTTTAAATTACCGCATACAACCGATTACATGTAATGTTTTTATAACATGCAGTACGGATTTAAAGGTTACAGGTCCTTACATATGATGAAATATAATTGGTATTGCTAACGATAAAACTGCAATGAATCTGAAAAGGGAGAATAGTCATTTTCGTAAAAAAATCGACCTGCTTAACTTAAAAAAAAATTAATACATTACCCTAGGTTTGACAATAAGGAATATCGGATATCACACAAATAGCGTTTATTGTATAAGCTAGAAGAAAAAGGGACTTACGTATTAAAAATGAAATTTTCACAAAAATGTAATCACCAAAAATGTATTCACTTTGTTTCGCGCTTAATTTCTATTGACCACAGATACGATATTTCAAGGATTTATTAGATTTTCGATGACGTTATATTTTTGTTTTTTGATTCCTTATCATGCACCCAAACATTAATTTAGAGTGACAATTGACGAGTGAAGTTGAACACATCAGCTTCATTCCAATTATTTATCATTTTGTTTTCTGTTTTTAGTATAGATTGTACAACTTGGTCGGGCATGGTCAACAACTTCTTTTACGTATTTTTAACAAAATAGTTCCGATTTTTAGCTCTTACTTTTTCAATAAGTAAAACATTTAGGTGATTTTAGTATCAAATGAAATATCAAGGGCTTTTGATCACCATAACCCTTGTTGCATTCTCTTTTTGGTAATAAGATATTGTAAGATAAAAATTCGAGTGCATGTTTGCCTATATGATCAAATCAGCGGCTCATGTTTATTTACTATCAAACTGCCGGCAACCAGTATACTCTAAATATATAATATTAGGTAAATTGAAATTTTTCAGCACTTTTAAGTTAGAATGAGGTAAATTTTTGACTTACTATGAGTGTCCTTTTATTTGAAAGAGCTAAGAATGCTTGAAATTGAAGGATATACATAGAAAGCAATATGGCCATGAATTAGTTGTTTTTTAATATACAATAAGCGGATTCTCAGGATGAAAACGTACTTTGTAATGCGATATCAAAGTCCGACCTGATATTAAGGTAATACACGAATCGTTATTCTTATTTAAGGTATTTCCTCTTCTTCAACGACAAGTCAACGGTTGGATTTGGACTGAAAAGTTTACTTCCAGAATTTGTCTACATACCAAATAGCATAGCTGTGGACTGGATTTATAAACATATATACTGGACTGATCTAAAGGATCGAAATATACATGTCTGTACTTTCTATGGCACATACAGGAAAACATTTGTGACCAAGGATTTGGTACACCCTTTTGCCCTGGCATTATCTCCAAGTGATGGGTAAAATATGTTTTTTAATCTTCTTTTCGTTTTTAAGTACGTTCTTGCTATCTTAATTTTTTTAAACTGTTAAAAAACACAGATAAGGCGACAACGACTTTTAACAAAACTTGTCATTTTAACCAAATAGAAATGTACTTATTCACGTTCCTGATATTTTTTTAATAATTGTGTTTATTTCATATGGTTCACGGGGAATTTTGTTTCTTAACTCATCGACAATGCAATGATATGGGCGGTTTCCTGACTGCCAAATGATGTGCACGAGTATAAACAAAAATTCTAAAAAGGATTTGAGTGGCAGACAACAGTTGTTGAAGGCTGTACTTTGACCTATAATAATTTACTTGCGCAAATTGTATCTTGGATGGAAAGTTGTCTCATTGGCACTCATACCATATCTTCTTATATGTATTGTAAAAATTAAATGAGTTTTGCCTATGCTGCGACGCAAGTCGAAAATTGGAGACAAAGGACAAATATTCGGGCTTCGGTGGCGGCGGTGTTAAAATTTTGTAAAGAAAGCTTTATATGTTAGAAAGTGAAAGACGCATATAATTCAATTTTCGTCTGTCCTGTGTCCATTGTCATTGACTCTTTTGAATTTAAATAGGTTATATGATAACTTTATTTGGTATGTGTGATCCCTAAAAGGTCTACATTTTTTAGAACGGGTTTATATGAAACGGTTCATTTCATGAAACAGAACTTATCTGACAATGACTTCATATTTTCAAATTTGAATTGATAAATTTGAAATGTTTATGGTGTGGTCTTTATATCAGATAATTTAAACAATATGTCAATATGTAATAGTTGTATGGTGTACAGCGCCTTCTGTCTGAAAATATTCAGCATTATCTGACATTGACCTCATGTTCATGGTTTATAATATTTTTTTCATTTTTTTGAAATTTCTATTAGTCCTATCTCAGGCACTATATGCAATAGATCAACTAAATTTGTGTATGGAATGATTGTCACGTGTACAATTCGCTCTGACAGGGTTTGTCTAATAGTATGATATATAATCATGAAATTACGAGTTATATCAAGCTTTTCATTAGTTTTCCTTTGCATTGTTGTGCATTTATGTTATTGAGCAATACCTTTTAATTTTTTGAAATGTTGTCATCCAATCAAAAGAAGAAATTTTTATGACACATACATGTTATATAATTGTAGATGCACAACACATTATGTTTTATTTTCCTACCAAAACAGACCTACCTGAAATCCCCCCAAAATAGCATGTCAAATTTGAATGTAGTAGAGCAAGCACAGAAGTAATGTCTAATTAATCGGTGCTACTCTCTTCATTGCTAAAAAGTTAGTTCGAATATGGTATCTAATGCCATTTGGTATTATTATACTTCACGTTAAAATCCCATATTTTGATTGGCTGATACGAGGGTGTTAATTTACTCTATCACATGACTGAGAGGGTGATTTTTGTTTTAATGTTACTCTCTCGTCTCGACCAATCAAAAATCGATAATTTAAACGACAATGAATTGAATTTACATCACGTTATTAAATAAAATGTTCAAGTTCTACGTTTTGGCTCAGTTTTTATTATTTTACTGTCAAAATAAAAATAATAAATCATCTTGCTGAACTTTTGTTGTTTTTTCTAATACCAGTAACGTTGTTATGTACGTGACGTCATAGAAAATATTTTTAAAATAAAAATAATCTGTAAAAGACTATAATAGTAGGACATTCAGTATAATAAATTAAATAACACATAGCTGAGAGGGTGATGGAGCAGATTGGTACCCCTCGAAAAAGCATTGTCAACCTTAGCTTCGCAGCGGTTGACAATGTTTTCTCGGGGTAACTATCTGCTCTATCACCCTCTCAGCTATGTGTTATTTATATACTGTTATTCTAAACATCAAATGTCAAAATAAATTAAAACAATAAAGTATATATCATACATGATGCTTTATTGTGATTTTGTTATTTGTAGGTTGATGTTCTTTTCGGATTTAAGGTCAATTTTTGACGGTACAATCTTACGATCTGCTATGGACGGAAGTGAGAGAAAGACTATCATCAAGAAGGGAGTTATGTCGGTGTTTGGAATAGCTGTTGGTAAGACAAAATTGTGAATTAGGAATCGAAATTAATTATAAACTATCGAGTTGAAATTATTTGACAATCTTAACTTATTTTATGTCTTATCCATTAGAAAAAATAAATAAAAATCTAATAGTCTCGATGAAACAGGCACAAAATAAATAAAGATATTTCAGCCAGCCAGATGAAAGTGTAAATTCTCTTGCGCTATAGTATTCAAAAACGAGAACAGGAACTTACTGTGATAGTCTTAATGTCCTTAAGGATGTTCGCTTGTCAGAAACCTTTGGTTTTATCCATAAAGTACTTTACCCACTGATCACTACATTTCTTGTCATAGTTCAATTATATATATACTAGCAGTTAAGGTAGCACTACAGTCAGAACTTTCTGACTCCAATCAACAGTCTTTGAAGATTGATTTCTCCAAAACTACTCAATGGATTTTTAAAATCTTTAACTCATTTTAAAACTGAAACATAACCCTTTCTTAATCTATATATAAATTTATTTTTGGTTTGATTAATTTCAAAATATAGCTCATTTTAAAATTGCCAAAAAAAGTGGTCTTCCAACTTGGATGAAACTGGCACATTCATGTCAAATGGTAGTAAAAATTTGTTTTCATCCCTTTAATCAACCATATACAATCTCCAAAACCGTGTCTTGAATTGTGATATATGCCCCCAGTAAGAAGATATATTGATTTAACTGCTGGGTGCCAAACCTCATTTCACCTTTCATCTTTGGAGACCTATAAATTCATTTAGAAACAATTTATCCAAAAACTGGGACACGGTATTGTAGAAAATACACCCTTTAATCACATATATCAAGGTCAAGCCAAAGGGGGTACCCATAAAGTTTCTATTTTCATTTTTTCCTTACAATTCTCATCATAAATTGTTCTGAGAAATGACCTAAAAACTGAATTTCCCCATTAGAACCCCTATAAAGTCAATATAAATACAAACATTCCACTGGGAACACCCCAGGAGTGTTCTGATACCATTACTATATCAATAGAGCCACACACTTTGTGTCTTTGTTGCTCTAATGCTGTAAATTTTGCATTATATGTGAACTGTCCAACACTAACTTGGCATTTGGCGGGAGTTTGACGTCACAGATATGACCAACATCTGTGATGTAGTAATTAAATATAGACAAAGCTCCGCCTCTTTCCAGACAGTCTTAAGATAAGAGAATAACATGATCGACCAGCTTCATAATCAGTGTTTAACATCATTATTCTCTCTATATAAAGAATAGTTTTCATTTTCATTTTAAAAAAGAAATAAACTATGTCTGAAATTAGCTAGAACATTTAAAGTGTGCATCAAAAACATGTTCATAAAAAGATCAAGACCACCCCTTTCTTGAAAATACACTTTCCCACTTCTTGCTTTTTTAATTTAATGGAACTGAAAAATTACACATAAACTGAAATATAGTTAAAATGCATAAAACTGTATTTAAATGAAGAAGACCAAAGAGAAGAAATTTATACAGGCTGTCAGAGGCTTTCAAAAACAGTTTCCCACTCTTTTCCATAGTATTTTTTTTCATTTTTGGTAGATTTTTTCACTTTAGTTTTTTTTGCTTTGTTCACTTCCATGTTATATAAATTATTTTGTTGCAAAACAATGAGATAAGACTACAATATTTATCTTGTGGTCAGGGATTAACAGCTGGACACTGGTATCAACAGATGATTGACATATTTGCCCCTACCAAATGCCTATATATTTAGCTTAATTACAATGTGCTTTTATTGACATAAGTTCATTATCAATTTACTCCCTGTTGTAATATGATAATGACTTTGGGATTTTTACAAACTGTGCAGAATAATACTTACTTTAAAATTATGTGATAAAAAATATATCTTCAAAAAATCATTGTTAGATTGTAGTGCTACCTAAAAAGGACATTTTATGTATGAAAAGTCTATATTACTTGTCATTTTGAAACAGAGCAGCTTACAACCTCAACAACACAATGAACACTATCTTCATGACAAAAAGCAATAACAACTGTTGATGATTCGTATACATTTTTTCAGATCATCTAGGACGTCGAATATACTGGACAGATTTTATTTTGCAGACCATTAAATCTGCAACATTTGATGGTACAGATGTTTATACAATTATAACGTTCACCATTAAATCATTACCAGCTCCATACGGAATTGATGTCTTTGGTGATCTTATATATTGGACAAATTATAAAGACCGAAGTGTCTACACTGCACAAAAATATACTGGAAAAAATATTGCGCCATTTCTGACGGACCTTGACAATCCAAAGCATATCAAGATTATTTCAAAGGAATCGCAAAAGGAAGGTATTGGCAAAACCTTTAGGAATTTAGGTCCTCAATGCTCTTCAAATTCGTACTTCATTTTGCCTTTAAAACTTTTTTGGATTCGATTTTCACGGACGAGTCTCTTGTAAACGCACGTCTGGCGCAAATACAAAAGTTCAATCCTGGTGTTTTAAAAGAGTTTATTTATTATTGAAAAAAGAGTAACGATACCAAGTATAAGTCATATACCACAAGTCCGCAATACTATGAACAAGAGAAAAACATAAAAACAAAACCACACATTAAACAGAAAATTAAAGATCTAATAAAACACTATACAGAAAATTTAACTAAGGATCAAGCTGTATAAACCCTTCCGAAGCAGGGAGTTTAAGACCTGAGAAGAGTAGGCAGTTGCTGCAATGTTCCATGATAACACATATCCAACGAGTTATTTCATTTTAACATATAAATCCAGTCAATAAAACAATTCGATTAAAAAGAATTAGCGTAGCTAAAGTTTCAGAAAGTATGTAAGTTCGTCATCATTTTTACGGCGTTTTTATTTTCAAAATTTATACTGATGTTGAAAATAATATAATGATATTTATTTCACATTTATGGCTGTTTATATGATACAACATGATTGCCTTTCCATTGGATGTCAATAAATAATACTATTCGATTTCTCAATTTTCAAAAGGAATAAATAGATGTGGAGAAAAAAATGGTAAATGTGATCATCTCTGTTTACCTGTTCCTGTAACACAACTTACACCGAATGGATACTCATGTGTTTGCTCTGATGATTTCCTGCTAGAAGATGATGTTTATTGTATTCGGAAAGGTATTTCGAATGGGAATGGGAAATTTGTATTTCTACATTCATTATTCAACCAGTACAATGTTTCCTTAAATATTCATAGGGATCTTATTAAACGATAATTTCAAAATGCAAAATAACTCTTTATACTATGTATTTCCAATGTTGCACGTGCTACACTATGTACCAATAGCAGTAGAACTGCTTCGTACTAAAAAAAGAATTCATCCAAGGGTTACTTAACATGAAACAAAAGAAATGAAAAATCATTCAATTGAAGCTTTTTAGAATATCCTAAAGGTATATTTAAATAATTATAATCATAATCGTTAATATAAAGGATACAAATAACCTAATTTCTATAGCCCTCTACAATGAAAGACATATGACATATAAACAAGTGGCGATTTTTTAAACTCAATAGTTCTATAATAAACTTGTTTAGATATGAATAAAAGATCATCGATATCGTAGCACAAATACACGATACAACTCATTAGAACCGCTGGTTTCGTCTTTTTTAATAGGTCGATTCCTTTCTGGTATACTGTCAGTTTCCATGGTTTGCACTCGCCCAGAAGACAGTAGTTGTGTATTGTCATGATTAAAATGATATATTTCGACCTCATTTGAAGATTTTATATTCTGAAATTGTATTAAAACTCTCTGAGGTAAATCGTACCTTAAACAACCGAAGAGTAGCTACAACTTTAAAGTATCGATGTTCAAAACTCAATTTGAACTTACTAATAAAAAACCTGGTGCATCTCCTGCTACGCATGCATCATCCGCCATGCGAATCCACTAAATTAAAATCTCACAATAAGGTACAGAACACAAACGATGAACATCAACGTGTTATAAATCTAACTGTCGAAAGTCTTATTCTTAAGCTAATTTGACGAAGGAAACCACAAACAGACGTGTTGTGCTAATGATATCGATATCACAAGTTTTTTCCTTTAATTGTCCGGAGTTTTAAGATTGTCTGAATATAAACTACAGATCATCACCAATTTCGTTATTAATAAACACAGCAAGAAATTATCTACATTTGAGGATGTTCCAAACTTGTGAATTTCGTGTTTTAAATACAGGAATACAAAGATAGATATGATTATTTAAGAGAAGTTAAAATGTAAAATGACATAAAACAGAAAACCGATACCTTCTAAGGTCACCTTCAGATCAGGTTTTTTTTTTTACCATGCATTCATCTTTTACTAAAAACATGCACCTTCACTTGACAGAAGATCTTTTTTTACATAATACATGCAAGGAAATATTCATAAAAAAACCAACTGTTATCGATGTTACAGGCTATTCTTTTTTTCATATTTATATAACTTATGTTAATTGTTTGCGATTTCAGAGAATGCTACATTGGTAAAAGATGAGCTGTGATCTTGAAATTTAAAAAGATGGTAGTCTTAAAAAGGAAGACAGGATTCGTCGTTTTATGTATCATTTTAACGTCGTATCTCATAACTTCCAGATGAACTGTGTGTGTGTATATTTGTGGTTATTTCACAGTTCTTGAGAATGTAATGTTCAAAACTGTTTGTGATCCATAATTCATTTATCATATTAAGACGTTTTCTTTCCATTCAATGTAAACGATGTAATGTTTGATTTGTCACTATCTTTCTCTATCAAAGAAAACTAAAGGTTATCATAAATCAATCATTCTCCACTTTTTGCAATAGTTCAGCTGGTGTCCGTCAATGATCAGTTCTTAGTCCTCTGTTATTTATCTTATATATTAATGATATTGCTGAACAGTTATCTACTTATGCAGACTATTTGCAGATAACACTTCATTCAGTTACTCAGGTCATGACGAAGAACTTATATAATCAGTTGTTAGTCGTGACCTGAGACAGCTGGATGAATGGTCAAGAAAGTGGCTTATGTCTTTAAATCCTGAAAAAATTGAAATACTGATTTTACTACTTAATGGGACAAAATGACAAAACTATGAAAAATTAAAATAAAATTCAATTATGTGATCTCATAGGGTTTACATTTAGAAGTGACGCAAAATGGAACAACCATGTTGAAAAACATATTGAAAAGTGTTAGAAAGCATCTGAATGTACTGCGTAATCTCCAATATCAACTTAGCAATTACAATTTCGGAAATACAATGTCTATTGATTATTAGACCAATCTATATGCAACAGAAGTATGGGACAATTGCTGAAAAGATATTCAATTTTTATATAAAATTGGAACAGCTTCAACTCAAAACTGCACATATTGTAACATGTGTACCTGTTTTCACACATTCTGAGACTGTTTTATAAGAGGTTGTTTGGGAAACTTAAAAAGGAACAAAGAAAAAGAAGAAAACTACCATTGTTTAATAAAATTCGCCTGTATTTTTTTGTAGCCTTATGCAACACAATAAACCTTGCGAAATGACAATATCTTATTTTACCAATTTGTAGACTGACACTGACTTCTCAATAAATTATACGTTGAAATAATCTGAACATGTCAGTTCGACATGTAGTCTCATTAGCAAAATTCAAAGAAGAATTGAAAAAACAGGCCTTTCGAAATAAGAATCAATCTCAATATAATTTATGGTACTAGAAAATAGAGTATAATCTTAACCCAATTTATTTGTTCGGCATCTTTCTGTAATTGTAACTTGTTTAAAGCTAACAAAGTATATGTAATCCAACACGTAAATGTGGTTTGGATATTGATGACATACCCAATTTTTTCTTTGATCTTTGATTTTCCTTTCTTTTTAAATGAAAGGGTTATTCTGTTTACAGTGACTTGATTGTTAGTGTTGCTCTCCACCAATTGCAACTCATTCAAAATTTTGACCAAATTGCAATTTGTTTTATTAAACCAAATTGTTCAACTGGTCAGAATATTGAACAAATTGTTCAGTCAAAATGTGAAAGTGCAAGATAAAATAAAATATACTTACAATCATATAAGACTAACTCCACTTTAATGATGTTGTGACAAAATGAGTTTATCAGTTTGTATAGTTATATTATAGTCATTTCCATGCTGAAGAGGAACTGTTTATTTTGAATTGCTATAAAATTGTCCAAACTAAGCTTTCATATAGTTATTCTTTCTAAAAGTATTCTTTATTTATAAGACTCAGATATCATTTTAAATAAAACATCATATATTCAGTAAAATATGTGTGAAATAACAATATGCTATTGATAAGTTTTCAGGGGAGATAACCTAAAATATTATTCTTTTGAATAAAGACTTTTTGAAAGAAAAGTTATTATCTCCCCATGGAAACTTCCTACAAACATATATTGCAATTTTACACATATTTTACTGAATATGAAATGTTTTAATTCACATAATGTCTGATTCTTATAAATATAGAATACTTTTAGAAAGAAAAACTATATGAAAGCTTAGTTTGGACAATTTAATAGCAATTCAAAATAAACAGTTCCCCTTCAGCATGGAAATGAATATAATATAACTATACAAACTGATAAACTAATTTTGTCACAACATCATTAAAGTGGAGTTTAAGTCTTATAGGATTGTAAGTATGTTTTATTTTATCACCTTGCACTTTCATGACTTGGCTGTGGTTTTCTACAGCAGTTGGTTCAAATTTTGACCAGTTGAACGATTTGATTTTATAAAACATATTGCAATTTGGTCAAAATTTTGAATGAGTTGCAATTGGTGGAGAGCAACACTAACAGTTAAATCACTGTAATAGTCTCTGCTTGATTCCAGAAGGCTACAATTTATTGGTTTATGGAAACGATACTATTTCCTTTGATCAAAATGTAAAACAAATTGATAACCAAGTATGTATGTTATAAATAGATCTAAAACAATTCCTCGTAGTATAGCATCAACACAGGTAAAACACATTGTCATTATCATCAACATCATTCTAATTTATGTCGTTTTTTCTCTATCCCCTTGCATTTTTTTGTCAGTAAAGTTTAGCGATATTTCTATAGTTTATACTATACAATGCACGATCACATTAACTTTGTATTGTTTTATGTATTGTATTGTTGAAAAGACTTTATAAGTATAATATTTGTTTTACTTGTCGATTCATTTTGCTTTGGGCAAATAAAATATGCATAAACTTTGATTTGTCTGATGTTTTTGTTTATGTTGCAACTGTAAATAATATTTTGTTGCTAATTAAATCCTATATATATAAACACGTAGATGTTGAAACATTCTGTACACAAAATATGATAGGACAGAATATTTCTAATATTGGAATGGATTAGGAACATAGTGGCAATTGTTAGATGTAGTATTTAACATGTTTAATTAACCTCATAAGTTGTTATACATTATACAATTTAATCAATTTAACAACTATTACGTTATTTTTGTACATTCTGCCTTATTCTGTATTAAGAAATATAACGCGATAATGGTATTTTGCATTCTTGAACTTTGATATTTAATTAGTTAAGGATCAGGAAAAAATATGATAGGATTACATAATTTATACGCTAGTGAATATCATATAACTCAGTTCAGCATGGTAGATATGTTTAATGACTTCACATAAGAGAGTACAACATACAGATACATCTGATAACCAAATACAATGTAAGACCAATACATGACATCCCCCCTTTTTTGAAAAGAGTTATTTTGTAAGTTCGCTGTTCAACTCTAATTAAATTAAATTAAATAACAGTTCTCTCTTTAAGAATAAAGTCTGATTCAATGTGTGCAATATAGATAAAGTTCTACTGGATTTCACTCATGGTATAAATTGTCACTTCTTAATATCTTAAAGCTTTGTATAAACTGTCTCCTTTTAAACAATGTTAATACTGATCATCAATCATAACTATTAATGTTATTGTAATTGTTCTTAACCATGTCTATTTTTATATCAAATAACAACTATTCTACTGAGTATTGAATAAAACAAAAATGACTAGATCTACTGACTAGAATTACTAAATAATATGACAATATTTCAGAACTTTCACTAATTTGACATTTGATATCTTAGATTTTTCACTTGATATCTTACATTTTCACTTGATATCTTTGATTTCACTTGATATCTTACATTTTCACTTGATATCTTAGATTTTCACTTGATATCTTAGATTTCACTAGATATTCTAAACTTTCACTTTCTTTATAACATTATTGACATTTCTATATATTTGATGATATTTTATATGCACATATTTTTTCACTTAGATTTCATATATATTTTGCTATTTTGCTTTCACATATATTTTGCTATTTTGCTTTTACTTAGATTTCACATATTTTCTAAACATAAATTTCCTTTCCTTCTGAATTTAAACTGATTGAATTACATACATAATCATTATATTTGATCGGCACTTTAACGGATCTTCCTGATCTTGTGCTACAAGTTGGTTCAACAGATTTCCTTTCGATTTGAGTTTCCTGATTTTGAACGGGTTTGTTTATTTCTGTTGCTTGTTTGAAATTTTCAGTGATAGGATCATTTCGGATTTCTTGTTGAGGTGTATTTACATCCAAATGTTGTTCTATTTCCATTTCTGGTTGAAATGTTGCTCTTGTTGTTTTAAGATGTTTGCGGTTTCTTCTTAGACGTGTTCCTCCAAGAGTTTCAACTATGTAAGATCTAGGTGTTTCATGTTTACGGACAACCTTTCCTGGTGTTAACTGATTGTTGTGTTCAATCATAACTGTTTCGTTGTCTTTTAGTTCTCTCAACGGTTTTCCACTGCGTTTGTTATAATAATATTCTTGAGTTTTTTGTCTTTTGTTGTATAGTTTTTTAACTTTCTGTTCGT
Organism: Mytilus edulis; assembly: GCF_963676685.1. Classification (NCBI taxonomy): domain Eukaryota; kingdom Metazoa; phylum Mollusca; class Bivalvia; order Mytilida; family Mytilidae; genus Mytilus; species Mytilus edulis. The sequence goes on along the minus strand of NC_092353.1, from coordinate 24,042,695 downwards.
TTACAACAGTTGGTTTTAACAGTGGTGCTGCTGTTGGAAGACTTGACTTCAAACGTCGTCCAATGTGCAATTGTGCTGGTGATAATTCTATCTCATCTAGTGGTGTGTTTCTGTAGTCCAACATAGCTTTGTATGGATCTTTGCTTTTCTTTATTAGACTTTTCACGGTTTGTACGAATCTTTCAGCTTGTCCATTTGCTTGTGGAAAATGTGGACTAGTTGTGGTATGAACAAATCCATATTCTTTTGCAAACTGTGCAAATTCTCTGCAAGCGAATTGCGGACCATTGTCTGTGATCAACTGATCAATGTATCCAAATCTAGACATTTGCTTTTTTAAGTAGCAAATTGTATTTGATGAACTTAATTCATCCAGTTTATCAATTTCTGGCCATTTTGAATAATAATCAACTGTTAGTAAATAATGTTCTCCTTTGTATTGAAACAAATCAGCTGCTAGTTTAGATGAAGGTCTATCTGGAAGCTTTGACGTTATCATAGGTTCCTTGTTGTTAGTTTTCTTGTTGTTTATTGCGCATGTTTCACATTTTTCTACAATGTCTTGTATATCAGACATCATTCCAGGCCAATACATGAACTCTCTGGCTCTGGTTTTGCATTTAACGATTCCCATATGTGTTTCATGGATTAGTTGTAACATTTCTTTGCGTAAACTTGTTGGTATTATCAGCTTTAATCCTTTGTACAATAGGTTATCGATGCAGGTTATTTCATTTCTAAACTGCCAATACATTTTGAGATCTTCTGGTAACTCTTCTTTTTTCAGTGGCCATCCTTCTTCATTTATTTTCTTCATTTGTTGCAAAATTTCATCACTCTCTGTTTGTTTCTTAAACAGTTCATATTTCTCAGGTGATATTGGAAGATGAGCATTTAACTGAATTTCATTAATTTCTATATCTGGTACCAGTTTTTCTACTGTTTCCTGTAAGTACATTCTTGACAATGTATCTGATACATACATAGATTTTCCTGGCTTATATCTTACAACAATGTCATACTTCTGTAGCTGTAATACAAATCTTTGTATTCTTGGTGGTGCCTCATTTAGTGGTTTACTAAATATGTTTTCTAGTGGCTTATGGTCACTTTCTACTTCTACTTGTCTACCGTATACGTAATGGTGGAACTTTTGACATCCAAAAACAATAGCCAAAGTTTCTTTCTCAATTTGAGCATATCTTTGTTGAGTTGGAGTAAGTGCTCTCGATGCATAGGCAATAGGCTTGTCATTTTGGAGTAACACGGCACCTAAGCCTTTTGAGCTAGCATCAACGTTCAATGTTAGTGGCTGTTTTGGATCATAGTAGGATAGAATAGGCGCATTAGTGGCCATGTCTTTAAGTTTATTAAAACTAGTGTCTTGTTCTTTTTCCCAACACCACTCATTCTTTTCTTCTAAAAGTACTCTTAATGGAGCACTGACATCTGACATATTTGACAGAAATTTACTGAGATACGTAATAAAACCAAGAAATGTTTGCAATTCTTTCTTGTTTTCTGGCTTTTTCATCTTCTGGACTGCACGCACCTTTTCAGGGTCTGGTTTCAACCCATCTTTACTGATAATGTGTCCAACATAGTCAACTTCACTTTTTCGGAACTGACATTTTGATTTACTTAGTTTTAAATTGCATTGTCTTGCTCGATCTAAAACTTTTTTCAGTCTCTCATCATGTTCTTGAATTGTTGATCCCCATATCAGTATATCATCAACAATAACTTCTGCTCCTTCAATGTTTTCCATTATTTCTGTCATAACTCGTTGGAATATTTCCGGAATTGACTTAATTCCAAAGGGAGCTCTTAAGAAGCGATATCTCCCAAACGGTGTGTTAAAACATGTCAGTTTGCTGCTATCTTCATCTAGTTTGAGATGCCAAAATCCTGACGTTGCATCAATTTTGCTAAATACTTTAGCATTCGGAATATTAGCTACTACTTCTTCTACAGTTTTCATAGGGTAGTGTTCCCTACTAATCGCTTTATTTAAGTCCTTCGGATCAATGCATATTCTTACATCTCCATTTGACTTAACTACAGTTACCATACTGTTGACCCATGCAGTCGGTTCTTTCTGTCTAACGATTACTCCTAGTTTCATCATTCGGTCTAGTTCAGTTTTAATTCTACCTTTCAGTGAAACTGGCACCTTTCTTGGTGGGTGTACTACAGGGTTACTACTATCGTCTACATGTATTTTATGTATTCCAGGTAAACATCCAAGTCCAGTAAATAAATCTGAATATTTGGCTTCTAGTGTATACACTCTTTTGATTAAGCCTACTTCTGAGCATGTTGCAGCTCCTAATACTGATTGTGATTTTGTATTCGCAACATAAAATTCTACTTCATGTTTCTGGTTTTTTAATGTAACTGGTAAAGTTATTTTGCCATCACATTCTATGTTGTGTCCAGAGAATGATTTCAATCTAGAATCTGGTTTGCTTAATACGTTATTTGTCTTCATGCGTCTAAAATCTGTACGATTCAGAACATTACACCGTGCACCGGTGTCAAGTTGAAAATTAATACTGACATTTTCAACTGTGATATCTTCACACCATGTGTCACTCTCATTTTTTTCATTGTAGAGTGCACCAACAAATAATGTGTCTGAGTCACTTGAGTCATAGTAATTAGAACATTCTTCTCGGTCTATCTCGTGTACCTTTTTTTCTTTTCTGGTTTTGCACATTTTAGCAAAATGATCTTTCTTGTCACACTTTTTGCATTGTTTACCTTTGGCTGGGCAATAACTTCCTGCGTTATGGTCATAACCACACCTCTGACATACGTGTAGTTTTGATTTGTCTTGTTTATATCTAGGTTTAGCACTTTGTTCATATTTGTGCGGATAACTGTTTTTTGGAGTTTGTTTTGAGTATATTTTCTTTCTGTTTATACTATTGACATTTGGGTCTTCACCAATATTCATTGTTTGTAATTGTCTTTGAGAAAGTTCATAAGTTCTTGCTATATCTAAGGCTTTTTCTAATGTAAGTTCTGACCCTTCATTAATTAATTTTTCTCTAACTTTAGATGATTTTGTTCCAAAAACAATCCTGTCTCTGACCATTCTATCGGGGTTTGCATACTGACAATCTTTTACCAAAACTTTCAGATCTGTTACAAATTCTTCGCAAGTTTCATTTGTTTTTTGTAGTCTACATTGGAATTTATAGCTTGAGAAAACTTGGTTGGATTTGGGTTTAACATAAGCTTCAAAGTTTTCATAATATTTCTCAAGTTTTTTCTGGTCTTCTGCCGTCATATCCCAAGTACTGTAAACATTCCTGCCCTTTTCGCCAACCCATATCATAAGATAAGCGCATTTCTCGTCGCCCTGTTTCTTTTTTAACGGCCCTTGGAACATAAATTCGCAATGCGTTTTAAATGCTTTCCAGGTCCCTGGGAGGTCCCCACTGTCCCAGTTCATACACGGTGTTCTACCGTTTATACCGTCTGCCATTTCACTTCGATGCGTTCATTTGACACAAATATAAGTGTTTATACTAATGACTAGGTTTTTCAACTTCTTCGTGGTCCTTATTTCATGATTTTAGTGGACCGACATCTGACACCATATCATATAACTCAGTTCAGCATGGTAGATATGTTTAATGACTTCACATAAGAGAGTACAACATACAGATACATCTGATAACCAAATACAATGTAAGACCAATACATGACAGTGAACGTAAAGAGATCTTCTCTAGATTATCAAGAAATGCACTTAGATATTTGATCTCTACGAGTTTTTGTCTTTTAATTTATCCTAGCCGTTACCCAACTATAACACTTACTACAACACTGACCCTGTCTTTAATCCTTAAAATTAACCCGATGGGTTTAGTGGTCTATATAATAATTTTGTAATGAGTTGGATAACTGTCAGTTTAACATATTTTTGTTGACACACATGAAACTGTAATTGTCATTTTCAAAGAATAGGGCATGATAACTGTTCGTTCAATAACAGTTAGTCTGTGGATAACTCAAGTAGTTAAGTTCGTGTCAGTAACGTCATTTCTCCTTTTTTTAATCGTTATTGATATAAAAGCAGAACGTACGAAGCATAATGAAAACCAGAACAGGACAAATACTTAAATATATAATATCGGAATAAAAGATAACGAAAAGCTAAAATGTAAAATGTAACAACAGTCGTGTTTAAAACTATACAATTTAATAATTAGCTTTGCTATTAGAATGATTCAAATGATATAGTGTCTGTAAATTTAGAGTTGATGAAATTGTTTTGGTGCTAAAATAAAATTTTCAACTCAATCAGAACAGTTGACATTGCACTATGCAATTAGTCTTCCTTTTTATGCCCCACCTAGGGGCATTATGTTTTTTTCTCCGTGCGTCCGTTCGTGAGTCCGTACGTTTGTTCGTTTGTCCCTCATCAGGTTAAAGTGTTTTGGTCAAGGTAGTTTTTGTAAAGTTGATATCCAGTCAACTTAAAACTTAGTACACATGTTCCCTGTGATATGGTATTTCTAATATTAACGCTTAACTAGAGTGTTGGTCCCAATTGTAACTAAACATATGAAATGATAGTGCGAATGTGGCATCCGTGTAATATGGACACATTCTTCTTCTAATTGTTATACATTTGTTATTCGGGATCCTTTAAAGCTGACTATACGTTTAACTGATAAGACCTGCTATTCATCTCATCTTTATTCTTTTACCTCAAATAGATAGTTGTCTCATTGGTACCTTTATGGCACAATGTTTTACTGGTGCTTCTAAGGCACAATTGTTTTTATTCTCTTCAAATTTTATGTTTTATAGTTTTAAAAAGTTACTGTATTGGTAGTACATTGTAAATGGTGTGGTAGCTTACTCCAGAAACACGTAAAGTGAGCATAGTTACTATAACATATAATGTCTTTCTATTTATATGCTAATTTTCATGCAACATGTATTTCCGGAATAATACAATTTAAATATATTGGAAATATTTCCTTTTTTATTTTGTATATTGGCATGATGTGCGTCATCTTATTGCAAGGTTATATTGAATATATGAAATCAGTACAATACTCTATGAGTACAAACACATTGATGGTTAGTTTGTTTTAAGGGAAAAGTAAGAAAGTTCAAGCCTAAACGGAGGTATTGTTTTATACGGGATGAAAGTTTTGGGTAAGTTAATTCTTCACTAAACTGAAACTAACATAACCCAATTGATCGACTTTTGATTGCTTAGAACGTTTTTGATCAATCATAACCATTTTGAAAATTGTATACAAAGATTGTATAATATTCTGAAAAGGTGAATTGGAATCCCAACGATTAACATTACTTTTGACTATATTTACAGAAGGGCTATTCAAAGAAAGAAAATTTAGAAAAAAAATGTTTTGCAAAAAGAAGGTAAGTGCAACAATGAATGCAGACTTTGGGATGGAAATTCTCTGACATCTCAAATGGCAATTTATTTCTAATGTTGCCTAGCCTGCATATCATTTTTTTTAAAGCTTTACAGACTTAGGTTCCAGTATGGATGCTCCAGCCCTTTCAGCATTTGGTGGCATACTGTCTGCTAGTGAAACAGACAACCCAGATTTCCATAAATGGAATATGGTCAAGTTTCTCTATTGTGGTGGATCGTCATATTTAGGTAAAGGATGTACTCAAATAGAAAATACAAGTTTGATTGAAGAGACTACATGTTTATATGATCTGGAATATTTTATATAAAATTTTAAAATCAATTACATTTCATTTCCCTCTGATCATCAAGAGAGGCTAGGTGAGGATTCCAGTCATCACCTATTTCAGTTGAAACAAACGGCAACATTAAAACTTTACTGGTGGCGTTGCAATGTTCTCGCTTCAATTTTACGTAAGCATTATTGGTGATGGAATCTTAACAGAGAGAAGAAGAAATCTTATTGCTATACGATTTTACTAAGTCTCCATGACAAGGTAGAGCAAGAAAATGACATCTTTAGATAGTTTTAAAACTTTTGGTTTGAAATGAAGATATCTGGACTCAGTTGATACAATATTTTACAATCTTGTTGCGTCTTTGAGTCTTTTGAAAATGATGAGCCGTACAGATTTCCATGGGGGCAGGACTCATGGACTTGCCTTAGTTTGAACCATAGAAGTAGCATCACATTACATGTGTATATCAATATAGGGTAAAGCTTAGAATAAACATCAATCCAATGTTAACACAATTCTACCATGTATTCCAACACTATAAAAAAACCAAAAGGCAAAATATAACAAAGTATTCTGAACATTATTGTTTAATATTGTGTTTGAATTATATAAACTAGGGATGTCAACGAGTACTCGAGTACTCAAGTATCACTCGGTAGGCTGAGTTTTGATAACCAAAATGATACTTGACTAATCAGTTTTCTGATAAAATCTTGTTGCTTTCTTAAGTTAATACAAAAAAATATTTGCACTGAAAGCGCCTCTCGGAAAATTATCTATTAATCAAAATTAATAAAAATTAGAATACGATTCGAATGTTTGCATTTAACTGTCATTTAAAATTCCTCCAAACAGAGGTACATGTAGAACGAACAAGAGTATTTTCCAAGGCTTACACTTTTAGCTAATCTTAGTCACTCCCCCACCTCTGTACCGTCAGAGCATATATTTTCATCAGCAGTACTGTTATTATCAACAAATTTGAGAAATCGCTACGTCCCAGAAAAAGTTGACAAGAAAGTACTTTAAAATAAAAAACAAGACCAAATTTGTTGCACCCTGTATCGACCATGAGAAAAGGATTCATGGCATCAGTAAGTTCTAATCAACTCCTTTGTTTATCATAAAATGTTTGTTTAAGGTTCCCAACTACTGGTGTTTGAGTAATAAATTTTCTATAGATGTTAATTAATTACTTGATTAGATGATTACCATTTTTAAAAAATGTGTACATGTAGTAAATGGGCTATTAATTATGGTATAACATTTCTTGGACTTTTATCTAGTCCTAGGTAATAATGTTGAGGGTTTTACGATCATAAGACAACGACCAACAATCGTAAAATGGGTATAATTTTGTGTTTCCATTTGTTAAATGTTTAACCGAGCGAGTACTCGAGTATCAATCGGTAATTCCAACGAGTAATCGATTAGTAAATCTTCAACGAGTTGACATCCCTAGTATAAACAGAAGAAAGCTACCTGCTGATGATAACCATAATTAAGATTTATTTTATTTTACAGGAAACAGAAGCAAAACAGTAGGGTATAAATTTAAGCAGATCTATCTAAGAGGATTTTCTGTGTTTGTTGCTTTGATAGACCATCGCATTAAACATACAGATCTCTCCTCGGCTGATAATGTTAACCTAGCCGGAACATCAGGTAACAATGGAAAATTGTTAAGCTGGAACCAATATCTTATAATGCAGTGAAAATCTTATTGTTAAGCCCCTATTTCAAACATTTTTCAAAGGAATGTCTTCATTAAGTTTGAATAAGATAGGGAAAATAATACTTAGAAAACAGGATGAAGGATTGAGGACAAATTTTAAAAGAGAAATAGTGAAGATGGAAAACATCAGATGCATTTGATGGAGATTCAGTAATGCTTTATATGGAAAAAACATGATGCGGAAACAAGAATGTTTTAGTATTTTTTCTGAATGAGTCAGTTATATTTGAAATGTCAGAATACCATTAAAGATTATAACTTAATGTCCAGTGGAAAATGTTTCATGCATCATCAGGACAAGAAAAAATTATAATAAATCCAATCAGTAGGGTTTACATATACTAAGGTCAACTAGGATGAAAAGCTGGTCATTTTGAATGTCATTGGAAAAAGACTATATGATGTAAAACTTGCTACAGGCCATATATTTTCCCCTGAAAAGTGAAAGTCGTTGAAGTTTAGGTTTTTAACTTGAGATAAATAATTTTATTGTAACTCAAGAATAGAATATATAAAAAAGTTTCTATGGATTTATTGATTTATTGTTATAATAGAAATATTTCATTCAGTTGCGATTTTGATTTTATAGCTGGTGGAATTGGTGCTTTTATTTATGGTGACTTTTCACGAGACAAGCTGTCCTCTGTGGAATCTCTCCACGTTTTACTTGATGGTGTTATGTTTCCAGACCAGCCTAGTTATACTGGAGAACATATCATGGCTAATTTATTGAAGAAGACATGTTATTTTCACAACATTAAAGGTTTGAATCAAATAAAATATTCTATTCTATATTAGATTTAAAGACTTGTGAAGAAATTATAAAAATTTAAAGTAACTATGTGATTTATTTTTCTTTTTTGAATAATACAATTGAAAAAATAATATAAAGTAAGATTTAAATAATCTAAAGTTTATACTGTTGCATGCATTTGTTTTGATTATTTTTTGTATTATTCCACAGAAAGATCAGCTGATTATTAATTTCTTCACTTCAGACTCAATGTTTTCTAGGTTGACTTTTCAAAAGTGAACACCAAAGCATTTTTAACAACAACCTAAACAACGAGTTTGCTAACAATGTTTTGTATTACATTGTTGAAACAATAAATTAACACACATACACAACCTTGTATGAATATAAAACTATGAATTACATATGAACAATTGCTAGATATTTGTGTTGTATTCTGATGAAGACCTAGACTGAAATAACATTCCTTTCTTTGAACACTTTCAAGACATTAACATACATTATTGTATGTTTGATGTACGATTTATGAAAAAAAGATGTTGTTCTTAAATTTTTGCAAAGAGTTAAAATAATAAAAATGTGTCATGTAGGAAAATGTTTGCATAAAACAGTGTTTTGAGAATGGCTGCATACTATAAGTACCTCATTATTGTGGGATCCAGATATTGCTGTATAATGAGCTTAAATAAATTCTATTGAAATTGAGTATTAGATTATATATTTTAAATGTTTTAAATATCTTAGATACTTATGTAAAAACCTCTAATTATATTACAGATTCTGTTAGTAAGAGTTAGATGGTATATTCTAAATGTTTAAAAGCTCTGATAATTATTTAGAAGCTTCTATTTATTTTTCAGATTCAGTGAGTATTAAAGATTGTACCTCAGAGTCGAAGATTTCAGAACAGTGGGCGTGTCTACAGCCTGACTACTACTACAAACATGTCTACACTCCTGCCTTTTTTATACAATCTCTCCACGACACATGGTTTTCAGCACATGCATTAGGTGTACAGTGTTCATCAAATGGCTGTAAAGCGTCAGAAATTCAAACTATTGATGAAAGTCGACAACATTTCCAAATCATATTCCAAAATGTGATGTTATCAAAAGGAGACGGTTTATTTGTTTCGTCATGTCCATTTCACTGGGTTTTGTTAAAATCTACATTTTATGAAAATTTGAATATTAATGGTACTACTGTTGCTGATGCAGTTGGTCAGTGGTATTTCCATAGGAAAATGACCCCTGCACATCATATTCAGAGTGAATCACTTACTGCAATGAAAAATAAATGTAACAATATACACTAGTCACTATTTTATGAAAAAAACATTCTATATGTATCTATGTCAGATGTAAAGCTACTTATTCAAGTAATGTTAATCAATTGAAGAAATTATAAAGCAAGGCTTACTTGCACATAAAAGTTAGACTGTGGAAAGTATGGCCATATGAAAGATATATTGAGATAAGAGGATATATTGCATCTATTACAAATATACATCAAACAATTTGCCGTTTCAGAACCTAATGCATTCTGGGTCATATTTTCAAAAGCGTACACCAAAACGTTGTGATTGGTTTAAAACGTTCTAAACAATAGAAATTGGGCCAATGATGTAACGTTATTTTCATTTTGGTGTACGAACAATGAGATAACCCATAGTCTTTTAGATTCTGAATAGCGAATCGGTTGTTATTTTCAACAGGCTATTTGTTATGGGATTTCTCTGATTGATGGTTTTAAAATAGGTTTTTGCTTATTATATATATTTATTACTATACATGCACTATAGTGATTAAGACTTTCAAATGCTTCCAACTTTTCATGAATTCCTGTTTGATTTCAAACAATGCTTTGTCACATTTGTTTAAAGAATTCTGCATCAAGATTAAAAAAGAAATGGAAATTTGTATTTTTATAAGTCATTTAAAAAAATATAACGTAAACCAAATAGTTACTGATCTCAATAGTAAAAGGTATTTGATTATTGGAACCTAAACAAGAAAAAAAGTATGACTATTGATATAGAACTTGAATAATAGTTGGGAGTTATAACGAGATTTAAATCACATTAGAATATTAGAATTTGAATACAAAGCGAGTCAAGTGTTGAATATTATGCTTTGTGAGTATAGGACATTTTTAGTGATACTCTTTAGTCCCATTTATTATATGTTACATTGAAATATATTTTAGCTATATGTATGACAATCTTTATATCCATTTTTATACCACTTTATGCTTCAGAACAATTTTATTTACATTTCAATACTCATTGACTACAATGTATTGTATCACTTTATCTTTAATGGCCAGGTGTTACAAGGCTTTTCTATATACCATTAATCAACTCAATTTTCAGAGCAAATAATTTTCAAGACAGGATAGCAATATGTAAGAGACAAAATGTCCTGGAATACATTTTTTATAAATATTTGTGAAGAAAAAAAGATTTGAAACACAATCAAAGCTTGTTGTGCACTGAAGATTGCAAAGAATTTGTTTTCAAATCAAACCTGCATAAATTCTTATTTTGAAAGTGGATCAAAATGGGATGTAGCATTTTAATCATGATATAATTATTTGTCGCAAATAACTAAATATAGGCTTCCAAGACAAGGAAAGAGAGTGTAAACCATTGAACTCAATATAAAGGAGAAGTAGTTTCCATGAATTTTTTTAAGATGATGATAAATTGATATATTGTTCTCTTTCTGTATGATATAAAACACCTTGTTATAATGCAAATATCTTTAACAAATTTTTATTAAAATTTTATATTTTATTGTGCCCTGAAGACAGAATCCTATTGATTTTGGATAATATAACAGTTTTGCGTGGAGTACTATTGTCAATTTATTATTCAAATTGGAATTGAAGGGAATTTGTAGTTTATTCACTAATTAAATTGACAAAAAAGTAACATGCTTTTAATTATGTGATAACAAGAAGTAAGTATGTTCATAGCACAGCTCTTTGTACTTGTCTATCCCAAATTCATGTGTTTGGTTTTGATGTTATATTTGTTATTCTCTTGGGATTTTGTCTGATGCTTGGTCCGTTTCTGTGTGTGTTAGTTACATTGTAGTGTTGTGTCGTTGTTCTCCTCTTATACTTATGCGTTTCCCTCAGTTTTAGTTTGTTACCCCTATTTTTTTTTGTCCATGGATTTATGAGTTTGAATAGCGGTATACAACTGTTGCCTTTATTTGAATATGAGGATGTTTTTTAATATCATTTTTGAAAACAGAATAAGCTATGTAACACAAACATGTTGAGAATTACATTTTTATGTATGATGTTTTGCACATATCCTTTAATTTTGTATAATGTTAATGTAATTTAGAAGTAAACTTATGAATTGTACAATCAAACAAGTAAAAGATTGAAATCAAAGTGTTTAAATTTCAAATTACCTATTTTTATAGGACTGCACATTTTTTTGCAGCTGTATAATATTATGACGTTGTTGCCTCATATATTTTGATTTGTTATCAGTTTTTGTTTTGTTTGTACTCTTTGATTTAGATATATATATGTTATGTGTTGATGTGCCATTAGAATGTTTTGTGTGTATTGAGTATTGTTGATATTTATGTGTGCCAAAACTGCTTATGATAAACCTGTGCTTAAGTAATTGCTCTAATAGTCAGTGTAGTTAGAATACTGATTTAAATTTTTACATATTTGTATCTTAAGGGTGTTCGCTCCTCTTGTTTTTAAATTTTGACAGATATTTTGAATCCTCGGGTTTTATCCATGTAGTTCCATTAAAAAAAATTTGATCACGTACATGTACCCCTACTTTTTTTTCAAATATTATTACATATAGTTCAAAAAGTCATATTTCAAAGTATTATAAATGTTTTTTTAGTTCCTTGTGTATATACTATTAAGTTATAAGTCTTTTTAAAAGCTTGTTATTTTGAACCAGAGTGGTGAACATCCTAAATATTTTCTGTAACTAACAAGTCTTTTATAACAATAATGTTTAATATTTCTTGCTGTTGTTATTTTTCAAAGAATCCTTTTTTCTGTGAAAGTCATTACACTGTTAACACACTATTTATAAGATCTTTAACTGCAGGCCAAAAACATATGATCCCTAAATATATGTTTCTTGCACTTTAAGAGAGCTTGGTTAAAATTATATCAAAAATGAAAAGTTTTCTCTCTTTGACTAGTTAAACAAGGAGTATGTTTAGTGTTGCTTGCCATTTTGTAGTACTTTTATCTGCAAGCTTACAGAAAATAAAACAAAAAAGTATATCCTATAAAGTTATTGAAGCAGATTTAATTTTGCTCTTTGACTCTTTTTTTTTTGCCTGGTTTATGAAATTTTTATAACTAATTTGTTCTTCCCTTAAGAAAACAAACAATCTATCCAATGTATTGATTTACACCGTTGTTATCATTTATTCCTCCTTCCTTTAGTCATGACCCTGCCTTAAGTAGTCAACTATATCAATAACAAATACAAATTTGAAAGCAGTATATCTAAATAAGTGATGACTTTTACATCCAATGACCTGTTATGTTAATAGAATAGGTGATTTTCAGTTGAATCTATGTTTTATACTTTTTTGAAAGTAGAGCTTCAAATCATGTGTACTCTTATATGTTATGTTGATAAGAATAAATAATTTTGTGAAAAGCTGTTTTCTTTTTCTGTAATATGAAGCAGGCTATCTATTAATACATTCAGCTAATGATTTTAAACACTAGGAAAATTCAATCAATTTCACAGAAAAGTAATTTTCTTTTCTCTTTTCATTGCCTGTAATTGACATGAAGGATTTAAATACACATTAATTTTATCAACCTCTCTGCTGGCTCTCTTCCACTCATTGCAGTAATAACGGAGACATTTGAAGAATGTTATTGGTAGAAGAAAGATATATTTTTGTTGTGAAATAATTTTTGAGTTTTCATATTCAATATTTCACGTATCCGAACTGACTCTAGTATTCTTAGATTTCTTAATGTACTTCCAATCTTCTACTCATGTAAGGATTGATGTATAAAGTAACTCATTTTCTAGAATTTCATATTAAATGCATTTTCTTTATATGGTATGAACTATTAATAAGAAAATGTGGTATCAGTGCCAAATGTAAAAATCTCCATCCAAGTCACAATATATAAAAAGTTAATCAAAGTCACAATGTATAAAAAGTTAATCCAAGTCACAATATATAAAAAATTATTCCAAGTCACAATGTATAAAAAGTTAATCCAAGTCACAATGTATAAAAAGTTATCAATTATGGGTAAAAATATTACCTCCAACACAGAGCCTTTGTTCACTCCAAACAGAAAGCTAAAAAGGGCCCCAAAATGACTAGTATAAAACTATTCAAACAGGAAAACTAGCTTGAATATTAAATGGTTCAATATGAAAAAGATATTAGTAGCAATAAACAAAAAAAACTATGTCAATTGGACATGCTTTGATACTATATATGCCCTTGAATTTTTACTAGATAACATTTTTGTTCGCTTTGGGGATTCCGTATATCGTCAGATTATCGGAATTCCAATGGGGACTAACTGTGCACCACTTATTGCGGACCTGTTTTTGTATTGCTATGAGTTACAATTTATGACAAAAATAAGCAAAGACCCATCGAAACAACATCTGATAAACAAATTTAATAATACTTTTAGATATTTGGATGATATTTTGGCTCTCAATAATGACGACTTCAGTATGTAAATTAAAGAAATTTTATCCTGTTGAACTTACTTTAAATGAAGCTAATAATAACAATGACCACTGCCCTTTCCTCGATCTTGATATCTATATCACTAACGGAAAGCTGAATACTAAAATTTTTGATAAAAGAGATGATTTTTCATTTCCTATCGTTAATTATCCATTTTTAGATGGTGACGTTCCCTTGTCACCATCTTACGGTGTTTATATATCTCAACTTGTACGATTCGCTCGTGTATGTAACAATGTTTTAGATTTTAACGAGAGAAATTTATGTATTACTGAAAAATTATTACACCAGGGTTTTCGATATCACAAACTAGTCAAAACATTTACTAAATTTTATCATCGGTATAAGGACATCATTCGTAAATATAGCTCAACATGCAGACTTCTTATACGTTCAGGTATTTCACATCCAATTTTTTATGGAAATATTCTTTATAAAGCACAAAGGTGTCAGTATTCACCTCAAAAACTAACAAAACCTTTGAATATACTTATTAAGAAGGGATATAGTCACGATACTGTTGTCAGATCATTAAAGATTGCATATTTTGGCGTTAATATTGATTCACTTATAGGGTCTTTGCATCGGAACTAAACACATTTATTCAAAAACCAGTTGTTGGCATGACACGGGTTATGTTCTTCTCATATATGTTATGATGGTATGATACTAAACCCCTAACGGGAAGGATTGTGCCTGATGTTCATATGATGAAATCATAATCTTTCAGTCAGTTTAATTGAAGTCTGGAGCTGGCATGTCAGTTAACTGCTAGTAGTCTGTTGTTATTTATATATTATTGTCATTTTATTTATTTTCTTTGGTTACATCTTCTGACATCAGACTCGGACTTCTCTTGAACTGAATTTTAATGTGCGTATTGTTATGCGTTTACTTTTCTACATTGGCTAGAGGTATAGGGGGAGGGTTGAGATCTCACAAACATGTTTAACCCCGCCGCATTTTTTGCGCCTGTCCCAAGTCAGGAGCTTCTGGCCTTTGTTAGTCTTGTATTATTTTAATTTTAGTTTCTTGTGTACAATTTGGAAATTTAGGCGTTCATTATCACTGAACTAGTATATATTTGTTTAGGGGCCAGTTGAAGGACGCCTCCGGGTGCGGGAATTTCTCGCTACATTGAAGACCTGTTGGTGACCTTCTGCTGTTGTTTTTTTCTATGGTCGGGTTGTTGTCTATTTGACACATTCCCCATTTCCATTCTTAATTTAATGTTATGATTATGATAAGACAACTGTCCACTAGAGACCAAATGATGAAAGCAACTATAGGTAACTATACAACTTTTAATAATTAGCAAACAACATAATGTATAATGAGCCAAAAAGGTGACACAAGTCAAAAGAGAATACCAATGGTTATATTGTGAAATTACTACGGAATGTTATATTAAATTTTATAAAACTTTGTAAAGGGGTTTGAATTGCTGACAAAACACTCCCTTTTATTTATAAAATACATATTTGTTGGAATGAAGCTCATACCATAGAAATATAATTGTGTGATATGTTTGTTAGTTATTAATACATTGTTACGTTTCTGTGTCCAATTGTCCATCATAATTGTTTGAGCAAGTTCTGCACAATAGATTTGGCTAACCTGAATATAATTATGGATGCTATTTAACTACCACAGGTATCTAGACCCTTGAACATTTTCGCAGATTGTTCTCTTAAACATCTATTTATGTGGGACTTGTTACATCTTGTAGAAAAGTATATACCAAGAGATAATAATTTTCATATTCATTATCGACATATTTAAAATGAATCATAATTGAATTTTGTTCATAACTGAATATCAAACAAAAAGAAGCGATGTTCATAGATGGAAACAGTAAAATAGTAGAGAGAAAATTGGTCCACTATAGATCAGACTTTTGGTCGATTTAGCTCAGACTATTGATCAAGTATGAATCACAATTTTGGTCGAGTATGGTTCTAATATATTAAAAAAAAATTGGTACAAGTAAAATATAGGTCAACTATGGGCCGACAATGATTGAAGACTGATTTAATCTGGTCTTATCCGCCAGAAGTATTCGTAAAATAAAAATGGTCACCAGTCCATGTAAATCTGCAAATGGAAAAACTTTGAACTTTTGAACAACTAACAATACAAAAAAATGCTACCCTTTATACTGTGTAATGTTTCCTTTATTCGTAAATAAAGGCAACAGTAGTATACCGCTGTTCAAAATTCATAAATCGATAGAGAAAAAAAACAATCCTGGGTTACAAACTAAAACTGAGGGAAACACATTAAAATGTAACACACACAGAAACGAAATATAATATAACAATGGCAATTTTCCTGGTACAGGATATTTTAAGAAAAAAAATGGTGGGTTGAACCTGGTTTTGTGGCATGCCAAACCTCCCACTTTCATGGCAATGTTAAATATAATATTAAAATGACAACATTACATGACAGGACTAAAAATGTAAAAAAATATATGGGAGAACATATAGGACAAAGAAACACACGAATAATAGCTAACAAAAGATACCAGGCTTTAAATTCAATACGTCAGACGCGCATTTCGTCCATACAAGACTAATCAGTGACGCCCAGATGAAAAACGTCCGAAAGCCAAAACAGGTATAAGGTTGAAGAGCATTGAGGACCAACAATTCAAAAAGGTTGTGCTTAAAACGGCTAGTGTTTTCTGTCTTTTATAAGAACATCCTTATTATCTAAAATAATTCATACTTTTATAAATAGTAAATTTTTATAAAATGACTATATAATAGATATACATGATATAAAACCGAGGTGGTGACTAACTACAGTATAAAAACGGACACATAAAACAAACAAAACCACCACATAAAAACTCGCAGCCGAGTTAGTCAAAGCCATAAATGCACAAAGTGACCTCAAGTTTGAATTTCTAAAAATATTTCCCAAAAATAGGATAGAATTAGGATAAAATTCAAGATTAAATTTGTAATACTGATATAACATTTATTGATAACAATGAAAATTACAATACTTATTAATATCAAATTGTGGTAGTAATTAGATAATTATTTGTATTATCTACCTAGGAATGCTGTTATACAACGATTTCAGGTAAGTTACCGTTAAATTGTCCCATTTGTCACGTATTTCACGTTCTCAATCTTTGGTATTATTTATTTTCTGAGTTCGTTTTGGCAGTTCCCTCTTTTGATACCCAGCAGCAATTCTCAATTATATTGAGGTCCGGACTCTGAGCTAACCAGTTCATGCTTTTTAACCCCGTTTCCCTAAGAAAATCTTGAACGGATCGGGCTCTATGAATAGGGGCATTGTCATCTTGGAAAAAAAGTCATTATTGGGAAAATGACGAACAATCAATGGCCACACATTGTTGTCAATTATGTCAACGAATTTGAAGGCATTCATCTTCCCTTCAACACCAGTTATATTTCCCACGCCATTGTAAGTAATACAACCCATATCGTCAAACTATGCTTGCGCTGAGACGGAGGGCAAATTCAATCCGTCAACAACTCTTCTCTGATCTTTCTCCAGACACTAACCAGATGATCTTGCCCATGACTACCTTGCACTCATCGCTGAACATCACTTTTCTCTGTTTTTACTGTTTTACTGTTTTATGTAAATGTCCTCTGCAGTATACCACTCGTTTTTATACGCCCGTCAAATTTTTGACGGGACGTATTATGGTATACAAATGTCCGGTGTCCGTCCGCCTGTTTCTTCGGCGTAAACATGTCGCACCGTAACTTGAGAACGACTTATCCAAATTTCATTAAACTTAATATAGTTGTTTCTTATGATGGTCAAATGATCTGTATATTTTTTGGTGAAAATAAGATTTAAACTTTTTGTGTTACGGCACTTTGTAACTAAAACAGGGGTCTTTTTTTCACATGTCGCACCGTATCTCAAAAACGATTCTTGACTATTGCTTAAAACTTTATACACTTCTTAGTTATATGAATTTTAATGTCTGTATACTTTTTGGCGATGATTCAAAATTTCATTTTTGAGTTATTGAGTATTTTGTAAACAAGGGGGAGTTTTTTTTTACATGTCTCGCTGTATCTAAAAAACGATTTATGATTTCTTTGTTATATTAATCTAACTCTTTGTTATATTAATCTAAAGATCTGTATACTTTTTGGTTTGATTCAAAATTTTATTTAAGTGATATTTATTTTTTTGTAAAAAAATCAGGATGGGGGTGGGGGGTTCACATGTCCCGCCGTGTCTCAAAAACAATAAATGGTTATTGCTTAAAACTTTCTCAGACATTATTTATGATTATTGCATAAAACTTCCACACAAGACGTCGGACGTATCATGCGCTAATGGCGCATCTGTTTATTTCTTGTTGATCTCACGGATACGAATTGTTTTCTATACTTACCGCTTGCGGTATCCATCGGAATGTAATTTACGTTTAACAGTTATTTTGGAGAAAGGTCTATCAATACTCTCATTAAATATATTTCAGCTAAAGATTTACGGCGATGTTTTTTACACAACGGGAAATTTTTCACATATCCTGGTCATGAAAGGATTTTGGTCTGCCGAATCTCCGAATGTTTTCTATATCACCGCGATTTTCATACCTCTTTTGAAAAACTACAAACGGTACTCTGTTGAATGCTGGTCAATCTGACTAATTCACTTTTTCTGTAACCTGCATCATTTAATGCAGCGATGCTACTTTTCTGATCGGATGTCAGTTCTTTTCCCTTGCGACCCATTTCGTTTACATTAGCGACACCGTAAGTGCAGACGAGCCTGACGTCATCACGCACGTGTCACATAACAACCACATGTTTTTTCTACAGAACCATCTACATATAGATTTATTGTCATCCCAATTGTGACATGGAGACGACCACAAAAAATTGTTTACCATTCCGTGACGTGACCGCCATTGTTGATTTTACGAATACTTATGACGGAGTACTGTAGTACAAGTTGAAGACTGGTTAAGATAAGTCCGAGTACAAGACAGTACAGTCGAGTATGTAAGGTAATTGTGTCTCAAATGTAGGGCTTATCATATCAACTTCCAATTTACCTATCACTGTCTATGCATAGAACAAAAGCAAAGAGGATGCAGTTGAATCACAAATATAAAGTAAATGAGCTCTACAGGTTGCATTTCTGTAAATATTGACAATGCAATTTCCCATAGGAACTCCTTTTACGGCTAAAACTGTACCACTTTTACTATGAAGTTTTGAAAAAAATCTTATCCTAGAATTGAAAGTTCATATGCACCACAATTTTTTTCAAAGGTCAAAATATAGGGCTGTGCGGCATATTTTCAACGTTTATATGCCCTGAACTTCTCAGAGTTTAAACTTACACTAATTTTCTTAACTACCCCTACCTCGAATGAAAGGTTACCACAGATTTCAATGTAAACAATATGCACGTGTTTATTTACTGATAACATTCCCAAGTTCTGTCTCTGCGATATGGAACACAGAGAGCATAACTGGGAACCAGTATGTAAACAAAATGAATTTTCTATGAATATTCAATTACTCCCCAAAAGAGGCGTGTTTTGAGAAACAGCTGTATTTACAAAGTGCAACCTATACAGACATTTATTCAAATAGAAAACTCTCTAAAATCAGTTTTTCTCACATTAATACTCATTTATCAGAATTAAAGTCTTAAAGAAATCACTGTGTATACTCTAAGTTTTTCTTTACTATACATTTTATACCCCCTCCCCTGTTTCAATTTTTTAAAGAATTTGAAAACAAGACTTTAATTATTGCCAGCTTACCCTATTTGCATATTTTCTGATAAAAAATGCCTAGAACCTGTTAAAAACTGTTTTGATAACATATTGAAAGCATATCAGAATATCATAAATGTAATGTTTAGCAGTCAATCATTACAACATTCAAGATTATATAAAGTATCCAATCCAGCCTCTATCTCCAGTCCACATCTTACTGTATGCCTATTTGTCAATTAAAGAACACATTTTCTGCCTCAAATGGTAAAATTTAGAATTCTTGTCACAACAGTATCATCTTTAACCATATATCTGACACAATTTAGCTACTATATATACTAGAAGTGTTCAAACAAAGCCATATTTGCAATAGTTGTATGTATGCAGATACCAGTCTGAGATATAAATTCACTTAAAATGTTGTAGAGATGACTGCTAACATGTGATTTTTTGCATAACTTCCAAGCATTGTTATTGTTTTCTATATCAAGAACTTTAAAATCATAAAATCATAGCATTTACAAGTTAAATTATTCTTTCATGACCCAGGGGGTAGGCAATTTTCTATGTTTCTTGCCCCTGGGGCCTCAAATTTCCTAAATAATTCTGCTGTTTCTAGCAATTTGGAATATTTAGTACATATTCAGGATAGAACACACTATTGTAAGTTTTCTTGAGATATTTTTGTTTTTCTAGCTTGTATTTATTATGCCGTGGTGACAAAAAAGCAGATTTAGGTGTTGCGGCTTACTTTTGGGTTATCGAAAGGACACAAATACCCCATAAATAATATTCAGGAAGGATCTATGAGTTTCAATGACTGCGAAGAGTAAATATAAGCACTTCTTAACAATTTAACTTACAAATATGCAAATATTATGATTTAATTTTGTATCCAGTACTTTAAGTAAACTATGCATACTGTAAACTGTGAATTTATGCTGAGTCATCATATTTAAGGCCCAGGATTCTATCAATCTTCATTAAATATTTATAAAACTTCTTATTTGAGTTAATTTCTTTAAAATCTGTGAAATAAAGCAAATTTGGTTAAATTCTGAATGTTCCCTTTTTTCACCCTATATAGGTTGCATTTCTGTAAATATTGACAATGCAATTTCCCATAGGAACTCCTTTTACGGCTAAAACTGTACCACTTTTACTATGAAGTTTTGAAAAAAATCTTATCCTAGAATTGAAAGTTCATATGCACCACAATTTTTTTCAAAGGTCAAAATATAGGGCTGTGCGGCATATTTTCAACGTTTATATGCCCTGAACTTCTCAGAGTTTAAACTTACACTAATTTTCTTAACTACCCCTACCTCGAATGAAAGGTTACCACAGATTTCAATGTAAACAATATGCACGTGTTTATTTACTGGTAACATTCCCAAGTTCTGTCTCTGCGATATGGAACACAGAGAGCATAACTGGGAACCAGTATGTAAACAAAATGAATTTTCTATGAATATTCAATTACTCCCCAAAAGAGGCGTGTTTTGAGAAACAGCTGTATTTACAAAGTGCAACCTACAGGATTATTCACCAAAACATACGTGGAAGTACATGTAACGCCATATTTGAAAAGTATGAGTTGCCTCTACCTCAGGGTTCAAAATCACCTGTTCTAGACCCTATTTTCAAAAGACGATGCCTTCAAAAGCGCGTCTACACCAAATGATATTTCAACTTTAAACACTGAATCAAATTAAAATTTCGATTTTAGATGCTCTATACCAGTGGTTATAATCCTCAAGTCTGCAACGATGCAATAGATTTACTTTGCTGATTAACCAAAACAATGAAAATTAGATTCCAAATAATACAGATCAAAACAGAATGCAACATGAGTACTTCTTGTCGAATTATATTTTCTGTCCAAATTTTGTCGATTTCTCTTTTGACCTTTGCCTTCCTTCTGCTCTTCACCTTCTGCCTCTTTAATCCAATAAACAAAATGGCATGTTACAGAAACACACATTTCCGTCCTCTTGACTACGATTGTAACTTATCTTCGAACATTAATCATCGTTAGCAACGCGCATGATGCATCATTTCCATTCACTCAGTGCAAATCATGGTTCTATATCTTCTGTCTATAGCAAGCCCATATCTATGGTAGATGCAGGCTTCAACATTCGTCCAAATTCTGCTAACGAATTTCCTATTTGTTAAAATGGATTTAAAATGGATTTTATAATGTATCTTCAAGATTGTGTAGAATTTCAATTACCACGACTTCACAAGTCTGGAGGAAAACAAAACATATGAAAGTACTCTAACTTTTAAGAATGTGAATTCATTTTATTTACCAAGTATTAATAATATGATATGCCTCTTTAGTTTTAAAGAAACTTCGTGCTATGTAAAAAATATTAATATCATCATATTATGTTTCGGTTAAACAAATAAAATCTTAATCCCGAATAACATTGATTTTTTTTTAGTTATTGATTGCATTTAAATTATGAAAAGCTTGTTTTTGGATTTTACAGACAAAAACCAGAATAATTGATAGACAAAGGCATAGATCAAGTTTTTTTTTAAAACTATCAATTGTTCAAAGCATAGGAGACACTCGCATAAAAAAACCGACACAAATTTTCAAGTCTCTGCAAGCTTCGTTGGTTTAGTTTTATAGACTTTAATTATACAGATATTTCGATGTAATATGAAGTCGATATACCTTTTTTTTCTATACACTATGAATTAATATTTAAATGTTTTATGTTACCGATTTGCTTTATAAACACATAATGAAATTCTATCTATTATTTCGCACTCTACTTCCTTAAACAGAAACGAAAGGACGAAAATCCAAATCGATATATAATTAAACATGATGCTAAGTATGTGATCTTTTTGGAGATTATTCCAAACAACATGAGGCTTTATAGTAACTTCGTTCTTATTTGTCATCTTTATTTTACAGTTTTTTATACTTATAAATTAGAAGGTAGGTACTATATGTTATTTTCTTTACATTCGTAACAGAATATTTGCATAGACATTCATCTTTCATAACTTTTAAACATAATACCCTGTTAATTTTCTGTTTTGCTGACCAGTTAGTCGGTAGATTATAGGAACATATTTCACGAATCATCTCAATATTAAAAACACTAGCTCTTACATTATACTGTTATTTGTATGATCTAAGAGACATATAATTTGTGACACATAAAACTTATTTGTTCCGTAGCTTTCAGAAAGAGAAATTAACAAATGCTGTGTTGTATATAATTTGCTAAGTACAGATAAGCTTTAAATAACATAATCATAGATAAGATATTGATGTTATTGTCAACTATTTGATTGTTTTTTATTAAGTTTTCAAACTTGAATTAAAGAATACACAGCTACTTTTTTTATAGGCACTATTTCTGTACTAAAAATATGTAGTACTGGAACTTTACTTTTAATCTTTAGTACTATTTCTTTAATTTAAAATTATTGTAATTTTTAGGTACTTGTATTTTACAGTACTTGATTTGTACTAAATATTTTGGTACAGAAATAATACCAACAGTGATCACAATATTCCGTTTGAAAATCATAATTTTAAGAGATTTGAAATAGAAAAGTTTTCAAAATGCTGAAAATGAAACGGTAGTAAACAAAAATCTGTAGTACCTAAATTTCAAATACAAATAAAGTACTGTACAATAGAGATACCTAAATATTGCAATACTTTGAAAGTAACAAAATAGTAATGAAAATTAAAAGTAGATTTCTAGTACTACAGATTTTAAGTACAGAAATAGTACCTATGAAAACGTAGCTGTGTATGCCACCCCTTTTCTTTTAGAGACAAGACCACATTTAATATTTGCTGATTATTCAAAAATAAACGCAATTGAACTGGAAACTTGGACAAATATAACCCTACTCAATGATTTAAATGGCGCTACATCTGTAGACTACCATTATGAAAAAGGTTTGATTTTCTGGACAGATGTCATCGCAAGACACATATCAGTGTAAGTCCAAACACAAATCTAATTAAATATTTTTGATTTAATCATATAAATGCTCTCAAAATGATAAATAATATAATATTTTAAATACAAAATAGTGTTATATTGATTTTGGAACTTGTTTTCATTTGCATGCCGATATTGATATCGTCAAAATAAAAGAATATGCAAACTCCTTTATCAAATGGCAAAACTAAAAACGAAAACATGTCAAACGAATGGATAACAACTGTGGTATTCCTGATTCCTGTACAGGTATTTTTCTGATGTAGAACATGGTAGATTAAACCTTATTTATAGCTAGCCGAACCTCCCAATTGTATAGAAGTCGCTTTGATTAAATTGACAACAACGTGTACAAATAGGGATATAATAGGTCGAAAGATAGGGTACAACAGTCAATATTGTGTTATAATCTTATTCCCTTTAAAACAAAGAAATAAGTCAACAATGATAAACAAAAGGCAGTTAAACACAGTACATTAGCCAAAACGGAAGTCAAGAATATAAACATTTATCATAGCACAATAACACCTGATTGAATGAATAAATACCGAACCACGTTAAATGAAAACTACTAAAAATAAACAGTAAAAGACCAAATTTACCAAATAGTACCCGAATGAGTACAGGAAAACAATAAATACACTTAAATAAACTACATCAGAATTGAAAAGAATGCACAGTACACGTAATAAGATCCCCCCAAAAAGTTAAGATAAGAATGTACTGCTAAAAAATCAACCAAAAATAAATAAAAGCCTATCAGAAATTTTGATTTGAAATGGTATAAGTAATTACAATAACAATGTTACAGTTAATGACAATAGGAAAAACCTGATACACATGTTTCAATTTATATAGTACAGGAATAACCAATGACTTATTACGAAATAATGAAGCTATTGTTAGAACTAAGATGGGTGTCAGTTTTGGAATGGCTGTGGACTGGATTAATGACCATATTTACTGGACGGATGAAACCTTTCAGAGTGTGCATGTCTCTAATCTGCATGGTGAAAATCGCAGAACACTGATTGAAAATGCGATAGAAAATCCGAGAGGTGTAGCACTTACTCCATCGGATAGGTACGTTTTAAAAATGAACATACTATTAATAAGTCAATTTGTTAATCGCATGTCTGTCGATGATCCTATGACATTTTGAGTTGTACCGAAGATACATAAATATAGCAATGCGTAGTTGAAATTTATTGGTATGTTGTTGTTGCCTATTGAAATGTCAACATCCCGTTTGAATGATTATAAATTTTGTACCCAGAAAAGAAAATCAAAATATTTTTGTTCTGTAAGGCTTTCAATATATATATATAAATGACAAGAATTTCCATAGTCTTATTATAGAGAGTAAAGAATCTTTTTGAGAGCCGATTACCAGTACTAAACCAATCAAAAGCCCTTTTTTCATGTCAATATAATTGTACACAGCTTAAAGGGGGATATAGGAGACGCGTTATACTTCTAAGGTGATGCTGATGAAAAGAAACGTTAACAGTTAAGCCCTGTTTTTATAGCAACATCCATTCCATCGAGTGCGCCCCAAGCTTCTGGCACAATCCATCATCTCTGAAATTCGTTAGTAATAGCTCGCCATTCATTTGTTTCGGTTGGACCAGGATATAACTTCATCATTGTATCACTGTATAATTGCCCTGCAATCTTCAGAAATAAAAGGATCCATAGTATTGCGCGCGACTCTGAAATCGTACTTTTACCTATCATCAGAAGTTTTTAAAAAATACAAATTTTCAGACCGGGATCTAGTGGCCATCTAAATCGGATGTCTATCTCTTGTATTAAGAACTTTTTCTTATCAAAGTTCATCAAACCTGTCTGGAGATTTCATAAATATATTAAAAATATTTGTAATATTGTGACAAGCACACTTTTTGATATTTTTAATGTAAAAACAAATATTTATTATTTATGTATAATATATTTATTTATATTATGTTTAATTTAAATGACTTCATTTTTGAGATGTCAAGATACCCCTTGATGTATTGGAAAGCTACATGTAATAGGAACCAATTCCTCCTCCTTTCCATATGATGATCTTTTGATCAAAGAACTTCCATGTTCTGATCAAGCAATATCTGCCACATTAGCTCCTGTCGAAAAGCTATTTAGAAGTGATGTCAAAGTATTCAGACCAGAGAGATTCAGGCTAAATGACAAAACATTAAAATAGCTAATGATTATCAAATGCAACGCTTAAACTATGCTGACATGAATATTTTACACATGTATAATATTGTTAAAAAAATACCATGATGAAATGTAATGTGTAATTTAATTAATTATTTTAGTAAAGTAATTGTAATTTAATTAATTACATTTCAAAAACAGTGTAATATGTGTAATTGATGTAATTGATCATTTTTGCAATTCAATGTGTAATCTAATTAATTACATTCCAATGTAATTGACCCCAAGTCTGGTTACAACATGTTATACCCCTAGCACACAAGAACAACGATTTTACGACGACCTGAGAAATCATGAAAAAAATCGGATGTCGAAGCTCGATCTTTGTGGTCGTGGTAATGGTTTCAAAAGGTCTTTATTATTGTGGACGTCAGTGACCAATTTTGAACATGCTCAATACATTGGTTGTTTAGTCATGATCAAAAACTGGTTATCCGAAAAAAGGTAGAAGTAAGATTGGGGTAGACATAGAAGCATTGCATTGTAAATTGTATGAAATATGAAATTATTGTACTGCACAAAACGGATATCAAAGAGTAGATTTGTACAATGTATATGACTTAATATTTATTTTAGAATTATTTTTGGCCTATTAGTAAAATTCTCTTTATTGTTGCTAGCACTGCTACTCTCTTTAAATAAACAATTTATTTACTTTCAAACTTACTGACGGTTGATAAGAATTAAAAATACATATAAGTATACCAAAAAACAATATATATGAGTGACACGAAGAGTAGAAAATGATTTTTTGACAGCTTCATATTATAAAATGCGGTAAATGGTTTCATACGGACACATACTCTTGTTTTTATTCTTTTTTTCCGTTTCTATAGAATCCTTTTCTTTTCTGATTGTGGAAGTACCTATCCAAGGATAGAGCGGTGTGGGTTAGATGGCAAAGACAGAGAAACTATAGTTGCAAATGTTGGAGAACCTATTAGTTTAACAATAGGTATACTTTTTATGTTTTTATGTTAACAAGCACAGTACATGGGTTTAATATTTTTGAAGTATGTCTTATACAAATTAAAACCAGCAGCCTGTCTTAAACCGATTTGATATGGTGTTTTGAGACAAAAAAATATGTTAATTACAGAATCTACTTGAGGATGTTCGTATTGTTTGCTTGTTGTCTCATTGTCGTTATCATGCCTCATCTCTTTATAGTGCTTGATATATATTACATAAGTGCAAAGTTTCTCTTTAAAAACAAGACTTTTCACATCCACATAGACAAAAACTGTGATTATGTTGTAAGGTAACAACTAAATATGTCTTTCCTAACTTTATAACGAATAAAATAATCATTTATGATAGGTATAATTGGTACATTATTTAGATATTCGCTAGAAATGACAGTAAAAAATACATTTTCTTCATTAAGTAGTAGCCCTCACATATTATTTTAAGATTAGTTTTACAGATGAACTGAAACTGACCAGTCTGTGAAATGCATCACAGGTCAAGAGAAACATCGTTAATAGAAATTACTTTATATTAGCTTTTTATTTTGCTTTTTTCAGACCATAAAGTGAAAAGAATTTACTGGACTGATAGACTAAAGAAAGGGATATATTCAGCCAAGTTTGATGGTAGTTGCATCAAAACTGTCATGAAAAAATCGAATTATTTGGCTGAACCTTATGGAATTGCTGTTCACAAAGACAAAGTATACTGGACAAATTGGAGAAAAGGAGAAATATTGCGGACTGATAAGTATGCTAGCTACGAAGTTGAAAAGGTATTTTCGAACGTTTTAAACTATCCCATCGGCCTGGTAGTATATGACAACACTAAACAACAAACATTGGGTAAGTTTTATTTGGCCATTAGTCATTAAACGAGTTCAATATATTGTACTGACCTTATAGTATGTTATGTGTCAATAATGAT
Organism: Mytilus edulis; assembly: GCF_963676685.1. Classification (NCBI taxonomy): domain Eukaryota; kingdom Metazoa; phylum Mollusca; class Bivalvia; order Mytilida; family Mytilidae; genus Mytilus; species Mytilus edulis. Next base: position 24,014,917 of record NC_092353.1, on the reverse strand, counting down.
AGATTACCAGTCCAAAGTATTATAACGTCTAGCAAGGCTATTTTTTCTGGGACGACTTCCTACGTCCTACGTCGTAGGAAGGCGTCCAACAAAAACAAAATAAAATAGCCTTCTCACACGCCATACTTATTTTGACTAGATAAAGTACCAATACATTCTTTGAGACCAAAACAACAATTCACAAGCTTTCTTAAAACATCTAATGTTACACAATCATTTACAAATGTAAAGAAATAAATACAAAATCAGCACACATGATGTCATAGGCGTATTCGAACAGATACAGCCTTTATTGTCCTCACAAAGTTAAATTTGAATAACATTTCAAGATCCTACTGTAAAAATGTGAGGAAAAATTAGCAACAGACAGAACGAATATAAAAACTAGTTTCACGGATGTAGAATGTAGAAGTTCTTGTCTAAACAAGATCATATGTTAGATAATGTTAGATAAAACTTTTAACATAGAGATAAATGAATTGTCAGCTGTTATACAGTAATGCTATAATCAGTCATTCTAACCGTCATATAAACTAATGCATATATATTTGAAACTAATACATTGTAGACGTATCCACCGCCGAGGCCTGAAATATCATACCTTTGTCCCGCTTTTTGACTCCTGAAGGGAGAGACAAAAATTTGTTACTATTTTTATATCGATACATTTAAACAGACTTATTAAGAAGGGATATAGTTACGATACTGTTGTCAGATCATTAAAAATTGCATATTTTGGCTTCAATATTGACTCACTTATAGGGTCTTTGCATCGGAACAGTTGTTGGCATGACACGGGTTATGTTCTTCTCATATATTTTATGATAGTATGATACTAAACTCTTAACGGGAGGGATTGTGCCAGATAGTCATATGATGAAGACTTAATCTTCCAATCAGTTTAATTGAGGTCTGGAGCTGGCATGTCAGTTAACTGCTAGTAGCCTGTTGTTATTTATGTATTATTAGGTCTTTCCACTTTTCTGTGGAAAGACCTATTGTTTTTCTTCTGATTTTTTTTTTTTCTTCCGCCTAATTTTGTTCTTGCGATAAACATTTGTTTCGCAATATGTCGCTTAGATATTTGGTATATGATATCGAACAGTTTATGCGCTTTTGAAATTTACCCTGCGTAAACGAATACTTTTCTTTGTAGGAGTTATCTCCCAAAACACTGTTTTCCTTGTTAGCGCATCTCCTTCGCAACAGTAAAAGATTATGACAAATTTATTTTACAAAATTGCTCGTTATATCCTTCGCATGATTTGTCCGATTTTGAGCGAAGCGATATGACCGCTCCATATGAGAGTTATTTCCCCTTATGCATCTGATATAAGTGGTATGAATTTCTATCTTATAAATCATAAGTGATAGAGACCTAGGATCTTTTGATTTGAGGTCCTTGGTCCCAAAAAATGAAAATTAGGTCAAGGTCAAAGGTCAAGGTCATATTCTAATATTTGAATTTGGCTTATTTTCACTTATATCCAAAGACTGTATAAGATATCAACAAACTATTTTTACTAAATTGTTAGTTGCGACATGTCGTAAGATGTAAATTTTGATTGCAAGCGTACGTTGAATGTAAAAGTGAGTTTTCTCCCCTCTTGTAATTAAAAATACGCGTTTGGTGATATAACTCATTAACTAAATATAATAAAGACCTATGGTCTTTTGATTTGAGGTCCTTGGTTTATGACCTTGAAATTGATCTCAAGGTCATAGCTTAATTTGACGTTCTAGATTTTGACCTTTGCTTTTATTCTATATGTATACATGATAAAGATATACAACTTTTAGAAAAATGTATCAAACCATTTAACCTTGTAAAAAACAACCGGAAGTGACCTTTTGTAAACCGGAAATAGCTATTTTTTTGTACTTTATTAATATAAAAGTATATAGAACCAGATATTTTTGGAATCAGTGTCAAGTAAATATTCAAATATAATCGGAAGTAACATTTTTCAAACCGGAAGTAACAAATTATCTCCCTTATTTAAAAAAAATGTATGGAAACAATATATTTTTGGAATCAGCTTACTAGGAGCTATCATTTGACGATTGAAATGACATTTTAAACTTAGTTTCACAACTTTTCATATCAAAATACATTGTTTTGATGGAAAGACCTTCAATTGTTCTCTGAACAATTGGTTTTTAATTGTCATTTTATTCGTTTCATCTTTTGACATTGAACTCGGACTTCTCTTGAACTGAATTTTAATGTGCGTATTGTTATGCGTTTACTTTTCAACATTGGATAGAAGTATAGGGGGAGGGTTGAGATCTCCTGAACATGTTTAACCCCGCCGCAATTATGCGCCTGTCCCAAGTCAGGAGCTTCTGGCTTTTGTTAGTCTTGTATGATTTTTAATCTTAGTTTCTTGTCTATAATTTGTTTATTATGACATCCATTATCACTGTACTAGTATACATATTTTTTAAGGGGCCAGCTGAAGGACGCCTACGGGTACGGGAGTTTCTCGCTACATTGAAGACCCATTGGTGGCGTTCGGCTGTTGTCTGCTCTATGGTCGGGTTGTTGTCGCTTTGACACATTCCCTATTTCCTTTCTCAATTTCATTGTCAATTTAATAGACAATAATGCGACTAACATGCAAGTGAGAGGGTAGCTAGCTATAAATCCAGGTTTAACCCACAATTTAAATATAAGAAAATGCCTGTACCAAGTCAGGAATATTACAATTGTCTTCCATTCGTTTGATATGATCTAGCTTTTGATTTTGCATTTGATTAGGAACTTCCATTTTGAATTGTCTCGGAGTTAAGTATTTTTGGAATTTTTATTTTTTCTAATGATTAAGTAATTATATTTGACACTTGACACTTTTCATTTATCTAACACCACTAATTTTGTGGCAAGATATAACTATTGTAAGACTCTGCATTTAAATTTCAACGAGTGAAATTCATTATAACACCCTTAAACCAATAAAGAGCAAAAGTAAATGACAGTTATATTACAATTCATTTCAAGCTTATAATAAATGTGGCTCAACTAATGGTGGCTGTTCACATTTATGTCTACCGTCGGCTCCATGGTCTGACAACATACTTGGGTATTCATGCACTTGTTCTGATGGTCATGTACTTGAAAATGATAAAAAGACATGTTCATATAATGGTTAGTATGTTTTTGTTAGGATTTGTATTAAGTGAATTTAAAAAAAAATTATATGTTGGATAAAAATAATTGTTAATTAAATTAGAAAGGCTTCATCGCGATAAAAATACTTTAAAATAAGTTGTATGGAACATATAGAGTAATTACCTGCTGCTAGGGTCGTAATGAAAATATACAGACCTTCTCAATTATTGAATATAATTTGCAGAAGGTGGCAAATAATATGTCAGCCAGGAATATAAGCAGGTGTACAATAAGTCATTGAGGAATTGTCGTTTAAACAAAAACGAAAGATAACGAAGGGAAATTCAAACTCGGGTAGAAAATAAACTGACAAGGCTATGAGAACAAAACCACAATGATATTTTTTTCCAGGAAGGAATGTTAAGATATTACATACAGAGAAAGGGACAATTGCTGAAACAGACATTGATTCGGGTCATCGAAATACCCTGTCTGTAATGTCTACCTCAAACCTGGTCGGAATTGACTATGACTATGATCGAGATCTGATGTTTTGGACAGATAGTTACAATCAAAACATTTATGTGTAAGTCTTTTCTGGACATTGATAAAAACATCAATAAAAAACTACCTATAAAAATTCTTTTACCAAAATCAATGATAGAAATTGAAAAAAGGTTAAAAACAAAATTGAGAATTGAAATGGGGGACGTGTCAAGGAGACAACAACCCGACTATAGAACAGACAACATCCGAAGGTCACCAATAGGTCTTCAATGCAGCGAGACACTCCCGCACCCTGAGGCACGAACAAGAGAGCCCAATCAGATATTTCTCCCTAGCTTTACGATCATGATTTAGATCTTTTATTCTGAGAGTCTTCAAAAATAAAGGTTGTACGACAATATCACATAAACTTTAAATAATCAATGATCCATGTAATAAAATTAACGGTACCAATTTTCATGCACCAGATGCGCATTTCGACAATACATGTCTTTTCAGTGATGCTCGTGGCCAAAATATTTGAAATCCAAAGCTTATGTAAATGATGACAGGGTAAAGCAAATCATGTCACACTGTCAGAGATCACACTAACATAAACACATAACAATCATTGAATGCACTAAATTAGTTTACATATTGCACATAAAACATAAGAAAACATTACATTGGCCAATGCGAATGCGAATGAGAATCAAATCAATATCAAATGATAAAACCAGAAATTAATGCACAACTTACAATCATGTTGTTCATCAATTGTAGTTGAACTGTTATTTGTAGTAAGGGAAAATTAAATTAAACAGGAAAACTTAACATTTGATCGATGAAAAATATACATGAAGTCAAAGTCAGATTATTCCTACCAGAGAAATGTGTACACTTTACAATAATTCCATTGACCAACTAAAGGTAACCAATTGCATATACATATATATAGTATTTGAGTTAATGACCAAAATTTAACATTTATAGATGGAACATATAAATGCGATCAAGGTCAAATGATACATGATAGACGGACATGTGAACCTTTAAATCATTTCGTTCACCAAGTATACTTGACAATCTGCTTATAGTTTTTAAATAATAAATTTCTAATCACGTGACTTTAACTTTGATCACAACCATAACAACAGACTTACCATTTCAGGTATTGAAAAATACTTATTCAGGTTTCGACTGAAAGGAAATCGTTAAGGCATTAACGAATACGTTTTTCAATGTATAGAAGATTGCAAATAAAAGTCAGTTACCTTTAAACAAAGGGTATATAAACGTTAAGTCCATACGCGAGATTTGAGAAATCAATTAGCTTTTTTAAGTGTTAACTTCTACTGAAAAACAAATGGCAAAGCAATACATTTATAAAACGCATAACCCTATCAATACACGTTTCACACTGTGCACTTGATTCATAATATAAACAATATCTTAACCGAGTAAATTTTAAACTAAATATATTTGTGCTTTCTGATCATTCCTCTTGCATTTGCAACGAAACTTCAAAATCAATGTCACTGTTTTACAGCTATTTTCTCAATTTCGTTGGCAAGTCGACGGCGGGATTTGGATTGAAACGTTTGCTTCCAGACCGTGTCTACACACCAGACAGCATAGCTGTAGATTGGATATATAAACATATATACTGGACTGATCAATCTGATTGGCAGATACATGTCTGTGACTATTATGGTGTATATAGGAAAACATTTGTGACCAAAGAATTAAAATATCCTGATGCACTGGCCTTGTCTCCAAAGGATGGGTACTTATATTTCATATTATTCTTTGTCTTAGTATCTTTTTTAATCTCTTGATGTGTATCTTTATTTTAGTTTCAACTTGCATACGTTTACAAATCAATATATCTATACCTATATATATTTATAAAGATTTTGATATACAAAAGATAGAGAATATAAGCAAGGGTTCAGCTTAAAATGATTAACAACGAACTTGAACATTACAAACACAATGCGAGCGTTAGAAGAGTGACACAAGACTATAAAACAAGATCAGAGTATATGTGATGCAAAAAGAAAATACTTCTATTACAATTGAGAACAAATCAATCATCATTAAGACAGCAACCTGACATTAAGCATATTTGAAAGTAAATGATGTCTTAATTTTATTGTTTTTATAAATCAAGGTTGATGTTTTTTTCGGATTTTGATTCAATATTTGGTGGTAAAATCTTACGATCTGCTATGGATGGAAGTGATCGAAAGACTATCATAAATAAAGGAGTTAATGAAGTGTTTGGTATAGCTGTTGGTAAGAAAATATAAAAGATTAAGAATTGAAAACTATTTGACACACTTTCTGGTAAACTGTATGGAAAAAAGCTTAAATTGTATCATAAAAATGAAAACGTATTCTTAATGGGTGGAATGAAACACATATAAAAGAAATCAACACATATTTTTCATTTGCTTTCACACCAAAAGGAATTAAATAACAAAAGAATAGAATATGTTTAGATTTTTATAAAATCACGACAAAACGTTTCAGTTGACGACCTTCAAATTTAACCTTATTTTGAATACTGTTGAGTGTAATTTGTGATGTAGTATTCGTTCGTTTTCGTCGTCGAATTTCAGTAGATGCATTTATGGGGTTGAACTTAAAATTAGTTTGAATATGTCTTAATCTAAGAGAGCGAAGAAAAACGGTATGATAAACTTAGCGATTGCCGTCATATACGTACAATATCCGTTTAAAGTAAAAAGTGTATTCCTGAAATATTTGATGATAAACATACCAATGCCATTACTCACCAGAAATTGTAACCCCCTCCCCTAGAAATCGATTTAAGAGGTGGGTAATCAATTGTCTGAACAATAACCGTACCAAATATAACATAGAGCAGTGAATTGATTCATGAAAATGCAAAACATCGTATCTAGTCAGTCCAGTAAAGAATATCTTATTTATAGATGAAGGATGATCTAGTCTGGTCGCTTTATAGGCAGTTGTTTCTGAAAAACACTTACCTATATACACTAGCAGCTTGTTAGTAAAAAAACCAAATAGCTTGTAACCAATATTGCTTTTATTTCAATACGAAATCTGAGTATTACGAAAAGGGCTTTCTTCAGAATATTAAATCATACTTTTTGTAATGGGAAAAAGATTTATCGGTGTTTTTGACAACATGCCATTGACGAAACGAAAAGCAAAAGGTATATCGCTTTTGCTAGTGTCATTTATCTCTATGTGATAGTGGGCCTTCAACATGGAGCAAAAATAACACATACTGCACGTCCAATGCAGCTGCTAGCAAACGTTTGAATAAAATTATTTGAAAGATGAGGATCAAGCAACATCTATGAAAAATGAAGATTTCAGATGCAATGTAAAGCAGTAAATAAGAGAATCATTCAACTGTAAACTACATGTACATGTTGTAGTGTATATCCTTGTCTTTTGTTTTGTGTTGATATTTTAATCAATACTTCGATTGATTTGTTTTATAGAGAATGACTTTAAGTTTACTTTTCAGATCAACAAGGTCGTCGGATATACTGGACAGATGCTTCTTTACAAACAATTAAATCTGCAACATTTGATGGGACAGATGTGCATACAATTATAACGTTCACCGAGGAATCGTCACCCAATCCTTGTGGCATAGACGTTTTTGGGGAAATGATATATTGGACAAATTATAACGACCAAAGTGTCTATACAGTACACAAATATACGGGTATAGATAACAAACCATTTCTGACAAACCTTCATAGTCCAAAACATATGAAGATAGTTTCAAAGGAATCACAAAAAGAAGGTAGTTAAAAAGGGAATACATTAAATCAAATCAAATGAATATCTTTATTCCTAATCAAAGGTCAGGTATAGAGCATATATTTCAACACCAATCACAAAGTTCATACAATATCCACACAGACAACATTTGCAATCTAGCATACTTATTGATACAAAGATACCAAATTAAAATCATATATATTCGAAAATGTTATCCCAAAAAGATTAACAGAAATAGACAACAGTACATCAAACCTTAATCTAGCAACAAACTACTCGTCATAGAAAACTCAGGTCGAGCACACTAACCCCGACAAAAAAAAGGAGATTAACAAAGGCATTATAGAAATGTAAACAATTCCTGTAATATTACTCGAACTCGGTTGACTCGAAATTTCGGATGAGTCGAAGTTTTCACGTGGTCCCGAACTTTATTCCATACAAAAGTATGTAATCCGACTCCTGATGAGTCGAAATTGGATGAGTCGAAATTTCGGTTGAGTCGAACTAAATTTACGGTCCCAAGGTAAACAAAGCATTCACAATTCATTTTTTATCTCGAACTAATACACATGTGTCAAAACATGACCTCCGGGATTTAAATGGATTGAAGAGTTAATCTGACAATACACGTGTAATTAAATTTCCGGTCACTGACCACTGTATTGATTTATGACATGCTATTTCCATGAGTGTTTACCTAAGATTATCTTTTATAGAATTTTGATAAATAATTAGTAATACATTGTTAATGTTCATGAAAAAGTATTTAAAATGTTTACAAAACAATTAATTTGTGATTTACACTAATGAGCTTGGGTGTGTATAAAGTGAGGATTATGGCTTCCGTTGATGATCACCTAAAAACTACTCAAACGGCGTCTTTAATCTTGTTATATTTTCTTTTGAAAAGAAAGAGTGAGATAAAAACAAATTAAATAGAAATCAAATTTTTTTTAAATCTCTTGTATCCGAGAATTAACAATTTTGTCAGCTATAACCGACCTGAATAACGAAACCATCGATTGGAAATTACTCTCTTGGAAAAGCCATAGGATTTTTTTAATTGAAACAATTGAATAAGTACATATAATGTCATTATAATAATAAAAGACTGTGACATACAAATACATCGATCTGATACTAGAATATCGATCCCCTTGCCATATTCACCCGGATTTATTTTAGCTTTACCAAGCTAAGCAAGAGTTGTGTCCCTTAGATTGTCGAACTTCCGGTGTTCGTTTGAGTCGAACTACGTGTATCTCGAAATATTTCTCTGGTCCGGCTGACTTCGACATAACGGGAGTCGACTGTATATTCGAAAATGTTATCCCAAAAAGATTAACAGAAATAGACAACAGTACATCAAACCTTAATCTAGCAACAAACTACTCGTCATAGAAAACTCAGGTCGAGCACACTAACCCCGACAAAAAAAAAGGAGATTAACAAAGGCATTATAGAAATGTAAACAATTCCTGTAATATTACTCGATTACATATACAATAAGGCTCGTTTAGTTTCTGTTATGATTAGTTACTTTATGAAAATATATATTTTAGTATTACGGCATTTCGTGTCAACTTATCATTGGTAGGAGTCTTCGATTTTGTTTAGTATTAAAGTTATCAATATAATTTCGTTGAATGTGTTGAATTTTGATATATTTCTATCAATGTAAGTGATAAATTATAAATTTTTTGTCTTTTTTACAATAAAAACATGATTGCCTTTTCAGTTATTGCCTTTTTCATGAATAAGTCTCGGTTATTGTATAGAAAGGTATATACTATGAAAATTAGAAAGCCCCAAGCTCTTATTTTCATAGTATATACCTTTCTATACAATATCCAATTTAGCACATATATATTTACAACTTGAGTAATCCTGTAATTAGTCTATTGATATGTTTTGGCTGACTGGATGTAGCTCATTTACGTAGTTTTGTAAATCTACTCACTATAATATCATTGTAAAAATGGGATTTCAAAAGGCCCTTGACTTTAGAATGTAAAGAAGGTAGCTGCTGGTGTTAGTATGTTTATTGATATGAACGAAGCGTTGTTTTACTATACATGTACTTATTTACATGGTAAGATGACTAAATGAATTGACCAAGATCAGACAACTCTTAAATTGCAGTGAAAGCTTTACATTCTTGAAAACATTTTTTTTTATTTCACATAAAACCTAAAACTATAACAAACAGTTGGATCCCCCTCCCACATCTTTGGTTGAAACACCTTTTAAAAATGACTAGATCTGCCCCTGGTATGTACCCATAGGTAGTCTAGTGGATAGTTTATATGCATGAAATATTTGTCACTGGACATTAGGCAACCAATTATCGACCAATTTATGACTAAATATATCAAATTGCTTTATTAATAATTTCCCTTCAAAATATTCATGGTTGACTCTTTTTGTGTACAAAGTAATTGCATGGAAGATAAAGGATTACACATTTTAGATTGAGTTGTACTTTAATCACGGTATAAAGCACCATTATTATTACTTTTTTTTTAAATGAAAGAAACTTTTTTAATTGTCAAAACAAAATTTAGATCAAAAGATTGATTAGTAGGATGTTAAAAATCTGTTTGAAAACTAATTACAAACTATTTAGTTAAATTTGGAACACATCATTTATTTCAAAATAGCCAGTAGCAATTTTTGTTCTAATATCTTGATTACAAAACAAAGAAATCTTACCCTTGTGGTCATTCATGCGTAGTTACTTAGTACACGGAAAAAGTATGTACTATGAAAATTAGAAGGCAAATTCAAGCAATTTGATTGGACGAGAAGTTGTAAGTATGTGCTAATAATATCCAATGTTTAAAATTTCAACAGGATTTAATAGGTGTGGGGAAAATAATGGACACTGTGATCATCTTTGCTTACCGGTTCCTGTTACACAACTTACATATAAAGGATACTCATGTGCGTGCTCAGATGGCTTTCTGCTAGAAGACAATGTTCATTGCATTCTGAAAGGTATTTTGTATTGAAAATTTAAAAATAAAAAATATAATCAAACCAAGTACAATGTCTCTTTTCATAAATGAAGATACGTTAAAAAAGATAAATTTTAACATCGTGAAGATCAAGCGTTCATCACAGTTTGTGCTCAATACAACAACTAGTAAACCTGCTTCGTATTTAACAAATTAAATTTTTGTATATCAAAGAATTACCATAAATGAAATGAAACAAAAGAAAAATATCATTCTTTTTAAATTTTTTGAATATGTTATAACTTTTTGTCAATAATCATAATCGTTGATAGAAAAGCACCAATAGCCATGCTAAAGACACATATAAAATAAATGTAGAAAAAATGTATGTTTAACGCAATAGTTTTATTATTAACTTCTGTATATATAAAAGAAATAAATACAGCAACAACTTGCCAAATAAAACTCATGAAACCTCGTACGTCACTATAAACTGTTTTTATTGAGAGATAAATTCAAACCAAATCGTCGAGTACATACTTTGTTTTGAAAAGAAACCAAACATTGTTACATGCTATTCTATAGTCTGTATTTGTTAAACTTATGTTAATTGTTTCCAATTTAAGAGTCTGCAACATTGGTAAAAGATGAGCTGTGACCAGAGGAATTATAAAAATGAAAGTCTTAAAGAAAGGAAGCGAAATTTGTGGTTATATGCAACATTTGTTTAACGTGTAAACTCTAGAAACTTCCAGAGAGAGAGAGAGAGAGAGATAACACTATATTTTGGTAATCTTGTAAGTGCAGATTATACACAAAAGATGATAGAATATTTATGATATTGGATTGGTATAAAAAAAAAAGTGAAAAATGTAAGATTCATAATATATTAAACTAATAAGTGGTTATATCTTTATTATGTGATCAATTTTACAACTGTTACGTTATTTTTATACATTGTGCTTAATACTGTATTATGAAATATCGCACGTGTTTCATTTTGAAAAACTATATTAAAAATTAAAGTATTTCATTAGTATTTCGCATGGTTGTACTGTGAGTTTATTTTTTTTTAAAACCAGGTAAAACAAAACCTGATACGATAACATATGGTATAGAAGACTTTCAACAAAAGGCGTTTGTAGATATGTACTCTAGATGTTTTAACACACATTAAGGCTTTGAAATCATTAAACCAATTATACTGTAATTGTTATATACATGTTAAAACAAAAATAGTAAAGCAACCAGAACCACCATTATACGAAAGAGTTCACAAAGATGAAAAGATAAAAATCGATCCATTATTTCTGTATTGGAGGTCTTGTATCTAGGAATGTATGTGAAAATAATTATAAGCACAAAATGGCAAACAACTTGTCATATAACAATAAAGGTAAATGTCTAAAGATAAGAACAAGGGTTTGAATTTGAAAAAATTAACAAGGGAATGATTGAAAATAAAAAAGTAATGCTATTAAGTTAGTAATACTTAAGATTGAATAAACATATAAAAGCTTTATACTTTGAATATAATTAGAATCTCTCGTTTCCTTATTCTGTATCATCTTACAATAGGAACTTTTCTACCCTTGAACATTTTATCCTAATTCAAAACTTAACGACATGTATTTTGGCCTTCATTGTTTCATTAAAAGAGAATTACCAGCGTAGATAGACATGTCGTTTTTAGCTCACCTGGCCCCGAAGGGCCAAGTGAGCTTTACTTATCACTTGGCGTCAGTCGTCTGTCGTCGTCGTCGTCTGTCGTCGTCGTCGTCGTCTGTCGTTGTCGTCGTCGTCGTCCGTCGTCGTTAACTTTTACAAAAATATTCTCCTCTGAAACTACTGGGCCAAAAACTATACTTGACCACAATCATCATTGGGGTATCTTGTTAAAAAATGTGTCCGGTGATCCGGCCAACCAACCAAGATGGCCGCTATGGCTAAAAATAGAACATAGGGGTAAAATGTAGATTTTGACTTATATCTCTGAAACCAAAGCATTTAGAGCAAATCTGACAGAGTAAAATTGTTTGTCAGGTCAATATCTATCTGCCCTGAAATTTTCAGATGAATTGGACAACCCTTTGTTGGGTTGCTGCCCCTGCCTGCCATTTTTGGTTATTTTCTTGAATATTATTATAGATAGAGATAAACTGTAAATAGCAATAATGTTCAGCAAAGTTAGATCTACAAAAAAAGTACATAACCAAAATGGTCAGTTGCCCTTTATAGTAATTTTTTGTTATCCTCTTCTCTTAAACTACTTGGCCATATTTAACCAAACTTGTCTACAATCATTATTGGGTATCTAGTTTAAAAAATGTGTACGGTGACCCGGCCAACCAACCAAGATGGCCGCCATGGCTAAAAAGAGAATATAGGGAGTAAAATTGTTTGTCAGGTTAATATCTATCTGCCCTGAAATTTTCAGATGAATCGGACAACGCAGTGTTTGGTTGCTGCCCATGAATTGGTTATTTTAAGGAAATTTTGCCGTTTTTCGTTATTATCTTGAATATTATTATAGAAAGAGATAAACTGTACACAGTAATAATGTTCAGCAAAGTAGGATCTACAAAAAAAGTTACCATGACCAAAATGGTCAGTTGACCCCTTAACGAGATAATGCCCTTTATAGTCATTTTTTGTCAAATTTTCGTAAATTTTTACTATCTTCTTCTCTGAAACTACTTGGCCATATTCAACCATACTTGGCTACAATCATCATTGGGTATCTAGTTTTAAAAATGTGTCCGGTGACCCGGCCAACCAACCAAGATGGCGGCCATAGCTAAAAAGAGAACATAGGGGTAAAATTGTTTGTCAGGTCAATATCTATCTGCCTTGAAATTTTCAGATTAATCGGACAACGCGGTGTTTGGTTGCTGCCCCTGAATTGGTTATTTTAAGGAAATTTTGCCGTTTTTGGTTATTATCTTGAATATTATTATAGATAGAGATAAACTGTAAACAGCAATAATGTTCAGCAATGAAAGATCAACAAAAATTACTACAATAAATTTCAGACCAATCAGACAACCTGTTGTTGGGTTGCTGCATCTGAATTGTTAATTTTAAGAAAAAATTTGCAGCTTTTGGTTATTATCTTGAATTTGATTATATATTATAATATCTGTGGTAACTTACTCCAGAAACACGTACCGTGAGCATATAAATCATAACATATATTGTTTTCTATTGACCAAGGCCAATGCTAATTTATAAATATATATTTCCGGAATAATACAATTAAATTATATTGGAAATTTTTCCTTATTTATTTTGCATATTGGCATGTTGATCTCCATCTTATTGCATGACCATATTGAATATATAACATCAGTACAATACTATTATGAGTATGAAACACATTGATATATAGTTTGTTTCAAGGAAATAGAAGAAAGTTCAAGTCTATGTGTATGTATTGTCTTATATTGGTTTAAAGTTTATAGGTAAGTTGAATGTTTCTTCACTAAACTGAAACCTCTTTGTTGACTTGGTTATTGAATGATGGTTAAGAACGTTGGTAACCAATATTAATGATTTTTATAATTTTACATAGATTGCATTAGATTCTGAAAAAAGTGAATTTTAATTTTAATATTACTTTTAACTGTAAATACAGGAGGGCTCGTCAAATTCAGAAAAATATAGGGTGATTTCATTTTGTTTACTTAATGAAAGAGTGTCATTATATGACATAGATGCATCTACTTTTGCGTTCGTCTACTTTACGTTGATTGTAACTCGACTGTCTAACTTCATATTATTTATAATATTGGAAAACCACAGAAATTCTTTCCGTTATTGTTTTACATTTAAACTGGTAGACAGTATATATATATATGTATATATATATACGTCTGAGTCAGTGACAACTCTACAACAGATGTATCCATCGGATCGCCATCAATGATGGTGATACATGGCTGTATACATAATGTGTATACAACTCGTCTAAACATCAACCCAACAATATTAGATCTGTAAATTTGCTTTCGCAAATTTTTGGTTCTTCCCTCGCCGGCATTCGAACTCATGCTACTGTGATATCGTGACACCAAATCGCCTGCACTGCAGCCATCTCGCTAGACCACACGACCACCTGGGTTCTCAAATAAAAGAGCTTTTGCTGGCCGTGTGTTACCTTTCCTCGTCAGTTTTAATCTAGCGGCGTACTACAGTACATGATATATAAGGCATGAAGATGTTATTGTTACAGATCAGCTAAAGTATCTATAGTAAAGGATCCTACAAATTAATGTAATATATATATAACTCGTCTAAACATCAACTCAACAATGTTAGATCTGTAAATTTGCTTTCGCAAATTTTTGGTTCTTCCCTCGCCGGGATTCGAACCCATGCTACTGTGATATCGTGACACCAAATCGCCTGCACTGCAGCCGTCCCGCTAGACAACACGACCACCTGGGCTCTCAAAAAAAGAGCTTTCGCTGGCCGTGTGTTACCTTTCCATGTCAGTTTTAATCTAACGGCGTACTACAGTACATGATATATAAGGCATGAAGATGTTATTGTTACAGATCAGCTAAATTATCTATAGTAAAGGATCCTACAAATTAATGTAATATACAGTCACAGAAAATAATTATATTTATAAGTACGTCTGAGTCAGTGACAACTCTACAACAGATGTGTCCATCGGATCGCCATCAATGATGGCGATACATGGCTGTGTACATAATGTATATACAACTCGTCTAAACATCAACCCAACAATGTTAGATCATATATATATTTAACTTGTTCATGGTTGATAATCAACTTGCAAATATGATTAGGTAGATTAAAGGCTTTAAGCGGCAATATCTACTTTACGGTCCTTTTTATCAATAAAACGCCAACATAGTCGATTTTATGCAACATATATATTAAGTCTATATCAAAATTTAAAAAATGCAGCAGGTCCATATTCCTTACCAATTAAAATTGAAAATGACAGGAAATAGTATTATCATATCTTTTATCAGTAATGACAATTGACTGCATACAGTCATTTTTAATAAACATTCAAACACAAATACTTACCTAGACAGACAATCGTCGACTTAATAAATCTTAGCCCTTTTTCTAAACTACCAAATATCTGGTACGAGTTTGGACATACTTAATTGTATTCAATGATGTTTCAAATTTAAGAGTCTAACGATTATATTAAAACTTCATCACTTATAACATTAACGGTCAATTATTAATAATAATTATTAATGTGAAGACTTGACTTAAGGTGCATGAAAGTGCAAAAGTGTACTTTCCGTGGCGGCTGTAGTTTTTCAAAAATACCAAACTCCAAACGAGGGAAAGTCCAGCAAAAACTGAAAAACGTTAACGCTTAAAGTCATAGAACGAATGAAAAACAGCTGCCATATTCATGACTTAGAACAGGCTATTTTCCCGAAGAAAATGGTGGGTTAAACCTGGTTTTATAGCTATTTGTGCAGAATTTAGATGTAAAAAGTATAGTTATAAAAAGGCGTAATAGACAAATAGTAAGTTGATTTATTAATGGATTAATTGCTGTTTAATATAAAACAAGAAATGAGATGTGGTAATATTGCCAATGAGATAACTATCCACCAAATTTCTAATGCAAGCCACAATCGGCCTAATTTATGACAAAACAATATACAAATAAAAAACAAATACGACCGACATGAACAAAAGACAACGCATCATATAGCACTATATTTTTTTTCTATCGAAATGTTGGAACGAACAACCGAACGATGGTACCACATTTGACAATCCTACACCATAAAAATTGGAATCGAACGAAACTGTCAAGTGCGGGATTGCAACTCATAACGTCAGTGTTGATAAGATAGTGATACAGTAGTAGTTGATCTATTTTGAATTTTAATGCAATTTACGATAACAAACGTGAATTTGAATTAAGCAATTTATAATTTGTTTACGATTTTGTCATTTGTTACAAAAACAAAGAATAAATACAGGAGAAGAATAAAGAACGTATTCAAGATAATTTGCACAGTCATCCTTAACAATGTATATATGTAGGTACTGTCAAAAACCAAAAATTATTACATCACAATCAACATGACGAATCTATTTCTACCCAACATACCAGGATGACGTGCTGATTATTTCCGACCTAGTTTAGATCTTTATTTTCAGAAAATACATCCTTGTAACTAAATAACGAAAGAATGACTTCCCCACTTAAAGGTAAGTTTACTGTTAATAATAAACATTGTGCAAAAAATATGCCAAATTATGATACGTTGTAGGTAATATATATGCTAATTCCATTAAAGTTAATGAATAATAGTATACCTTGTAAAGATAATGAAAATAAAACAAAAAGTAGAATAGTGTCAGCCATTTTTATATAATCAAAAGCAAATGTTAAATTGTTTTTGTTTAAAGGATATCAATTGGAGCGAGTCTTTTCTATGGATATATAATATTGTAAAATGTACCGTTTTCTTACCATGCTAATGGTGGAAACAAAAATAAATATTAACTATGTAAATGGATGGTAGTTAATTTTTATAATTGAATTGAATACTTTTCCCATATTTACTTTCTTATAAAACAAATTCGATGTATACGATCATATTCATCACTAAATTTAATAGAATTCTCCAACATAAACCTTATGAGTGATAATAGTAACATGTTAGATAAAATAGGTTAAATTGATAGATAGTTCAATTGTTAATGAATTTGATAAATTTTGATTTTGGAAGGTTTCCAAGTATTATATAATGTACTAATGATTTTATATAGCACATAGTAGAATGTGCATGATATTTACTATTGATTAGATTTAAAAGTCTCAATGGTTTTCATAAGTGTATAAAATAATTTTGAATAGTTTGGTGTAAGAAAGTAAATTGATTATTCTTGCAAAAATGTCAACATAACTTAATCATGTTAATGTCGGAATAAAGTAAACCTTTTGAATACAATAAAACAGAAATATACAAGAATAAGTTTTGATATGGTATTTTTTCTCTGTTGAGACAACTACCCAGAGATCAAAGGGCATAATTGAAGCTGATATAAGTCACCATACGGCGTTCAACATCGATTAAAACTATAAACCCCGAATCTCAAAACTCAAAACTACTAAACGAAAAAATAAAAGTCTGATTAATGACAAAACGGTAAATGAAAACAGATATGGCAGACATCACCCAATGCAAACCCTGAATTACAAGTTAAAAACTTTGAATAGTAACATTATAGATATGGCCATCAACATCGATTAAAACTTTAAACTCCGAATCTCAAAACTCAAAGCTACTTAACGAAAAAATTAAAGTCTGATTGATGACAAAACGATAAATGAAAACATATATGGCAGACATCACCCAATACAAACCCTGAATTACAAGTTTAGGAGTTTGAATAGTTACATTATATATATGGCCATCAACATCGATTAAAACTTTAAACCCCGAATCTCAAAACTCAAAGCTACTTAACGAAAAAATAAAAGTCTGATTAATGACAATACGATAAATGAAAACATATATGGCAGACATCACCCAATACAAACCCTGAATTACAAGTTTAGGACTTTGAATAGTTATATTATATATATGGCAGGGTTGAAAATGGTTCATGTCGATAAACCATTTTCATAACCCGGTAGTGCGATGTAACAGCACAATATTAAATTAAAAACATTCACTGGAATGGCTTATATAAGGTGAATCAACACGTTGGTACGACCACAAAAAAAAACCCACACAAAACATAACAAACCTCGATCTGATATAAAGACAAAACATTAAGGTACTTAACTTAGAGTTGTTGAAGGCTATTCCAAATTCATTTTGTCAATATTTTTTTTTTGAAAATGTTTAGTTTAAACATATTTAATTTTACAAAATGGATTAGACACAAGTAAATCATACTTAAGAAGTCTTCTCCATAATACAATATAAAATTACAATAATAATGAAACGGTCTAAATACCATTGATTAAAAGAGATGACGAATATATTGGACAACTATAGTGAAGATGTTAAAGGTATCAAATATGACTTTTTGAATAAATGTGGTATGATGGCCAATGATATTGTTTTGTCCAAGGAAACTGACCTTTAAGATAAACCTGGTATTGAATTGTTTGGTTTACTTTTTTTTATTCTGTCTGTTTACGTTACTTATGAATTAAACATCGAACGCTTTAAAACATATTACATACATTGATTTTTTTAACAACGATTAGCCAAAATCGCTGTCATGTAACTATTCAAGTCATGTTGTATTATCAATCAAGGGATATAAAAGTATTATGGTGTATCAATTATTATGAGAAGTTACTGGGTTTACTCTGATCGCATTGGTTGGCAAATGTCTTATATTGCTACGTTCAACAGCATCTTTTAATGCGACCTTGTTATATCCTCTTTTGTAAGTTGACAATAATTAATTATGAGATGTTTTCATGAGAGAAATAATCCATTATTCTAATTGGTGTATATTTTAGAAATACTAAGTGGGACGTTCTTGTCTTTTACTGCAAAAAACCTTGGCCACCAATGGAAAGAATTCTTTACAAGATTAAATTTCGAATCGCATCATTTTGTTCACTGGGAGACGGATAATCTTAAATTTTCCGATGAACCGATAATAATAGGATTAAAAGAATGGATAAAAAGACCACTGGTCAAAAATCTACTCAGCTATAGAAATATTGAGGAAATCAAAGATTGGCTTGTGCTTATTCTAAATTTGGAATGCGGAAGAAAGGACATTTCTGATGACATACAGAAAAATTATAAAGGTAAATTTTATAGAAATAGACAGTGACAAACGATTGAATTTATCAAAGTTATAATTCCTTAATTCTATGCTTATCAACATTATCAAGATTCTCTTTCCTTCATATTCTTCGATCATTCATTGTCATTTATTTGTTCCTGCAATCCTTTGTCGTCAGATAACATTAATAATGTCTACATGTAACGTTATTCCAAACACTACAGTTGTCTCTTTTATTTGTTAAATTATAAAAAATTCACAAAATAATTGTTCCAGAAGAAATGACCCACAAGACAGTTTTTATGGTATTTGTATCGATTTGAAACTAGATCTAGGGGAGGGTTGAGATCTCACAAACATGTTTAACCCCACCGCATTTTTGCGCCTGTCCCAAGTCAGGAGCCTCTGGCCTTTGTTAGTCTTGTGTTATTTTAACTTTTAGTTTCTTGTGTACAATTTGGAGTTTAGTATGGTGTTCATTATCACTGAACTAGTATATATTTGTTTAGGGGGCAGCTGAAGGACGCCTCCGGGTGCGAGAATTTCTCGTTGCATTGAAGACCTGTTGGTGACCTTCTGCTGTTGTCTGCTCTATGGTCGGGTTGTTGTCTCTTTGGCACATTCTCCGTTTTCATTCTCAATTTTAGAATGTCAGGAATACGATGCAGGCCCTTTGTAGCGTTTTCTTGACGATAGCAGCTGACTACATTTGCGTTCACACTCTTATTCTAAACTCATTTGTTAATTTCTTATTATATTGTAAAGGGAATAAATTGCTCTTTTATCCATACAAAAACCTGCAATAATGACAGCCCTTTACATGTTTTATCATGTCATGCATTTAGATATAGGAGGCTAATATCAATCTCAGAAAATTTTGAAATAATTAAAAGATGCGAGCTTGTATCCTATTCTGTGATTTTGTTCACATACAAAATTAACCAATTTAGTGTCCATTAATGGCAGTTTGATAACACAAACGGTACTAATTTTTCCTCACCAGATAATTATTTTGAGAATAAATGTCGCTTCAGTGAGGCTAGAGGCGAATCCATAACGTATCAATACTATGAAGAGGTTATTCACAAAAAAAGGACAACCAGTATATCTAAAACCGGTCAATATGGTTACTGACAATTTTTTGTTCAACACAATTCAAGTGCTTTACTTTTTCTACTTGTTTTGCAAACCTACTGTCAGGAATGCATGTATTTGATCAAAATCGGTAGTTTTTCTATAAACATAATTTGTGGATCTGCTTACACATTGTAACGTGATCAATCAATCACAGATCAACTGTAATGTTATCCAGTAATTAAACTTTTTGATGAACTGAAACTACCATGCATTATGACATATTTATCATGCAAATTCATCATACAAAATGAATATGAGCCTGATAAATAGAAAATTAAACACACAATGAACAATCCCGCTCTTAACCTTAAAATTAGTAGAGACATTCAAAGCAGCAAATTTCTCAAAAGGAGACGATCCCAATCAAATATAGTTTCCGGCTTTTCTTACCGCTCCTTGTCTTTTCATGTTATCTAGCATCAAATAATTATCAACGGTATCAAACAGTGGCTAATTCGTATCTTTTCCATTAAGAATCTTATTTACAATATTTGTTTTTATCTAAATGTATAACGTTTTGTTGTTTATGAATGCCTATGAGATGCAATTATATCTTAATTGTATAATAACGAAATCAGATATGGACGAAATCATTGAAATGCTAACTGAAAAGGTTACTACAGACCGCCCAAGTCTTTTTGGAGCACTTGAAATTGATTGGAAGAGCATTGAAGATAACCTTCCGACCGGTGAATCATTGAAAAAGAGAACAGGAGCATGTCTGAATACATGGTTCACTGAACAACAGGTGAAATACTGGAAATACCAGGAGCTTTTATTGACATTCCGTGATAGTAACCTGGATTCTGGAGCAAACAGTATTATAGAAAGATTTGGAATAAAAGGTCAGTCTGAGGATCAACAGGCATTGAAAGCTTTTGATTTAGTACAAAAAAGGATAAGACTGGGGCAAAAGATACCATAGGGACATTCAAACTCATAGATCGAAAAGCTGACAACTCCATGGCTAAAGAAAGAAAAAGACAAACCGACAAATATTAGTACACACAATACAACTTAGAAAACTAAAGACACGAACCATACCAAAAGTTAGAGTTGATCCCAGGTGCTCCGCAAGGGTTGGCAGATCCTGCTCTAAATGTGACACCCGTCGTGTGGCTCATTTTATTACAAACTCGGTAAATAGTCTTATTCGGTAGGTCACTTTCTAAAAAATAAACGGGGTAGTAGTTATAACAAAAGGAACATATCCGGTATCATCTGTGAAACGGATATTCATTAACAGTCAACCAACAATAAGTATTTGATATGATTTAAGTGAAACAAATGAAAACCAAAGAGAGAATAAACCCCGTGTCAAAATAAACGAAATCGGTAGCAATTAATAACTTCTGATATCGTCAGTTTTTATTAAGCTCAATGGTAATAGTATAAGGAACAAATTTTACTACACCAGATATGCATTTTGATAAGTGGTTCTTAAGAGATGGTCGGGGCAGAAATATTTGAAAGTTAAAATATAAAACAGATGTTGAATACCTGTTATTACATAGTTAAGATTGGACAATGAATAAGGGCTATGCATGACGATGATACATGCCGGAATATTTATTTATCAAAGTTTGGAATCAAAGGTATTGTCTACTTTTATCCATACTTGCACATTTTTTATCAGTGACGTTAAATTGAAACATTATTTCAAAAGATTATCGATAGAATTCAAATGCCTCTGGTAATTCGAAGATTGATGTCATGTGTATCATTGAAGTTAAACATGCTAAATTTGTTTTAAAAAAAAATCAAATTTTAAATCATCTTTGAGTACAAATAATTTGTTAGAGCACCCGTTACAATAAAAATAATAATTAAAAATAACAACAAAACTGATTTCGAGGGAAATAAGATAGATAACCACCACTATATTTATTGCAGAACTGAAGGATGCTAGAAATTATTTTGAAGCAGCAAAACAAGGTAAGATTACGATATGAATGAGTTAAGAATACACATTTCTTAAAGACATTAGTTAAAAGAGAGGCGTAAGACACGAAATACCAAACAAATATCAACGTCATAAAAAAAGAGACAAAAAATAAACAAACAACAATATGTAAAGCCCAAATGGGAAATTAAGACTTAACAACACAAACACTTAAATAAAACACTGGCTGTGATTTATGTACTCTGGAAGTGAAAACGCTAAACGATTTGCAGAGGAAACATAGAAAACACCTTAATTAGTCCATGGTAAAAGATATTGATAAAGTAAAACTGTTAGATTTAAACTATGGAAAAGTTTCAATCGATCATGACTATATAGAGAGCCAAATAACTACCATGGGTATGAAAGTGATAAGGCTTATAGTTGATATATTAATCTTTCTCTTTATACTTACTTTATCGCACAGTTTAAAACTGTTGACGATGTTGCTGTAGCCAACGACTTCAATGTCAGCAACTCTTCTTACTTCAAAACTGGAATTTAATGTGGAAAACAGATTACCTGTTAATTACTATTTATGAATTCGAAATAGATTACAGAAATCAAAACATAATATATTAATGATAAAGAGTAAGTGTTTTCTAGGTGTTTGTTTGTTTGTTTGTAATTTTAAAGTTTTAACATTTTAACATTTTTCAGAAGCACTGCCACTTGGAAAGGAAAAAGATTCACATTTATATGCAAATACATCTTTTGTTGGCAGCTCAGGTGATTCGTTTACACGAATTTTAAATGTAAAACTTGAAAGCATTCAACTTTTCATATATTACCGCCTTTTGACTCCGAAGTATATATTATTTTGACAGGTTGGCAACAAAGTAGAAGAACATTTTATATATTTGTCAATTAAGAGCAAGTGAAAGACATAAAATTAAACTGATGATCAATTCAATTTGACGTCAAAAAATGTATAGTTTTCTAATGATTTGTTTGTATTACGAATTTGAAAACAGTTTTAATTTTACCCCCAAATGCACCGTTTGATAGTTTGGTTTTTCTACTTTTATGTACTTTTACTTGACCGAGTACCGCCATAGCCTTCCGTTGATTTTGTACGGTTAATTTCAGTTAAAAATCTTATGTTTTCATTAATTTCAAAGCATATTATACCTTGAAGTATATTTTTACCTGGCTTACCCGTAGAAATCAGAAGCTTTCATACATCATATATAATAGTACAAATACATGCACATCTACATAAATAATCAACACGTAATGTGTTGTGGCATTTCTGATCCATTCGAGAACTTGTTTAAAACAATTATGATTCGCAGTAAATTCCTTAATTGTCCCCATTACGTTTCAAACCTACACTTACAAAAAGGTGGTCAGCATTCCCTGTTTTAATCAATCTTATCAATAAAATTGATCAGCAACATTACCTACAATCACTAGGGCACAGGACTTCAGTGTTAGCAAGAAATTTCTGTAAATGAGTGGTTCTTAAACCTTTGTAGTTAATCTTTCGACATTTTTTTTTATTACAGAGTAAAGGTGGTACCTAACACTACAGGGAGATAACTCTGTAAAATCAACAGAACGTTTTAATGACGGTGTGTTCTTAAGGGAATATTAAGCTTCTCAATGATCAAAATAAGTGTTTGTCAAACTGCTATATAACCAGTGTAATTTTTCTGATTAAACGGTTGGTTCAAATCTTTTAAAATTTTTATATTTTTGTCAAAGGGTCATAGTAAATACTTTGTAAAATTTTTTAAATAAAATTAAACGAGCCAAATTAATTTTAGTTAAAGTGTTAGGTACCACCTTAAAGATCGGTTATATGAAAGTTAGCTATTTATAAAACTAAATACAAACTTTATGAGGATGATTTTTGATTGGGCCAGACTATGAAACGATAGTTAAGAACACTGTCAAACTGTTTAGTTTATATAGTTCGATATGCCTATTTTTAAATTTCGCTGAATTGATATTCTAGGAAAATAATAGGTAACATCAAAATGTGTTATCAAAGTTTCATTTGAGACAGGAAGTCGTAGTGATATAAGGATGTAAAACTATTTATCTCTCCATAATTATATGAAGTATTTCGTTTCAGAATTATCACATGAAGTTAGTTTCAATGTCAACGCAACTGTAAAGTTATCAATAGTTAAGTCACAGGGAAAACAGCACGTAGTCTTAGAACATACCAAAGGTTATTATAATTTTTATTCTTGTTATATATTATCCAAAAATAATTGACACAAGTATTTCCATTTCAATTTGCAAATGGATTGGTAATATAAATGTTATAACATATATAGTAGCAACATATGATGTGGTTTTGAAGTATATTCAATTGGAAATTTTGTTTTAATTGTCACAGAAAAAAATTTAAAATAGATATACTTGACGCGTTTGTTTTCATATTCACAGTATGCATACAGTAAATTGTCTGAAGTTCGATATTTAACACACATTTTTAAGTTAGGCGAGAATAAAAACTCCTACCGATACCAGGCTTAAACTTTAGTACATCAGACGCACTTTTCGCATACAAAAATCTCATTAATGACGCTCGAATAAAAACTTAAAAAAGCAAAGTAAAGTACTACGTTAAATGATGTACACTTACATGTATTTGCAGGAGGAAATATAGAAATTCCAGTTGGTATTCCCAAAGATGCCTCTGTGTACCAATTTACTGGAAAGAAAGATAGTGGTCAGTATTTGTTTAGTTTTTACAACGGCAGTCAAAAACTAACCTTATTACCAACTAACTCTTTTGATACTAAAATCTAGTAATTTCCCCTCAAAACACTTGAGCCCTACATAAGTATAATTCATATTTAAAATATACTAGTTAAATTAGATACAATAAACTCATGAATACGAATCTTTATATTTTATAAGCTATACGCGCCTTTCGCCTACAAATTTTGTTATCAGTGACGCTAGAATAAAGGTACAGTATTAAAGTAGTACGTTAAGTAATGTACATTTGAATTCATTTGCAGAAGGAAATAAAAAAAATCCAGTTGGCGTTCCCAAAGATGCCTCTGCGGATCATTTTTCTAAAAGGAAAGATAATGGTCAGTATTTATTTATTTAGTTCTTACAGATAAAGCACTTCATGAAAAAATAAAAAAATACTGAAATTCAAACGTCAGTTAAAAACTTACTTAATTACGAATATACATATTTGATACTAAAAATAGTAATTTTCCCTAGAATACGTGATTCTACATAAATATCATTCATATTTAAAAAAAAAAGAAAAAAAGAAAATGATCATTTAATGTACAATACACTTATCATGAATACCAATATTGATATTTTATGGCCCAAATTTTAATCCGTGACGATCGAAAAAAAAAGCCAAAGAAAGTTTGAAGTTGAAGAGCGGTGATGAAAACGAAAACATTCGCCAAATTAAAAAAAAAAAAACAGAATGAAAATGCATGTCAACACAGAAGTGCTGACTACTGGGATGGTGAATTCTTATAGGGATTACCTCTACTAGCAGTGTTATCGACCTGAATACTTTTGTTAGTTCGAGATTTCTTTTTTACGGTGATTAAAAAGTTAAGTGCAAATAATTGCGTAAACAAGCAAACGATAACCGGAAACGTGTTTGTATATCAGCACTTACGGTCGGATCGGTGTCAGCATAATGTGTCATGGATGGATAACATGTCTTCCTAATCTTTCTGCGTTCAATTCTGTAGTGGGATAAATTTTACATATTTGAATACAATTTCAGATACAAATCAACAGATTTTAATTCAACAAAGTCCATCTGACAAAGAATTATCTACAAAGTCAGATGATGTAACACATATGACAAACAAAAGACCTTTAGGTGAGTAATCCCCATTCTAGATAACGGTTACATGCTAGACTAAAAACAATTATTCATATCTGAAGGAATTATACTCATAACAGTTAGATGAGGTTTTAAAGATCTTCATTTATGAAAGCAATTAAAACCAAAGTGTATTAAATGATCAACGTAAAACCTCGATAAAATGCATAGTCGTAATAAGTGATTTTCTTCATGCAGAGGAAGCTATTGTTGAAAAAGGAGAACGTAAGAAAAAGGTAAAGGCCAGTAGGAAAGAGAAGATTACAGGTATGTTTTTTAAACGTTTATGTCAGATATGTCAGATGCTGGGGTAGTAGAATAAACAAATTTACGTAACTAAGTTTTTTTGGTTTTTTTTATTAAGTTTCTGCACTTTCAAGGCGCAATTTCTCTGTTCATTTTTGAATTGCACGAAAGAGTGTTAAGAATAGTTAATATCAAAAACTGATAGTAATTAAACAGAATTTGATTATTTTTCTAAGTAAAAGAACAAGACGAACCATAGCAGGCTACGCAATTGAAGTCGTATTCTGTCTTTTTTTTTATCTGTCTGCTGTTTGTATTTCATGATGTTTTATGCAGTGAAAACGAGATTAACATGAGAATGGCTTCAAATTAAAGGAATGATTACATACTTGGTCCGTAAATAATCATAGTAACAGTTTTTTTAATTATTTTTAATTATTCTTGCACATATTTGGATTTATTAGAAACAACAAACCAGACCCACGACCGTAAATTTAACAGATACTCTAAAGCATATATCTGATTGTTTATATTATGGTTATTACTACTATAAAAATAGAGATGTTCCATGTATCGTATTCATACCTGCAATAAAATGTTGATTGTAAGGTTGTCTTATGTTATTTTGATATCCAGTATTGATAAGTAAGATAAAAGAAACAGGCGACAAATTTATCAGTATTGATAATTTATCTTCTCGGGATTTTTTTGTTTACCGTCTGTAGCATGTGTAGTTTTCGGCTTATCCATTTGAAATGTAAGTTTGATGCGACTGTCTTACAAGTGAGAGATTTAGATAGTTATAAAACCAGGTTCGATCCCCCATTTTCTACATTAAAAAATGCCTGTAGCAAGACAGTGATGTAATAGTTGTTATTCATTCGTTTGATGTGTTTGAACTTTTGACATTGCCATTCGCTTAGGGACTTTTTTCCTTTTTGAATTTTCCTTGGAGTTCAGTATTTTTGTGATTATACTTTTAACCTATTGTCTTCAATGAGTATGTAGTCCTGTTGTCTTCGTTTTGTTGGTCATGGATTTTCCTGCCTTTGGTAGAGTCCTGATTTAATTTTGAATATTCTTATGATATCATCATTTTATTATCGTTTACATGGATGCATAAAAACATGAAAATGATTAAAAGATTTATTATTTAAGAATCGAAAAACGAATAGTAAAATCTGTTTAAGGTCAGCTTTTCCTGAGAGAGTTTGCGCCTTGGTTTCCAAATTATTTTCCTAATTTTCTAACGAGAAATTTTTAAAAAGGTATGTTATTCAATCAATTCAGTTCCAATCAAAACTGTCATACAAATTAATAGCGACGCTAAAATGAACAGAGGACTAGATTATCTGAACCTTTGTACCAAATCTGGATTATACCATCTATCGAAGAAAAAAAACTCACATTTTGGAACACTTTTTGGTATTCAATCTTATTTATCTTAACTAATTTCTAATTCGGCAGAGACAGAGGAAGACATGGAAATTGTACACTTTGACAATATAGAAAGTGAAGGTAAACACCTGATTTAATGTTCTTTTAGTTTGTAATTATTTGACATTGAAAAATGAAAATATCTGTACAAGTTAGAAATATGACAGTTGTTTTCCATTCGTTACAGCTTTTACATTAATGCTAGCAAGACAAATCTTTGTTTGGCTTGCTTGCTTTGTTTGTATCAATGTTTGCTCAAGCATGACAATTAAGATAGGCGGGGTTTCAGATTGTATACATCATACTTAAATTTTATTGGACGTTATGTTTGAGGTTAAGGACACTAAATTTTAAAACATCACATGACAAATATTCTCACATGTTTCCTTACCTGTAAATATACAATACAGTCAGGATTCTACTTCGTCAAAATTATCTCCCCATTACGGCAGTTCATTTTCACAATCGTAGAAATGGAAACCAAATTTTTTTCGAAGATATGCATTTTCATCATCCAACTTAAAGATTGTCGTCAAATACTTTTGGTAAAATAGCTATTCGAACACACCAACTCTGATTTTGTGATTCATTGGATAGGTATTTCACTTGACCCCTACATTTCATCTTTTAGTATTGTGATTTTTTTATGTTATAAAGTCAACCTGTAGCTTTGCTATATAAAAATGATAGAATCTGAAGTGAGATGATGTATCAAATACTCTTCCTTTGTACGTTTTCATTTCAAGACAAAATATTCATCTCAAACACACCCTAACATAAAAAAGGTGCACTCGATTTTTTCTTTTCGATACAATTGTTACCCATTTATTGGAATTTTTTCTTGAGTTACATAAATGAAAGGGCAGACACGGAAACAACTGAACTAATAGATTGATATGTTATAAAAAAAAAAAACAATATTAAGTTTATATTTTTCTTTCATTGACCAATTATTGTATTTTTACAGGTGAGGAAACATGTGAGAATATTTGTCATGTGATGTTTTAAAATTAAGTGTCCTAAACCTCAAACGTAACGTCCAATAAAATTTAAGTATGATGTATACAAGCTGAAGCCCCGCCTATCTTAATTGACATGCTTGAGCAAACATTGATACACACAAAGCAAGCAAGCCAAACAAAGATTTGTCTTGCTAGCATTAATGTAAAAGCTGTAAATGTGTTTTAGTTTTTGAGTTTGTAATTTGATAAAATAATTTACGTTTTGACATTGTCCTTTCAGTTTGGTGTTTTGTATTTTACTTTTTACAAACTGTAGAACGTTGAACGCATCTATCCAATTGGAGTTGAGAACAATTATATACGACAGATACAAATAAATGTGTCTTATATCTTGAGTTACATCTAGAAATTTACCGTTGAAAACAGGGCTTTACGTCAAAAGAGATGATTTCAATTTTCCAATTGTGAGCTTACGAATTCTATATAGCATCAATCTAGCAGCTTCTGCATACGAAGTTTATCTATCTCACAGTTGATACGATATTTCAGGTCTTGTATTTTCTATCACGATATCCTTGATAAAGAGTTGTTGCCTGCAAGGAAACCATTAAACTAAGAGTTTCAAAAAAGTAAAGTAAAAAATATACCGAGTTCCAAGGAAAAAAGTCATTTATCAAATACCAAAATAAAACTTAAATTCAGTGATGTTGAATTTGAACTCTCTTCGTCAATATTACAGACGCCATAGCGAGTCGTTTTAACGTTATGGAATATTTGTTCCAAATATGACTTCATACATGCTCTAATTGCTGTACCTACTGCCTTTCCGTCGGGAACGCCTGGGAATATCCCCAGTTTTGGTTGGGTTCTATGTTACTTAGTCTTTTTTTTCTATGATTTGTTTTGTCTACTGTTTTTCGTCTGTTTTTTTATTGTTATTTAAGCCATGGAGTTGTCGACCTTTGTGTAGACTGTTTCTTGGGTATCTTTCGCCTCTCTTATAGTAAATTAAAATGATAAACTCTCTTTAGTTGATCTACGTTAAAAACAAAACTTAAAACGAATAATGTATGTAAACCACGTCCCTTTCGACATGAATATAATGCAAGGAGATATAACGAATAAGAATAATTTAACCCTACAACGAACATTAAAAAGTCATCCTAAAAAAAAATTAAGAATATTATGGAAAGGGGGAGTAGTTTTTCATTATAGGAGATATGCCATATTTTAAGGAGATTAAATAAGATTTCAAACGACACAGCAATCCATCAGACTCAAACTATCGTGGATGTAAGCAACAGTATGTGAATAGACGATCCTCAACAATAAGAAAAATCCTTACAATAGATAAAATCGGTTATATTAAGCGTTAATAAAACGAAATGTGAAACAGTTCAAATGATAAATGATTATGATTAATTGTAGGATATTTGAATCACAAAATTCACATGCATGCACAGTATAAGCAATATTATTTAAATGTTTGATGTAATCAAAAACTGCTATTTATTGAAGACATGCATGATACACATTCTGATGAAGATGCAACTATAACTGATGGGTTCCAGAAATCATTAATAAATCTTCGGGACTATCAGCAAGAGCTTGCGGATTTAGCACTTAAAGGAGTCAACACAATTGTATGTGCTGGCACAAACGCTGGTAAAACATACGTTGCCCTTAAGGTTATTGAAAGCCATATTGAGAAAAATACTGCAGGTAATTTATAGGTAACGTCATGAAACCATTTTATAGTAACTCGCAAAATAGGATGAAATCTAGCAACGTACTTTGTTAAAAAAAAAATGGACATAAAGAGAAATTGCAACAAATTTTCTAAAAGATCATTGGTCAGCAGAATTAAGTAACTGATTAATGTTGAGACTGCGTTAGCCAGAAACCCATTCAATATAGAAGTTCAACACTCTATAGATACAA
Organism: Mytilus edulis; assembly: GCF_963676685.1. NCBI lineage: Eukaryota > Metazoa > Mollusca > Bivalvia > Mytilida > Mytilidae > Mytilus > Mytilus edulis. The sequence goes on along the minus strand of NC_092353.1, from coordinate 23,984,304 downwards.
TTTAATAAGTCGAAGTAGAAAATATTCATATTCTTATTACTGGATTTTTTTAAAAGTAAATGGTATTAGTCACAGTTCTTAGGTTTGCTGTAAGTGACGATGACAACATCAATTCGTTATATAATTAGAAATGGGATGCAGTACACAATTGATGTAAATATTGTATTTAGCTGCGCACAATTATCATTTGAATAAAAATTTTAAGTATAATATACATGAATAGAGTTGGAAATTACTTGGTTCAAATTAACTGGCGATGGACGTTTCGTCATCACAGTTTTCAAAGACCAGGTGCGAACATGAACGATCACAAGTGTGGCTAATTTTGGTACATTTGACATTCACACAATGTGAAAATGATTTAAAACATTAAGTTTGTTTTATCCTAGGGTATGACTTCTATAGTTTCTAAAAGGTTTTCAGAAGATTATTTCAGCCACTCAAACACTGTGCATTTAAAGAAGTATCATACTTTTATATAAGTTCCCTAAAAAAACATTGAGTGATTTTATTTTTATACAAACCGTTTTGACCATTTACTATTATAACATCTTCGCTAGCCAAGGGTTACGATCCACTCCCCTCCTCTTCACCCTTGGCAGATTAAGCCAACATCTTTGATATGTTGTGCCATCTATCGGTAGATTGAAGTTACGCCCATTCCGAATTCTTTTTTCTTGACCAATGGTAGCACTTGAACCCTTCAATTTGGAGGTAAAAATACGGTAGCGTCAAGATTCTACAAACTTGATAAAGCAGGAAACGAAAACATACGTTGACATTCATGACTATGTGCACGAAACATACACAGGAACTCCTATTAGTTGATTAAAAACATTGAAATTGTCAATAAATATAGTCGTATGTTTAGGGATGTAAAAACTTGTTGTACAATAAGCACGTGGCAATTGTTTACATACCCTTTCTGCCTTTACACGTGATCATGTTGTAGGTGCTTTTTGCTTGGATGCAGCGAGTTTCGACTGCAACTAATAAAAATCAATACCTTGTGTCTCCAAAAATTTGTCTCAATCCGCCAAGGGTGGAGAGGAGGGGAGTGGATCGTAACTCTTGGCTAGCGAAGATGCTGTTATAAGGGAACGCAGCAAAGAGATATATTCACTATGATTTATCAACAGTGACCACGCCGGTTTTCCCTGGATAAGAGTGTGAACGTAAAACAGTGACCATCAGTATATTCTCCTGGGTGCATCAGGGTAATATAGCAGGATAATGAAAATAAAATATAATGATTTATCAACAGTATTCTGAACCTATGTATTTTCTTATACTTTCCGTAGGGAAAGTGGTCTTCATGACGAGAACAAACGTATTACTTGGGCAACAGTTTGATACAGCATGCAAATTACTACCGGGTCTATCATCTAAGGTAATATTATTTTGAGCAAAATAAATAAAGCATTACAAGTATCTTTTGTAAAATTCTGAATTCACCAGGCGCATTAAGGGTATTTACTGATATTCAATTGCAATGTTATATATATACTTTTATTTTATTTTCTCATATATGATGTTGTGAAAATGTACTATTAGTGTAATTTTCATTAGAGGATGCATGATAAAATTAACGGAGTTCATTTTACTGCTCCAGATGCGCTTTATGGCAATTAATGATTCTTCAGTAAGGCTCGAGGCATACCTATTTGAAATTTAAACATAATTCAAACATTGAATGGCTGATAAAACTATACAGTACAAAAGCGAGACCAAATCTAGATATAGAGCTTCTCAACAACCCATCACAATGAACTCTGTCATTTATAGAATGTGTACCGTGATCGCCTTGACATGAACGGGTTATTATTCTACTTTCTATTACACAAATTACTGTAAACCAGTTTCAAATCGTCTGTCGGAATTCAATAAAATTATTATTATGCCAAAGCATCTTCTTTGCTTGCAATAGGTGGTCGTACTATTCTTATGGTTGATGTTATAGAACACTTATACTTTTATTTCATTTCAGGGGAAAATACAAAAATGGGAAGCTGGTCAAGAATTTACAAGCGGAACCTTTAAAAGTTTGGTCAATCGATGTAGCATTTTGTTTCTTACTCCAAAGTCTCTATGTAATTTTCTGGAAGATGAGTTTTCAAGAGTAAATATTGATCAGTTTACACTGTTAGTACTGGATGAATGTCATCATACCTATGGCAAATCTCCATATAATGAAATAATGGGTCATTACAGAAAGAAGAAATTCGAAAATGAACAAAACAATCTTCCACAGGTATTAAACTGTATAGCATTTGTATCTGTCAGGTTAATATGTTATTGATTAGATACTGAGATATATGATGGATGTAGGTTCTCAATGCTCTTCAAATTCGTACTTTATTTGGCCTTTTTAACATTTTGGGATTCAAACATTACTTGCGAGTCTTTTGTAGACGAAACGCGCGTCTGACGTAATAGATACAACATTAATCCTAGTATCTATGATGAATTTATTTAGATACTGAGATGATATAATAAAAATTTTGTTTTTTTTCCCTCTTTTTCACCTTTTGTATCTATGAATAAACAGAAAGACCATATAGTTTCGATATACGCTTCTTTGAAATTGAGTATACAATGCTCTTTCTTTGTTCCATCTAAACAACATATGTGTGTGTTATCTTTGCTTGTTTAATGAAAAGGTTTTTTTTTTATGTATTAAAAAATGCTTATGAGCCAAATATTTCTAGAGACATAGATTTGAGCACTTACCAGGGTTGGCAAAGTATTACCCACCCGGGAATTCCCGCCGGGTTTTCCCGGGCTGGGCAATACTCCAAGAAATGGGGAATAATGGGCATTACTGGGCAATATCATTTTTGAAGCTTATTTTAACACAAAATAGTAAAGTCTTGATATAGTTTCATAGTATTACAGCTAAATATATACTTTTTATACAGATAACCATTGACAGTCATTTCTAAAAGAATGAAATATTCAATTTCATTTCCTTCTATGTAGACAGAATACAACATTTGCACATTTAAGGAAACCTTGTTATTACCAAGCATTGTTCCAATAATCCATACTTTAAAAAAAATATTTATTGCAATGTTAAATGAATTGTTAATTCCAAATGTTATGCATTCATATTGCTAAATAAACACCCTAAGGGGTCATGCCATCATCACTTATAGAATTGAAAGGGCTGATTATTGTTACATAAACAAATCTGCATTCTAATCTAAATAATTACTTACTAATTAGGGACAGTACATGTACATTATTTAAATGTAACTTTTCTTACATGGAATTGTTAATTTTTAATAGGAGTAATATTTATTTAAAAAAAGTTTTTATCTTTATAATTACAGTTTTACCAATCCAGACAAACAAAAAAGGTTATATTTATCTTAAATGTATAGCATTTGTGTTTAATCACTGAAACCTCTATAAAATTCAGACCAGTATCTTATATTACCCAGTATTGCCCAGTATTACCCACCAAAACCCAGTAAAACCCGGGTTTTCCCAGTATTTCCCACTGGGCTGGGCAATACTCATAAAACCCGGTTTTTTTTCCAACCCTGGCACTAACAGGTAAACATTCGGTGTTTAGCAATGAATACAAATAAACTCATCATAGATACCAGGATAAAAAATTTATATTTACGCCATACGCGCGTTTCGTCTACAAAAGACTCATCAGTGACGCTCGAATCAAAAATTGTTTTAAAGGCCAAATGAAGTACGAAGTTGAAGAGCATTGAGGACCAAAAATTCCTAAACGTTTTGCCAAATACAGCTAAGGTAGTATATTACTGAGGTAGAAAAGCCTTAGCTTTTCAAAAATTCAAAGTTTTGTAAACAGCTAATTTATAATTATGAACATATCAATGATAACTGAAGTCAACACAGAAGTGCTGACTACTGGGCTGGTGATACGCTCGGGGAAATAAATCTCCACCAGCAGTGGCATCGACCTAGTGGTTGCAAATAAACTCATCATAGATAGCAGGATTAAAATTTTATATTTACGCCAGACGCGCGTTTCGTCTACAAAAGGCTCACCAGTGACGCTCGAATCAACAAATGTTTTAAAGACCAAATAAGGTACGAAGTTGAAGAGCATTGAGGACCAAAAATTCCTAAATTTTGCCAAATACAGCTGTTATGGGAAAAAAGTCCTTTTATGCCAAACTTAAAATCAAGTCAAATGGAAATAAAAACAACGGCTTGATTTTTACTTCATCTCTGAACACAAACCTTATTTCAGATATCAACAATCTTTATTCACTTGATAAAATAATTCTGGTTTGGAACAGACACTAAACGAATGTGGCGGTGTTCATCATAGTTGTGATAATTCCTTCTGACCTGGCACAGTGGTGAAAGAACAAACTCTTTGGTTTTTTTTTAAATGGGTGTTGATTTAACAGAACATTATATTTTGTAGACGAAACCACGCGTCGGCGTAAATATAAAATTTTAATCTTGGTATCTATGGTGGGTTTATTTACAATGAACAAATTCAAGTACGAAAATAATATTTACTGTAAGCTAGCAGAAGGACGAATATCATAAATATACTATGTTTTGAAAAAAGTATTTCAAATCTGCAACAATGTACAATGTATATGCAGATAAACTTATCATAGATACCAGGATTACATTTTGTATATTATTTACGCCAGACGCGCGTTTCGTCTACAAAAAACTCAACAGTGACGCTCAAATCCCAAAAAGTTAAAAAGGCCAAATTTAGTACAAAGTTGAAGAGCATTGAGGACCAAAATTCCTAAAAGTTTTGCCAAATACAACCAAGGTAATCTATTCCTGAGGTAAATAAGCCTTAGTATTTCAAAAATTCTAAAGTTTTGTAAACAGTTAGTTTATAAATAGGACCATATCAATGATAATTCGTGTCAGCACAGAGGTGCAGGTGCCTGAGTCCATTAAAAGTTGTTGATTTCTTTTTCTTTTTACCCAAATATTATTTACAAGGCTATGGCTAGGCCAATTCATAAATATACATGAAGATATGAACTTGATTTATGATTTTTTTATTCACAATTTTCTTTGTATTGTCAGATTATGGGGTTGACCGCTTCACCTGGCACAAACAGAGCCAAAGATAAATTTGGTGCAAAGGAACATTTGATACATATCATGACGAATCTCGATGTAAAAAAGTTATCAGTTGTTAAAGAGTGTGAATCTAGTTTACTCAAGTATTCATCTAAAGCTGCCAGAGGTCAGTGCTGTTATTTTATCAAAAGACAAACACATCCGTCTTTTTCGTATTTATTACGTCAACAATTCAGCAAATTGATACTTATGTAAACCACACAAATATAAACAACAAGGAGTAATTTACACACGATCACACTGTACAGTCTATTATAGTTATCAACTAATAATACATCAGTCGGAATGAGGAATTTCAGAATTACAATAATTCATTTGAGAAACAAGAATAACCTTTATTATACGAAGATTTAAGGAGGCTCGAGGGTATAAAAATTTCAGAAAAAAATAAAACATTTGTTTTTCATTACAAATTAATTTATTACCTTTTGTAGTTGTTACTTTATCATATGGTACAAAAATCATTCAAAACAATCAATTTGTGTTGGCCCCAGATGACTTTTAAAATGTATACATCATTGAAAAAGTTCCAAATTATCTCCCTTTGGTGGAAAAATGCCATTTTTTGGCTTTGAAATTGAAATATTTTTTTTAACTCATTGGTGACCTATATTTTTTAATATAATTTCCATATAAGCTGTGCTTAAACTAAATTATTGTAAAATTTGAGCGATTTCTGTAATAAATTTCTTTTTCTATTTCGATATAACCCTTATTTCTCCTATTACTTCAACAGAAAAAAACCACCTTTACAAAAATGTATGCTTCTTTTGAATGCAGATTGTGAGCGCAAACGAACGGTGACCCCACTTTTTTATTTTATTTTTCTATTAACTATAAGATAAAGTTCATTTATAGAAAAATATAGAGAAGTCCTATATAAATGATTTAGACCCGCGAACCCCCTTAAATAAACATATTAAAGCTTTTTGCGAAAATTAACAATGTATAATTATGATAACTATGAATAAGATGATGATGCATATTTGTTATTAGAACGATAAAATCAACTTGAAATAATAGGATTATTAATTTGATCGATACTGTTGGAGGTCATGAACTTATAGCAAACTGCAAACACAATCTTAAAACATTTTAACACAACTCACTTAATAAAGACACCAGTAGTATACCGTTTATCAATAGTCATCAATCGCTAGAGCGAACACATATCAGGGTTACAAACTATTACCGAAACACATTAGGTATAAGAGGAAATCATAGCACAACAGCAACACTGAACTGCAACAAAATCAAACGCAACAGACGTAAAACAAATCTCACTTAAGACGATTTTCAACAAGGATTATATATAATATAGTATAGATATTATATTGTCTTTTTGACAATTTCAATATATTTATATCAAATTAATCAAAATATACAAATTATGGTTCTATAGTAATTTTTTGTATCCCAATCTTGTTTTATAGCTAAAATGCTTTGTCTGTTTGCCTGTTTGTATTTCTTTGATACACATGACGTGGCTATGCACTTATACATCATGTCATAGTGTTATTGTGCTATTGTAAAATTTTGATTCTTGGCTTTAAGTTTTGCTAATGTGCTTTGTCTGTATGCTTTTTGTGCTTCTTTTTATAAATTTGTTTGTTTTTATAGTGATTACGATTATAACACAATATTGACTTCTTTATTCCTATTTTTGACATTTTTACCTTTTATGTCTGTTTGTTTTGTTCACTCATCGTGTCAATATAAAGGAATTTAATGCGACTGTCATACAACTGCTAGGTTTAGCTAGCTATAAAATTAGGTCCAATATTTTCTACATAAGAAAATGCCTGTACAAATTTAGGAAAATTAGAGTTGTTATCTATTCGTTTGATGTGTTTGAGCTTTTGGTTCTGCCTTTTGATTATGGACTTTCCGTTTTTTTTTTATTTTCTAGGAGTTCAGTATTTTTGTGATTTTACGTTTTAGTTGTCATTTGAATTTGTTTATGTTTTTTTTATACTTCTTATGTATTTGAAGATTATTTGTTTTGCTAATCGATCATAGATGTAAACTTTTTATACACTTTAACAATATCATGACATTCGGATGAGGACGTCACAAAGTAGATCGGTTTAGGGACATTCTAAAATAACCGTGCTATATAACTTTTCTGTCCGCTCTTTTCAATCAACATTTAAAAATAAAGTTTAACATGCGACACTTTCCAAACGATAAATTTTGTTAAAATATACAAATTAATAATATTATAACATATTCGTAATCTAAATTTAACAGTTCCTATACTATCAAAGAAAAGATCCAGTAAAGGAAAAACTCATGGAAGCAATGGATTTTGTGGAAGACATTCTAGATAGCAGGCAAAGTGAGTAGTGTAGAAATATAAGATTCTTGTAGTAATGAAGAAGAAAGAACTGGTTTACTAGAAGAATTATAAAAATTGATATTAAGTTATATAATATATAATTGAAAAAAAGATGCAGACAAAATTTGGATAAGACAACAACCCTACAACACAAACAAACAAATAAAGAATTCTCGATCATATCCGTATCAGTAATCGACCCCAAATTTTAACATTTCAATATTGACTTCAATTCAGTTGAATAAACAAAGAAAGTCCAAAACATCAATATATTTCTTTCTTTCAATCTTAGTTACAACGTATTTGAACAATCCTGTCAATGAGGCTGAAGGTCTTTTTGAAGCTCTGAGAAATCCACCAAAAGATCGCACAATTGAACGTTACATATTATGGCTTTCGACAACAAAGAAGAAAATAGAAGAATTGTCGACAAAAGATACACAAGCTCTACGTTTGATGCATGCATGTTTTAGACATCTTGAGGTACTGTTATATTTATATATTTTTTTGTTCTTCCCTGGCCGGTCTTCGAACTTATGCTAATGTGATATCATGACAGCAAATCACCTTGCACTATGTCCGACACGCTAGACCCCTCGACCACCTTGGCTCTTCAACTATAAAGCTTTAGTGCTATGATATCTCAGCAGCATGAGTTCAAATCCCGGCCAGGGAAAGCAAGAAAATTTGCTTCTTCAAATTTACAGATCTAACATTATTGGACTGTTATTTAGACGAATTATAAATACAGAATGTGTTTTTAGCCTTGCATCACCATCATTGGTGATCCGATGGATACAATCTGTCGTAGAGTTGTCACTGGTTCTGATGTACTTATAAATGAAATTGCGGTTTTTATCCAACGCAATCATAGGTTTGAATGTTGTTTTCAATTGATACAAGTTTATATTTTTTTTGTTTGAGCTTTTGCCTTCGGGTTTATAAAACCCGTTTATCCTATTTATTTTTTCAATATTCGAGAGTCCATCTTTAATTTAGGAATATAATATGGCCTTCCTAATACAGTTTCGATTCCTAACATCACTGAAGAGACATTAATTGTCGACATCTGGAAATGGTGTACAAATTTTTGCACCTCATGTTTGCAGTATACCATCTTTTCCGCAAGTTTATTTTTTTGTATTTGCCATTTTGCAACATCTGGTGATCCGATTACTCGGAAGTCAGCAGTGTTTAAGAACATCCGTTGTTTGGCCGGCTTTTCAAATGCGTTAAAATTTTGTTGATATTATACTTTTTCACTTTTGTTTGTGTCTTTGAAAATGTTGTTTGTGCTGTATAAAGACCCCTCTACCAAGAATATTTTGCAAAGAAAATGCGTATATATATATATATATATATATATACAACTCGTCTAAACACCAACCATACAATGTTAGATTTGTAAATTTGCTTTCGCAAATTTTTTGTTCTGCCCTAGCCGGGATTGGAACCCATGCCACTGAGATATCGTGACACCAAATCGCCTGCACTGTTACCGGCGCGCTAGCCCACACGACCACCTGGGCTTCATAAAATGAATCTTTCGGTGGCCGGGTGTTACCTTTCCACGTCAGTGTTAATCTAGCGTCGTACTAAAGTACATGACATATAAGGCACGAAGATGTTATTTTTTACAGATCAGCTGATTGATCTATAGTAAAGGATCCTACAAATAAATATAAGATTACAGTTTCTTGTGTATAATTTGGAATTTAGTACGACGTCCATTATCACTGTACTAGTATACATATTTTTTAAGGGGCCAGCTGAACGACGCCTATATATATAAAGATTATCTAACAATGTAATTTTAACACATTATTTTGTATGTAAATATAATATTTATCAAGCGTGCATCTATTCAGATGAAATCGGATGTATATGATAAGAAAACTTTGCAGCTCAATGTAAATGCTACAATTGAATTTGGCTGCCTTGAAAATAATACATAGAGCTCAAGATTTTTACAAAATTGGTAGTAGAAGTTAGAAACGTCTATTGGCCAATCCTATAAATGTTATAAACTCCACCACATCTCCAAGTACCTTTCCTACAACAGAAACCTCATTCGTAGTTGTATGAACGCAATCGGTGCCTAACAAAGTATAAGACAGGTATCTTTGATGAGATTTTATTTCATATCTTTGGGGATTCAGTTGAGTAGCAGTTTTATATATGGTAACAAGATTAACTGTTATTATATCAGATTTGTAATAGTGAAAATGAAAACAGAGTTAGGATGTCTCTCGTTGATTGGAAATTGTACGTAGAATGTGAAAAGTATATAATAACGATTTGACAAGTCATGACAATAATTTCTCTTCGAAAAAAAAGAACAAACAAACATATGCAATTTTAAAATAATAAAGTACTACTTTCCATTAGAATTATAAAAATAATCATTGTAATGCCAACTGAACAGGTTTATCCAAGTAATTCGATTGTAAACACATTTATTTCGTAAAACTCTTAAGATGATTAATAATGAGGCATAAAAAAAAAACCTACATCTAATAAATTATGTACGAACAAGAAAAATCAAAAGCCACAAGAGAGATGTAAAGACCGTCGTTTAGCCATGGCGTTGTAAAAACAATTGTATGCAGCTAACAATTGAGTTGATTGCATGTCTAGTCATAATGGTATTATTTGTTTTCGAGTACGTTAAAACTGTAAAGAATTGTTAAACGTTGCTGCATTTTTACAATCAAATGATTCCCTATTAGACGTACTAGTATTTCCAACTAATACTTGATTATTGAATTTCCTACATTTTTGCTTCACACTCCTCCATTGAAATATGTTATTATATCAAAACTCAAGGCGAATTAAGAAAAATCATTTTTTTAAATGAACTAAATATATGACAGCTATACATATCACAACAACAAAAAAACCACTGACTCCAGTTAAATTTGTTTTGAGGTCAAACTTACGTGGAAATTGTGGCAATGGATGATATTTATGTTAATTATGTCCAGTTAGTATTTACTTTACTAAATTTAACACTTTGTTTGTATTTTGTATTTCAGTTTTATGCAGAATGTTTGGAAGTAAACTCTTTACTTGATGTTACTCAGATAAGAGCAATATTGAAAGACGGAGTGAAGAGATTGAAAGAAGAAAGCATAAAGGCAACAGATGACAAAGAGAAAGAATTGATCGAAGTACTTGATGGTAATGCATCAAACTAAACGAATTTAAAAAGACCATTAAATAGTGTGCTCAATCTTTTTATTGGTAATTTTGTCTCCACCTAATTGCTAGATAAGTTTTCCCTTGATTAAATAACTATATTAAAACCCGAGTTGATAATAACAGTAATTTCGTAAAAAATGTATTTTCATTCCGTTAATGCTTGAGGCAGACATATTTGAAAATTTTAAACTTTATACAAAGTATGAAGATCTATTGTCAGCTGCAAAACATAATACCATGACAAGGAGTTAGAGCAATGCTTTGATAAAATACATTCCTAAATCTGAACTAATTTCAAAAGTTTTACTTTCACGTGGGCACAGAAATCGGATTCATAAAACTGGTATATTTATATTTTAACAGAAGTATTGACTAAAATATATGCATTAGGGAGGAGAATTGAAGGAAATCCTGATGTTGAAAAAATAATTGAAGTACTCGAGGACGAATATCAGAAGCATGGAGAGGAGTCTAGGTTTCTTATATTTGTTAAAACAAGAACGACAGCCAAAGCGCTTGCAGAAAAACTACCAGAAGAGTTCAATAGTCGACATTTAACTGGGTCTCAAGTTTCGAAAGAAGAAGGAGGTATATTCGAATGATTTCAATATATATTTTTATGGACTTTAAGCACCAACCTAATTAAAGACCATTGAAGAAAAGCTGTTTGTTGATTATATTTTGAAATGGTCGAGAGGTTATGACATTTCGAGAGTTAAAATTACCTGTAAAAATACAATATTTTAACATAAAATGCAACCATTAGATCTTATCACTGACAAAAATTTAAATACAAGATGTTCAAATATGGTTTAAACTACAATTTATATTATCATTTTATAAATTATCTTATATCACCTGAAGTACAATAAAAAAAAAAAATAAAGGCAACAGTAGTATACCGCTGTTGGAACTTCATAAATCGATTGAGAGAAACACAAATCCGGGTTACAAACTAAAACTGAGGGAAACACATCAACCATAAGAGGAGAACTACGACACAACAGAAACACGACACTTAAATGTAACACACAAACTATGATACAACAATGGTAATTTTCCTGACTTGGTACAGGACATTTAAATAAAATAAAATAGTGAATTGAACCTGGTTTTACGGCTATCCAAACCTTGGGCTTTTATGGCAATGTTGAATATAACATTAAAATGACAACATAACATTACAGGACTACAGTACAAATAAATGCAACAACATTCAGGACAAAGACATACACAAATAAACATTACAATAGGACATTTCGACATGCTAATAGTTTCGTCTACATAAGACCCACTAATGACGCTCTAATTTTAATAGTAAAGAAACCCAAGCAAGTACAAAGTTGAAGATCATTAACATATATAAAATAAAAGATGTGGTATGATTGCCAATGAGACAACTGTCCACAAGAGACCAAAATGACACAGACATGAACAACTATAGTTCACCGTACGGCCTTCAACAATGAACAAAGCCCTATTCTTAAGAAACATAATACCGAAAATATATCTATTTGGCTAATTGGTTGTGAGAATCAGGAAGTTTTAAAAGCAGTATGTAATTGTATATACAGTCCATGGACTGAAAGGGAAGTTATTTTAGAAAAAATTGTAAAATTTTGCCAATTTACTGACTCAGTGATTTATTCCTAGAATGACCATGACATAGCAGTTAAGTATAAGAGTTTGTATTATATTATAAGAATGTAGTATTATTTTTTTTTCACTGAATAAATAACTTATTGTTATGTAGGTCTTTCGAAGGAAGAACAGATTGATATTGTTAAGCGATTCAAGGAAGGAAAACATTTGTGTCTAGTAGCAACATCTGTTGCATCTGAAGGTCTGGACATTCAGCAATGTACCTTAACGATAAGATATAGGCTGCAAGCAAATGAGATTAGCAGCTTACAGATGAGAGGTAAAACTATCTTTCAGTATGCTCATAAAACTGACAACCCATTACAACACTTCCCGATTTAAAGCAAAAAAGCCTGCCTTTATTTTGATACAATACACAAATTTGCAAAATTAGGTATAAAAGAGGGTCCAAACATACCAGAGGGAGTCACAGTCAAACTCATAGATCAAAAATAAACTGACAACGCCATCGCAGAAACAGAAAGACGAACAGACAAATAATAATACATAACAAAATTAACGGTACCAATTTTCTTGCACCAGATGCGCATTTCGACAATACATGTTTCTTCAGTGATGATCGTGGCCAAAATATTTGAAATCCAAAGCTTATATAAAAGATAAAGAGCTATAATTCAAAAGGTCCAAAAAGTATAGCCAAATCCGTGAAAGGAATCAGAGCTTTGCATGAGGGAGATACATTCCTTAATTTATAATAATTTCTTTCATTTTGTAACAGCAAATTTTTATAACAAAAAATCCGTATTTTCATGCAAGTACCGAAGTACTGGCTACTGGGCTGGTGATACCCTCGGGGACTCATAGTCCACCAGAAGAGGTATCGACCCCGTGGTAGTAATAAAATTAACAGTACCATAAGACACAACATAAAAAAAAAATAAAGACTAAGCAACACATATTCCCAAAAAAACTGGGGTAGATCTTAGGTGCTTCCAAGGGTAAGCAGATCTTTCTGCACATGTGGCACTCATCGTATAAAATATATAATTTTTTTAATGAGAATGATTGATTTCATTTTAAATATGAATTAAAAGCGACTTGATGATGTACTTTTTAAAGAGACCGGTAACCCAATATAACAAAAAATAGGGTTGTTGTAAATCTACATTTACATTCGACTTGCTTTAATGCTGTCTATGTTATTTCTCTATTTATACATGCATATTTGATAACAAACTAAACAATCATAGAAAAACAAACAAAACTATTGTAAAAAATTATGAACATGACAGTACTCGGAAAAGACTGAGCAATGAGAGTAAGAGTATAATGGGTCAGTCGTACATGTCGTTTACCAGAATCCGGATATGACTCGGATGCAACTTATGGTATAACCAGATCTTGTTCCACTGTTTGTTTTGTTTCTCCTATCAACATCCGGTGATCAGGAATTATATAATAGCGGATTGCTCAAATCTCTCTTGTTTAACATAACGAGACATTATATTGATTATATATCGGTACATGTATATTTTCTAATCCTTTCAAAATCAAACAGGATTATATCAACCAACAGAACGAATGAACAACAACTGTCATATTGCTAGAACACAGAAATGATGTTGTTATATTAATTATAGGGAGAATTCGTCATCAAGGTGGACAAGAGGTGCTAATTGCAAGTCAGGAGGAGCTCGAAAGGGAAGAAATAAACATCGAGAGGTTGTTTCTTATGGGTTTGGCAATAGATGAGGTATTGAAGGAAGATATTAGTCAGAAAATAGCAACTTCAGAAAGGAATATCTATGAGATGGAGGAACTAGCACGTCAACGGCTGAAAACAAATCCTAATTCAGAGAAAAAGGGCAAGTTTTACATAACTTGTGCATTATGTGGCAAATTTATAATAGACGGTCAATACATTAGAAGGATTAGAAAGTCACATTGTATTATTTGCGATAAAGAAATTTTTGGCAAGATTGACAGAAGAAAGACAAAAAAGTCTCAGACATTCGATGAAATAAAGAAAACAGACAAAGTTTATGGTTTTGCATGTGGTCATAATTGGGGATCTATATTGATTTACCAAGAATGCGAATTTGTGTCATTGTCACAAGATTATATGACAATAGTGAATAAAGAAACAGGCAATGTACAGCCTTTCAAAAAGTGGTCTGATGTTCACATGGAATTCTCTTTGGACGACATTACAGACAATGATCTTATAGAATACCGATCAAAAACTATAAAGAGGAATTCCGATATCCTTTGATGTGGCACATACGTCATATATAACAATTGAATGTATCGATAACTTAACAATGTGACACAGCTTTTACTAAAACAATCTGCTTACCTTTTATTGCAAATGAAAACTCATTTCTTAACTTATAGTATTTTGAGGTCACAGTCAAAGGAAAAGAAAACCGAACATTGTGTTAGATAGTTAAACATAGTAATGTCCCATTGGTGATAGTCAACATTCGGTTCTTCTGTAGCACAATTTGTTTTGCTTTTCTTTAATTTGATGAACTTTTGTATAAAGTTTTATAAAGTAAATAAATGCACAATTTTCTTCTTTTTTTATAAGGTACTAAAATTGGGAAATAGTGGTTCAAGATATACGTTTAACAAACATCGTGAACGATATGAATGCCGATTTTATTTACGTCTGTGTTTCCTTTTATGCTTCAGTCTATTATTAATAAAGCCTCTAATATTCACAATTAAGACTCCATTGTAAAAGAAATTAAAACAATTGGCAAATGTTGTATTCACACAATATGTAAAAATTGTCTGGACTGCTGGTTATCTTTAGGTAATCATCAAAGGGTCCGTGATTGGTTTGATTTGATTGACACAAACATTCATTTATCGTTGATAAGAATTTGATTATTTCCAACATGGCACACAAGAAACACAGGTTATATCATTTTACTGTAAAACAAAACTTACAATGATACGATACAATTTATGATTTGGTTAACATTTTTCAATTGAATGCATGCGCAATTTCATTTTAACAAAAGTGTTTGAACAACCACAACATGTATGTTTGTTAATAATGCAATTTTTCATTTTATAAGCCATCTGGGGATGATTGATGCAAATACTTTGAAACCAATTGATAAACATTTAGCTGAGGAATTCATTCTTAGTTTATGGGTGGGTTCATTTCACTTCATCGTTTGTTTTTGTGCATAATTCGTGAGTTGTTATTTGTCTATAAGTCCATGTCCGTTAGTGTCTTCTTCCTTTGTTTGACTTTTTTACATTTCTCCTCTTTGTGAACATCAAGATTTTGAAAAGGGTTATATCGTATTGTTAGTAAAATTTACTATCGAATAGATGTTGTTCTTACCTCACAATATCTTAAATGCTTGTATGTGAAAAGTAAAATGACAAATATACTGAACTCCGAGCAAAATTTAAAACGGAAAGTCCCTAATCAAATTGCATAATCAAAAGCATAAAGACAACAAACAAATGGATAACAACTGTCATATTCCTGACTTGGTACAGGCCTTTTCTTATAATGAAAATGGTCGATTAAACCTGGTTTTAAAGCAAGCTAAACCTCTTACTTGTATGACAGTCGCATCAAATTACATTATATTGACAACGATGTGTGAACAAAACAAACATTAACAATAGGTAAAAGTGTCACAAATAGTGGTACAACAACAACACGAACCCCATCAAAAACGCTTCCGAAAACTGGGGGTGATTCTGTTGCATGTGGAACTCGTCGTATTGCTCGTGTTGTTACAAATCGGAAAGCAGTCTTGTTCGGTAGGTCACATTCGTGAAAAGGGAACGGGATTTTAGAAACGACGTAAGGAACATATCCGATCACATCTGTGAAACGGATATTCCATGACGGTCAACCAACTCGTGATTTTGTCCGTAAAATTTACGAAGTGATGATTTCAACTTCACCATTTGGAACTCTTGGTTTAAAAATGAAAAGGTCACAATTGGGACGCTGAAATCATCTGTTTTGTCGTAACGTTTCGTTTTCAACCAACTCTCGTAGAGAGTACATTTTTTACCACTAGACAAATAATGCTAAAGTCGTATATTTATCACAAATTTTCGAAATTATTGATTTTAATTACTCTCTGATCTTCAACTTGGTACATCATTTTCAACATCAAACAACTTTCATCCACTGATGGGTCTTATGTAGACGAAAAGTGTGTCTGGCGTACCAAAATATAATTCAGAATATTTGATGATTAATTGTTGCAAAATATCTCTTTGTTTTGATCAATTTGTTTATCACAGTAGATTCTCAAAACTATTGTTTGTTCGAGGATTGATATATTCATATAAATAAGAATAGTCCGAATCGTCACTTGCTACGGAAAACTCCGTATGGAATATTAGTTTAGAAAAATAATTGGTCTTAGAATGAAAGTCTTATGATAGTTCAAATTAATGAAATAATGACACTAGCAATAGATCTCATGTAAAAGTTACAAAGACTATCAAAATTTAACAAATTTTGAGTATCCGTCTTTACAGCTCGTCTTTCACCAACTCTGCTGGATCTAAAATAAATACATAATCAAATTATAGACGTACATACAAATCCGATTATGGTACTTTTAAAAATGATTTTGATAAAAATGAGTAAGCAAAAATAGTGTCTTTTGGTTTCATATGTATACATAAAAACGAGTAGCTGATGAAAACATTAGATACGTCCACATGCGTTTATTGATTTTTAAGCAATGTTCACTTTTTGGTCGTTGATTTTGGCTACATTTCTAATATGCCTTGATTTTTATATCGTTTTGTTCCTGATAATAGTTTTACACGGTTAAAACAAAACAAAAATTTATTTCAGCATGTTTCTTGTTTTAGATACCAATAATATAAGTATCATAATGCAAATAAAATAAATATTATGAATAATATATAAATACATGTATAATAAATTTACCTTTCTTAATACATTCCAATGTGTTATCCTTACTAAACATATCAGCACAAACACAGCTATACCCTGCACTGTTTAAAGTGATAGGAACAGGGAGACACAGATGCTGGCAGCCACCATTATTATTCCCACATAGGTTTGTACCTGGTTAAAAATAATAAGAATCTGAATTCAGTTAAAGTAATTAGGAGAGAGAGAGAGAGAGAGAGAGAGAGAGAGAGAGAGAGAGAGAGAGAGAGAGAGAGCATTCAGTTAAAGTAAATAGGCGAGAGAGAGAGAGAGAGAGAGAGAGAGAGAAAGAGAGAGAGAGAGAGAGCATTCAGTTAAAGTAAATAGGAGAGAGAGAGAGAGAGAGAGAGAGAGAGAGAGAGAGAGAGAGAGAGAGAGAGAGAGAGATGTAAGATTCATTATATTAGATTTTCTTTCTTCTTGGTTTCTTTTGATATAATCTTCAGATTTCTCGGTGCTTTTGATCCAGTTATAAGGGGCTTCATATCATTGCCTTTGTATTTATGAACAGTGTAAACACTTTTAGAGTTCCAGTGAGTCTAACATATTCGATTTTTTAAAATATTAACAACGCATTTAAGTACCTTTCTTCTGGGTTTCTTTTGATATAATTTTCAGATTTCTCGGTGCTTTTAATCCAGTTATAAGTGGCTTCATATCATTGCCTTTGTATTTATGAACAGTGTAAACACTTTTAGCATTCCAGTTAGTCCAATATATTTGATCATCATATAATTCTATACCGAATGGCTGTGGAAATGTCTTTTTAGCGAGCTGAACTATCGTATAAACATCGGTGCCATCAAAAGTCGATGATTTAAGGAGTTGGAGATAACCATCAGTCCAATATATACGTCTTCCAATTTTATCTAGAAAAATTAAGTCATGTACTAATATTCTATACAAAAAAATAACGACTTATAGAATGAGAGAGCAGATTGTTACCCCGAGGATACATTGTCAAGCGACAGTTGACAATATTTTTTTCGAGGGACAACAATCTGCTATATCACCCTTTCAGATATGTGTTATTTGATTTGATCATACTTTACGTTCTATCGTTACTGTCTTTTCAAATTGTAAATTAAAAGAAAATGACTATGAAAATGGCTTTCGAACTATTTTGATTTGTAAGTCACTGATGAGTCTAATGTAAATGAAACGCGCGTCTGGCATATTAAATTATACGCCTGGAAACTTTAAAAACTATCTACACCAATGGGTCGATGTTGCTACTGGTGGATGTTTGCCAAAGTATTGAAAATTCGAAATACTAGGAATTTGCTTATCCCAGGTATATATTGCATTAACTGCAGTTGGGACAACGGATTTGTCCAATGCTCATCAACTTGTTTGGCTTTCTAACTATTTTGATCTGAGCGTCACTGACGAGTCTTTTGTAGACGAAACGTGCGTCAGCCGTATAGAATTATAAGCCTGATATCTTTGATAACTAATTCATTACCTACCCTTCACTATAACTGTTCGAACAACTATATACTTTGGATTAATTATAATAATTTTCATTGGATATGTAAAATGTATGCACCAATGTTCATGCACGTGGTTTTCGTAGGTACGAACATAAATGTTCAAAGAATTAGACATTTTCTATAGGCGTCACTTTTAAAATACAACTGTTTAACAAACCACCCCTCTTTTTGGAAGATATACACTATTCATAATTTGTTTCGTTCAAGTTCAGGTTCCCACATATGCAATTGAGATTGAAATAAGAAATGTATCAGAGAGACAACAATCCGAACAAAGACCAGAAAACAGGCGAAGACCACTAAATGGTCTTCATTACAGCGAGAAAATCCTGCATGCTTCAGTTGTCCCCTAAACAAACATGTGTCTAGTTCAGTGATAGTGGACGTTTTAATTACTAAACTCCGAAATATATAAATAGCTCACAAAGACCAGAGGCTCCGGACTATGGACAGGCGCAAAAATGCGGCGGGGTTTTAAATTGTGAGATCTCAACCCCCCTCTATATCTATAGCCAATATAGAAAAAAACGGGGGGAAAGCAATATGCACAGTAAACTCTGTTTTCAATCTCTATGTATCATCTCATAGAAACACAACTTGGGAATGTTACCAGTCCAACAAAACATAATTTACGGCCGCCTTAAATTCTGAGGTAGACCCAAAGTGATCGTAGGGGTAGTAAAGCATTCTAGTACATTATGCTTTTAAAATCTCTTTAAGTTCGGGGTATAAATTATGAAAATATGCCGCACATTTATATAAATTTTAACTTTTGAAAAACATAGTAGTGCACTTGGGCTTTCCCTTCTATGATATGATTTTTCAAAGTGGTACAGTTTTGGTCGTAAAAAGTCCTTTCTATGGAAAAATATATTGTCTTTATTTACAGGAATGCTACTTTTATGCTTTGTTAACAGAATTGGCAAAACCTCGAGGTCAAATACTGACGAAAAATGCAAGCTTTCTCCAAACCACAAAAATTGATACCCATGTGCACGAAAATAAATGGATCTACACTAGTCTTTCATAGAAACAGTGCAATATGCTCTAATGATGTAATCGGAGTGTTACTTATAATGTTTTTGTGTCACTTTGTTGTTCTTTCTTTTCTGAATTCATTGCTCTTTAACTTTTGATAATTTTAGATTTCTTATATTTAGTTTCGACTGCCATGCAAGGGAACAATTATATCCAACAAACGATAATGGATTGAATTAGGCAGAAATGTCTACTCACAAATGTCATGCAAATATTTTCTTTCAAAAATGTTCTGTACTAAATAATATTATCTTACCGATAACAATACCATTTGGCCATATTATTTCCTTGGTAATTATTGTGTATCGTTCTGTGCCATCCATAGCGCACCGTTCAATCTTTGGGATATTACCCCAGTCAGTAAAGAACATTAAGCTGTAATGAGAAATCTTTTAAAATAACAAATACTAGTAAACAATAACAGGTTAACTTATCAAAACAATACTATTATTCTGATGCTGTAGCAACAGTTTACATCGTTTTTAGTCTCTTCAATCTGTTATGTCGTAATCGCTAATAACCAAAGTAAAGAAGATGTGAGAAAACCACCAATGAGATAGCAACCCTCAATATGAAACTTACACATCTTAACACATTAACGATGCTCATAGGTCACATGCTATATATCATATCATATGAGTGACTAATATGGCAAACATAGTCTTATGAAAAGCTAAAAAGGACATTCTAGACACACACCTGTGTGTCTTCGTTGATCGCTGTAAATTCTGTTATTTAATTGCTAGCTTATTATAATTAAGATTTCATCTACCGAGATTAGAAATCAACATACCCTTCTTGTGGAAGTAAAGCAATAGCCCTTGGTTGATCTAACCTAGTATTAATCAAGGTTTTCTTAAACGTTCCATCTAGATTGGACACTTGTATATGATCCAGGCTTGCGTCTGTCCAATAAATGTGATCATAGATCCAATCAACCGCCATACCATCAGGTGTATTTATATCCTCTGATACTATAGTCTTTCGTATTCCTAGCCCTGACAGCAATCCTCCAGACAAATAAGAACTAAATATAGGTGAAAATAAATATTTAATAAATGTCGATTAGTGATATTAGGAACATTGACAAACAAACAGATAAATTATAAAAATATTGCAGCGCACTTTGTAAAAACTTGACAAGAAAATTTTCGTGGTGATGTAACTTCATCGATTATTCATTTTTGAAGTCAGTGCGTTTCATATAAGACGCCATGTGTTTTGATCATTGTTGATGTCCGTATGATGACCTGGTGGGTAGTTCACACCACATCGCCTTATTTTTTTTTAATATTATACCTGTATTTTAATGGTAGTTATCAGATTGAACCACTTGTAAGTTTGCAATAATTGTGTAAAAAGATTATTCTTGAAATATAAAGATAAAAAACAAATCTGATTTGAAAATACAATTGGATCTATGTCATTAATCACTGGTGGTAAGCGGATGGTCGTAACTTAAAGTTACGACCATCCGAAGATGGGAGACAACTCTAGGGATACATTTTCCTTTTCCGATTTTCGTGCAGTAAAACAATGTTTCAGTAAAACCGCTTGTCTCATACATACTAATCGTCAGTGCGTTGATATTGAAACAAAATTGGATACATAAAAACATTCCAATTTTCGTAAAATGATCATTCAATAATTCGAGCATGATGGTCGTAACTAAAAAAACAAAAATGTTCAGGATGGTCGTAACTCTTTATTAAATAGGACCTAATAAGACAAGTCAATAGTTTTAAACGTGTCTTTTGTTATATGAATATATTATATGATATATTGGTGAAGTTGATTTCACTAAATGATAAAAACTAAAAGAGGTGAAGAGAGGGATACCTGTAAAGTGCGAAAGGAAAGAAAATTGGAACGAATCGAAAAAAAAAACCAATACAAAATGAAATGACCAGTCACTGTTACTTAAACTATAATGTATAAAATCAACCAAGAGGCAACTAATTATAAGCTGTTAAGTTTAATAACAATATAAATTCTCAAAAGTGGAGAATTCATTTTAACACACAGCTCTGGTTATGATCATTCTTAGTTACGAATTAAGAAAAGGCGATTTTAACAAATTTGACATCACATGAAATAACAGTATCCTGATTTATTTTCTTTATATTGTGCATGTATTGAAAAGATAAACTTTTTAAAAACTAGTATGTACCTACTAGGTGGAATTTAAAAGAAAAATCTACAATTTAAAAGTGATACTTTAAGACGAAAGAGCATAAGTAAGGAGTCAAAATAATGTTATGTGTATATCGTTATCGAGACAAGACCATATCCGCGAATTCGCAGGTCCGTTGTCGAATTAAACAACATACATCTTATTCTTAGCCTGGAATTTGAGAAGTCGTATTGTCATTTGGTATATAGTCAAGCTGATTATAAGGTGCAAATTCGAAGTTCAGGTATAATTATTACCCGTGGTTTTAGAAAATTCTGAAAACGCCTATTGGTACCATGCTATCCGTTATACATCTTTGTCTTTCTTATGGAAAATACCATGAACCCTGGACCACACGTCTTTTATTCCCAATTCATAAAGGGAATGATGCATCCGATCTTAATAACTATCGAGGAATTACAATTACTGAAGCCTTTTTATAAAGATACTTGATACACGTCTTTTGTAAATCCTTAGATAAATATCATATCATTGATGAGAGCCAAATTTGGTTTACCAAAAAAAAAAAAAAAAAAAAAAAAAAAAAAAAAAAAAAAAAAAAAAAAAACACACAACCATCTGACCATATATTATGTTCATTCTAAAAACTATTATAAATAAGTATTGTAATACAAAAGAAGGTAGAGTGTTTGCCTGCTTTGTTGATATCCAGAAGGCTTTTGATACTGTCATTCTCCCATGGATAAAACTTAAGCTATTGATTTATAGTTAGAGTATGGTAAGAGATCTCTTTAGAACTAAAGTTGGAGTAAAACAGGGAGATAATTTGAGTCCAAATTTGTTAAATTTTTTTATAAATGAACTTCCTGATTGTGTTAAAAGTTCCCCTGGTCCAGCTGTTGTTTATTCACGACCAGCCTATTCTTTACTATACATATGCTGATGATCTTGCCATTTTTTTTTAACTTCAGCAAAAAAATGTAGATCAGGCTTATCCTAAGATTCTTTCAGAAAGACTACGCATTGAATTTTGTAAAAATTTACTTGGTGTTACCAAAAGAGAAACACATTTTGCCTTTCTTTCTTAGCTCGGTAGATTCACTCTGTATTTTGTCATTGCAAAGTCTATGATCAGATACTGGCACAGGCTTGACAATTTGGGATCATCTTTCCACTACTAGAGGAGGCATATTTAGAGTCAAAATTTCTACACGAGTTAAAAAAATTCCTTCACAGTATGGATCCTTAAACTTCTTTCTAAGGAATATGGGGGTCAGCAATTCATATTGTTTACTATGTGCTGATGATAATGTATTTTTTTTTTGAATTTCAGCAAAAGGACTTCAGCAAACAGTATTCATACATAGATTGTATCCAGGATAATATTTAAAATATGGATCTTTATGCTTCAACTCAGCGTGCTGGTCTTTTAAATCTGAGTACATTCATACAATATAAACATATAACATAAATATTATTTTCAACCTGCATATGTATGTGATAGTTGCCGCAGTACATTTAGTTCTACCTTGTAATATTATCTTAGCTACAAGGCTGGCTATAAACTACTAATATTTGATCTTACTCTTAAATTCAAAGCGTGTATCATTGTAAAATATATACCTGCATATATGTATGTAATATTTGCCGCAGTACATTTAGTTCTACCTTGTAATATTATCCTGTCTACAAACTACTGATATTTGATCTTACTCTTAAATTCAACGCGTGTAGCATTGTAAAATATATCAACCTTATTCATACTTTCTAGGTTAACACAATGTTCATTGCGACACCATGGATTAAGTTTTTATTCTGAAACAATACTTATAACAATTATCAATGATATACCGCAAGATCGTCATGCAATTGATAAAAAATAAAGACAACACGATAAAAACACCAGGCATTTGTGGATTTTCATTATTCATGATTCACCAAAAGCCGAATATTTGAAAGCCAATAGTTTATAAAAACTGCAATAGCTGATTAAAACTTAAAGAAGATTGTTCAAAATTGTACGTTCAATAATTTCATCTGCCGACATATTTGCAGGAAGTAAAAAGTCGTAAGTAAAAAAAAAAATCTGAAAGCAAATATTCAACAATTTTATGTCTTAACGTACAGTAAAAATATATTAATACTCAACCCTAACATACCATTTGGCTTAATGTGAGTTGATTAATTTTCACTGTTTCTCCTAAATGATGGTCGTTTGGAACATATCAAAAATGTATGATTGATATTTCTTTAACTTAATTTCTGCATACCATTCTCAGAGTAACAAATGAAATAATATTTTTTTGTAGTAAACTTTGTATAACAACTGAGTTTATTAACATGGTTATGCATGTGCACAGTACTTTTAAAATAGCTTGATAAAAGTTCGTCTAAATACATGAGTTACGGTCATCTTTCAAAGTTACGACCATCTTGTGTCGGTTACGACCATCATCCAAAATACTACAGTTGACATTACGACCATCACAAGTTAAAGTTACGACCATCATGCTCGAATTTTTGAATGACTATTTTACGAAAATTGGAATGATTTTATGTGTCAAATTTGGTTTCAATAAGAATGCACTCACGATATGTGTATATGAGACAAGCGGTTTGACTCAAATGAACCTTTTACTGCACGATAATCGGAAAAGAAAAACTTATCCCTAGAGTTGTCTCCCATATTCAGATGGTCGTAACTTTTAGTTACGACCATGCGCTTACCACCAGTGATTAATACGCTTCCGTGCATAGATACAAGATTAGAATACATATTATGCCTTACACGTAAATGCCTTTCAATGTAACGTCTGTCCAAAATATCAGATCTTTTTCCAAGTGAAAGTCAATTGCTATAGTGTTCAGCAAGCCAGTCACATCAAGAGAGTCTGATTGAAGAGAATCTAAGTCTATCCTGGAAATGCTCTGATGTTCAGCTAAAATTAGCTGTGTATTTCCTCCTAAAATAAATTTATTGTATTACATGACTGTATTTATTATAAAGTATAGTTTAAACTGATAGTTTACACAAAGAGATATTTCAATCCATAAAGAAAACAAGTCTTCAAGAACAAGTTCCGGGTCGAATCTGACAACGATACCAATAGTATATACGAGTGCGCTCGGTTGGCGAGTCTAGACGATCGGAATGCACGGAATCAACCGGAAGTTCAGTTATACGAGACAGAACTGTGTTCTGAACGAGTTCCAATTGTGCCGAAAAAATAGTAGGTGCAGACAGAATTCAAAATGGCGGAGGAGGGAACTATAAGATGAAGATACAATAATCCTATATTAGCTCTTTATAAAGTTGATTGGACCTCGTTATTTTAGTATTATAGATATGAAATAAAACTCTTTTTTTTTCTGTGAGAATAACACTTTATAGTGGCCGTCTGTATTCTTTATATTATAAATGATAATCATGACAACTTTGAAGTCATTGTTTTTTATTTGGACACAGAAAAATGTAATGTTTTGTTCAGAAAGGGCAAAAGATTCAGCCTACGTATGTCTTCCCACTCAAAAATTAAAATTATTTATAATAATTTCTTTAATTTCTTTTCTTTTATATTGTTATAAATTAAGTAAAATGAAATTAAAGATTAAACGAAAACAATAAGAAAGGCAATCTACAATGCTGATTTTTTTGTTGTATCTGAAAATCCCCCCTGAATCAGGTAAACCTGGTTTCATTTATTAGTAGGTTTTTTTTTTATTTCCATGTAATACGCAAGTACACTATTTAACAAGTATGTCCTTCTCCACCTCATCACCACTAAATGGTTAATAAGATAACAAAAAATCAAATTTAATTTATGATTAAGATTATTGTTGTAGTAAGAAAATCAGGACGGGCTCAAACAGTAAGAGTGTTGAAAGCAGAGAAAAAAATTTGCACATTACAATCACCACGACTTTATGAGATGACAATATGGAAACTAAAAGCTAGAGTAAAACTAAGGCATAGGTACTTCATTTCAGTCACGGACCTGCGATGGCACAGTTGTGTTCTAGTGGGCCTAATCAACTTAGAATATGAAAGGTGATCATGATTTTGGTTAAAAAATACAATACTTAAAACTGTAGCCAAACACCTACCATGTTTTGTACAAGTTTGATTATCAGACTCGATGTCATACCCATCCGGACAAGAACACGTGTACTTAGCGTTTCTTTTTGACCATGGTGATGTTGGAAAACACAGATGTGAACATCCTCCGTTAAAATATCCACAAACATTTGATCCTGCTTCACAAAGAAGGCATAGCAATGGCATGATATGTTCATGAAACAGAAGTAATCAACACAAATAGTTTTAATAAGAGACATGTAATTATTTGCAAATCGAACACGCTGAAGCCAGCAATATTTGTCCTGACTGTTCTTTGTAGTGTTTTGTAGAATGCTATCTGTTTTTGAGTCGACTAATGATTTGTAAGCGTTTTCTTGATATCTTCTGTCCTTTTCTTTGTGTTTTATTTTGTGTAATTCTAGAATCTTTAAATTTATGGACTCGGCTTGTGCTCAATACAAAGTAATAACACGTTATTTTAATGCGTTTGAAACGCTTTTCTGGATTCACTTTCATCAGGAACGGCCAAAGCTGAATATTTGAAAGCCAAGGATGAATAAAACCGATAAAGTTGAAGAGCTATAAAATAAAAAAAGAACTGAGCTAATATCCAAATCCTTCTTAAGCCATTTTGCCTGAGGGTGTTGCAACATTTATTTAGTTTCTTTATATTTCCAAATTTATAAATGGGCAAACAACTTAAAAAGGTTTGTTATTAATCATGTCAGTACCGGAGATGTTTGCAAGATGAAATAATTTTAAATAGTTAAATGAACAAGCATATAGCAATTATTTTTTAAAAATATTTCATGACTGCCAGATCGTAGAGGAGGTGATATATCAAAACACCTACCTAAATCTCGCTGAACATTACTGCCATACAATTTAATATCCATCGGTGATGTCAAGTCTCTTTGCACTGTTTCGACGTAAGATCCGTCGTATTTATTAGTTCTCAACAACGATTTATACTCCCAATTAGTCCAGTAAACATATTGGTTATGAACAGCGATACCAAATGGATGAGGCAGATATTTGACATCTTTGATTATTGTCTTCACATCTTTTCCGTCCAATGTTGAAGATTTGATTTGAAATAAAGCTCCATCTGTCCAATAAAGTCTATCCTCTTTGTGATCTGCAGTTTGAGAATTTAATGATTTTAATATTTTTATAAAGAAATACTAGTATATTCAAATAAGAACTATTGTCTTTAAAAAATACCATTTAGGTTTTGTTTTCTACCCAAGCGCTTTTTTTTTATAAAAAGTTCATTAATAACCATTAATTGTTTTAATAATTGATTGATACATGTAGGTGTTTGAACGCCTGTTTAAACACTATTTCGTGGCGGTCTGTTATATTGGCGGGGGTAACCGGAGTGCTTAGAGAGAACGACCGACCTTTGGTAGAAAAAGTAATATTTCTAGTCAGTTAAGATTGAAGTCGAGTGCACCTGCCAATTCCAGGATTCGAAATCTCAACATCAGTGTTGACTCACAGCTGGCTGGTGATACAAGAGTTCTACTATTTATACATGCACTCTGATACCGGGACCCCCATGTTAAATGAAGTAGTACATAAAAGGGATTCGCGTATACAAAGTAAATATGCTTATATACATATGAATTGTTCCTTGTAGAGGTTTTAACATATTTCAGTGAAAAAAAAAGCATTTACACTTAATGGTGTTGAATTACTTGTAATCAGCAGAGGTAAAACACATATTCTAAAACAATAACAATATTTATTTTAATAATGTAGTTACTGGCGCTTGTAAACAAAATAATGTGTATTGAATACCTATAACAAGTCCATTAGGCCAGGCAATATCAGTCACTACTATAATCTGCCTATCCCGTCCATCTAGTCCACATCTTTCTATCCGAGGAACACTTCCCCAGTCAGAGAAGAACATTATTCTGCAACGAATAATTCAAAGGATGAGTGGTCAAGCCAGTGCGTGGCGCTAATCATATATTTTTTTAATTCATTTAGGTTGAGTTAGTTTTCTTCTTATAAAAAGTTAGTTTCATGACAAGTTGCAACTTTTATGTTTCTTTAGTTAAGAATTGAATGCTTCTTTTTGTAACTTCATTGGTTGTAAAAGCGTTGACCGAAGTACATTTTGTTTGAAGCGCGGACGAGCTTCATTCTAAAAATGTGCGCACGGTCAACGCTTTTACAACCCTATGAAGTTACAAAAAGAAGCATTCCATACTTATAATTACATTTTTAAGCTAGGATCATGAAAACACGGTTTTTATCAAGTTTTTATTTAATTTACCTGTGCACTTTATTGTGGGACCTCGTGTTATTATGAATGAAAATTGTATTATGTTAAATGAAGTTGATTAAGGAATAACGCAAGATTGCAGTTAGCCAATCAGAATAACGTATTATAATGAAACATATAAACATCTGATGTTATTATTATGAATTATCAATTAAACTTATTTGAAAAAACTTCAAAATAGCATTTAATAATGATATACCTTCGAAGGTTTTTTCGGGTTGCTTTTAATTGTAACGCTCAATTTCAGCTTCAAAGGACAGGAAAAAGAAATAAATTATTTGTAAATACAAAAAATTGCAAAAGAAAACATATAAAATTATGTAAAACAGTTGTGTCAAAACGAATAGACGAAGCAGTCAAATGATAAATATGACTTGGGTTGTTATGGAAACCACACAGTGAAGTCAAAGAAATGTTGAAGTCAATCAAGAAATAATAAGATGCATGTAGTTTATACATTAGCCATTGTATCGTGTTGACGTACCCTCTGTTAGGATCTAAAGCGAGAGCTCTGGGTCTTTCTATTCCATAATCAATAAGTGTCCTTCTCATACTGCCGTCTAGATTAGAGACTTGTATATGATGGTAAACATCATCAGTCCAGTACAGATGGTTGTATATCCAATCCACAGCTATACCATCAGGTCTACCAATCTTTGTTCTTACTATGTCTTCGTTTATGTTCAGTATGTTATCTATATGCATCCTGTTTTAATGGGAAAAAATGGAAAATTAAAGTGGTTTTTTTTCATGTTTGACTACATTGCAATATAGATATTAGTTTAAAAATATTTAACCTGGTATATAACAAATATCTTTAAATGATTGATAGTTTGTTTTGAACGATTTATAATATGCTGATCAGAGAAACTCATATGAAACGATATTACTTACGTTGCTATTTTCATTTCTAGAACATCTGTCCAGAAGATGAGCCCCATGGAATAGTGATAATCTAATGATATAGCCCTGGACAAGCCTGGAACAACACTGTTGTTTCTCCATGTGTTTATTTCAATTGAGTCGATTTGAAGTATATTAGCGTACAATAAATTTGGATGTGTTCCTGTGAAAAATAAAATTGAAGCAACGTTTTTATTAAGATAAACAAATCCCTTTTTTCTACTTATTTACCCTTGACGTTCAGTATTCATCATAATATCATTTTGTCATCTAAAATTGAAAATGGAAATGGAAATGGGGATTGTGTCAAAGAGACAAAATTCCGACCAAAGAGCATGCATTTTTTTACTTTGAAACAACATGTTCATATTCACTTTTGTTCTTGATATCCCTTTTTATATTGGGAGAAAGTAATCTTTTTATTATCTTGAATCAACTATATATAAGTTTTTGATAATAAAAAAAACCCCGCTTGTTCATAAAAAAAATGAAAGCTTTAGAAGATGTGGTTTGGGTGCCAATGAAACAACACTTATTCCAAGTCACAATGTGTTAAAAGTAAACAATTATAGGTCAAAATACGGCATTCAGCACGGACCATTGACTCCGACCGATCGCGAACAGCAAGCTTCAAATGGACCAAAAATGACTAGTGTAAAACAATTCAAACAGAAAAACCAAAAGTCTAATCTATATAAAAAACGAGAAACGAGAAAAATTATGAACCACATCAACAAACGATAACTACTGAACAGGTACTTTAATTTACACTCCTTTGCAGTTCTTTATAGATATGAGAATAAGGAGATGCAGTATGATTTCAAATGAAACAACTATCGACCAGAGCAAAATAAAGAGATGTCAGCAACTTTAGATAAACTCACGGACTTCAACAATCCAATAACAAACCAATAACATTCATGTACGTACAGTAGTCCAGATGTAAAAGATCAATGCATAACAAAATGTGAAAAAAACAAACCTACAGACAACAAATGTTACAGACAGTCACCATACACCTATAGACAACAAATGTTACAGACAGTCACCATACACCTATAGACAACAAATGTTACAGACAGTCACCATACACCTATAGACAACAAATGTTACAGACAGTCACCATACACCTATAGACAACACATGTTACAGACAGTCACCATACACACGACTTAAGTCATGATTGTAAGGGCTCAATACTGAATATCCTGACACAGTGGTGTAACAAAAGCGCATTAGAAAAGATGTGTAAATCTCCTAGAATGTCTCACAATTCGGCTAATAAGATTGGCACTAAACACGAAAACAACTAACATAAATGCAAAAGACTGTGACAGTTAGCTACGATCAAGCATTACTCATAGTTAATAAAAGCTAGTTCAAAGCCAATAACAACTTCTAAATAAATCCTAGTCTGCCAGGCTTATGTCCCAGCCAGGAGACATCTAATTCATTAAGGTATGGCGTTACAAATGCTCCGAGAAAAGCATGACCTTTTCCAATGCAAAACTATAACTACATCCTTATGGTGTTTTTTTTTAAATCTAAGTTAATTTATATGTTTCAAAGCTTTCTAAGTAAAAGTGAAGCCCGCTTCTGGTTGCAGAATTTGAATTCTTGCTGTGCTGTAGACCCATTTTTGTCGTCGTCTGTTTTCTGCTCTTTGGTCGGGTTGTTGTCTTTTTGACGCATTCCAAATATTCATTCCGAATATTATCCTATCGGAAATGTGTAGGACCATACGTTTGCGTACTGTACAGCCAAACAAATGTCATTTTTTTTATGTTAATTCATCAAAACCAAAATCAAATTACAATGTTAATATCGATAAAAATGATATTCAAAAATTTAACTACGACGTTAAATAGATATCCTGTAAAAATAAGTTTATTCCAAGGATCGATGAGTTTATCTGTATTATATTCTCTTTTGTTAAAAAATATATTTAAACAACTATATAATTTCTAAAATTGAAAGACTTTACTTAAAACTTGCACAAAAACGCTATACTAGTAGTCAAATAAATGAACGATGTATTACAACAGTTTAACATACCATCAAAGAATGCTGATACTTGTAAAAATAAACTACCAAAACACAAAAAAATTATAATATTTCTATCTGCTGTTTTCATGTTCACTATTACATGTAAGTATGTAATGTCAAATAAACTTCCTCTAAGTTTAGAGTTATATTGAATTCATGAAATATTTGTACTTTCGATGTTGGCTATGGGTAACAAATAGATTCATGAAAATTTATGTATTCAATAAATAACTACACCTAAGTTAAATCAGCTATTTATAGTCATAATTTGCAAGCATTTGAAATACATGTTTATTAAAATTAAATAGAGCAGAGAATTTAAAAGACAAAGGGGAATTCTGGATTTAAAATAGAAACTATGCAAGAATGTAGAAATATAAGCTATATTTTTAAATACTGGCAATATTTATTTCATCCAGGTATTATCCAACTGGTTCCTGGTAGATATATTTTTTTAAAACTGGCAATAATGAATTATCATTCCAGTCTTCCCTAACTGATTTCTGGTCGTCCCTTTTATTCGTATTTAGCTTTACTGTGGTATGCTAACCATGGAGCATTGATATTTAAAGTTAATTCTCTCCTTAGGTCTTCTTCAGAATCATACAGATTCGTTTTATACTACTTACAAACTCATCACAAAAAGACTTGAAACTGTCTCTGTTTACCAAAGGACACAATGTGACCACTCGCTAAATCGAAAGTAAGACATTTTTTCAAATGTAGGTTTGATATGTTCACCAGTGATTTTGTGTATTTTCCAAAAATATACAATTTTTAGAAAAGGAAAGTAGATTACGAAGAATTTAGGACATCATTGAAAATAAGATTCAATATTTTTTTAGAGTCGTCCTAAGGGTTTAGTTACTCTACAGTGAAAATCTAGTCCATTAAATAATATTACAGTCCAGTCAAATATTAAAATGATGAAAATTTTCATAATTTTCATTTTGAATTATAATGTTTAGAGATCATAACTGTAAACTATTTCAGTGTCTGCAACTTTAAAATCTTATGTACGTCTAGTGCTATATTTGTATGTCATTTTTCCTTATTGTGTTTGTCAATTCCATGCCTTTTATCTCGAATAAATATCTTCATTGTTATAATAATTGGTTGCACCAATTTCTCCTATCCTTGTCGCACTCACATGGTCAAAGTCAATAAGTTAACAAAACGTACTAGAATTAAATTTGAATGCCTGTTTACATACTGTGGATTTCTATTTATCTTCATTGGTACCAAATTTCAATTTGTAATTCGTTGATCATTTTGATTTATGGTTTATCCTCTAGATATAGGTTTAAAAAAAATAATCTTTCAAAGAACTTCAATTTAACTTCTAGATATGCTGAAGATATCCTATCTCCTGGCAGAAAGATAAAATTGTTTATGGTCGCTGAATATGGTTGTATCTTTATAGCTTTAAGTTTTAATGCGTTGATTTTATTCATATATCGACGTCCCCTTTCTCTTTTTTCCTTTTGCATGCAAGTGTGATCGACCTTCTAAGTATAATCACCATTACATAAAACGGTAGACATACATGCATATACAATGGGGATGATTCGGGAAAGAAGATGAAGGGTAGGTATTTTAGAAGTCGATGGTTATTTTTAATCTAGTTTCTCAGTTTTGGTAAAGTGGCTATAATTGGTATTTGTCATATAGCTACACATTATGAATTTACCCAATTTCTTATATGATACGTACTTTTAATTTCAAGTTACAAAAACAATGCATATGACGTATGTTCAATAAAAACAAACGGAAAACCACATTTTACACACGCCAAGAAAAATTATCTAAACAAAATATAAAAATAAGAATATGTTGATCCTCATTTTTAAGAACATTGATTATATATTTAAAAAAAATGTGAAACAATTGATGGAAAGATTAGAAAGCACTTACATATAATTATATCCACCTACATACTTACATGTAAAATAGAAAACAACTAAATGTAAAGGATCACGTATTCTCACCAATGTCTCCTACATAATTTTACTTTGACGAGGAAGATTACAAATCTTTCATACTAAAGACGCATTGTAAATATTTTAAAGGATTTTGACTTTTTGGCGCAATTTTTATCATTAAAATATGAAGCAACGAATGTGAAACACATAACCACAACGTATTGTAGGAGCTGGTTTACTCATAAATGGATAGCTAAGACAAAAATAAGACTCAACCAATTATTGTGCAATTACATGTATATACATTTTAAATTGGCACTAAACGAAAGAAATTAATGCACAGTCGAGTTGTTATAGTAAAATTATGAATTGCCAAAGACAAAATTTTAATATAACATACATTTCCTGGCTGAAAAAAATAAAACTATATTTTCAATTAAAGATCAAAATTATTGCAATGGATCCCCTTCTTTATAAGGTTGCAACACTCTGGGTTAAAGTTCATCCTAAAACAGTTTTGACACTACTGTATAGATGCAGTTGGTATTGCTGCTCTTAATTGTTTTATGTTTTCAGATCACAACACTTTTTTACTTGAACGATTATGAAGACGGTTTTTCAAAACTCGTGCGCACTAAACTTTTATTAAGATATCCTATCGAACTCTTGGGCCTCATATTATAGTGACAACTGTCATGTATATACACTTATATTATAATAGTTTTACTTAAGACATGAGTTTTTGTCGAGTATGTCATTAGAACAACAATTAATGTTTAAGTAAATAAAAGTATCTATTCTACAGGCTTTTAAAAACGTTTGAAAATATCACTCTGATCTGAAAGATGCATGGATATACAGTCATTATAACTCTTCATATTTAACTTAATGTTGACTGTATAATTTTTAATAAGATTACATATGTAGTAGCAAACAAAATGACAAATTTCAAGCCTTATTTAAATACTTAATGAATTCAAACGTGGCAGTAAGGTCAAACGAAAATTCGCGCAAAATCTGCCTAGAAATCAATCTTTAGTCAAATTATATATTACTTTTTCTACCAACACAAATGTTCATTTTATAACTGTTTAAATGAAGATTTATAAATGTTGCAATTTGTATACTCCAAATCCAATTTTGGAAATAACCAAAGCAAAATCAATGTCGGCATCATATTTTAATATTTTTTACACAATATATTCCAAGATGATCATTTGAGCAGGAGGACCCTGGCCTATCCAAAGTCGTCCTTCCGGGTCAATATTTATACATTTTGGATTTTCAATTTGATATTTTGCTGTTGTTATCAATTTGACAAGAACACCATCTGTGTTAACGATATGCACGCATTTGAGAGAATTGTCCAGCATAAGAATGTTTCCTTTGCTGTCGGTGCAAATATCCTCACACATGAAACGAGGGGACAGGGTCTTATCACCGTCATAAACAAAGCGTCGTTCTAGATGCTTATCGTAAACTTCAACGGAGCATGAATGATCTACGCTACTAAATGAAGCAATACATATATCCCCGTTCACATTCTCACACATCACTATTGGATAACCTTTCAAGGTCAGAGTTTGTTTACCATCGACTTTAGGTTTCAACTCTTTTCTGCGCTTACCATTCAGTTCGTGTATTTGAACAACAATCTCGCTTTTACCGGGAATGCATAGAAACGAATGTCTTTTTTCAACGCAAACCATTATATTTTTTCCTGATTTTGTCATCGACAAACATGCAATTCTACACTTACTAAGTTTGACGATAGGTGCAGAACCAAATGCACCTTCACCAACCGTGTGCATTTTCTCTACGTTAGAATTTTTTATATTGGTTGTGAACAAAAAGGTTTCATCGGGTGTTGCAATGGTTTCAAGACCTGGAATGTCAATTTTATTAACCACTGCTTCCTTAACGGTGTCGATCAGTTTTATTCCACCGCCATAATAAGAAACCCATGCTTTGGTAGGGCTTACTGGTACAACTTTAGTAATTGCATTCGTCCCCAATTCCATTCGTGCTATAAACGAAATGCCATCGCCTGGCTGCGGATTGTCAGCTTTGTAAATAACAAAATAATCGACATCTGCTAATTCAAGTGTGGAACCGTTGAATAATGTCAATGTATCGTTTGCAGCGCTTATCATTTCTTTACCCAAGTTTGAGGTGACTTCTATCATTTGCTTTGCTAAAGCCATTGTAAGTTTCTGTGCAATAACAGCAACTTCTTCCGGTGAATAAACCAATTCTGATTGTAATAAAGCATCTGAAGCCGCCGATGCTGATTCATGTGACGGTTCTAATGACGTTTCACCTTCCGTTGTTGTAGGCTCGCCATTTTGTAATGTTTCATCCTTAAAATTCGGTTGTGTATCATCTTTTGATACAGACACGTTTTGCTCAGTGTTGTCTGTAGTAATTTCTTTGGCTGAATCGTTTTTTGACCTTGTCGCTTTCGATTCTTTATTGGCGCTTTTACTTGTGCTTTTTTTGTCTTTCGTCTTTTTGTCTTTCTTCAAAGTTTCAACTTTCATGATTGCATCTTCAAGCTTAGTATTTGGTTCTGATAGCACATTGTTAGCGATATTTTCTGCTTGTGGCATCTCTTCTTTTTGTGGTATCAATTTAACAGTAACTTTGGTATTATCTTTCTCTGTATCATCTGTTGAAGGCTTTTTAATGTCGTCAACCTTTCCCTTATTTTCACTTACACTTAGTTTAACCGTACTACCAGGTTCTAGTACAACAAAAGTTTCTGTTGAAACACTTGTTACAACGGCTTCAGAGATACTAGTTTCAGCAATGATACAATCAACTTCTGAGGTGCCTGAACTGTAGGAACTATGCTTTGATTTTCGTTTTTCTTCATTTATTACCTCATACAGACTTCTACATCGTGAGTTTCTTTTCTGACCATCGAGTTTCTCTTCCATTCTGTGCTGATAAAATATTGTTTAGAACAAATACTGTTAACGATAGTCAAACAATTATCGAGTTGACTGTGAGGGGACTCTATACATCATGACTGTAATGAAAATAAACAATTTGATAGTTACATGTACACGAAGTGAAATTACAATTAATGCACATTTATGGACACAAACAACTTATAATAAACAGACTGCTCAAATTTGTTTTTAATATTTGTGTCTACAACAAATATAAAAGAGATGATGTGGTATGATTGCCAAATGAGATAACTCTCCACAAGAGACAACATGACACGTACGGTCTTCAACAAAATACCAAGCTCGTAGTCCTCTTTAAAAGGCCCCACAACCACAAATGTAAAACAATTGTAACTAGAAAACTAGCGGTATAATTAATGTACAAAACAATGAACGAAAAACAAATATGTAACACAGCAACAAACGACGACTACTAAATATCAGGCTCCTGACTTTGGACAGACACATACATACAGAATGTGGTGGGGTTTCACATGTTAGTGGGATCCCCCCTAACCTAAGACAGTGGTGTAACAGTACAACAGAAGAACGAACTATAAAATTAATGTATTTTGTTCCATTTGAAATCGCAAGTGTGGCCTACCGGGTAAGTCAGCTGAGAAGAAATTATGAATTAGAGAAAGTTGCTAAATGGAAAACATTATATAATATGCATATGTATAGTATTTTAATAATTTGATTGTAAATAAAGAAATATCTTGTAACAAGTGAAAAAAATAACATCGTATTCGTTGTTACGTGTTTTCTGAACATTGTTTTTTTACCTAGAAATCCAGTTATTTAGATTATGATTTTAAAAGTAGACAGCCTAAAATATGTTATAATTGTTGCGTCTGACTATATATGATAAGACATGTTTTTTTTCAAACATTTTTAGCAAGAACTTGATACATAAAGAAAATATCATAAAGCCGAACGCCATGACAAAATGTAAAAAAAATATTTTTTTTAAATTTTAATTGTTCTTACCTGATAACATAATAAAGACATAACGTCGAAAAGTATAAGAATTTCATAAATAAACAGTTCACTTATCTTGTAATATGTAACACTATAACATTAGATTGAAGTGTGAGGACATCCTGTCATTTCCCATATACCGGATAATGTATACTTGACTCTCCATGTCCGTTCCTCTACTGTGTAGTACATCTAAGCTTAGTCATTGCTCTGTAAAACAAGATAAATCACTACTTCTTGTTAATTACAAATGAATACTTTAATAAAGAATATGTCCACAATATAGACAATAGACAATATTTTATTCGCACAAACACATTTACATTAAATGGTTATGGCATACAAAATTAAGACAATAAACTGACAATAGTTAAATATGTTGAACTGGAAATATTATTTTTGTCCTTTACCATTTGTTTTGTTAAATTGTATTGCTGGGTTGCTGCGTCGTTGACATTTGCTCCATACCTTTTTTTCAAATCTCAATACATCGTGCATTACATTTCAGCAGCAAATTGGTTTTAGCGATGCTTTCTTTGGTGCAACTACAGTCATGTTCAATAATTTGAGACTGAATTAGTATTTAACAAAAACAAAAAAAAAGATTAAAAGGTACAAAATTTTCGGAAAAAAACAATCAAGCTTATCTGAGAATGATAATTCACTTTTGGAAAAAAAGTCAACCTTAAGCTTGTAAGTACGATCTTAAACAAAATGTCTAACGCTTCTAAAGACGTGTCTATTCCATAATTTATAAGCGAGACAATATTTTTCGTATTTAATTTCAATTTCTTGATTTGGATGTCTTTTTTCGACCCCTGACCATCATATAGACAATGGTCGAATGTATGTGTCTAGGATGGTGCGATATGAGTCTATGTGTCTAGGATGGTGCGATATGAGTCTATTTGCGGAATCAATTTGTGTTTTTATATATAATATACGTCTTTTTTGTTTGTTGTTATGGATTTGAAATACGAATCATAGATATTGGAGTGTACAGAAACCCAAGCATACACAAATAAAGAGCCATATAGGTCAACGTATGGACTACAACTACAAATAAAGCGTATAGTGATCACATTCATATCTGCATTAAGATTTTATTGTGAATTTAATTAAGGTACTATTTTCGTTCTTTTTTTCAATATATTTCTTGCAAATAAAGTATTTTCAGCCTCCTTGTAAAATGACTTTTAAAGTCGGAGATGAATATTAGAACCAACACCCATATATATCACTGGATTGGTAAGGTACCTTTTTAGCCATATATTTACCTGCCACGGTTCCTAGGTTCGACATCACCAAGAAATTTTTTTTTTGAAGGAAAGTAATGATCCATTGTAACATAAGGTTTTTTCTTATAAACAATATATAGAGACGTCATATAAATGTACGGATTTAACTTTGTCACGATAAAACTATAAGAGTTTATTTGACAACACAACCATTTAACTTCAAGGGGGTAAAGGGGGTGTTGGATATTTAAAAAAAAATCAGAGTTAGAAAATTTCATTCATTTTTTCAATCAAATTATTTTGTTCAAAATTTAACACTATAAGGTATTGTAAAATACTGATACAGATATATTTTTTGTTGTCTGCTTGAACAGAATATTTTTTCCCCAACGAAAAGGAAATCAAAATATCTTTTTTAGGGGAAAAACATAATATAATCAGAGACATATAATACAATTATATTATATGTCTCTGGTACTCTAACTATATATATATATATAGGAAACAAATTCTGAGAACAGTGCCTGTGCCTAGGCATCCATGGAAAATATTAGTTCAAAACGGACAACAACCAAAATATAATTACAAAGGGCAAGGCATAAATAGATATCACAGGACTAATTTTTTTAGACATTAACGACTTGTAGTACAATAACAATCGGATTTATCTCCCTTTGACTTGAAGTTCAATGCTCCATCGAAATATCCACTTGTCAGTTAATCCACCTGGACCACATTATGTAACTGTTAAAGAGGATTATCTTTATTATCATTATGGTTGTGATGACGTTCAAGATCAGGTTTGTACAGAGACAATTTAATTGTGTATACAATGACTAGTTAAATTATAGCTACCATACCAGTATGTGGTTTGTTTAAAAAAAAAAAAAGTATGGGAAGCCATTAAGGTAACCGATCAAGTTTTCTTCAAGTCTTCAAATTTAGAGAGTTACGATGAATGTCTGTTTCTTTTTTAATATCTTAAATTTGTCAAGTCAAATACTCCAAACTTACCAGCCGGAATGACAAAATATACAAGTTACTTTCATTGAACGATCATCATGATCATGTCTGAATTATAATTGTTTATTTGTATAAATGGTATAATATGCTTTAGAAACAGGAAGATACGCGCTCGATAATCGGGGTCCGGCGAGCTTATTCTCTTATTTGTAAGGCAGTAGAAATAAATTTATATTTCCCTACAATGTACGCATATTATGTATGTTCTGCAATCTGATCTTATTTATATACATTAAGTTTTCAATTCCCAATAACTAATACGGATAAGCAAGGAGGTTATAACCCAGGTTTATAACCTCCTTGTATAACCTCCTTGGGATAAGTAACAAAATGCATGTTTTGTTTTTGTTGTTTATGGCTAAGTACTTTTAAGACTATTAAGAACCGTGAATTATAATACCCTCCCTTTTTTGATTGTCTGAAAATAAAGCTAAGATTCTTTTACTTCAGATCACCAAAATCTTTCCAAAAAGGGATTGCGAAAGAAAGAAAACATAACTTTTTTCCTGATAACTATATAGTTATAAGCAATTTAAAAGTAGACTTGTACCTGGGACTTGTATTTATTGTTCTCTGTAAAGAGTTATATTGTCAGTTTAATCCAGTGCAAGAAAGGGATTTTGAATTGTTAAAAAAATTACATAATTATTTTACCCTCCCTTTTAACGATTTTATTTTAATCGGTCCTTTTTGGTCAAATGGCTCTTCGACTCTTTCGGTTCTGATACATTCTTGACTTAAAAATAATCGGCTATTGACGTTTCTGATGAATGTAAGTCCAGAAAAGCGCCATGGACGCATGCAATTTATAACGTGATGCTTTCATTTTCTATCCTTTGAAGTAACAGATTCCCCACTTATATTCATTTTATTAATAAAATAAAGTATGGAAATTGGGAGTGTGTCAAACAAACAACAAACCAACCCACTCACACAGCAGAAAACAGCCAAAGTCCAAAATGAGTCTTAATCTAACACAGCGAAAAATCCGCTAAACCAATTGATAAAATTGAGAATGAAAAGTTAGTTTTCGGCTTAAAGAAATAATTAAATCTATCACAATTTAATAAATACTTCGGAAACATTATTTACTGTACAGCACAGTTATTTATAGATAATTGGTATACGATATGCAAGGCTTTCCATAGAAGAAGGATCTATATCACTATGAACATTGCTAATTTTAGGGATGGGGATGCGGATATAGAACATTGCAGACATTGTGCTCTTGGGTAAAGTTTCAACAAAAAGCCACGCGGGATGTGCCGACAATCAGCGAGATCCAGAAAGCTCTAGTTGAAATGGGAGATAAACCAAAGAATTTTGATGGCTCTCGTGAATGGATCGGAAGCTTTGAAGTTTCAATATGCATTGACTTCTTTTTCAATGTACGTATTTATTTAGGCATTTTTACTATATATAAAAATATCTAACTTGTTAACGATTTCCGTATGTTTGGTTCTACGTTTTACAGTTTTTCTATGTTGCTTTAAGAATTTGTGAGAAATCTTGCCTTTGGCACTAATGTTTGCCACCTTTACTAGGTTTTTTTTCTGTTACTATTCCAAAACTTACTGACACCCCTGTAAACATATTTTAGGTATCCTCATAGAAACTATTTTATGTTTACATATATCCTTGATTATTTGGTTTTAACATTTTGAGTTTTTCTTCGTTGCTTGAAAAAAAGATATCCTTGTTAAATTTTGTATCATGATTCACGTACAGTTTCTATATAGATTAGACTGTTGATTTTCCTGTTTGAAACATTTTACTCTAGCCATTTAGGGACCCTCTTATAGCTTGCCGTTCGGTAACTTTTTATACATTTTTACGTGGATGGAGATTTGTCTCATTGACACTCATACCACATTTTCTTATCTATACAGATTTTCACTAACAGTTTTAGCTCGTTAGATGTTTTCCATCAATTTTATCTGTAAAAGGATGTTCGTTTGAAGATATGGCTTAATTTCGACCTATTTTTGTCCACTTTTTCATTAATAGCATTCAATTTAGGTGTTGTGTTTTTGTCACTGGTAATAATAGAGAAATATGGATGCCATCATGAAATATTAAACCACGAAAAAGGATGTAAATACTGCGATTTGATTAGTGATTCGGCAATATTACTACAAACTGTTAAATATTTAAACATTATTTTGATAGCTTGCTGTTCGATGGGAGCCAAGCCTCCGTAACTTTTTATACGCTGTTACTTTCGAAAATTTAGTTGGAATGCTCGTATATTTGTGCGTCTGTATCAAAGACATTGTAAGTGAACTTTCTGCCAATTGATATTTCATCGTATGTTTTTCTTTGTTGTGATGTTATGCTATTGTTTCAGAAAAAGGGAGAAGGTTTGGATCCATTAAAACGTTTAATCCCGCTGCAAATGTTTGCACCTGTCCTAAGTCAGGAATCTGATGTACAGTAGTTGTCGTTTGTTTATGTAATATATACGTGTTTCTCGTTTCTCGTTTTGTTTATATAGATTAGACCGTTGGTTTTCCCGTTTGAATGGTTTTACACTAGTAATTTTGGGGCCCTTTATAGCTTGTTGTTCGGTGTGAGCCAAGGCTCCGTGTTGAAGGCCGTACTTTAACCTATAATGGTTTACTTTTTAAATTGTTATTTGTATGGAGAGTTGTCTCATTGGCACTCACACCACATCTTCCTATATCTATTTCGATGCAGAAGGCTGTGCTTGAGAGCTGTTCTTGCAGAAATTACACATACTGTAGATACATTATTTTTTGTTTGATACCAATTTTCGTGCCTTTTGGGTGTACAGATGAACCACGAAATTAAAGTTTTCATTAAAACACGAAAATTAGTACAAAAGAAAATAAATAAGTCCACACTTTTTTTTTTATCTTGATATGAAAATTTAAATTAGCCCTGAAGTTATTGTGAAACATAACATATTGTACATTTTATAGGTACCATGCAAAATTGTTCATATAAGATCTGGAATAGAATTGGAAGACCATTTGGTAGCACTTGAAAGCCACTTCAATACATTTGGTTCTCCTATAATGATGGGTAAAGTATTTTGAGAAACTATTTTCATAGAAGATATTTGTATGAGTTCTTTAAATCATATCACTTTAAAAAAAAAAACGTATACCAACAACTTCGAGTACTCTAAGGTTTGTAGTACATCTGTAATTTTGGTTGTCGAGTGTTGCCATATATCACATTACTTTTATGTATTTTTCATTGTTTTGTACATGAATCAGGCTGTTAGATTTCCCGTTTGAATGTGTAATTTAAGGGCCTTTTATAGATTGCAAGCGCAAAATGTGTTGCTCATTATTCAATATTGCATGCCGTACGATGACCTGTAGTTGTCAACTTCTATGTCAACTTCGATGTCAACTTCTATGTCATTTTGGTCTCTGGAGGAGAGTACATGTAGTCTTATATATAGCAATCATACCACACCTTCTTATTTTCATAACGATATATTTTTTTGTGTTTAATACTGATCATTATGAAAAGCAATGGGTCTAACGATAACGACTATAAAGCTAAAATGGTCTTATGTTTACATCGACAGTACGCCCTGTCCGATAGATCCGTAATCCAAACTCTGGTACAATATATTTAGTTATATTTTGAATGAAATTACATACAAAATGTATCCATTTTTGTATCACCCCTGTACCAAAATA
Organism: Mytilus edulis; assembly: GCF_963676685.1. NCBI lineage: Eukaryota > Metazoa > Mollusca > Bivalvia > Mytilida > Mytilidae > Mytilus > Mytilus edulis. The sequence continues at coordinate 23,941,320 of NC_092353.1, read as the reverse complement.
CTAGCTGATACTATTAATATGTTTTATAACGACACCATCTTTACATTCTATGATTATATATGTTTTTTGAATGTCGTTGGAACATTTGGGCTCTGTCGTATAAGTAGAATGTCAAGTGTTAAGAAAGTGATTTATAGTAAGTTACAAATGGACCTGTCTCTATTCGAAGGTTTTAGCGATTGATATCTTCAATGGTTAAGTATTTTGTAGTTAATTTCGACTTTCCTAGTTTCTAATGATCTTAATAGGTAACAATTCCTATTTCTATACTTTTAGGTGGAGATACAGATAACTCATCAAAATGTATACTTGGGGTCTGTTTCAAACCTAAAAGTCTTCTGATTTTAGTAAGTACTTACTTTTATTTAACCATAATTCCAAGTAACTCGTGCTTTTTAAAAAAAAATTACCCCTAATTCCTAGGGGCATTTTTTTAGCTCCAATGTTCACAAAAACAGATTTTCAAAAGGAAATTTATTTTGTTGTACAGTTGAAATAACGGAATCTGCATAATGTACTTCTGTAAAAAAAAAAAAGAGTCGGAATACTATACCAATGGACATTAAAAACTAATAAGTCGTAAAATTAACTGGGATCGTTATTGCAAAATATCACGAAAACAAAACGATAACTACTTATAATTAAACGTATTTACAAAACACTTTTCATCACAACTTTTTGTTTCAATCGTATTTGTTGATTAATATGCATTGATTCTGCATATTGCGCAGAATCTGACAAAGTCTCTAGTAATATATCTGTATAATCTTTATGATGTGCAAGTTGTGTAGACCTTTTTCATATACATGTAGATTAAATAAAATATTATGCTATAAACATACAATATTATACAAATATAATTATCATGCTTACAAGGGGTATTTGCATGATTTAATTGTTTAATTCCACCGAATGTTCTTTTTGTCTATTTTAACCTCAGAAAGTTTATTGTAATCAGGTATCATATTGAGTTTCTTCTTGAATGTATATTATTTGTATATACGGCAGCTGTGCTATTTGCACAATAAAATGTCATTGGCTGTATAATCATTTCTGATCATTTTTGATGTACAGTCACTGACTTTATATATATATCTCCTTGTTTATGATAAGCTGGTTCTGGCTTAAACTACACTTTGTTCGTCAGTTTGAGTGAAGCGTACGTAATACAAGTGGACTCCAGTTTATGTTTATGACCGATTGAAAATGCATTTTCGTTGAGTTTTATTTATTACTTCATTAAAAGTACAGATTCGCGGAATTTTTTTCAATAAATTCTAGCCTGACTTTTCTATGTAAAGATGCTACATTCCCACTGTACATTCACATTTTTTATTTAACAAAACTGATTTCAAATCCTTAATAAAATATATCTATTTTAGGACCCACACTGTTATGATAAAAATCCCACAGTAGATCACGTGATTGGTGGAGGTCTTATCAAGTGGAGGATGATGGACACGTTTTTAGAAAGTTCATTTTACAATTTATGTTTACCACAGCTTAAGTGTAAAAATAAACAATGACATAGACAAACTTTTCTTGTGGTATTTTTTTTTGTGTCGAGCCTCCGACTTTTGTCGCAGAGAGCTCGACATAGGGATAGTTGTCCGGCGGTGGGGGAGTTGGTTTATTTCCAAAAGCTTTATATTTTAGAAGCTGGGAGAACTGCATGCTTCATACTTTGTATATAGATGCCTCATGTTACAAAGTTATTTTTCATATGTCCATTGCCTTACCTGATTTTCATTGTTCAGTGACCATTTTTGTTTTAAATAGGATTTTTGGTAATGTGCTGATTTTTTTAAAATTTTAAGTAAAAGGATAACTTTATTTGATATGTGCGTACCTTGCAAGGTCCTCATGCCCACCAGGCAGTTTTCATTTTTTCATTTATCCTTGACCTCATTTCATGGATTAGTGATTAAGGTAAAATTTTGGTGGTCAATTCCATATATCAGATACTATAAGCAATAGGTCTATAAGAAACTTATTTTCTCGCATACTTTATTTCGCGTTAAGAAATTCAAGGCGATTTATTTGCGTAATCTACTCATTCTCTTGATATATTTTTAGAAGGAGAGATTCAAGTTTCACATATTCGCAATAATATGGATTCGTGTTATTTTTCTTATCACGCACTCGCAAAAATAAATCTCTCACAAAATTAAGTGGGTTTACAGTAACTGATGTAACATCTTGCAATTCATCGTGAAGCATTTACTATGTTACTTTGTAATGCTAACAATAATTAGTAAATGGTGATGATACCAGTATAATCTGGGGTAAGAATAAACTCACCATATTATATACATTCAATCTGGATTAAAATTGTGAACACCAGACGCTCGTGTCTTATAAGAAGACTCATCAGTGACAATCGCATAACAAAAGTTTAAAGAAGCACTAGCTACGAGATATATAAAAAAATCTAATATGTTATTTTTTTTGCTCAATCATTAATTATATGCAAATAGTGAAATAATAAATCACTTTTAGCAGCCAGTATGGTTCAATTTTGTCAAAATAAACTAAAAAACATTGATTATGAATCATTCACTTGCAAGTGTATAATTCGACCTGATTGAATCTATTCATGTGAACTTTAATTTAACCCCTTAGCCTGAGATGGATAATACATGAATTGTATGTGTAAAATTATTTAAAGAAAAAGAAAGTCAACATTGCAAGTGAAACATTAAAACAAAGGTAAATCATTTGATTGACTGATTCGATCCACAAAAAAATCATTTTTATACAGGTAAAAGCGATTATAAACATTTATTTTTCATTTATAATATGAAATTAAATAGACCTAGAATGATTCAACAGCACGAGTGGGCTTAATCTATTTATATCTATATTTATGTTTACATCGCTAATATGGGCATCGTATGACTTTAGAGGTCAATTCGATAATTAGTTGGATGGCGTTTAGACTAAACAACACGAAACGAAGCTACGCATTTTCATGCGCGTGCCCTGTTAATTGTTTATTTAGACTTTTAAATGTTTTACATTGTTATGAATCAAATCGGTGAACATAAATTTGACAGTTAGTGCCCCTTTAAAGGACCAAATCAAGAACAATGTTTCGAAAAAAGGTTTCATAAAAAGGTTACTTCTGTCTATGTAAATATATGATCTTCAACAACTCCTCTATACAGGCAAATTAATGAAATAACGTTTACGATATATGCATAATTGTTGCACAAATAAACCAGTAATTACATATAACCACTTGGCGATTGAAATTTGAAAAACAAGAAATTAAGTATATCAAGTCAGCGCTTATATGTTTCATCCTTTATTTGTATTGGTAACGGTTTTTTTTTTTGCGTCCACAATATGTGAATATTGACCAATTTTATTGTACATATGAATATTCAATTGCATGTATCCCCCTAGAATATACTTTACTACAAACTAAAACAAATTGTTTTCATTTTATGTTATTGTTGTTTCACATAGCGGATGGAGTAGCGTGGTACAGTTATGGGGAATCATTGTAACGATATCAGAATTATGCCCTGCGCCACAGGAACCGTCTATTTTGTTCAAATAGAAAGAAGTTTCCATAACAATTCTCTGATTGGTTTCTGTCCATATCCAATTACTATGCGAGTCTTTCACGGCATCAACCCAGAGATCCAGATCTGTAAATGAATTAATTCTTGGACAGTTATTGAAATTATGTCAAATGTTTATTGTAAAAGCTAATATAAAATCATTATCCAAATGAATACACATAAACTATTGTTTTACTTCATCTGACTTCTTATTGACTGTGATATATTTACTCTATACTTTCATGGAACGTTTACCTTTCTGGAACATATAACGTTACTGCAGGTTTTTCATTGTGCTTGTGTATCTGAAGAATTTTATTTCTGTGTATTGTTTTGTTTTTGTAGCTTGTCTTTTCGTCATTTAAAAAGACCGCCATGTATTGAAGTATTAAGATAAGAAGATTTGGTGAATTGCCAATGAGACAGCTATATACCAGAGACAAAATCACATAATAGGTATATGTTTTCAAATACATCTGTGCATTAATAACATTTCCAAATGGCAGATTAGTATTTTTCAATTCTGCTTTGCTTTCAATGATAAACAAGTTTGTGAATGATATTTTCATATACTGTGGTTTAATCTTATATAATGAACTAACGGTTATAACTTGATTTAATTCGGTTGATGACATCTATTATTTCAGCGCCTGAATCAAAATTAGCTAGAGTTCCACATTTGCTTCTGCAATATTTCTACAAATAAAATTAAACAACGAACAATGACAAAATGCATTTATTTAAAAACAATCTTTGTCTATTATAATGTATGTTTAATAAGCATACACACTATTTAAGTTGTACATTGTGTGTCAAGAATATGAAGTCCTAAATGGTTTTGTTTTACACGTGAAACATGTATTATTTTTCTTTTATTGTTTGGTCTGACGAAGTTCAAAAACCGGATTATCGTATGGTGTTGTTGGGGTTGTGCACCTGCTATTACGAAATTGATTGAATAATTTGCACGTGTTGTCCTCTTTCTTAACTATGATATACACAGCCGAGCCGCTGGTATAAGTTAAATATATCAATGGTTCATAAAAGTGCCTTTTCTGTTCAGATGTCTGTAAAAACAGTGTCCTGATCTTTTTTCTATAAATGACCAATAATATGAATGATCTGATGTGGTTTACATCTAGATAAGATTCTGAATAACATATTGCATGTTTTGATAGCTTCTAAAAAGGCACATAATTCGGTTATGTTTCTATGTGTGTTGTCGTTTGTTTTTGTCACACTTTAATGTTCCTGTTGTTCCTTTGTTTTCCTCTTATAGTCGGATTTAGTTTGCATCCCGGATGTGTTTTCTCTCAATCGATTTATGACTTTTAAACACCGGTATATTACTGTTGCCTTTATTCATGAAGTCCTCATGAAATATTACATTTGTAGGGATTTTCGCGTAAAATATACGATATATGATGGGGATGTTTTACAAATTTTTTATGTCGTCTTTCTGGGATTTATTCGTACATACCTGTTATAGATTATTGGTAGTCTTTTGAATTGTGTGAACAATATCTCGTATATTCATTCCAAGTTTTATTTGTTCTGTGTCATTAAAACAATGAAGGATAGGATGCAAACAATGTTAGTTTGATCAAATATATGACTTGCCTTTGATTCTATCCATGTTAACTCGTCATTTCCGATATGGTAACAAGAGTGCCCTTTAATAACATATGCAGAGTTAGGACCACAACCTTGAACACTTCCAGAGTGATGCAGTGAACATCCTGAAATATTTTAGATTTAAATAATGTATTTCTATGTTTTTTTAAGATATGAACTTTTTCTGAAATTCCTTTTATTTGCCACCAGATCAATAGATATGAACGAAGATGACATTTATGATTATTACGAATGTAAAATGTACAAAATTCAAAATAAATCATTCCACCAAAATAACCATGATAACCTACAACATTGTATGTCTTTGGCCTGGACCAACTTCTCGTTGTATTTTAGATGGAAAGAAAGTTTGATCCTGCAAATATACAAGAAAGTGATAAATTGACTTTCCCGGTCATCAAATTACCTTTTTGAATTATTATGTGTCTTCAACTCCTGTAGGTGTATCAATCGTATTTGAGATGTTCGGAGGACCGACTTAACCTGCAATTAAATAGATATAAGAAGATGTGGTATGAGTGCCAATGAGACAACTCTCCATCTAAGTCACAATTTATAAAAGTAAACCATTTTAGGTCAAATTACGGTGCTCAACATGGCGCCTAGGCTCACACGAACAGCAAGCTGTAAAGGGCCTAAAACATGACAAGTGAAAAACCATTCAAACGGGAAAACCAACGGTCTAATCTATAAAAAAAAAAATTGACTTTAAATGCAATGAACAAAGCAAAAACATAAGATACGACAAGCAACAGTCCAGAAAACTACACAGAAATCTGGTAATTTAGCAAAATAAAATTAGGAAATCCGGAAATGAATCAAGATCATCGGAAGAGAAACAGATCCTGTTCCAGTAGCGACACTCGGGAATTGGTAATTAAAGGAAAGCATCCATGATCAGATGCATTCGTTCATTTTATAAACGACCAAAGAGGGGTCCAGAATGTTTGTTTCATACGTGTTGAATTGTGACATATATGCAATAACGATCCAGCAATTCATTATAGCACAGACAATTTGTTACCTTCTAGTCATTTCTTTTGAGGTTTTGTGTCTTACACAATTGAGTGTTTCTATAGTAAGACCAATTGAGTTCGTATTTTTTCAATACGAAATCCTGTGTAGCAATTTCTTACTACTTAATAAAATCAAAGAATGATTGTACCTACCTTGAGCAGTGACAGCAGTGCTAGTTGACACTGTTGTTGTTGTAGCAGGTATTACATTAATCAGTTTGGTATTACACAGATCTGTTTTACAACATCCACCTTTCAAGCCTTGTTGTCTTCGTCCAAATCCTGATTGTACAGGATTAACACCAAGCCTTTGACAAAGCTGTAAATATATTCGATATTGTTGTTTTTGCAAAAATATTTTCAACATAAATGGACGACCTCTATATTCAACGATGCATTTTAACTTCAATATTTGAAAATACATTTATTCTTAAAAACAAACGTTATATACATGTAAATCAACTCCATATAATTTTCAAAAAATAGTTTAACCGACATACTTAGCAGGCTCAAAGTTGTCATTTTTGGGCTTTAAAATTAGACATTGATAATTAAAGTAGTTTTGGTGTGATAAATTGAAAGTTTTTAAAGAGAAAACAATAAACATGTAAACTAATGAGTATTGCAACGATTACTGATCATGCAGTTTTCAACATATGCCAGATATATCTCACAACAAATGTTTAAATAACATTTAGGTTTTATGCATTGAATAAATTGATAAATTATACACTATATCGAGTCATATAAAAATAATACATTATGCATTTTCTAAATTATTGTTATCCATTACAGATGTAATGTTTTCATGGTTAGTTCCAAACTTACGTTAACATCGAGACATCCTAGTCTGAAGACTGGACGTAGATCATAGCTTAGTGTTTCAAGCTGAAAACACTCCTGCACAGACAAAAACAGTGTTAAAGACGACTTCATGTTTTTGTTTATAAAATCGTAATTGTTTCAAATTATATACATCTATTAACTTTTATATGGCAAGACGGGCAATAAGATCATCAGTCATCAATTACTAAAATATATGCTACATAGTTTAAGATTATCCTTATGCGTAGGAACTATTTTGTTTTGTACTACTTTCCAATGTTTATTTTATAATGTGATGTTGCGTCTAACAAAGTCTATCCACATTATTTTCGCAAAAGAATTCAGGTACTAGGGGCCGTCATAAATTGAAGTGGGCGAGAGCTTTTTGCTCCGTGCTGAAGGCCTCATTGTGACTTGGAGATGGAGAACAGCAATAAAAGCGCTGTTTTTTTGTTCTTTTGTGTTGTTGTGTGTGTACTGATTTTATGTCATGGATTTATACCCCATATCCTTTGTTTTTCTTCTAAGATTTGCACAAATAAAACTGAGGAAAAGTAATTGAAACTTATGCTGCGTTCACGCTGCCAATTTGGAACATGTTATTTGAACACAAGTTGTATTGTTAACATTTTTGAAATAAAAACCTAATCTGTTGGACGTGAATTCAAATCAGTATCCAAGAGATATACATATGCAAATGTTTCCAAAATAAACGCAGTATTTATCTATAATCAATCTTTTAAAATGTCATTACACTTGTTTAGGCCTTGTGTGAATACGTCCTAAGTCGCATCCATCCATCAATTCCTTTTTTGTTCTATTTTCTGCTATTCTCTTCGACGTTATATAGCCTACTATTTTTCATTTTGGCATCTCTTGCATTCAGATTGATATAATTTAATACTTTCATTATATATATGCATCACATGTTTCCGAAATACTTAAATAATTATATTAAGAAAGAAATGAATTTAAATAATTTTGAAAAATAATCATTTTGAGTATATGAGGAAACTGAACATTGTTCTCGAAAATATTGTACCTTCCCTGATTCACATGTTGTGGTATTACTGCAATCTTGTAGACGATCTATATCACTGCAGCTATAACACTGATCTGTAAAATTAAGGTAAAATGCACCATAACTACATCACAACAAAGATCAATTTCTGACTAGGAAGATGCACATGGGGATGTTGTGGGATTAAACTTGATTTTCGAGTTCTCCACTCTGAGTTTTTTCTTTTTATTATGAATTAGTTTCATTTTTAAAATGCAATCTTAGAAGACACTGTTCCCCGAGGGTATCACCAGCCCAGTAGCCAGTACTTCGGCACTGGCATGAACATACGGATTTTTTTTGTGTTATTAAAATTTGCTGTTACAAAATATTAGAAATTATTATAAATTAAGGAATGTATCTCCCTCATGCAAAGCTCTGATTCCTTTCACGAATTTGACTATATTTTTTGGACCTTTTGGATTATAGCTCTTCATCTTTTATATAAGCTTTGGATTTCAAATATTTTGGCCACGAGCATCACTGAAGAGACATGTTTTGTCGAAATGCGCATCTGGTGCAACAAAATTAGTACCGTTGATTTTATCATATATTCGAAATAAGACGCCTTACATACGGTTATAAATCATTACTTTTAGAATTGTATATGTTTGCTTATCATTTCATTTTACTGAATGTTGTCCTTAGAAGATTAATACTGTATTCCGCAAGCTGGACAACCCAACAATATTTTGCAGTTGTTTACATATACAAATACCCGCAGACATACAGTTTAAACCAAATCAGAATATGTAATTAAATATACCATACGTTGGTTTAACCTTTTCTGCAACATTTATATTTATTCTATATACTTTTTGGTGTATTTTTTGCTAGACTAAAAGCTCCGAATAAAGAAAGCTTATTCAAATATATATATGAAAAAATAGCAGAAATATTAGAAACGGAATTCAAATAACATCAAGGCAAATAATAATGAAATCTAGACTTACAACATTTTTTGCAAAACCTAGGACAAATTTTATTAGCGATACAGTCGTTGGAACAAAGTTTGGCATCATCCAACGCTAGCTTATGACACACGTTGTCATTCATGTTCTTGCAGTCAGGTGTGATTGTAGGTATAGCTTTTTCAAAATAAATGGTAAAATATTCGCATAATACTTTTTTTAATATCATTATTACTAATTTTTCAAATGTATTGCAATAAAAAATCCATTTGATATCATAATTATTTGTTTGTTTGTTTATATTTAAGTTTAAGAGAGCATTAATTAAAAAAAAACTTTCTAGGCTGTGTACGAAAACTGAAAGATTCTAACTTAATCAATTAAGATATAACAAGGAAAGACCAATTGAAATCCAATATGATTCTCTACAATTATGATCAAATTATGGAATAGCAGTTGCAGATACAAGTCAAAACGATCTAGCTACATATAAATATGTTGCTAGAATCTGAATTAGATAAAATACCATATAAATATTATTCTATGAACAAAGAAATCATTTCTTTTTATCAATCTGATGGAAATAGTTATTGTTATTTCAAAACCATGTTTATAGTAAAATTGTCCATACTTTTCATCTTTCTGTTTTTAAAAGAGGGACGAAAGATACCAAAGGGACAGTCAAACTCATAAATCTAAAACAAACTGACAACGCAGCAGAAATAGCAGAAATATTAGAAACTGATACTTAAAAGCCGAATTACCTTTTGGATGCAATTAGCGTCTTGGACGTAAATAAATAAACTCAAATCGTATTGTATTTTTCGAGAAACAAATGTTGAAGAAACATATAAGTTCAAAAACAATCGATTTAGTTTTATATCAGTGCCACGAATATTAAAATGTCAAGAAAATATCATTCCGAAACGCCGAATTCGAAATTGTTAGTGTATATTGACGTCCCATCATAAAATTGTGTTCAGTGAAACTTTTTCTGTTGGACAAATACATTTGCTGTAATGTGATCTTGTGTCACATATAGGTATGCCGAAACTTAATTGATAAAGTTATTCCTTAGAAGCAAGGGGAAAGGATGCGAATGCTTTGTTTACCTTGAAAATTAGTATAACTTACATGTTATTGTTGTAGCTAGAATAACTCTTGATTTGGTACTAGGTCCTAACAAGAAAAAAATTACAAATTCTAGTCATGTAACATAGTATTATATAACAAGATATTTGTTTTTATATAAACCGTATTTACCAAATTTCATGTGATATTACGGCAAACATTAGACACGCATTTGATAACATTTCAAGTAGAACAATATTTCTTACTGAACTGTCTCAACGTGTATGTTATTCTGTAAGATCGAGTTTTCAACTGTGGCAAAATATACAGAATCATTTAGGATTTTTATACTATAAAATTAGAATACCTTATTGTGAATTCTACAAGAATAAACATTATAATAGAAGGAAGGATATTCCCGTGCAATCTGATTAATATTATCTCGCGTGCTCGAACATATGATAAAATCAAAGAACTATTTTCCCCGAGGGTATCACCAGCCCAGTAGCCAGTACTTCGGTACTGGCATGAAAATACGGATTGTTTGTGTTATTAAAATTTACTGTTTCAAAATATTAGAAATTAATATAAATTAAGGAATGTATCTCCCTCGTGCAAAGCTCTGATTCCTTTCACGGATTTGGCTACACTTTTTGGACCTTTTGAATTATAGCTCTTCATCTTTTATATAAGCTTTGGATTTCAAATATTTTGGCCACGAGCATCACTGAAGAGACATGTATTGTCGAAATGCGCATCTGGTGCAAGAAAATTGGTACCGTTAATTTTATTTAACCAGATTGATTCCTATGGATATTTATATCAATTGCACAAAGTAAATCCGTTTTTATTAAAGATATTTAAGATACATATGTAATTTTTCTGTCTCGAATATTTTCATAAAGATCCTTAAATAAAGAGTGGTACAGTCAAACCTGATTAAACCGGACCCTGAATAAACCGGTTTCCTGTCCATTCCGGCCGAAAATGAAAGTCCCATATTTTTCTATTCAAAGTCTTTGTTAAAATACCCTTTGTAAACCGGACCCGGTGTATTCCGAATTCCGGTCTTATTATGAAGTCCCAATACTCTTAATTACATTAATTATTACCTGTCAAAACCGGTTTGTCTAATTAATTTCAATGATCGATATGCAATCAAAACATATTTGTTGATACAATATAACTTTTCGTGATAATCAATTAGTCAGGTGTCAAACTGTGAACCTAAAATCGTACAGTAGTGAGCTGTTTTATTTATTAAAACATTATAAACGTGTCAATTAAACGAAAAGACGCACCGAATACTTATCTCGGATTGAACTTACGTTTTAACTTGGATAAAAAAATTAAAATCGCGAAGTAAAAAGTTCACATCGTAATTTCGAAATCCTTGGTTCCTTGTTGTGAACCCCTAAACAAATGACCTTGATAATGAAAAACACCCGGATGACAACAATCAATGGCTATTGTACACTGTACGACAACGTTTCGAAAGTGATGACATTAAGTTTGATAATATTCTGGCTTTTCAATCGGCCATTCCAACATTTCAAATTATTGATCATGGGAGTAAATCGAAACTCTCGTCTTACAATCCAAACAACGCGAGCATTATGATGCAAATGCAAACAATGAAAAACGAAGTGAAAGTATTTTAATTGATCAGATATAATTTACAATCAGAGAGAATTTTTTCATGCAAAATGTCACAAGTCATTAACTTCCGGTCAAAACAGAAACCTGAATAAACCGGCTCACTGTCCAAACCGGCCCTTTTTCATGGTCCCGTAGCCGGCCGGTTTATACAGGTTTTACTGTACTATATATATATATATATCCTTTATCTTATTCCTTAGAAAAATATTCTTTACTTCAGAGCTCCATGTCCAGTGATCATATGAAAACAAGTGACTATAACATTTGCCCCTATAATTAAATTTTTTTTTTACATCTGATACGTCCCGCCCTGACCGTTATTTTGAATTGGACTTGGTCAATAACACTCAAACTCCACAAATTAGAAGACAAAAATATATCGATTCCTGAAAACATGAAGAAGTCTATAAAAAAGAGGATCCATGCATGTTATGCGCTTTGTATAGACAATAGAGTCAGTTAACCAAGATTAAACTTATACATATATTCATATGTCATTGTAAGTAACACATAACCGTTTACTGGAGATACATGTATAACGGGACTGTTGACATGGAAAGTACAAACGTAACTAAATAATGGAAAATATTAATATCCACATAACAATATGTTACCGTATAATTGATGTTGTCATTTGGATATTGTCGCGTTTTTACATATAATGTCTTAATATACCTACCACACATATTACAGAAGCGAGCGCAATTCTCCTGTGACCAGAGGGCATATTGTCCACATACAATTGTTTTGTACTCTTTGCAGTTAGGAATCGTATCAAAGCAATCAGACATGTGTGATGTAATATTATCTGTAACAATAAGACAAATCTTGCTTATAAAATGTTATGCTTTTTGGTACATTATTGAGTTACTAACTTATGGAAAACAAGAATCGGTTTTGCTATTCGCCTGCTAATTGATTATACATCATTCTCTTATTTGATGCGATCTTTTAATTATATATATTTTTTTTGTTTTATAGTAGATTTTGTGAGTGACTATGGTAGCAATACACAGTTAGGAGTCTAGTTTCGCATTTTGGCCTCGGTGGATTTTTCACCAAATATGGAAGTTATTGTGTATTAAAATTAATTACTAATTTAGCCTTCAAAGATGGTTTATAAGAACATCAAGATTATTTTATACTTGTTTTATGGGCTGTTTTCTGTTTGACTCTCCGTATTTTCATAGCTAGACCGGCCATCGTTCCAGAAATTAATGTAATGTTTACAAACAGTTTTTTTCTACACAAAGCTTTTGACGCAATTTTACAAAAAAAAAAATGAGATGAAAGACATATGATTTTCATTGGATTTATTGAAAGATATATGTAAAAAAATTCAGAAAACGTATGACTTTAAGCAATTGTAATTCTACTTTTAGCCAAATTTTGGGGAAATATGTGACATCTTTCCCCCCCTTTTTGCAATATTTTATAACAAATAAATGCAGACTGTTGCCATGGATACACCTAAATGAAATGATATTTTACCATTTTATATAGTGCATTTAATATCTATGGAAGATTCTGATTACATACATATGCACATATATGAAACAAACAGTAAGCTTAATATTGCAAGAAAGCAATGAAAAGGGGATGGTAAAATTTAAGAGGGAAAATTTTTTCTCCTAACTGTTTATTGCTACCTATACCAACACATTTGATAATTGAAATCGGACGGTATTTAGACGGAGGATAATTCGACGTGCCTTTCATATCGAACATAGTTGCGTTACTATGCCTCCTTCAAAACCAACAAGGGGTCTGGACAACTCTGTTCCGTACATGGTTTATTACCGGACGGGAGAGGTAAAAATTACTACAAATCAAAATAACTTAGTCAACCATTAAAATGCTGTAATTTTAAACCAATCAGTTTCAACTATACCTAATACATTTATGTTTTAACCCACGGTGTTTGTTTGCACCTTTCTTAAGTCAGGAACCTTTTGTTCAGTGGTTGTGGTTTGTTGATGTGGTTCGTAATGTTTCTCGTTTCTCGTTTTTTTTTTTATAAGATCGTTGCTCTTCCTGTTTGCATCGTTTTAAAATAGTCATTTTGGGACCCTTGATAGCTTGCTGTTAGGCTCCAGTGTGAAGTTCGTACTTTGACCTGTGAGGGTTTATCTTTACAAATTGTGACTTGGATGGAGAGTTGTGTCAATGGCACCCATACCACATCTTCTTATATCTTTATGTTGCAAAACAAATGATGAGTTACTTTTACTTTGTGACAGCTCTGATATCTTTTGTTGCTGTAAATCTACTATTCGATCAATTTCATCTGGTAAATTATTGTTGCATTTGTCAATGCCGCAACATGCACCTTTTACAACAACATCTGACCTTCTACCACCATTGACATTTAGTACACAAGTCTGAAATGAAACAATTTGATGGTTGGACAGTTCTGTAAATGTTTGGAGATTTGTCTTACGTATATAAATCGCTTTTCGACCTAAATAAGTTCGGTGACGAGTGTGTGCTCACTTTTGCTTTGTATTCCTACAATAGTAATATAAATTAGATGAGCCTCACACCCCCTAGTCTCAATTGTCTCGAAATATACAATAGCAATATTGTATATTTAATTTCAAATTAAGTGAGTACAGTCTGAGAAATAGCTGAACACTAAACACAAAAAAGCATGCACATGTGCTGCACTGTGAAGGTAAAACATGTTTATTGTACATACAATAAGCTATTACATACATGTACTAGAATATGGAAGTTTCAATTAGAACATGCTAAATAAAATAAATTTAAAACTTACATTTTTTAGTGCACATCCCATTTTATATACTTTCGTAAAATCGTCGGCAAATGTTTCTGATGTGAAACAATACTGAAATGCGAGAGAATAATGTCAACAAAATAATAACATTAAATTTCAGTCCAATATGTCTTCATTACAAGACAATAACAATCAAAACCAAGGAGTAAACAAAGACTCATTAAACCAAACGACATTTACATCAACAGTTATAAATAATAAATAAGAAACAACACGAACTCCACTAAAAACCAAGTGTGAAATCAGGTGCTCCGGAAGGGTAAGCATTTCCTGCACCATATACGGCACCCGTCGTGTTATTTCTTTGACACACTTTTGTCATAATGGCCAATCAGCTCATGATGGCGACCGTAAAATTTCCTGAATGATGACCTTCATTTGATTGATTCATAGCCCTGTCTTAACAACTTTTGAGAAAGCAGTATTCCTCGTTCAACTAAATCAACGTACTTTGAGCTAGCTCTAGAGTAACGTATCAATTGAGACACATATACTCCATATGCCGGTGCCGCTGGGATATTGCTACACAGAAATAAAAAGTTGAATATAGGAAAATAAAAATCATCGCGTTTGTCATAAATTTTGGTATTCAACCTACCATCAGTAGTCATTTCGAGAAAAAGGTCTAAATATGAAGCAGATTTATCTTTGTCGGTAGTATCTTTAATTTCAAGTTCACTTGGATATATTAAATGTAAGTGATCACTGAATCTATTATTATTAAGAGACAGTACACCATCAATATACCGAAAATTGAAATTAAATGACTGGGCTAATTTCTTTTCTCCTTTCTTTACAAGCCCTTGAATAAATTCTGCTTCATAGGAATGTAAAAACTAATCTCCAAGTAGAGGAGCGCAATTGGTACCCATTGGGATTACAATAGTCTGTTGGAAGACAAAACCTCCAAAGTCAACAAATATGTTGTCAATTAAAAAGTCCAGCCTGGCAGTGATATCCTCCTCGGTGTATATTTTCCTTGACTCTGTATTATTTTTCACAAAGTAAGCAAATAGATACTGAACAAAATAGCTGAATCTATTTGAATAAAATCGATCATTTAATGATTATATTCGAACGAAATTGCTTACTTGATTGTTTGTTGGGTAACTTATCTATAGGCATACTCATTATTGATTGATCCAGTGGCAAATATGTCATACATTTTCCGGACGATGTTGTATAAAGTTGAAGACGATAGGCGACAGTTATAGTTATCAAAGGTACCAGGATTATAATTTAGTACGACAGACGCGCGTTTCGTCTACATAAGACTCATCAGTGACGCTCATATCAAAATATTTATAAAGCCAAACAAGTACAAAGTGGAAGAGCATTGAGGATCCAAAAATAATGTTTAACAATTTTAAATATTTATATCACACTGTGTAGGTTTTTTTTTACTGTGGTGTGTTATATATTTTATATGGTTAAACTGCTTATATTATTTGTTTGATGAACATATTATCTTTTTACATTGTTAATGACTACGTTTATGAGTATATAAAGATGGTTTTGTATAACCCTAGAAAACATTGTTATTCCTGGTGGTGTTTCTTTGTCTTCCGTTTACATCAGCTTTATTATAATAGACCTAATAAGTGGAGATGATAATTGCTCATTAATCTATATGGTTGTTTTCAATTACACAGAAAGTTAATAGATGTGTTTATCACTGAAACATTATATTTATCAACATTGAAAATCTAATTATTTATTATTTGAACACACTATCAAAAATTGATTTCATTAAATTATGTGTGAATAGTATAGTAGCATGATCTATATTTTCAAAAACAGAACTATTTCCAGGAGAAGGTAAATATGAAATCTATACTGTTATCATATTTCTTAATTTAACAAAAGATGGTTAACAAGTAGAAACACTGCGTCCTTCTTCAATCTTTTCAAAGTGAGAGGTTTATCTAAAAAACTAGGTTTAATCCACCATTCTACATACGAAAACGCCTGTACTGATTCAGGAATATGACAGTTGTTGGCCATTCGTTTGATGTGTTTGGGCGTTTGATTTTGCCATTTGATTAAGGACTTTCCGTTTTGAATTTTTCCTCGGAGTTCAGTATTGTTGTGATTTTACTTTTCATTTAAACCCATACATACATGATCTATAGATGGACAGTCGACTATAGTGGAACAGTTTGCTGGATTGACTATTTCTCTGCTATAATAACACCTTACAGCTACAAAATAAAATGTTACATTCCATTGAATGCCAAACCGACATGATTAACCGACAGTGAGTTTTATGTTTCGGTGCTAAGATTAAATTAACAACTCAATCTGGAAAAGACATAGTTATTTTGCATTCGATGTGGATTAAACGATTTTTTCTTGTTTACTATAATGAATAGTTCTAAAGATTGTTTTTTTGCGGAGAAATAGGTAAAAGCAATGAAAACTAAGATTGTTTTCAATTGAAATGAAAAAAAATAAATAACTAGTCCACTAATTAAACTGGTTTCATCCACCATTTTCTACATTAGGAAATGATTGTACCAAGTCAGGAATATGACAGATGTTAAACGTTTTTGAGCATGTGCTATATCCATTTTATAAAATACTTTCCATTTAGAGTTTCCCTTGGATATTTTGTTATTTTACTTCTAAAAACCAATAGAACTTACGACAGTTCCCACAAAATCTGTTACAGATACTTGATAAACAACTGTCATCACACATTTTTGGATATAAGGATGACAGTATCCTGCAAACAGCTGTGTCAAGATCATCACACACTTGTGCGTTTGTCAGTATGCATACGAGTGTTAAACCTGATAATGTAAACTTTTTTGAGTAATTAAAAGAAAAGATTATTAGCTTAGATATAAGTGGATCGAAATTTATGAAAAAGACAGAATAAATATCTATATCACCGTCAACGGATGACGGATTTTCTCCCTGTGATGAAGATCCATTGGTGAACTTGTGATCTTTTCTTCTCTTTGGTCGTGCTTTTGTCTCTTTGACATGTTCCCCTTTTAATTCTAATGTTTTCATAGCACCATAAAAAGAAATAATCCTCTCTATCTTTTTTGTCTCGTTATTCACAAGTGGAAATGTTTGCATGTTTTTTTTGTGTTTTCTTCATTCGCAATAATTTGCTTCTTGTAAACACCATAGTTAGAAAACAATAAGTTTCTTTTATTCATTTACCAGTTTATATGGTACGTCTGTACAAATTACAAAAGTTAACTCAATGACCTTTTATTAATTTCACAAGCACCTTTGGTAAATCAAATAATGATTCCTCTTTTATATGATGTATACATTTGTACTTGTGTGGGCTCTAAAAGACTACATATGTACTATAGAAATAGGATTAACTTTTCTACCTGCCGATCTTGTACTTACAGAATGGAATGATGAGCACGTTCATTTCCGGTTAATATAACGTCCAGACTACTTTACATTTCTTATCACATTTGGCATTTGACATACCTTTGCGTATTATCTATATGAAAAAAATCCATTGTTTGTGTGAGACTATGATAAGAGAAAACAATGTACGAACTCGAAGCCTCTGTTTAAACACGAATATATATATGGAAACCTAGTATTCATTTCCTCTGAATTAAATCATATCAGAGCTATTATTAATAGAGATTTTCACATGTTGGAATGGACGACTATTTCATTGTCGAGGGAGGGATAAGTATGGCTTACAAAATAAATGATTAATTCCGGAAAATCCGTCGGTATCCTGTTCCCCCCAATATAAATGGTTTGTTGGAATAAAGATATATACAAATAAAGCTGACTGTTTTTGGCATATGTGTATATGTATGCAATCAATATCATCATATATTTTATGTATTGTAGCTTAAATGGTAGAATATAATTTTTATTTGGTATATCGATGGCAACAATAAACTTTTATACAGTTGTTATAATCTATTCGTTTGAAGCGTTTTTAAAAAATAGAATATTTTGTCATTTGATTAAGGACTTTCCGTTTTGAATTTTCTTTGGAGTTTAGTATTTTTGTGATTTTACTTTTTGCTATAAAAGAGTTCAAAAGTGGTGCAAGGATGTCATATATTTCCCCAAAATATAGCCAAAAGAAAAATTCCACTCCCTTTTCTTATTACATTTTCTGAAACATATAACAGGCTATTATTTGAACTGGAATTTATTAAAAATTTCAAGCACAGGAAATTATGCAAATTCCATAATTAAAAACAATTCCAAGTTCAAATAATAGCTTTTTATATATACATCAAAATTAATCTATCAAGATATCAAATAACTGTCATATGTCTTTCGTCCCGTTTTTTTTAGTGAAATTGCTGCAAAAAACTTGGGTGAAATAAAAAGGTACTTGAAACGCAACATTGCTATAATTTCTGGGCCTTTGGCCTGTCGGGATATAAAAGTACGGACTGGCAAACAGTAAATCAATACGACTTGAATAACGATGTCTTATTTTGTTAGATGTCATGACGTTAAATTACAAATCAAAAGACTCAACTTAATATATAACTTATAAAGGACAATGGTGTTATTAGAAATAACAAAATTCGAGACCCTTTTGTTTTCCACATGATCAATATTACCAACCATTAACAAGTTCCAAGTCAAATCTGATACCAATACTTATATGTCACATGTAACTTCCATTTGCAGTTACTTTGTACCACCTGTTCATCCCTTCCCTATCAGGGAACATTGAATTCTTCTAGCAGTTTGTTTTATATTTATTTTGTACACTATTTGAGAAGTCTGTTTTCTTCCACCTCAATACCACTATTACTTTTGGTTATAGTTAAAACATTAAATTCAATTAGTTATAATGAGAAAACTTTGCACTTACAATCAGCATTCCTTTTATCAAAAGACAAAACGAACATTAAAAATCCTATTTGTGTTTTGTACTGTTTCGGTCTTCTTTGGTTGTTGCCATGGTATTGTCAGTTTGTTTTTAACTTATGAATTTGATTCTCAATTTTGGTATTGTTATCATCTTTTCTATATCAGTGTTTGTTATTTCGTGTTCGAAGATATCAGAAATAAGTAAAACAATTGATTAAATAAGAACAATGTTCTTCTTTTTATTGACGATGAGCTTCACATAAGGGATGGAGTTGTGTGGTACAGAAGTGTGGAATCAAAGAAACAGCGCGAGAATTGTGAGCAGCGCCACATGATCCATGTAGATGAGTAAGATAGGAGCTGTGGGTCAGACTTATTTTCTGATTTTTGTCCGTCCATATCCAGTTACCATGGCTATCTTTAGCTGCACCAATCCATAAATCAATGTCTATAAAAAAGGGAAAATGTAATGCTAATTTCTTCTTACCAAAAGCTATTTGCAGTTTTGGGGGACATGTTTTAAAGTGTATATCAAAACGATGTTGTTAGCTCGTAACTCATGAATAATGAATATTTAATCAATGATTTTACTCTATACCGAAAATGAAGAATAGGCATTTCAATTATGAAGTGATATATTAATGATATATGATATATGACATATATAACTAATCATCAGTCAAATCATTAGTCTATACACGAATTCGTTTTAATGGGAAAATGGACCATATAATATATCATATGATATCAAGAACACTTGTATGTTTATTCTTTTTATTCTTTAGATTGTATTTTCATTACGCTGTGAATCAAGGGTTCCTGCGAATGGCATTGGTGACATCAGCAAAAGGTTAACCGCCTCCCCTTTTGCATGTTTATATATGATTAACAAGACTTTGTGTTAAAATCCTTTATTTAATCCAATGTATCATCTTTAGGTTAAATTTGTGCTTGTGTTACTACACATTTAATTTTAAAAAAAATATTTTCATACTCACTATGAAATGTTGATTTCACATGGCTCATGACATCAAGTATTTCAGTACTAGAACTAAAATCGGCAAGTTTTCCACATTTATTTTTGCAGTAACTCTATAAATGGACAAAAAGGGATGAAGAGATGTATTTGTCTTCCATTTGTTTGATGTGCTTCAGCTTTTGATTTTGCCATTTGATTAAGGACTTTCCGTTTTGAATTTTACTCAGAGTTGAGTATTTTTGTGATTTTAATTTTTCCACGAACAATACATAATAATGTACGTATATCCCCTGCAAATACCCCGTTTGAGTTTAGTAGTAGAGGAACAATCATTAATAAGTTTATTCGAGATTTAAAGTGGCATTAGCAACGAGAAATAAAGAAAACAAAAAGGATTTTATTTGTTCAATCATTAATGAAGGTGACATACTAATTCACTATTAGCAGTCAATTAGCGTCAGTTTTGTCAAAATAAGATAAAAAAAAAAACAACACATTTACTTGCAAGCGATTAATCCGACTTCATTAAATCTGTATTCAAGTGACCTCAAAATTAACCCTTTAACTGGAGATTGGTTATGTATTCGGCAATTAACAGAACAATAATGATTCGATCCACTACAAAATCATTACACAGCTGGTTATAAAAACGACGATAAACATACTTTTTTACCTACAGTTTGAAATCAACCACACCTTAATAAAATCGATTGCACGTGGACTCTATCTGTTTATATTCATATGTATATGATACTAACATATTGTTGGCGACATGCAATTTTCTCATGTACTTTGATCGTATTATGTAATAGGGTTGATGAATCATTAACTTAAACCCATTTTTTAACTTTTATGATATTAATAAAAAAAAAACTATTGAGGTTTATAACATACATCGGCTTGCTGCCAGGTTAATAGATTATTGCCTATATGAAAACACGCACGTTCATGAGTGACGTATGTGTAGTCAGGAGGACAACCGTGGTGGTGGGTGTCAGCATGTGGTGTTGCACAATCTGAAAGATATATCAAACATCATCAGAACATGTAGAAAGTTGTCTTCAATATTAGAGTGGTAAAATATCAGGATAAAAATCAGCCATACATATTCGGGATGAGACTGGTTTTTATTAACGCATTTGCTATTTATTTACAATCTATTTAGTAGATATTTGTACATTATTTTTCACTAACAACATCAAAATATCTAGTTTTTTTGTCAATAGGTGTTACTTTATGTTGCGATATTTCGCGGCTGATATTTTACGTTATCAATGTGTAGTAAACCAGATAATCTATACTTCTAATCTTACTCCAGGTCAAACTTGTAAATAGTTCTCCAAGGTACCAGGATTATAATTTAGTACGCTAGACGCGCATTTCGTCCACATACAACTCATCAGTGACGCTTAGGTCAAAATATTCAAGACAGAGTCAAGCATATTTGACGTCATCAAACCATGTGATTCTATAAAGGCATATAAAGGAAGGACCGATAATATAAGAATACAATTCCCGATTATGTAACACCATCGTTTTATGCCATGTTCAGTGAATAAAACTTTTTTCAGTAAGAGACTGCAATCCTAGAATCAATACTATTCATTATGTTTGTCAGCTACCTTTGCAATTTGTCTTTTATTGTCTTTTTTTTTTTTGTGTGTGTACTTTGTGTTTATGTTTAGAAAGAGATTTACTAAAAGAGGGTTCAAACTTTAGAAGCCATGAAGACATTATGTTTATCTCCAGATGCTTTTGTGTTCCCTTGTAGTTTGGTTGTTATACTTATAAAATGATAATGAAAATCTACAAAACGCACTATTTGAAAAAGATAAAAACTACTCTATGGCGCTGTACATGCAAAAGTGTAATTAAAGCAAATTAAAGAGAAAAAACATAAAACTTCCTCCTTGCAAATACTTAAATACAAATACAGTAAAAATACCTACCATCAAAAAGGTCTATACTCAAATACTTATTTTAACAAACTAATAAAAATAACAATCTTGTCTAAAATCATGTCAACCAGGCAAACACATTATCTGATTGGTGCATACGTCTCAGTTTGTTTATTGTCACTGAACAGGGTAATATATAAGCGTTGTAAATTTTTAACACATACTTGTTGTTGGACTTATTTTAACAGGTTGTGGTGCGGTGGATGCAGTGATAGTTGATGGAGGGGCATTGATAATCTTAGGAATCCTAGGAATTCTGATATTACAAAGATCAGTCCTACAGCACCCTCCTTTCAGTGACAGGCTTGTTTGTCGACGTCCAAAGCCTGATTGTGCCGGGTTCACACCGAACCGTTTACAAAGCTGTTGATGAAAAAGTGCGTTTAAATCATAAGAAGCCTATCAAAATAAACAACATGTATACGTAACTTTCCACTTAAGTTATTCATTATGCAAATAACAACAACAACAAATACACCACAGGAGGAATGCAATATATATACGTATGTAGTACCGCTTCTTTATTTTCTTATCTAAAAACACTGAATTTATTTATCTTTGTTAAATTAAGATAATTTAAAAAATACTTCTTTTCTTATTTATTCCTTTTTGTTATTTGAAACAGAAAATCAAACTTACACTCTCGTCAAGACATCCTAATCTATAGACAGGACGAAGATCAAAACTAAGTGTTTCTAGCTGGAAGCATTCCTGTATAATATAAATTTTAACATCATTTAGACTGCTGAACAATTAATTATGCAAAAAGGGTCTGTGAGATAAAGATATCTGCAACGAAGACTTATATAACTCGCCAATCTTTTGGATTTTATCAATACAGAAAAAAATGTATAAAAAAGTAACCAAATATATAAGGCTAATGATTTACGAAATGGTTTTCATCAGGGGTACGAAATGGTAAATGTTAGGTACGAAATGGTAATTTGGGGTATAAAATGGCAGAGGTGCTTAATTGTCAAGGTACGAAATTACCTGCTACCCTTTAAATACATCTTAAAATATTATTGTCTCATTTAGGTTTGAACCACAAAAAAACAACAAAGGTCAATCATAAACTCTCAAGTGTTAAATTAGGTAAAAACTAATTATGTCTTCTAGAAAGTTACGGTTCTTTTCTACCTACATTCTACATTTTAGATGTAAGGGTAACACGCAAGACGTAACTCCAATAATTTCAGATTAAAATGTAGGCCAAATGTCCTAAAGATGTGTACGAAAAAAACCTTGTTTAAATATCACTGATTGTAACAGAGCTGACTCCTACAGACGTACAACTGTGTAAAATAGCAAACTATAAGTATCACATGACGTTGGTATTCAGTAAAGTTTATTCTTGATTATTTAAAGTCTTCTTTTTAGTTCAGTAATAAGTATCATAAATACAACTGATCTGGTGTTCAAAGCTTTCAATTGTTTTTATTTTAATATTTCATTCTTTAAAATAATTTCAGGCATTTTGTAAAAAGTAAAATCACAAAAATACTGAACTTAGAGGAAGATCAATTGGGAAAGTCCATAATCACATGGCAAAATCAAATAACAAAACGCATCATAAAATGCCTTTTAATTTTTCAAAATAACAATTTTTCAAATAACAAAACGCCTCAAAAAATGCCTTTTAATTTTTCCAGGCATTTTGTAAAATGCCTAGAAAAATTAGTCATTATGTATAATGACTGAATCTTAGAGGCAATTTTGAAAATGCTTTAAACTTTCAGGCATTTTTCAAAATGCCTGTAACATTTATATATATATATATATATACAACTCGTCTAAACATCAACCCAACAATGTTAGATCTGTAAATTTGCTTTCGCAAATTTTTGGTTCTTCCCTCGCCATATATATATATATATATATATATATATATCTATATAAACGAGTCTAAATTGAAAACTACGTTCAAACCTATGATTGCGTTGGATAAAAACCGCAATTTTTATACATGTGCATGTAAACAAATCGTTGTAGAAGGGTCTAAAAACAGCACAAACAACATTTTCCAAAAGACCAAAAAAGTGAAAAAAGTATATTTAAACAAAACGCATTTGACTTACAGGTCGAACAACTGATGTTCTTTAACCCTGCTGCATGCCATTGGCGATTGCCAAATAAAATTGATCAAAAGGTGTAACAAAATGAATCTTAATATAAATTTAATACTAAACAGATAAAAATTAACTTGTGGCCACGATGTTATGCCACAAACATACGGTGTCAATATTTATTTAGTACACCAGATCCGGATTTCGACAATAAATGTCTCTTCAGTGATGTTAGGGATCGAAACGGTATTCGGAAGGCCATATAAGAAGTACCCTCATTTTTAGAAAAAGTATATATATATTGATAATTAACGAAATCAATGTCAGCACATTTTGAAAATTGTAAGTGTTGTATAGAGTTGTCTGTTGATTTTTTTACGGTTGTATAGTTGTTGTTTCAATGCAGCTTTAGTGATATATCTTAATGTTTACCTTTCCTGACTCGCATGTCGAAGTACTATTACAGTCCTCAGGCCGATTTATATCATTGCAGCTGTAACACTGAACTGAAAAATTATGTACAAATGAAAAAGAAAGGCTAACGATTTTAAAGTTAACTCATAAGTCGTACAAAAAATGAAGTCATGTACAAAAAAAAAATAACAACGGCTAACATACAAACAAATTTTATAAAATAAGCACAAAACCAAACAGAGAAAACGAAAAACACAAATCACAACAAAAAAACTGGGTGATCGCAGGTTTTGAGCGGTAGTGTTCCATGTGTGGCCCGTCGTGTTGTTCATATAATCACACACCCGCTAATAAGACTAGTTCGTTTAGTTAAAACGTTAGAACGTTTACTGTGCAACCTTCGTATGTATACACGTAACAAAAATTTTAAAACTGAGAGCATGTAAATACATTAGCAAAACCCAGTAAGCAAAACATATACATGTCACAAGATTTTCTGTCCAAAGAACACAGTGCATAATGTCTTACTCTCAATGTCACATGTCAAGCTCCCGATCAGTATCACATTAGAATATAAAAGGCCCAGACATGATAAATATGAAACAAAAAAGTAAAATCACAAAAATACTGAACTCAGAGGAAAATCAATTCGGAAAGTCCATAATCACATGGCAAAATCAAATGACAAAACGCATCAAAAACGAATGGACAAGAACTGTCATATTCCT
The DNA here is from genome assembly GCF_963676685.1 of Mytilus edulis. Taxonomy (NCBI): domain Eukaryota; kingdom Metazoa; phylum Mollusca; class Bivalvia; order Mytilida; family Mytilidae; genus Mytilus; species Mytilus edulis. The sequence continues at coordinate 23,915,802 of NC_092353.1, read as the reverse complement.
GACTTGGTACAGGCATTTTCAAATGTAGAAAATGATGGATTGAACCTGGTTTTATAGCTAGCTAAACCTCTCACTTGTATGACAGTCGTATCACATTCCATTATATTGTCACCGATGCGTGAACAAAACAAACAGAAACAATAGTTAAAAATGTCAAAAATAGGGGTACAGCAGTCAACATTGTGTTATCATCTTAATCACTATAAAAACAACAAATGTAACGAAGAAGCACAAAAAGGCATATATCAAATTAACATCCTCATTTTGATTATATTATACGACTTTATTTGTCTATGTTAAATGCACCTATCAAGGAAGGAGGGTTTTGAGTACTGGTGTGAAACATTTCGATTAAGAGAGCAAACAGAATAATTTATAACATACCAATTTACGAGAAAAACATATATGACAGACATGAACAAACGACAACCACTTAACTAAATGCTCTTGATTAGGGACAGGCACATCATCAAATCGATACAAAGCAGAAAAATATCCGCCAGACATGGCATGGTATTTATACTTCGCTCATAATAATAAAAAGACACAGAGTACAGATATGAGTGTAATCAAAGCTTGTTGTAAGCCAATAACGACTAGTAAAACATTGATCTAAGAGTAAAATATCAATCTGTAACCATCCAACATACAATGGATTAAGTGGACAGATGTATAAGTAATTCAAAGTAAGAGAACAATATATAACCCGTGCAATGCCAAAATATAGTTTTACCGTGAAAATAAATATGATTATAACAATAATATGTAGTATGGTTTATAATTTAATAACAAAGTCATTATTTCTACCAATGAACAAAATATTCAAAGATGTTGTTACAGTGTTGATTTGATAACCTTTTAGATTAAGTTTATTTAAAAAGTAAAAGCACAAAAAAACTGAACTATGTGGAAAATTTAAACGGAAAGTTCATAATCAAATAGCCAAATAAAAAGCTCAAATATATCAAACACATGGAAGACAATTGTCATGTTCCTGACTTGGTACAGGCATTTTCTTATTTAAATAATTGTTGATTAACCCAATCTGGTTTTAAAGCTAGGTAAACCTCTCACTTGTATGACGTTTACTCGCATCATATCTTAAAATCAACAATAAGTAAAACTGTAAGATTTATGTTATTTTTGTTCTTTCTTTATCTGTGTTTGTTGGAAGTGTTCCTGACGGTTTTGTTAAAATAACAACAACGTATAGATACATAATAACATTATATTACTTACAGCATTTTCTACACATGCGTGGACAGATAACAGAAGCTATACAGTCATTACTACAGAATGCTGGATCAGTCAATGAAATTCTAAGACACACATCATCATCCATATTTTTACAGACGCTATAGGACGGAGGAACTGTTAAAGAAAGGCGAACAACTAATTGACAGTTGCTATAATAATGAGTGAAATGGTTCATCGTATATTTTCAGATATATCATAAGAGTTTAAACTACAACGAGAACATCAAAGAAAAAGAAAAAGAAAAGCAGGCAAGTTGGTGTATAAAACAGTTGTTAATGTTATTCTACATTTCGGATATGATAACCAAATGAAAATAGTTATCAAAAGTACCAGGCGTACAATTTGATACGTCAGACGCGTTTCAATTTTAAACCACAACTTATCAACGCTTCCACTGCACTTTTTGATATAATTATCTTTGTATACACATTTTTGTATGGTTGAAGAAATGCGTAAATCGACTTCAAATTGTAATACGCAGATAAAATTATCTAGAATATGTCTTCCTCTAAAGTTAAGACATTATCAATAATATACATAGGTAACAATTATCTTTTCATCGTTACACATTCCAAATACCTGTAGTATTTTGAACCATAACAGTGGTCCTCTGTTGTAGTAGATCTATCTGCGACGGCAGTATATTGTTACATTTGTCGATATTGCAACATCCACCTTTAACACTAAGATCTGACCGCCTTCCATTATTAACATTTCGTTCACAAAGCTATAAGAAATGAAAAAAGCAATTTATATATTTCATTTCTCCCATTCGCTTTTTTAGAAATGAGAAAGCAAAAAGCAAAAAACATGATTGTGTTATTTATGTTTAGCGCTAAAACAAAATATCTTTAAAGATTTGCTTTGCACATGAAGCATAGCGTTAATCATCGAAAGGTTTTTTTTTCATAATCATTGATTTTTGTCTTCTGCTTTTATCCTTAATCTTTGTACTTTATATAAATAGAGTTAAATAAGAGATTAAAATATTCAAAAATTTCGTTATATCTAGATTTGTTATGTTTCATCCTTACAGTTAATTAGAAATTATCCGACATTTAATAAATCATATCTCATGTAAGACATTTTTAAAACAATAATATTTTCAGATTAATGTAATGTAAGGTTCATGTATCCTTGATATAAAATGCTATCACTCTATACCGCTATTTAGAAAAGTTGAATAATTGAGTTCTTTATTACACTAACTTACATTTTTCATAGCACATCCCATTGTGTATACCTCATGGAAATCGTCTGTAAACGTTTGAGATGTAAAACAGTACTACAAAATAATAATAAAAATGACATGTGGAGGCATGTATCAATGTGACACAAACAAATATATAATGCACTCTGAAAGACATCTTTGTTTATAACTTAGTCCATCAATAGTAGACAACATTAATAATATTGAGAATGAAAAGGAGGAATATGTCAAAGATACAACATCCCGACCAAGAAGCAGACAACGGTCGAAGGCCAACAATGGGTCTGCAATGCAGCGAGAAAATCCGGCATACAGAGGATGTCCTCAGCTGGTAGTGGTATACAATTGTGTACTAGTTCAGTGAAAATGGATGTGAGTAAACTCCAAAACATATAAATGAATAAAATTAAATAAATATACAAGACTAACAAAGGTCAGAGGCTCCTAACTAGGGACAAGCCGCATTTCTGTGGGTGTTCCAAGTCAGGAGGTTTTGACCTCTGACAACCTGTTTTGTGAGATATCAACCCTCCTCTATACCTCTATCCAATGAAAAATGAAGAAACACATAGCAATACGCACAGTAAAACTCAGTGTAAAATTGTTCGAGCGATATCAGAATTGGAAACAAAAGAAAATAAGCAAAATGATACATAAACTAGCAAAGGACTACTAGCAGTTACTGACATGCCAGTTGTTTTTCATGTTGGAATATACATCCTTAAAATTCTAACAAGTCAGATGAGTGGTAAATACTATAAAAAAAAAAGTAGTTAAAAAACCAAATGTGCTAAAAGATAATTCAAATTTTGGATGCCTTTACCAGACATATGCAGCGATGAATTACAGTGAAAAAAAACCTCTTTAATGAATGAACTTACATGGTCAGTAGTTGGACATTCAAGTGCAGTAGTGCAATTGGCTGGATTATCTATTTGGTGGCAGAAATAGCATGATAATGCTGAAAATAAAAACAGAAATAAAAGTTATCTTTTTTTCGTTGTTTAGGTAAAAGAATGGGTCTATATTCGAAAAGAAAAATATGAAATCGAAATGAGCTTTAATCAATCAAAAGTTTTTACATTTTATTTACATTAAAACTTTTTACTCGAAATTGTCTGTCGACACTACATCTTATTATTTATCTTCCCAAATTTGAAACAAATTATTCATTTTCTTTAAAAAGAACATAACTTACGACATCGTCCACAAAATCTAGAACAAATGCTAGACAGACAGCCATCAGCGCACATATTTGGATTCAAGGCTGATAACTTCTTACATACTTCAGTATCTAGATCGTTACATGACTGAGCTTGTGTGCCCAAGATGTAAACACTAAGTGCTAAAAATACAGAAAAGCAAAGCAAATGCTGAAATTATAATTGAGTTTAAGCATTAATTGTTTTATTGGGTTTATTATTTTCAGTTATATTGTAACGGCGAAAATGTATAGATTTACTTATAATGTTAGAATTATTAACGGCAATCAATCATAATAGTTATCAAAAGTACTAGGATTATAAATTAGTACGCCAGACGTGCGTACCAATATATACTTCTATTGCTATTAATCTTGAAACAAATCAAACACATTTTTAAAAAGGAGACATAGATAATACGACAGCTTAACCTCACAGCATCGTCATATGGGAAACAATTTGGTATTAATCTATAATATGTATAATATTAATAAAAAAAATAATGGAAATGTATTTGTACGTTTCATAATACCCTTTTTCAGTTTTGTTAAGGTCAACTGAAATTAACGTATCACCTTTTTTCAAATAAGATTCATTTACATATGATCCTCTTTTCTTTGCCTTTAAAAAAAGATTCGATTGACTTCTAACAATGTCAGAATTCATTCTGTTTCTAATTTAGAAATGCAAAATATATTGTTTAAAGGATAACAAAGTTGTTACAAAGTTGATTTGTGTAGTTTGTTGCTTTTGCTTATTTTTTATTTTGTGTATTAGTTTTGTTTATATATTTCGTTATAACTTCGTGTTTATTTGTTTCATGTTTAATGAATACTACTTTGTATCCTATAGGAACTGATACATGTATTTCATTGCACTGCGGTTCTGATAGATGTAAATTTGTATATTTATATATTTTTGAGATGTTCACTTGTCTTTTTAGATAATCTGGCTCAATGGGCCTCAATGGGCCAAGTAAGCTTTTCGCATCACTTGTCGTCCGTCGTCGTCGTCCGTTAACGTTTACAAACATTTTCAAAAAAGAATGCAAGTTTTGTCTATTATGTCTAACAGGGTAACCTGGCAAAAACAATGTTCTACGGCTCTACATACTGACTACATTTCAATCAAAATTGACAGACGACTTCTTGTAGCAGTTATTTCAATTTGATGACAAATTTTAACTATTTTTTTTTTATTTTTTTATTTTTATCTTGAAAACTACATACTGCATATAAACATTAAAACAGAAAAATTATCAGGAAGACAAGTACTACAAATACGTTTGTAATGTCGAAATCGACAATCGACTCCTAATTCTAAAATTATAAAAAAGAATTACTCTGATTCAAACAAACAATTGTCTAAAAATAACATTATCAAGATTCTTCATTTCTTGATTGACAACATATTTGATACGTTTGGAGGACGTGTTTTTCACCAGAATTTTGGCGTTCCAATGGGAACCGATTGTGCCCCTCTTCATGCTGACTTGTTTCTTTATTATTATGAGCTGGCTTCATACAGGAACTTCTACGGAAGAACTATAAAAAGTTAACAACATCCTTCAACTATTATTTCCGTTGAATAGATGTGTTCTCTCACTAAATAATTAAAAATTTCGTGACTATGTTGAACGTATCTACCCCATTGAAATGGAGATAAAGGATACAACAGATACAAATAAGTCTGCCTCCTTTCTTGACTTACATCCAGAAACTGACAATGCTGGTCGGTTTAAAACAAAATATTACGACAAAAGAGATGATTTCAGCTTCCCAATTGTGAACTTTCCATTTTTATGTAGCAACATTCAAGCAGCACCTACATACGGATATATATCTCCCAATTGATAAGATATTCCCGCGCTTGTATGTCCTATCATGATTTCCTTAATATAGGGTTGCTGCTCACAAGGAAGCTATTAAACCAATATTTCGAAATGGTGAAGTTGAAATCATCCATTCGTAAATTTTACGGACGACATTACGAGTTGAATGACCGTTACCGTTTCACAGTTGATATTCGATATGCTTTGTATGTCGTAACTACAACCCCCTTCCAATTTCATGAATGTGACCTTCCGAACTAGTCCATTTATCGGGTTTGAAATAACATGAGCAACACGACAGGTGCAACATGTGGAGCAGAATCTGCCTACCCTTGAAGAGCACCAGAGAACACCCCAGTTTGTGATGGGTTCGTGTTTTTTTTAGTATTCAGATAGACCAAGGTGAACTATACAGGCTCTGTGGAGCCTCTAGTTTGTTTTTAACTTTTTGTCAAATTTTCAGGTTCCTCTAAATTTATCCATATAATGCAAACCCCCTTCTTTGCTTTTTTTTAATTTTATTACATATGGTTTAAGCAATGCTTACATCCTTTAATGCAGGCAAAACAATATTTTCTTTACGGACATATTCAAAATTAAAGTTAAAGTCCTTCATGTTCCTGCTGAGTGAATTTCAGGATTATGCCACAAATGGATAATACGCGAGCCAGATGAACCAAAACTGGGCACTTTATCTGAAATGAATCATAGATGTTTGGGCATGCATCTACAACATAGAAGTACAATGATTACATTTTATATATGCCCAAGGCTGTATATATTCACTCTTCAAAACAAATAGGATGATTTTTCACCAGGCAAAGCCTCAAACAATATTTTCCCGATATGCAAACATTGATAGTTGTATACCTAGTAGCACGAATGGAGTTTCATAGACAATTACGACATACACATGGTCACCTGTGACACACATATTGCCTAAAGGTCAATCAAGTAATGATGTCGCCTGTATTTTTTTTTATACGATCGTTTGGATGATCTTGCCCTAATTACTTAATTACACAGCATTGATTAGTGCGAGGTAGGCGGAACAGGCTCGTGAAACCTATATTAGTAACCGTAGATCTAAATATATCATTATATAAAACTTACATAGAAATATTAATATGAACTTCATGTTGATGTAAATCCAGGGCACATTATAATCGTGACTATCTGCCTTATCTTTCTGACGTTATAAAATAGGTAACTTATGTCTATAAAATTCTCATTTCAATAAAGAGGTGGATTATTCATCAGCGATGTTTCGTAAATTATTAGAACAAAATTTACCAAACTGGCTGCTTAAAGAGAACAAATCTTCATTGTTTTACTTTTATTAATGATTAATCAAAACAAATGATTTTTTTTATATCTCGTAGCTTATTTCATTTAAGTTGTCGTGCTCATTATTAAACACTGATCAGAATAACCAATCACAAGTGACAAGAATCAATAAAAAGTAGACAGGGATCAAATAATGTGTGACGGAATATATGACAGGTAGTTTCTATTAAACTGGTTTTGTCTAAAGCTTGGTTCCGTTTCTGTGTGTGTTAGTTGTGTCGTTGTTTTCCTCTTTTATGCGTTTCCCTCAGTTTTAGTTTGTAACCCGGATTTGTTTTTTTTCTAACGATTTATGAGTTTCGAACAGCGGTATACTACTGTAACCTTTAATTGTTTGTGACGATTAAATGGAAACGGAGGAGCATGTATTGACTGAATGTCCGTTGTATGTCGATCTTTTGATCTACGTCGGTTAAGAGCTCTACTGAGTTCATGTTTACCTTGTTGAATTGTACATATCATGCTAGTACACTGAAATCACCTTTCCATTCTGTAAGACTCATCAATTGGCTCATTATACGGACAAAAAAAAACAAAGTAGAGGCTCTTAAGAGCCTATTTCCCTCACTATGGTAAAGGTACATCTTCAACAATGTGGACTAGAATAGAATTCATGACGAAGATTTCTTTTTAGTCATATTGCTGATCTTTGTTTCTGTGTTCTGTTGTGTCTATTCCAAGCAATAAAAAAATATCATTTAAGGGATATTATTCCTACAAAGAGTCTACTTTTGAGTAAACTCTATGTTATGTTAAAAGATTTCGGCAAAATTTCAATTATTTGTAGATTTAGCAATTGCTGATCATTATAAACAGTTTCAAATGTATATCTTACTTTTCTACTTATCATGATAAAAGACAAAACCATAAAATATTGGTAAATTTTTTATAATAAGATAGAACTCAATTCAGTAGTCTACTAGCGGTTTCGGATATGGTGACTTATGTTTAGATGTGGTCTTTTTGTTTATTTTTGCTATTTAAATTAGCTATCTGTTTATAATAGTTTTCAAAAAAATGCCTGTACCAAGTCAGGAATATGACAGTTGTTACATGTATCCATTCGTTTGATGTGTTTGAACTTTTGATTTTGCCATTTGATTGGGGACTTTCATTTTTGGTTTTCCTTGGAGTTCAGTATTTTTGTGATTTTACTTTTTTAAAATAACAGGCAGAAAACTTAATTGGATAACAATCGTCATTAAAGAGAAATAACTCCAATTAGAAGATTTTAAATGATCAAAGATGTCAGCAAGTAGACATATTTGTAGATATTGTCTTGCTGATAATTTCGGCTTAATTAAGTTTTTATATATCTATTCTAGCTTTCAAATATAAAACAAAAAAGCAAAACAAATTGTCAGTAAAAGTTATAACTCCAGTAAAGGGTTAGATGATTTCAACTGTGTTAATCTATTCGTAGATCTTGACAGGTTGATAATATTTGCTTTCTTCATTTTCTATCGTTATATCATAGTTTTTCAGATATACGCAAAATACGCCAAAAAATCGGTAAGCGTACAAAATCTAATCATTAATAAACTCATCATAGATACCAGGACTAAATTACGTATATCCGCCAGACGTGCGTTTCGTCTTCAAAAGACTCATCAGTGACGCTCGAATCCAAAAAAGTTAAAAAGTCCAAATAAAGTACGAAGTTGAAGGGCACTGAGAACCAAAATTCCAAAAAGTTTTGCCAGATACAGCTAAGGTGATCTATGCCTGAGGTAGAAAAGCCTTAGTAATTCAAAAAAATCAAAAATTTGTAAACAGTAAATTTATAGATATAACCATATCAATGACAGTTCATGTCAGCACAAGAAGTGCTGACTACTGGGCTTGTGATCATTCAACTTAGGTTGTAAGACAATTACTGCAACGTTAGGTAATTTGTAGATATTTTCTGTATTACAGAGTTGTAATTAATATTAAATGCAGGTAAATGAATACATTCATTACAGACTTATTGTATTTAGTTTACATGTTTAATGTTATATTTGTAATTCTCATCGGATTTTGTCAAATGTGTTGACGTCTTTTTATTATATTTAGGTGTTACGGATAGAAAAATTAATCACCGCCTTTATTAATTATATTAAATTTTGTACGATTATTTACGCTTGAAGTTGGATTCATAACAAACTGGACATATATATATTACAGTTAATTGCTATTAATAAGTATTGCAATATGCATTTTGTTTAAATTAATTATCAGTATTTAGTTCTGATATAATCTTAAATCAATCCTAATTCTATCTCACTTTGATAGTTTTTCATATGTGACGTCATGCTGTTTCTAAATTTCATAAATTCAAATGTGGCATAACGTTTGTACCTTTTCGCCATCGTATGTGACGTCACATTTTTGTAATTACGTTGACGCCTGGACTGATTCGGGTGTGTCTATTCTGTGTTAAACTTTAATAGCATTATGTATTCGGGTTTAGTTTTCTGTAATTAGTTAATACTTCAGTTTCATTATGTATATCTCTTTCATATTCATTTGTTAAAATTTACTGTTTGCAATAGCATGAATTGTTCTATATAATAAGGATGTTCTTATCCCGGGCATAAATACAATGCCGTATTTGGCAAAACCTTTTCAACTTTTGATCTTCAGTGCTGTACAACTTTGTACCTTTTTCACTTTCGATCTTTTATATCTGGACGTTATGTATTCGGGTTTAGTTTTCTGTAATTAGTTAATACTTCAGTTTCTTTATGTATATCTCTGTCATATTCATTTGATAAAATTTACTGTTTGCAATAGCATGAATTGATCTATATAATAAGAATGTTCTTATCCCGGCAATAAAAACAATGCCGTATTTGGCGAAACCTTTTCAACTTTTTATCTCCAGTGCTGTACAACTTTGTACTTTTTTCTCTTTCGATCTTTTATATCTGGGCGTCACTTGTAAGTCCTGTGTGGACAAGGCGCGTTTTTGGCGTATTGAATTTTAAACCTGATGCTTTTTGTTATCTATTAATCATGTTTTTCTTTGTCTAATATGTTCTCCTATTTATTTGTATTGTAGTCCTGTAATATTATGTTATCATTTCAATGTTATATTTAACTTTGCCATTAAAGTGCGAGGTTTGGCATGCCACAAAACCAGGTTCAACCCACTTTTTATTCCCCTTTAAAAGTGTCCTGTACCAAGTCAGGAAGATGGCCATTGTTATATTATTGTTCGTTTCTGTGTGTGTTGCATTTTAACGTTGAGTCGTTTGTGTTTTCTCTTATTTTTGAGATATTGAGATCAGACGTGGCACGGTACTTGTCTATCCCTAATTCATGTATTTGGTTTTCATGTTATATTTGTTATTCTCGTGGTGTTTTGTCTGATGCTTGGTCCGTTTCTGTGTGTGTTACGTTTCGGTGTTATGTCGTTGTTCTCCTCTTATATTTAATGCGTTTCCCTCGGTTTTAGTTTGTTACCCCGATTTTGTTTTTTGTCCGTGGATTTATGAGTTTTGAACAGCGGTATACTACTGTTGCCTTTATTTATTGGAAATTATTATCAACTGTTATAGAATTTCAGGTTACTTATGGAAGATTTCTTGGACTTTAACAAAATAGGTAAAAGCTTCATCCGGAGGAACTAAACCTGTACCCTTTTTCTGATGAAATCACAGATGTTCAGCCATGTAGTGAAAATCTGCGGCATACAATGACCACACCGCTTTCCGACTCTTCCTATATAAATGCAACAGTAGTATACCACTTTTCAATAGTAATAATTGAATACTCAAAAACAATTCCTGGTAAAAAAAAACGAAATAAACACATAAACTATATGGGAAAACCAACGAACAACGGAAACACTGAACTAAAACAAAAGGAACCCCCAATGTACATAGAAATAGACTGTCGATAACAACAACCATATTCCTGACATGGAATTCTAAAACATAATGTGTTGTAACTGGGTTGATGGTTCATATATGCCCAAAGTTGTGTATGTTTTATCCTCTCTTTGCGACAAATATAATGTTTTTCTACATAATGTCTAAAAATATTGTGCTTATATACAACACAAGTTTTTGGGGGGAAATCACAGTAACGAAGCTGGAATCCAAAGCAAAACCTGGAATCCTGCATTTACCTCATTAACAGTAAGATTTTAAAACAAAAAAATAGAACAAATCCATCCTTCTTTCCTTTAATTTATCATAAATAACGACGACGAAAACTATTTTTTCTCTCTTCGCGACAAATATAATGTTTATCTACACAATGTCTAATGTTTTATACTGTATACCTACACTTTTAAGAAAATAAAACTCAAAATACAGAACGCTATATTGTCTGGTTACAAGGTCTTAGACTACCATTTTTTTCTGCAGTAAAAGATATTTGTAAGACAGTACGTTTAACCAGTGATGTCAATCAGATGTGGATTTAAAACAAATATGTTAATTTGTTGTAACCATCTTTTATTATCATTTTAATCTAAAAAAAAAAAGGATGTACACATTCAAAATATTCGCAATATTATTGTTCATTTTCAAACAATATCAACTACCTAAAAACATGACTCGTCAAGTAGTTTACTTCTACAAATATAAATATTTTGATGGGGTATCGTTTATAAATCTCACAATCCCAAACCTGGAAATTTAATAAAAGTTTTTGGGTTGCAGAAAGAAAGAATAGAAGGCATGCACCCTATATTTTTATCCAACCATTTTTTTTTAATTCTGCAGTGATCTGGAGCAGTATTGGCATTGATAGTAATATTCAAAATCAGAAAAAAAAATCAATAATCGAACAGTATTTTTACAATTCTTAATTGATAATAGGCAGCTTTTTTGTAACCACATTATAATCCATGCCTTTTCAATGTTCTGAAGATGTTGATCAGAGCAAGAGAAAAATCTGAATGAAGCACTCTAACGATATGATATCATTTTATATATAACAAGTCCAAACAGTGTTTATCGTACATGTAAAGTTTTCATGGACTTTTTCCTAAAGGGTATTCACATAATGGCAAAAGTCTATGTAGACAACTCCCATGGTCCCAAAAATATCCATTGGTAGTCTCAATATTAGAAGACTCTCCTCTCCCTATATCGGCACAATGTTCTCCGTCAGCATTATAATTAATGTGAGATCCAGGTCTCCAATGAGAATAAGTGTGGTCATTGATTACGGTGCCTGTACTATTCCATACCCAAGTACCATCAAAGTTTGAATCGCTTCTGTAAGCATCGATCCAGTATCTAGACTCTACAATTGATCAGGTATTTGATGCATTTTATTTCCAGGCTTTGATAAATGTTTAAACATATTATAATGTATTCGCCAATCATCTACAGAGAAAAACTTGCTTTGTTAGTTTGTTTGTTATCTAAGCATTATGTTTAGAATCTTTTATAAGATAAAGTACGTATTGATTCAATTTCGTTTGTTGTGTAAAACACCACAGTAATAATTGCTTCTTAAATATGAGGGTGTCTGTTCTTGTTTTTTTTTGTATTGTCCATATGGAAACTTTGTACTTTATTTCACCTTATTTCTTATCAGTTAGTATGTACTTATATTTCCTCTTGACTACGAGATTTATCAATAGATAGCGAATTATTATAGTTCAAAATAAGCTTGTCGAGCATTATAAAATTTCAAATTTAGCTATCAAAGGGGATTGATATTATGATTAAAATTGTATTTGGAAAACTTAAATCATAGTATAATTTTTAAACAGTTATGCATACCAATTAGAGAAACTAATACGTATAGTTCAATTTCGTTTAACAATTTTAAAATGAATGATCAGGAGAAGATCCTACAATGGTTGATTCATATGTATTCCTCTTCTTCTTAACAAAACAGATGTTTTTGTATACGCTCTATACGCGATCGTTCCATACAAATACATTAAATAAAGATTAATTAAAAAATCTTAAAAATTGTAAATGTTTGATAAGGGACATCGTGTTATTTACCTTCATTTATTCCAACTATCTGTTTACTTTGGTGTAAGAAGTCAGTAATTTCCTTATTTTCTACTTCACTACTTATAATCACCAGTCGAGTACAATAAGAAGCACATTCTTCCTGCAAAAAAATAATAAGTAATAGAGTTTTTCTGTTAGCAAAGTAAATGTAAAAGCACAGAGTTATGTTCACACTGTTTCAGACTGTGTTTTGATCAGTTCCTTGATAGTTATATTCCTGAATGTCCAATGTGTTTGCCAAAAACATTTGCCCTTTCTTAAGTGTTTATATTAATAGATCAAAAGATTTTTTAAACAAGGCTATCAGTTTACCGTGCGTTGACCCCTGTCTTCTTATATACAGATTTCTATGTGTACGAAAAAATAGTATAAAATTCTGAAATTTTTTACGGTTGTTAAATCAGATCATCGTAATCTAACAAGTCATTGATTAAGGTCCTACAAATTTAAATGCTTTAAAAACAGAAATCACAGTTTCCTGTACTAGATAGACATTCTAATACCAGGTTTAGATAAAGACGTCAATGTATACTTTGAGAACAATTGTTATATTACATTTAATGTATATTGTTCCATGTTTTTCTTTAAGAAACATCTCACCAATGGTTGTGTTTATGCCAAAACTTACATGTGCCGCTGATTGTATTCTATGGCTACGACTGATGTAGTAGCAGCTATCAGCTCTTCTAACAAATCCAATCGGACAATCTCCTATCAACATAGGCCTACAGGCTACGATTGAAAGAAAAAATATTCTTAAATCATGTTTGATGATCATTCTGCACGTTATTTTTATAAATAATGTATCTGATAGTTCAGTATTCAACACTTCTGTGTTGACATGAATTATTATTGACATGGTCATAATTATATAATAATTGTTTACAAAACTTAAATTTTCAAAATATACCAAGCATTATTTAACCCGAGAATACTAATGTTAGCTGTGATTGACAAAACCTTTTGAATATCAGGTCTTTTTATTCTTAAAGCTATTACTTTATTTTTTTAAACTTTGGATTTTAAGCGTCACTGATGATTTTTTTGTAGAGTAAACGCACATTTGGCGTTATTGTTTTTAGAGTGGTAAAGATGATGAGCCTATTAATGCATAACGTATTTAAAGTAATATTAAATTTTAATATAATGTTATGGGCAGATAAAAATCAAGAACTTGAAAAAAAGGATTAGTCCAGTGGTAAATATTATATTTATATTCATGAATAGAGCACATAAGCAATGAATTCCACAAAAGGGAATGTGCCTGTACCAAGTCAGAAAAACGACAGTTGTTTTCCATTTGTTTGGTGTGGTTGAGCTATATTCCATTGTATAAAGGAACTTTCCAGTTAGAATTTTATATAGGTAAGTCTGGAAACGAGACAAGAACGGTATAATAGGGAATTTTGAATGCCACACGAAAATAATGGTAAGTGTATTGGATTTGGCCTGAATTTAGTCAAATATGGACCCCTCAAATTTTTAGTACATGCAGACAAAAATGACTATATTTCTATATATATTCCAGTACTGTTACACTTGGGTCCCAAATTAAAACTTATGATTATTAGTACACCTACTAGGTGTGCCTGTGGTTACCGGAGAAGCTCTTTGTGTAGTTGTTTGAGTGGTTGGTAGAGTACGCTGTATATTACAGAGATCAGTTTTACAACATCCACCTATTAGAGAGACATCTCTACGACCAAAAGCAGATTGTAGTGGGTCCATGTTGAATCTGCTACATAACTATAGCAATTAAAGAATTTAATAGATGATAAAGTCATGATACGCTATTGTTAATTACTTTTGACATTTATGATGGTGAAAGAATCATTGAGTTGTTTTTTATGTGTATTTGAAAATTGTAGCTCTGTTCTTTACACAATTTAAACAGTATTTTTGTTCTTTTCTATAATATCTAAACACTACTGTAAGCACCTACTATATATCTTACTTTGATCAGTTCAATATAGGAAAACTATGTTTCTAGTTTTCGTGATTTTAATTTACAGCACTATATTCTTCATAAAAACTGCACATCGTGAAAATGTAACTTAAACATGCGTCTCACTCACCATATTCATAAAAACTGTAATTTTACAAATTGTACATTTTCATATCTAGAATTGAATTTGAGAAACAAACCAATAGTATTGCGGAGCATGTATGGAACAAATATGATCTCTGCGCTATTGATTGAATAGCAATATTATATCCGTACATTTTCTTCAAGACATCCGAGTCTGAAAACAGGTCTTAAATCAAAGCTCAAGGTCTGAAGGCGAAAACATTCCTGAAAGAAAGCAATTGTATACAGTTTATTCGAGTTGTTGCGCTTAAACACTTTTTTAACATATAATTTACCGGTATATATTGTATATTTGTCGATTCGTTAATGTTGTATTATTCGAGGCACTGAAGCTTTACTATCCCTGGGTTTACCTTAGCCGTATGTGAAACATATTTTCGGAATTTATAGATTTCAACTTCCTACTTGATAAAGCCTTATTAATATTACACAGCGTCACTGGTGAGCTTTATGTGGGGAGAAAACGCGCGTGCACATTTGTTTTGATGCGTGATTGCAGTAGTCTCTACGTAGAATTATTACTATAACTTGAATGTAAGTGTTGCGCACCAATTTTTGCAGAAAATCCTGATCAAATTGCAAAAGGTTTCATAAAACCAAATTGTTAAACTGGTTAGAAATGTCAGCAATTTGCTGTAAAAAAACAAAATCAAGTCGTGAAAATGGACGGTGATAAAATAAAGAATGCTGACATTTTGATTTACGAAAAATCTTTTTTATAATTTCTATCCATATTTTTACCGTAATTGTCCTGCAAAAGTTAATACAATAATAGTTTGTTATGTAACTTGAATTTAACAATACTATATACCTTTCCTGACTCACACGTTGTGGTAGTGTTGCAATCACCAGGACTATTGATATCATTACATTGATAACATTGAACTAAAATTATAAAAACGAAAAATCACAGATACATGTACTAATAACGCAGGCTTGTTTTGCTGATTTGACTTATCCTTTCAACAACAATTTCACACATTTCCATTAGATCAAAATGTCAAATAATCGATTTATACTTGTATACTTGTATACTTGCGTTATCATGTATTACTTCAAATTTTATATGTTCCCCTTCTTTTATGATTTTTTTCTCGGAGAGTGTGTACATTTAGAACCAAGATGAATTACAATGTATCAAAAAAATAATAGGTTGTTTTATATCGGGGCCAATATAATTGGTGTTGTGGTTTATATCACTAAATATCTTGTTCCATAATTTAAAACAATTGCCTTAATCTATCAAAATAGCAGTTTTGAATTCTCTGTAATAAAAATATAAATTACTTATATGTCTAGCTAAACACAAATAAAGTTATTAGTACATGCAGCTAAGAGAATAACCTTATTCTGGAAAAAAAATCAGGAAAATTTACTTAACCCTTGAAAATACTCTACATCAAAACTTTGGTTTAAAGGGTGAGAATAAATACTGTGCAAACACAAAACGATGATTAAAATGGCATCTTGTCCCCCATACACTTACTTTTAATACATTTTACTTGTTATTTAACTATCTATGTTGAAAAGCAAAATAAAATTGACATGAACTATACAATCCATAACGTTAACTTAAACACGATTACATAATATGATAATTCATTTAATTGTAACCAGTTCGTATACCATAGGACTGGTAACGAAGCGGATGTCGCAAAATGCACAGCAAGAAAATTTTCTCAAACGGATAGGGATTCATTTCATGTTAACCCTGAAAAGCTTTTTTTATTTTTTTTTTTTTTATCTCTGTAGCTTCTAAACCTATGATATCGTGTGTACTCAATGATATTTATTTCAAAAATACTCGTTATGCACACTTACAGAATCGGTTGACCAAGTTCTAAAATTTAGTTAAAATGTTGTAATTAAATATTTAGCAATAACTTACAGCATTTTCTACATGTGCGTGGACATATTTGTGATGATATACAGTCATTGGTACAAAAGGAAGGGTCAATCATTGATATTCTAAGACAACTGTCGTCATCAAAATTCTTACATTCTTTAAGTATAGACGGTGACGCTGAAAAATATAAATATCTGTCATTGAAATCAAAATATTATTATCTTTTAAATTTGATATACACACATGTAGTTATACTTTATTTTAAATCATACCATACCCTCTTATTTTATAAAGAAGATACCAGGCGCAATTTGTAAAAGTGCATTCAGTGTAAGAGTAGTTATACGTATGATATTTTTGTTATAGTTTATTTTAGTAGTTATAAGAAGACAACTCTCAATCCAAGTCACAATTCATAAAAGTAAACCATTATAGATATAAGTACGGTCTTCAACACGGAACCTTGGCCAACACCGAACAGCAAGTTATAAAGAGCCCCAAAAATGACAAGTGTAAAACCATTGCAGACTTTAAGAAATGTAACAGTAAATTATTTGTTTTAATCTCATATTATCATTTACGTTGTATCTCTTTTAAAACATATACAGTCACTTCTTTTATCAAATTGAATTCCCTACCTGTTGTATTCTGGACCATTTCTGTAGTACTAGTTACTGTTAGCTCATCAATTAATGCTGGAAGTATGTTATTACATTGATCAAAACTACAACAGCCTCCATTTACATCGAGGTGGGACCTCTTCCCAGAGTTGATATTCTGTTCACATAGCTGTATTGTACAATTTTAAAACAAGATAGAGATAACCTAGTCTGATATCATAGCATCCAAAAATAATAAACATATGCGTATATACACTTATAGATAGTCAATACTTTATAGTATAACCTTTTGCCCTAAATCATGCAGGTGTTACAAGGTTTGTTCGACTTCTGAGCTTGATTTTTTCTAGAGCTATTCAAACTTTTGTTAGATATTAATGTAAAATTGATTCCCGAACCTGAATAGCTTTCATTTTAAAAGCATCCTAGAAATTAACTGCACAATTGTATGATTTTTCGTTTTTTATATTATCAATACAGAGCATTTATAAAGATCAATTCAGCTGATTTAGATATTATTTAAACAATCAAGTATAGAATATACAGGGTTAACCAAACAGTTACCAATGAACATTTTGAAAGGCAACCATAATTTAAATGACATTAACACATACTTACAATTTCTCGTCCAATCAAATTGCTTCAATTTGCCTTCTATTTTCATAGTACACTTTTCAGGGTACTAAGTAACTACGCAGGAATGACCAGACAGGCAACATTTAAATGCATCGTCATTTAGATAATAAAACAAAATGCTATGTCCCAAATTAAACGAATCAGATTGGTACAAGTGTTCATACTTTTTTTTAAATATCCTGCTGTTGAAATGTTTGTGATCTAAAATATGGTTTTAACAATTAAACATGTTCCTTTTTGGCGAGTTTTAAACCGATAATGAAGATACATAAGTCTCTTTTGTTACCCCTGTGTATTTTTCTAAATCTAGTAAATAAATAAACATCACTACTTACTGATTTCTTTGCACATCCTAACTTGTAAACCTCTTGGAAGTCATCTGTATAGGTTTGAGTTGTGAAGCAATACTAAAATATTTCAATTAAATTTTATTTTTTACATGACTTTACCACCGTATCTGCAATGTTCTGTATAAATGGAGTAATTTCGTGTTTTAAAAAACACGAATGTAACTAACATGAAACACTGTACAACAGCACACATTGTACACGGCCTGGAGAATTATTATTATTATTTTTTATCTTTTCGATTTTATATGTCAGTAAATGAAAAGGGTTATAAGGGCTGGGTTTGTTTTACCCAACCTGTATTTTAATTGAATGTGTCATATTCATACATAATATCACAAACCTTCTAAAAATGATTATAGTAGGAATCTATGATACATTTAATTTGCTTGGTAACATGTTTTATGGTGGTGATAAATGCTTGATATTTGTTTTAGCTTTTAGATTTTTATTTTGTGGAAAAACATACACAAAATCCTTTAAAGTGTGTATCACATGTAACATAATTCTTATACAAGTCTTCAGCTAAATGTTCAGTAAACTTGCGTGCTATTATTCAGCTGATGTTTTGTAAACGTTATATCTATACTCCGCTCCTCTTATTTTACTTTTTTTCAGAAACTTAATAATTTTAAATGCCAATTTAATAACTTAAAACGTGTAGGTTGTTTTGGGGAAAAAGATGGTTCTGAAAGATGCATCAACCCTCGTGCATAGGCTAATTACTTATTCAAATAAAAGTTGTGTACGTACATGATCTTTAGATGGACAGACTGCAGTGGTGGTACAATTAGAAGGATCGTCTACTTCATGACAGGAATAACAAGTCAGAGCTGATAATATAATAGTTAGCACAATTTAATGCATACACAAAGTCCTGTATACATATGCCAATATTGTGTTGAAAATTGCATTTCATAATTGTATAAAATTGACATTTATGCGAGCTTTTAACCATAGTTATGTGTCCTTGATTTATTTGTTTAGTTCGTCTTTCAATGTATTGTTTGTTTTCCTTATGACTGCCAAATCCCTTTATTATTAAAAAATACAATGTATCTTACGCAAAACTGTAATATTAGAGGTACACGAAGATAACCTAAATAACTTACGACATTGACCACAGAATCTAGTGCAGATACTGGACAAACAACTATCTGCACACAGACTCGGATTCTGGCCATGCAACCGCTTACATACATCAGAATCGAGATCGTCACATTGTTGTCCAAAGATACAAATGAAACAAAAGCAGAGACCTGTTAAAAAAATTAAAAGAGTACTTGAGTTATCAGGTACCTTATTGGCTACATTAAATGATTATTACTACAATGTGCATGTATGTTGTAAAACAAAGAAGAGAAACTATTTATATAAAGAAGTGTGTCATTCAACTACATACAGTTACTTTAATTTTTGTTTCCAATAAGACAAGAAAAATCGTTGATACATTCTTTTATTCGAATCTGACAAATTTAAGTACAAAGAATTATTTATTTTAAATTCTAAATAATTCATGGCGAAGAATCATTAATTCTCTTTTTTGTATCATTTAAAAAAAAAGAATTTATAGTTAGTTTAATATAGAACACGCATGATTAACTCGGGGAAAAATAACAAAACATATTATTTTTTTTTTAAATAAAAAGATAAAAATATAAGTTTTATATCACTGTATGTATTAATACCAGATAAAAAGCTAACAAAACAAAACGCCTTATAATATTAATCAATAGCACATGAAAAATCCATATTTCTTATTACTTGGGCATTATTTTACATGACATTTTAGTCTTATTTCACATGTCATAGTTATATTTCAAATGATATAATCATATTTTACATAACAGTTGACTTTATATCAATCAACATAATTACTGGAACACTAGGGTCACAATTCTGATTTGCTATATTCCATCGAAAAAATTGAATTATTCAAAGCTGCGTTTACACTTTATAAAAGTAATAACATATTGATTTACTTACATATAACGTTGTTTAATAGTTTCATTGTGATATAACCCCAATCTCAATGTCTTATCTTAGTCAATAACCTATACAAGACGTCAGTTAAAGCACGAATTGTTTCCATGTAAAATTTTGGCAAATTATACATGTGAAGAAATATGCACATGTATATGTAAACCATGATAACGGATTGATTTTGTTTATTCTTACATACATGACTTAGGTTTATTATGTGTATTCTAAAATCATTTATCTAAAATGATAATTTTTCATACCGTCAAGTAAAAGCAACAGTAGTATAACGTTGTTTAAAAGTTATAAATCCAAAGTCGATTCCATTTTATATTTTTTGCATCTAACATGTCTAAGGAGTAGCTGTACAAATTGAATACTTTCGTGCAGATCTAAGATTTTAGTAGTTAATACACAGACATAAACCTAAAACAGATAAGCATTAATTTTCGAAAGTCAGCTTTCAAATTGATTGACTGCGGTTCAATCATATTTTAATTACATCGAACTTACCTCCTGGGTAGTCTGGTGGCGGATTTTGATCCCAGTCAGATCAAACCAAAGCCCTGAAAATAAGATATACATGCTTCAACGTTGCATTTAAAGTTAAGAACAAAGACTGGTCTACAAATAGTCAACACTGGTCTCTTTCTTTATTTTCCGACTACTTTCAACCTAGTATTCTAGATATCATCACTTCCTATTAGTGTTGTCAATGGTTAACCGTTTGAACGACCGAATACCGAATACCAAAAACGCTAACCGGTTAACAGGACTTTTTTTTCAATTTTAATAGATTTGATATAGATTTGTATTGAAATCATTAAATAGTTGTGTTTTCTTTAAAAATTGTCGTCTTGGTAATTAATTTGACAAATCAATTGTAAATTGTTTGGTATTGTTAATCCAAAAACATAAAATTAATTAGAACTCGTCTCTCAGCTCGGGGCAAGATCTTAAGGAAACATAATTAGTTTCATGTTTTTTTAACAGTAATTTTTAATCAGTAATACGATTAAATTTTACTATTTTCTTCATTATTTAATTTTTGATCTTATATTGTGTAGACCAACATCTGAATGAGCAATCCCCGTCGTGCAAGTCTTTGTCATACTTTAAACTAAATGCTAACTCAAAAACTGTAAAAAGCAAACAAACGTGAATGTATACTTGATGATACAAATGTCAGGATTAATTAATTTTAATTGAAACACCTCACATTATTTTCGGAGACAACAAGACAAAATGGAAGAATCATCGGTTTCAAACATTTAATTCTACGAGATCAAGACGTTTTTTTTATTTTTCAATTTGAAGTTAGTACAAACGCCATAGTTGATACCGTGTATTTGATTATTAAAAGTAAAACTTCGACAGGAATCTTCACAGACAAGCCTTATAAAACCAAAGGCCAAACTACAATTCATCATATTATAAAAAACATAAATTTATGACTTGGATGGAATGTAGTCACATTGATACTCATACCACATCTTCTTATATCAATGTGTAGGGTACTATTGATAATGCCTTCAAACATTAACTTAAAGTGCCGGTTAACCGGTTAATCGGTCGAACGATTATACGAGTAACCGGTTTGGCAAAAGTGTACGATTTGACAACACTACTTCCTATCAATGGGATGTTTGATCATGATGGAAACGTGTATAAAGTACATTTGCAAAAAATATTCACATTTCAGGAAGATAACATTTAAACGTTATATGAATATCAGTACTAGTGCTCACAAACATTTTTAATATTGTTGCATTTTTTGTGTGTCTATCCCTAGTTATGAGCCTATAACTTAGGGGTTACCGTTGGTTACTGTTTGCCATGTTTGTTATAGCATAACCCAGCCAGTCGATTTTTCTGTTTTGAATCTATTAATAATTTGTAATATCGGGATACGTTGTGAGTTTTGGTCATGCCGTGCACTACAATGCCCTACAGATTAATTCTATTTTCATTTCCTCATCCCTTGATCTTTGGTGTTTTAAGGAAAAGAAAAAAATACTGAACACCGAGGAAAATTCATAACTGAAAGTCACTAATCAAATGGCAAAATCATAAGCTCAAACACATCAAACGAATGGATAACCAAATGTCGTATTCCTGACTTGGTACTGGCATTTTCTTATGTATACAATGGTGGATTGAACCTGATTTTATAGCTAGCTAAAACTCTCACTTGTATGACAGTCGCATCACGTGCCATTACATTGACACCGATGCGTGAACAAAACAAACAGACACTATTAATAGATAAAATTGTAAACAATTAGGGGAACAACAGTCAATATTGTGTTATCATCTTAATCACTATAAAACAAACAAATGTAGCAAAGAAGCACAAAAAGGTAAACATCGAATTTAACAACTCCATTCATTACTTTTTTATTATACGATTTTAATATTGTTGCATTTTTTGTGTGTCTTTCCCTAGTTATGAGCCTATAATTTAGGGGTTACCGTTGGTTACTGTTTGCCATGTTTGTAATAGCATAACGCAGACAGTCGATTTTTCTGTTTTGAATCTGTTGATAGTTTGTAATATCGGGATAAGTTGTGAGTTTTGGTCATTATTGAATGCCGTGCACTACAATGCCCTACAGATTAATTCTATTTTCATTTCCTCATTCCTTGATCTTTGGTGTTTTAAGGAAAAGAAAAAAAATACTGAACACCGAGGAAAATTCATAACTGAAAGTCCCTAATCAAATGGCAAAATCATAAGCTCAAACACATCAAACGAATGGATAACCAAATGTTGTATTCCTGACTTGGTACAGGCATTTTCAGGCATAGAAAATGGTGGATTGAACCTGATTTTATAGCTAGCTAAAACTCTCACTTGTATGACAGTCGCATCTAATGCCATTACATTGACACCGATGATTGAAAAAAACAAACAGACACAATAGATAAAAATGTAAACACATTAGGGGAACAGCAGTCAATATTGTGTTATAATCTTAATCACTATAAAACAAACAAATATGGCAAAGAAGCACAAAAAGGTAAACATCGAATTTAACAACTCCATTCATTACTTTTTAATTATACGATTTTATTTATCTATGAAAAATTCACCAATAAAGGATTGAAAGATTTTAAGTACTGGAACCGAATCCTTACTCTAACAGACACAAGGTTATATTAACATTAACTCTGACGTATATTTGTTTCATGGGCTGTGATGCCAAAACTCATTACCTACATATATATAATATATATATATAAACGAGTCTAAATTGAAAACTACGTTCAAACCTATGATTGCGTTGGATAAAAACCGCAATTTTTATACGTGTGCATGTAAAACAAATTTCGTTGTAGAAGGGTCTAAATACAGCGCAAACAACATTTTCCAAAAGACCAAAAAAGTGAAGACTAACAGGTCGAACAACTGATGTTCTTTAACCCTGCTGACTGCCATTGGCGATTGCCAAATAAAATTGATCACAAGATGTAACAAAATGGATCTTAATATAAATTTAATACTAAACAGAAAACAATTAACTTGTGGCCACGATGTTATGCCACAAACACAAGGTGTTAATATTTTTTTTGTACACCAGATCCGAATTTCGACAAAAAATGTCTCTTCAGTGATGTTAGGAATCGAAACGGTATTTGGAAGGCCATATAAAATGTACCCTCATTGTTAGATAGACTCTTGAATTTCAAGAGTCAATATAGGATGAACGGATCATATAAACCGGAGGGAAAATATGATATATATATAAAACTAAATATTTTTATTGGATGAACATACGTAGTCTTATTTTCAACGTTCGTTCTATTTTAGAAGGTAACAGTCTACAGGAAGACATATCAACCTAGTCGGACACATTGCTCTTCGATCGATCCAAATTTATAAATTATTATCTTGTAGTGTCTGTTGTATAAATGGTACAACAAAGTCAAATTGTTTGCTAATGTTTTAAGAGGTCAACAATCAATTTGATTGTTCATTAAATTTTTGAACTATATACAAAATGTAACCAGCAATAATACGCCTATAAACTTGTTTAGGGCGATACAATTTTCCTTTTACATCTTCCTTAAAAGTTCTGTCACTTTGTGGTGTGCTTTTGACAAAATTTGTCAAAGTTTGTTTTTCTTGATCTTAAACAAGAAACAGCTCATCATTTTTGATAAAAAAAAAAAATTACCTGAAATAGCCATATTTACATGACACAGACATATTCCACATGCAATAGTCATATTTTATATGATATATAGCATTGCTTCGGATGAAAAAGTCAGTTTCAATATGATATATGCATAATTCAGATGAAAAACCCATATTTCACATAGCATAGTAATATTTCAAAGTGTAAATCAGATGCAACAAACTTTTTGGTCCTTAATGCTAATTAACTTTGTGCTGTATTTGTACTGTTCTTAAGAACTTATCACTTTTTACCAAGAAATTAGTTAAAATATTGTAATTAGGTTCTATATTATATGATTATATGTTAACATTATTTTGTAGTAACCATAAAAATGACTATGCATTTTGCCTCTTGTTATACATGTAAATATACGTCTGAGTATTTCCAAATGAAGTATACTGTTATATTGTTACTTTTATTGTTATATTTTTTTATTCGAGTGTCACTGATGAGTCTTTGGTAAATCAAACGTGCTTCTGACACAAAAAAAAATATGCATTCCTGGTATCCATGATGAGTGTATTTACCGATGTTCAAATCCACCAATTATCAACGAAGATACAAATCAAGGTAACAAATAGAGTTAACCTCCTGAACTCCGAGACCCAGCACGTTGACAAGATTAATAAAAGTAATTCTTTTATTCGTCCGAAACACTTTCTTTGATTTACCTTCACCTGTAACGCCCAAACCTAGATATTTAAAAGACAAAGATGTATACATACGTAGAATTGTTAAGAAATATATGATCAAAAGGGAGAGAAACAAGAATAGCAAAATTGAACTTTTTAATTGTTTCCTATTTTTTCATCAAGGATTGTTGACTGGTTTGTTATAAAATCATGTAAGGACCAATTCACTACCTTCTATTCTTATGATACCGTTTGAAAATAGCATTCCATCAGCAGTGTTATTGACCACGTGATTAAAGTTTTGGATTTAACTGAATATGTATGCTCGAACCAGAATTTGAAAGCCAGAGATGTAAATATACGTAGAAAAGTCATGAGGTGTATGACCAAAAGGAATTAAAGAAATATAGCCAAATTCTTTTGAGGTCAACGTATTGTAGTTCTGAAGGAGTTTACGTCATAGTCTGGATAAGTGTCTCCTGATAGGCATGATTCACCCGCTCTACGTCAACCGCCATGCCTATTTTCACTCTGTTAAAACATCACAACCAGTTAATTTACAAATCAGACGACTCTTCTGTTATCTCAAGAATTGAGACCGTGAAAATATGTCACTAGTGCGGTTCAGATTACAGAAGAAGTTTCCGAGAAACGTCATTATAAACGCTCTTAACGAGAAGTTTGAGACGCCAAACATTAAACATCACAATATATAAAACCCAATCAACAAGATAGCTAATACAGTCAAAGGTCAAACAATCCTACACGTTTATAGAGGCCCATGAGTCCTTCTCAAGGATGCTCGTGTGTACAAATATTTCAACAAAAAAACATGTTTTTTTTCAATTTCAAATTTTATTTAGTACACTATTAGTTGTTTCATAATGCTATGGTATGAAAAGCAACCAAATAAATCAATTAGTTTTGGCCGTTGACTTTTTAAATGATTCTATCATTGAAAAAACTTCAAATTATCTCCCTTTATAAAAATTGAAATGTCTTTTTAACTCATCGGTGACCTATATGTTTTATTATTTTTTTCAAATAAGCTTTACTTAAATTAAAAAAACATTTAAGCGATTTCTGTAATAAAGTTTGTTTTTCTATTTCGATACAACCTCTATTTCTCCTATTAGTTTAACAGAAAAACAGTACCTTAACAAAAATGTTTGATTCTTTCGAAGGCAGATTGTGAGCTTTAATTAGCGTGATCCTTTTTTATATTTTTTTTTATTTTAAGTATAGGATCAAGTTCATTTCTAGAGAAAAAAAAAAGGGAAATCCAATATTTAAAAAAAAAGGATTTTTCCCCTCGAATCCCCTCATATGGAGCAATTTCTATGGTTGTACCTAGGTGAGGTTTTAAATCTTTTCAAATATCTCGAAAATGAAGTTCATGACCTATCAATATGTTTAGCCTATCTTTATCCTTAATTGATGCTCTACCAGCTTATAGTATCAATTTTAATTTCTAAATTTCTTAATTCTCTTAATTTTTACCTAACCTCACCTAAGTACATCCTTAATACAAACTTTGAACCATAATTAACTCCAAACTATGTCTTGTTTGGGGTTCCACATGGACGTCGTCAATCAAAACTTAGCGGGAACTACGATCATAACAGTCAATATATGCTACGATGGGATTTTACATTTCATCAAGGACATATTTGTTGGTCATACATGTCGGTTATAATTTGCAAGATTGTGCATTACCATCTAGTTAATCCTACATTTATCAAAATTACTATCATTAGCATATTTATACTGTGAACTATGTGAGAAATAATTGCTTATTATATAGTTAGTATATGCTTCCTTTTTGATTATCCTTCAATAGGTACATTATAAAAGAGTGGTAAGTAGAGCAATAATTAACCAAAATAAATATTAATTAGCGGTTAACAATGAACTTCAATGAAGTCTTTGAGATATCGGTAGGCAGGTGGTTTAAATAGTCTTACTACTGTATCACTTGTCTGTCAACAATGAGGTTATGTTCTAGGTTATATATATTATGGCAAGTGTTCTCGATTCCAATCTAAATTGACTAGGATTGTTAGTTTACCTACCGACTATCGATAGTTCTCTCGAGGCAGTCCGGCTTTCAATTTAAATATATGACCGCCATGAAGTAGTAGAAAGTGGCGTTAAAACCTAATAAATCAATTAATCAATCAAAGAAATGTTAAAGCAATATTAAGATGGGAATCGATATTTGCTATTCTATTTGTAAAGCAAGACGTTCTTTACAAGTCTTTACTATATTTGATTACACTCAACAGTATACTGAAATTCCTTTACTTGCAACAAGAAAAGAATATCGCTAAATATCGCTTAGCAAACGATCACTAAGATAAATTGAAGCGATCTAGCGCTTTCGTTCATTGTCCTATGCAGGACCTTATAATGTACCAACACTTTTATAAAGGTGACAATGTTAATTTTTATGTGTCAATATTTCGAAAGAATCGAATTTAAACAAGATTTATCTGACAAAATGCAGAAACCTTAACGTTGTGAGTAGTTAGTTTTAACTTTTGTAGTTGATTCTAACTTGAGTCGGTACTATATATTGACTTAATTATGTACTTTGTTCTGCTGCTCTTAATTGCAACGTACAGTGTCCTGTCAAACATTTTTATTTAAGGTCAATACTCTTGGAAGCAGAAATTGGACAATTGCGGTCACGAAGAACTTATATTCTTACAATTAACTAATACTTACAAATTTCTCTATTTCGTGTTTGTTTTCTTAAGCGTGAACTAAAATCACTATTTTTTGTGAATCATTTTTTAAACTAAATAACCGTACGATGTTTAAGGGAAAATTTGTTTCTAAACAGTTGTTTCAGAAGATTGTTGAGATGATTCAAAAAGAGTGTATGGATGGACGGACCTGTACTCAACTCACGCCTAGTTATTACACTAGTTCCTATTTGCCATTTGGTCCAGGTTAGCTATATATTACGGGTTAACAAATAACTAGAGCTTAACTATTTGTTTATTTCTGTCTCTACTAAAGTGAGACAGACATTCATGATAAAAGGAATCTTATTTGGTATTATGTTTATTGAACCATAAATCAGTTTCAGATGTAACAATAATGAAATGATACTAGTAAGCTGGTTCTCGGCTGACTA
This sequence comes from Mytilus edulis, assembly GCF_963676685.1. Taxonomy (NCBI): domain Eukaryota; kingdom Metazoa; phylum Mollusca; class Bivalvia; order Mytilida; family Mytilidae; genus Mytilus; species Mytilus edulis. Next base: position 23,887,513 of record NC_092353.1, on the reverse strand, counting down.
CCTTGATCGAAGCTTAATATAAGCGAAATCCAGTTTATGTTACTACATGTAGTTTGCAACAGTAATTGTTGGGATAGGGATATATTTTTAGAAAGCCTATACTTGAAAAAGAAGGAGAAAGAAACCAGAGAGACAGTCAAACTCACAGATCGAAAATAAAATCATAAATAATCATGGCTTACTAAAAAAAATAAACAGACAAACAATAGTACACGAGACACCACATAGAAAACTAAAGACTAAGCATCACGAACTTGTAAATCGGATATTTATAGAAGTATTTAAATATCAGAGGTCTCGAAATGTAACATTATTCGACTAATGCAGATTAAATCATTGGTAATTTATCAACTACCGGGTTGTGATTTTATGGTGTAAGGAATAATGAAAATGCTTCTCCAAACTTTTATTTCAGTAGCCTTTTTCGGAGTTGGTGTTGTTACCATAGTAGTTAACAGTTTAGATAGTAAGTAACTAACAGCATTCACATCTTATGTTATGTACAATAATACGATTAAGAATATTAATCAAATTCAAGTAAAGAAGTAAAGAGCCAGTTTCTGAGCATACACAAATATATAGAACTAGTTATACAGTATTGTTTAAGATATGTTACATTAAGAAATAAAGTCACAAGAATAATGAACTCTAAACCTAAAAACAAAACCTAATCAAATGACAAAATCATAAGCTTAAATACATTAAACGAATGTATAACGAAATGATTCAACAACTATACTCCATGATAGCCTCTCATATACACAAAGCAATAACATACATCATTACTACATTTATATTTAGTTTCTGAACCTCTTATAAAAACGAAACTCTTCTTCAACCTATAAAACCAGTTAATGAATATGACTTAATCTTTTTCGTCAGTATCTTCAACTAATAGATGATTTTTTAAAAATGCCAAACAGTAATTATATATTTGACAATAAATGAATCAGGTACGCTCAAAAACTTATTCTACAATGTTAATCAATATAGCATATTTAATCGCATTATGTCTTGAGTTTTTGTCAAAATTTTAGTTAAAACATGAATATAGATATTATGTTATTTTTGAAGAAATTTTTTGGTATGAATTTCAATTACAAATAGACATGTTCAATTTGCGCAAATAATTTTTACGCTTCTAATCACATATACGGAACACATTCATATTACAATAAACCAATTCAGTTGATGTTATATTGTATTTGCAGTAAAAAGTCATAGCAATATGATATACAGTACTTACAATACTTAGTAAGGCAGTTACAATTTGATTTTTATGGGAGCAGGCGTGGTTAAATTTATTTTAAAAAAAAGGCAGGATAGACTAGAGTGATAAATAAAAAAGCAGAACAAAGATAACAACTGAACAAAATGCAGAACACATTTTTCATCATAGCCCTCCATAAAAATACAAGGGTAACTCCCTTAACAGGAAGTAAACACACAAGCAGTTCACTAAATATTCAAAGTTTTTGTACAATCAGTAAATACTAAGTACAATCTTTATACTAAGTAACCATGAAGTAAAACAATAGTAGTTAATGTGCATTAATTATGCATTGTAACCATTGTTTGATATAATCTTTTTGTCGGCTGACCTCGGCCATTGTACAGTTAATACATATTGCCATGATCTAATAGAAACAGATATGAAATAACTTAACATGCAATTTTCTCATAAATATTGAGCATTTAAAAATATCGTTTGTAAATGATAAAACAATAAATGATTAATCTAGAAATCAGTATAATTAAATCATGGATATATTTTCATACACGATAAATGTTTTTGACGAGTGGAAACAGACTGGCAAAGGATACTAATAAGTTTGAAATTTTGGTTTCAAAGTGATGTTTTAAATAGGAAATTACCTGATACAAATACATGTATTTTATGACATAGTAAATAACAGGTTTTTGTATTCAACTTGTCGTTAGGGCTTTTATTGTAGTATTTTAACTTGACAGAAACATATTAGACGGTCAACACATCTTGTGACAATTTTATTCCAGTAATAAATAAGAAAACATCAAAGATTATATTTAAGCTTTTGGATTAATTTGCACTTCTCGTGAGAGCAAATTGGGACCAGATTTGTTTAAAGGCAGTATCATCACACTTGCCAATAACATATTTTTAGGAATAGGTAAAACAATAATTTTGTTCTATTATAATGCCATTATGTTATTGTTCTATTATAATTTTGAAAATACTTTGAATGACGAAATTATTTTTATCTCTTCCTGTGTGATGTTTACATTCTGACGTCAAACACGCGACTCTATAGTAAAGTTGATGTCAGTCACAGTACTTCAAATATTTCAATCCTTTATGGGTTGATTTAACATACATAAATAAGTAATCAATACATGTGGTTGTTTAATTTGATAGATGCTTTGTTGTACTTCTTTGTTAAATATTTGTTTGTTTTTTATCTAATTGAAATTGTGAGATAGTGATGACTGGTGTTCTCCTTTTTTCACAATTTTACCTAATATTTCTGAATTGTTCACGCGTGGTTGTAAATATAGTAGAATTTGATTCGACTGTCATACAAGTGAAAGGTTTAGAGCCATAAAACAAGGTTCAATCCACCCTTTTCTACATTTGAAAATGCCTGTACCAAGTCAGGAATATGACAGTTGTTGTCTATTAGTTTGATGAGTTCCATTTGATTAGGGACTTTCTGTGGTGAATTTTCATCGGAGTTCAGTATTTTTGTGGTTTTACTTTTCTTATATGACTCCTAGTTCGGCAATATGAGTGAAAACGATCCAATAATCGTGTAAGATAATACTTTCTCCCAAAGGATTCTTTTTAAATTTTACAGGATTTATAAAAGGTTATTTTTAATATCATATCCTGTAGAAGGATATTAAAACCATAAGATTTATAATCCCATTATAAGTTATATGGTTCGCTACTGAACCCCTACGCATCCATTGAGGGTTAGGAAAATCCAAAAGAGGTGAGGCTGAAAGCCAAATGCCCTATGGATTTTATTCACCCTCTATTGTCCATAGGGGGTCAGTAGTTAACCGAAAAACAAATTTATCGCACGCTGGACTTTTTCTGCTGCTTTTTGTTGAAAAATGATTAATGAAACACAACAACATCAATAGATGACGTCACCATTTACAGTAAACGTCACGTCATAAACCCCTTTAGACTGAGTAATTAAATGGAAGTTGTTACAATACATATCATAAAAAAAAACATACATTTACATGTTGTGACTATATATTTTTTTGCAAATTTTATTATGGCGTTTCAATGAAGACTTAGTCTTATTTCCAAGTATTATTTCCTCATTTTTTTTTACCATTAACAGTAACTCTTTAATTAAAGCTATTCTATTTTATTTAGATTGCCAAGAACCAGCTGACATTGGTTTTCTAGTGGATGCTTCATCGAGTGTAAATAGTAGTGATTTTAAAAAGGCAAAAACTTTCGTCATTAATTTTACAAAAGAATTTAACATTTCAAATCGTGCTGTCCAAATAAGCGCCTTCGCATTTGATGATAACGTTCAAGGTGGTTTTTACTTTAAAAATTTCTCAACTGAGCAAGACATCTCCACTGCCATCCAAAATATTGTGTACACAAGTGGTGGTACTAACTTTGATATACCATTAACATTTGCTAGGGAACAAATGTTTCTGCCACAAAATGGCGCACGTGGCAAAATAAAGAAAATACTAATTTTCATAACAGATGGTGATACTACTGTTACAGATGAACCTGGACAATTATTACGTGACATGGATGTAACCGTCTACACTATTGGTGTCGGTACCAATGTAAACACTAACAACTTGGACAAGATTGCAACAAGTGTCAAACATCAATATATAGCTTTGAGTTTTTCCTTGATAAACAATATAAAGCAAAACCTCACGTCTCAAGCGTGTAAAGGTAAGTAAGTTGCTTTGTATGTTTGTGAAATGTATTCATTTTGATTGTCATATTTTAATTTTAGTATATACGCATGTAGTTTTTCAATAATTTCATCAACATAAAACTCAAACAAGAAACTCAATTCATATGACTTTAAAGTATGTATGCTTACCGTGAAGTCATCTAGGATTTCACACTTTTACATCAATAAACAATGCACATCAATGAAAGACCAACGATGTCTGAGTTATAACTCTTAAAATATGAATTGACAGAAAGATTTTTTGATTTGATATTTGTAAGCTTTGACAAGCCTTTCCAGAGCTTTTTTTACCACGTCATTTTTGTTGAAGATGCCGTTCAATGTATCGGTCAATATATTATTTTTTAAATCACGTGTATAGAATTTTATAAACTTTGTTCAAAATATTGTTTGCAAATACTTCTTGATACAAACAAAATCACACAAACTACCTAAACATACATCAACTTTAAAGCATATTTCTACCACTAAAACACCTTTCAATTTCTTTTTTTTTTTTCGTTTATCTTAATTTTGTATTTTAATTATTTTAACAGAAATTGGGGAACATTACCATCCCTGTAATGCATATAAAACCCTATGTAATTTTGGAAATTGTTGGATTACTGGAACTACCAATTATACATGTTTTTGTTACGTCGGGTACACTGGTTATCACTGTGAGTCAGGTAAAGGTTATACAAACAAGTATTGTTTTTTTCAAATAGATTCATGCACGTGCTAATATAAAATGTTAATCTTGGTATCTATGATGAGTTAATTTATATCAAACGTATTGGGTTTCCTGTTATTTGTGTTTTCATTTTTAAAAATGTTTTGAAATATTCAAAGGTAAACAAACTCTCTTATTTCTGTGGTTGATCATACAAATGCGTATTCCTGGTTCTACATGTATTTTATTATCTAACATTCTTACCTTTTTCTCGCAGATATAAATGATTGTGAAGGTGTCACTTGCCTCAATCAAGGAACATGTATTGATTATATAGGATACTTCACTTGTAAATGTCGACAATTTTTCGAGGACACTTATTGTGAAACAAGTAGGTCAATATTACTATAATATATATAATACTGTTTCTCTAATTCTTCGTCAATTTATCCCTTTTTGCACCAATTGAATAAATAAAAAAAATGATCAACGTGTGGTTCGTTTGATATCAGTTCTTCATTGGTTAAAATCAAAAGAAGTAGTCGAATTTTCTTGCTTTCCTCTGAATTTCCTATTGTGACGGCATGAAAAAAGGCGATCTTGCCTGATGACGTCACATAGAAAGTACACATATTTTTGCGGATCATTCGAAAAGAAGGAATAAGTTTTCCTGTATATTGTTAGAAAATTATTAGAGAAACAGATTCCACCACCAAATCTCGTGTAATACGATATCACCACTCCCGACAGTTAAATTTTAAATATTTAAAACGCTCGGCGAGCCTCGCGTTTAAAATTTGAAAATTTAACTGTCTCGAGTGGATAAATATTGTATCAAACTCGACGCAGTGGTAGAATCTATATTTATAACTTGTTCAATGTTTTTCATAAGGAAAATGATAATACTATTACAAGGGGGTTGTTACTTTTAAAGGTGCTTGGTTGGTCGGAAATACCTTCATACATGATGTCTTAGATCACCTATTTCATACTCTTACAACGTCCTATAAAACCCAACCTAAGGTATGTTCTCCGGACAAAATCGCTGTCAAAGAGATATGTTTCATAGACTATATTAATATTTTTCAAAGGTACCAGGATTACAATTTAGTACGCCAGACGCGCGTTTCGTCTACATAAGACTCATCAGTGACACTCATATCAAAATATTTATAAAGTTAACTGAGACCATTTTGTTATTCAATGGACGACTTCTTGTTCTACATTTATAGTGAAGATATATACCAAAGCGATATTCATACTCATAAGTCGAAAATAAACTGACAACAACATGGCCAAAACAAATAAAAGACAAAAAGATAAAAAAAAAAAAAAAAAAAACATATAATGAAAATATTGAGCCTCACGAACCCTACCAAACATCTGATGTTGATCTCGGGTACTCTTGAAGGGTAAGCAGATCATAATCATTAAAACCAATAAATGCATTTCTTCTTTATAGGCGTACTGACATTAATAATGTAATGGTTATAGCCTTTGTATATTTAAAGTATTTATCCCCCAAAGAAAAAAAATCGGCCATAGGTTTCATCTTCAGTCGAAATGCATCTTTCGGATCATTACATCCTAAAATCGACCTCATGCAAAGGCAATATTGTATAATCAGGATAATCCATTTGTTATACCGGGTTTTTTTTTATTTTATAAATTGTAGATATATGTGAACCGAGAGCAGCCGACATTGTTTTTGTTATCGATGTATCAGCATCGATGAGTTCCAAGTTACTAAACCATGCAAAAGATCAAGCAGATCTTACAACTAAGGAATGGCAAATTGACGATGATCATTTTCATATTGCATTAGTAACTGTTGCAGAATCTGCAATAACGAGTCTTGGGTTCTCAAATATTGCAAGTAAAGACGACCTTATGAATGGCATTACCAATTTAAATCTTAAAAACGAACCTTCGAATATACATCTTGGTCTTTCTAAAGCTGTTGAACTGCTAACTACCAAAGGCCGATCGAATGTTAAGAAGAAGATAATTTTATATTCCGATGGGCTACCGTCAAACCCTTCTGCACTTGAACAAACACTAACGTACTCACAGTACTATTCCAACATCGATATTTATACGGTAGCAATAGGAATAGACGTTTCCCATTACTTTCTGTCAAGAATATCAAGAGATGTTTCCAACGTATTTCCATACAATACAGACGCTTTGTGGAATCACATTATGCAGGACTTGATTAAACCAGAATGCAATGGTAATAAGTTAATATAATTTAACAGTATTCAATACTACAAGATATGAGCCATACTTCTTAGAATATGTGTTATAGTATTGCCTTTTAGTACAATCCGAAAAAGTAAAACACAATATATTACGTTGATACTAGTAGACAGTCAATTAAAGAAATCTGAAGTATATGGTATTTAATGGTCTTGATGATTGGTAACAACACATTTTCAGTATCATCTATTTATATATTAGATTAAAATTTGTTTGATTCTAACAGTAATATTGGAACATGTAAAATAATCTCCATTTAGTATCCCTTGAGAAAAATATTCTCTCCTAATATTATGTTTCTACATGTAGCATCATTTTCAAAATATATGAATTTGCTATTCAAATAAATTTATTTAACTTTGCTGGTATAAATTACATCCTCTGTTATTAGTCGAGTAGTTTACCTTTTATAATTCCCCGACCGTGCAAGGGCTGTATAACCAGTCAAGGTCGTTAAAAACTTCCATTTGTTGTTTATAATTCATATCATGTTTGTAGATTAGAATAGGGGGCATGCAAGTGACATGAGGTGTTTTTGACATCCTTGTCCACAATCCAAACTTCTTAATTCACATCGGAGAAAGAAACACATCACCCCGACTGAGCCATTCTTTTATCGTATGATGCGAATTGGTATGTGATCAAACGACACGGGAATCGACGTTAATAATTAAAAAGAATTTCGATGGTCCCGAAACCGGTTAGCCAATCCCGAGCTGCTTTTGAAATTCCGCTAAATATAATGACGCTTGCGGTCAAATGTTTCAATTGAAAATTATTGACCAATTGTTTATCAGCAAAATCGTTGTCAATATTCTAAATTTAGCTTTCTTAACATATAATACCGACCAGAAAACATTATTTCAAAGAAAATTAGTAATATTACTATTTTTTGTAGTTTGCACCGAGTCTGAACAAGCTGATGTAATTATAATGGTTGATCTATCAGGAATACAGCAAATTCATCTTAATTCTATTGTTCCGACATCACTAGTAAAAATACTATCGAAAATACGTCTTGGTACTAATGCTGTTAAATTGGCGTTAGTAACAAACAGTGATCAAGCAAGTACACGCTTTAATTTTGATGCATATTCAGAGTATAATCGAGTTGACCTGCAAAGGTCATTGTCATCGTATGAGGCCAAAACCAATAAATCATCAAACATTTCAAAAGCAATAAAACTGTCTCAAGCACTTCTAAGTGATCCAGCCGAAGGAGCTAGATCATCGGCAAAGAAAGTGATCCTTGTGATCTCAGAATTCAAAACATCATTGAATGACCAAGAACTTACATATGCAGAAGTATTGAGGAATAGTGGAACAAACATACACACGATTGGCATTTTTACTGATGGTAATGCGTTTGACACCATGACAGGACTTGCGTCAACATCATACCATATCGGTACTAATGGCAATATTTATGTTGACCAAATTGATACATTTATTGATTCATTTATTCAAGAACTTAAATCATTGCACTGTACTTTAGTCATTTAGTTTAACCTTTCTAAGTTTTTGACTGCTTTTACTTTCTCCGTGTAAAACTATTTTTACTTTGTATGTGTCCGTATCCGTTGTTACAAAGTCAAATGTAAAACGTCGTTTGTAAAAAAATATAATATAAGTTTTTGTGTTTACCAAGTTATCTTCCAATGTCATTTGCGTTTTTACTGTAGATCGTGGGACGACAACACTCTACATTCTATGTTCCCACGTTTTTACTTAGTATTGTGACATGTTGATTGTCGGTACAATGTATAGAGAATAATGGATATAATTTAACATGACTATCAGTTTGCCGCGCTAGATGAAATGCGATGTAAACATACATCAAACAGAACAGCAAAAAATTTCGATAAGAAGCTTTGACTGATGGAGATCCAATCAAATGATAAAATTGAGATGGAAAGTTTATTTACACTTTATTTAACGTCTTGTTAGTTTACTGGTGATTTTGGATACCAGGTCGGGTATAAAAAAATATTTTTTTCCTTCTTCTTTGCTGCATTTCGAAGTAAAAACGACGACTGGTCGACATTGAGTCAACATGATCTTTTATCCAATGTTCCGCCTATTGTCTCACATTGTAAACATTGTCAAATCATTTTTTGTCTAACCTAGTCATGAGCCTATAATATAAGGGTTGGCATTGGTTGCTATCGTCTTGTTTCTTTCAGCATTACTTAGACAGATGGATTTCTCTTTTGCACTAAGTCATTGTTTTGTTATATAGGGAACATTTTTATTTAATTTATTAAAATGGTGTGAGTGTTGTTCATCATGTTCATTGTGAAAGGCCGTACAACGGCCTACAATTTATCTTGGGCTTTTTTACGTCTTTGGTATTATGTGCATATGTACATGTGTATTTAAGGGAAATCATGCCACCAGTCCTGAACTATAAATATTAACAATTGCTTTTTTGAAACAGATGGAAATACGTAGTCGATTTTTTAACGTGCTTGTTAACACGGTAATTTTCCCACAAAAAGACATATCACGCTATTTGAGCACACAGTTCTTCATGGTTCTTCGACGAATGTGTGGTTGTGTTCCTACGATTTGAGTCCTTATCAATCATTTGTTAAACAAATTTTGGAACTATGTAGCCAACAATGAAACACCAATGTATTTGTTTTTGCGATACAAGTTTTCGTTTTATATTCCTTTATAACGTTTGTCATTTTATGTTTTGTTTTTGACAATGTTAATACGTTTGTTTATCTTGATCTTATACAAGGAACAACTCATACTTTCTAATAAAAAGTTCAGAATAATAGAAATGTCATGGTTTGTTTTTATGACTCGCCAATCTTGAACTGATGGATAAAAAATGTGATTAGCTCTGTTAGTCTTTACACATTACTTCATCGAAAGATAGTGCTCATGGCATAGTCATTTTTATATGAACTAGACATATTTCAGATGGCATTGTCATAGTTCAAATGAAATAGGTTAATATAAAAAAAGAAGATGTGGTATGATTGCCAATGAGACAACTATTCACAAAAGACCAAAATGACACAGACATTAACAACTATAGGTTACCGTACGGCCTTCAAAAATTAGCAAAGCCCATACCGCAAAAGCAAAATGGCCACGATGTTCCTACATTGATTCGCCTTTGTCCATCAGCATAGATGCACTCATTTGTTAACATTTTCATATTTGGATTAATAATATTATTTAATACAATTTATGTTTAGCGGAACTTTTCAGTCTCAGTGTAAATGAAGCAAATAGATTACAGCACTTTTTATATGCCCGTCAAATATGGTATACACATGTCTGGTGTCCGTCCGTCCGTCTGTCTGTCCGTCTGTCTGTCTGTCTGTCTGTCTGTCTGTCTGTCTGTCTGTCTGTCTGTCCGTCTGTCTGTCTGTCTGTCCGTCTGTCTGTCTGTCCGGCGGAAACATGCCGACCGTAACTTGAGAACGACCTATCCAAATTTCATGAAACTTAATATAGTTGTTTCTTATGATGGTCAAATGATCTGTATACTTTTTGGTGAAAATTAGATTTAAACTTTTTGATCTACGGCACTTTGTAACTAAAACAGGGGTGTGTTTTTTTCACATGTCGCACTGTATCTCAAAAACGATTCTTGATAATGTCGAGCCATATCTCAAAATCGATTTATGATTATTGCTACAAACTTTACACATGTCTTTGTTATATTAATCTTAAGATCTGTATACTTTTAGATAATGCTTCAAAATTTCATTTTTTAATGTGATTGAGTATTTTGTAAAAAAGGGAGAGTTTTTTTTTACATGTTGTGCCGTATCTCTATAACAATTTATGATTAGTGCTTAAAACTTTACACACTTCTTTGTTATAATGATCTAAAGATATGTATACTTTTTGGTGATGATTCAAAATTTTATTTTTGAGTTATTGAGTATTTTGTTAAACAGGGGAGGTTTTTTGTACATGTCGTGCCGTATCTCAAAAATAATTTATGATTATTGCTTAAAACTTTACACACTAGGGTGTAAATGACTGTCATCCAAATGAGATATATAGATAGATAAAAGATTAGTCTTTTAAATGAATGCAAAATGTTTATTATGCAATCATTATGTAATCAATTATTATGTAATTAGCGTCAAAATCTGGGTAAGTTCACGCGAATGAATTTAGCTCTATCATCTCTTTAACTATACAAAAAATTTGTAAATCTTAATCAACACATCATGGGCTTCAAAAAGGGTGTCTCAGATTGTCTCTATGGTGTTCCATTCTCTCATAAATCTCTAATTAGTGTAAACATCCTAACCACATAAAAGAAGATAATGTTTAATTAGATGTCAACTTTGTTCTATACATTCTATCTGAAATCTGAAACACTCTTTTGTAGATAATGGCCATAGGAACAACATATAATAAAATCAACCCTCTAGGGATACCTATGCAGAAGCTAATTTCATTTGAAAGTGGAAATTTGGTGAAAAATATTTTAGACACATTTAACATTATAATTGGTTACATAATTGTTGCATAATACTAACATTGCATTAATTTGAAAGAGTAATCTGTTAGCTATCCAAAACAAACACTTATATAAATTTACAATCATTATTAAGAAAGTTACAGCATTTTAAAACTTGGGAGTTGGAGTTATAAAATCTTTGTATTGTGCTACCTTAAGCTTACTTTCAAATCAAGTTTAATCCACTATTTTTTACATCATAAAAAAACTCTACCAAGTCATGAATATGACAGTTGTTAATCATTCGTTTGATGCGTTTGTGCTTTAATTTGGCCATTGCTAAGTGATTTGACGTTTCCTCGGAGCTCGTTATTTTTGATAATATTAAGTTAAAAAAAATCTTAGTCTCGTCCTACATGGACTGCATTTTCCATATAAAGAGAAACAGACATACTATGTTTTTAGTAAACAATACGACATAAGTTTATGTGATAAATGTGATAAACTTTTGACCGGTCTGTGTTGGCATGCAATGAAACTGCTTATCCGGCATTCTGCTGGTTATTTCTATGTATGAAACAGAAACTATGAACAGAAAAAAAATATGAGTCACCTACGTCTACCTTTTTGCTAAACATTTTTATCTTTCCTATTTAACAATGTAAAATACGTTTGAAATTAAATGTTTTTCATCTATTTAAGCTTAGTGTATATATATATTATGTTATTTATTGACGGTTCTTTTGATCGCTTTCTCTCCTAACGAGGACTCACTGAATAGAATTGAATATTGCTTTTTTTGTATATATCAAAATGAATTCTTACTGTGATTTGATGCCACATTTCCCAAGGACATACTCTTAATGTCTGTCGTACGTGTTAATGTTGTTCATAACTTGTCAAATTGTGAATTGCTATGCTTTCATCAAAATTGCTATCATTAGTATAGCTATAATAAGCGTTTATCAGACTATTTATTTTCCAAATTTCTTGTATTACTATGTCTGTTGATATTTTTAATCAACTGTTAATATCTTTATCTTTAAAATGTATGTAATGTGATAGATAGGGGAAATGAATGCTTATAAAACATATTTCTTTGTGATTATCCTTCACTAGGTATGTTATAAAAGAGTGGTAGATGGCGCAATGATTCCTGCATAACCAAAATGACAAGAGGTGAACCATAGAACTTCAACATAGTCTTTTAGATATCGGTGCATGATCAAGTGGTCTAGGTAATCCACCTTCAGTATAACAATAAAAGTAAGAATAATCATGTGATATGATTTCCAATGAGACAACTCTCAAGAGACCAAATTATACAGAAAATGATATAGCTATAGATCACCGTACGGCCTTTAACAATGAGTAAATCTCATACCACATAGTCACGTATAAAATGCTCCGAAATGACAAATGTAAAACAATTAAAATGAGAAATCTTACAGCCTAATTTATGAATAAAATAATGAACGAAAAACAAATATGGTACACATCGACGAAAAAAAAACACCACTAAATTCAGCACTACAGGTTCCAGGCATGTGACAGGTACATACAGAATGTGGTGGAGACTCATTTGAAGGCGCCAATCCTACCCGATGTCAGAATGTGTTACATAAGACACTTATCAAAATAATTATATACACATGGAAAAAAATATTGCAACACCTTGATTTTTCAAAACTTGAAAAATCAGCCTCTTTTTTTGGATGATATATAATAAAATATGTGTATAATATTATTGAAACATAGTTTATGATAACATTGCCATTGAAACGAACAAAAAATGTTTGAAAAAAAAATGATTTATATAACCACAATTTTAATAACAAAATGAAGTGTTTTTTGTACAAAAAAAAGCATTTTACAACTTTGACTGTAGTCGAACTTTACAATGTCAGACATTTCAAAATTATTCCTCAGATGACTGTTCACATTATGGTTGGTCGTTATACGCCAAAGAATTAGTACTTTGTGCGCAGCCTCCATTCAAACGGATAACCGCATCTTAACGTCTTCTGATTCCTGCCAAAAATCGACTAATTTGTTGCCAAGGTAGCAGCAACCATTTCTGATGAAGGGCATTGTTTATTTCATTGTGTGTTTGGACTGGGGTGTCCTTTCGCGCACTTTCCGCCCGATAGTGTCCCATATATGCTCGATTTGGTTCAAATATGGGCTAAGATCTGTCCAAGGAAGATGACCCGAATTCCATTGGAACAATGAATCTCCCTTCAGCTTTAGCGAGCTCTGCAGTACATTGGATGCGGAAAACTGTATGTCTGTTCGTAAGCAAAGGTCTCCGAAATGGTCTTATCGCACGATAACCAGTATAAATGAGTTGATCTCGAACAGTTCTTGTTAAAAGGCTCCTGTATGCCCACCACTCTCTTTTTGGGATTGTATTGTAGGCAATGGGTTTCCTTCTGACCAACCTTTATTATGCCTGATTTTCCCTAGCAAATGATAATGGGGGGTCTTCTTCATCTCGGAAGGTCCTTTCGTTTGGTGCCATTTTTATTCTCATAACAACTTAGAGTGGAATGGCGATGACCAACAATACGTGCAGTTGTTACAGCGACATCCCTGCTTCTCTCAAGCTGATAATCTGTTATAATGCTGCAGTTTAGAGTTGCCGAGGACCCATTACAAGGTGTCAATCACATAACTTTAAAAACTTAGTTATTTAAAGTGCTGAAAACAATGAGGATGGAAACATCTGTTTTGCTGTTTACGGGTACAGTAGCTGCATGTGCAGATAAAAACTTACCGAGTCTATATTTATTGATTAAACTCAAGTGATACTTAAATAATGTTTAAGTAGTTCTATTTTACCAAATTATATCACAAAAAAATAAAAAGTGTTTTTTTAATTTCAATTTCAATTTGGTGTTGCAATACTTTTTTCCATGTGTATATATGGAAAAGTAATTATTTGGATAGGGAATGCTTTTTTGAAAGCCTATACTTGTAACTTGTAAATCATATATTTATAGAAGTATTTAAATATCCTTGCATTGGTCTCGGAATTTCCCATTAATTGACTTATGCATAGTAAATCATTGGTATATTGTTAACTACCGGGTTATGATTTTATAATTTAAGGAAGAATGAAAATGCTTCTCCAAACTTTTATTCCAGTTGTTGTTTTAGGAGTTGGGGTTTTAATCATCGCAGTTTACGGTTTAGACAGTAAGTAAAGACCAGACTTATAACATCATACACGTTTATGTACATGACTTAACCATTTTTATGTTTCTTGAGGTTTTTTAGTTTAGAGTTACTAAATAAATAACATAGTTATTAAATAAAGGAGAAATCATAGAACCAGGTAGTCTAAAACACTACAATGTTCAACAACATACATATATTCTGATTAAGATGGTTCTATTTCAAAATTCAATTTAAACAGAAGTATTAATCATATATTCATATTCGTTTTTATTTTTTGTTATGATTTTTTTTCTTGTTCACTGTTTATTATCGATGATGCTCAGAAGTACTTTTTTACACAGAAGTGGTAATGAATGTAGTAAAAATACAACACCAGAAAGTTTTATGTTCAGTGATACTATACAAGTAATATTTTGTTACCCGGAAGTTAAGATAATGGTTGTTAAATGTATATTTGTGTACCTTTAATAAACACTTCTTTATTTGTATTGAAAGTTACACGGAAGTTGAACAAAAGTAGTTACTTGTAGAAATTAAGTGTACAGTCATATGCAATGGTTTTAACCAGAGGTAAACAACCCCTAAGTAATTTAACATAAAAATGCTGAAAGGTCAACACTTTATGTGGCAGTTTGATTTTCGTAATAATATTTTTAAAATCGTGGGATTTTGTCTGATGCTCGGTCCGTTTCTGTGTGTGTTACATTTTAGTGTTATGTCGTTGTTTTCCTATTACATTTAATGCGTTTCCCTCGGTTTTAGTTTGTTATCCCGATTTTGTTTTTTTTTGTCCATGGATTTATGAGTTTTGAACAGCGGTGTACTACTGTTTCCTTTATTTATAAATGAATAATGAGAGATTGTGTAGACTTGAAATCAGACAACACCAATTATGACATTTGATTCGTTTGGATCGATGCTGAGTTTATTATATTACTATACATTGGAACATTTCTAGGTTTTACTATATAAACGGTTTATTGGATTGATCACTTGAAGATTTTACCTTGGAAAATCAAATGATTTGGATGACTGAATATTCAGTATTTTCGATCATAATAAAAAAAAATCCAAATTTTTTGGCATTTCATATATATAGTTTTTTTTACTAAAAAAGTGGGAGTAAGGTCCCTCTGATGCGGTTCCTGGTTTAGGATAGCTGCAGCAACCCAAAATATGGTCTAGTTTGGTTTTATATATCTCAACTATTCCTTCGAGTTTAAAATAGTTGTGAATATATTCAACAGTGACTATTACTTTAAAAAATCTTTTAGCGGCACCAATTAAAGACTATGACATATACGTCAAAAACAAACGAAGACCATGCCACGCCTTATTGCCACGTGATACACGCGTGAACATTTTGCGGGGTTTCTCTACATGTTTATTCTTCGTTTCAAACTCGAAAGTTTAAATAACGCTTACTTCATAATCTGACTGAATACATATTATGTTGCCATGCTTCACGAAAGGGACTGAAGTGCAAATTGGCCATAGTATCTGTGTTTTGAAAGACTAGATTTAGAATAGTAAATTTAAGTAATTACAAGAAAAATTAGCTAGAAAAAAAACCCATTTAAATTGATATTGTGGGAAGATTATTTTTTTGTCGTTTGATTGTGTTCCTAAGAGAGTACTAGGATAATATCCTTCTACCTTTTTTTTTATCAATAATCTAACATTAAATAAATGATATTCACTCTTCTAAGGTTGTCAAGATCCAGCTGACATTGGATTTCTAGTGGATGCTTCAGGGAGTGTTAGTAGTGGTGCATTTAATAAAGCAAAGACTTTCCTCATAAATTTCATTAAACAATTTGACATTGCAAACCAGGCGGTCAAAGTTAGCGCTTTTTCATTTAATGAAACTATCAGTAAACAAGGCGGTTTTCAGTTTAACAGTTACTCTACCGAGCAAGAAATCGCAACTGCCATCCGAAGTATTGTGTACACAAGTGGTGGTACTAGCTTCGATATACCATTGACTTTTGCTAGGAAACATATGTTTGTGCCACAGAGTGGTGCACGTGGTTATACAAAGAAAATATTAATATTCATAACAGATGGTAATGCTATTACTACGGATGAGCCTGGACAATTGTTACGTGACATGGATGTAGCCGTCTACGCTATTGGCGTCGGCTCCAATGTAAACACTGATAACTTGGACAAGATTGCAACAAGTGCTAACCATCGATATATAGTTTTGAGTTTTTCCTTGATAAATGATATCAAGCAACGACTTACATCTCAGGCTTGCGAAGGTGAGTAAAATAAAAACTTTTTGTGTTAGTAGGTGATTCAATAATTTTGTTCATCGTAGCAGTTACCGATGTTTTCAAACTCTTATCATTGCTAAAAAGGGCGAAAGAACCAAGGAATATGATTTACAATCCATTAGAAAAAACATGACAGAAAGCCAGAAAGAAAATTATATGCAATGTTTGTATGTTCTGCCAAACTTTTAATTCTAGAATTAAACAATTGCATCACATTATACAATTTTACCACGTCATATGTTGTCTAAGATACCGTAAACCAAATGTTTATGCAAGACAATCATAAATTTGAACATCGATTCTTCACTCATAATATTTTAATTCATAAACAGATTTTAATTTGAAAGAAATCTGTTCAAAATGTTGTTCGCATACTTCTTTTAGAAATATAATACGTCACCACAAATACCCCACATGCAGAAACGGACAATCATAAAGTTATGAAGTTTTCTCGGGTAGCTTATATTTCCCATAAAACGTCTTTGGCGATCCTAAACATTACATTAAATATTATTCAATTTTAAAAAGTGGTTCTTTTTATTTATCATTTGGCATTCACAAGAAAAATTCTTAAAATTCATTACTCTGGAACGCCAAAACGGAAATGACGTCAATTGAACTTACTGTTTCTTTAATTGACCAAATTCCTCGATTTCGATTTTCATTAATTTCAAAAAGCGGTCCTTTATTTATTACCTAGATTTTCTTACCTAACAATCACATACCATAAATATAGACCAAGTAATGTGAAAACAACAAAAATCGAATAAACTGTGTTAAGGGGTTCAAATCATTCCAGTAGAAGTTCAGTTAATTTAGAAAAAGCGATTCGCTATCAAGCATCTAGCAACCTAAAATGTTCTTTAATATTTTTAACAAACACGTATCATACTCTGTAACGGTGAAAGAAAGAAAGGAGTACCAAAATGTAACATGTTTTAATGGTGCGAATCATGCAGTAAAATTTCAATTTATTTCAAAGGTTGGTTTTATATTTATCCTCTTGATTTTAACAAATTTTAGATTTTAAATTAAGTTAAAAAAACTTTGGAATCTTCAAAATGAAAATAACGAAAATAGTGCGTAATCTGTTGCATAATTTTAAAAACATTCCAGTAAAGTACCATTTTTTTTAAAACCACTGGTTCTCTATCCATCATATGGCATTAAAAATTTTGTTAACAACAAAAGTACCATAGGTTTTGAACATGAAAAATGAAATCATCACCAATCGATCTGAACAAATATTTATTAAAACCTTTAGATTAAACTTTCAATTAATTTCAAAAGCTGGTTCTATTTCTTTGTATACTTCTTTTTACAACATATTTCGAACACTTAGAAAATCTACCTTTTTAGTTTATCTTCATTTTGATTCTACATCTTTTGACAGAAATCGGGGAACATGTGAAGGACCATCCTTGTAAGACAAACACAAACCTATGTAATTTTGGAATTTGTCGGATTACGGGGACTACCAGTCATAGATGTGATTGTGACTTCGGGTACATTGGTGATCATTGTGAAATAGGTAAGTGATATACTAGTAACATAAAACATTGTTCAACTAAAGTTTGCATTCAGCCATTTCAAACGTACTTGATTTTTTTTATTGTTTCCCCTCTTTTGAAACGTATAAAAACATTGTAAGGCCAATTGATAAGTCAACTTATTTTGGTCTCTTGTGGAGAGTTGTCTCATTGACAATAATACCACATCTTCTTTTTTATATATTTTTCTGTGGGCGATTTATACAACAAGAGTGCACACACTGAAATGTCTCGCCTTCTTTACTAATCATTGATATTATGTTGATAGACCTAAATAGAAAGCTTTATTACAACTGTCACATTAACTCAAGATTAACCAAGAAAACAAAACATTGATCAATGAACCACGAAAATGAGGTCAAGGTCAGATTAACCATGCCAGGCAGACATGTACAGCTAACAATTCTTCAATACAACAAATAAAGTTGACTTATTGCTTATAACTTAAGAAAAATAGACCAAAAAACAAACACTTAACACCTAGCAATGGACCGTGAAAATGAGGTCGAGGTCAAATAAAACCTACGTAACAGACATATAGATAATAAAATATTTGCATACACCAAATATAGTTGACCCAATGCATAAAGTATTAGAAAAATAGACCAAAACTCAAAACTTAATTTGACCACTCAACCATGAAAATGAGGTCACTGTCAGATGACACCTGTCAGCTAGACATGTACACCTTACAATCATTCCATAAACCAAATATAGTAGACCTATTGCATATAGTATAAGAAAAACAGACCAAAACACAAAAACTTAACTATAACCACTGAACCATGAAAATGAGGTCAAAGTCAGATGACACCTGCCAGTTGGAAATGTACACCTTACAGTCCTTCCATACACTAAATATACTAGACCTATTGCTCATAGAATCTGAGATATGGACTTGACCACCAAAACTTAACCTTGTTCACTGATCCATAAAATGAGGTCGGGGTCAAGTGAAAACTATCTGACGGGCATGAGGACCTTGCAAGGTACGCACATACCAAATATAGTTATCAAATTACTAATAATAAGACAGAATTTAACATTAAAAAAAAATTTAACATTTTTTTCAAGTAATCACTGAACCATGAAAATGAGGTCAAGGACATTGGACATGTGTCTGACGGAAAGTTCGTAACTTGAGGCATCTATATACAAAGTATGAAGCATCCAGTTCTTCTACCTTCTAAAATATAAAGCTTTTAACAAATTAGCTAACGCCGCCGCCTCCGTAGCCGCCGCCGCCGCCGGATCACTATCCCTAAAAAATGTACTCTTGGTTCTACATGTATGTCATTATTAAATATGTCTTTACCTTTGTTTCAGATATAAATGAGTGTGAAGGTGTCACCTGTCTCAATCAAGGAACATGTGTTGATCACGTAGGATACTTTATTTGTAACTGTCGACAATTTTATGAGGGCACTTATTGTGAAACAAGTAGGTCAACAATACTAAAATATATGTGTAAGACTGTTGATAACTTTGGAAGAACCTGGCTATTCCATATGAACAATGCTAATAATGATAAAAAGGGGGTTGTAACTTATCTGTGTACTTTGTAAGTCGGTCATTCATAATACCATTATTAAAACCGAACTATGGTATTACTCAATTTATTTCACTTGACTGGGCGGAGTTTAACCGTTTCGCTCATAATAAACCATTCCATCTATAGATAGGTGTTTTAGGATAAACTCATCAATAAAGTGTCCAGTAAATGTTTTTGTAAATTCCTTTGATGACACTGATAGGTGATTAGAAATCAGTAATTATTATAACGGAAATCATCATAATCACACACATCTTCAAATAGACTGTCCTTATGCAAATCAAAACGTAAGCTCCGCCCGATCAGTTTAAATGACATTGGTAATATGAATCCCAGAAAATGAATATTACTATAATATATTTATAAGACTGTTGATGTCATAAAAACTTGGCTATGCCTCATGGACAAATATATGTATATAAAAAGAGTGGTTCAAAGTATGAAGAAGTAAGATAACAAAAATACTGAACTCAAAGGAAAATTCAAAACGGAGAGTTCCTTAAAACAAGGCAAAATCTAAGGCTCAAAAATATTAAACGATTGGAAAACAACTGTCATATTCCTAACGTAGTACCGACATTTTCTTATATAGAAAATAATTAATTTAACCGGGTTTATAACTAGATAAACGTGAATTATAATTCGTTTTAACTTATTAAGATACCTGACATAACGTCACACATGTACATGATATCATATCGCACCGCGGGAAAAATATCACGATCTGATTGCTTTAACGCCGTCACGTGATTACCCCCTATGAAACCGTAGGGGGTCAGTAAATTTCATAGGGGGTTCATGACGCGTTAATGGTGACGTTATATATTACAATTATTGTGTTTCGTTGTTTATATTTCAACATAACGCAGCAGAAAAAGTCCAGTGTGCGATAAATTCGTTATACGGTTAACTACTGACCTCTACGGACCAAAGAGGGTGATTAAAATTCATAGGGGATTTGGCATCCGGCCTCACCCCCTATGAATTTTACTAACCCTCTATGGATATATAACATGTATTAGATCACTCAAAACTTCCGATAAGAATTGACATAAGGTCATTTCCCCAGAATATATGAGAGATATGTTCCTTGACTAAATTAAAATGAAAATTCTATTTTTTTCTCACAAAATATTTTAAAAAAGCCAAAGAATGAATGGTTAGCACCGTTTGAAAAAAAAATATTAATACGATAATACTACCCTCAAATAAGGGATGTGTGTCACCTATAACCATGACATAAACTTTCTTTTTTCAACCGGAGTTAAATGAGGGGTTTTTAAAAAGAGGAATATAAATAGTTTCAGATTAGTAGAAGTTATAATTCCTTTGTATACAACACATTTACCTTTTTATATATCCAACTTATACATAAGATCTTACAAAACAAGTACTTGAATGTACGTGCTGTCCTCTATTCTTATTTTGCAAAAGCCCGATATCGTAATCTAGGTTGGGGACGCTATGTTTCTAAACGTTATAGCGACATTTTCAAAAGACCTGTAACATAGAAAGTAACATAATAAAAAAGCCGATTCCGAGAAATATTAAAAACGGGAAGTCCCTTATCACATATCAAAGTCAAAAGTTCGAACGAAACAAACGAATAGACTTGGTACATACTGTATGATCATGATTATCTATTTGTTCTTATATCTAGATCTGTGCAATTATATTGTTTATCAAATCTCATTTATAACTTTAGATATCTGTGAACCTGTTGCAGCCGACGTTGTATTTGTAATTGATGTATCAGCATCGATGGATTCTACGTTTCTAAACCATGCAAAAGATCATGCAGAGCTTACCACTAAGGAATGGCAAATTGACGATGATCATTTTCAGATTGCGTTGGCAACTGTTGGAGAATCAGCAAACACGGTTCTTGGATTCTCAAATATTGCAACTAAAGAGGATCTTAGGAATGGTATTACCAATTTAAATCTTAAAAACGAACCTTCGAATGTTCATCTTGGTCTTTCTAAAGCGGTTGAACTGCTTAATACCAAAGGCCGATTGAATGTTAAGAAGAAGATAATTTTATATTCTGATGGTTTGCCGTCAAATCCACCTGCACTTGAACAAACCCTCTCCTACTTAAAGCACTATTCAAACATCGAAATATATACAGTGGCGATAGGAGTAGACGTTTCTCATTACTTTCTGTCACGAATATCAAGAGTTGTTTCCAACGTGTTTCCATACAACTCAGACGCTTTATGGCATCATATTATGCAGGATTTGATTAGAACGGAATGCAATGGTAAGCATGTTGATTTAAAAACATATAATTTTACAGTATTATTTATATTAGTACTAAAAGTTATGAAAAGCACTAGGATTAAAATACAATACGCCGGACGCGCGTTTCGTCTACATCAGTGACGCTCAGATCAAAATAGTTATAGAGTCAAACAAGAACAAAGTTGAAGAGCATTGAGGACCCAAAATTCCGAAAAGTTGTGCCAAATACAGCTAAGTTAATCTATTGGTATTATACTAAAACATATTAGCCATATGTGTTAGTATATAGGCGAACGGCTTTTTAGTTCACCTAAATTTTATATATACTGTTATAATTTTGAAAGTAGTATCAAAGAAATAAGTTGATCAAATATTTTTGTTTATCACTTATAAAGATGAAGGTATGTTGGTATATTGACATCAAGACATATGTCAAGATTTTGTTGAAATATTTATGCTACAGCTGATTTTTACAAGCTAGGGATATCATTTAAATAATATTTGCATCGATAAAAGTGATTTGTATATATTTTCTATTCAATATATGTTCATTTGTAAAATATGGATAAAAAAGACATTTCTATTTTTGTAGCTTGCATCGACTCTGAACAAGCTGATGTCATCATAATGGTTGATTTAGCAGGAATACAACAAGATGATCTGAATTCTGTTGTTCCGACATCACTAGTCAAAATACTGTCGCAAATACGTCTTGGTAATAATGCTGCTAAATTGGCTTTAGTAACATTCAGTGAAGAAGCAAGTACACGTTTTAGTTTTAATGCTTATTTAGAGAACAATCGAGTCGAACTGCAAAGGTCAATGTCATCGTATGAAGGCATAACCGAAAAATCATCAAACATTTCAGAAGCATTGAAACTGGCAGAAGGTCTTTTAGGTGATCCAACCGAAGGAGCTAGATCAACAGCAAAGAAAGTTGTTCTTGTGATCTCAGAATTCAAAAACGCATTGAATGAACAAGACCTTAGATTTGCAGAGGTATTGAGGAATAACGGAATTCACATGCACACGATTGGTATTTTCACTGATGATATTGCTTTTGATACAATGTCAGGTCTTGCGTCAACATCATACCATATAGGTATTAATGGCAATATTTATGTTGACCAAATTGATACTTATATTGAATCGTTTGTTCAAGAACTTAAATCGTTGCATTGTATATTACCCATTTAGTTTATGCTTATTTTTTTAATTGCTTGTTCTTCTTCATGTAAAATTATTTTTCTTTTGTAGATGTCCGTTTGCTTTAATACGTCAATGTATTTGTTTTCTCTGTTTGATTGTTTTGTTATCTTCCATTTTCATTTCCATTAGTACATTAAATGTATGCTGACAATACGTATTAATGATATGTTCCAATAATTATTCTACTATATGCAGTTGTTACTGATATAACTAACTCACAATGTGTTAGATTGTGACTATAGAGAATAGTGGACGTAGTTCAACGAATTCGTCAAGCAGTCATTGTAGCGCACTGTTTCATTCCCGAAGACTTCTTCATGATGCACTGTTTCATTTGTCAAGGTACCATTATGTACTATTCATTCCGCGAGTTTTCATTTTAATGCATTGTTGCATTAATCAGAGCTATGTCATAATGCTGAGTGACATATTAATTTTTTAGCTCACCTGGCCCAAAGGGCCAAGTGAGCTTTTCTCATCACTTGGCGTCCGGCGTCCGTCGTCGTCCGGCGTTAGCTTTTACAAAAATCTTCTCCTCTGAAACTACTGGGCCAAATCAAACCAAACTTGGCCACAATCATCATTGGGGTATCTAGTTTAAAAAATGTGTGGCGTGACCCGGTCATCCAACCAAGATGGCCGCCACGGCTAAAAATAGAACATAGGGGTAAAATGCAGTTTTTGGCTTATAACTCAAAAACCAAAGCATTTAGAGGAAATCTGACGGGGTAAAAATGTTTATCAGGTCAAGATCTATTTGCCCTGAAATTTTCAGATGAATCGGTTAACCTGTTGTTGGGTTGCTGCCCCTGAATTGGTAATTTTGAGGAAATTTTGCTGTTTTTGGTTATTATCTTGAATATTATTATAGATAGAGATAAACTGTAAACAGTAATAATGTTCAGCAAAGTTAGATTTACAAATAAGTCAACATGACCGAAATGGTCAGTTGACCCCTTTAGGAGTTATTGCCCTTTATAGTCAATTTTTAACCATTTTTCATAAATCTAAGTAATCTTCTACAAAAATCTTCTCCTCTGAAACTACTGAGCCAAATTAATCCAAACATGGCCACAATCATCTTTGGGGTATCTAGTTTAAAAAATGTGTGGCGTGACCCGGTCAACCAACCAAGATGGCCGCCACGGCTAAAAATAGAACATAGGGGTAAAATGCAGTTTTTGGCTTATAACTCAAAAACCAAAGCATTTTGAGGAAATTTGACATGGGGATAAAAATGTTTATCAGGTCAATATCTATCTGCCCTGAAATTTTCAGATGAATTGGACAATCGGTTGTTGGCTTGCTGCCCTCCAATTGGTAATTTTTAAAGAAATTTTGCCGTTTTTGGTTATTATCTTGAATACTATTATAGATAGAGATAAACTGTAAACAGCAATAATATTCAGCAAAGTAAGATCTACAAATAAGTCAACATGACCTAAATGGTCAATTGACTCCTTAAGGAGTTATTGCCCTTTAAAGACTTTTTTCACAATTTGTTCATCATGTTGACTTACTTTAAAAAATCTTCTCCTTTGAAACTGCTGTATCAATTTCAGCCAAACTTAGGCTAAATGAGTTTCAGAGTATCTAGTATAAATTTTATATTTTATTTCCTTGTATGTCAAGAAACATAGCTCCTATGGCTAAAATAGAAGAAAATAGGACGATCCAAAGAACATTTAAATAAATTGAAAAGCCAAAATAATCATTGATGAGAGATTTAACCAAAAGAATTAAGGTGAGCGATTCAGGCTCTTGAGAGCCTCTTGTTTTATTCCCTCAAAAATTATTGTAGTAATGCCTTCAATGCACACGATGTAAGTAGTTTGTACAGCGCAAAAACTATTCGATAGTAGTCATAAGTATTGTTTATTATGTAATGTAAATCTGTTTCACCGTTTGTTTATTTTGTCCGATTATCTAACATTAGAAAAAACTCAAAGTTAAAAAAAATATGATGAAACGCAATGAAAATATAAATAAAATTTTAAAAATGATATTTATGTTTCTTAATTTTCTTGTTCCGTCCACTTAAATTATCAGTTGTTTAAGACATAACTGTAAACAAGCTAGCATGACTTTGTCAATCTTTACAGAAAATCTGTGCAAAAGATACAATGTTACCACGCATATGATCGATCCGTTTGTTGTTGCTAGAATCCTTTCATTTACGTACAAAAAAAATACCAATGGGACTTGCCTATGTACATGTATCATTCTTTTTTCTATTTTTGGGGTAAAACGATAGATGCCACTGGTTGAATAGAAATACTTCAAGGATTCACTGGTCTAGAGGGGTTCTGCTTAATTATTGGATTTCTGTTTTATACTGTTTGTTATTCTGTGAACTTGTTTGTCAGTTTTGTTTGCAGCTTTGGAGTCATATGGACTATGATTTTGATCGCAAAAATGTTACTTTTGAACCTTTTTAACTATATCTGCTAACAAGGTATAAAAAACAGTGCGCAATATATGTTGACCATTGTCTGGTATCTATAGTGAGGTAACTTCCACCGCTAAGTCGATGTTACTGCTAGTGGAGGTTTACACCCGAGGATTTCTCCATCCTAATAGTCTTCTGTGTTGACATGATTTGACATGATCATTATCATAAATTAACATTTTACAAAATTTATAGAATACCCTAGTCGTAATTTGCAAAGCTTTTCGAACTTTTGGTCCTCAGTGCTCATAAATTTCTTTATTTGGCCTGTTTTGATTCGAGTATCAATGATGATCGATTCTTTGTAGACGAAGTGTGTGTCTGAAAAAGACAACTTTGATCCTGGCTTTTATGATGAGTTTATTTAATAAAGAAGATATGCAAAAGGAAAAACATAATGACGCAACGACAAATCTATTAAAGTATTTGAGCTATTTACATCTTAAGTACACATATGAGTGAATTGGGTACCTTTCTTTTACAATCCAATATTGTTCTATTACACAAATTAGTAGCACTCTTCTAATTATTCTTTTTGCAGCGTAGGTAGTAAATATCCACTTTACGTCTACATTCCTTAAATCTAAAGATGTACAAAAAAGGATTCAAGCAATGGTTAAGGTATGCTAAGATCTTAAATGGATAATTCAAGATATGTTCAACAGCATTGAATGTGTCTTTATCGATTAATTTGATAAGGGACATCACAAATCCTGGAAATGTACACACTAACATAAGCCCGCAGATTATTAGAGCAGTTGTTGTTTTCTTGTATGTCTGACTGATAAACTTTCTCGATGATGGTCTCTGAAATATATTTATTTTTTGGATGTGTGCTTCTGCAGACCTGTAGAGTTGTACAGATGAAGTAGATAGAACACTAACGGTCAGAATATAAACACTTAGAACGATGACATCCGAAATGTTCTGAATTAAATCTTTATTTTCCCCATACTTTGACAAAACAATCAACAATATTCCGATGAATGTAGAAATCCATGTGCAGATACATACATTTCGAATCTTTTCGTACGTTACATGCAGAACATAGTAATTTGGATAGCCTACTGAAATAAAACGTTCCAAAGCGAGTATCATTGTAAATATATAAGAAGTTACGGCAAAGTTTCTAGTAGCAGCAACGAACAAATACTCTGGAATAGGCATACAGTTTAAGTTAGATATTGAAAACACAACAATGATTAGTCCCAGTAAGGTATCAGTTATAGCTAGATTGACCACGATCGTTCTGATCTGAATTACTAAATTCTTCGCTTTAAAGAGTATGAAAATAGCAAATCCATTTATAAATGTTACAGTCGAACTAAGTAAAAGTCCTACTACAAAGACTGTCAAAGAACCGTACGGATGAATACATGATGTGGAATTCATCTTAAAACTGTGAGAAACATTTGCCACATTCGACATACTTGAATTTTCTCGAAAGGAATAATTGTATGAAAGAAATTCGAAAGAATATATAACTGCAAATAATTGAAAGAAATTCACACATTGTTTGCTAACGCCTTCAGTTTGATAGTGCGGAGGCAGATAACAAGGGGTTAATATGGTTATTTGCAAAAAGTACAATTATCACTTAAAACGTATGAATAGAAAATTAATGATATTTCACATCTTTCGATATATGTGTTTTACCTTTATCATATATGGCCTTGGTAGGGAATGATGGTGCTTTGTGCACACGTGACAGGGATCTAATCCATTGTATACATGCCTTGTAAAACTAAGTTCGGTCATTTAGTCCTAAATATATGTTGTATAAACGTCTGGTTGTTTTCCCAGTCATGTCGATGGTTGATGTGGTCTGTTGTTAAATTTTATGGTTAATCCTGTCATACTTTTAATGTTTTATTCATTGTGCGTATAATACATTTGTAATGGGAGATGAAACAGGGGGAAGTCTTTGTAATTATTTTATGAAACAGGTGATAACTCGAATGTTAAACAGTTTTAACTCCAATATCAAATATCTATTAAACTTAAGTTTCAGTACTTATTCAAGGTGATAATATAGCTTGCAGAACGCGCAAATGTCAATTTAGTGGATGAAATATTTTGTGGTAATTGCTGTTATCCTTTTAATATTTTATACATTGTTCCTGTGGCTATTAAACTAATAATAATATATTGACGTATGCTGCATTTGTAATGCAATATAAGACAGAGTTTACTTTTTTTTTATATTAGGTGACATATCACTGGGCTATACAACCCTTGATGTTTATCACCATTGGGCTTCCATGATCAGCTCAGTAACAGTGCGTCGGTACCGACATGATTTATAACATACATTTCATGAATTCTCTGCTAATAAATTAAGAAATCAGTACGAAACTTAGGTTCCAATTCCGGAAGGAACGTTAAACTTGGGTACATGTGGATAAATTTTTAAGTTTCTTTAAGTCATACTGGTCCTCAAGTATATATGTATTTATACATCATTGGTTTTCATAAAGGCCCTCAAATGACAACATGTAAAAGAATTAATTCAAACTAGTAAAAACCCAATGTCTGAATTTGTAATGTAAGCTTAATAAATGAAAGAAAAAACAACAAACAAAACCACAACCAACTAAAACCACAAAACTACAAGCACCTGACTAGGAACAGGCACGTAGAGAAAGTGGTGAGGATAATCATTATCATGAGCACTCAATTTTCCGGTCCCCTATCATTGGACATTGTGGTAACAGTACAACTGCTACAATCTCTTACATAAGATTTTACTCATTAAATTAGCATGAAGCACATAAACAAGTAACAAAAAGACAAAAGATACATAGTATCAAGTCCAAGGCGAAAACTAATGCAGAGTCAATTTCAACTAATAGTGCTTATTTCGATACAAATAATACATATCCATTTAATTAATCCATTTAGAACTGCCACAGGGCAAGACAGATGTCTAGCAGTTTTTATTTTATCAGGTCATTTCAACAGCACAAGATATGCATAAAGTATCTGGGCTGTTAAACTGATACTGAGCAGAACAGATGTCAATCATTTTACGTTACCCTGTCAATTTAATAGTGCAGGACAGAACCACAGCTGAGTTTTTGGGAGTTTTCAGTTAAGACTATTTTCTTAGATAAAAGGCTCCTAAGAGCATAAATCACCTGGCATGAATTTGTCATCTCAATATATTGCAATCCTAGCTATTTGCTTTTGTCTTTTGTAGATCTGGTCTAGCTGAACACTTGATCAATTACAGTTTTAAGAAAATATAAAAGTAAGAAATAATTCATGGGGGCTTGAATATATCGTGATTTTACCACGGGTTGGCCCTTTATGACAAATATTTTACCCTGATCGATAGCGAGGGATAAAATATCGGCATAAAGGGACAACCCGTGGTAAAATCCGATATATTCAATCCCTCATGAATTATTTCGATTCTAATAGGACAAATACGGCAATTCTTTCGGCAATTCTTTTGGATCGAAGCGCTCTAGGTGGAGGCAAATATTTGCCGTTCCCATAAATAAACGCACTAAATTGGTTGATAGCATGAAAAAAGAAATAGAAGGTAACTTAAAAGATAAGACAAATAAGCAGACAAAAGCTGTTGAAGAACTGTCAAAAGAGAATGAATGCTTAAGAGAGTTGATCGCTAGCCAAAGAAAAATGATCCATGAACTTCAGATAAATGTTAAAGATAATGGTATTATTTCCAAACAAGCATTACAAATGTCTAACTATAATCAGCAGTATAGTAGAAAGTTCAACATAAAAGTGATGAATTTTCCAGAAAACAATGATGAAAATTTAAGAGAGATCTTTAAAAGTAAAATTGTTAAAGACACTTTAAAGGTAAACATTCGACCTGATGAAATCCAGGCTATTCATAGGATACCAGGTAAACAAGGACAACATAGACCAGTCATTGTAAAACTCCTCAACTCTGAAGTGAAATACCGCATTATGAGAGAAAAGAAAAACATGCTTAAACAATGCACTTTTAGACTAGTCGATGATGTTACAAAATCCAACATGGAACTGATTACTAGACTACGTGATAGTGATCAACTTGATAGTGCTTGGTATTTTAATTGTGCTGTATATGGGAAAACTGAAGCAGGTAGACGTTTGAAATTTGATATTTTTGATGACATTGCTAAGCGATTGAAATAGCTGTTAACTAATTGAGGAACATATTTGACTATGACAGATACATTTCAACTGAAATTTAATTGTTTTAATATATGATATCTTACTTACACTCAAAACATACTAGTATTTATGGGAACTATGCACCCAAATTTTCATTATTTTAATGATTAATATTATCATTATTTATTTTATCTTATCATTGTTTTTTTTTTTTTTTTTTGAGGGGGGGGGGGGTGGGGGGGGGGGGGGGGTTAGACTTAAAATTTTCATTTTAATGTTTTTTCAATGTGAAATTTATGATTAATAATGACCTTTCAATTATTATCTTTTGACAAGCATTCAATTCCTTGTTTCAACATATTTACTTTAAATTAAGCTTTTTGTTTATCTCTTGTACATTGTGTATATAAGAATTTCTGTTTTTTGTTGTTGTTTTTTTTAATCAATTAAAATAGAAGGTCATTTTTGTTAGTGAAAATAACATGCATTTCAGAATTGTAGTATTTAATGCCATAAAAGCTGCAACACCTCAAAGAGAACATCTATATGGATGTGGGTTATCTTAACAGTATAAATGTGAGAGAGAACGATTGTGTAAATGATTGTGCAAATGTAGTTTATTTAAGTTTATTTCATTGTATTACATTGTTTTGCTTGCTCTTGTGTATAGACAAAAATATTGTATCTCAAGTCAATATAACATAATGGATAATCATATAAACATTTTGTCAATGAATGTTAGGGGTCTTTTCTCTAGTGCTAAGAAAAGATCTGATGTCTTCAACTGGGCGAAATCAAAAAATAGTTTGATTGTGTGTTTTCAAGAGACACACAGTACAAGAGATATTGAAACTATATGGGGGGATGAATGGGGTCATCAGTGTTACTTCAGTCATGGAGATAGTAGAAGTGCTGGGGCTTGTGTCATGTTCAGAGGGGGTTATGATTACGAAGTTCATGAATCTCTTATAGACCAACATGGACGATACATCATATTAGACGTGACTCTATACGATCTTAGGTTAACCTTGGTATGTTTATATGGTTATAACACAGATAAACCAGATTTTTTCTGTGATATCCTACAGAAAACTATGAGATTTTCGAATACAAGTTTCATCTTCTTGGGTGACTGGAATGTAGTGCAGGATAAGAATGAAGATACTTATAATGTAATACATGACAGAAACCCCAACTCCAGGAGAAAGATTGATGAAATTAAGGACACACTTTTGCTGTTAGACCCTTGGAGGACTTGTTATCCTAGTGATAGAAAATTTACATGGCGTCAGAAATCTCCCATTAAACAGAGCCGTCTTGATTATTATCTTGTATCTGAGGACCTTTTTACATTGATGGAATCAACAAAAATTATTCCTGGATACAGGACAGATCACTCTGCCATTATATTTACTTTTACAGCATCCTTAGCTAAGCGGGGCAAAGGATACTGGAAATTTAATTCTCAGCTTTTAAGAGAACCTGCATATGGAGATTTAGTTATAAACTGCATCAGAGACACTGTTTCTGAGTATTTCTCTGGGGGTGATTCCGAAGATTTTCTTCATTTTCAGTTATCTTGCAGTGATCAGCTATTTTTAGAGGTTCTAAAAATGAAGATTCGTAGTCCTACTATCTCCTACTGTATTAAAAAATCAAGGGAAGAAAAAGATGTTTTCAAGGGACTGGAGTTAGAAATCCAGTCTTTAGAAAACAGTGTAAATTTAAAGCCTAGCGAAATTAATGTGACGTCACTCAATCAGAAAAAGTGTGAATTAGAGAAGCGACGACAGACATTAGTTGAGGGCCTTATTCTCCGTTCTCGTGTAAATTGGCATGAGAATGAGGAAAGATGCACTAACTATTTTTGTAAGTTAGAAAAGAAAGCCTTCTTAAATAAAACCATGACTGAACTCATTGTTGACCAAGGTAATCAAATTTCTGATCAATCTAAAATATTGTTTGAACAGGAGCAGTTTTATAGAACACTTTATACATCTAAGTCATTCAGTAATGATGACAATCAATTTTTTAAACATGACATAAAACTCAGTGCAGAACAAAAACTTCTTTGTGAGGGAAACTTATCTTTTAGGGAATGTGGGGAAGCTTTAAAACAAATGCAAAATGGAAAGTCTCCAGGATCTGATGGATTTACAGTGGATTTTTTCAAATTTTTTTGGAAAGATATTGGTCCATTTGTCTTTAGATCTCTGCAATTTGGATATGAGTTGGGCCATTTTTCAGATTTTCAATACCAAAGTATTATTACTTGTATTCCTAAGGAAGGGAAAGATAGGAGGTACATGGGTAACTGGCGACCGATCAGCTTAATGCACACAGATATGAAAATTGCATCTGCAGTTCTTGCTGGTAGAGCTAAAAAGGTACTGTTCGCCATTATTAGTGACACACAAAAGGGCTTTATGAAAGGGAGATTCATAGGAGAGAACACTAGACTTCTATATGATTTATGATCTCAGGATTAAAGATAAATACAACTAAAACAAAAGTTGTTTGGATTGGAAGTAAGAGATATTCTGACTTGGTTTTATGTCCTGAAACAAATCTAAGCTGGTCCTGTTC
This sequence comes from Mytilus edulis, assembly GCF_963676685.1. Classification (NCBI taxonomy): domain Eukaryota; kingdom Metazoa; phylum Mollusca; class Bivalvia; order Mytilida; family Mytilidae; genus Mytilus; species Mytilus edulis. The sequence goes on along the minus strand of NC_092353.1, from coordinate 23,855,040 downwards.
AAACTTTAAGGTTTTAGGATTAAATTTCTCTTTGGATCTAGAGTGTATGCCCAGTTTGAATTTCAGAGCAAAAATCATTGATATTTCAAAATTATTGAAAAGTTGGCAGCATAGGAAGCTAACACTACTTGGCAAGGTTACTGTTATTAAGACTCTTGCACTTCCGAAATTGATTCATTTGCTTACATCTTTACCTAATATATGTCAATCCATGTTGAATGAAATCAACAGATTATTCTTTAATTTTATATGGGATGGAAAAACAGAAAAAATCAAACGTGATACACTGATTGCAGATAAAAAGGAGGGAGGTTTGAAAATGGTTCATTTACAATCTTTCAACTTTTATCTTAAAGTCGGTTGGGTGAGGCGATTTTTTTCAAATTTGAATGGGGACTGGCAAAATATTCTTAAGTTGATATTGAAAAAATTTGGGGGTGCAAGATCTTTTTCTTTACAAAACTTCAAATTTTTAGAGATTGGAAATCAACTCAGCAATCCTTTTTGGAAAGATGTTTTTCAAGCTTTACACTCATCTAAACCACATGTTAAAACTGATGTCAAGGAGTGTCTCTCGATGGATATCTTGAATTTTGTGAAAACAGAAGATTTCCCATTATATAACAGATGGGGAGTTGCCGGTGTGCAAAACCTCTGCCACATTTTTGACCATCAAAGAAGAGATTTTTTCACATTTGATCAGATTAAACAAAAAGTTCAGACAAATAATTATATGCACTATTACAGTTTAATATCAAATATCCCTATGGAGGTAAAACAGTGTATTAGGGAAAACACTGATACTGACTTAGAAAATTTTACTCCGCAGGAAAAAGTTTTGGAGAAAATTACTAGCAGTAAAAATATCAAATTCATATATAATAATCTTATTGTAAAATGTGCACATCCTCCAGTTGTAAAATTTTCAAAATGGGAGGATGAGCTGCATTCTAACATTGAAGACTGGAAGAAATACTTTTGTATACTTCAGAAATGTTGTAGAGATACATATTTGTATAATTTCCAATATAAGTTTTTACATAGGACTATTCCTACAAATACATTTTTATATAAGATTAAAATCAAAGATACAAAGTTATGTTCTTTTTGTAGATGTGTAGATGAAGCTATTGGACATTTATTTTATGATTGTCAAGTGACATCAAATTTTTTATATTTGTTTTGTGCTTGCCTGAAAAATTTCTATGTTAACATTGATTTTAACAAATAAAACTTTTTTCTTGGTTTTGTAGAAGAAAGCTTATTTTTAAATTTTCTTGTAATTTTTGCCAAAAAATACATATATAAATGCAAGCTAGAAGAAAAGCTTCCAAATGCAATTGAATTAAAAAATAGACTGAGAAACTTTTATAACTTAGAGTTATATACAGCAAGAAAATACAACAAAGTTTTTGAACTTGAAAAACTTTGGGCCCCTATGCTAATTATTTATCCTGAATGGTAATCTAACAACCAAATTTATATCAATATATATATCTTTTTGACCTATTTATGGAACAGAGCAAACAACATGTAATATATGCATAGCACATGTAAACCTTTTTTTTCTTTCTTCTATTTTAAAATAATCTATAGATATTTCTATATGAAGAGATTGTGAAAAAAGAGAGAAAGAGAGAGTGAGAAAGAAGGAGAGAGAGAGTGTGAAAGAGAGAGAGAGAAAAAAAAAAGATTTTCAAAATATTTATTTTTTAGTTTGTGTAAATCTTGATAAAACAATAGTCTTTTGTTGTTATATATTTGAAACCCTGTAACACCTTAGTCAGGTGGTGCTGTAAGGGTGATGTTAAATCCTGACTATTGAAAAAAAAAAAAAAAAAATAAATAAACGCACTTTTAAATTGGCGTAAAAGAACGAATCAAACTGAATTAGTGACATGCTTAAACTATTTACAATAACGTTTTTAAATAGTTTTAGATATTTTTAATTGATAATTTACGTATATGTCTTAAATGTATTAAAAAATATGGCTTATAACACATTTTAGCATCGTTTGTTTACGTTTACTTGTTGTGATGATTTTCGGTTTTACAAGCGTGTATTTTCCCGTAAAATGCTTATATTCCTACATCATCGTTCTATGACGTTGGGTACCTCATTCATAAAAAAGCATATGACGTGGGAGTACGATTGGAACAGCCTAGGCAATATTTTCATATTTTACCACGGGTGTGTACTCAAAGCGTTTGAAGGACACGGGTAGAAAGGTCGTCATATCGAGGAGCGTTTAGTACAGTGATTTTGTCATAGTTTGGATAAGTTTATGTTGCTTCCCCAAACTATTGCCTCAGTTCTATTCACACGAGCAGATAACAAGCAAATAATATGCTTCAATCTGTATTGGAGGTCAAACGATCTATATTGGAATAGTTGTTTCACGAAATTAACGCAGAATAAGCAAGATATCGGATTTGCTATGGTTTGGTTAAGCGATTGACATGGTTCGGTTAAGAGTCTAGAAATTCGTCATGGTTTTGGTCAAGATTGTCATGGTTTAGATCGAAATAAATATATATGTGTTTCACTTTAATAATGAAAATTTGATTGATAGCACCTGTTATTGAACGAAGTTACACTATATATTAACTGCATGAGAAGATAAAAAGCCTGTTTAACCAAATTTATTGGGTGTAATTGTCAAAGCGTAAATTAAACATGTCATGTTACTTTTCGTATGTTTTCTACAATATAAATTTAAAAGTCACTGCTCTTTTAAACTAGCTTTCGATATAATTTTACCAAAAAAAGACAAAGCGTTGCTTCTGTTTCACATATAATCTTTTTTCCATTTGTCCATGCTTGACTCTGCCGGGGATATCATGAGCGGCATCACTGGTCAAAAAGCTAAAGACTTCTACTCAAAAGTGGCAGCCAGTCAAAAAGTAATTCTTGTTTTTCATTTTCTTTTCTAGAAAACTATACATTTGTTGGTTTTTCTTTATTTTAAATTTTGTACCAATTTATGATGCATAAAAGGAGATGTGGGGTTATAGGTCCATGATACAGTAACCCAACTACAAAACTAACCAAAAGATATTAAGAGGACATCATAAGTCTTCAACCATTTGCGAAACCGAATAGTTACGCGTGACATGGACAAAAAAAAAGTAAAATCACAAAAATACTGAACTCAGAGGAAAATCAATTCGGAAAGTCCATAATCACATGGCAAAATCAAATAACAAAACGCATCAAAAACGAATGGACAAGAACTGTCATATTCCTGACTTGGTACAGGCATTTTCAAATGTAGAAAATGGTGGATTGAACCTGGTTTTATAGCTAGCTAAACCTCTCACTTGTATGACAGTCGCATCAAATTCCATTATATAGTCACCGATGCGTGAACAAAACAAACAGACATAATAGGTAAAAATGTCAAAAATAGGGGTACAGCAGTCAACATTGTGTTATCATCTTAATCACTATAAAAACAACAAATGTAACGAAGAAGCACAAAAAAGGCATACATCAAATTAACATCCTCATTTTGATTATATTATACGATTATATTTGTCTATGTAAAATGCACCCATCAAGGAAGGAGGGTATGGGTACTGGTGTAAAATTGCGCGTTTGAAATTCGCACAGGTAGACATGAAATAATTTTGTCGTTCAAAGTATGACGGGATGCATAAATAAAGTCACGCAAAATAGATATAACAAACACTGACTGAGCAGTTAAAGTAATAATAATAAATAAAATAATAGTGTGGTTCAAAGTATGACGTGATACATAAGTACAGAGTCACGTAAAATGTATATCACAAAAAAAGTTGGTTAACAGTAAAAGTAATATTAATGAATAAAATAATTTTGTCATTCAAAGTATGACAAGATACATAGGTACAGAGTCACATCATAAAATAATTTTGTCATTCAAAGTATGACAAGATACATAGGTACAGAGTCACATCATAAAATAATTTTGTCGTTCAAAGTATGATGGGATACATGAGCACAGAGTTACGTCAAAAGGATATCTCTAAAAACAGACAACAGTAAAAGTAATATTAATAAAGACAAATAAAAGAATAATATAACACGTAATTATTGGTTTTAAAACTATAATAGGTGAAATTACAATAAAAAGTACTTTCAAAGTTCGAATTTAAAATATGAAAGATCACAACTCCAATTTTGGATTTAAGCCGATATAATGTTTAAGTTTATCAATTATTAATACGAATCAATAAAAATCTTTGTAATATTGTATAAATGCATCGTGTATAGTATCATTAAATTATTTCAAATATTTTACTTTTTATGTAATATAGTTTCTTTACTATCTGGAAAAACTCCTGCTATCTAGTTTTAAGTATGAGGTGATATATATTATTAAATGCGATTGAAAAAAGGATTGAAAATCAAAGAAACACGTGTTATATTGTCTGCTACATGTACATTTAAACTGTTAATTTTGACCTGGCTAGACAAGAAATCATCGTTTTTAAAAGGACAGAATGCATTATAAGATGGACGAAGATGAAACAGATGGTAAGTTTGTTGATATATATCACAAATACACTTCATTTGAACTTCTTAGACATTTTTATGCTATTTATATTTGCCGTTTATCATTTTTGCTTATTTGATTTTCAATTTACTAGGTAATATCAAATGTAAGATGACGCAGGAAATACATAAATGAGACAGCAAACCAACAACACAAACATGAATTCTTCAACAATAGGATATATTAAATAGGCCAAACTCTGTATCTGCCCGTTTCTATAAAATGGGTAAATAAATTGGACAGAGACAACCAGAGATCTGAAACCATCAAACTATTCTCAGTATAGCGTAAAACAGTTTAGGTATGACATAGGACAACTTGTCGCGTCACTAGGTTCTGGACATTTTTGGTGAGTCGCAACTTCGGAATTCAGTAAATATGTTTTTGAAATTAAATGTGTAAAACCCTTCCTTTCACAATAGTTAGCACTTATGAATGCCTGTTTGTTGTCTGTGTTGAAAACTTATATTTTCATGATTTCGTAGTTTATAAATTCTTTTCAATTTGTGTAACTAAATATGTTTAGCATAAAAACAACGAAGTCAAATTCATAATTGTTTTTTTGTTTTTTTTATTTATTTACACGATAAGGCTCCAAATTTTACACAAATGCATTGAATTGGACTCATACAATTTTTCAGAGGCAATTGGATCTATTGCTCCTTTAGACGGGTCATTTGAAGCTGTTGGTGATACTGATTCATTTCTAGCATTCATAAAGTTTAAATGAAATGTCTCATTTTCAAGATAATGACATTCTTAGATATCATAACATGCTCTTTTATGGTACTGACGAATTCCTTCAGCACCATGTGCAAATCCATCATATGGGTTCACGATTGCACTTTTACATTTAGCAGTGGATCTTCGAGGTTGGTCAAACATTGCATGGCTGCTGAAATAAATAAATGTAGTATTGTTTAATTAGTTCTTTAGGATTCAAGGTTATAATATGACTGCGGCAATAAAAGATTTAAAAATTAAGAAACAAATATTGAAAAATAGGATCCTCTCAATATTGTTTCATATAATGCTATTCAATGAAACTACAGTGTTAAATATATATCGTTATTTATTGCTAGACATAATCCAAAGATGCTCACAATATTGGCAGCAGAATTCCATCCTGAAATTTAAAAGAAGCTATCTAAGAATCATCACTTTTGATCATTTGTTATTTGTTTGAAACTAGGTCCCACTAAATATCAGTACTTTATTTGTGTTTTTAGTGTTTCTGTTACTTGATTTTCTTGTTTAAACCCGATCTGGTGAGTTTTACATGTGTGGCATGTTTAAGGCGAAGAAGAGGTTGGGGAGCCCGCAAACATGTTTTACTCCGCAATATTTTGTTTATAATGTCTCAAGTTAAGTGTCTGTAATGCCGTTAAGATCGTATGTAACTGTGTATCATATTTTGCTATTTATTTTTGACAGAAATTAGGCTGATGGTTTTCTAATTGGAATTCCTATACATTGAATTTTGTCGCAGCCTTTTATATTTTGCTAAGAAATATGATTTTGCTCATTGTTGAATGTTGAAGGCCTCTTGATGACAAATAGCCGCTAACATCTACGTAATTTGATCTCAGGTGGATAGTCATATCATTGGCAATCATATTACATCTACTTATAACATATTACTACATTGTATGTGCGTTCTTATGTCCTTTTGTGTTTCAAATGGAACGATTTTTGTTAATTTCGATAGTAACTCTTCATTATACACGACAAGAATTACATAACTGAACCATGTCGAACATGAACTTAACCATGACACGAATGAACCAAACCATGACGCAGATATTTCAGTAATTTTGATTTGATTGCAAAAGTAGGTATTTTTCAGAATAATTGACCGCAGTGTTATATCACGAAGATATATGTGATGTAACAGACTGTAAGAAAATAACTTTTTTTATACACGATAAACCAATTAGCAGGTTTTAAATTTTGACATACGCAAGCTTTGTTCTGTGTTAAATCATTCGCTATATGATACAACTTGTGATGTACTAGCATATTTACTTTATACAAAGGTACTTACCAGCTTGAATTAATGATCAGAAGTTCCGTTTACAAAATATCCCAATGTTTACATTTTTGCATTGGTTGTCATCAAAAAGACTTAACACCGTCATGTCAAACTTATCCAAACTATGACAAAATCACTGTACTAAACGCTCCTCGATATGACGACCTTACTACCCGTGAAGGACGTCATGTTAGTATATAAAATAATGTGAAAGAAATTGCAAATTAAGGGTAATAACTTCTACATGGAGAAGATTGACAATTGAGATGATGATTTATTTGTAGTCTTATCTTGCTGAAAGCTTTTGCTGATTACTGATTATCTCTATAAATTATATATATAAGTATGAATAGCAAAACACAAAAAATTGGCAAAACTTTTTACTCAAAGGCAATAAAACTACTTAAAGGTGTCCATTGATGGAAATATAGGCTGATCTGTATATTTTGATTTGCTGATCAATAAGTTTCACTGAAGACGGGTATATATCAATAAAACTTTTCAAGATAATAGGAAAAAAACACGTACAATGGACAAAAAACCTAATTTCAGAACAACAGCTTCTATAAGAAGTCAATTGAAATTTTTTGGTAAGAAACTTATTGGAAGATATTATCTTGCTGATCCTTTTCACTGTACAATTCTCTCAATCAATCATAGCTTGATTCTTTGATTTTTTTTTAGCAGTCTTAGCAGTCTTAAGAGTATAACAAACATCTCTAAAGGTGTTATCATATCTTTTATCAAGCTATATTCTAGATTTTGTAATTCATTAGTTGACCAATTATTGAATATTTCAACATGTCAAGGTAAAGAATCTCAAATTTAATCAAAACAATTAAGCAAGTATTCTTCATTTTGTGGTTTAAAGTTTCTTTAGATACGTAAGTTGCTGAAAAAATAGAATATACAGATATAAACAATACCAAATTTTCACATTATTTTTTCAAAATGGTCACAAAGCTTCAAATTTGCAATTTCTTTAATAAAAAATGAACGAAAAAAATAAAATTACCCATAACACTTTTGTTTTGTACATTTCATGAGCAGAAGATTATATAATTTAGTCAAATACAAACTTATAACCCCATCAAAGTATCATACTTTACATAAATTTCAAGAAAAACAACCAAAACCTGACCAAAAAAGACTCATTTTTGCAAGAGTTATCTCCCCTTCCAATGTTAAATTCCATAGGAAATTAAAAATGCTGATTTTGAGTTTTCCTCAAGTTAGATTTTATGGGACTTTTTTCTGTGCATATAAAGGGCATAATGCTATAGATTATAACTAAAACATTTTCTGTTGCAATTAGTTTGAAGTTAAATCTTAGTTTGACTGGACTAGTATTAGATTCCTGCACCTTGCAAAAGCTATGTAATTTTCTTGACAAGTACAAAATCATTTTGTGGCTTTAATATCTGAGGATATATTTCTTTGATAAATTTATGGAAATGTTCATGGATGTTTATAATGTAATGATCAGTGCACTATATTTTGTGTATCTCAAAGGTAGTGATAAATCTTGAACGATTTAGATATCAAGTTAGTACTATAAGGTTTTGATAGCATTTCATTCAATCATTCCCCCAAAAGATCATTCAAAATGTTGTCTTATAAATAGGAAAAAATTGATGCGACAATTATTTGGGAGCAGGAATTTCAGATGTTGAGAAATGTACACTATATATGTAGATAAAACAAAACAACGATTTTCGTACCGTTTCAGGTAAAAATCAATCACATCCCGCTTGGTTAGTGCCCATATCCGCTGTACTGATGATACACGGTGGTCATGTAATTTTTGGGAAAGTAGATAGTATACAGATCTTGAATACTTCAATATTTTTGTCATATCATCTTTTCTCTATAGCTATTTACCATGGTTTTCAAGAAACACTAAGAAAAATTCAGCCCATGTCTGCTTGAGATTCATCCAATGGTTTCAGATGAGATTTTTGAAATGGCAATAGCTCACATGACTGATTGGACCTGGTGATTTAATAGTTGTTAATTGTTTTGTTTGAAGTCAGGCAGTTTATTTTCTTGTTTGAATTGTTTGACATTTTTCATTTCTAGACCTTTTATAGATTACTATGTAGTTTAAGTTATGCTCATTTGGTCTCAAATGGAGATTTACTCATTGGCAATCATACCACATCTTCTTACTTTACAAAAAACAGACAAGACAAATATACAATCCCACACATTTATCAGTAGGTGTACAACTAGTTAGGCATAGTCTAATAACAGGGGAAGAATAATTTAACATCAGAGATATTAGGTTTTTTATTAATAAACTTAATCGTATTAAGTTTTTCCATAAAATGATTTTTCTTCAGTAACAGTCTATAAACACAACAACTATCCACTAACAAGGAAATCCTTTTCCTGTGAATTTTTTTCAGGCAATCATATCAAGTCAAATTTTAAATTAAAAATATTTGCATACATTACTTTAAACAATCACATATGTATACTAGTTTCAAAATTAAAAATGCTTAACACTGAACACTATTGCAAGTAACTTCCTGACAATTTAGCTTTTTTGCAAATTACTGGCATAAAAATTCCACAAGAACTATTTAAAACCACTGCTTGCAACACTGTATCATCAACTGTCTGTAGATGTCACAAGTTCAAACCATTGTCTTAAGGCATCACATAACACTTGTGGTAAAGAATTAATGTCTCTCAGTATAATGTAGAATGGAAAAGGGAAGTTATCCATGTATGACTTAATCTCTGGCATCTGAAAAAAAAAAATGTTGCTTTAGTCAAGATATCTATGTCTTATGATTAATTAATGTGGTGATGCAACAGTGTTATTGATCTTTACAATAAATCTCATATTATTCATATTTTTTATTGAGTTTTCACTTGTTCTAAGTATTTTATGATACTAATGTTAGGCAAGCAATAATCAATCTAAACAATGTTTTACTTGCTATACATTTCTTTTACTAAAAAAACAGGTATGTTTATCAGTTAATTCATAAAAAACTTCATGTTACCTTAATCTACAAGCATTTCTTCTTGAAAAACAAAGAAACAATATTTATAAAAAGTAAACAAATGCTGCATTTCTCAAAAGTTTAAAAGCAACTTCTCTCAGTTTGTAATGAAATCTTCTTTGTATTGTAAGACTGTTGGTCAAAAATGACAGCATTTAACATATCCGTTGTGATTCAAAAATTTGAAAGCAACTGACAATTTGCAATTTATAAAAGTTTCTAAGAAAGGAGAAAGCTACATGTCATTTTTTTAATCAATTATTGCTTTGTAAAATTTGCCTACATTGGCAGCTGAATCAGTTACTTTTATTAAAGTTTTGCAGAAATTGTTCACAATGGAAATGAATGACAAACCCTTTATAATATTTAAATCATATTTTTAAATCCATTCCATCAGAAATGTCTGACTTACGCTATTTGCTCCTTTGAATACTGGTACCCTGATATCTAGAATGGAATCCTACAAAATATACAATGCTTACATTTTTTGTACATAAATAAGGTCGTTAGTTTTCTTTTCTCGTTTGTATTGTTTTACATTGTCATTTCAGGGCCTTTTATAGCTGATTATGCTGTATGGGTTAATTTCTGTGTCATTGTGGTCTCTTGTGGACAGTTGTCTCATTGGCAATCAAACCACATCTTATTTTTTTATATTAGGTTGGAATAACAATGATATGAATAAAATATTTTATTTATTAAAGATATACATGATACATATATATAAAGAAAATTGTATAAAGAATAATGTGTATGTGTGGTTGAATAGAAATGTTTATGCGTGTGTAAAACACTGTTCATGTGTAGAAGAATGTCTATGTCAATGTATAAATGCATAACAAAGTTTTAGCCTATTTGTTTTACTGTCAATGCTTCATAACTTTTTAATTATAATTTCCCACAGTTCAAAAGTATAGTTGGAAATTACTACAAAAACAGTACTTTTGAATTCTACTTATACAGGTACTTATACAGGTACTTATACAGGTACTTCTTACATGTGTATGTATCTAATACTTCTAGTCTTTTTGGGCTATTGGCTATTTATAAAGATTGTAGTACTTTATTGATATGCCCTAAGAATAGTTTAGTAGAGTTGGTAAGGGAAGTAAATGTGTAAAATACCTTTGCCTGAGGGTTGTCAATGACAACAAACACTAGAAATATGTTTGATTCTCTTGCTTGTCTAACAGCAGACTTTACTGTCTCCATTCCTTCCATGAACAAGCCACGCCCATCTGATACTATCAATAGTAATTGGGCAGTGTCTGGATTACCCATCATGCCACGCTGTCTAGATCTAGCATCCATCATATGTACAGTAATCTGCTTCAGAAGCTGAAATTAAATTTTCTATTAGTTCACTTTTTGGCAGATTTTTACAAAATCAAGGTAAAATATTTTGCAGCATTTAAATACACATATTCAATGACTATTGCAATCAAATTTGTAAGTTTTTTTTTCATCAGGAATGCAATAAACCAAAAACTGAAAAAGCCAAATGTGTATAAATATATAAAGACACCCAAGAAATTAACCCAATTCATCTAAAAACAATTTTCTTAAGGGATTGGTAACCATATTAAACTGTCCAGAACAAGAATGCACATATAGTTATGCAAAGCATATCTGACCAGTAGTTCCCAGGTTCAGACAACAGGTAGTAGGTGTCTGACAGATATGTAAAGGCATGACAATTTTTCTTTTAAAAGGTAACTTCTCATATACAAATAGCAAAACCCATACGGTCAAACCCCTTAAGCTCTTGACCTATAGCAAGAATGGATTGCTATATTACTTATCACAAATGAAATATAGACTAGAAATAAACAGTAACAAGAATGTGTCCTCAGTACACGAATGCCCCACTGGCACTATCATTTTCCATGTTCAGTGGACCGTGAAATTGGGGTTAAAACTCTAATTTGGCATTAAAATTAGAAAGATCATATCATAGGGAACATGTGTACTAAGTTTGAAGTCGATTGGAATTCAACTTCATCAAAAACTACCTTGACCAAAAACTTTAACCTGGAGCGGGACAGACGGACGAACGGACAGACAGACGGACGAACGGACGGACGGACGGACGAACGGACGCACAGACCAGAAAACATAATGCCCCTCTACTATCGTAGGTGGGGCATAAAAAAGGGAATAATAAAGCTATTCAATTTCTTTCTTTGACATACCTGTGCAATTTTTGTTTTCTTCTGTTCAAAAGTAAAATGCTGTAAAAGTTTGGCTCCTGAATGGTTAGAAAACTGCTCGTTGAAGTCATGAACCAGTCTAACATTCTCACCAAAGCTGTAAATACAAAGTAAAATATATATCAATGTTATCTAAGTCATGAACCAGTCTAACATTCTCACCAAAGCTGTAAATACAAAGTAAAATATATATCAATGTTATCTAAGTCATGAACCAGTCTAACATTCTCACCAAAGCTGTAAATACAAAGTAAAATATATATCAATGTTATCTAAGTCATGAACCAGTCTAACATTCTCACCAAAGCTGTAAATACAAAGTAAAATATATATCAATGTTATCTAAGTCATGAACCAGTCTAACATTCTCACCAAAGCTGTAAATACAAAGTAAAATATATATCAATGTTAGCAATTATTAACAAACATTAATAAGTCCTCTAATCCCTATCCAACCTCATCTTCACAAAAGTGAGGTTGGCTTGTTCGGTCAAAATTCAATTATGACATCATAACTACTTTGATTTGATTATTGTGATATTAAAAAGAAAGGTGAATGAGACTGATGTCATTTCACAGAAAGAACTTTTTTTGCACATTATTGAAAAAAAAAGATGTTTGCCGAAACATTTTAAGAGAAAATTATTCCATTGATGTTATCTCATTCAATGCACAGTTTAACATAAAATCATGATCTGGCACACATACTTTATTTGTTCCATGGCAATAACTCCAACAATTTTGTTTCAATACAATGTAGGCATGCAGGCTGAAACAGCAATTTTCCAATCAATTGCTATAAAGTTTTATTTTTCTTAGTATGATATGCAAGAACATTGCTTACAAAGAAAAGATCATGGATGCATAAATTCTTTAAACTTTCAGTTTATATGTTTTGAATTTATTTCTGATTTTTGTTATAACTTAATATATAATTTATTATTTATTTCCATCAAACTTTGGAACCTCTTATAACAATCCTTTTTTTATTTTCTTAAGGTATTTTTACCATCTTGTTTCAATTACAATTGCTCTATCAACTTACCTACAAATGCCCAGTTCTCCTGCTTCTAATAATGTCAAAGCATTGGATATCATGGCTAAAGATTCAAACGCAAGCTGAAAGACAAACAGATAAAAAGTTATAAAAGAAATGCTTAATGAACATAAACTATTGTCAATGAATTTCATTTGAAACAACCATTAAAGTTCAATATCAGGTTGAGTTTGACTGTATTGGAGTCACATAGCTATGGGATCTTCATTTCAATAATCAATTCAAAAATTGAGATGAAAAAATTTGACCATTCTTCACCTGTTTAGAATGATTGTCCACCATACTAGAGGAATCATCTATAGCTAACATAATCTGGTACTGTCTCTTGCTTGGTTTGGTACGTCTCAACCAGATCTTGTCTTTCCTGAACTGACTAGCTATATAAGGTATTACTTTCCTCATATTCAATCTTTTTCCTGTCCTGTAGTCACCCCTGAGAATATACAAGCATATTGTTTTTCTAATATTTAAATCATAGGGGGGAAAAAATCAAACTTTACATGACTGAAAACAAAGAGCAAATATTTCTATTCTTTTTCATTAAATTCAATCATTATATACCACTATGTGATGATTTCTTATAAGTAGATTATCTCATTATGTCAATAATCAATTTCATTTTCCTCTGTAAAAATAACAAATAATCTGTAGCAAAATATTTCATCTGACATCTTGGTACAAATTGAAAGCTTCTGTGTCCAATCTATTGTTGCAGCACAGACAATTCCAAGAGGCCAGTGGTGGTATCAGTATAAACAGATCTGTATGTTATGATAGAGTATTGAGTTCAAAACGTACTTGAGTTTGGTGGCCTGTGATGGTTCTAATATCAACCTCAACTGTTCACATAATTCCTGAGAAAGGTTAGAGGTCAAAACTTCATATTGGTTCCAGGCCTCAGCAGCTGCCTCCTCCTGTAAATTTTTGTACAAACAATGTTAAAATTACGAAATAATTCATGGAAGCCATAGATTTATTGAAAATTTACTAATGTATGGCCTGGGCCGTGATATTCAAATTTTATCATGAGCGTAGTACTATATAAATCTAGTTTTCTTTTTAGTACAGTTCAATATTGACTAATATTTCTTGTGCAATATATTAAATTTTAGTAACTGATGATCTCTATAAATTTTTAAGTATGTATCCAAATTATGATCACACAACAGTGTACTTGTTAGATTTGATTACTTACAGGAAGAGCATTATCACTATCTGTATGTGATTACTTACAGTGAGATCATTATCACTATCTGTATGTGATTACTTACAGTGAGATCATTATCACTATCTGTATGTGATTACTTACAGGAAGAGCATTATCACTATCTGTATGTGATTACTTACAGGAAGAGCATTATCACTATCTGTATGTGATTACTTACAGTGAGATCATTATCACTATCTGTATGTGATTACTTACAGGAAGAGCATTATCACTATCTGTATGTGATTACCTACAGGAAGAGCATTATCACTATCTGTATGTGATTACTTACAGTGAGATCATTATCATTATCTGTATGTGATTACTTACAGGAAGAGCATTATCACTATCTGTATGTGACCAGGATGTTAGCTGACTTTCTAATTCTTCTCTCAATTTCTCAACATTAACTTCCTCCTTCTGAAATAAATTTTACCAATGGTTAATAACATTATATATCAATTCATTTCAATCATAGTTATCTCTCTATGGTAATACAAACATTATTGGTAGCATTACAACATCTACATATATCAACTTAGTAAATCATCAACCATCAATCATTTGCAATGCAGTGTATCTTATGGCACGCACCTTTAAATTTTGGCACATTCAATACATTTGTGACACTTCTCATGCAACTAAGATAATCTCATGTCCACAGAGAAGAGCTCAGACTATATTGAATGTAGATCCTTGTAAATATTCCTTTTTCGCTAAGAAACCTTCCCTCTTTAATAAACCACCCCAAAAAAACTTAACTAACAAGACTTTTGCTATGAAAAAAAGTCCAGTCCTGGATCTTACCACATCAGTGTGAAGGTATTCCATCTTTGTATGTATGGTGGACACAGGACCCCTACCAACTGTCAATGTGTCTATAACATCACCAGGGATATTAACTTTCTCCATGGTAACATCATCTAATTCCTTCACATCACCATTTCCCTGCATTTCTTTTTTCAATGATTTTAATTTCAATGATTGCTGCATCTCAATGTCTTCAGTCTGCAGTAAATATAAACAGTAATAACATAACTGTGCAAAATAGATTGTAAAAAAAATTATATTATCCATTATTCCCTAAATTGAAACATAAATATATATTTTTTAAACATGAGAGAATAATTTATTCGGTGCAAGTCTATAGATACTTTTACTCAGGAGGTTATAAACTCATGATCATTAATAAGACAAAGACTGGTATTCCAACGTTCAAGATTGCAGCTCTTTTTCTGTCATAAACTTTTTAGCTAATATATGAAGCCAAATATAATAATTGTAAATGCAGAAATTATTGAGTGCATTTATTTATTAAAAATTGCAATTTTTGTCATTTTAGACTAAAACGGGATTTACATTTTTGCGATATTGAGAAAAAAATCCTTTTTAATATATAAAAAAAAATTCAAACTCATTAAATTATTGTGATTATAACCCTGTCACATCTTTCCCAATAAAAAAAACATTGCAATAATTTCTGAATTTCCATTACACTATTATAATTTATTTTTTAGTTTACCTTTTGGTCAGTATCATCATCTGCCATATCTACATCGTCATCCTGTTCACACTCCTCCCCCTCCTGACTAGCTAGAGGTTGTTCTAGCTGCTGTTCTGTCGTAGCAGTATCAACTGTCTGTGTATCATATTTAGAGGTGGCATCTTTAACATGTTCATATAAATCAGCTTCTTTACTCGTAGACTCATCTTCCTATAAAATATGAAAATATGGATTATGATCAAAATGCAAGCTTTTCACTCTTTATTGATACCAATGTGAGTCACTACATGTTTAAGCAGAATTATTATTTCCTATCAGAATTATATAATGCAAGATAACAAACTTATGTGGAATTTGATAAAAAGAATAAAAACTATCAATGACTTGAAAATGTTTCCTTCTATATAACAGTATTTCTTTTATTAGTCTTTGATGTATTTGAATTTTATAATACTGGGTTGTACATATGGTAATCAATAGAAAACAAAATGTGTGATGAATGTACACCAGATAACAATTTCATTTCAAACGAGACTGAAATACAATGATATATATTGGACATAAACAATATATTAATTCTTCTACTGCTAGTTTTCATTTTAGTTTTTCATCATGGGTAACCAATCATAGAGTATTCGTACAATGATATTGTTATGTCCGAGAGATAATAAAATTGTCCAAACTAAACATGCTTAAGGTTGAACTATTACCTGACTTTCAGTAGCAGGAGTGTCAGTGGTCTTCAATTTCTTATATTTATCTTCCACAGAACCTAAACTTCTATCAACATCAGATTTACCAGGCTTTCTCTTCAACTGAAATTGTTAGGAGTCTCATATTCATAAAAAAAAAATCCCTCTGCAAAAACATATATCCACATACCCTCAGTCCCAATCATAAGATGTCAATACTGTAAATTCAGAAATTATTGTATGCATTTATTATTGTGATTTTGTTATATTAGAGTAAAATGTGATTTTATTCTTTGCAATATGGATAAAATCTTGTTTAATTCTTATAAAAAAATCAAAATGTGAGTTAAAATTGTTGTACAGTCGATTCCACTTAATTGCATACCGCTTAATAGCATAATTCGGTTAATTGCATACTTTTCTCCTGCACAAAACCATTTCCCATTCATCTAATGTTAAATTGTCCGGTTATATGCATAGCCTTACAAGTGTCATTTCGGTTAATTGCATAGAAAATAATCGCCAGCTAGATATGCTTAGTTAAAAATAGACGAGATTTTTGACAGGAAAAGGCAATTTGGTAAGTATATTTTCCCTGAATGCATTATAATTTTCGTTATTATTTCATATTTACTTCTGTGTTAGATAAATAAAATTTTAAAACAGTTTCTTTAGTGTTTATGATTATAAAATGGTCTGGATGTGTACACAGGTAAAGTTTCCCATAATCTATTTTAAGCCTCGAGGTCATAAAAATGTCAATCAGCTGATTGTTGTAAAAACACAACCATTCTATGATCTTCTATCTCAAAAGGTGTTAATTGTTGATTGGATTTCAAACCTTGTTCATAGATTACATTTTGGGTGAATTTTTAAAAACATTAACGCCTGCTAATTATCAACTGTCCGTTATCTCGTATTTTGGCTAGGGGTAATCTACATTTATGCTAAATATTACAGGGCATTCATATATGGTTAAAAAAATTTATACATCAATCTTTCATTTATAATATTTTTTTAAATAAAATTAACTTCTAATTATTTTATTTTCTGACTTTCAACACTTGTGTCCAGCAAATAACCCGTGCAGGGCCCCATTACCTGTTATACGAAACTAACGAGTTTAAAGTAACAGTGTTACTTCAAAGTGCAATAGGTAAATACTGCATATCAAAGGCAGTTCATTACACATTTATTGTTTGAAATGATTTAAACTGAGTTGTATTGTTAAATAGTTTGTTTTAATTAAAACATAACAATGTAATTTGTACATCCGGGTCATAGAAACAAATCTATTTTTAGAACAATTTTATTTTCGTATCTCAGGTAAAGGAAAAGTTGGTACATGAATAAACTAAAACAAAATGTGTTAATAAACTTTATTGAAAGAATACAAAATGGAATAAAATGTATGACACTAGACAAATAACTTTTATTAGAATAAATAAACATTCAATATGTTGTAAGTGGATTATGGACGTTCATCTTTCTTCAGGAATTTCCTTTACTGATCTGCACTATCGATGTTATTTGACTCCGTAATTTGGCATTTCGAATATAAGCATACTCCGCTTTATTGCATAATTTCGTCTGACAAATAGGCTATGCAAATAACCGGAATGTACTGTAATTATAACCCTGTGGCATTTTTCGCAATAATAAAACCCTTGCAATAATTTCAGAATTTACAGTAATTAAAAGATTATTGAATAATCAACAACAAAAATGTCAAGTTACCATCATTCCTATTTAATCAATGCATTTGTATATTTTTTCCCCCCCCCTATTAAGGTAGATGATAAGTCTACTTGATATTATGTGGGCCAGTAATTTACAATAAAAACATTATTGTAACGGTAAGAAAACATAGAGAATCAAATGCTAAGAAATGGCAATATCTCACATGTAAGCCATATATCCAAATGAACTTGATTAAGTCAGATTGGTTTCTTTTTTCTACTGTTGGTAACCATTATAACTTTGATGTTTAAGTACTAAACTGTCACCTAGCAGTAATTTATATCAATGATGGGAAAAAGAAAAACTAGAGGCTCTAAAGAGCCTGTGTCGCTCACCTTGGTCTATGTGCATATTAAACAAAGGACACAAATGGATTCATGACAAAATTGTATTTTGGTGATGGTGATGTGTTTGAAGTTCTTACTTTACTGAACGATTTTGCTTCTTACAATTATATCTATAATGAACTTTGCCCATTAGTAACAGAGAACTATATTTGGTAAAAATTTACATAAATTTACCAAATTAATGAAAACTGTTAAAAATTGACTATAAAGGGCAATAACTCCTTAAGGGGTCAATTGACCATTTAGGTCATGTTCACTTATTTGTAGATCTTACTTTGCTGAACATTATTGCTGTTTACAGTTTATCGCTATCTATAATAGTATTCAAGATAACCAAAAACGGCAAAATTTCTTTTAAAATTACCAATTGGAGGGCAGCAACCCAACAACCAGTTGTCCAATTCATCTGAAAAATTCAGGGCAGATAGATATTGACTTGATTAACAATTTAACTTCTTGTCAGATTTGCTCTAGATGCTTTGGTTTCATAGTTATAAGCCAAAAACTGCATTTTACCCCTATGTTCTATTTTTAGCCGTGGCGGCCATCTTGGTTGAATGGCCAGGTCATCGGACACATTTTTCAAACTAGATACCCCAAAGATGATTGTGGCCTAGTAGTTTCAGTGGAGATTTTGTAAAAGATTACTTAGATTTATGAAAAATGGTTAAAGATTGACTATAAAGGGCAATAACTCCTAAAGGGGTCAACTGACCATTTTGGTCATGTTGACTTATTTGTAGATCTTACTTTGCTGAACATTATTGCTGTTTACAATTTATCTCTATCTATAATAATATTCAAGATAACAACCAAAAACAGCAAAATTTCCTCAAATTTACCAATTCAGGGGCAGCAACCCAACAACCGATTGACCGATTCATCTGCAAATTTCAGGGCAGATAGATCTTGACCTGATAAACATTTTTATCCCATGTCAGATTTCCTCAAAATGCTTTGGTTTTTGAGTTATAAGCCAAAAACTGCATTTTACCCCTATGTTCTATTTTTAGCGGTGGCGGCCATCTTGGTTGGATGACCAGGTCACGCCACACATTTTTTAAACTAGATACCCCAAAGATGATTGTGGCCAAGTTTGGATTAATTTGGCCCAGTAGTTTCAGAGGAGAAGATTTTTGTAAAAGATTACTTTAATTTACGAAAAATGGTTAAAAATTGACTATAAAGGGCAATAACTCCTAAACGGGTCAACTGACCATTTTGGTCATGTTGACTTATTTGTAGATCTTACTTTGCTAAACATTATTGCTGTTTACAGTTTATCTCTATCTATAATAATATTCAAGATAATAACCAAAAACAGCAAAATTTCCTCAAATTTACCAATTCAGGGGCAGCAACCCAACAACCGATTGACCGATTCATCTGAAAATTTCAGGGCAGATAGATCTTGACCTGATAAACATTTTTATTCCATGTCAGATTTCCTCAAAATGCTTTGGTTTTTGAGTTATAAGCCAAAAACTGCATTTTACCCCTTTGTTCTATTTTTAGCCGTGGCGGCCATCTTGGTTGGTTGACCAGGTCACGCCACACATTTTTTAAACTAGATACCCCAAAGATGATTGTGGACAAGTTTGGATTAATTTGGCCCAGTAGTTTCAGAGGAGAAGATTTTTGTAAAAGATTACTTTAATTAACGAAAAATGGTTAAAAATTGACTATAAAGGGCAATAACTCCTAAACGGGTCAACTGACCATTTTGGTCATGTTGACTTATTTGTAGATCTTACTTTGCTGAACATTATTGCTGTTTACAGTTTATCTCTATCTATAATAGTATTCAAGATAATAACCAAAAACAGCAAAATTTCCTCAAAATTACCAATTCAGGGGCAGCAACCCAACAACCGATTGACCGATTCATCTGAAAATTTCAGGGCAGATAGATCTTGACCTGATAAACATTTTTACCCCATGTCAGATTTGCTCTAAATGCTTTGGTTTTTGAGTTATAAGCCAAAAACTGCATTTTACCCCTATGTTCTATTTTTAGCCGTGGTGGCCATCTTGGTTGGTTGACTGGGTCACGCCACACATTTTTTAAACTAGATACCCCAATGATGATTGTAGCCAAGTTTGGTTTGATTTGGCCCAGTAGTTTCAGAGGAGAAGATTTTTGTAAAAGCTAACGCCGGACGACGACGGACGACGGACGACGGACGACGGACGCAAAGTGATGAGAAAAGCTCACTTGGCCCTTTGGGCCAGGTGAGCTAAAAAGATAAAAGTTGTAACATAACATTTTTCAACTGGTTAATGATGAGATTAAAATATTGCTTTATACACACCAACAGACTAAAGTCCAAACATTTATGTGTACAATGATATGGAAAAATATCCTGTTGTAAAATTCATATTGGAGGACCAAAATATTGACTTAATACTTCATTTTGTATATACCTGCTTCTGTTGCTGTGAATTTGAACCTTGTGTAACCTTAGATGAACTCTGACCTTGATGACCTTCTTCTAGTTCTGACTGTGCAGTTCCTGTTCCTTCAGCCTACAAATGAAAATTATAAAACTTTAGAAAAGATCATTCTAAAACTTCCATTAATATTTAAGACAACTTTAGGAAATGAGAAGTTAATGGGGACTATGAAACCTTGCAATATTTACAACAGATCATCATTATATAAAAGCCAGCTCGTCACATACATGTAAGATGCTGCTTTGCTTTTGACTCCATTATATATTGCAAACCAACTCTTTTCTTGAGATATTCGCTTTTGTGAGTAGATAAATAATGTCAATAAAAAAATCATCACAAATACATAAAACTTGGATATTCCTTTACTTGAAAACATCAAATGGTTTTGAAAAAAGGGAAATTAAATTACAATGATGTGGTGTAGAAAGTGCTTAATCCCAAATAAATTATCCATCAAAATGAGTTACCGTATAGTATGTTACATTTAATGCCTTAATGATCTAAAAATTAATTACTTCTTCCTGATTATTTTCACTTTCTCCTGCTTGGTCATGGGCTGTATCACTTTGTTCCACATTTTGGGAATCATGTATTGTCTGACCTTTGACCTCAGCCCCTTGTGGTTGTTCTTTATCTTCCTCCTTGATTTGGTCTTCAGGGTTTTCTTCACTTGGTTCCTTTAAAACAGAGTACGTCAAATGTAAAGAAACAGCAAAGTAGTATCAAATGTAGACCTCTTTTACCTGATAAATCATCAAAATTTTATATGAGTTCACAATACTACTACCATAAAATATGTAATTTTCTTTTAAAACTTTATGCAAAAAAGTATTTACATGTAAATGAGACCAAAGAAAGAACACCTAAAAGATTATTCTGCAGGAGATACTTAAATTTTAGTATATCATCATATTGTCATTGTATCTGTATTTATTTTAGTTATCTGATCTGATTTACAATAAAAATTCTACATTTGTTTTTGCATTCAGACAAACCTGTGCAGAAAATCCTGGTTCATCTTTTCCTTCCTCTTCTTGTCTCTCATCATTTTCATCTTCTGTGTTTTCCTTTTCTAATCCATCAGATTGTTCCTGCTAATATACAAAGGTCAAATTACATTCCTAAATTGTGCAGATTAAACTCAATATAAACACGGGACTGAAGTAGTGACACCAACGAGAGCATGTAGTTATTCTGAATTAAAATGTTAATGTGGACAATGTTCCATATTCGCTGCTATACTCCCTCTTTTGTGGTATATAATTATATATTGAATTTATCTGTTTACCTCTTTCTCCTCTGGTGACATTTCTTCATCATTTTTATCATCTGTATTTTCTCTATTTTCTTCATCAGGAATATTCTCTGTATCCATGTCATCTGATGGTTCTTCTTTTTGTGATTCTTCTATAACATAAAACAGAATCACAAATAATACATTATATTATAAATGTGTGAAATGTCACCAAATATCAGGAAAATCATTGATGGAATAAGTTACTCAATACATTATTATATCAATGAAATGAAATTAAACAATAACTGCTATGATATCAATAATTATCTATGACACTTTACATGTGATAAAACACCATAGAAGTGAGTCTTTACTGAAAACATTTGATGTCCATCAATTTTGAAGGTATTTCTCCCTACAGGGAAGAAGTGAAAAATATTCTGTTTGACTTTAAAAAAAACTAGAGGCTCTAAAGAGCCTGTGTCGCTCACCTTGGTCTATGTGAATATTAAACAATGGACACAGATGGATTCATGACAAAATTGTGTTTTGGTGATGGTGATGTGTTTGTAGATCTTACTTTACTAAACATTCTTGCTACTTACAATTATCTCTATCTATAATAGTACTTTCTGTGGAAAATGTTATTGAAAATCTTCAAATTTTAAGAAAATTGTTAAAAATTGACTATGAAGGGCAATAACTCCTTAGGGTGTCAATTGACTATTTTGGTCATACTGACTTATTTTTAGTTCTTACTTTGCTGTACATTATTGCTGTTTACAGTTTATCTCTATCTAAAATAATATTCAAGATAATTAAAAAAAAAAACAGCAAAATTTCCTCAAAATTACCAATTCAGAGGCAGCAACCTTACAACCAATTATCGGATTCATCTGAAAATTCCAGGGCAGATAGATCGTGACCTATTCAACAATTTTACTTCCTGTCAGATTTGCTCTTAATGCTTTGGTTTTTGAGTTATAAGCCAAAAACTGCATTTTACACCCATGTTCTATTTTTAGCCATGGCGGCCATCTTGGTTTGTTGGCCGAGTTACCGGACACATTTTTTTAACTAGATACCCCAATGATGATTATGGCTAAGTTTGGTTAAATTTGGCCCAGTAGTTTCAGAGGAGAAGATTTTTCTAAAAGATTACTAAGATTTACGAAAAATAATTTAAAATTGACTATAAAGGGCAATAACTCCTAAAGTGGTCAACTGACCATTTTGATCATGTTGACTTATTTGTAGATCTTACTTTGCTAAACATTATTGCTGTTTACAGTTTATCTCTATCTATAATAATATTCAAGATAATAACCAAAAACAGCAAAATTTCCTTAAAATTACCATTTCAGGGGCAGCAACCCAACAACAGAATGTCCGATTCATCTGAAAATTTCAGGGCAGATAGATCTTGACCTGATAAACAATTTTACTCATGTCAGATTTGCTCTAAATGCTTTGGTTTTTGAGTTATAAGCCAAAATCTGCATTTTACCCCTATGTTTTATTTTTAGCCATGGCTGCCATCTTGGTTTGTTGGCCGGGTCACCGGACACATTTTTTAAACTAGATACTGCAATGATGATTATGGCCAAGTTTGGTTAAATTTGGCCCAGTAGTTTCAGAGGAGAAGATTTTTCTAAAAGATTACTAAGATTTACGAAAAATGGTTAAAAATTGACTATAAAGGGCAATAACTCCTTAAGTGGTCAATTGACCATTTTGGTCATGTTGACTTATTTGTAGATCTTACTTTGCTGAACATTATTGCTGTTTACAGTTTATCTCTATCTATAATAATATTCAAGATAATAACCAAAAACAGCAAAATTTCCTTAAAATTACCATTTCAGGGGCAGCAGCCCAACAACGAAATGTCGAATTCATCTGAAAATTTCAGGGCAGATAGATCTTGACCTGATGAACAATATTACCCCATGTCAGATTTGCTCTAAATGCTTTGGTTTTTGAGTTATAAGCCAAAAACTGCATTTTACCCCTATGTTCTATTTTTAGCCATGGTGGCCATCTTGGTTGGTTGGCCGGGTCACCGGACACATTTTTTAAACTAGATACCCCAATGATGATTGTGGCCAAGTTTGGTTAAATTTGGCCCAGTAGTTTCAGAGGAGAAGATTTTTGTAAAAGTTAACGCAGGACGACAACGCCGGACGACGGACGCCGGACGCCAAGTGATGAGAAAAGCTCACTTGGCCTTTCGGCCAGGTGAGCTAAAAATGTATCATAATCCAAAAATTAAATATCTGCACAAAACCAGTATGCATAGAAGATTTTACAATTTAACTGAATATACTCACTGTATAAGGAGTTCAAAGACTAATATAAGTATGGACCAGAAATCTTGATCATTTTACATAATCAAGAATTCAAAACACTTAACAAAACCATTTCTGAATTTAGTTACCTTGCCCTTCAGGACCCTCTTCCTCTTTGTCAATGTCATCATCTAGCTGAAGGTCATCTGGCAAGTCCATGCCATCAGGAGGTTTTTCTGGCTCCTTTTCATTTTGGTAAGGATCTACCTTGTCCTCATCATACTCTGACTAAGAGTGTAAAAGAAATTATTTTAAACATACTGATAAATGTTAGGGTGAGGCTTAAATTAAAATATTGTTTGTTTGCCCTTTACCGACCGACCCTATCAATTCGTTCCTCCTGAAAATCTTTTATTTGTATTTACCAGCAAGATTTTATTTTATTTTATTTTTTCGTTCCTACCAAAAATCTTATATTTGTATTTCCCGCTCAAAACTTTTTTACCGGAATCCTCGGGTTTTATCTTTACGTATAAGGTCCAGTCCGTTTGGTATCACCTGAGCGTTTGACATGAACACTTGCATTTGAAGTTTCAAAGCATTTGTTTGAAATCGATGTTGAACGCTTTCTGAAATCATGATATGAAGTACGTTACTCTGTACCTTTAAACTTAAAGAGCAGGGTTCATTTACAAAAAAGTTCGTTTGATACAAAAGTATTAACGTGTGTACAAACTAATTTGTAAACGGACGTTGTATTCTATGTAGGGATGGCCTTTTGTGATCCGCATATCAGAATGATTATGTTAACGATGCCGCTAAATAATTTATATCTGACATGAACCAAAAGTGACAAAACCCTGTAAAGTGGAGAATATCTGGCAGTAAAATCGCCAAGTTTTTCATACAGATCATTTATAAATGTGATGCAAAATACGTGCACTGACAATTGAGTTTTAAGTCTTATAGCATTTTTATTGAAAAAAAGGCACACACGAAATTTGTAACACTCTAGGGACTTTTTCTACTAGTAATATATGTCTGCCCGGACATTATCTTACCAGTACAAAGTTATCTCTTATATATATTTTTTTCAAAACTAATAGTCCCAGCGGAAAACTTATTTGCAAAAACAAAACGGACAAAAAAATGACATTATGCAGATTTTGTATCTATAAAATAAAATATTTTACCTACCTGCCTACCCATGACAAATAATATACCGAGCCAAGTTATTTTTTTGGGGGAAAAAATAAAATATTTTACCTACCTACCTACCCTGTTTCAAAACATAGGGTCGGAAAAGGGCAAACAAACAATATTTTAATTTAGGCCTGAGCTTAATTGTCGAAACCACACCATCAATTTATGCTTTTGAAAGCACTTTTTCTTTCTAACTCCCTTATCATCCAAGATTTGCAGTAAAGATACAATGAATGTTTTGCTAATCTAAATCTTTTCTTACAGTAAATTTCTTGCTAATCTGAACTGTTTGTAACATTAACAGATAAATAGCTAGAGGGAAAGCAATCTAAGGGTAGAATAATGTGTCTAGAAAATGTACTTTGTCACCTGGCAGACTGTTAAACATGTAATCTAGCATGTTTTAATCAAGTTCTTTATGAATTCAGTTCAAACAAAGTATAGAATACAAAACATCAAGTCATTAGTTTAACCTCCCATACTGGAGATGATGTGAAGAGACCACAAAGCAGATCAAAAGAAAGGACAAATGGAAGCTATCACTTTCTTCACTCATAAACAAAAACAATAAATATTAACAACCCTTACTACACTGCTGATATACTAAAGATTCATTATCATATGCTGCACAGTTCATTTAAAATGTTTTAACAAATCCTGGATAAATTCATATGGTTGGTGAACACTGAGAAATCATGATCCTTAAAACTTACTGTGTCCATTTGATCAAGTTCATTTGGCTGTTTATTTTCTTCATCTGGATTGTCCTTGTTTTCTTTTGAAGACTCCTTATTCTGATCATCTTCCTCAGCTCCTTCATTATCATCCTTGGCCACTAGTTCACTCTTACTTTCCTGGCCAGATCCTGGTCCCTCCTCTTCTTTCTATGGAAAATATAAATGTAAATTTTATTCTGATATCATAAAATAATTAATTGCACTGCAAAAAGGAATTGAAAATTGAAACATCTGTTTGTCTCATTTATTCTTGGAATTTTAACATTGTATCTGGAAAATATAGCATACATATTCAATCCGTAATCAAATTTATAAAATTTTGCACTGGTCTAAATGTAAGGTCAAGTGTCTTATTTTCAACTTGTGTACAAATATAAATGCATATAAATACTGATAATGAAATCTAAACAGCAAGAATATTACAGCATTATTTACAAATTTTGTGAGAGACACTGATAATGAACATTTATTTTATTCCAAAAGCTAGAAAAAAATGCATTAAGTTACCTACCTACTACCTACTTATACTTGCTTATAGACATATTTACAATTTTGGTATTTAGCTGAACTTTGTCTCGAATGAGCCTAAATCTGTCTCCAAATAACCTCTTGAAGTCAGGCAACAAGTTCTTTCTAATTTTGATGTAATTCTTTTTAAATTGTGATGCAATATTTTGTGGGAACTCATATGATTTTAAGTATTAAATGGGGGACAAATTTGCATACATGCATAAATAAGTCAATAAACATACCTGATTTTCTTGTTCTTCAGGTTCTTCTTCATCACTACCCCACATCTGTTCATCTAATTTATCTTCTCCCTGATCATCGACCTCTCCCATCTGTTTATCTATTTCCTCTTGCTCCTCACCCTCCTCATCTTCGTCTCCATCCTCCTGGGGGTCTACATCATGAAGTTTGCCATCCATATCATCTGACATCTCTATAGCATTGTCCTCAGAAGGTATGTCTGGCTGGTCACTTTTTTCCTCTGGTTTGTCGCCTGGTTTTCTGGCTTCATCAAGCTTTATGTAAAAAAATATGTATTTTATATTTATGTATGTCACTGTTCAAACATTAACAAGAGCTGTCAGAATGACAGTAAACTGGATTTTCTAACATTTATTTGTGTCCTGTCATTAATCAATATCACAAGGACCAAAACTCCTAAACCATCATCAATATCAAACTTGACCTCCATTTTGTCAACAGTAACAACATTTTAAAATTTAAAAAGCTTTGGTTGAAAGGTTCATGTGTAAATGCAACGACATGACTTGAAACACCATTTTTCAATATTTCAAGAACTATAACTCCTAAAAAGGAAAAGAAAAAATCGTCATTATTGAACTTGACCTCAATTTTGTCATCAGTAACAACATGTTTAAATTTGAAAAGCTTTGGTAGAACTGTTCATGAGTAAATGCAAGGACACGACAGGCAACACCATTTTTCAATCTTCCAAGAACCATAACTCCTTGACCTTCATTTTGTTGTCAGTAACATATCAAAAATTTAAAAGCTTTGGTTGCACAGTATATGAGTTAATGCACGGACAACATTTAGCTGCAGCCCGACCACCTTATGTCCCCAAATCAATAACCGATATTTACTTTGTAAATCCGGCTAAAAATGAAAATATTGTTACACCATTTGTTAGATTTGAATTGTTTAGGAAGATGTTTACCAATCAGTGTTCTTGTAGACACTTTCATAAATATTACTTTGGATATATTAGAATCTAAAATAGTAATTGTCAGCTGATAGTTAAATTGCATAACATCAAGTTACCTAACTTGATTGTAAGTTCTTATACATTTTGAAATTTTTTATAGAAGGATAAAAAATCTTTTTCCCTTACCTGATCCTCGTTTTCAATCTGATCACTGACATCTTTGACACCTTCCCCTTCACCCATACCAGCATTTTCAATGTCCTCAAAGTCTGTAGCCCCTTCACCTGCAACCTCATCTGAAAACTCAGCTGGAGTACAGAAACCCTGCACATAATAAAATGGACTTGTGATTATTAATAAACTTAAAATGTGAAGAAGAAAAAACACTTATTTTTATACTTCTTTTTAGAATTATATATTGTTTAATCATCTGGAGATAACTAATTTTGAATTGAACATAATAAGAAAAAGTATGCATAATAAGGAAAAGTCAGCCTTACCACATGACTGAATCTACTTTTCTGAGCAAATTCCCTCCTTTTTTTTTCACTGACTTTAACCTTGACTGTAAACATACCTTTGAAGCTAGCTCTGTAAATATTCCTAACAATACGGAGAGAAGTTTGGCAGTTTTCCTGTTAGAGGATAGAGATTGATTAAAGAACTCACCTTTGAAACTAGCTCTGTAAATATCCCTAGCAATAAGGACAAAAGTTTGGCAGTTGTCCTGTTATATAATTAGTGGCTTGAGACAAGGCACAGAACTCACCTTTGAAGCTAGCTCTGTAAATATTCCTAACAATACAGACAGAAGTTTGGCAGTTGTCCTGTTAGTGGCTAGAGATGGGGCATAGAACTCACCTTTGAAGCTAGCTCTGTAAATATCCCTAACAATACAGACAGAAGTTTGGCAGTTGTCCTGTTAGTGGCTAGAGACGGGGCATAGAACTCACCTTTGAAGCTAGCTCTGTAAATATCCCTAACAATACAGACAGAAGTTTGGCAGTTGTCCTGTTAGTGGCTAGAGACGGGGCATAGAACTCACCTTTGAAGCTAGCTCTGTAAATATCCCTAACAATACAGACAGAAGTTTGGCAGTTGTCCTGTTAGTGGCTAGAGACGGGGCACAGAACTCACCTTTGAAGCTAGCTCTGTAAATATCCCCAACAATACAGACAGAAGTTTGGCAGTTGTCCTGTTAGTGGCTAGAGATGGGGCACAGAACTCACCTTTGAAGCTAGCTCTGTAAATATCCCCAACAATACGGACAGAAGTTTGGCAGTTGTCCTGTTAGCAGCTAGGGCTTGCAGTAAGTAATATTCTATAACATCACAATACTGTTGTAACAAAGGAAGACAATGTGATACAAGCTTGACACATGGTACATTGGACTTCAACATTTCTGGATCTGAACTGTTCCAATGAGATAATAACTGATCCATCAGATGTTGAATACTGTTGGTTATCTGCAATTTAAAATAGTTATGTAAATATACTTTATTAAACATCATTTAAATTGAACACAAGTTGCTATTTTTTTTAATGAAAGATGTTATATTTCTTCAAGAAGGAGCTAAAATTAAAACAATTTGAATGCTTATATTGACAAAGACAAAGAGGGTATCCAATTTTGCATCTTTATCATTTTGTTACTCTTAAAATATATTATTTATAAAAGAACAAATAAAAATAATTGAGAATGTAGAATCAAAATGTACATTAAAATATTTAAGTTAATTCACAGTATTGTAATAAGTTTTTGCTTGATCATCAATCTGCATTGATAATCACCATGCCAAATTACATACATAAGATAAAGGGATTTAAGATTATTAATAGGGAGCCCATTTTTTAAATCATAAGCCATTTTGAAGTCTTTGTTCAAGTAGGTGGTTATCCTGTACTCGGTGCAGGTGTTTTTTTTTGTGTATTTTACTTCAATGACAAGTACTTTGTTTGCTTTGTGAGTCAGTTGTTGGTTGGTCTGTTGCACTTTCCAATATCATTCAACAACTAAGAAACCATTTGGCAAATGTTTTTTAATTCAATTGTATGGGAACTGAGTGATAGTTGTTCACTAAACACTATTTTCAAATTGACAATACACATTATTACATCTCCAAGAAAAGATCCTACAAATACCTTTGTATTTAATACATGTGTTACATCCTCTTTCACTTTTTCAATTACTTGTTTAACAAACAGTCCATCTTCAAATTTCATTGCTTCATTTTCACCTAAAATGTTAAATGCGACCATTTTTACAAAAATCATATACAAACTAGAAAAGCAATCAGCAAAGGTTATAAAACAACAGTCCCCTTTCTCTTATGTTTGAAAAAATAGATAAAATCTTTGCAAAAAAGGTCAAGTATCATCAATGTTCACCCTGTGTAGCTATATTGAAAAAAACATATTTAAGCAGCTACACCAAAAAAAATGTCAATTTGAAAAATGAAATAGTTGTTCAATGACATAAACTACTATAGATTCTTGATAGATATAAAAAGATATGGTATGAGTGCCAATGAGTCAGCTCTCCATCCAAGTCACAATTTGTAATAGTAAACCATTATAGGTCATAGCCTATTTTTAACCCTACAAACACTTTATTTGTAGGACCCATTATTAACCTAGAGCATGCTATTTATTTACATTTTGAAGCCAAAAGAACATACCATTTTCAGCATCAGTGACAGGCTTTTCACTCTCATGATTTTTCCTGATATTCTGAATCACCATTAAAATACTAGAAACAAGTTCCTCTGCATTTGATGCAAACTGTTTAACCTCTTCATTTATTTCTCCACTCTCAGATTTATAATGTGTCATCTTCTGTTCTTCAAGACATGTCCATGATTTAAACTCTGCCACAAATTTATTAATTCTTTCACTGAGATAAGACAAACTAGACGTGAATTCGCACAAAGAATTGTCAGATGGACTTTTAAACAAGTTAATGATATCCTGCATGTCAGGAACAATACTTTCAAGTGACTGAGCTGCTTCAGATAGAGTTCTCATTGAAATCCTAAAAAAATAGAAATAGCATGCATTGTTTTATAAAGGTCAATTCCAAAATACATGAAGACATTTTCTATATTTTCTAACAGGAACACTATCATATTAAATAAAATTTCATAAAAACAGTAATGACTATACTTCAAATTAATTCAAGAAACATATTTTTACACAGAAACAGTAAAGTTAATTGAAATTATACTACTGATGTCTTAAAATCACTAAAGTACATGTACTTTGTCTTATTTTGATTCAAATATGTATAGTTGTCTCAATTATAACAGATCAAGATTCACGGAAATCCACATTTAAAACTAATAATTAAAATTATAACAAAGGTATCCAGCATCTGTGCATGCATGACCTACCTTGTAGTTTTTCAATAGAATTATCAACTGAATAAATTTCTAACTCAGTGTTCAGCTCAAAATTATACATATCTCTTTTAAAAGACTAACATTGGATAAAAAATGTCCATACCTAGGTCAAATTCAGGGACATAGCTAATCTATTAAATGGATAACAAGAATGTGTCCATAGTACACGGATGCCCAACTCGCACTATCATTTTACATGTTCAGTGGAACGTGAAATTGGAGTCAATTATTTAATTTGGCATTAAAATTAGAAAGATCATATCATAGGGAACATGTGTACTAAGTTTCAAGTTGATTGGACTTAAACTTCATCAAAAACTACCATGACCAAAAACTTTAACCTGAAGCGGGATGAACAGACGCACAGATGAAAGAACAGACAAACGAATGGACTAAGGAACAGACGAACGGACGCACAAACCAGAAAACATATTGCCCCTCTACTATCGTAGGTGGGGCATAAAAATCTTCTGACATACAGGAAGTGGTTTACACAAATTATGTTACAATTCTGTTACTGTTGACAATGTATCCGAACTTACATTGTCCATATCACAGTCTTATTCTCTCCTACTAACTTTCTGTGTAATTCTACAGTTCTTTGTCTTATTGTCTGAAAAATAAAAAGTTGAAGTCAATAATGCAGGCTGTGATATCAGTTATTAAACTTACTCCACATCAGGTTAATTTTTCCTTAATATGAAATGCTTTTTCTATTGACCTTACTGGATGAACAGGTCTCATGAAGCATTTTGACATAGATATTAACCTTAAACAAATGCTGACATATAAAGTTCATCCCTAATCAACCTATTCATTCTTATCATATCAATAGTTTAATTTTGAGACCCAAATAGGATCATTACCTAACCTACACCATTAGTTGTACATGGGTTATTTAGTAGTTGTATATGGGTTACTGTGGATTCATTTATTTTTGTTGATACAAATTTTCGCTGATTGAGGAAAACATGTTCGTGGGTATTTGATTTTGTGGTTTTACCTATGTCTGCATACAAGCCTTTTGAAAATTTGTCATACGTTGTACATTTAATTTCGTGGTTCACCCATAGCCATGAAATCCACAAAAATTGGTATCCAACAAATAATAATGAATCCACAGTATTTAGTTTGATAAAAGTCATATCCTGAACTGAGTAATTTTCCTATTATTAACCGTACAGGTTGACAAAAATAATTTACCTGTACACAAGTCATACAGTTTGTCCAAGTTGTATCACCATGTTTAACTAGAGCCATTTTAGAGAGATTTTCCTCTCCTACTGGAGATGGATGGTGAGTTGTCTCCCCTATAGACTTTGGACAAGACTGTAACAGGGCTTCAAACTGAATCATTCCTTCTGCTATTGAGGTAAGTAATTCTTTAAAGTCAACCTGTGAAAAAATATTATAATATTTCACAATTTTCATTCACTTAAATCATAAAATTTAAAAGCTGTACATCATCATTTCATAGCTATGGTAAAAAATTCACTCTTTTTCACTTTTCCACGTAAAAACCAGTTGAAATGTTTAGAAAAATAAAATCATTTGTCTGTGTACCAACTTCTTTCCATGTCAGTATTAACACAGGTCTCCATTTTTTTGTTGCCACAACAAAAAACAGCAATTGAATAACATAACTTTAAAATACAGTCTGTTATAATACACTTGCATATCTTTTACACAACCATCTTTGCAATCAGATATATAAGACATGTAAAATGAAATATTTAATAATCTGACCCTTGTAAAGTCTAATAAAATGGTTTGGTCCAGTAGAATCCCAACTCATTCACTTCATATTATTCTAAAACCAACTTACATGCCATTTATTACTATCTATCTGATTTGGTTGTATTGTACTGTCACCATCTTTAATAACAGATGTTAGTGCTTCTAAAGACATACTGAAAAAAGAAGAAGAAGAGTAGTGACATTGCAGGATGATGGCTGTACAAAAATCTAATGAAGAGAGGATTGGAAGTAAAGTTAATCCCAAGACCCCAAGCATACTATGCTGTATGGGCCTTGCTCATTGTTGAAGGCTGTACATGACCTATAGTTGTTAATTTCTATGTTCTTTTTGGTCTCTTGTGGAGAGTTGTCTCATTAGCAATCATACCACATCTTCTTTTTTTATAATTGTAATAAGAAATGTAACTTGTAATACCCCTATATTATTTATATCAGGAGCCTTCTAACCAACAAACATACAATTAATTCTTGAATAACCCTTCAAAATTAAATTAAAATAAGGTGTGTACATGTATGTAGTTCATTTATCTTGAGAGTGCATGGTCAATGAACCCTGTGCATAAAACATAATTATCTTTATGATTAACATTGGATAACATCTAATTTTAATTATATGTGTGAGTTCTTAAACCTTATATTTGTTGGTACCTGATAGATTTATAATGCTGTCCAATAGAGGACAGATCTTTATACTGTTGTACAACCAGTGACATCAGATGTTCTGTAAAACCTCTACATCTATCCATATTACCTAGACCAAGTTCCTACAATGTATAAAACATTATACAACATTGGTTGCAATGAATTACATTGATTTCTTAGAGAAATAAAAACCAATAATTTCACATGTGAAATATGTATAGATTATTACATGGAATTTTTCATATCAGACCCTTTATCGGCCCTTAGAAGATCATGAAATCAGCCCAAGAGCCACAATGTTCTAATTTGTATTATTGATTTAGAAAAGAGAAGTGATTCTATTATTATTTCAAATGCTATTTCCATGGTTTGGTAACCTGGCACCTACTTATGACTACTGAAGATTGAACCTCAAATATCAAACAAGACATCTTCCTTGAAAGATTCATAACAAAGCTGACTTTATCGCTTAGCTGTAGCTCTACTTTTACAGAATTTCATATTGTTATACAGTTCTCATATTTGTAAAACAATAATTAAAGTGAAGCATACCAGATTTTCTTTTTACAGTAATCATGCTTACTTGTGATGGAGTCATCAATGCTGAAGCCAGCTTAGCTTTCCTGGAAATACATCTATAATAATACTGCTGGCATCCACTCCATGTACTACAAACCATGTCACTGTAACTGTAATATAATCAAGAGATAGCTTAGTTATCTTTACACTGAAGATCTTACTCGGTTTGTTTAAAACTTACTTTTTAAATACGCCTATTTAAATGTTACATTCTGTAGCAATTATTTGCTACAAAAATGGAAGAAATAATATCTAACAGAGAAAATGCATATGGATTGTTCCACCAAAAAAGAAAGCAAAAAGCAAAAAGCGAAAAAAAAAAAAACCTAATAAACTTGAAAGCTTATTTGGGGAGTGAATTGTAAGTTTAAATGTAATATCAACTCTGACAAGAGTAACAAATGTTTGCAAATTGAAACAAATTGATTTGTTAGTCAACGTACGCATCAATATTGACATGATTTTGTCTATCGCCTTAAATTAAATACTCTTTTCCTAAGGTAGAATTACCTCAAGCAAAGCTGACATAAGATGGTTTTGAACTTTTTATTTGTAAGTGAAAGTTTGATAGAAATATCATTGTTTATTTTCCAAGATTCAAGATTCAATATTTTATTAAAGTCTCACCACATACAATTACTTATATTTACACAATAACATATTCATACAGGTACATAAAACATACATGTATAACAACAACTTTAAATTCACATTGTATGTGCCAATCTTAAAAGATTTATGAGAGACTGTACAAACAATAATATTAAAAAACATTTCGATATTGTACATACTATATATAATATAACAAACAATCAAAACAAGTATTGTCCTAATTTTCAGACTTACTTTGAGTAGGTACAACTTTCCATAAGAACATTAAAATCGACAGGATCAACAGTGAGAGGTAGAGTGTCCTTGTCTTCACGACTGGACATGGTTAGTCCCTTCCTGTATGACAGTCCTGTAATAAATTAAACATAGCATTACAGTAGATTCCACTTAATTGCATACCGCTTAATAGCATAATTCGGTTAATTGCATACTTTTCTCCTGCACATAACCATTTCCCATTCATCTAATGTTAAATTGTACGGTTATATGCATAGCCCCACAAGTGGCATTTCGGTTAATTGCATAGAAAATAATCGCCAGCTAGATATGCTTAGTTAAAACTGACGAGATTTTTGACCGGAAACAGCAATTTGGTAAGTATATTTTTCTTGAATGCATCATAATTTTTGATATTATTTCACATTTACTTCTGTGTTATTTAAATAAAGTTTTAAAACAGTTTCTTCCGTGTTTATATGATTATAAAAAAGGCCTTGATGTGTACACAGGGAAAGTTTCCCATATTCTATTTTAAGCCTCGAGGTCATAAAAATGTCAATCAGCTGATTGTTGTAAAAACACAACCATTCTATGATCTTCTGTCTCAAAAGGTGTTAATTATTGATTGCATTTCAAACATTGTTCATAGATTACATTTTGGGTGTATTCTAAAAACAATAACGCCTACTAATTATCGATCATTATCCAATGTGCAATCTCGTAATTTGGCTAGGGGTGATCTACATTTATGTTAAATATTACAGGGCATTTATATATGGTTGAAGAATTTCATACACCAATCTTTCATTTTTAATATTTTTTGAAAAGAACATTAACTTAAAATTATTATATTTTCTCACTTTCAACACTCGTGTCCAGCAAATAACCTGTGCAGGGCCCCATTACCTGTTTTAAACTGCTTTGCATATATGAAACTAACGAGGTTAAAGTAACAGTGTTACATCACTGTGCCATCGGTAAATACTGCATATTAAAGGCAGTTCATTACACATTTATTGTATCAAATGATTATAAACTGTGTAGCATTGTTCAGCAGTTTATTTTAATCAAAACGTAACAATATAATTTGTACATCCGGGTCATAGAAACAAATCTATTTTTAGAACAATTTTATTTTCGTATCTCAGGTAAAGGAAAAGTCGGTACATAAATAAACTAAATCTAAATGTGTTTATAGACTTTATTGAAAGAATAAACAATGAAATAAAATGCATGACACTAGACAAATAACTTTTATTAGAATACATAATCATTCAATATGTTGTAAGACAGTGGATTATGGACGTTCATCTTTCTTCAGGATTTCCTCTAACTGTCTAATGATCTGCACTATCGATGTTATTTGACTCCGTATTTTGGCATTTCGGATATAAGCATACTCCGCTTTATTGCATAATTTCGTCTGACAAATAGGCTATGCAAATAACCTGAATGTACTGTAATATCAAATTGTTTATATTTTCCTTCACATTTCTTTCAGTTTTTCACAAAATTAGGTAATGAAATGAGCATAATTTTATTTTAAGTAAGCTTGGAAATGCTGATGACAGGTAGATTATGTTCTATACTGTAAATTCAGAAATAATTGCGTGCATTTATTATTGTGATATTTTTGTTTTAGACTAAAATGCGATATTAATTTTTGCGGTATTGAGTACAATCATATTTAATTCATATAAAAAATTGCAAAATGCATGTTTAAATTATTGTGATTATTGGGCATTTTTCGCAATAATAAAAACATCACAATAATTTCTGAATTTACAATATACTGATCATAGAAAATATCTCTGAAGTATACAGTTGAAGAACTTGTGTACCAAGTAAATCTTTTTTCTAGAAATTAGAATAACCTGAAGATTTTAAGACAACAAATGAAAATTATTTGTCAGACACATGAAAATTTATATCCAGACTTGACTACATAAAATAATAGTATGAAGCAGACCATTATTCTCTTATTAGATATAGGAAGATGTGGTGTGAGTGCCAATGAGACAACTCTCCATCCAAATAACAATTTATAAAAGTATATTAGACTAGTCTTTTTAATCTTCCTACTAACAGCATTCAAGGTTGTCAAGATGATACATGTCTTTACATTTGAGAATTGAAATTTTTTTTTTTCTGAATATCTACAAAATGACTTACCACAAGCTGTTAAATGTTTGAAGAGATCAGCCAAAGCTCTTCTCCTCAAATGGCAAATATGTTTGGCTTCTGATTTCTGTTTATCTTTTTCCAATGACTTCATGTGAAAAGAGAAAAACAAATCATACATTATAATTCCCAGCTTCTTCAAATTTTTATCTGGCTTCTGACTCCAAAAATATAAGACTCTTTGTTGTCCAGTTAATATGAGTTATCATTGTTGAGATGCATATAATTCAATTGATTCTATCAAGACAACTGCATTCATTTATTGTAAAAATTTATAACACTTTTTATTTTACTGATTCATTTTGATTATATCTATATAGGAATAATTATTACATAAGTTACATCTGTACATGTGCTTTGTCATAAAATCTTGTATTCTTTGAAAAAACGAACCTGATTAACTTCTTT
This sequence comes from Mytilus edulis, assembly GCF_963676685.1. NCBI lineage: Eukaryota > Metazoa > Mollusca > Bivalvia > Mytilida > Mytilidae > Mytilus > Mytilus edulis. The sequence continues at coordinate 23,817,308 of NC_092353.1, read as the reverse complement.
GGCCTGTAACTCATGCACTTCCTCAATCATGTCACCTGTAATGCATGAGTACACATGTATAAAATGAAACAATGAGGGGTATCATTTTCATAAAATACATCAATAAAAATCTTAATTTCATTTGTCCCTAATCTGTTTAAACAAAGATTAAATTGTATCAAGCAAGTATGCAACTATTATAAAACTTCAGATTTTTCTGGATAAAACCTTATTTTACTTTTGATATATTAAGTTCTTCTACATGCTTTATGGCTATGTTTGAAGTGACAAACAACTTTATAGAAGTGTTAATATTTCTTTGATAACTTACCAATAAACTCATCTAATTCTGATATTATACTTCTGTATTGCATCTTTTCTGTCAGACCACGCCAATGCTTGTAAACTTTACCACACAATGTATGTGCTCTACTCAGTAAAGGAAGATCAACATCAGGACTATCCACCTAGAAACAAATATTAAGACTTGCATCAAAGTTACATCAGCAATCAACTCTTAGTTAGGGATGTTCCATTACAGCATACCTGGGACCCAATGCAGGCACTTCAAAACTATAAGTTGGTGTTTTTTGAACATTGAAAGTGTAAGAAAATTTTATTTGCTTCTATAGATGGTTTCTGCATTTTCTCTAGGTAGCATGTTATTTTAAATGAAGACCTCATTTGAAATTGATACATCAACAAAGTTGAACTCCCAGAGCATAAATGTGAAACAATCTTTGCAGGGCACCTCCAATTTGCATGAGGCAAAACCAAATTTACACAAACACTGTTTTTTTATGTACCTGTTGAATAATTATTGGTTTCTTGGTAATAATATTCAGGTTTACAAACTCTTCCCTCCATTTAGAGATATTCTGTTCAGAGCTTATAGATGTAGTTTTCTCTTGATAAACAGCTCTCACTGGCTGGTTTAAAATGTCCTACAAGCAAAAAGATCAGAATATAAAATAATTTGTTAAATAAATTTTCAGAATAGTTCAGATAAAATGTTGTAGATAGAGAAGAAGTTCTTGTTTATAACAATAAAAATTGCAAATAAACAGCTACAAAACAAATTCATACAAATACCCAAAAATGTTATATGTGTTTTCTTTATTTGATTTACTGCAAGCTCTTGAGAAAATGTTTTTTAAAGTATTTAAAATGCCCAATGATTTTTTATTTAATTTTTATAAAGTTATCAATAGTATGTTCAGTTGGAGTTCAAAGTAAACTAGACATACTGAGTAGCCAACATATTTACCTGAAAAGCTTTGACATGTTTGTGAAGAGTTCTATGTGTCTTCTCTGTGGTCGTTTTTAATGCCCAGTAATTCATGTCAGTCCATCTAGCTATCTTAACAAATCCCTGAAAAAAAATATTCATATAACGAATGCAGTAGTTCTAATAATAAAGCAATGGTATATACACACTGAGAAGATGAAACATTGAAGGAATATAGTATCTAACAACATTTTTAACTTTTGTCTGAAAGATTTTATTTGATTACAAGTTAAAACATAATATTCAAATGCTAACATTTTGGAAAAGTGTAAATCTTCAATACGATAGAATCCTTCAAAAAAGAAAATAGTGTAGGGAATACCTTCCAAAATCAAATTACATTATAGAACATTGGACTATCGTTAAAAATCTTCTTCCATGACCATTCCTTCTATCATTTCAAAAGCTCTTTCTTTAAAACTAAACAAAAGAAAATTACTATAGAGTTCAACAACATGTTCATGCAATCCTTAGAATTATGTATTTACCTTAAGTTCTTTTTCAACAGGAGCTCTCAGTCGTTGTATTTCTTCGTCTATCATTCCAGAGAACTGATTGTAAAACTGGTATATATTCCAGAGGAGGTTAACAAGATATTCTGCAATATAAAAATGCAGGTATACCTGTGCACTGACTTTTCTATTGCTGTTTATACTTGTATTCTTGTATCAAATCGTACCGTTCTATATTAATTATGCACTTAGTATTATTTCACAAAACTATCTTGCTGAAAAGTGTTTCAAGCTGGATTTATATCTTTAAACTTTAAGCTTTTCTTTTCTTCAATGTGTGGTTGTGCACTTTTCAGTGCGGATGATTATTTATTTTCTTGGGAACCAAACTTTAAAGATTCAAGAAAAAAATTACATTTGTTGATTTATGATCAACAAATTCTATATACAAACCTATAACAAATTTGTATGTCATTGAACATCAAAATTCAAGGTTCATATATATATACCCATAATATCCCAAAATAATGATGAAGAATCCACAGTTTGCTAATTTTACTGCATTATAAAAGATTTCCACAGTGTTTCAGGTAAAGTAAGTATAATGAAGTGATATACAATAATCTATATCAATCCTTTAACTTAGGAAATGTAGGTCACTGCATGATTTTCATACTTTGTTTATCAGACGAATCCATATTAACAAGTTGACAATGAAAGCTCTTCACCATTTCCAGACGAGACCTGCATTCTCCCAAGGTAGATTTTTCCATAAACTCCAACAATGACTTAAGAATGTCCTTATCTGTCATCGGGGTATTATCTCCTTCTCCAACCTAAAAATATAATATAATAATGAATTCATAAATAACACATATTTTAGGCAAGCATTGGAAAATTGAGTAGAAGGTTTAAGAAGTTTAAATAATAAATATTGACACAATATGAACAAGAGTTACTTCCCTTTCATCACAGAATGCAGAAATTCCTTCATAAGTTTGCAAAACTTCACTGATGTCTGAAAGACTAAAAAAAAAGATGTTTTCTGAACTACATTTGTATTTTAATTTCTTTTAACCTTGCTTGATATCAAACTATATTCTAGTAGGGATTTTTTTTTATCAGATTTGTATATACCACATGTTTCAAGTTGGTTCAATAGTAAAATAGGAAAATTAACTGTTTATATTGCTCACCTGGCTAGGCATTAGATATGACTGAATTAATTGATACAGATGAAACCACCATCTACTGGCTTTTCTTGAATGTTTTCTACAGACTGTATCCAAGCATTTACTCCAGCAACTGAAACAAAACAACTTCAATATTGATATCTCAGATTTTTAAATTGTATTCATTCAAAAGAGAGATAAATACACCACTTGAACACATTTTAAATATTCATCATATATTACAATGCAATAGACAGAATGTCTGTTAACCTTAGATTTGGAAACATAAATAATTTGATTTTGTCTTTACAAAAGTATCCATATTCTCAAGAGAGTAAAAAGTATATATTATCATACTGTTGTCTGGAATTTGCTTTACTTTAGGTCATTTTCAGTTAGATTAACTTTTCACACTTTTTATATAAAGTTTGTTTTTCATTTTAAAAATAATTTGGCCTGAAGAATCACATGAAGAGACATTTTAAATAGTCAAAATGTGCCTCTGGTGCAGTAAAATGGATACTGTTAATGTTAGAGTTTTACACAATATTTTAAAAAGTAAGTCTTCTATGTAGCGAATTCAATTTTCCTGACAATTTAAAAAACCAAATTTCTTCTGCTTGTGTAAGTATATACCTGAGTTCTAACTTTCTCCATTCAATGATAACAGCAGTTATTTCTGACAGCTCTGTCATCATAGATACATGTTTGGCAGCATTACTTTCCCAGTCCTACATAGAAAAGATAACAACCTGCATTATCATACCATCACAACTCCATTCACTAATTTTGGTCAAAGTCATAAAATAAGTTTAATTTTGTCTTTAATTTCATATTTCTATTATTTTTTTCTACAATGAACAGATTCTTACATCAACAGAAAATACATAAAAAGAATTATATTTCACATTTTAAATGGATGAGATATGCAGCTCGTCAGTAATAAATATTGCCATATGAATATGAGTAAGAAGAAAGTGAATGTTGTACCAACATCCCAAAGCAGAATTCTAGTTATTTAACTTGTCTATTATCTTACCTGAGCTTTCTCTAACAGTAACTCAATTCCTGTCAAAAACTTTATAACAGGGGAGGTAACTGCAAATGACTTTATTCTATCCCCAATCATCACCAGCTGAAATATATAGATATTTATATATTAGCATGAAATTTATAATTTTTAGTTAATGACAAAAGTCATTGTGATTTTATATGCCAGCTTTGAAATCATTTCAAGTAAGGTCCTAAATCTAGTTTGTATACAAGAGATCACGATACCCAAGTCTTCAACTTTGGATTCAAGAGGACCAGAAATACAAATACTAAAGTTTTGAACATATCATCTTCTTAAAACAATGTACATAACCATGATCACTCATATCAGATATCATTTTATTTAAATTGTGTTTGTTTAAAGGGGCAAAAAATTGTAACATACTATAAACAAGAAAATTGCTATCATGACTGTAAAGAAAAGACTTCAAATATTAAACAGATTTTTAGCTCATACACTTCCCAATGGAAAATATAATTTCTTACCTGCTTGAGAGTAGGATGACCAGGCCATTCAATTTGTAACTCCTGTACTTTGTGGACTAGTTTGTCAATAACAGGCAGACATTTAACTGCCTCAGATACATTACTATCATAGTAGATATCATAGTCCTCTGTTATACTACTTCCCTGTTAAATATACAAATATTCCACTTAAATGTCATCCAAATTTTGTACAAGTTGTAAAAAAAATTCTTTTGATTGAACATAATTATAAGGCTAAGCTAAGTTGTTATATAAACTATTAAACGACCAGTGATTTGAATAGTCTCTTATAATAAAATGGTAATTCTATGTGCTTTGATTAGTTGCTTATTCATTTTCACATAAGTTAGCTTTGCTGGACCCAGTAGCAGTGTTACCCTTTCAAATGACAGGGTTTTATACAAAAAAGACAGAAAAAGGTTTTAAGGAAATAAATCCTCCCTCTGTATTTTCATCATTTAATTGTTACTTCAATTTTAGATTTTTTAACATGCAAACTGAAGCTGACTTACTTGTTGAGAAATCTGTTCCTGCACCACTGAAGCCACTATCAGATGTCCACCAAACATTGGTTTGTCTATCTTTTCATCTAAAATACCAAAAAAATGTTACACCTTTTATTTAAGGATTAAAAACAGAAATTTCTAGTTTTTACAAACAGTTTAAGATAATTTTCTTTCTTTTTTTTTGTTTTTCTCTCATTTGAATGAATTATAATTTCCATTCTGTGTTGATTTTTCTCTTAAACTTAAAAAACAATGATTGAAATGTTTCTTTGTATTCTGATATCTGATACATATATTTGTATGTAGCTTTTCCTAAAATTACAATATTGCATTTTTGTTCATTCTTCAAAAAACACAATAATAGATGAATGCAAAAATTTATGAATTTACAGAATTTAAAACTAGATTTGAACAGATAATAAATCATCTGTAAAACTTCTTTACAAACTCCAAATTATAATAACAGCTCACAGGTTACAATATGGTGTGAGTGCTTAGCTTTAAGACTGTACTATCAATTTTTTTCAGATCACTATTTTTGATTAACTTATGATGTCAAATGACTGTCTAATTAATTTTTACCTTGCAAATATTTACACCCCTATTAAATAAAAAGTTAAGAAAATAAACTTACTAAGATACTGATAGGTCGGTTTCAGCAATGATGTCATCACCATGTAGTTACTTAGAACAGGTCTAATAATGTCCTGAACTTTGACCTCTATGTTACAAGTTTGTTTTAGCCAATCAGCATTTGTTAGCAAAGTAAATATAGCCTGGTGGATTCTACATATTGTATTCATTTCTTCCTCTGAGATAGAATCTTGTGATGTATTATTACTGTCTACTTTAACAGGTTCTGGTCCCTCCAGAGTTGGTCTGCCAGAAACATCCATGTAATCCTAAAAATTAGAAATTTAATGAAATTCATTTGGAGCAATAATTTTCATGGATGTTGAAAAATATTTTGGAAGAACTAAGAACTAAGGAAAGCCATTATTTTCTGTTGCATTAGAATGGAGATGCAGGTATTGTATTTTAAGCTTGGCCTTCTTAAAATTTGTTGCATCACTTGAGCAACAATTTCTTAAACAGCTCTTAAACAAAAAATGTTTTCATTGGACACTAAGCCCTGATCTGGGTCAAAATCGTTATTTATTATATATAAGAATGTTGGTACCAATGAGCAATAATTCTATATCAATTATGACATTATGTTAACAAATACTGGTTTAATTATTTTCCATTGGTCATTGTCAATGACTGAAAAGAGACCTTTAGTGTAAATTAAGGAGGTAGATCTAGGTTAAGGGAAATAACTCTTAAAATCATCAGTACGTTTGTGTCAACCATTTTCAAAAATATATTCTAAGCTTCTAGGTTACATAGATTATTTTAAATCTGTTTAAAATACATTGATGAACTTGACTTTTACAAACGCTTAACTGATTTAAAGAGTTATCTCCCTGAACCAAGGTCTACCCCCTTAAATAATATAAATTAATTACTTGTTCAAATGAAGGGAAATTTTGTTTGAATTCATCTTCTTCCTTTTCTGCTTCCATCCTTTCATCCCCATGAAGCTGAGCTTTATATCTATAAAGACAATCATCTTCTTCTTCCTTTTGTCTTCTCCGTTCTTCCTGTTGTTGCCAGGTCTCTACAAACTGGTCCAATAATTTAGACAGAGTGAAGATCAATCGTGGGGTCAACTCTTTCCTGATGAAACTATCACTATTAACTAAATCTAGTCCACTGCTTCTTAAACTAAAATGGAAACATGAATAATGCATTATGAATGACATCTGCATTGACACATACTTGTAATAATGACTTCTAAAAACATTGAACAAACACACTTTAAATAAACTCTAATTCAAATCATTTTTTTAATCAAATTTTAAAATCCTTGCTGATATATCACTTTGAAAAACATTGCTTCATTTAGGAATAAGCATGGCAACAGAATCTCGTAAAAACTAAGAATTTTCTAAGAGGGACCGGACCATGTTCAATATTTCTTCCACTATAGAGAAAACAACAAATAACTTTAATAATAATTTTACTACTTTTGAAATTAAAAAAAAAAAAGTTTCATGAACACAAAGTCATATATATAATGGTCTTAGTTCAATTTTTATAATTCAGCATTTCGGTGCAAATAAGGTCTTTACTGCCAATGTATAATCTGAGACATGGGTATATGTAGTACAAGTCAGATGCAAGACAACTATAAAAATGGTATTATCTAGAGAAAAAAAAAATATCACAAAACCTTTTGACAACATACCTAGACAAAAGTGAGTTTGCTGTTGTGGAATCAGGTACCAATGACCCAATGACCTTTTGTGTGTCTGTACTGTTGATATTTTGTGCTAGATAAAGAAAGTCAGGACTGTTCAAAGATACACTAGGCACCTCTGACAGCTGTAACATCACTGTACTTAATAGGTCTTCATTCTGTAAAGGAAAATGTTTAATCATCTGGTAAGACAGATAGTTTGAAACAGGACTAAAATTCATTTCTTCATATATCTTTTAGAATTCATTGCAAGATTCAAGCTTTCATAACATCCTATAATAGTTCTACCTTGGAGAAAAGAAGTTGAGGGCTGTTCTAGAATTAAATTTTCCCATAGATGACTCATGTTTTCTTGAAGTTTTCCAACTATCAATAACCAAGGTCACACAAGTCATTAAACAACTAGGCTAATCGCAAAAGATAACTTTTAACTCTACAAGCACTTTTGGTTGTTAAAATAGTAGTACTGTTCCTTTGCTTATTGTGTTTTTTGCTGTGTGTGTACTGATTTTGTGTCATGGAAGGACACCCCTTATCCTTTTTTTTCTTCTTTAATGTTTCAATTCAATAAACACGTACAATACAACTATGTCCTGAAGTGGAACCCATCTTAGACCATCTACAAGCATCTTAATCACTATTTTTAATAATGAACTATTTCATTCAAATATTTCTTCGTTAACCCTTTCACCGATTGCTGCCCAGACAGAAGCTACTCTGAGACGATGGCTTCCCTGGCTACTATTGCTCAAGTGGGAGATCTTCATAATAAATGTCAATAAAAACTTGTTTGTAGTTATTTGTGTATTTATTTCATTCACTAACACCATGTTCACAGTTTTATTCATGTTTTGATAATTTTTTCCTCATAAAATATTCAAATTTTCAAATTTTCGGCATTATCTAGGTGAAATTCTCAAAATTCTGCTCTTTGACCCCAAATCGTAATTTTTTAACCCAAAACGGCAAACTTTTGAAAAATTTTATGAGGCTGTACAAATTCCTCACACTGAACGATGTCCATTCCAAGTGTTTTGTACATAAAACGACATTTTATGTCAAAAAAGTATACTAGTTTGGCTTCAATTCTTCCATATTCTTTCAAAAAAAATGTTCCCTCATTTCAAATTCTGGTAAATTCCGTAAATTTCGTCTGATTTTGACACGGTTTTCAACAAACGGAAGCCCCATGTTTACACTTTCATCCGGGTATTCATCAAAGAAAGATAACTCATGTTTGCACTGTTTTGAGCGGGAAACATAAAAGATGTATTCCGATCCCGGTAAAACGGGACTCATCGTCAGTTGTCTGAAGCGTGAATCCCGGTAAACCGGGACTCATCGGCGAAAGGGTTAAGATAACCTGCTGTTCAGTACTTAATTTAAGGGTTCAATATGTATACATAATATAAACTGTCATATTAAAGTGGCTGGCATAAAATAATGTTGACATTTTATCTAATGATTTTGTTATGAAGAATTTTTAATTATTACCTGTGTACGAAGTCTTCCAGTAAGATCTTAAATTATTACCTGTGTACTACGTCTTCCAGTAAGATCTTTAATTATTACCTGTGTACTAAGTCTTCCAGTAAGATCTTTAATTATTACCTGTGTACGAAGTCTTCCAGTAAGATCTTTATGGTAATTTGACTGTTTTATATCTGTGGCTACTAATCTCATTCCATGTTTTATCTACAAATAAAGAAATAAAATTATAGACAATATGGCACTGATTCTGTATTGTTGTATAAATTCAAAATTAAAATGTTTACCAGAAATTAACACAAAAAATCTTGAAATGGGCTGATATTGTTTAGAATCATAGGTTCAATTAAAAACTTTCTAGCATTTCGACATGTGTAATATTTTTAGCATTTTAAATTGTGTTTAATTTAGACTGGTAAAACATGGATGATCTATAGTTGATATGGGTTTGACCTAGTTGTATGTAACTGTGAGTACTATAAGAAAATAAAAACGTTCTTACCTGGTATAGAGCTACTAAGAAAGGAATAGTTATGTCTCTGTAGTGAGGAAAATTCTCGTCCATGTTCTGTATAAAACTTGTGACAGATTTCTGCCAAGCCTCTTCCTCATTTAATGTTTTGGTTGTCTTGGCAACAGTAGTCTGCATCAACTTTTTCAGTAGATTAGTCACATGATTAACTGATCCAATGCTGGTTTTGAAGTTTGTGATCAATGAAACCACTGACCTGAACTGTAATAAATCATAAAATAATTCTGATCATAAAATTCATGAACATATTTTGCAATAGAAAGAAAAAAGTTTCTACTTTCTGAAGCAGCATTATATATATATAAAAAGCATTGATAACATCATCATTAAGCAAACATCATCATTAAGTAGATAAATTTTAAATTTACAAACTCAACAGGATAAAAATGTTTATTTCACACAGTGGCAAATAAATATAAGAAATACATTGATCAGTAGTATGGCTGACATTGCCTTTAAAAATCTTACATTATCAAAAAGAAAAAAAAAACAGCTACCAAAATCAATTCTTATGATCTAAGATGGCAGCCACAAATGTTTGAGTATATTTTGCTGTTAACTTGATTGAGTATATTTTGCTGTTTACCTGTTTGAGTATATTATGCTGTCTCCCCGAGTGAATATATTTTACTGTTTACCTGGGCAAGTTTATTCTAAAGTTTACCAGCTGTGTGAATGTATCTTACAGTTTACCTGTGATGGTGTTGGTCTGTATGCCTGTTGATTATGTAATGTATGTATGTTCTGCTGTTTACCAGTGCAAGTGTGTTTCACTGTTTACCTGTGAGAGTGTATTTTGCTGTTTACCTGTGATGGTTTCGGTCTGTAAGCCTGCTGATGTTGTAATGCCTGTATTTTCTGCTGTAGAATGCATTGTTTCTCCTTCAGATGTACTACATGTGGATGCATTAAACTGTCAGGGAGACTGTCCAGACTGTCACCGGTCTGTATAAAATGGTGTGTACTTCTAGCTGCTAGTTCATATTCTATTTCATTCAACTGGAAAACATATCCTGTATTAATTCAATGCTACACAGACATAGATGTAATCAAAAGACCAAATAATTTCCAAAAATTGGTAACTTTTTTCTTCTTTCCGTAAATTCCTAGTCAAGGAAGTTTCAATTACCTATTCAAGAAAAAGTGAAACTGCAACATACTGCTCACTGATGATACCCTTACCCAAATATTGCAGCACATAAACCAAGAATAGTTTCACAACAAAATATTAACAGTAATTGTTACATTACAAAAATCTAATCAACTAGTGTCATAAGACAACACTTAATGTTAAGTTAGAACTGATTCTGCCAATTTAACAAAGAATTTTAAAAAAGAACTAGATGTGTCAAAGCAACACGAATGACCCCATCTCAAAAAGTTGAAAAATCTGCAATTTCAATAACACATGTGGACACAAACATGATGGTAGTCTCACATATCAAAAATCAGCTCAAAATCTGGAGGCGTATAGAAAAAAAGTCTGTATAACTGTGATTTTCAATGTTGTAAATCCTTAATTTTGGCCAAAATTAGCGGAGCGGAACGAAACATAAACTTGATCTGTAACTCATCACGAGTAACTCACATACCAAAAAATCAGCCCAATATCTGAAAGCATTAAATTTAGAAAAAAAAGTCTGTATAACTGTGATTTTCAAAAATTTATCAAAGTCCATAGCCTGTAATTTCAGCAAAAAATTGGCGAAGCGGAACAAAACTTATACTTGATCTGTAACTTATCTTGGTTAACTCACATGCCAAAAATCATCCCAATATCCAATATCCGAAAGACTTTAGAAAAAAAGTCCGTATAAGTATGATTTTCAACAATTTATCAAAGTCCATAGCCCGTAATTTCGGCAAAAATTAGCGGAGCGGAATGAAACTAAAACTTGATCTGTAACTCATCATGGTTAACTCGCAAACCAAAAATCAGTCCAATATCTGAAAGAGTTTAGAAAAAAACCCCATAAAACTGTGATTTTCAACAATTTTCAAAGTCCAAAGCCCGTAATGTCTGCAAAAATTAGTGAAGCGGAACGAAACTTGAACTTGATATGTAACTCATCAGGGTTAACTCACATTCCACAATTCAGCCCAATATCTGAAGATGTTTAGAAAAAAAGTCTGTATAATGGTTTGTTGCGGAATGACGGAATGACGGAATTACAGAATTTCGGAATTACAGAATTATGGAATTTCGGAATTACGGAATTACGGAATAACGGAATTTCGGACAAGGGTAAAACTATATGGCACCGACATATTTGTTGCTGGGCCATAAAAACACTTAAGCATCTTATGGTAGCTCACCTCATTTGTAAGTATTTCAATCTTGATGGCAACCTTTTCAACGGGATCAACAGACAGGTATGGAGTCAACAGTTCAATGCTAACTAATCCAAGATATACCCATGCTGTACCTATAGACTGTAGAGTGCTTGTTTCACTACTTGTTACAATGTCCAAAACACTTTTCACACAATTTTCAACTGCATTGTGCTCAGAGTAAATAGATTTTAACACAAAACAGAACTTTTCCACAAATTCTGAAGGTTGAATCTGATCTGTTTGGCCATTAGACATTAGTTCTACCACTGGTAATATTTGTCCCATCACAGATTGGTTTTCTTCACTTAAAGATGCTGTTATGGATTTCATCAGGTGTTTAAATTCAAAAGCAATATTTCTTCTTTCAGATGTTCTGTAAAATATTTAAAATAATACAGATCAATACACCATTTACATTTTTTTTTTAAATAATAATCAAAATAAAATATAAAACAAAACAAAACAGAAATGCATTGAACATAACAACTTGTTTTTATACTTATATAAAAAAGAAAATGTGGTATGATTGCCAATGAGACAACTATCCACAAAAGAACAAAATGACACAGACATTAACAACTATAGGTCACCGTACGGCCTTCAACAATGAGCAAAGCCCATACCGCATAATCAGCTATAATAGGCCCCGATAAGACAATGTTAAACAATTCAAACGAGAAAACTAACTGCCTTATTTATGTAAAAAAATGAACGAAAAACAAATATGTAACACATAAACAAACGACAACCACTGAATTACAGGCTCCTCAATTCATTTCAACATTCATTGGTTTATTTGCATTCTAATAAAACTCATTTTTGGTAAGATAATTAATTAAAAGACTTTTTCTTACATCATCTGCCTGCTTATCAACAAACGACATATTAATATGAAGAAATAAGAGTAAGACTTGTAACTTGAAGTTGTGAAATCCACGATAATTTTCTGTAATCTTGAGTTGAACAAACCTTGGATCATACTGAGGTTTTGCCTACAAGAAATTGAATATTCAGATGAAAAAATAATAATAAGACTTGAAAATTAAAGTTGTGAAATCCAGGATCGTTTTCTATAATTTTGAGTTGAACAAACCTTGGATCATACTGAGTTTCTGCTAAGAATGAACAATTACACCAGAGCTGTTTTGACATCAAATTGAGCTTCTCTATTTCACATGAGAAGTTCCCCAATGGTACTTGTAAAGGTTGTAATCTGTTTTCATATGTTTTCCTGCCGTCTTTAGAATTTTCCGAGTTAGACAGATAGTGTGATGCTAAATAGGAAAAGGTTGGTGTGAACAGAAATCCTGGTCCCTACAAAATAATGGAAAGTATTATATAGTTAAGGCAAAATTCTTCTGTGAGATACTTCTGAATTAATAATGCCTAACAAACAATGGAAACTGGATTAATCTTATATCTCTGATATGGATGTAATCAGCAAGAATATCAAGTGAATCTGTTACAGGATGTGAAAGCTAGGACAATCTGTTTAAATCAGTAAATATAAAATGAAATTATTCTTTTTATTAAATTTGTCTTAACAATATGTTTCTTGGGGTAGAATAACAAGAGGCTCTAAAGAGCATGTGTCGCTCACCTTGGTCTATGTGTATATCTTAAACGAATACAAAATTACAAAATTAACAAAATTTATGAAAATTTTTAAAAGTTGACTATAAAGGACAATAACTCCTTAACGGGTTAATTGACCATTTTGATCATGTTGACTTATTTGTAGGTCTTACTTTGCTGTACATTATTGCTTTTTACAGTTTATCTCTATCTATAATAATATTCAAGATAATGACCAAAAGCTGCAAAATTTTCTGAAAATTACCAATTCTAAGGCAGCAACCCAACAATGGGTTGCCAGATTGGTCTGAAAATTTCAGGGCAGAAAGACTTTGACCTAATGAACAAATGTATCAGTGTCAGATTTTCTTTAAATGCTTTGGTTTCTGAGATTTTAGCCAAAAATTGCATTTTACCCTATGTACTAATTTTAGCCATGTCCGCCATCTTGGTTCGCAGGCAGGGTCATTGGACACATTTTTTAAACTAGATATCCTAATGATGATTGTGGAAAAGTTTGGTTAAATTTGTCTTCCTAGTTTCAGAGGAGAAGATTTTTGTAAAAGATAACAAAAATTTACGAAAAATTGTTAAAAATTGACTATAAAGGACAATAACTCCTTAAGGGGTCAACTGGCCATTTTGGTCATGCTGACTTTTTTGTAGATCTTATTTTGCTGAACATAATTGCTGTTTACAGTTTATGTCTATCTATAATAATATTCAAGTTAATAACCAAAAACGGCAAAATTACCAATTCAGGGGCAGCAACCCAACAACGGGTTGTCCGATTCATCTGAAAATTTTAAAGTAGATAGATCTTCAACCTGATAAACATTTTTACTCTATGTCAGATTTGCTCTAAATGCTTTGGTTTTTGAGTTATAAGCCAAAAACTGCAATTTACCCCTATGTTCTACTTATAGCCATGGCGGCCATCTTGGTTGGTTTGTCGGGTCACCGGATATATTTTTTAAACTAGATACCCCAATGATGATTGTGGCCAAGTTTGGTTTAATTTGGCCCAGTAGTTTCAGAGGAGAAGTTTTTTGTAAAAGATAACGACGACGGACGCAAAGTGATGGGAAAAGCTCACTTGGCCCTTCAGGTCAGGTGTGCTAAAAATGTAACTTACCAAAGAAAGATCTCCACCATCTATTTCTGTATTCAAATTTAGATATCTATTGACACACTGAGCTGGCGTTAGATTCCATAGTTGTTTATATAGTTTCATTTTCAATAATGGATATACTTCATTGAGGTGCCCCTGTAAATATATGCATGTATATCAGTTATCAAATTGTTCAATTATTTTATACTTTTAACAAATCAACATTTTATCATATACATAGCATTAATATGATAGCTTTTGCATATGTGTAATGCGGGAAAGTACACAAGCCATAATTTCCCACCCAGGCTGATAACCCATACCAGGGGCATCTCGTGCACCAAACCCATAATAATGCCTCTCGTGCAAGTTACTTCCGTTATTTCCGATATCATCTGTTTACTTTTCATTGTGAGGTCAGATATTTTTTATGATGACGTCAAAATTTATAGGAACTTTTGTGATGTTCAGAAATGATGTTCAGAAATGATGTTCAGAAATGACGTACAAATGGCTATAAGGTATTGGATCCAGTGGTGAATTTTTTTGTACAGAACCAGCTGTTATTGAAAAACAGATGTTAACATGACTAAATCCAATGATTTAGATTTTCAAATGATGATAGTTTAGTTTTTGCTTACAAATGCCATTGACAATTATGAATCATTTTATAGTACAACAAACATAGAGTAATAATGATAAAAAAAAACTCCAAATTTTCAATGTTTCAAAATGCTTCTATAGGAAATGGTACCATATATAAATGTATAGGTCGTGATGCTATTGTTGGACAATTATAGTGTATTTGTTGGATTCATAATTTAACTTTTTATAAAGTTTTTGACTGTTTTAGTCATTTTATTTGATTATTTACTTTACCTAAAACAATTGTCGGAAGTATATGATAAAGAGATTAATAGATGGCCATTTTCATATTGGCCAGAGTATCATCCCTCGACCCATATGGGTCAGGATCCCTAATAGACCTTGAGATGAGGAACTCAGATGACGTAATTAAAAAAAAATATTAGTCCGCCATACAATTGTGAATGCTGTGATTTTAAAAATGGACATAAATGAACAATAAGAACTGTTTTATAGAGCTGATGTGATGAGAAAAGAAAGATGTAGATTTGACCTGAAATAAATTATTAGAAAGGACAATTTTTTTATTGAATTTTATGATCAGAATTTTGGGATTATTTCATGAGGAGAGTGACATTTTTCACCATCTTCCGGGGTCCAGCGATTTACGAAAAAAGTAATCTCACTTGCCACCCCGAAAATTTAACCAGACATGTATAAATGTATCAGCTTCAATATGAGCCATCATACATGTTCAAGTAAACGATATGGACTGAGCAACGGAGGAAAACGTTACCATTACCGCCTATGGAGAATTAATTGTAAATGTATAGAAGCTTAATTCCAGAAGTTTTCAGGCTGATTTATGGATGATTTCACCTTGTACACCACCGAAAATAATAGTTAGTAGTTTTTTATTTATACCTAGTTATTATAAATGGTTTAAGATAAATATTATTGATAAAGATCAGCAAAAACTCAATGAAATTTTGCTTTTAAAATGCATTACTGGCACGGGGCTGAACACTTTTTTTAGGCACAATCATAACTTTGTTTACTTCCGAGAGATCCGAAAGGAATTTGTTTACTATATTGAAAAAGGCAAGAAACAACTTTTAAATATTATTAAATTGTAAGTAAACATGACACAATATAGTCTTTGTTATGTAATTATCACTTCGGTCTACAGGAATACCTGATAATCAAGGGAGATAACACACTTCATACGAGTAAAGTGAGATACATCATCGCATGTGCTTTTATCCAATGATTTGACTTCGATCAGTAGATATCATATGCAAAAAAACAGAAAAAACATGTACATGTTTTAAGAAAATCATTAATTATTTTTAATGCACTTGAGCAAAACAAAAGATATTGTCATTTCTCACTGAAAAAGGGGGAGGGTCAAACCTTTTTGAAAACAATATTTCTGCACCTATTCAACTATTAAGATAGTTAGCTACTACCCATTGCTTCTAATATAAAAGGTTTAAATGAAGGTGACTAAGCCACAAGGGAGAAGCATTTGTCTTTCTTTGTGATTAAACTTTCAAGAATTAGATTTTCTCTCTCTCAATAGTACTTATGTATTTAAATCAAATGATAACACAGCCTGAGTAATTTTTTTGTCTTATTTCAGTTCCAGACATATCATTACTTTTTAACCTGAGATGGCAAACTAGAGGTTTTACAAAGTCCTGAATAACTGGTAAGCATTTTGTTTTATTAGGCAAGCTCTAAATTGTTTATTTATGGTATTTATGCAATTGAAATTACAGTCAGTATGTTAAAAATATGCAAATATGAAAACTGTTGCTATGGTCTTGGTATTAAATGAAAAGACTTAGTTACAGATCGTTTCGACTCAATATTTCGAGTTAAATCTTGCGGCAACTGTTTCTCACGTAACACGGCAAACTATAATTAGCTCTATTTTGATCTGTCGTTATTTAATGACGCCATAATACATGTGATGTCACAATGTTTCCTTTAAAACCTCATGTGGATTTCTCACTAATAAAAGGTTTTCACTGAAATACTTGTTAAAAACATTTTTTCTCAAATAGAATTATGTGAAAGGACAAGTTTTGAAAATTTGCACTATATTGCACTCTAATTATATGATAAGGATGACTTTCCCAGTAGTTAAGAGTGCTTTCCACAGTTTTAAATACCAGATTTCCACTAGTCATGCTAGTAAGAATAATTATTTTGGTGTTGGTTTTTTTTTATAAAATCTTCAATTTTGCATAATTTCTCTGTCAAAATGCACTTTAAGGCACAAGCAAATTTTATAGAATGCTTTTACAGGGTCTGTGTATTGTAATTAAAAATTATAGTCAGAAGTTTTGTCCTTGTTTTGACTAGTGAAGGTATTCTGGAAGAAATTAATTATACATACACGTTGTATTCAAAATAAATGAATTTAGCGACGAAAGTGTCATTGCCTTAATTATAGTGCAAAACAACTTTATTTTTTTTCAGAAATGGACAAAAATACACAGATTTATTCAGAATGTTATACCGATGAAGATCACATAAAAATATTTGGAAAAATCAGAAGTATGGATTTCAATATGGGTCAGATGACGTAATTAAAAAACTAGAGGCTCTTAAGAGCCTGTGTCGCTCACCTTGGTCTATGTGCATATTAAACAAAGGACACAAATGGATTCATGACAAAATTGTATTTTGGTGATGGTGATGTGTTTGAAGTTCTTACTTTACTGAACGATTTTGCTTCTTACAATTATATCTATAATGAACTTTGCCCATTAGTAACAGAGAACTATATTTGGTAAAAATTTACATAAATTTACCAAATTAATGAAAATTGTTAAAAATTGACTATAAAGGGCAATAACTCCTTAAGGGGTCAATTGACCATTTAGGTCATGTTGACTTATTTGTAGATCTTACTTTGCTGAACATTATTGCTGTTTACAGTTTATCGCTATCTATAATAGTATTCAAGATAACCAAAAACGGCAAAATTTCTTTAAAAATTACCAATTGGAGGGCAGCAACCCAACAACCAGTTGTCCAATTCATCTGAAAAATTCAGGGCAGATAGATATTGACTTGATTAACAATTTAACTTCTTGTCAGATTTGCTCTAGATGCTTTGGTTTCATAGTTATAAGCCAAAAACTGCATTTTACCCCTATGTTCTATTTTTAGCCGTGGCGGCCATCTTGGTTGAATGGCCAGGTCATCGGACACATTTTTCAAACTAGATACCCCAAAGATGATTGTGGCCTAGTAGTTTCAGTGGAGATTTTGTAAAAGATTACTTAGATTTATGAAAAATGGTTAAAGATTGACTATAAAGGGCAATAACTCCTAAAGGGGTCAACTGACCATTTTGGTCATGTTGACTTATTTGTAGATCTTACTTTGCTGAACATTATTGCTGTTTACAGTTTATCTCTATCTATAATAATATTCAAGATAATAACCAAAAACAGCAAAATTTCCTCAAAATTACCAATTCAGGGGCAGCAACCCAACAACCGATTGACCGATTCATCTGAAAATTTCAGGGCAGATAGATCTTGACCTGATAAACATTTTTATCCCATGTCAGATTTCCTCAAAATGCTTTGGTTTTTGAGTTATAAGCCAAAAACTGCATTTTACCCCTATGTTCTATTTTTAGCGGTAGCGGCCATCTTGGTTGGTTGACCAGGTCACGCCACACATTTTTTAAACTAGATACCCCAAAGATGATTGTGGCCAAGTTTGGATTAATTTGGCCCAGTAATTTCAGAGGAGAAGATTTTTGTAAAAGATTACTTTAATTTACGAAAAATGGTTAAAAATTGACTATAAAGGGCAATAACTCCTAAACGGGTCAACTGACCATTTTGGTCATGTTGACTTATTTGTAGATCTTACTTTGCTGAACATTATTGCTGTTTACAATTTATCTCTATCTATAATAATATTCAAGATAATAACCAAAAACAGCAAAATTTCCTCAAAATTACCAATTCAGGGGCAGCAACCCAACAACCGATTGACCGATTCATCTGAAAATTTCAGGGCAGATAGATCTTGACCTGATAAACATTTTTATCACATGTCAGATTTCCTCAAAATGCTTTGGTTTTTGAGTTATAAGCCAAAAACTGCATTTTACCCCTTTGTTCTATTTTTAGCCGTGGCGGCCATCTTGGTTGGTTGACCAGGTCACGCCACACATTTTTTAAACTAGATACCCCAAAGATGATTGTGGCCAAGTTTGGATTAATTTGGCCCAGTAGTTTCAGAGGAGAAGATTTTTGTAAAAGATTACTTTAATTAACGAAAAATGGTTAAAAATTGACTATAAAGGGCAATAACTCCTAAACGGGTCAACTGACCATTTTGGTCATGTTGACTTATTTGTAGATCTTACTTTGCTGAACATTATTGCTGTTTACAATTTATCTCTATCTATAATAATATTCAAGATAATAACCAAAAACAGCAAAATTTCCTCAAAATTACCAATTCAGGGGCAGCAACCCAACAACCGATTGACCGATTCATCTGAAAATTTCAGGGCAGATAGATCTTGACCTGATAAACATTTTTACCCCATGTCAGATTTGCTCTAAATGCTTTGGTTTTTGAGTTATAAGCCAAAAACTGCATTTTACCCCTATGTTCTATTTTTAGCCGTGGCGGCCATCTTGGTTGGTTGACCGGGTCACGCCACACATTTTTTAAACTAGCTACCCCAATGATGATTGTGGCCAAGTTTGGTTTGATATGGCCCAGTAGTTTCAGAGGAGAAGATTTTTGTAAAAGTTAACGACGACGGACGACGACGGACGCCGGACGCCAAGTGATGAGAAAAGCTCACTTGGCCAGAAGGGCCAGGTGAGCTAAAAATATTAGTCCGCCATACAATTGTGAATGCTGTGATTTTAAAAATGGACATAAATGAACAATAAGAACTGTTTTATAGAGCTGATGTGATGAGAAAAGAAAGATGTAGATTTGACCTGAAATAAATTATTAGAAAGGACAATTTTTTTATTGAATTTTATGATCAGAATTTTGGGATTATTTCATGAGGAGAGTGACATTTTTCACCATCTTCCGGGGTCCAGCGATTTACGAAAAAAGTAATCTCACTTGCCACCCCGAAAATTTAACCAGACATGTATAAATGTATCAGCTTCGATATGAGCCATCATACATGTTCAAGTAAACGATATGGACTGAGCAACGGAGGAAAACGTTACCATTACCGCCTATGGAGAATTAATTGTAAATGTATACCCATATCAGCACCTCCACTTTGTCTCGGAATGATACCCAGGCCAATATGGAAAAAGCCATGTATTAATCTCTATATATTTAAGGTCATTAAAAAATGCATCCAATTCAAACGTTCTATCATTAACCTTCCCTACAGGCACAACTTGAGAGTGACTTTTGTGTCATAAATTCAAATTATCCTAAAACTGAGTTTACAATTATGCATTTTGGCTACAAGCTAGAATAGATGTCCATTATGGACATCATGCCTTTCATACACTTTCATATCTCGTAGTCCAATAAACTGAAACAAGAGTGCACACATTGAAATGTCTCGCCTTCTTTACTAATCATTGATATTATGTTGATACTCCTAAATATAAATCTTTATTGACTGTCACATAAACTTAACATTTACCAAGAAAACTAAACATTGATCAATGAACCATGAAAATGAGGTCAAGGTCAGATGAACCATATGCCAGGCAGACATGTACAGCTAACAATGCTTTCATACAACAAATATAGTTGACCTATTGCTTATAGTTAAAGAAAATAGACCAAACACAAAAACCTTACACTGAGCAATGAACCATAAAAACCAGGTCAAGGTCAAATAAAACCTGCACGACTGACATATAGATCATAAAATATTTCCATACACCAAATATAGTTGACCTATGACATATAGTATAAGATAAAAAGACCAAAACTCAAAAACTTAACTTTGAACACTGAACCATGAAAATGAGGTCAAGGTCAGATGACATCTGTCCGCTAGACATGTACACCTTACAGTCCTTCCATACACCGAATATACTAGACCTATTGCTTATAGTATCTGAGATATGGACTTGACCACCAAAACTTAACCTTGTTCACTGATCCATGAAATGAGGTCCAGGTCAAGTGAAAACTGTCTGACGGGCATGAGGACCTTGCAAGGTACGCACATACTAAATATAGTTATCCTATTACTTATAGTAAGAGAGAATTTAACATTACAAAAAATCTGAACTTTTTTTTCAAGTGGGCACTGAACCATGAAAATGAGGTCAAGGACAATGGACATGTGACTGACAGAAACTTCATAACATGAGGCATCTATATACAAAATATGAAGCATCCAGGTCTTCCACCTTCTAAAATATATAGGTTTTAAGAAGTGAGCTAACACCGCCACCGCCGGATCACTATCCCTATGTCGAGCTTTCTGCAACAAAAGTTGCAGGCTCGACAAAAATCTTGATCATAACTTTAATTTGTCATAATTGACATGTGTCCTGGGTTTCAAGTTAATTTTGGCCACAATTCAAGATAAACTATCTTAAACCAATTTTAAGCTAATACAGGACAAAGGAGCAAAGGGATGGAGGATTGACAGGAACATTGCCCAGGAAACAATGTCACCTATTATTGTAGGTCGTGCATAAAGAAAGTTTGAATTTTTCATTAAATCCATAAATTTATCTGTCTTTTAAACATTTGACATATATATTAAAATTATATAAATATATTTATATGCATTTAAAATTTAAAAAAAAAACCTCAACATTTAAAATAATTTATAGTATTTTAAAATTGTTTCTGGTAAAGCAAGCCAGGTTGTAACTGTATATCATATCTGTTTTTCACTCATTGTTTTGTACATAAATTAGGCTGTTAGTTTCCATGTTTGAATTGTTAACGTTTGTCATTTAAGGGCCGTTTCCAACTGACTATGCAGTATGGGTTTTGTTCATTGCTGAAGGTCAGATGGTGACCTATAGTTGTAAACTTCTATGTCATTTGGTCTCTTTTGGATAGTTGTCTCATTGGCCGTCATACCACATCTTCTTATTTTTATATACTTACTGGTGTTTCTATTGCCTGTTGCCACATATTGATCTGTAATGGTGACATACAAGTAAAATGCAAACAATAATCTGTGTATGTTGACATATAACTTGAAGTGATGTCACTCATATGGTGAATCAAACTCCTCCCAACCGTAGCTATTACAGATTCATACAGTGGCCACAAGCTGACAGATTCATTGGGTAAATAGTGACTTGTCTGTAAAATACTCTGTTCTGATTGGCCAACATCCATTGGAGATTCTTCACGTATGTACTCATTTAAATGTTTGTTCACTGAATCAGAATTGATCCCCGATTTGCACATAAGCTGTCTAATTTCCAAAATTTTACTGCACAAGATGTCTTTATTTTCTGTAAATAAAAATGTCATAGTGGATTACATATAGTTTCTACTAAATTTATTCACAAATAAACATACTCACTTTTATATAACGGTTCTTTTTTTATTATAATCAGAATACATTTTGAACAGACACTTGACTTTTTTTTTAAATTATGTTGATGTCATACAATAGAAGTTCCTTTATAATATTTGTGTATCAGGTTACTGTTTCATTAATGTACAACCGTTACCACATTTTTTTAACATATACTTATTTAATAGTAAGAAATTAAAATCTCTTATTTACAAAATAAAACTTCTCTTATGTTTGTTTACTTTGATTTGATCTGAAAATGTATTATTATCATAATATGTATTTTATCATTAAAACAAATACTTTTCTTGCTGTTACAGCTAATTTCCTAATGCATGTAGAGCAAAACTTTGGTTAGCTTGCTTACTTTGTTGTATATTGTACAATCATATTATGATAACACCCAATTAAATTCAGATATAATATGTACAGGTTTAAATATGGCTATATATATTGTTTAAAGATGTCAATCTTATTCACAAAGCTTGTATAAACAATTATACAAACAAAGCAAGCAAGCCAACCAACGTTTTACTTTGCAAGCATTAGGAAATCAGCTGTAATGGTCTTGAATTTCATTTGGAATGTATATGTTTATACCAATGTCTTGGCTGGACCTGTGGCAATTATTGAGGTAAAATGTATACAGAAGTTTAACTTGTTCCTTAAAATCATTAAAACCATGAAAACTTTGATATTAATTTCTTGTTTAATAAGGGTTGTATGTTTCAATAGACAAAGGAGTACACCCCCACTTTTTTAAAATGACCATACATAGCTTACCGTCAATCAGTCCAGATGAAGTTAACTTAAAACAGAACAATAAAAGATCTGTAACAGTCCTGCTATCAGTAATGTGCAATTGAATTTTTGGCCATGCTAATAATTTAACAAATGGACAGTGGACATCAATCTGCTTGGCTAAGTCTGTTAAACACAAATCAAACTGACTCTCCATTTTAGTTTTGTAAGCTTGTGGATGTCCTGCTGTGTTCCAAAACTTCATGTATCTTTTCCCTAGTTGATTATTCTGTCCTAATTTTGAATGAATATGTTGGACAATAGAAGACAACTCTGCTGGCATCCTGCAAAATGAAAAATTCTCTTGGTTAGGCCAATTAAAATTAATTGATAGATTTTAATCCCCGCCCGCCCCTCTGAAATCACCCCGCCCCGAATTTTTTTATTTTATAAAATTTACGATTTCCGGATTTTGTTCATTCCCGTTTCCGGTAACCGTTAAAATTTCGTTTCATTCAAAGCTTCCTGTTTTAAATTTTGGTTTTGTACCTCGAGTAAATCTAAGCAAAATGATTAAGTCGACATATTCTGCTGCTCTATGATGACAACATCATCTTCCGAGAGTAAAGATTGATAACGAGAATGACGTGAAATATTGGTGTTACGAGAAACACGCTGTTTTAAAGACTGCAAATCGTGGTATGTCACAAATTTCTGTGATTAGAAATTAAACTGCGGACTTTTTTTTATTTATGCAATGACTTTGTTTCAGGAAATTTAAACTGTAAATGATACCCAAAGCGCAAGATTCGTGAAAACCATTGATACAGAAAACATGACTGGATTCTAGATATTGAAACAGAAGCACGAACTAGTCAGAAGGATGACCGTTTATTGAAATTTTTAAAAAGTCGACTAACATACGCATTTTACTTATGCAAGCCCTTTGATTTTACCCATGGCTGTCTTTTTATGTTGACAAACAGCAAATGTCCCAATACACCCAAAAAAATACAACTTGTTTTTATTATTAATATAAACTAGAGGCTCTAAAGAGCCTGTGTCGCTCACCTTGGTCTATGTGCATATTAAACAAAGGACACAAATGGATTCATGACAAAATTGTATTTTGGTGATGGTGATGTGTTTGAAGTTCTTACTTTACTGAACGATTTTGCTTCTTACAATTATATCTATCATGAACTTTGCCCATTAGTAACAGAGAACTATATTTGGTAAAAATTTACATAAATTTACCAAATTAATGAAAATTGTTGAAAATTTACTATAAAGGGCAATAACTCCTTAAGGGGTCAATTGACCATTTAGGTCATGTTGACTTATTTGTAGATCTTACTTTGCTGAACATTATTGCTGTTTACAGTTTATCTCTAACTATAATAATATTCAAGATAATAACCAAAAACAGCAAAATTTCTTCAAAATTACCAATTCAGGGGCAGCAACCCAACAACCGATTGACCGATTCATCTGAAAATTTCAGGGCAGATAGATCTTGACCTGATAAACATTTTTACCCCATGTCAGATTTGCTCTAAATGCTTTGGTTTTTGAGTTATAAGCCAAAAACTGCATTTTACCCCTATGTTCTATTTTTAGCGGTGGCGGCCATCTTGGTTGGTTGACCAGGTCACGCCACACATTTTTTAAACTAGATACCCCAAAGATGATTGTGGCCAAGTTTGGATTAATTTGGCCAAGTAGTTTCAGAGGAGAAGATTTTTGTAAAAGATTACTTTAATTTACGAAAAATGGTTAAAAATTGACTATAAAGGGCAATAACTCCTAAACGGGTCAACTGACCATTTTGGTCATGTTGACTTATTTGTAGATCTTACTTTGCTGAACATTATTGCTGTTTACAGTTTATCTCTATCTATAATAATATTCAAGATAATAACCAAAAACAGCAAAATTTCCTCAAAATTACCAATTCAGGGGCAGCAACCCAACAACCGATTGACCGATTCATCTGAAAATTTTAGGGCAGATAGATCTTGACCTGATAAACATTTTTATCCCATGTCAGATTTCCTCAAAATGCTTTGGTTTTTGAGTTATAAGCCAAAAACTGCATTTTACCCCTTTGTTCTATTTTTAGCCGTGGCGGCCATCTTGGTTGGTTGACCAGGTCACGCCACACATTTTTTAAACTAGATACCCCAAAGATGATTGTGGCCAAGTTTGGATTAATTTGGCCAAGTAGTTTCAGAGGAGAAGATTTTTGTAAAAGATTACTTTAATTAACGAAAAATGGTTAAAAATTGACTATAAAGGGCAATAACTCCTAAACGGGTCAACTGACCATTTTGGTCATGTTGACTTATTTGTAGATCTTACTTTGCTGAACATTATTGCTGTTTACAGTTTATCTCTAACTATAATAATATTCAAGATAATAACCAAAAACAGCAAATTTTCTTCAAAATTACCAATTCAGGGGCAGCAACCCAACAACCGATTGACCGATTCATCTGAAAATTTCAGGGCAGATAGATCTTGACCTGATAAACATTTTTACCCCATGTCAGATTTGCTCTAAATGCTTTGGTTTTTGAGTTATAAGCCAAAAACTGCATTTTACCCCTATGTTCTATTTTTAGCCGTGGCGGCCATCTTGGTTGGTTGACCGGGTCACGCCACACATTTTTTAAACTAGATACCCCAATGATGATTGTGGCCAAGTTTGGTTTGATTTGGCCGAGTAGTTTCAGAGGAGAAGATTTTTGTAAAAGTTAACGACGACGGACGACGACGGACGACGACGGACGACGACGGACGACGGACGCCAAGTGATGAGAAAAGCTCACTTGGCCCTTCGGGCCAGGTGAGCTAAAAAGAAGATGTGGTATAATTGCCAATGAGACAACTATCCACAAAGGATCAAAATGACTCAGAAATTAACAACTATAGGTCACGGTACAACCTTCATGTTTTACATGATAATCATGAATATTTTCATCTGGCATATAAAGTACCAACACTATTATTTTCAACACTGAGTTTTCATTTTATTCTGTACTCATAATAATTGTGTTGCATACCAATGCATTTGCTTCATTTTATGGGAATACAAACCATTGTTTAGAAACCCAAATACATTTGGTGTAGGTAGTCCAACTGAAGAGAGTATTTCTCGCACGCTTTTGTTGTTAAGTTTTTAAAGCCGCAATTAGATATATTTATTTAAAGGATTTGAAATATTATGTAAGATTCCTCATACTTGTGTATACATGATATAAGCTTATTATTACACTTGCATATATGAAGAACTCGGCACAAAAGGGTTTCATATGAAATAAAATTTAAAAAATAAAATCCTCCCACCCGCCCCATTTTTTTCAAAAATTTGGATGAAAATCTACTAATTAATTTTAGTTGGCCTTATTTAAAACCGGTACAAAGTTTGTAATCATACTGGATGAACCCATAGAGTCCCAATTGTTTTGAATTCATATCTTCAACCTGCAGATATCCTATAAAAGTATCACTAACAGATGACACTGGCCCTGAAAAGTTCATGATTTTCATATTGAAATCCTTAAAATCAAATGGATAGAAGTGCTCAATTGAATTGCATATGCAGATTTTGAGAAAATCTTATTAATTTCTGATAGTTGGTTTTAATAGGAGAAAACATAACTAATGCGTTTATTTTATAATGACTAATATGTATAATCAATTTTTACAATGATTAAAACCTGAATTGTCATTCCCTTCACCTATATCACCCTGCTCAGTCACTAAGTAATTTTTCATACCATAGCTTTGAGACATCAGCAGATCCAAAATGTCTTGGGCTCACTCCACAAAAAAGCTTTAACTTGATTATTGTGACTCACAGCTGATATCTTACACTATCAACATGCAGACAACCTGATAATCAGTACGTCTTACAATTCATTTGAAAATCAATTATATGCGAAAATAGTGCCAATTAAACAAGAGATAGAAATACATCATTGAACCAACAGTGCATCTGTTTACAAATATTCAAATATCTCATCCAAACTTACCTATTTACTATTGTACTGATAAACTTGTCATAGAACCAGTTCCAATAAAGTGTCAATGTATGAATATCTGCCTCATTACAGAAACACTTCTCCAACACTTCTAACAGTAAAGATCTCCATTTAAATACATCTAATACCTGAAATAAGTGAAAGGAGCTGGTTTTAATATATCTATAAAAAAAATACTGAATAACTATGACAGTTTTCAAATAATTTTATTCTGGCAACATGTAAATAATTATAAACACCATCTTTTAAAAAAACCAAGCAGACATGGAATAATACTAATCCTATACTTAACTCTTATCACATGAACATGACTATTTACCACATTTGTCAAAAGCAAGAAAACAGATGCCACAAATGAAGCAGGAACTACTTCTGTCAGATAACTTTCTGTTTTTAGTGCGGTTCATTTAAATCAATCTTTTCATAATTCATTATGTTATGTTTTGTAGACCATTGTTTGTCATTTTGTCTTTATTTCTGTTATCCATTGTTTGTCATTTTGTCTTTATTTCTGTTATCCATTGTTTGTCATTTTGTCTTTATTTCTGTTAGCAATTGTTTGTCATTTTGTCTTTATTTCTGTTAGCAATTGTTATTTTTAGCCCTCCATTGAAGTCACTACTATCACCTCAATTGATTTACCTGAGCTACTTCTGTAAATGTGTTTATATCCAGATCAGACATCATCTGTAGAAAATCGTCCTTCCTTGTCAGCAGTCTGTAAACATCCTCTAAGATCATCTCATTTTCTATCTTCGATTTTTTAACTATACCTGCAAGTTTATAAACAATTCTGACATTTATACATGCTCATATTGTGAAAACATGAAATGTCAAATACTGCAAATTCAGAAATTATTGCAAGGTTTTTATAAATGTTAATAATGTGACTGGGTGATTATCACAATAATAAGAACTTGCATTCTAAATTCAATAAAAATGTCTGAATCTGGTTGCAGATTTTTCCTGAAATCCCAATAATTAATTGTACATTGTTGAGCGTTCTGCAAAAGTTGCAATAATAAATACATGTAATAATTCCTGAATGTATGGTACATCAAATTTTTCATACAATCTTTTCAAGTGTCTTGGTAGTCTATGTATAAATATACTTTATAGAGCAAGTTCTTACTTAAAAAGGTGAAGGATAAAAAATATATGGTTCCATCATAATTACTGTAAATTCAGAAATTATTGCGTGCATTTATTATTGCGATTTTGTCATTTAAGACTTAAATGCGATTTTAATTTTTACGATTTTGAGATAAATTCTGTTAAATTCATCTTAAATATTTCAAAATGCGAGTTTAAATTATTGCGTTTACAACCCAGTCGCAATTTTCGCAATGATAAAAACCTCGCATTAATTTCTGAATTTACAGTACATGCTGAAGACTAGATTTCAGTTGAATCTGATAACTTAATGCAAACTGATTAAGTTTGAGAATTTACTTTCATTGATATGAAAGCCAGTATTCATTATATATGATTTTTTTTTACAAATATTATATATTACTAACTGTTATACTTATATTTTTAAAAAGCTGCTAAGAGAACGTCTCCTATGTTTTGTGCAGGTAGAGTTCCCTTAAGTGGATACCAGATGGTATGCAGGTTTGTCAGATAAAAAAAAATAATACCGATTAATTGACAAAAACACTAAAGAAAACTGCATCTTCTATTAGTTGACTTGTTTCCCTGATTAGATCAGCATCTTCAGGTATTATATTACATGTTTATCTTATACATTACCTTGCAAGTTTTCCTCAATAGCTTCCAACCGTATATTGTCAGCACAAATAGTATGAACCACAGACTGTTGTAGGTGAAATCTAAAATGATATATAGTCAAATACATACAGAATATTGACTGGATTTATACAAATCAATAACAACATTAATCCTCTATCAAATATCCCAATGGGAACAATTTGTAGTGAAGTTCTTCAGGTTAATTAATAGAAAGTTTAATGGTTCAAATATATTTGTGGTTTTTTTTTATTGCTTTTTAAAATTCTAGCTTACAGCTATTTTATTATTTCAAAAGGAATAACTATAATGGTAAATATTTTTATTTCATTAAAACGTATGGATACAAATCAAGAATTGTTACAACAACAGTAAGAATGATATCATAAAGTATTCTAACCTGTTAACAGTAGAATGAAATTCAGCCAACTTATTTTCATCTAAGTCACAAAGTTTGATAACTCTGTCAATCATCTGTACATTCCATCTTAAATCAAAAGGTATCTCCAATAGGAATGAGGATTCTATATATAAAATAAAGTGACACTTAATGTTCCAAAAGTAGCAAAACAGGCATTCAAATTCTAAATTTAACCAGAATGTTTAAGTTATTTTTTGCAGAATAATTATATGGTATTGTCAATCAGGAAACAGCTAGGCAACATATCTTAAATGTCCTTACAATCATCCTTGTTAAAGCTTATTACCAAATATGGCGTCATTGAAACACAAGTAGCTAAATTCCCTTATATAAGGAATTCTGACAAGCAAACTGGTTGTATCTATAGAAAATATAGCAGTTAAAAGAACATGGTCCGAGACCACAATTATTTCGTAGTGCATTTCTTTTAGAACATAAACGAAAATTAAAAAAATCCCACCTGCGCTTTCTCAATGAAAATTTTAGTGTGTTGTACTACTTTTGGGACAAATTATAAAAGTAGTACATCAAAATTATAGAAAACTTCATTGGCTCTAACTCAAAATATGGACAATTTTATGTTTAGGGCGTCTTGAAATCTTTTGAGAGCGTCCAAAGTGCTAATTTTTAACCTTTTTCAGCTGGACCAAATCACTACTTTCCTTTAAAATTCTGAACCCAAATTTTTTTACAGTGTAATTTTACCCCTCTACTTACAATTTGAGGCATTAAACATGGAGAAATAAATTTGGAAGGGGTATAAAAATAAATGGCAAGTAACCCACTGCCAACACTAGGGACTATATTCGTGGACAACTAAAATCAAGGGACGACAATTGTGGTCTCGGACCACATATTTCTTTATAAAGTTTTCTGATGTGTAATCAACACATCTTCTTGTAGCTAGTTGTAAATAACCAAACCACTTTTCATCCCTGAACACCAAGATGTTTTAGAGTTAAAGCCTGATTTTTGTACACATATGCAGGGGTGTTTCTAATTAGTTAAACTAAGATTTTGACCATGACTTTTGATGTAGTTTTCTTATTTGTATGTGACACCAATAAATCATACCATGTTTCATCTCTTAACTCTAGGAGGTTTTAAAGTTAGAGAGCATAAACAATTTGTTATGGACAGAGGCATGGATACTTGGACGGTAAAGTAGATTACTATATGCCTTCTGTCAATTAATCAGAGGAGCCCTTTTTTTTTAAGTTTACAAGTAACATTAACAATATACTTCTTACCTGGATATTTATCTGTCAAGTTTTTAACGTAATCCTCCAAACTATTTGTGAATCCACCTTTATCCATCAAGGTCATAGTACTGCTGACATTATCACTCAATTCTTTCACAGAGGTCAACAATGTTTTACTCAATACCTGGTCTTGAATACTCTTGATGTCAGTTCTGAATTTCTGTACATAATTGTCCAACCACTTAATATACAGCTTCCAAAAATTTAATGGCATTCCATTCATTAAAATTTGAAAAGCATATTTCAGTTCAGCTAATGTTCTTTCAAAAGTAACATCAAATTCACATTTCCTGTTAAAAAAAGATTTTTTTTAAATCAATAAATGCATAACTATTTGTTTTGTATTCATTTTAAAACAGAGATACAAGTTATCTGAAAATAAAGACATAGTTTGGGCTACTGCTCACTTCTTCATACACCTCTCTTGTTGTTGAGTAAAAGGATATGCCTGTACCAAACAATACCAAAGTTGGCAACAGAAAGAAGATACACATAAGATATAACTTACCAAAATTAACCTTGTTACCAAATATCCAGAAGCACTAACTTGTTGTTGCTGAGAAAAAAGGCAACAAAACTCTTATATATGTGTTTCCCCGACACAATTTAAAGCTTTCTACAAAATGCAAAAGTAACTCGGACTTGAGGTAGCTTCGAAAAATGCAACAGAAAGTATGTATCAGAAAGACGAACACTTGCATCAGCAGAGCAATAGAGGTTTACTAGAAGACCCCTCTGTCCCATGTAGGCAGGGTTATAATTTCTTTGAATATTGAAGTCTTCTTAATTCATGAAAAAAATATTCGTATATGTCAATAAGGGCTATTTCCAAGTGCCTCTAGATTTTGAGCTGATCAATTCATGCTCTACTGGTACATCATTTTGTAAATTTTCAATTTTTCATTCTCATTTTAGAAGACCTTATTCTTAAGTTTATAAAATATGATTAATACTGGTATTACACATTTTCTATATTCTGTATATTTGCATTACAAAATAAATCCCCAAAATATACCTTCTCCTAAACAGTTTTCTATTTACCTGTTAACATTATCCATTAACTGTTTGGTATAATACATAACACTGCTACCATCTATCAGTATATTGGCTAACTTTACATCAGACATACAGTCTAGATCTGTTACTGTTGGTGTAATGTAAATCATGGTCTCTGACATAAGATCTTTCTCTTCTAATTCTTCACATTTAGAATTCCAAATGGATTTAGCAATCTATAAGAAATACCATAACATATTTGTTATGTCAGGCAGTGATTTTGCTAGCACTCGTCACTTTTGTAATTTACGAAAGTATTTCAAATCAATTTCGTCACTTAAATTTTGAAAGTGTAAAAATATTTTCGCATTAAAATACTATAAATCTACCTTTCTTTATGTTTGTGACAAGTTTATGACCCCTAGGTAATTAACATTTTCAACAGGTGTTACAAGTTGTGATTACAACTAATCCGCTTATCGCCATCATATGGGTCACTAATCCGTTAATTATTAATAAACCTCATAATTGACCATCATAATTATTTCCCCAGAAAAAATCAGTCAGTTGGAATTTCAACAACCAGGAGTATAGTTTCGTCATTTGATTGAAATTGTTACCCCCCGGACAGTTCGCATTTGAATTTCAATATTTCTCAAACGATCACAATTTGAAGTTCTTTTGTTGTTAAGATTTGTCATTCGAACGCATTTTCGTCATAATTAATATAAATTGCCATAAAAAACTTTCAACAATTTCCATTTTAAATATAGAACTTTATTCAAAATGTTTAGAGAAGTCTTCACGAGTAAACAGGTGCTTCCTGTACTGTGTGCTACATATGCGTGAAAGTATTCCTATGACTATTTATAGACACCAAAAACGTAAAATACGAAATCATTTAGTATCAATTAAACGAGAGACAAATATATATCTCTAACCATGCTAACTAAAGGTATTTAAATTGAAAAATTATAATTTCCTGATGAATCTGGACTTGTTTTGAATTTATCATCCACGTGTCACTTCCCGTTGAGTTGTTTACTACCTCCTTTCAGTTGTTATACTCGTTCCAAAAAGGATTTTATACAGTTACAACTTAATGGAAATGATTTCTAAATATCGATTTAGACGTTTTATAAGGATAATGATTATGCAGTGATATAATTATTGCAAGTTAATTTCTGCTGTGATTCCTTGTTTGACCTTGTTTAAAAAAAAAGAATCCAACTTTTGTCGATTAGGAATGTCCTCTGGAACAAACTGAAGAGAAATTGTGAACTAAGTTTCCACATCCCATGTCAGAATCTTTCATAATAAGGGCCAATACAGTCAAATCATACAATACTGACTGCCAATCATGCCTAAGTCCTTTAAAATCTGACAAAGTCAAAGATGAAGGCAAGCTAGTAATATAAATCCTTGGTCCCTTGCTGTTACACAAAAAAAAGGTTGATTTTTATAGCGCGCAAAAGTGACTAAAGCCCTCAAAATCCTAGCTTAAACCCTGTGTCAGGCATATAAAGCGATGATATATTCTGTCTGCATTCCATAGGTTAATAACATTGAACCATTGATTTAAAAGACTAAAACAGTGATATCAGAGTTCTTACTCATGTCTTATGCTCAAAAATGAAAAGAATGTTCTGATTTATGAAATTTTTAAAGTGTTCTTAGTTTTGTTGAGTTCAGTATATATGAAAGAGATTATTACATAATTTTTAACAATGTGCAGTTATCCAGGTATAAATGAGACATGTGGAGCAGGATCTGCTTACCCTTTCTAAGCATCCAAGATCACCCCCAGTTATGGTTGGGTTTGTTTGCTAAGTCTTTATTTTTCTATGTTGTGTCTTGTGTACTATTGTCTGTCTTTTTCTTTTTTAGCCATGGCATTGTCACTTTATTTTTGATCTATGAATTTGAATGTCCCCCTGGTATCTTTCGACCCGCTTTTCAAACCGTTTTAAATCTATTTTCAAACCATCTATTGGAAGTGATACACCTGTTTGTTCTAAGCAAAAATAGTAATATCTTTTCATCTTAATTACCTGTTTAGTTGTAAAATATTTCACACTCTTAACATAAATATCACTGGTTGCCAGTTTAAGTGCTTTGTCCAATGGAATTCCTCTATCTATCTGCTGTTTGGTTACTGCTGCCACACACAGAAGATCTAATATGGTTGGTTGTTCCCCTTTAGATAACTCTGACCTCAAAAGGTCATTGAAAGATATTAACCAATCACAAGCTTTATTCCACACAAGACCTAGTGTCTGCAGGAGAAGTTTTACATCTCTGTTTGAGTATGGTGAACCTTCATCCTAAAAAGTAAATAGTCTCCATTGAAGATTAGATAACATTGAAGTTTTTAATAACTTTCTTTTGTTTTGGAACACCTTTATGTAACAAATCAACCACAACTTAAATGAGAATGACTTTTCCCAAAAACTTTTTGGTCTATTCTAATTTTGTCCTGATACCTATAAGTAAACCTTTTTCATAAGAAAGTTTGTAATTGGAAAATTGGAAAAACAGTCAATTTTCAAAACCAAGATTATTTTGTAATATTCCGTACAGATTCATTGAAGCAAAATTGAAATATCATAAGCATAATCTATCAGAAAAATTGTCAAATGGAAAGTTAGGTTGCTTTCACAAAATAAAACATTTCTTTGCAATTTTAATTAAGTTTCTTTAAAAAAAAACTTAAGTTAAAGTGACACATGCTCTAGATCTGAAGTAGGGAATAATTAATAGGCAGACAGACAACAGTATCCTACATTACACCTTATCACTATTTGGAAATCTGTTCTGCTTGACCGAGAATCTGTCCTGCTTGAACTTTCGACATCATACAACAATAACTTTTCTAATTGTGGCATCAGATAATTTCTACATGACGTACAAACAATAACAGGAACTTTTGTGATTTCCAGTAATGGATGACAAATAGCAATAAGGTGTAAACATCTGTCATCAAACAGCCATATGTTATTATTTACCTCTCCAGTAATATATATCTCTACCCCTCTGTTCCTCATTGCTCTAGAGATGTCACCAAACTTAGGATCCATAGCTAAAAATAACCTGTCAAAATAAACAATATCATAAATACAGGATATTATATATAAAATATAAACAGATGATTTCAGCCATTTAGAAGGTTTGAAACAAGCATTTCAATTGGCTTCAATACAGAAAAACAGTATGTTATAAGAAGTTTCATAATGAGTTCTTATCACTCTTATAATGATCCCTAAAAATGAAACTTACCCTATAACTTATTCATTTGTATGTGATACTCATTTAATCTATATTTTGCTCGCTGATATGATGATCAGGTAAAGTTTAATTAAAACTATGCACGAGAAGTGACCATGATTTTGTAAGCAGACATTCATGTAGTTTTTGTTCATAATTCTAACAAATTTTAACATCTACAATCTCCTGATCAATTAACATACTATTAAATCAAGTCAACCTTTATCCCTTCACATATATATATTACCTGAAGTTTGGATGTGGTTTAATGGATGGTATTTGTCCATCAATGACTCCTCTTTCATTAATCGTCAGTTCACCATTAGGTTCTAATAAAGCATTCAGTCTGTCTAATACTGATGGGCTGGAAAACAACAATAACAGAATTAAATATACAAAAGAATTACTGTTAAAGCAGAAATTTTCTTGCAGGATTTAATTTTGTTTATTTCGTGGAAAGAATATATCCACGAAATTAAAACTCCATGAAAATTAAACCTACATATAATATCACTTCCATTTACTGGAAACCACGAAATTAAATCCCAATTAAATCTTAAATATCTATTGGAATTTTGAAAACAAGAGATAAATCCACAAAATTTTAACCCCACGAAAAATTAGTGTTTCTACTAATTCTTGTGATTTCCAGTTACTGTGTGCTTAACTTTAGTTAGTTAAGTGTAGGTTTGATAGCAAACAGATTTAATTCTGAACGCCTGGAAATAATGATGTCAAAATCTGGTAAATAAGACTCTTCACAAAAAATTTATCAATCAAATATACTTGAAAGTCAAGAACATTTCAGTAAAATATTTTAAAAATCAACTGTAGTAAAAATTGGTGAAAATACCTAGAATTAAACTACATTTTGTTATGGAATTTGTTCAATGAAAAATATAAACTAGCTAATTGTTGTCCTAAATATAATCTTGTCTCTACTATAATGTCCATTCATCCATTTTTTTGTTCTTATAACTTACCTGCAGAAATTGACATTGTCAATAAGTAGCCATTGTCCAGATTGTAAGGCCGTCACTAGAATACTGTCCACCCATTCGAATGTGCCACCACCTGACCCAGCTTTACTCTCAGCTAACTTTACTTGTAGTTTTCTCAGTTTCTCTATCAGTATAAACCAATCACTGACCACAGCTAATTTACAAACAAAAACAATATTTATAAATAAAACAGGTATACATAAGTGATTTTATGTAACAATACTGTAGCAGACAACACACTCTTTAAAATACCTTGTACCATGTACAAACATTTCCTTTCAAGGTTTAAAGTTTGGTTTTTTGTGTGTACTTATTTGTCTCTTCATTGTCTTTTGTTTCCCGTCATGCTGTTGTCTGTCAGCTTCTCTTTGACTTTTGATGTCTACATGGTATACTCAACCAATTCTTTTTTTTATTATTAAAATGGTTTCAATGTAAAAGAGGTATTAAATCAATTTATGTTCCATTTACATTCAGTAATTGAAAATTCAATTTTATATTATCATGAGCCATACATTAACTTATGTTTTACAGTAAAATGGTACTTGAATTGCATCAATACAAAACAAATAACAAATATAGATGTAATAATTTAAACTTCAAATTAACATATATTTACAATCATAATTACAGGTTAAGATGTAAGAGATAAAAAAAATATATTTAACTGCACTTCTAAAGATATGAATGTGTAAACAACTCTTTTTCAACTTCGAACTTCACACTCTGTGCTGTAGTACTACTTTTGTTCAAATTCCAATATGTCATTTCAAATCATTAACTGAGTACTAACTGTTTAAGTCTGTATATTTCTTAACAACACGAGAACAATCTGTCAACACTTTCATCAAACAATCAACTTGTTTCTTCATCTGTTGTAATTCTTCAACACTTGACATCTTCTCAACTAAAATATAAACAGAATCAATAATAAAAAGGGGGAAAAAACACAAATCTACACACATATATGTCAGTTTTAATTTGAAGTATATATAAATATAATTTGTTTAAACATCAGCCCAACAATGTTAGATCTGTAAATTTACAGATCTAACATTGTTGGGCTGATGTTTAAACAAATTATATTTATATATACTTCTGAGATATCGTGGCACCAAATAGCATTGCACTGTGACCGACGCACTAGACCACTCGACCACCTAGGCTATATATACTTGAAATAACAATATTAAAGGAACTAATCAAAAGTTGTAACATGATAAGAATAAATAAACCATTTATATAACTTTAAACTCCATGTGGTGAACCAACGCCTGTGTGAATCATTTCGTTAGAGTCCCTGAAGTGGATACCTTGGTATGCAGGGTTGTCAAATTATGCAAATAAATGCAACATTAAAATAATAACCAAAATTGACAACAACACTTCGAATGGTCTGCAATTTTATTTGCTATGGTCTACATGTTTCACCTGCAAGGCAGGCTTCATCAGGACAATTTTTATACAGAAATTACTTCAGGGATTAATTTCTGTATAAAAATTGTCCTGATGAAGCCGCCTTGCAGGTGAAACATGTAAACCATAGCAAATAAAATTGCAGACCATTCGAAGTGTTGTTGTCAATTTTGGTTATCATTTATATAACTGTTTAAAAAGCTCAATCCTTTATTAAAATGTTTGTGATTTAAAAAAAATTTATAAATGGATTTCTACGAATAAAAATTTAACACATTCAATTTATAACTTAGTAATGCCTTCATTTCTTATGGCACTAGCTTTAAAGAACTGTACTTTTATAAGCAGTTTAATATTACTAATGATCTAATTATATGGTTCTTTAAGGCAATATCTTGAGATCTCTAAATAAAATAAAGCCTCTTTTAGTCGTGTCCATCTCAAGACTTCTAAATACTAACCATGTTTACTGGCCTCTGTGTACATCTTCCATGATTTATGAAGTCCAATCACCTGGTGCAAATCACCTTTACAAAGTAGGAACTCCTCTATTCTAGTCAGTAATGTATGGATGTCACTCCCTAACTCTTCAATGTGTCTAGCAGGATCAGACTACAAATACAACAACAAATTAATGCAAAACATATTTATTTTGTCTACAATTTATATACCTTATCTTGCCAACTTCATGTACAAGAGTTCTTTCATATCAACTATTTTCTTTAAAGTGACATATAGCTGTTTATAATAAATTTCATGAAGTGGTCAGTTCTTGTAAAATCTTTTAAAGATATTTGATGAAGAAATGTGTTGTTGCTAGGCTTTTAATACCTTTTGTCATTCTGTTAAAAAGTTAAATTGTCAAGACGACCATGCATAAAGTAATTCCAACAAAGTAGAAATGATTAAGTGAACTGGTCCTCATTTGAATTTAAATCTTATACAACATGTGTTTATATAGACTACTGACCTGCTCAAATCCTCCTAACAATTCTGTAGTGTCCATATCACTGTTCATAGCTAAAACCTGTAAATCCTGTCCACACAGTGTGGCTAACAGTTGGACTAAACATGTTTTCCCACACGACTGAGGACCTATCTGTAAATAAAAATAAACAATTAATTAACAAAGAACTGTCTCCTTTTATTCCGGTCCATTAATAGATTGCTACTAATAATAAAATTGTCTTATCACTAGAATTTGATTAACTATGACTGAATAATACTTTAAATATGTAAATTAATTCTATAATACTTGCAGAAGATATGTATGAAATAGAAATAATGTGTCGGTTCAAAAGAAGTATTGTACGAAACGTCATAAAACTGTCATATATTGTTCTTGAGATGAATGCAAATTTAAGCAGTCTGCACGGTTAGCCACTAGTCTGATGCCCCAGACTAGTAAAATTTCATTCGGACTAGTAAGTTTTTGCCAAATTTTGTTTGGCCCAATAAGAAAAATGTCAGAATATTGGTCTTCGGACTAGTAGTTGAAAAAGTTTTTGGTGCAGACTGTTTAAGTGACACATTCATACATGTATATGTACAAGTATAATATAATGAAAGTGTCTGAGGAAATAAAATTCAAATGACTGTGTGTGTTTTACTCTCTTCACTCTTTAATTTGTTTTTCTGCTTGTAAATATTGAACATTCTTACTGAAATTTTGTAATTGAGTGATTTAATGTTAATATTATGTATCAATGACTCATACAGCAAATACTGTAGCAACATTTCAATTACAGAATAAACTTCAACTTAAGTCATTAGAATTATGTTACAATGTAAACTGTCCAGACCTGCCAACTTTTGAAAATCCCCATGGGGGATTTAGTGCGTGACCAGATTTTTAAGGGTTACAATTTTTGCGGCGTCTCTTTCTTTTTTCTTTTGATATACTGATGATGAGCTAATAAGCCTTGATTTCTCTTATTTGCATGATTTTTGTACAAAATAACTGCAGAGAAAAATCACCTTAAAAACTAAAGGATTCACAGCTCCCCCTCCCCTTTTTCACCCTCCAAAGACCTTCTAATCTTTAATGTAAACATATTTTATTGTTCAAAATGACAAAAGGATCAGACACAAGTTTTACAACTAAGTAACGTCTTCTCGTCTTCTTCTCATCTTTGCACCATGACTCAAAAGACCTAAACCTTAATGTCCTAAAGAAGGAAGGATGAAGACAGATTTTGAGTTAGTCTTTCAGTATTAATGAGAAAATGGATAAAATTTGAGTTATCTCTCTTTGAGTTGAGAGGTGTTCTTACCGGCGGAGGCTTATGGCCCAAGACCACAATTAATGACCCCACTTTTCGTTGTTCACGAATATAGTTCCCCTTAATTATAGTGTATTTTTTCTTTATTTTTTTTCTTTGCCTTTTTCATTCATTTGTTAGTTTTTATGGGGTGGAAATGAAAGAAGAGAGGTGAAATAACTTTTTGTTGAAGGTATTTTAACTGATTTTAATATGGAAAGAGTGATTAGGTCAAGTGCAAAAAGGTAATATTTTCAGTTTTTGGAACATCTCTTGACTTGTCCATAGGGGTATGGATGTGTATTGGCTAAAATTGTAAGTTACATCAGAGCAATCTTTCTGAATTTTGGATATGTTTTTGGACTAGTAATATACATTACACACACAAAAAATTTGACAAAAAGATTAGGTCCATTTTTTTTAATGAGACAAAAAGTTATAAAGAACTAATAGAGGAATTAATTGTGGTCTGTGGCCTAAGAGGTGCATTTCAGCAAATTTTGAATTTATACTTTGACAACTTCTCTGAATGATCTATTGGTATTGATTTGTCAAACTATATGAGAAGAAATGATTTCCACTTTTATTTGATAGAAATTTGTAAAAAAAGTCACTTTTCAGCTAATATGCCCAAAAAGTAGCTTTTTCACTTTTTTCCACATTTTTGCAAAATCAGCATCCTTATTTTTTCTCTGACAATTTTTTTCTGATACCTATTTGTGTTTGTGGTATTTATTTCATGTGTTTTACTCATTTGTGAACTCTGAACACAAGGAAAAGTGGATAAAAGCATAAAAAGAGTATAAAATGTGCTGTTTTAATAGTCTAGGTCTAGCGGTCCGTACGAAGCAAGTGAAATATGAAGTTCTATGCACTTTAAAATTGTATTTCTTTAAACAGATTGCACTGAATCTATATGAAAAGCACTTATTGCAGGTTGTTTAAACTTGTCTGTTTCACAGAATACCTTTATTTTCTTCTGCTGGATGGCTGTTGGTTAAAATATTGGCATTTTAAGACTGAAATTCCATGCAGGTTTTAAACAGTAAATTGAAAAAACTTTGCATCAGACCATACTTTCTACATATACAATTAAAAGCAACAGTCTTGTTACATCCAGGCTTCAAATTTGATCATATCTCAGCAAGGATTTTGGCAAAAAGAAGCATATTTCCATCTCCAATATCATTTATATGCAATTAAATATGGAAATATAGGGAACGGCCTAAATTGACAACTTGTTATTTTAAGCTTGACATTGCTTAATACCATGTAAAACTCATGTGTTATGCTTTTTGAAACTTATATTTACATGAAAAGAACATTTATGATATGTTAAATGTTTTGTTTTAACTTAACAACTTCAAAAAATTGTTGTTAGTGGAAAATATTGC
The DNA here is from genome assembly GCF_963676685.1 of Mytilus edulis. Classification (NCBI taxonomy): domain Eukaryota; kingdom Metazoa; phylum Mollusca; class Bivalvia; order Mytilida; family Mytilidae; genus Mytilus; species Mytilus edulis. The sequence goes on along the minus strand of NC_092353.1, from coordinate 23,776,366 downwards.
ATTTCATATAAGGCCTCGCTTCATTTGAAAACCTCTATTTTTTGGCATAGGCACATATAAAATTACTTTTTGTCAAATTTTTATAAGTCTCATACATTAAGTATGCTATCATTTACTTTGAATATATAATATCTTACACATTGAGACATAAAAAAGTGCAATTTGGTGTTTTGGGGAAATTTTTGAAGCCAAAATTTGAAAGTTGAAATTTTTCTATTTCAACGTCTCAATTCAGCAACCAAAGTTGAGATATAAAAAATGCCACATTTTCTATAATATATATCATATGGCTTTTAAACTTTGTAAACTGACTTATAATACACTAAGCTTAAATCATGCCAAGTTTTATTGGAATTGGTCAAGGTTTTGGCCCCTAATAGGCCCAAGACCACAATTAATGACCCCACTTTTCGTTGTTCACGAATATAGTTCCCCTTAATTATAGTGTATTTTTTCTTTATTTTTTTTCTTTGCCTTTTTCATTCATTTGTTAGTTTTTATGGGGTGGAAATGAAAGAAGAGAGGTGAAATAACTTTTTGTTGAAGGTATTTTAACTGATTTTAATATGGAAAGAGTGATTAGGTCAAGTGCAAAAAGGTAATATTTTCAGTTTTTGGAACATCTCTTGACTTGTCCATAGGGGTATGGATGTGTATTGGCTAAAATTGTAAGTTACATCAGAGCAATCTTTCTGAATTTTGGATATGTTTTTGGACTAGTAATATACATTACACACACAAAAAATTTGACAAAAAGATTAGGTCCATTTTTTTTAATGAGACAAAAAGTTATAAAGAACTAATAGAGGAATTAATTGTGGTCTGTGGCCTTATACACAGTACAAGTGAATACAAAATGGCGTCGATTTTAAAACACTCGATCTGGACAGAAACACATCTGATTTCAAAAATTAAAACGGATTCTTGAAGAGATCGACGCTGTTTATAATGAGTTCATTACAGTTTTCGTCTTTCAGTTAATTCCTATTTTGTCATGAAACTAGGGTAAACATTGCAAATTGTGATCGTATGATAAATTGATTTGAAATGCTGACCGACTGATTTTGTTAATTTAAAAGAAATTTATCAAAATCGATAACCAATATTTTTTTCGGGTATATTTTGTGAAAATCGGGATTTTGACCTGTTTTTCAATCCTGATATCGGGATTCGGGTTGAGGCATGAAAATCGTGATGATACCGCCAAAATCGGGATAGTTGGCAGGTCTGACTGTCACAAGATAAGACATTAATCCTATGACACCATGACTTACAATAATTGAAAGCCAGTTCATTTCTACACACTTCATTACTGATTCTAATGGTTCCAAGCAGTGATGCAGGAGGTGAATGGAACTCCCACTGTTGATTGGCTGGCTGTGTTGTATTCTGGGAAGGAAGGAGTGACCACACTGCATTTGACTTGATGTTATACAGAATTTCTTGCTTGGCTCATAAGATGGAAACTTTTCTGAGAAAATTCTTTGATACAGTTCCATAACCTGAGATGAAAAAAATTATTAATATTTGTAATGCTATTATCAATGTGAAAATTTTGATGGGATACATTTCACAATATGAAATCTTGCACATGATGAAATTATGAATGCTACTTTTCAATTATTATTGATGCTGTATATTTAAAATATTAAAATCCTAAAATAACTGAAAATTGTATTATACATATAAATATCAAAGCATCTGTATGTACATTTATGTTCAAGTTCTAATTTAAAAAGAGAATACTGTAAAAGTTTGCCTTCAAAATCAATCTACATCAAAATAATCAAAGAGCTGAATAGCTCTGAGGGGAAAGACGGCCCTTGTTTCTATTTAATTTTTTTGGGGTGGGGGTTGGGGGTTGGGGGGGTTATCTTTTGATAGTCTTCATATAAAGAATGAAAAAAAGAACAGCTAGAACATGTGGAAGGTTGACACTATTGGAATCAATTGTTGTTTAATGTAATTTCGTTTCTTTAGCTTAGGATTCAATTTAGACCAATGGAAGAGATCTGCATCTTCTAAATCTAAACATTCAATTAAAGTTGGTAGTTAATTATCTAAAATTCAACTAGTTGAATTCTGTCATTTAACAACAACTACAATTATTTTTGAAATCTTAATAGTGTACGACTGAACTGTAGGCTAGGGCCATTTTCCAATTTTTGTGACAGTACTCTTAAAATTTTGAATTTTTTTCTTAAGAAAGTTAGGACTGAAAAATCTATTCAGTTTTAAATTTCCATTGATAAAGTTCCCAGTTATATCTCTCATCACAGGGATACAGGTACTAATAAAAATAATAATGATTGATGTAAACTGTGTGAAGCTTGTTTCCAAATCCTACATTTTGAAATATTTGTAAAATTTCATGAATAAATAGGTTTAAACTACAAAATGCAACATTTGTAATTTTTTTGTAACTATTACAATGATTATGTTGGTACACAAAATTTAGTTTTAATGAAAGACTACTTATCATATACTAAATGTCATAATTAGCTCATAAATTGAGGTGCTCCTGAATTGGAGGAAGATTCTCAAAACAGAGTTTTACAGAAAACTAGAGGCTCTAAAGAGCCGGTGTCGCTCACCTTGGTCTATGTGACTATTAAACAAAGGAAGCAGATGGATTCATGACAAAATTGTATTTTGGTGATGGTGATGTGTTTGTACATCTTACTTTACTGAACATCCTTGCTGCTTACAATTATCTCTATCTATAATAAACTTGGCCCAGTAGTTTCAGTGGAAAATGTTAGTAAAAATTTACAAATTTTATAAAAATTGTTGAAAATTGACTATAAAGGACAATAACTCCTTAGGGGGTCAATTGACCATTTCGGTCACGTTGACTTATTTGTAAATCTTACTTTGCTGAACATTATTGCTGTTTACAGTTTATCTCTATCTATAATAATATTAAAGATAACAACCAAAATCTGCAAAATTTCCTTAAAATTACTAATTTGGGGGCAGCAACCCAACAACAGGTTGTCTGATTTGTCTGAAAATTTCAGGGCAGATAGATCTTGACCTGATAAACAATTTTACCTAGTCAGATTTGCTCTAAATGCTTTGGTGTCAGAGATATAAGCCAAAATCTACATTTCCCCTCGATGTTCTATTTTTAGCCATGGCAGCCATCTTGGTTGGTTGGACGGGTCACGCCACACAATTTTTAAACTAAATACCCCAATAATGATTGTGGCCAAGTTTGGTTAAATTTGGCCCAGGAGTTTCAGAGGAGAAGATTTTTGTAAAAGATTACAAAAATTTACGAAAAATGGTTAAAAATTGACTATAAAGGGCAATAACTCCTAAAGGGGTCAACTGACCATTTCGGTCATGTTGACTTATTTGTAAATCTTACTTTGCTGAACATTATTGCTGTTTACAGTTTATCTTTATCTATAATAATATTCAAGATAATAACCAAAAACAGCAAAATTTCCTTAAAATTACATATTCAGGGGCAGCAACCCAACAACGGGTTGTCTGATTCATCTGAAAATTTCAGGGCAGATAGATCTTCACCTGTTTAACAATTCCCATGTCAGATTTGCTCTAAATGCTTTGGGTTTTGAGTTATAAGCCAAAAACTGCATTTTACCCCTATGTTCTATTTTTAGCCATGGCGGCCATCTTGGTTGGTTGGCGGGGTCACGCCACACATTTTTTAAACTAGATACCCCAATGATGATTGTGGCCAAGTTTGGTTTAATTTGGCCCAGCAGTTTCAGAGGAGAAGATTTTTGTAAAAGTTAACGACGACGGACGCAAAGTTATGGGAAAAGCTCACTTGGCCCTTCGGGCCAGGTGAGCTAAAAATAGAAAAGATCGTTTCTCTCCCCGATCTCAATGTTGATGTTTAAATCATCTACAGCAAACATCATTATGTTTAAATTCAACAAATACTATTTTTTAATAAGTGAACAATCTTTGAGAATGATTTAAATAACCAGTGAAGGATATCCCTGCTTATGCGTAGTGTGGCATTCCAACAATGACGTCACTATAAAATATAATGTAGGTTGGATATATTTAGAATATCTCGTCATACTGATTTTTCCGGATTGTAAAAGAAACGTAAATAGTGTAAAGGAGAGCTCGATATACGATAATTTCGAGAGAAACAGAAGGGAAATGTGTAAAAAAGTGTTTAAAGTCAATTTATTCATTTGTGTCTCCCCATCTCATCATTCTTAGTAAGATTTGTTGGGGGGTTTTCCACACTATAAAAACAAAATGAATGATGTGAGGGAATGTCACTCTGGTCAACCCCATTGGGGATTGACGGCTTGAAGCCGTCTTCCCCAAAAACTAGCTATGAATTGCATATTTTGAGCATAATTAACTATTGTCCATGTTAAAGTTATTCATGTGTTGCAAACAAGTTAATTAAACGTTGTCAAATATTATTTCAAACAGTAATGGCATCTCTTTAGAATTTTCAATTTATACAACAATAAAACCATACCATCTGTTTGTCTTTGACTGTCCTCATTCTGTCCTTGTATAATAAAGAAACATATTCTCCAGGGTTCAGATCCTCTAGTCTCTGTAAAGTAACCAGCTTTTTGAAATAGGGAGTACAGAGGAAACACTAAGCTGACACTAGCATTAAGATTTATCAATATGTGGCTATCAACGCCTTGTACATCTTGTTCTGTTATGATATTTTATGTACTTTGTGTTCGTTCATATTCTGGTAAAGTGTGCATTTCATACACTTGTGTAATTTGTTGAGTTATTTTCCATTGCTTAGCTTTACTGTTACCCTTTTATCAAAAAGATTTAACACTTTAAATGATTTTAAGTAAGACAAAAGGCTATCAAGTTTGACAGTTTGTTATTTAAAAAATCCATTATACTCTACCAATGATACATTATTTTAGATCCCTTAGCATATTCTCAATTTAAAATGTGTTACTTTTTGTATATCATCTATTTAAAATCAGCCACAAAATACATAAGTTTTGCTGTGTTGAAAACCTATTGGTGGCCTTGGGCTGTTTTCTGCTCTTTAGTCAGGTTGTCAATTTTATTTTTTATTGATCAGGATAAAATTCTTTTCTTATAATCCACACATTGCTTCACAACAGAATAAGATTTCTTGGAACTGCATTAAAAAAAATGTTTTATCTAAAACATGGAAAGACGAAACCATATACATCATGTTCACTACTGTAAATGGAGAAATTATTGCGATGTTTTTATTATTGCGAAAAATGCAACAGGGTTATAATGGCATTACATTATAACAGCATTTTGAAATTTTCTTTATGAAATAAACAGGATTTTCCTCAATATTGCAAAAATTAAAATTGTATTTTAGTCGAAAATGACAAAATCGCAGTAATAAATGTATGCAATAATTTCTGAATTTACAGTATTTATACGCAATAAATATTGTTTTTAAACAGCAGACAAGAAAGTTTATTGATAAAGACCTATACCTGCTGTGATATGAGGAGTTGACACCATCTAAATAGATCTCTCAAGTTGAACTCCCAAGGGCTTCCTTTGTGTCCCCACTTTCTCTCAATAACTGTTTCCTTGTTCATCTAAAATGAAATTATTTAATAATTACACAGCTTTATGTCTATTGGTATCACTGCAATAACAGATATGAAAATAAGAACATGTGTTCACTGAACATCATGCCCTGCCCATACAAACATGTTTCCTAGTTCAGTGAATCTTAACTTGGCATAAATGTTTAAAAATTGTCCATCATAATGAAGTTCATGTTAAACTAACTGAAACTATAAAAAATAAAAGATACAGAATAGATCTATAGACAGACAAACAGACCATTAAAAAGATAATTAAAAAAAAAACATTTGGAAGACAAATTACAGGAGAAATTCAAGTATATTTACAATGCATATTATATACACCAGGGCAAAAAAACATATGGCAAAAACATGAAAAAAATTGTAATTGTAGGTATCTGTAATGATAACACAAGTTACCTACTCCAATAATTTCAAAGGGCTGTTCCATTAAACATATATGGTACTCCAAGAAGGCACTTTGAAAAAGGGTTATAACCATCTATGGAGGAAATATTAACTTTCTCTTAACCCTGAAACTGTACAAAACACCCATCCATAGTAAAGATTTTAAGTGCCTTCCCTGGGTGTGATGTATGTTTTCATGGAACACTCTTTATAATTTACTTTAGATACCCTCCAATACTCACTTCAATGTTGAATGTGACCATATTTTCCAGAATATACTGAGGAATTACTGGAAACATAATTGATGCAATGAAGTGTAAGTCTTCTGATGTAAGTGGTTCAACATACACCTGAAATATAGAAAAAAAAAACCAGGTAATTTGCCATATCAGAAACTAAAGGCCTATGGGTAAAATTATTATTCTTAAAATTTTGGCGTACGAAAAATGGAATTTCAGCCAATGACGTTATCTTATATTGTTCCTCAACCAATCAAAATATTTTAGTGTACGTTTCGCCCACAAAGCATAAGATTGTGAAATGGGGAGTGTCATTTTTTGTGTAAATATGAAATACACATTCTAAACAGGGTAACTTCATATCTATCTTGAACATTGAAATGAAATACAGTATAATCTTAAGACTGTATTCTTGTCTCTAAATATGTCATTTTGGTTCACCTGTATTGTTAGGTTTCTATCTCATTGACATTTACTCCAATGTCCTCCAACAATGAATATAAATGATGTTTTTGATATACACTTTGTGGGGGAAAAAATTGGTTCATGGTATTTAACTTTTGTGTTTAATATGTAATAAATTTGTTGAATATAAAACTGTGGTAAGTAGTTCTGCTTAATATAGTGCACAAAGTACAAAAAGTTAATATAGTGCACAAAGTACAAAAAGTTAATATAGTGCACAAAGTACAAAAAGTTAATATATTGCACAATGTACAAAAAGTAAAAGTACAAAAGATGCAAAACCTCTTTTGAATGATGTGAACAATATTTTTATTCAAAACAGCAGTTACTGAAAATCCAAGTTACCTGTAAGAAACAAGTGAAACTGCGAGCTACTGCTCACTGATGATACCCCCGCCGCAAGTGGATAATATTAATAGTGTAAAAATATGCAAGTGTTCGGTAAACAGGAAGTTGTCGAGTGATGAATCTGAAAACGCATCACAAGGTATAGCTGACTTATATAAATCCTGAAACCAAATTTCAGAAATCCTTATATTGTAGTTCCTGAGAAAAATGTGACGAAAATTTTCAACTTGGCTATCATGTGTAAAATCATACAAGTGTTCGGTAAACAGGAAGTTGTCGAGTGATCAATCTGAAAACGCATCACACGGTCAGAGATGGGTCTGATTACTTTCAATGTAATTGATTAAATTACAATTACTTTGTCATTTGTATGATTAAATTAAATTAATGATTACATCATTTCTGAAAGTATCTGATTAAATTAATGATTACATTGCTAAAGTAATCAGGATTACATCTGATTACAATGAAATTAAAAAAAATTAATTGAATGACTTGAATGCATAAACGTTTAATATAACTAAAGCATTTTTGGGAAAGGATTTTATTTGATATATTTTAAAATGATAACTTCAAACTTCATCTATTTAATAAACCCCAAATTTTACTACATATATATATATATACATGAACATTGTGTCACTGGTAATGACCAATTACATTTTATCATCATTGATCTCTGAATTATTTTGACTTTAATTGAATAAAGGTTTATAAAGAGTTTTTGTTTGTCTTCTGACCTCTTCCAGACTTTATCTGTATTTCAAGGTGTAGTTTATGGAAGTTAAAATATGGATGAAATAAACTTACCAGTTAAAAACTATGTAAAATTTTAATAGATTTGGTTAATCAAATTGTAAGCAAAATATAATTACTAAAAGTGATTGCATTTGACATGTCCAGTCCCAAAACATACCAAAATTTGTACATATTTGTCCAACTTTTAATTTAGATTATGGTAATTAGATAAATTTTCATATGTCTGATTTATCTTTAATCATATATATATTGTCCTACAGCTACACTCAATTGGTAATTGCAATAAAAACAAACCTTAATTAGTCTCCTACCTGTCAATTCATAGTTGACAAAAATCACAATATTAACAAGATTATAATTCAGAGTTAAAGAAAAGTATTACTTGAATATAACAGTTATTACCAAATATATATGTGTACATCTTAAAATTGTGAATATTTGTACAATATCTTTTACGAAGGCCAGAGACATATAATTGTATTATATGTCTCTGCTTAGGCTAATGATGACTTTTTAATACTGTAACAGTTTATTTTTTACTGAAGTACAATGTATACAAATCAATTAACATGCTTAAAGTAAACAAAACTATTTTAACATGTTAAATATTTATTAAATATGTAAAACAAAAAGGTTCATTTATTGATCATAAACACAGTTTTAGATTTTTCATTGTAATCAGAATGTAATCAAAAAGTAATCAGGATTACAGGTATTTTGAAAAGTAATTGATTAAATTAAATTACATGTAATCAGATTTTTGGCTGATTAATGATTACAATGATTACTTGAAAAATTGTAATCAATTACAGCTGATTAACGATTACAATTACAATTACCCCAAGTCTGCACACGGTATAGCTGACTTAGATAAACCCTGAAACCAAATTTCAGAAATCCTTGTATTGTAGTTCCTGAGAAAAATGCGACGAAAAATATTCATGGGACGGACGGACTGACGGAAGGACAGACAGAGGTAAAACAGTATACCCCCCTTTTTTAAAGCGGGGGTATAATAATTACCTGTGTAAATCTGTTAAGAAATGATCTTGGTAACCCTTTTCTTCCTCCACCTTGATTTAATGGATTCTGACAGGCAAATAATCGTGTCTTCTCATGTTGTATGTGGAATGTTTTACTCAGTTCTGGTACATACACTTCTGCTCTGTGATCTAAACAGGCATTTAAACCTTCCAGTACAGACTGTGAGGCCAGATTTAACTATAAACAAAATATATTATTGTCACCTTTTATTGAATTGATCGAATGAATAAATATTTCCATCTCCTTCATTATGTTACCATGCTTCACTGCAAATAATTTGTTCTTTTATTCGATTATTTTTACATAGAAATTTTATAATAGACAAAATTAATTACACAAAATTAGGTCAAAAGAATCTAAAATATAGAACAAATGTGCCAAAAAAAATATTTTTTTGGAAAAAATCTTAATTGGATTTCTTTACTTTGTTCATACATTTATTGAATTTTATAAATTGTAATTCATAATAAAACTGAATAAATTAATTACACATACCTCATCTAATACAATCCAATGTCCTGCCTTTAATGCTTGTAAAAGTGGGCCGTCTCTCCAGGCAAACACTCCACCCTCTGCTCCCTCTACAGGCAAGTCTGCTCCAAATAAATCTGTTATATCCTATAATCAAATCATTACATGCAAACTATTAGAAGGACAAGGGAACTATGAGCACACAGACCTAAGGACCATATGATCTCTAGCTTAAACCAGAAATATTATAAACATAAGAAATTGGATGTAACTTTGTAAGGAACCTATTATTTACCATGTGTCCTTTGTAATAAATAATGGAACTCTTTCAAATCTACAGTTAATAAAATATTCTAAAAGTACAATAGAAAAGAAGTATCCTAGAAGCATACTTTGTTTACAATTATAATAATAGTGTTATTTTCTATGATTTCAAATATCATGTTAAAGTAATAAAAGAGTAAACATAAAAGAACAGTTCCTGTTGGTCAATCTTTATTTTTCTGTGAATGTTTTAGCAGACTGTTGTTACAGGTAGTCTTTTTCTTTGTTTTTCATATCTGTCATGGTGTTGTATGTTTTTATTGGATTTACGGTTTGTTATTGCCACCCTTTTCTCCCTGATTTCATATTAATCTGAACTACTGTAAATTGTGGAAATTAATGGGTGCATTTATTATTGTGATTTTGTCAAAAAAAATTTAAATGCCAATTTAAATCCTTGTAAACCTTTTGCAATAATAAAAACATCACAATAATTTTTGAGTTAACAGTACTGTAAATTCAGAAATTATTGAGATTTTGTCATTTTGATGAAAATGTGATTTTAATTTTTGCGAAATTCAGAAGAATCCTGTTTGATTCATATAAAAAATTTCAAAATGTGAGTTGAAATTATTGCGATGATGACCCTGCCACATTTTTGGCAATAATAAAAACCTAGCAATACTTTTTGAATTTACAGTATATCATTAATCAGGTATATCAGTATTTTACTCACTGTTTGTTCAGACAAGTTGATCCTAACTAAATGTCTTCCTGCTGCTTTGGCAATGGCTGCCACTAAACTAGTCTTACCAATGCCTGGTGAACCTTCCAATAAGAGTGGCCTGGGCAACTGTAATCCCCTCAATATTCTCTGAGCATTGACACATGTGGTGGGTGCTTGTAAGGCATAGTTGTCCATGTGAGCATCCTGATTTTGACCTAAAATATAAAATATATTTTCAAACAAAGGTTACTATATTGTCAAATTGATCACTTTGACAGCATTTTAGATACTATCATGATATGGTTTTCTTTGATGGAATATTTGTGCCAGAGATGACCTAGGATATGTCCAACTGTTTTAATATAACAATCTTCAGCAGGGAAAAAGATTATATTAGAAGGGGCCCAGTAGCCAATGGTACTAAAATTTTGGTTAGGCACCTTTATTTTTTAATAAAATGTACATAGTGCTTACGTTAATTTTCACATTGTGGCAGGTTGCTCCCTAATCGGAAAATATTAGTCTTATCTCCTGTCTTATCATCTTTTCTTTGGTTATTACATGTGGTACATAATTCAATTTTTTTTTATTGAAAAATAAATGTAAAATCCAACTCTATGTCACTCAATACTTTCAAGCTAAATACTAAGTATAAAATTATTTCTTATTACAAGAGCTAAATCATGCAGGACAAATACTATCAGATTGAACAAAAAATGTATAAATGGACAGATTGATAATGCACATATACTACATAACAAATTTTTCATAAAATATAATGTGATAAACTTAAAACACAAAGCTCGAACTTTTCTAACTTTAAGGGTTAATTCTTTAAAAATTTCTTCTTTATCATTGTTTTAAACTTCATTTATAATTAATGCCTTTGAGAATATACTTCAAAATATATTATAATCTATAGAACCTTTTCTCCATCTAAATAAAAGTTTTAGCTAATTTTACATGCATATACCTTTATCAATACTGAATGGCCAGATGCAGAATTTATCTTCCATGATTGTGACAGTATCTTTGGACACGCCCCCATATTTATCCACTAAACCAAGTGATTTCAGGTCATATGACTGGTGTGTCATTTGACTGACTTGTTTCAGTAAGAACTGTAGAGATATAAGTCTAGTCTGTTCTATCTCACTGTCAGAACCTCTACTTGTAGTTCCTGTAAAATAATGAAACATTCATTTCATGCGGACAAAATAATCCTTAGCCTAAATGCCAAGCAACCAGTACATATTTTTGTTTAGTGTCCAGCTGAAGCACGTCTTTGGGTGCCAGATTTTCTCGCTGTATTGAAGACCCAATGGTGGCCTTTGGCTTTTTTCTGCTCTTTAGTCAGCTTGTTGTCTATTTGACACATGTCTATTTGACACAATCCCCATTTCCCTTCTCAATTTTAATAAATTTTTAAAATATAGTCTAACTTTGATAAAGCCACCCAATATTCTCATTCAATAAAATAATGTTAGCAAAAATAGTGAGATATGTCAAATTCAATCTGAATCTGTCATTGACACCATTTCCAAATTTCTTCAAATTATGATTTGATGGAATATTACACAAGCTATCAACTATGCCAAATTCCAAACATGACTTTTAACGGTTGAATGACAATTAAATTTTACATTTTCCTTTATCGTGGAACTGTATTCATTTATTTTCTTTGGTACCAATTTTTGCGAATTGAAGAAAAATTGTATTTTCTTGTATATATATTTGATTTCATGGTTTTGCCAAAGTCTGCATATCAGCGGTATAAAGATTGTACATAGTGGAATAATTAAATTTGGGGCTCACCTTTCCCCCAAAAAATAAGTATCCCAGTAAGTAATAATTATAATTTTACCTGAACCTAGGCCATCCAGGAAGACAAGACAAGCACCATGTATAAAGGCTAGTGGGGCCTCTACTTTGTTATACTTTAATGTATTATCATCCTCGTCATCATGTAGTGTTGTAGATGTCACATTGATGAAATTCACCCAAGATAGGATATCACGTATACTCACTGTACATCTAAAACATAAAATTCAACATATCAAAATCTAATAAAATGCTCTGCAGGGCACAGCTAGAAAGACTGCAGAGGTCAAACTCTGAATAATTGGGGCCAGTATGGACACAATATTCAAGCTTAATACAGCTCTGAATTTGGATTGTGATTAAATATTTGACACAGCATAGGTTTCTGACACAGAATGAATGTGGTCTAATGAACTTAAAAAAATTTAATTTACCTATTATGGTCCCAATATCCAAAATCTAAATAGATGGATTGATTTAGCATATCAAAGAATCCCAAGAATTCAATTTTTAACAAAGTTTAATTTTGGACCCTTTTGACCTCAATGTGAACCAATTTGATAATGGGGCCCCAAAATCTAAAATCTGCATGCATGGTTAGATTTAGCATATCAAAGAACCTCATATATTCATTTTTTGTTGAAATCAACAAAGTTTAATTTTGGACCCCAATTTGGACCAACTTGAAAACGACTTTTTTTTTAATACCATCAAGATGTCAATTATCTCATTCATTATTTGTTATTGGTATAAGAAAGGCAATCCTCATTCACAACACTTACGATTTTGTTTTTTTCAGCATTGTGAAGGCATGACAAAATATTCCCATTTTTTTTTAGAAAAAATATGAAAGACAATCTGCTTACCTCTTTCCATAGTCATTATTTGAAAACCATTCTATAAAGTCAATGATAGCTTTGCCTATACCACTGGTACCATCCTCCATGTTACACAGGTGGATACCAGATTTAATGTTGTGCTCAATAATATTGACGAAATCTTGTCGCTTGTTGGTCTGTGGACACCATATTTCTGTAAATCTGTTTCTCAATGCAGGTGAAAGCTAAAATGAAGTTGTACTGTAAGTATAGTTGATATTATACCTTTATGTACAGATTAAACTCTGTATGATGAACCAACGCCTGTGTGAATCATTTCGATAGAGTCCCTTTATATACAGAGTTTTATAGTATTACTGACTGCTAACATTGTTATAAAGGAATGTATTTGTTTTTGTTTATTGCCGCCTTTTTGTGCTAATGCAGCGAAAAGCAAATAACAATCAATCAATTTTATCATACTTTAATTTTTGCCTATTATAAATTGAAGACCTACAAGTTAAATATAGTATAAGTTGAAGAAAGGTTGTTAAGTTTTATGCAGCTTTCAATGTAAGATGTGGGTCAGTTTGCGTGCAAGAGATAAGTAAAATGAACAAATAAAATCCTCTATGACTAAACTATAAACTCATTAGACACTATTATTAATCAAACTTAAGCAAACCCTCCATTTCATTAATTTCCAGGGTTACAGTAATACTAAACTTTTACAGGTAGGCTTCAAGCTTCAAAGACTAGACACTGCGATCAAATTGCTTTTGAAAAAATGTACGTGTTCAGTTCTACAAGACAAATCATTACTCTATTAATATGATAAGGTAAATACAGTGGTAAACAGTCAGTTTTCATTTTCACTTAGGATGTAACTTATCCATAACTTACCTCCTTCTTTCCAAAATCACCACCTGGATTCATTGTGGAAAACACCTGGAATCCTTCCTTAGCATTGACCTGTTCCACTTCATTTAATGACCCATCTCCTCCACCTTTCTCAGCCAATAAAATCATCTGTTCAGGTTCAAGGACACTGTTTAACCTTTCAAGGACAGAGTCATCAGCCAAGGATATCTCATCAATCAGGAACATTGCCCCTTCCTTCATGGCAGTGACCAGTGGACCATCTACCCATTCAAAAAGCCTCTGTGGTCCTTTCTTTAAAAAACAATGTGACAGTTATTTCAATCATATTTGATAATTACGATACTTAGATCACATAGACAGAGAAAATTTAGTGTACATTGCAAGGTCTTTGCCCTTTCACTAGAAATTCTTTATTCAAATAAAAATACTGAATTTTTGATTTAGTATAGAAAGATAATTTTTTTTTACAATATATGAATGACGAACAAAAGTCAAGTATGTTTCAAGACAAAATGATGCTGGGATAGACACCAAGAGAAATAGTTTCTGTGAATATTAAAATAAACTAGTTTCAGATACTAGTTGTGTAAGAGTACCTTCCCTGTCTTACATGTGAGATAAAATAAAACATCCTTTACAATTGAATCAGTGAATGAGAATTTATTACCTGATCATGAGATCTACAAGGTCTGAGTCCTCCTAAGAAATCAGAACTTTCTGTATGTAGATGACAGTTAATGGAATAGAGCTTGATATTCTTTATGGCTGATAGTACTTGGCACATGGTTGTTTTTCCACACCTTGAAGTAAAAGAACAAAATTTGTTAGTATAGATGCTAATCAGTGAATTCTTACCTCTTGTAAAGTTTAAAAGTGAAATTACAGAATTTTTAAGGCCAAAGTAACAGTGTGACATTGTATTCCTTATAAAATTGAGAATGGAAATAGGGATTGTGTCAAAGAAACAACAACTGGACAAACAGCAGAAAACATCTTTGTTAAGATAAAACTACTAAATGTTTCTTATTCATTTTTTGGGGAAATATTATCCACTTAAAGCTTCTTATTTTAGTCTGTGAAGCAGAGAGCATGTAAAGACATTTGACATTCTTTATTGAACAATATCTTAGAAACTTACCACCTTTAAGTTTAAATAATATTAAACAGGGCCTTACAATACCCCCTGATAAGAAAGCGTTAATATGAAAAGCTGAGATGCAGAAGCTAAGCATCTGTCAATTGCAAGTGTTTTTAAACTATATATTTATTCTAATTGAATCAAAAATATATTATTTGGCATAAATCTGTGCAATTTAACTGACTTCATCTTACCCTGTTTCTCCAACCAAAAGCACAGGCTCTTTAAACAGAATGCACTGTCCAATCAGTACAGCCAGTCTTCTCATACCATAGGTCCACACTACATGTTCAAAGTCACTAGAAGATTCATTAATGACAGCCTTCAGCAGGTCAGCAGTCGTTGTTGAAGTGTTGGGACTTAAGGTAAACAATCTATCTGGATCAACTTTACGTTTGAAATGTTTCTGAATCACTTCACAGACTACAAGCTCTTCTTCTGGTTTACGAACTCTGCCAGCTAGTACCATGTACCCTATTAAAGTAATATATGTATATATATCACACAAGGTTTCAATTTGTAAAATAATGAGTCTCAATTTTCCTCTTCATTTCTGAATTTCATAATTAAATATCATGTATAAAGCATGTATGCCATCTAAGAATGATGTTTCCAATTAGAAACTATCAAATGTTAAATCTCGTTTAAAGGCCCCATATTCTGTTTGAAAGATCTTGTTTTAGACTTAAATCAAATAAAAGAAAACATTGCACAAAAGTTAAGTACTATAGTCATGTAATGGTCGAGAAGAAACCAAATATATTATAAAAACATTGATAACTTAAAATTCTATGAAGATTATTTGCTTATTCTATTTGCTTTTTCACTTGTAACTACAATAAAATGTTTACCATGATCTGACATATGCTGTTCCCAGTCATAGAACTTGGATTTTCCGGCAGTCTTACACTTGTATCTTTCTGCCCATCGGAACAAATCTCTTAATGTCATAAACCCTTGTTTACCAGCAAATACTCCAGATCCTCTTCGTCTGGTCTGAAATTACACAAATGTTATCAATAACATCTATTAAACTATTATCCATTTTTTTTCTGGGGGAAAACAGTATATTTACATCAGATATTTCTAAATGCAAAATATTCTATTTTCTATGTAAACCAAAACAATTAATACTAATTTTCCATGGCAATATTGTATTGAATGCAAATGACAAAAAAATGTATAGTAAGCAAATTTTTGCTTATTTAGTTAAGCATGATCAGCAAAAAAAACAACAAACCAATCGTTAAATTTCTGTAAAACAAACAATCTATTTTACTTAAAAAAGAAAAGCAAGCAATAAATTTAAACATACCTGTAATTCTAACATGACAGCTACCAGTTTTTTACTGTAAGACATAGGTATGCTACACCTCTCATGAAGTATAGTCTCCAGTTCCCCACTAGGTATCACATCAAAATGGAGTTCTATAAAACGGTTTCTAAACGCTCTAGATAACATCTGTAATGAATTAAATATGTGTTGATATATCATAATGACCAAGCAATACTTCATTTTCAATGAATTTTTATAAGAAACTGATGATTTAAGTCATTTGTAACAGATTTATACAGTATGATTTTTGTTGTAGTGTCTCACAATTTTCCCAAAGGGGTGTTGATAGTGCTCAAAAACATGTTTAATAACCCAGCAAAATGTTTTATCTACCATTACCAAGTAATTCAGTGGTTGTCATTGCTTACTGTCTGTAATATTTTTGTTTTTTGTTTATTGTTTTATCATAAATCAGGGAGTGGGAATTTGTATCACATTTTGTCATGTCTGGAAAAGTCTTTGGATCTCTCAAACAATTCAAACTGTACTTTTTTAATATTGAATATCTAAAATGTTTACCTTTCTACCGCCATAATGACCAGGTGGATTCTGGGTAGCAAACAACATGAACTTTGGATGTGCCTTGATTGTCTCTTGTGTTTCTGGTATGAACAACTCTCTGTTGTCATCTAATAACTGAAATAATATATGAATTAATTTGAAAACCAGAAACCATCTTATAAGATTGTAAGCTGACATTGTTGAAATGGAACGATCTGAGATAACATATCCTGCTCTAGCAATGTAATGGTTTTATATCCTTTACAACTCTTAATTAAAGTAACCATGTAGACTTTTTTAGTACACTGTATCTCTATTTGGAAATCTGTCCTGGTTAACTGGTGAATCTGTCCTGCTTGAACTATTGATGTCTTACAACTATCACTTTTCCATTCTGGCGTCAGATATTTTGTATTGATGTCAAACTTTTACTGGAACCTTTGTGACGCCCAGTAATGGCGGGCAAATAGCGATAAGATGTGTATAAATTGAATGGAAAGCTTCTTCTTGCAAAAATATATTAACATTGAAATATTTAGCAATACGATAGCAATTGTCTCTTTTGAACTCCCTTTAAAACTAATGTACCATGAAGAAGAAATCAGACAATCCTAGTCAATCCCTGCCACATGCAGGGCATGAATTATTCTTTTCTAATTTGTTTTAAAATATGATAGTCTGTAACGATACTAACCCTATTTAGTGCTTCTAGAACATCTGTAGGAGCTAAGTTCAACTCATCTAATATTATCCAGTGGCCTTTCCTCATAGCTTCCACTAAAACTCCTGCAAAATTTAGAAACTTTCATTTTAAATATAATCAACAAATCTAAATAAATAAACATGACAAATGAAAAATTCAATATTATGTATTAATGAGTTGTGAAATAAGTTGGTATGATTCTGATATTTCATATTGTAGCAACTTCTTTCAACATACAGCTATCTTGTAAGTTTAGTAAAAAATATAAGACACTTTATTATGAATACTTGGATGCAAATATATAAATTAGTAATATAAAGTATGTTCTAATTACATAGAATATTCCATTTAAAACATATGATCTAGATAAGCAAAAAGGAAGTTAGTATATATGTAAAACAGGTTTAACCCCACTATGTTTTGTGCCAACACCTAGCTATATATATAGTTAGACATTATATCTTATAGCTATTTGAAAATCTGTCCCGCTTGACCCGAGAATCTGTTCTGTTTAAATTTTTGACATCATACAACAATCACTTTTCTATTGTGGTGTCAGATATTTTCTATTATGACGTCAAAATTTTATGGGAACTTTTGTGTTTAATATGGGGGACAAATAGCAATAAGGTCTACTAAACCATGCATGCTGTTTTGTCTTTGTTTGTATCAGGACTTTTAAGGAGTCATGTGTTCCTGGTTGGTAAGGTATGCTGTAAAGTCTAAAATGTGTGGTCATTTCTGTCATGCTATTTTATCAACTCTGTCAAAATTCACATTAATGTTCTTCATTTTCAAATATTTTTAACCCTGAGCATCACTGAAGAGACAAAAATTGTTAAAAATTTGCTTCTAATGCACATTTCCTATTAACTATTAAAATTGGTACGTACCATTGATGTTGTTTCTGCTGTCATTTTATGTTTTATCAGCTCTGCCTTATGTACTAAAACCTAAAAGGTTTTGCTTTTCTTAAATGACATGAATTTAAAAGCACCAGCTTACCTTCTTTGAAGACGAGTTTACCAGTTTCATCAGCTGAGTAACATCCTACGTATTCCTGTAAGTCTGTATGTTCATGGTTGTTAACTCTGACACAGTGGTTACCACTAGACTTGGCTAGCCACGTTACTAGACTGGTCTTACCTACTGATGTCTCTCCTTGCAGAAGTACTGGATGTTGTCTGTAAGAAACAAGCTAAAGGTTAACAATTAATTTGTGTGCAGTTTAAACTAGAACTGTGATTGAACTCATAACAGGATATCCTCTGCCCAGCAAACAAAAATTATTTATTAACATGGTTTTAACTAGAACTGTGAGTGAACTCATTATAGAATACCCTCTACCCCACAGTTTCAATTATTAGCTTGTTGGAGAAAGATTTCATTTCTGTATGCACAGATTGAATTTTACCACTGAGTCCATCATCAATATTGGTCCCCATATTTGGGAAAGACTATTACCGGTACTGCAGATTACAATATTAAAGTAAGTTGGATTATTTCCCCTCTAACATGTAGGGTTAGGATTATATTCCTTCAAGTTCATGCTAAGTTAATGTTGTAAAGTTTCATCAATATCCATCCTGTATAAATTTAAGAGAATTTAAGCATATGTGGCTCATATTAACAAGAGGTATAATTGATCTCACATTTGTACACTCAAGTTCCTAACGGTTTAAACCTTTAAAATACAGATTTAACTATTTTTTCTAAAATGTCAACAGGACAAAATTATAGCTCATATATTAATCTATATATAAAATTATCTGTATTTCTATATATAAAATTATCTGTATTATCTATATATAAAATTATCTGTATTTCTATATATAAAATTATCTGTATTTCTATATATAAAATTATCTGTATTTCTATATATAAAATTATCTGTATTTCTATATATAAAATCATCTGTATTATCTATATAGAAAATAAACATTTTCCACATCAAGCATCAAATGATGTATACTTATTATAGTAATACTAACCCTCCTGATATAACTCTGCATAGATCTTTCAGATTCTGTCTGACTGATGGGGTTAGTATGTAATGATCAGGAACTTGAGCTTTCTTCTTCCCAGTAGAGATCCAATAACCTTCAAAGTTAAGATACTGTCCTTGACTTGGCATGGGTATCTGCTGTTTAAGTATGGATTTTATATTGGACTTTCCAAGGACATGTTGACATATTAAACTGTCCACAATAGGATGTGATGACCTGTCCAACTGTGTCAGAAAACTCAAACAAAAACCCTAAAGAAAATAGAATTCATAAATTAAAGTAACTATAATTAGTAGTTGCATGGTCAATGAAAAAAAGATTTATATATCACCCCCACCCCCCTCTTCCCAAAAAATAAATAAAATAAAAGGTGGATCAAAGAGTCAATGGTGTGGTGATTAACAGAAAATCTATTTTTTAAGAATTTTACTCACAAAACAAACTTCCTGATCTATATATAGACTCTCAAAACCAACCTCCTAATTTTATTAAATTTTTTCTCTAAAATTTCAATAAGACTCACCTCATACAAAGAACGAGCCTTTTGACCACATGGATTACTTGAAGCATATCTTAAAGCTCTACATAAAGTTCTCAAACTGAAATGAAAATATTATAGTATAACAAATATGTTGACAACAAATTATACGTATTTATTAGGCAATAGAGATAGTCTTTTTTGTCTCTCTACTACACATTCATACTGACCAATACCAATGACAAATTTATGTTACTACATTTACAATACACTACAAACTCCTCAGAGTCTGAATTGACCAGTTTTTGTGCTCGACCAGTAAAATCGAGCACACATTTTACTCGACTAGTCTCGACATTGTCTCGACTGTACTTAACTGTACTTAAGTGTACTCGACTAGGTCTCGACCATGTCTCGACTTTACTTAATTAGTCTGATTCAGTACTTGATGATCTTTGTGTAGTCTGAAATGGTCTTGACCAAGGCTCGACCTGTCTCGACCTGTCTTGACTAGTCTCGACCTGTCTCGACTAGTCTCGACTCAGTCTCAACCAGTCTCGACCTGTCTCGACTAGTCTTGACCTTCAAATTCAGTTTTGACTGGTGTAAATCAGCCCATCTAACTAAATTAAATATATATATTGATCTTAAAAAATTCAAGCTTATTATATATATAATTAGGTAGTTTGATTTATTACTGTGAAATGAAAGAATTTAATTTTACAATATGTAAAAAAAAAATTATTATATAAAAATTCAGATAGGCATCTTTAATTTTTTTAATAACTTTTTCAAATCAACTTGGATTTGCATCAAACTATGCAGATATCTTACATATATATCAAGCTTACTGAATCCCATTTCATTTAGTTTTTTGTTGTATTGTTGTAAAATTTAAGAATTAAAGTAATCTTGGTATAAAAAGCTAGGATTTGCTATTCGGACAAAATAGAGATAGTACACTTTAATTTTTTTAATAACTTTTTCAAATCAACTTGGATTTGCATCAAACTATGCAGCTATCTTACATATATATCAAGCTTACTGAATCCCATTTCATTTAGTTTTTTGTTGTATTGCTGTAAAATTTAAGAATTAAAGTAATCTTGGTATAAAAAGCTAGGATTTGCAATTTGGACAAAATAGAGATAGTACACTTTAATTTTTTTAATAACTTTTTCAAATCAACTTGGATTTGCATCAAACTATGCAGCTATCTTACATATATATCAAGCTTACTGAATCCCAGGTCATTTAGTTTTTTGTTGCATTGCTGTAAAATTTAAGAATTAAAGTAATCTTGGTAAAAAAAGCTAGGATTTGCAATTCGGACAAAATAGAGATAGTACACTTTAATTTTTTTAATAACTTTTTCAAATCAACTTGGATTTTCATCAAACTATGCAACTATCTTAAATGTATACTAAGCTTACTAAATCCCAGGTCATTTTGTTTTTTGTTGTAATGCTGTCAAATTTAAGAATTAAATTAATCTAGGTCAAAAAAGCTAGAATTTGCAGTTCGAACAAAATAGAGATAGTACACTTTAATTTTTTTAATAACTTTTTCAAATCAACTTGGATTTGCATCAAACTATGCAGCTATCTTACATATATATCAAGCTTACTGAATCCCATTTCATTTAGTTTTTTGTTGTATTGCTGTAAAATTTAAGAATTAAAGTAATCTTGGTATAAAAAGCTAGGATTTGCAATTCGGACAAAATAGAGATAGTACACTTTAATTTTTTTAATAACTTTTTCAAATCAACTTGGATTTGCATCAAACTATGCAGCTATCTTACATATATATCAGGCTTACTGAATCCCAGGTCATTTAGTTTTTTGTTGCATTGCTGTAAAATTTAAGAATTAAAGTAATCTTGGTAAAAAAAGCTAGGATTTGCAATTCGGACAAAATAGAGATAGTACACTTTAATTTTTTTAATAACTTTTTCAAATCAACTTGGATTTTCATCAAACTATGCAGCTATCTTAAATGTATACTAAGCTTACTAAATCCCAGGTCATTTTGTTTTTTGTTGTAATGCTGTCAAATTTAAGAATTAAATTAATCTAGGTCAAAAAAGCTAGAATTTGCAGTTCGAACAAAATGCAGATAGTACACTTTAATTTTTTTTATAACTTTTTAAATTCAACTTGGATTTTATTGAAACTATATAGCTACCTTGGTGATGTATTCTTCTTACTGAATCCCAGGTTGTTATAAAGTTTGTTGTATTGCTGTCAAATTTAAGAATTAATTTAATCTAGGTAAAAAAAGCTAGGATTTGCAGTTTTGACAAAATAGAGATGGTACACTTTAATTTTTTTCATAACTTTTTCAAATCAACTTAGATTTTCATCAAACTCTACAAATATCTTTGCAATATATTGATCTTACTGAATCATAGGTTGTTATTTTGTTTGGTGTATTTCTGTCAAATTTAAGAATTTAATTAACCTAGGTCAAAAAGCTACGATATTAGAAATATATCTTTTCTCATAATTTGGGAAAAAGTATACATAAAATATTAATATAATTCCTTTAATGTTTTATTCCTTTTTATATACACTATATAAATATATCAAAAAGGGATGAAACATTAGAAATTATTAAAATAGTTCTTCTGATTTGTGGTGATTTATAAAGCAATATCTTCTGCTTGGGGCAAACTTATTAAAAAGATCACATCTACCAGAGAGTTTTAAATTCTAAATAACATTTATTCAAAGTTGCAACATCCTGTTAAATCTAAATCGCAGGGCTTTTAATACACTAGATAAGTAATACACGAGTTTAAGAAAAGTAGGGCTTTCTTTTTACCTGTAAAACCCACGTGTACTGATGTAATTAAATCATGTATAGTGTCATGTCATTAAATTTGAAAAAAATATATTTTAAAACTTCATAACAACCTGGGATTTAGTAAGATCACCAAGGTAGCTATATAGTTTTAATAAAATCCAAGTTGATTTGAAAAAGTTATTAAAAAGCTTAAAGTGTACTATCTCTATTTTGTTCGAACTGCAAATTCTAGCTTTTTTGACCTAGATTAATTTAATTCTTAAATTTTACAGCAATACAACAAAAAACTAAATGAAATGGGATTCAGTAAGCTTGATATATATGTAAGATAGCTGCATAGTTTGATGCAAATCCAAGTTGATTTGAAAAAGTTATTAAAAAAATTAAAGTGTACTATCTCTATTTTGTCCAAATTGCAAATCCTAGCTTTTTATACCAACATTACTTTAATTCTTAAATTTTACAGCAATACAACAAAAAACTAAATGAAATGGGATTCAGTAAGCTTGATATATATGTAAGATAGCTGCATAGTTTGATGCAAATCCAAGTTGATTTGAAAAAGTTATTAAAAAAATTAAAGTGTACTATCTCTATTTTGTCCAAA
Organism: Mytilus edulis; assembly: GCF_963676685.1. Lineage (NCBI taxonomy): Eukaryota > Metazoa > Mollusca > Bivalvia > Mytilida > Mytilidae > Mytilus > Mytilus edulis. The sequence continues at coordinate 23,752,985 of NC_092353.1, read as the reverse complement.
TTGCAAATCCTAGCTTTTTATACCAAGATTACTTTAATTCTTAAATTTTACAGCAATACAACAAAAAACTAAATGAAATGGGATACAGTAAGCTTGATATATATGTAAGATATCTGCATAGTTTGATGAAAATCCAAGTTGATTTGAAAAAGTTATAAAAAAAATTAAAGATGCCTATCTGACATGTCTGAATTTTTATATAATATTTTTTTTTACATATTGTAAAATTAAATTCTTTCATTTCACAGCAATAAATCAAACTACCTAATAAGCTTGAATTTTTTAAGATCAATATTTAATTTAGTTAGATGGGCTGATTTACACCAGTCAAAACTAAATTTGAAGGTCAAGACTAGTCGAGACAGGTCGAGACTGGTTGAGACTGAGTCGAGACTAGTCGAGACAGGTCGAGACTAGTCAAGACAGGTCGAGACAGGTCGAGCCTTGGTCAAGACCATTTCAGACTACACAAAGATCATCAAGTACTGAATCAGACTAATTAAGTAAAGTCGAGACCTAGTCGAGTACACTTAAGTACAGTTAAGTACAGTCGAGACAATGTCGAGACTAGTCGAGTAAAATGTGTGCTCGATTTTACTGGTCGAGCACAAAAACTGGTCAATTCAGACTCTGAGGAGTTTGTAGTGATAGCAAATTTAAAGATACCTTTTTTTAATTTGAATTGCAACAAAAACCATGTGTACATCTGACAGCATGTCCCACCCTGGGTAAAAGACTGAATTTGGCATATATTTTACAAAGTTAAAATCATAATGAACATGTGAACTTAGTCTTATGTGAATATGACTTTATGTGAACTACCTTAAACCATAGCGTCCTTTTAATGTACTGTATACCTGAAGTGTGGTCTATGTCCAGTTCCATCGGTCAGTTTTTTAACAGCCTCCTCTCTGACAGTTAAGTAGAATTTAACAATACCCTCTATCTGACCTGATGTAGGGGCCAAACCTCTAAGGTAATCACTGACCAGTATTTTTAGGTCCTGAATGTCTTCTAATTCATCTACATAAAACTCTGTAAACCTGAAATTTATAAAATAAACCATCTGTACACGATTATTGACAGAACATTTACGAAATAATGATATTTTACAAGAATGTAATTTTTCTTATCATTTTTTACATAAACATGTCATTTAGGAGGCTACTATATATTAAAGACTGCAGAATTTCTGATTTTTTCTCTCTCTCTCTCCATTAAAATGTTTACAACTAGACCACTTAAAATCCTACTAATCAATTCTACTTCCACCAAAACATCAAATCTCTAAAGAAAATTTCCCAATAATTCAGAAATGTATGTGTTATTATCACTACTAATCCTTTATTCTCCGAAAAAAAATCAAAAACTTATAACTGCAAATTATTTCAAGGAAAATCACAACGTAAATTATGATTACAAGTTTTTATTATTGTGAACTTGCAACAGTCACAATTTGTGCATTAATAAATAATTACTGAATTGACAATTAACTTTATTTTGATATTTTTACCTGTTACGAATACCAATAGGTAAGTCTTTCTTGCCAACATCTGTGGCAGGATTCATACAGGCAAATAGTTGGAAATTTTTATGTCGTACGACAGGCTCCATGTCTCTGAAATGTAAATTTATTTCTAATTGTAGGGAAAGAAATACTTTATGCTAATGTTTTTTTTTAAATAACTAAATTTAAAACAAATCATCAGTTTCATGATAAAAGTTGTCTAATTTCTATCAGTAAGAGAAATTTTAAAATCAAATGAAACAATTTACAAAGGAGGAGGCTAGGTATGTTAAGAGTTATTAATTTCCCCATATTTTTTTTTTAAATTAGCCATATATATGTAAGACTCAGATCGACGTCCGGTCTCTAATCGACGTCCGTTCCTCAAATCGACGTCCAAATCTGACGTCACAATAAAATATCATTCCAAGTCGACGACCAATTTTATGTTTATCAAATCGACGTCCATTTTTTGACTTCTCTAATCGACGGCCAATTTGTAGCTTCTCTAATCAACGTCCGTTTTGGACACAGAATACACAATTGACCAGAACCGACAGCAGCTGAAACTTTTAGACCTTTAAACATATTATCGGTGACAAAAAGGATCTATTTAAAAATAAAGTGTTTTTTTAAAGACTTACAATATACTAGACTAAATATGTAAACAGGTTGTGATATCATATTTTTTAATTTCAGAGATTACATAAAAATAAGATGTGTTATGATACGAATGATGCAAACATTTCAAATAAAATCCGAAAAACAAAAATGACAGACAAAATCCATCGAAAACTACTGTACTACAGGCCCATAAAGAATATATCTGGGTTAAATGTGTGTATGAGCATACAACCTAGAACAGTTGTGTAACAGCACAACATAAAAAAATGCCAATTTCTTGCGTATATGTTTCACTCCAGGTTTAAAAATCAAAGTATCTTACAGCGTCCGAATTATAATACAAAAAAAACATTGGCTGTACTTCTTTATTTTGTCTATTGTTGAAGATTACATATAGATGTCGTTTGGTTTTATTTGTCGTTAGGTTGCTTTCTCTTGACATACACTTAGTATGTGCACGTCATTTATTAACATGAATAGGAATGACACACTACTATGTAGATCGCTTCGATTAACCATGTTAACTTTTTATCAAGATAAACTTTAATATGCATGATACTTATTTCGGGTTGAAAAAATCTATATGGAAAGTAGGTATAAATGTTTGAACCCTACAAAACATGTACATGTATAAGTTTTAACAAATAAGCCCAGGAATTTATTATTTATAGACATTAGACATCGATTAGAGAGGACTACAATCAATCATGCGTAGTTTTGTCAATACATTCCGTCACATTGGACAGCGATAAAGGTATCAAAATATTAGACGTCGATTTGAGAATGTATCGTCAGATTTAGACGTCGATTTGAAAAACGGACGTCGATTGGAGGCCAGACGTCGAACTGAGTCTAACATATATGCCCCACTGAAACTTCAAAACATAATTCTATTTATAGATATAAAGACAATAGGTCCTCCACCTTTTGTAATATAAAGCTTTATAATAAAAAATAGTTCCATTGAATAAGCATTCCTATGTCCTGTATTGTCAAATGTGAGACAAAAAACTACAACTTTAAATAAAATATAAACATTTACCCCCTCTCTGTAAGAACCAATGAACCAGCTTGGCTCTCTAGTAAACCACTCAGACATTCCAACGTTTCAGCAGCTGCCAAGTTAATCTCATCCAACAAAACCCAATCACCATTTCTCAAAGCTTTTACCAAGGTACCCTTAATAACATAAGACAAACGTTTTTGAACCTTTAATGTAACTATTGTATAAATCATGAAAACTTTAAACAACAATTATATGATAACTTCAACATTCTTAACAAATAAAATAGTTTCTTTGATTGTAGTCTTATAAGAAGAGTTTTGCGTTAAATAAAGCAAAAAAGAAATTTGTCCATTTCTTCATGAATCTAGTATTTCTTCAATGTCTTTAAAATTCATCAAAAATTATTTTATTGCGAAATTAATATGTGCCTTTTGGGGTGTTTTTTTTAACTAAAAGCTCATATTCAAAATAATCTTGTTTCTGCAGTATATTTCTTTTAAATGCTATGTTATTTAATGTTTTCCTTTTTTTGAAAGTAAGAAAAATTGTGAATTTTAGGTGCATATAAGTACATGAAATAATTTATTGAAACATTCAATGTCATCTTCATGATTGAATCAACTGAAGTCTAGTTGCATAACAGCAGATTTCATTCAGTGTGTAGCCAAAGGTAATATCTTTGGTTAGCTTGCTTGTTAGCTGAACCATGAAATCATTATTAGGTCAGGTATACTACCCTCCTTTCGAAGTAGCCTAGTCCAACAGACAGATACATTGAATATCTGTCGGACTAGTATACTCTTAAAGGAGGGTAGTTTACCTAACCTAACAATGACTTCACAGTTCAGCTTATAAGCAAGCTAACCAAAGATATTACCTTTGGCTACATATTCAATGAAATTGGCTGTAAATTTGATATTGGATGAAAAACTACCTCTATAAATGCAAAGGCTAGAACATTTTCTGTCTGTTGTACTTGGACTTTCAGCTGCTGTAAACGATGTTTTATATTTTTCCATTTCTCACTGCGATCTGAAGACATCTTTCCTATTGAATAATAAAAACAAATATTGTATTGTAACAATCTATTTCACTCAGAACACAGTAAAAGGTAAGCTAAAGATCAATTCCACTGTATGAAAATATTTTTTTTTTTATTTACTGTGTTCTAAACACCACTTGTAAGCACTGTTTTTGAGCTATTTTATGGCCAGTTTTTATTGGTGGAGGAGACTGGAGTTCCAAAAGAAAACAACCGACGTTCAATATGAAAACTGACTGGTTACAATAAAAGGATTATTATATGAATATAAATTTAAATGAAAAGTATACCTCGTAGACATGTTTATTACACTCACAGATTTCATGCAACAACACTACAACTATTTATATTTATAATTTGCGCAGTTGGAAGAAATTCCTGGGAAGCCACTATCCGATTACTTATGCAAATTTGATTAAATTTAATTTATCTTAAATAAACTGTCTTATTAGTAATATAGTAGCCTTAATCTAATTATTTTAAGATTTAGGGACCTATACATGTCTTATTTATTACCTTATTCCACTCAAAATATAATGAGTAAAACGTTAAATAAATACCTGCTTCTATCCTTTGAAAAGCTGGTTTCATTGTGTGTTCCATCAGTGTTAACAACATATTCCATTTCTTCTTTATAAAACAATCCTAAAAATATCAGCAGTAAGTATTCTGTACCTATTTAGATGAAGACTTAATTCTGTTCTGTAACTGATATAAATTAAGAACACAGATTTCCAAAATTTTGTAAGATAATTTTTGTGTGTGACAACAATTAACTGTAAACAAGAATGTGTCCATAGTACACAGATGCCCCACTCGCACTATCATTTTCTGTCATCTGTGGCCCATGAAATAAGGGTAAAACCTCTAATTTTGCATTAAAATCAGAAGATCATATCATAGGGAACATGTGTACTTACTCTCAAGTTGATTGAACTTCAACTTCATCAAAAATACCATGACCAAGAACTTTAACTAGAAGTGGGAGAGAAGGATGGATGGACACACAGACCAAGAAACAAGAAACCCCTATGTGGGGGCATAAAAAGATAAATAATATAGTATGAATGAGTTGTCTGCACACATGTAACACAATTTAAAAAAAACAACATCCAATTGCATGAAAATAAGATAATGTAAGAAAATTACTGTGACTTGACTGCATGTGTTGGTCTCTACCTATTACAACCGATTAAAAATTCTGACCAAAAGTCTTCTATATTCATAAGAATCAGACATCATTTGAATTAAAACATTTTATATTTAACTAAATATGTGTGAAATTACAATACCTTGTTAGGAGGTTCCACGGGAGATAATAAATTTTTCTTTTGAAAAGTCTTCTTTATTCAGCAGATAATGTTTTAGGTTATACATATCCCATGGAAACTTCCTAACAACGTATAATAATTTCAAAATTTCATAAAGACTTTTGGAAAGAAAAGTTGTATGAAAGCTTAGTTATGGAAAACTGGATTTCACTATCAGTATTTTGTTGAACCCTAAAAATGTGTTGTTTTCTTATTTATACCTGCCATACCTATGAGATAATGAACTTACCTGCAAATGTGTAATAAACTTAACATTCTCTTTTCTGGAAAATGTTTCACAAAACAAAATTTCAAAATCTTCATGAAAAGGTTTCACTACATGTTTTATGTCAACTGGTTTGAATCTGGAAAAAAGTACATGTGTATGTGGTCATATAGTTTTCAATGAAACAGTACATATTTTTGCTTAGGGGCCAGCTAAAGCCTGCCTCTGAGTCTCTTTGACTTATTTATCATTTCCATCCTCAATCTTAAATAAAAAATAGTCATTGTCAATTATTAATAAGTCACAGCTAAATGATGAGAATAAGCACTTTCTATACATGCATGAAAATGTGTACCTACCAAATGAATAAAACCACAGTAGACTTAAGCCCTATGAATATTTCATTTTTCGTTACTATATTACTTACCCTCCAAGTAGATCAGAACTATCACTTACTATATTACTTACCCTCCAAGTAGATCAGAACTATCACTTTGCTGATTCATATTCACAACCTTCAGAGTGTGACCTGAAATATATCAAGATGAACTATGACCTATCGTTACTGTTAGCCCTTATCATGCCCCTACTACAAGTTTTAGGATAAACAGGAAATTGATAAGAGATTAAAACACATCACTTAATATAGCATGTACACATGAAGCTAGGTATTTGATTTCAATATAAATTGGCACTGGTTCTCAGTCCTAAGATAAATGTGACGAATATTTCAATACATGGTCATTCTGTGGTAGAATAAGTAAGTATTGGGTAAACATGCAGTTAAGGAGGCTCGCGGGTATAAGATTTTCAGAAAAAAAATAAACATTAATTTTTCAATACAAATTTTATTTACAACCTTTAATAGTTGTAACTTTATCATTTGGTACAAAAATCGTTCCAAAAAATCAATTTGTGTTGACCCCAGGTGACTTTTAAAATGTAGATATCATGTAAAAAGCTCCAAATTATCTCCCTTTGGTGCAAAAATGCCATTTTTTGGCATTAAAATTGAAATATCTTTTTTAACTTATCGGTGACCTATATTTTTTATTGTTGTTTTCAAATAAGCTGTACATAAACTAAATAATTGTAAAATTTGAGCGATTTCTGAAATTTACTTCTTTTTTTATTTCGATATCACCGTTTTTTCTCCTATTAGTTCAACAGAAAAAAAGGACATCAACAAAAATGTATGCTTCTTTCAAAGGCAGATTGTGAGCGTAAATGAACGGTGACCCCATTTTTTTATTTCATTTTTCTATTAAGTATAAGATAAAGTTCATTTATAGAAAAATAAAGAGAAATCCTATATTAAATAAAAAAAATCATTTAGACCCGCGAGCCCCCTTAATAAGCTTTTAAAATGTAAAACTACATCACAACGTATAGCATGTTCATCTAAAGTTATGATGGCTCTCATCAAAGTTTCTGTAATCAATAATTAAACACCAACTATGTGGCAGGCACATTAGACTTGGATTGCCAGTTTCCTACCAAACATGGCCGTTTCTCTTTTTAAGCATTCCATATCTTCCACCTTTCAAAATTGCTTTCCACTTTTGCCAGTGAGCTCAAAAATGGCATCAAGAATTAACAACCAATCTTTCAATCATAGCTCGATCACAATTAAATTGAGTGTAGATTTTTTTTATTATTAACATGAAACTGTACATGAATATTTTTATTTAACATAAAAGCATACCTAATTGCTGGGCTAGATACTGGACTGAAGAGGTTTTGCCAGTACCAGTCTCTCCAACAAGTAAAACTGGTTCACTGCTCATCACACTGACTGCTACCTTTTCCAACAAGGATGATGACTGACGAGTAAAGGAAAATGTTGAATGAGACCTAGAAAAGATACATAAAAATAATGTGTTATATAAATGTATTGTAAGACATCATTGTTATTGCTAAAAAAAATGCATCAACGGTTCAATAACTTATGTTTGGTTCTATTTCTTTACATTTGTCATAAGTCAACACTTTCTGTACAGTTTGTAAACAAGAATGTGTCTCCAGTACACGGATGCCCCATCCACACTATCATTTTTTATGTTCAGTGGACTGTGAAAATGGGAGAAAATCTCTACTTTGGCATTAAAATTAGAAAGATCATATCATAGTGAACATGTGTACTAACTTTCAAGTTGATAGGACTTCAACTTCATCAAAAACTACCTCGACCAAAAACTTTAACCTGATAACTTTAACCTGAAGCGGGACAGACAAACGGATGGATGCACCAACCAGGAAACATAATGCCCATAAATGGGGCATAAAAATGGATGCCTATGACTTATTCTGATTGCTCATTTTTAAGAATTGACTCTTTGTGGACTTTTTGTTTGAATTTTTTGTAAAACGGGTTCAAATTTGGTACCTTGACAGTGCAATTTGGGTACTGTGATAATCATTGAAAATGAAGAATATCTCACAAACCTGGAGAGAACATAATCATCTGACTTTTGAAGTACAGCTCTCCCTACGTTGTATTTGTTTTGAGTTATTTTCACTTCTGGTTTATATTTAGAACAGTAATATTCAGCCTGAAATATAAAATCACATGATGCATATACACATTAAGATCTTGAAATATATAACTGATCTCATCTTTAACAAATGACAAAAAGTGGAAATTACTTTCTGGTGTTGTTGTGTTGTTGTACATAAAGTAATAGAATAACAAGTATTTTAAATTGTTGTAGTGGCAAAAACAAGTTTCAATATGTAATTGTTAAACTGACAATATTTAATACTTTTTAAACGGAACGAATGTTTATCTTTATTATTTGTGATATATATATAACAGTTTTCCTGGATTTCATTAGTAAAGTTGAACCTTGAATTCAAATGATCAACAAAATAGTCATTGTCTATAAGATTATATGCAAATCTAGGTAAAACCAGGAAATCAAATAGCAAAAAAATACATGATTTTCCTCCATCTACAAAAATTGGTACCCACAACAATATATGAACCACAACATTTGTCATTTAAGTCATAAACTTAATAGGAGGTGGGTCCTGGGTCAATCAGGCAATTACACAAACAAAACGTATCAATATGGTCACTCAACTGAAACATACACTAGGATTAATATTTAATGCAGATTTAAATTTTCAGGTTAGTTCTAATGTCAGTATCAACCAATACATTTACACATTGATCAATTACCTTGACTTTAGTGATATTAAGTTTGGCACCGATGGCTTCAGCCACTAACAATCTTTTCTGTGGTGAAGAAAGACATGAAACAAAACAATCTAAACCTTCCTGGAGGACTAGGTTAGCTGTAGCTGTAGAGGAGAGGTCAAAGTCCACTGCTATTCTTCTACACCATGTCATTAAATCCCTGTAAAAATGAAAAACTGTAAAATTTGCCTTAATACTAATTTAGTAGTACACCTATTATTCTTGAAATTCATTTTCTAAAATGATACCCTAATGATATGTTTTCTTGAAAATATAAAATTGTGCCTGACCAAACTGTATCAACATTTAACCAGATGCTCCGCAGGGCGTAGCTTTATACGACCGCAGAGGTTGAACTCTGAACGGTTGGGGCAAGTATGGACACAACATTCAAGCTGGATTCAGCTCTAAATTTGGATTGTGATTAAATAGTTGACACAGCATAGGTTTCTGACACAGAATGAATGTGTTCTAATGAACTTAAAATTTTTGTTTTCTCTTAGAGCAATTCACTATGCTGTTGAATATTAATCCTCTCAAAAAAATGTTTGAAGAAATTTTCTTTTTTATTTATGAAATTTCAAATGAGAAAAATTGAACCCAATTTTTTTAATCACATCCCCCTTTCCCTTATTCCAAAACTAATCTCAATTAAAATTTCTAATGGAGTTTGCAACAATAACTACTCATTTAAATACATCATAAAATATTAAGATGTAAAAAAACTGCTTGTTATCACTGAATGGTAAAGATTATTTTAATTTATCAGTTGGTAGTAAAAAGTGAATATACATTGTATATTGTATATAACAAAGATTTAAGTTGATTCTGGACAAAGAAAGATAACTCCAATTAAAAAAAAATCTTGCTATTGCACAATATTTTGCAATTAGATATTTCTTGCTTACTATTCTGGACAAAGAAAGATAACTCTAATTAAAAAAAAATTGCTATTTCACAATATTGTGCAATTAGATATTTCTTGCCATTGCGCAATACTGTGCAATTGAAAAGACTTGCTATTGCACAATACTTAATATAATAATTTTAGATCCTGATTTGGACCAACTTGAAAACTGGGCCCATAATAAAAAATCTAAGTACATTTTTGGATTCAGCATATCAAAGAAGCCCAAGATTTCAATTTTTGTTAAAATCAGACTAAGTTTAATTTTGGACCCTTTGGACTTTAATGTAGACCAATTTGAAAACAGGACCAAAAATGAAGAATCTACATACACAGTTAGATTTGGTATATCAAAGAACCCCATTTATTCAATTTTTGATGAAATCAAACAAAGTTTAATTTTGGACCCCGATTTGGACCAACTTGAAAACTGGGCCAATAATCAAGAATCTAAGTACATTTTTAGATTCAGCATATCAAAGAACATAACTGATTCATTTTTTGTCAAAATCAAACTAAGTTTAATTTTGGACCCTTTGGACCTTAATGTAGACCAATTTGAAAACGGGACCAAAAGTTAAGAATCTACATACACAGTCATGACAGTTAGATTCGGCATATCAAAGAACCCCAATTATTCAATTTTGATGAAATCAAACAAAGTTTAATTTTGGACCCTTTGGGCCCCTTATTCTGTTGGGACCTAAACTCCCAAAATCAATACCAACCTTCCTTTTATGGTCATAAACCTTGTGTTTAAATTTCATAGATTTCTATTTACTTATACTAACGTTATGGTGCGAAAACCAAGAAAAATGCTTATTTGGGTCCCTTTTTGGCCCCTAATTCCTAAACTGTTGGGACCTAAACTCCCAAAATCAATACCAACCTTCCTTTTGTAGTCATTAACATTGTGTTTAAATTTCGTTGATTTCTATTTACTTAAACTAAAGTTATTGTGCGAAAACCAAGAATAATGCTTATTTCGGCCCTTTTTTGGCCCCTAATTCCTAAACTGTTGAAACCAAAACTCCCAAAATCAATCCCAACCGTTCTTTTGTGGTCATAAACCTTGTGTCAAAATTTCATAGATTTCTATTAACTTAAACTAAAGTTAAGGTGCGAAAACCAAGAAAATGCTTATTTGGGCCCTTTTTGGCCCCTAATTCCTCAAATGTTGGGACCAAAACTCCCAAAATCAATACCAACCTTCCTTTTGTGGTCATAAACCTTGTGTTAAAATTTCATAGATTTCCATTCACTTTTACTAAAGTTAGAGTGCGAAAACTAAAAGTATTTGGACGACGATGACGACGCAGACAACGACGCCAACGTGATAGCAATATACGACGAAAAAATTTTCAAATTTTGCGGTCGTATAAAAACGAAGCTCATACTAATTAAATTATATTAAATATGAAATTAGCAAGAAGTTCAATTCCAGGTTATACTAAAAAAAAATATTTATAATATTAATATAAGGTAAATTGTTTCATATATGTCATTTTGTTCTAGACGAATAATCATTAAAGTAAAAATTGCGGGTGGTTTTGTTGTTTACCTTGTAGATATTAGTCTGCCATCATGTGACAGAAACTTGCCGACTGATTCCTCCTGGTTCCCTTCCGTGTCATGTTTACCAGCTGATAACATGAAGTATATGTCTAATAGTCTATCTACTACAGGCTTAAGGTCAGCATATTGTGTTGTTATTACCTGTAGGTAAAACAGAAAGGAATTAACAGATTAAACCTTGTTAAAAAAAAAATCTCCATTTACATTTTAAGTTTATTGTTTGCCCTTATTCTTAACCTTTTCAGTTAATACACTAATCTTAAATTGTGTTTTATGAACAAATTCACTAGTCGACCCAGGGTCAATCAGGGTAAATAACCTCATCAAATAATCAGTTCTTACTATGCATAATAATATAAGCATTGTGATAGGAAACTTACAAGAAAGTGCACAAATTAAAAGTTGTCTATGGTTTGGTATTTTTCATGTTAAATCCAAAATCTATGAAGATGACATCAACTACAAGTTGTAGCAAACTATGATTTTTTTCTGTGTTTCGTGGTGGCCAGTTTTTATTGGTGGAGGAAGCCAGAGTGCCTAGAGAAAACCACTGACCTTCGATAGGAATACTGACAATCCTAGTTCATTAAGATTGGATTCAAGTGTACCTGCATGAACTGGGTTCAAACTCACAACCTCAGTGTTGACTGGCTAGTGATTACAGTATTAACTACTTAGACCACTCTGCCACTGAGGCCCCTAGCAAACTATGGAGATTTATTTAAACACAAGAGATGATTAATTTTTCTAATATCCTCTGGAATTATGTTATTAATATATTATCAAACCTGCTCTAATTCCACTCTAGACAGTGGTTCCACACTAATCTTTGTCCACATTTTCTCCAACAAAACTGAGCTGTTATTATGCTGACGATGCCATCCACTGTGTGAACCAAGAAGTCTGAAAGAAAAATTAAAGTTAAGAAACAATAAATAAGCTATATAACAGACATTTTTACGATTGTACATGTTTATAATTAGATATGACTTGATTCAAGCTAAAACTCCAGGGTACCTTTGTGTAGCAAACAGTCTAAAGTTTGGAGAAGTATGAATGTTGTAACAGTACATGATATAAGTAACTAGAGTACCTTTGTGTAGCAAACAGTCTAAATTTTGGAGAAGTATGAATGTTATATAACAGTACATGATATAAGTAACTAGGGTACCTTTGTGTAGCAAACAGTCTAAAGTTTGGGGAAGTATGAATGTTGTCTCCATGTCCTGGTAAAGACAGAGCATTCCGCTCCAGCAGTGGTAGTAACACTGATACAACGTCCATTGGAGCAGAGTCTATATCCTCAAGCACCACCCAATGACCCTCAGTCACAGCCCTGGTCAATATACCTGGTTGCCATAGAAACTCTCCAGGTATATCTGTACATCTGTAAGTGCCCAGTAATGCCTGTTTGAAAAATGTTAATAATGCTTGTCAAAAATATGCATAACTGCTAACAAGAATGTGTCCTCAGTACACGAATGCCCCACTCGCACTATCATTTTCCATGTTCAGTGGACCGTGAAATTGGGGTAAAAACTTTAATTTGGCATTAAAATTAGAAAGATCATATCATAGGGAACATGTGTACTTAGTTTGAAGTCGATTGGACTTCAACTTCATCAAAAACTACCTTGACCAAAAACTTTAACCTGGAGCAGAACAGACAGACGAACGGACAGACGGACGGACGAACGGACGCACAGACCAGAAAACATAATGCCCCTCTACTATCGTAGGTGGGGCATAAAAATAAAAACAAGAATGTGTCCTCAGTACACAAATGCCCCACTCGCACTATCATTTTCCATGTTCAGTGGACCGTGAAATTGGGGTAAAAACTTTAATTTGGCATTAAAATAAGAAAGATCATATCATAGGGAACATGTGTACTAAGTTTGAAGTCGATTGGACTTCAACTTCACCAAAAACTACCTTGACCAAAAACTTTAACCTGGAGCGGAACAGACGGACGAATGGACAGACAGACGGACGAACGGACGGACGAACGGACGCACAGACCAGAAAACATAATGCCCCTCTACTATCGTAGGTGGGGCATAAAAATCAACTTAATTAATAAATTGAGGATTTCAACTATTAAAGACAGAAAGTATTTCCCTAATTGATCAGCCTGTTAAATACTTTACACTTGAATGAATATTTTTATTGCTCATAATAAAACTGCTGGTGAAAGTGAACAAAGTCAATCTTCTTGTTTAGTTATAGTTATCTTGAAAATATGAAATAATAATATGACACTACAGGTGGTTTCTCCATAGGTTCCAAGTATTTTATAATGAAACGGTCTTTATTGAACATCACAAATTCAAGGTCGTTCTCAGCATTTATTTAATATTTACAAACTATGGCAATTATTACAAGGTTTTCCCCAGCATTTATGCAATATTTTTTCAACTTGACAAGGTAGTTTTGGAACCAAGATGTAATTTTTTTTGTGAAGTTGCTGTCAATGTACCTTTGTATCAGGTGATCTGTTGATAATTACTTCTAATAATCTTATTCTTACCTTGCTATCTGTCTGATCACCAAGTTGTATTTTCATCAGTGCTGGTGATTTCTGTCTACCTGTTACCTGGGCCAGGTGTTCTACTAACGAGGTTTTACCACACCCTACAGGTCCCTGGAGTAGTACAGGATTCCCAGAGGCTACAGCCAAGGCAAGACTTCTCAGATGACTGACAGTGGATTCAACAGGTATCAATGAGCAGGTTGTCATCTATAAGATTTACGATTTTAATGTGATTTTGCAACTGACAAAATGACTGCATTTAAAAAAGTTAAATTGTTCAACATGCTCAACATAATCTCATACTGTGGATTCATTTATTTTCCCTGGTTTTAATTTGTATGAATCAAGGAAAACTTTTAAAAATGTTCGTGAATATTGAATCTTGTAGTTTTGCCAAAGTCTGCATTATTCGTTGAAAATCAATTTTATGGTTCAACTGTATCAACAAAATCCACGACAATTGATATCCAACAAATAATAATGAATCCACAGTATTAGTCAACAAAATGAAATTATACAACATAAGTTTGATATGAGATTAAACTAATCCCTTTTTAAGGCCATAAATTTGTGAAACAGCATGCATTTTTCACATATTTTTCATTCAAGGTTTGATTCATTTCCTGTGTAAAATATTAAAAAAAAGGCATTCAACTTTGGTCAAGAACTGATTTATGATTAATAAGACAATTTTCTAACAGCATATCATGCAAATAAGCAATGTCCTCATTCAGCTATGTTAAAATTGAGGCAGTATAATAGGATTTAATATATTAATGTAGTTAAAAATCAGCCAGTAACAATTCTGTAGTACAGAATGAATAAGGATAAAACCACATCTAACTTTTATTGAAGTTTCAAGGCTTTAAGAAAATAGTTAAGTTAGCTACAGGGGTTGATCACTTACAAGATCTTCTACTACTACAGCTTTAGGGAGCATGATGCCTGCTACCATAACAATACTGTGATGAAAATCTGTCTCAGTAAATGATGCCAAGACCTCCTGTATTCTGGAACTGAGACCAGCTAACTGTGTTCCTGATTCCTCAGTGGTATGGTCTCTACACATACTTCCATACCTACAGAAGATGAGTTACATTAATTCATATAATTAACTGCATATATTCTGCACTTTAGGTGAGACAGAAGTTTAATATTGGATTGTCAACTTTGTGATAATAAATATGTTGTTTATATGATATAAACAACATATTACTTTAAAAAATCAATTAATAAAAACATAGGTTTCCATTCAAAATTGTTTTGTACCTTACTCTCTTTCTCACAATACTTTATACATTAATTCCTTTAAGGAGATTACCTAGTTATGTATGCTTGATTATTAAGAAAACGTTAAACAACAGGACATTATCAAATATTATCATGTAAACAGTTATCTCCCCTGATACTAAATCTTATCCCCTACCTCCTATGAAGCTATGGATGGTAATAAAATCTTATTGATCAAAATGGCATTCAAACTCTCAAACAAAATGTTCATACATGTAGTTGAAATTTTTGTTGGCTTAAAGTTGATATTGTAACTCTCTGTTTTAAATATGGTTTAATTTATTCATCATTATTAATTATATAAAATGTCTTCTATATTACAATTACAACACTTGGAAATATAATTCATTTGAATAAAAATGTTAAAAGTAACATATATCTGCTTATTAACCTCGTCAGCTTAATATCCATAATTTTCAGTGACCTTTAATTTATTTCCTTAATTCTTGTATTAACAAACCTGATTTGATAGTCAGCAAACACTGATTTATCTGGGAAGAAGTTGGACAGGAATTCCTCTCTCTGTGATGATGACATGCATAGCATCTGAGCCACTGCATTTCCACAAAACCTGTACATTTATATAAATAATCATTATCTTATCACATTACTATAATTTTGTAAACCTTTAAAATTAGATGTAAAACCAATATCTATATACCAATGTAGAATAAATCACAACAATCTTTTCCTCTTAAACCATGTAAACTTAAAATTTGTTTACAAACACAAAATTTTTATATGTACCACAGACAAAATCTGTTTAACATGCTGTTTCAATACAAGTAACCAAAGTCAAGTCTGATGTCAACCTGAGGCATTTTTTGGTTACTTTTAAATTTAAATTTTTTTTTTCCAAATACTTACAGGTCTTTTCATAATGCTAGCAAGACTTAAACTGACTTGCTGGCTTTGTTTGTTTAAAAGTTTGCTCAAGCATTGTAATTAAGATTGACATCTGCAAACAATAAAAGTAGGCGGAGTTAAACCTGTGTATAGGTAAATTTGATTATTTGAAAATGTCCAATCAAATTTAAATATAATGTATACAAATTTAAATCTGCCTTTTTATGTTGTTTTCATATGTCAATCTTAATTACAATGCTTGAGCAAACATTGATTCAAACAAAGCAAGCAAACCAAACAAGCCTTCGTCTTGCTAGCACTATAAAAAGAGCTGTAATTGTGATTAGGTTTCAGCTTGTATCCGATTCTTTTCTTCATCTCATTTTGATTCTGCTTGGCTTAACTAGTATATATAGTTGTACAAATTTGTACGTTGCTTTTGTATAAACTCAAAGCATAAAATAGGCAAAACTTTTCAATAATTTGTTGTTGTTCACTGCAGTTGCAAACAGCTATTTTGACAGATTTTTTCATGATACATTTTGCTATACAGTTGTTTCATTTTATCAGAAAAATAAACACTTTTTACCATGAAGCTTCTAAGTTGTCCTTATACTGTGACAGGAAACTTAAAACATTGTCCACTTGAATACAACTCTTCAAACTGTCCCCTATTTCTTTGACCAATCGCCATGTTGCTTTTGCTATTTTAACTACAGCCTGAAATTCAAATATTTTAAAAAGTATGAAACTTTATCTGTTTATTAAACTTCTATTTATAAATTTCAGGCCTCCAAAATATTGATTATAATTTTTGTTAAGCTCAATTACCGTATTTATTTTAATAAACGTCCGGGGGCGAAGACAATTTCCAAAAGTGGGGCATCAATTAGAGAAACGAATTTCGTACCTTACTTCATTGACCTTTACCTGAATTTTGTTGAAACAGACTATAGTAACATACACAAGTTTCTTATTGTCTCCATAATATATAAATAGCGTTTATCGGTAATGTGACCTCATCAAATAATTTGTTAACATTTTCAAATGAACAAGCGTGCAATAAAAATAACATTTGATGTATAAATTTATTCAATATTAGTTTAGAAATGCATGCCTGTTTATAACGTTGAACCTTAATAGCGTACTGTGTAACTGACAGATCTATTTTTGGAACTTGTACACACTGTGTTGTATTATCGGAGTGGATTAAAACATGGGCATTATTGATTTTTCGTTTCATGTTTCTGAGTGACCGGGTCGATGTCTTTGCAATATTGTAATGTGTAAGTTTCAATTTTATTTTTTAACTACAAAATGGGGGCGTTTATTAGAAGTCAAAAGTTTTGAACACACGATTTTCGGTAGGGGGGGCGTTAATTAGAAGGGGGCTTTAAATAGAATAAATACGGTATTCTTATTTTCATTACTATACAAGGTTGAAATTTTTTTCACCTCCTAAAATAAGGTTAAAAATACCTGACAAAATTATACAGTACGCCCAAGGAGTTTGTAATCCCAAACTCCATACTCCGATATTTTTCCTGGTGTAACACCAGGAAACTCCGACATCCCTCCCAAAATTCTCGTAGAAATTTGGGAGTATTCCCTCCGACTTCCGCGTAAATCCGCTACCTTTTGTTTATTGTATTAGCGACATCTCTCCCAGTCTGGTGTGACGCGGTGTGACACCAGGTAATTAATTGCCCTAATCCGTCTGATCTATGCCGGCACGCGACAGTCAAGGTATGTGAGATTTCTAATGTAATTAAACAATTGTATTTCCTGTCTATTGATTATCAGGTTATATCTGATTGCTTGAAACAAATGAAAGATTAAAATAAAAAGCAAAACGTTGTTGTTAATTCTTTCAATCTTTCAATTACACTGTACCAATTTTAATCAAGTTTTTAAACAACTATATTTTATTTTGACTTCCGTTTTTTTATCAGTAAATAAATATTTAATTTACTAAAAGAGATATAATTGTGCAACAATAAACGGAGAATAAATGAGGGCAGTTTAAAGAAAAATTACACGTCTCAAAGTTTTTTATACTACAAGTAAAAAAGAAAATATTATTCACTATCTGTTATGCTAATAATTCTACACCATTTCCATTTTACGATTACAAAATAAAAGTTTTAAAATCCAAAACGTTGTTGTTAATGCTTTCAATTGCATTAAAGTTTTATAAAAAAAATCTATACTTGATTATGACCTCGTTTTTTATTTATCGGTAATTTATATAACTTACGAAAAGAGACATACTTGCGTGAAATTAAACGGAAACTAACGCTGAAGGTATAAAATGTGAGCAGTGAGTTTAAAGAAAATTACGTGTCTTAAAACTTGTATATGCAAGTAAAAAAGAAAATACTATTCACCATTCGTTATGCTTAATAAGTCTACGGCATTTTCTCTTCACGATTAGCATTACTTTAGGATATAATACATTTCGGCTACAACAGGAATACTGCTATAGCTGCATCAACTCGTCGTTGCATAATATTCATTTACGCACAATGAATGTAAACTTTTGTGTTGTATTTAGAACAGTGATCTTTAAATATTTTTAAAACAATTAATTGCCGTGGGAAGACGACACGCATCTCAGTGATCAACAGTGCGTGGTTGAACTTGAACTTGACTTCGCTCACAATATTGAATGCTAAAAATAGTGACATCAATTTTGTCCACGAGATTTTTATTTGGCGGGAAATAGTATCATGTAACAGTAAACTCAGGTGACCTTTCTGGATAACCGTGGGAAAATTCATTGAAGGTTTAAACTTGCTTTGTAATGATTGACATTTGTGTGCGTTAAGATTGAGGCTCTAGAAGGTCCTTTTACAATTGATTAACCGGATTCTAAATTTTATTCCTTTTCTGAATAAACGAACATCAGCCTTTTATTTATACGTTTCTCAGTCAACAGAGGACATAAACCTGGACATTATTTATACTTCCATAGCCAACACTATACATTAATGGTAGATGAAAACAGGATGCATGTCGTTCAGTTCCTGATGGGCGTTGGTGAGATCCTCTGTGAAAATGTGTCGATCGTAAAAATCCGATCCACATTTTTTTTTACATATTTCTTTCTTGTACGATATAATTTCATTTTAATATTCTATAGTATAAATTGTTGAAATACTTCTTTTTATATTTCGCCGAGGACTTTTAACGAGCAGTAAAATACGGATTGCGCCAATCCAATTTTATTTAAAAAAATAAAAGATCAATAACAGATCATAACAGATAAAAAACACATGATTTTATTTCTTCATATAATTAAATAAGGTTGTGATTATTGTGTTGTGTCTGGGCGGGGAATTATCTCAGTATTTATGAATATAGGGCTGCCACATTGCATACAAAACTATTTGTTTCTTTTTTAAATTCAAATATTTCAAGTCAGTAATCTACCGAGGTAGTGAAACATAATATTTTACATTTCAAAATAAATTGAAAGTAACAGAGTTCACTTGTTGGTCCGATAAATTAACTCTATGGTTTGATTTAGATTGTACAAATTACCGTAAAAACATCATTTTGTTTTAAGCCAGTTGATATTAATTATATAATATTAAACTATTAATGAACCGGATTTTGCTCACTGAGTAGGTCATAAAAGGTTCTAATTGTGGTAAAATCATCTTTGTTGAAACTTTGTTGAAAAAACAAAAATTATGACCTGATCGGACTATAATGAAAATACTAAATAAGTGTTTTATTCGTATTTTTATACGTTTTTACGTTTTATTTCATATGACAATGACATGGGCATATACATACAAGAATAATTATCTTATTTTAAATAAAAATGTCACACTTTTATCTGACAATGAATGGACATTTAAATAACGTATTTTAAAGCACACAGGTGCAATCAAGATCGATTAAATGTACAAAGGTAATAAATCTGGCTAATCCGATTATGTTGTCACGCGTCATTAATTTTCAGTTCATCCGATGGGCAATAAACCAATTAACAGCCACGCGGTGTTGGGAGAGAATCTTTGGAGGAAATTGGGAGTAGAATCCGTGATTCGCGGTGTCACACCGCTACACTCGGAAATCGGTGATAAAAGTTCGCGATTACAAACTCTCTGGGCGTACTGTATCAGTCACCATGATTTAGTGTTAAGTCAATTACAAAATATAAATGGATTTTTGCATAATCTACTGTCTAAAACAAAAGCATTGACACATGTTGTCTAGTGCTTGCAATAGATATATCAAGACAATAAAATACAAAATGTTATATCATTTTAACAAGGAGTTTAATAGATTTTGAAGAAAACCCCACTCACCACTACATATTGAAAAAAAAAATCCATGATCAGTGGGTGTACACAAGATGTTTTGTTAGATATTGCTCATTAAGAATTCCCCTTGCTTTATGTATTAGATAAATATGAAGTTGCTGAGCAACTCATATCTAATATTATCATCACACTGTAATGCTTGTTTTCGCATGTTTCTAGATGCTAAATTTCAGGGAGTCATGTTCCAGAAATTGTAAATATTCATTGACAAGTATCTTCTGTGCTGTTCTATCTAGACTATTCAAGCAGCAAATATTCTTTAAGACTACCCACCTTTGAACTGTGCTGTTTTGTTTCTGTCAGAGGTAAACTTTTACTGTTCTTTTGAAGATAATCAGCTGCATAACTATGGAAGATATATTTATCATAATCATGATCATAATATAATACAATTTTTGTGGTTAACTACCTTGCCCAAATAAAGAAATAAAAAGGAAATAAATGTTTTATTAAATAAAAGGAACAATCAACAGTGACGTTGGTTTCTTGTGTATGCGTTTCTGTTTTTTTTTTTTAGTAGGAGGGGATTTGCTGCCGTCTCTAATATGTCTGATATATATCCCTACTTGCTTTAGTTTTGCAATTATCTGTTTCTTTCACCATTGTTAAATTGAATTCATATTTCTTTTTAGAAGGGAATATACAGATATCACAAAAAATTAAGGAAGAAAAGATTCATAGACCATGTACTAAAAATGTTAAACCTACCTATCAATAAATTTGCTGCCTACTCAAAATCTTTAATTGTCCTGACGTAAGAAAAAATAAAATAAAATGTCTGCCTACCCACTTTCTCTACCTTCTGGTAGGGTTTGAGAACCAAAATATTTTTAAGGGTTGCCTTAGAAAGTAGCACTATTCCTCTTAGTTTAGCACTGACTTGAGTCCTTTTTTTTTTTTTTTAAATCTGTTGATGATACATTATTTTTTTCTAAACCACGCTGTTGAACACCAAGCAAAAATGTAGTACAAGCGACTCCTTATGGCCGCACATTTAACCAGGTTTCAAAAATAATTTCTATTGGCTGCGTGTTGTTGGTTGATTGAAAATACTAACTAAGAATATTTACCTTCTTAAATCAGGACACACTGTAATGCCCTTGCTCAATGCAATATAGAAATTTTCCCGATTATCCTTCTTCACTGATTCTGCAGCTCTAGCAACAATATCCAATATCACACAGCGACAAATTTTACAAACATCTTCTGTAAACTTAGGTTTAATAAATAGTTCTGTCAAGTTGTTCATCAAATCTTGTTTTTGATGCACTGACAAAATCTGCAAAAAGATATATTATTTCTGAATAAATTTTCAAAATAAAAGTCTTTTCTTTATAAGGAATAAGGGTTGGATAT
Organism: Mytilus edulis; assembly: GCF_963676685.1. Lineage (NCBI taxonomy): Eukaryota > Metazoa > Mollusca > Bivalvia > Mytilida > Mytilidae > Mytilus > Mytilus edulis. The sequence continues at coordinate 23,731,230 of NC_092353.1, read as the reverse complement.
TTTTGAGCTAAAGTTTAAAAAAGGATAAAAAAAAAAACATACAGCGAAGAACAGAACATGTAATATAAAAATGTGTGAGTCTTCCATTAGACAAGTTGTGTTGTCTGAAGTCTCTAAATAATTTTAGCAAACACAACTATGTCAATTATCAGTTAATATCTGAAAAACAAAAAATCATAGCAAAGAAATTTACATTATAGGTGTAAATGTATGTCTGGTAGAAGAATCTGTGCAAGAAAGATGACATTCAATCTTACTCTTTTCCAGGAGTTGAGGATTAACAAACTGAACCAGTGACAACTCTATGACAGATTTTTATCCACCGGATCACCAGTGATGGTGATAAAAGGATGAAAACACATTCTGTATATATAATTCCTCTAAATCATGTAAATAAAAGCCAAATAGTCCATTTACCAATTACGGATTTGATTCTGTTATTACACACTTTTTAAACAAATTACTTTCCCTTGTCAATCGTAGACTGGTTCTATACTGGACAAAATTGGCTTTTGCCAGTGCAAAACATTATCAATTGAAAGTGTTGTATCAGCTATTAACCAAAATTTTCATGAAAAATAATTTCTGATGTCAAAAATATTCAGCTTAACCATGTTAACAACAAATTAATGTAAGGCCAAAAAAAAAATGTCTGTTTAAGGTTACATACTTAAAATAAATAGGGTAGGTTTGTCGATATTTCCATTTTATTTTATTTTTTCATTTTACTTTTGGTGTCATGATTTTGAGTCATACAGTTGCGTTTTATCTTGGTCTGAGTTGATAATGGGCTAAGTTCACCTGTATTTTTAATGATTGGATATTCCCCTTTGTTATTAGTTGGAAAAATGGTGGCAAAGTGTCTATTTTATCACACGAGTCACGAATTTTCTTAAAACAGCTGACATATTCACGATTGTGAACATTAGGATGTATCAGGCAATGGATTTATATTATTGGCAATACTTACTTCACTTTTGGCACGAGTTCAGTTTATGTTTCACTTTACAACGGAAATAAAATGACTTAGGGTCGGCGCTCAAAAACAGGGTAGGTCGGGTAACCGTAAACAGACATATATTATTTAATTAGAAAATTTACTTACATTTCACACAGGTAAATGTGCCATTCCTGCTAGCTCTCCATTGTAAATAAAATTTAATGTCCTCATGTGGACAACCAAAAAAAGGGATCTCTAATAACAGGGTCAATAAAAATGTACAGGAATTGGCAAATAGACTTCCTTTCTCAATTTTATCAAAAGGTTAGATCTATAAATTTGCTTATGCAAAGAAAAAAGAACATATAAAATGATGACTAAATTTCATTTAAAAAATGTTGACATACACACTAATATAAACAATGAGGTTCTCACAATTTTTAATTTGTTTTTTATAGGTGGCTAGCTGAACGTCAACTGTTTTTTTTATATTTTTTACAATTTAAGGTCCAGATCTAACGTCCGTAAATAATCAAAAGTAGCACAATGAACATAAAAATTACGTTTCCACATCAATGCAAAAAAATCATAGTATTAAAACAAATAACAATTTCTTCTTCAACGTTCAGTGGGACTTCAGTTGGTCATGTTGGTCACATATTTTCATTTGTGTAACAAAGCATGGTTACCTGATCTTTGTCGAACAGAAGCTGAATTTGCTTCAAAGCTGACATTTTCTTTCCAGTTATTATCTTCTTTCGACAATGAACTGTTTCTTTAAGAACGAACCCAATTCATATTTCATGTCAACAAAAACACGTGTGTTCAGACGACCGGAAATTCGTGAGCAATTCTAGTATAAAAACTTTAACGGTTAAATGTTATTATTCCGGATGCCAAATCAAAGAACTTTGTAGCTTTGTGGGTAAAGGTGACCATTGTTGATCATTGTTTTCCCTGACTGAAAGTATCTAAAATCAGTCAACAGCATGTCCATTTTCCAATTTACAAAAAAATATGCTTTTGTAGAATTTGTCTAAAGCATTTGACTGTTTGCCACATGATTTTCTTTTCTAAAAACTTGAACCAGAGACATATATCAGTATTATCAGTGCTTTTTTCCCCGACTAATGCATTCTTAAATGGAACATATGGTTAGAACCCTCTCCACCCTTTATCCTTCTGTTCTCATACTACTGACTCTGAACAACAAATTTATTTATTTCGTAAAAAAAAATATTTCCGTACTCCATGTACTCTTTACAACAAAATGATTATATCAAGTTATCTGTGTATGTTATTTTATCAAACGCCATTTTTTCCAAGATTATAATAGTTGTTTTCCGCTGAAATTGTTTTACACCCCCCCCCCCCCCTCCCCTTTTTATATCAATATTGTATTTACATTGTGTATTAGATCAAATACCGGTATATTCGTTCAGCGAATGCTTACTTGTTTTTGTCTTTTAATTGAGCCATTTCAGTCGAGATTTTAAAGTGTGTCTTACTATGTTGTGATGATACATTCAGGTTAGGATGCTTTGGAAAGTTAGAGCCTGTTAAAACGTATTTAAAAACCGCTGTATTGGTTTGCACATGTCCTGTGACTTGAACCTGTGGTTCAGTGGTTTTCGTTTTGTTGATGTGATCCATAAGCGTTTTTTTTTTTTATATATAGATTAGACCGTTGGTTTTTCTGTTTGAATGGATTTACACTAGTCATTTTTGGAGCCCTATATAACTTATTTTTTTATGGTGTATGCCAAGTCTCTGTGTTGAAGGCATTATTTTGACCTATAATTAATGGTTTACTTTTATAAGTTGTGACTTGGATGGAGAGTTGTCTCATTGGCACTCATACCACACCTCCTTATATCTATAATCTGTCAATATTGAATGCCAACTTGATTTATTTGATAAAATTGTCAACCCAATACTTCTGTATGGGTGTGAAGCTTGAGGTTTTTGAAATGAATTCAAAAATCGAAAGTGTTCATTATCCCATAAAGTTTTTCTTAAATTATTACGTGAAGAAAAAAAAGTCTACTCCTGATTTTATTATATATGGTGAATTGGGAAGATATCCATTAGAAATTGCAATCAAATTAAGAAGGATTTATTAACGTTTTAAGTTGGTAACTGGAAAACCTGATAAATTACCTTTATTTTGTATAAATAAGTTACTATCAAATAAAGTGCAGATATTTTATGGTAAAAACAAGTAAAATCAATTTTAAATACGTGAGGCTTCTCATATGAATGGAACAACATCTTTTTTGTTAACAAAACATGGTTACATGTAACCATACAACAGACATTCAAATAAATAGATCCGTTCAAACAAACTTGGCTAGCAAGTCTACATGAATCACCAAACGCATTGAATTGTCGTTTATGTAAGGATACTTTGGATTTTGAGAAATATTTTAGTAATTTGGATGACAGACATATATCGTTATTTTTTAAATTTCGAACTCTGAACACGAAAACTGGAAGATGAGAAATTAGAAAGTGTGTATTGTGTAATTTAGATGCCATTTATCATGAATAATCATTCTATTACATTTTTAATTGATATGCTTTTGATAACTATGGAAAACAATGTATTAAATTTCATTTTAAGAATAGAAATTACCACGTTGAAGTTTCATGGCTTAATAAATTGTGTCTTTTTGTTGTTGGGATATACAAGTACCCGGTCAAGTCCACCCTGCGTTTTTGTAAGATGTATTTCTATTTGTATCCTTCTGATGAGTTAATTCTTTTTCAACTGACTTCTATAGTTCGTTCTTATGTTGTACTGTTTCACCACTGTCCCAGGTTAGGGATTTGGAGGGGGGTTGACCCCGCAAACATGTTTAACCTCGCCACATTCTCTATGTATGTGCCTGTTCCAAGTCAGGAGCCTGTAATTCAGTGGTTGTCGTTTGTTGATGCGCTACATATTATTTTTTTGTACATAAATTAGGCCGTTTTCTCGTTTGAATTGTTTTACATTTGTCCTTTCGAGCCCTTTAATATCTAACTTTGATGTATGGGCTTTGCTCATTGTTGAAGGCCGTACAGTGACCTATAGTTTATAATTTCTGTGTCATTTGGTCTCTTGTGGAGAGTTGTCTCATTAGTATCATCATTTTATGTTTGTAGACAAGAATATACTTCATGACAAAACTCTCTTATTTGTTGATCTTGTATTACTGATCTTTTCGTCTGTTTAGTTTCTGTATATCTCCCTTATTTAAAACAAAAGTGTATAAAAACCACATATTTTGGGAATCAGCGTATATCTAGCTATCATTTGATTCTGTAAATAAATTCATCATAGATTACCAGGGTTGAAATTTTGTATATGCGTCAGACGCGAGTTTTGTCTACAAAAGACTTATCAGTGTCGCTCGAATAAAAAAAAAGTCAAAAAAAAGTCAAAAAAGTTCAAAGTTGAAGAGAACTGAGGACCAAAAGTTAAAAAAAGTTTTGTCAAATTCTGCTAAGGTAATCTATTCCTGAGGTAGAAAAGCTTTTAAATAAAAGTATTTAAAAAAATCAACGTTTTGTAAACAGTTAAATTATGATTATGACCATATAGATGTTAATTCATGTCAACACAAAAGTGCTGACTACTGGGCTGGTGATACCCTCGGGGAATAAAAACTCAACCAGCAGTGACATTTTCTCAAATCAATTTTATGGTGTATTGGTATAAAACCTTCAGTTGTTTTCTGAACATTTTATTTCTTCCGCATATTTTGTTTCTTGCGCTGTATTGTTGGATATGATATCGTACAGTTAATAAACCTTTGAAACTGACCCTTTGAGCTTACACTTTTTTTTTGTAATAGTTCATTTCCCCGAACACTGTTTTCTTATTATCAATTGCTTTACCTTGTGTCATGTCGTGATGAAATTCTTTATTAACAAGGGTACGAGTCTAATTTTCATTGAGACCCTCAATCAAAGTGGGTGTATACAGTTAACATCCATACATCAAATACAGAGACATCTGACATAGGGACAGGAAAGTTGCATCGAATTTATATATCCTGCACAGGCAAATGAAATTACCATCTATAAACAGCATGGGTTCGCCATATAAGACCATGATTACTTGTGATGCAGAGTATCTAACTTCAATGCCTAAATGAAATTCTTTGGTCTACACAATCTGATGAGTTATTGCAACCAGTGGCGGATCCAGGGGAGGGGGGTTCCGGGGGTGCGCACCCCCCTTTATTTTTGCCGATCAATGCATTTGTATCGGGACATATCGGGACATATGTTTTGCATCCCCCCTTTGCCCTGGGTTAGCACCCGCCCTTTCGAAAATTCATGCATCCGCCCCTGGCAACAGTAGTTTACCATTGTTTAAATCTAGATAATCAACTAAAGAAACAAATAAAGGTACTTCGACAGGGTAAGTGTCGCCTGTGATGGACGCATCACCCAACTTATGTATAGCTGCGTCATCCTGTTAGATGCTACAATAAGCAGACATATTTCAGTCAACCTTATCATGCTAATGTGACTCTGAATTTGTTCGGAAAACATGCAAAAGAAGATATTCGTGTTTTATTCTCAAACTTTTTGACAACTGTCATATTCCTGACTTGGTACAGACATTTTCTAATGCAGAATATGGTGGATTAGACCTGGTTTTATAGCTAGCAAATTTTACCTCTCACTTGTATGCCAGTCGCATAAAATTTCATTTTTGTTTTATGTTGACTTCAAATATTTACTAGCCTTCATATAAAAACATATTGTTCTCAAATATATATGTCATTACTAAAAAAAAATAAGAAGTTGTATGATTGCCAATGTGTCATTTATACACAATTGAACTTTGACATTTTTTACTTCTCTGTTTTGTCACAGAAATGTATATTTGTAGACGATGTGCCAATATACTTTCTAATAAAGGTTTATATATTATTGTATATAATGACAATCTAATTAAAAACCGATCTCTCATCGCTCCTGTTTCTGATATGTCGCGTGGGAGTCTAATTAAAAACCGATCTCTCATCGCTCCTGTTTCTGATATGTCGCGTGGGAGATCTAACGAAACCGGCTTTGAGGTCACATGTGAGTGAACTAAAAGTTATGAATTTATAAAGATATGCAAATGAGTTGACGACCTATTAATAAGCCAATCAAAAAAGTTTATGAATTATTTTGACTGACGATTTAGTCGTAAATAAAATGAGTTACATCCCTTTGCCTTACGTTAAACTTCCAAGATCGTAGAAGACTCAATTTCAATGGTCGAAAAAGACACACCTACGAGGTCACTCACATGTGACCTCAAAGCGGGTTTCGTTAGATCTCCCACGCGACATATCAGAAACAGGAGCGATGAGAGATCGGTTTTTAATTAGATTGATATAATGAGGGTCTCACAATTAATTGCAGTCAATATAATGAAAGGGAAACAACCTCATAAGAACACTACAATTTGTATTAAATTGTCAAGCTATCTAGGCGTTTGAATATATTGTTTAATTTTGATCTGTGCAATTACTTGTTATAATATGCTGCTGTGGACTTAGAAATAAGCTATTAAATTTTTACTTGAATATTCATAGGAAACAGTCCATTTAAATAAATATGGAAAGATAGTAATGGAAATTCTATATTTGAGAAAAGGGGCATGGGTCTTATGTTGTTGTGAGTTCATTTCATGTATGCAAGATTACAAAAAGAAAATACACATATCCTCAGTGATTGATATAATCTTGCATCCAGTTCATGTTAAGTTATGGGCATAGAAAACTCTAGAGGAAAGAACCGAATACAAGATAATATCTTAACGTTTCAGAAACCAAAATGTGGACTACCATGCACAATGCAATGCAGAAGAGCTCACTGGATATAGTGCACAGTTGTTTTTCAGTTATAAAACTACTCTGGAGCTCATAAAATGAAGCATTATAATCAACATTATTGTCATCCACTTTTGTGCTGCATGGTTATATACTGATATGAACTCTTGCTTTATATGTTTAATGTTGTGTGCATGACTCGATATGTATGTTTTGTTTTACTTGTTGTTATGTCGGTTTTAAAAGCTCTTCAGAGCTTATGTTTGTAATTGCTTGCTTATACCGACTCTAAATAAAGCTTAATGTCTTATGTCTTATGTCTCATCCCAGATTATATTATTTTTACTGTTGTAATGAAAAAGCAAACACAAACATGCCAATACACTTGCCCTAATTGACCTTTCCCTTGAAAATCGATAAAGCAAAGGTTTGTTTTGTCAACATGATCCCATGGTAATGCTCATGTTTTTCTAATGTTGTCTCGTGCTCATCAACCCAAAATGCATACATGTAAAACTAATATTGAAATATAAATATAAAAACATATCCACATTTTGGTACTTATGGGTGGGAGAGGGGGGAACTTATCAAGAACCTCATCAACCCAAACAGGCAATATGTATTGCCTGACCAAACATAGCCCTTAAACCAACCACCACTTGGATATTGAAAGAATGAGGATGTATCACATGTACTTCCGCCAAAGATATCAACCAATGAGGTTATACACATATCCTCAGTGATTGATATAATCTTGCATCCAGTTCATGTTAAGTTATGGGCATAGAAAACTCTATAGTCCATACAGCATATTTGCAGGCCAATCTCAAAATATACCACTAGCAAGGCTTTCCCTTAAGGAATAGTATTCCCAATACTCAAAACAAATTCAACACTTTTATTAAATATTATTCCTTTTAAAATTACTTTAAAACACTTCTAAACATTTAAAGATGCATGTAAACAGTTCTTTATAAATCGTTCATAATTCAATAAATTCTCATGAATTTGACCACATACAGACTTTTAAAAGTTGAGTAAAGGCAATGAACTCATATCAAAATGAACATTGTCATTATTCTAATAACATCTTCAGCATGTGGAAAGCTTGTAAGCAAAGGGACTTAACCTCCAAGTGTAAACTATTCTGGCTTGTCTCTTTCTTTACTGTTGTTGAATCAAACACACTCTTTACTTCATAATCAGGAACATTGACAATTGTATTTCCACTCGATTCTTCACATGTCTACTGAAAATATATTAACCAATAACAAATTGTGTATTTGTACTAAAGACAGCATTAGTCACACTTTGAAAAGGAAAAATCCCTTTGCCTACAATCCACGTGGAAAACCACTAGGGAATCAGTGTCCCTCGAACTGTAGACAAAGAAATTTAAATTAAAAAATTCAACCATACATTAAATTTAAGTATACATTTGTACTAGTATACAAAATCATTCAACATTATATTTATTTATTAATTTAGATAAAACAAAACAAAACAAAAATATTGCAACCATTATTTAATCTCCCATGACAAAAAGATTTTTGTGACATATTTCAACACATCAATGAAATTAATTACACATCCAATAGAAAACATCATGAAATTACGGAAAAATTATTAGCATTACTTTTAAATAGGTTCATTTGAACATAAAGCTGCTTCCATCACATTTTTTTTTTTTTTTTTTTTTTTTTAGTACCGTGCCATATTGGCATCTTCTGCCTTTCTCAACACAGACATACATAATTTAGTGTAGTATCAATATTTTCCCCTTGCATTATTTTCCTATTTTCAGAAATCAAAACATTACTTCATTTGCAATTTGTTCTCACCATATTCTGATTAGAAAAAATCCTTTCCTTTTAAAAAGGTTGTTGAAACTCATTGACATGAATCATCGTGCAATGTCATATTACTTCTCCTTCATTCGTCACTCTGTCAAAGCTGTAGGTAACACCATCTGAAAACAAAAACATTCTATTCAATTCTATGTACAATCAAAAAGACCGCTGAACGCGGACCTCGACGAAGACACCTTATAATTCAATACACATCACTCCGATAAAAAACATGAATATCAAGTGACATGTCACACTAAATTATTCCACTTTCTCAATAATTCTATTCTTTTCTAACAAAGTCTTTAAATAGCATTTCTATCAGTATGTACGATGTAAAAATAAATGAAAAGTCCACAACACAGTCAAAAGTAACAAAAGAAACTATTTACCCTATAAACAATTTATTATTCTCCTTTCAACTACAATTTTCCAAAATGGCCAAAGCCCCCACTTCCACATATATTTTATATAGCGATAGCACTTTGCCCTGCGCTTAACCGGCGCACGGCATAACAAATATCTGACCACCTGGGTTGATAATATCTACACAAGGTCTAAATCCCAAAACATCAGTTTGCCACCAAGGTCAAACATTACCATCTAGTTCTATCAAGAAGCCGCCAAGGCGAATATAAATGACCACCAAGGTCTTGACGCCCCCAAGGCTAGTATTTTTAATTCATTGTTGCCATCAAGGCAAATGTAAAAAATCATAAAAATGACCACCTAGGTCTATTGCCACCAAGGCATATATAAATGACCACCTAGGTCTTTTGCCACCAAGGCATATATAAATGACCACCAAGGTCTTAAAGCCACCAAGGCTATATTGCCACCAAGGCAAATGTAAGTAAAAGTTAAAGAATATAGTAACTTTGCCGACAACACGTGGAGCACGACCTTCCCACAGCTTGGATATTGAAAGAATGAGGATGTATCACATGTACTTCCGCCAAAGATATCAACCAATGAGGTTACATTTGTTTCCCTATTTATTGTAATGTATTAGCAGTCAGATAAACAGATAGCCAGCAGTGTGTGCCTTCTCAATATATATATAATGGTCATCATTGTAGATAAATCGTCACCTCATGTTGCATTTGTATTGATATCATTTTTTTTTGTAGACTAATTTAAGTACTAACACTTTCACTTAGTTAGCAGTGCTATTCTTAGGTACAGGCTTTTTCAGCTTATGTAATGACTGATCGGTTGTTTATAAATTGTTTGGTAGAGAAAAAAAAATGAGTACTCTTTTCTTTAAACCTATTTGCAAAGTCAAAACATACAATTTTCAATTTATTTTATATCATTTTCCTTAATTTCTTAATATAGATTTTCAAATGAATTTAGATCACTAAAACTCCTAATGTTAAGATAGAATTTTACGAAAGGAAAGAAATTTATTAGATATGAATAAACTGCCTGTAGTTTACACCTATGAGATAACTAAAGACTTCTTGATATCCACATAAACAGTCTTCAACTAAAAACATGTTTTTAACCAAATGGGAATACATTTTGTGGATGATACAGATTAAGAATAGATTAGAATAGAAATATATATATGTTACATGTAATGAAATGTTGAAGTGGTATGGCCAATTTCCCCTGTATTTATTTTAATCATTGGATTACAATCAGAAAGTTCATAGTACCTAGAGTTACTTGGAATATTGGTGTCCATAACATACGTTGAAAGGTTTTCTGATTTTGCCAATAACCATACAAAAATGTAATTGAGCACTAAACAAATTGGATGCAATTTAAAACACGACAAAAAAAATGATGTTTCTGGATTTAATTTTATGAGGTAAATTGTTTTGTCAAGTTTATAAAATTTTAATATTTGAAAGACAACAAATTTCTTTCCATCTTTTTAGATTTTTGTTTTGGCCAAAGCTGTATCACTTTTATTATTTTTTTTTATAAATTTAAAGAATTTTCTTTTTTTTTAGTCATTAAGCCAGTAAAAATTAGTAATGTTCAGAAATATGAAAACTCCTTAAAATAGCTCAGACTTTGTAAGTAAACTCATGAAGCTGTGATACTGTATGTTTAAATAAAGATTAAAAGCAATTTTGGTAGACCCTGGTGTTAAATAAATTAGGAGTTATTGGCCTAACCTTTTATTCAAAGGATTATGATAGTCACACAGAAGATAAATATATAAACACAGATACTAATGTATATATATTTTTGATTCTCAATTCACATCAGATATAATCAACTTCAATGTATGCTGATTAAAAAATTACAGACAGTTTACCCTCTCGGTCTAAATGATAATATCATGGGAATTGGTAATATATCTAGAACCAATTCCGTTAACATTTTGGATATAGTTTCTAAAACTGTTCGTAAAAAACGTTCTCACGGTCGTAGAACAAATCGCAATCAAAGAAGATTTCGGGCCAATCATACCAATATTTCGGACCTAATTTCTATTTCAAAAAACAACGGCAGACATTATCTGTTAACAAAACTCTGTTCGTTACCGGTTAATAAGTTAAATAAAATTTTGGAGGATTGCAACACAATTTCATATAGCAGTCCTAAGTATGAAATTGTTCAAATTATTATGGCATATTGTTATTCTAAATTATTTCCCAAAATTGATCGCCCTGAAGATCATAAAAAACATTTTATTAAAATTAAGTATGTCAATAAAGGCTTTGATTTTGTAAATATTGCCGGTATATTTAACGACCATTCTGTTAAAGAACAAATTCCTGGATATTTTGACAATACTGAGCTACCTCTTATTTGTTATATTTACAAGAAATCTACCCGGAAATTTGTGTTTAATTATAGTCAATTGTGTAAAGATGTTAATATCAGTGAAAATACACCTACTTCATGTAATTGCAGTAATTCCGAATATATTTATTGCCCCATTTCCCATGTTATTACAGGAGATCTTAACATCGTTCAAGACCGAGAGTTAAAATCATTCCTCAGTAAAGGACCTAAATATCGTCCCCCGTCAATTATTAATTGGAATGAGTGTCGTAATATCATCCACGACTCACTCCATACTTACTGTATGAAATGGATAAAACGGGAAAAAGCTGACAAAAAATCTTTGGACTCTTTCTTTAATTCAGTAATGAAGATAGTTGATATACGTATTCAACATTTTAAAGAACATTTTACTATAAACCCTTACAACAATAAACCTATTTCTCGTATCAAACATAAACTAAAAGAACTAGCCAAGGAATTTGTTTTTGTCCCGGCAGATAAAGCTGCTAATAATATTATTATTGTTTGACGTAAATTTTACATTGAGGTTCTGAAAAAGGAAATCACCAATTCACCAACATTCCAACTGACTCCATTTTCAGAAAACGAAATCTGTAACAAACATAAACTTTTAGGCACCGCTTTACAAGCAGAGCCAAATACAATGAAAGTCCCAACTATGTATTGGCTTCCGAAGCTACACAAAACCCCTTACAAATATAGATTTATTTCGTCTTCAAGCCATTGTTCAACTACTAAATTGTCTATTCTTCTTACCAGCACACTTGGTTCAATTAAAAACCTGATAATAAATTGTTCAAATAAGGCCTTCGAAAATAGTGGAATAAATTACTTTTGGAGTGTCAAGAACTCGTTGGAAGTACTTGATAAATTGCATGCTTATATTGGTGATTTTGAATCTGTTCAAAGTTTTGATTTTTCTACCCTGTATACCACATTGCCTCACATTCTCATTAAGAAAAAATTCACATACCTAATTAAATGGGCATTCAAAAAATCAGAATGTGAATATATATGTTCAAACTCTTTTAGGTCATTTTTTAGTAGCAATAAACAAAAAAACTATGTTAATTGGACATGCTTTGATACTATATATGCCCTTGAATTTTTACTAGATAACATTTTTGTTCGCTTTGGGGATTCCGTATATCGTCAGATTATCGGAATTCCAATGGGGACTAACTGTGCACCACTTATTGCGGACCTGTTTTTGTATTGTTATGAGTTACAATTTATGACAAAAATAAGCAAAGACCCATCGAAACAACATCTGATAAACAAATTTAATAATACTTTTAGATATTTGGATGATATTTTGGCTCTCAATAATGACGACTTCAGTATGTATATTAATGAAATTTATCCTGTTGAACTTACTTTAAATAAAGCTAATACTAACAATGACCACTGCCCTTTTCTCGATCTTGATATCTATATCACTAATGGAAAGCTGAATACTAAAATTTATGATAAAAGGGATGATTTTTCATTTCCTATCGTTAATTATCCGTTTTTAGATGGTGACGTTCCCTTGTCACCATCTTACGGTGTTTATATATCTCAACTTGTACGATTCGCTCGTGTATGTAACAATGTTTTAGATTTTAACGAGAGAAATTTATGTATTACTGAAAAATTATTACACCAGGGTTTTCGATATCACAAACTAGTCAAAACTTTTACTAAATTTTATCATCGGTATAAAGACATTATTCGTAAATATAGCTCAACATGCAGACTTTTAATACGTTCAGGTATTTCACATCCAATTTTTTATGGTAATATTCTTTATAAAGCACAAAGGTGTCAGTATTCACCTCAGAAACTTACAAAACCTTTGAATAGACTTATTAAGAAGGGATATAATTACGATACTGTTGTCAAGTCATTAAAGATTGCATATTTTGGCGTTAATATTGAGTCATTGATAAGGTCTTTGCATCGGAACTAAACACATTTATTCTAAAAACAGTTGTTGGCATGACACGGGTTATGTTCTTCTCATATATGTTATGATGGTATGATACTAAACCCCTGACGGGAAGGATTGTGCCTGATGTTCATATGATGAAATCATAATCTTTCAGTCAGTTTAGTTGAAGTCTGGAGCTGGCATGTCAGTTAACTGCTAGTAGTCTGTTGTTATTTATGTATTATTGTCATTTTGTTTATTTTCTTTGGTTACATCTTCTGACATCAGACTCGGATTTCTCTTGAACTGAATTTTAATGTGCGTATTGTTATGCGTTTACTTTACTACATTGGTTAGAGGTATAGGGGGAGGGTTGAGATCTCACAAACATGTTTAACCCCGCCGCATTTTTGCGCCTGTCCCAAGTCAGGAGCCTCTGGCCTTTGTTAGTCTTGTATTATTTTAATTTTAGTTTCTTGTGTACAATTTGGAAATTAGTATGGCGTTCATTATCACTGGACTAGTATATATTTGTTTAGGGGCCAGCTGAAGGACGCCTCCGGGTGCGGGAATTTCTCGCTACATTGAAGACCTGTTGGTGACCCTCTGCTGTTGTTTTTTATTTGGGCGGGTTGTTGTCTCTTTGACACATTCCCCATTTCCATTCTCAATTTTATTTTTTATTTAACAAAAAGCTATTCACAATTGCTTTACTCAAGTTTTAGTTCATCCCTAAGTTTTACATTTAATTTGTGCCATAAAAGCCAAATTCATTTTGTGCTTCAATTGATTGCTCATTTGTATATATCATATAATATATATAAACATATATATAGAAAAACATTTTGACTTCAAATGGTCAAGATAAGTGAATGTCATTGACAGCTGCATCAGAGGTAACTGTTATTGTGTCCTGGTCAAGGTCATTATGGAATGTATTTATTTGACCTTGTATAGAGTAAACATGTATTACCATCATACTATACACAATTGTTAAATGTAATTTGTGAGAAAAATAAAATCTTTTTATTTTGGAGTTTGTGAAATATTATATATTTTTTTTAGATATGCCAGGTAATATTCAGTAATAGGGATGCACATAACATGAAACAATTCAATAAAGAAAATGATAAATTTATTGAAATGTGAACAGAGGAAGATAGGGAGATAAAGATTTTTGAGGCAACAAATCAAGAATACATCATAGCATTTAAAATAAACAATCATATCCTTGTGTTTGTCAAGTTTCTTGTTGGGTTTTTTTTTTTTGGGGGGGGGGATTACACAAATAGAATAAAAAAATATAAGAACCAATTTAGTTGATATTAGTAAGAATATTTCGTTTGTAATCCATGGATGAATTAATAGAAACGTAAGCCCTATTTTAACAACAAGAACAGAAAGAAGTGCCAGAATCAGCTAAGGTCAACTTTGCATGAGGGAGTTGGAACTTAACCTTCTTTGGTAATTTCTTTATTTAAACAATGGGGAATTTTAGAAAAAATATATTAGAAATAATGTTAGTACCAAAGCACAATCCTCTGAGCTTATTATAAAAAAATCAACTGAAGGAGACACAAATCAATATGAAAAAATAGATGATTGTTTCTATTTACTGGAAACATATTTTAAATTATAAGGTACAGTTACATCATGTAGAGAAACCTCATTTTGAATAATCACCTAGCTTTAATTAACTGCTCTACTAGCACAATTTGCCATCAAAACTATTTTTGAATTATTAACAAGCACTTCCTAGCAACAGTACATGTACCGACGCTCATAATTTAGTATGTGCATGATCTTTTAAGCGGAAGTTTGATAACCTTACCTAGTTATATTTAAATGTTTGGAATTTAACATTATAAATGTAATCGAAAACAAATTTACTGTCCACAGGTAAAAGTAATAAAACATAAAATCATTGTAACATTGAAACAATTCAATAAAGAAAATGATAAATTTGTTTAAATGTGAACAGTAGAAGATAGGGATAGTAAGAATATTTCGTTTGTAATCCATGGATGAATTAATAGAAACGTAAGCCCTATTTGAACAACAAGAACACAAAGAAGTGCCACAATCAGCTAAGGTCAACTTTTCATGAGGGAGTTGGAAATTAACCTTCTTTGGTAATTTCTTTATTCAAACAATGGGTAATTGTAGAAAAAATATGTTAAAAATCATGTTAGTACCAAAGCACAATCCTCTGAGCTTATTATCACCCTTGAACTTAAAGTCCACCAGTAGAGGTATTGACCCAGTGTTAGTAAATGAAAATAACAACGTTAACATTTTGAACACAATGATGTATAAATATGCAGAAACATGATGGGATATACATGTATTATCAAAAGGAATTTATAAAATCGATGAGCAAAATTTAGCTAAGCTAAAGGTCAACTTTGCATGAAAGAGTGGGACCTTTCTTGACTAATTTATTTTAGAAACAGAATCATTCAGTAAAATATGTTATAAATTATGTCAGTACTGAAGTACGAACTACTAAGATGACATCCTTAGGAACACACAGTCCACCAGTATCAATATCGACCCTGTGCTAGTCAATGGTCTTAGTAACACTTTATAAATTTCGTTAACAACTCTTGATATAATTAAGGAGATATGGTATAATAGTCAATAAGACAAAACTATCCACCAATGAAGTGGATGTAGGCAATTAGAAAACCTCATACCATATAGTCGGCATTAAAAGGCCCTGACATAGCACATATAAAACAATCCAATTGAGAAAACTAACGGCTTATTTTATATCACAAAACAATTTACCAAAAGCTTTTATGACAGACATGAACCAATGACAACTACTTAACTACAGGCACATACAGAATGAGGCTGGGTTAAACATGTTAGCGAACGCTCAAACTTCCACTAACCACAACATTAGAACAAACTATAAAAAATCAACTGAAGGAGACACAACTCAATATGAAAAAATAGATGATTGTTTCTATTTACTGGAAACATATTTTGAATAATAAGGTACAGTTACATCATATAGAGAAACCTCATTTTGAATAATCACCTAGCTTTAATTAACTGCTCTAATAGTACACATTTTACCAAGTTGCCATCAAAACTATTTTTGAATTATTAACAAGCACTTCCTAGCAACAGTACATGTACCGACGCTCATAATTTAGTATGTGTATGATCTTTTAAGCGGAAGTTTGATAACCTTACCTAGTTATATTTAAATGTTTGGAATTTAACATTATAAATGTAATCGAAAACAAATTTACTGTCCACAGGTAAAAGTAATAAAACATAAAATCATTGTAACATTGAAACAATTCAATAAAGAAAATGATAAATTTGTTTAAATGTGAACAGTAGAAGATAGGGATAGTAAGAATATTTCGTTTGTAATCCATGGATGAATTAATAGAAACGTAAGCCCTATTTGAACAACAAGAACACAAAGAAGTGCCACAATCAGCTAAGGTCAACTTTTCATGAGGGAGTTGGAAATTAACCTTCTTTGGTAATTTCTTTATTCAAACAATGGGTAATTGTAGAAAAAATATGTTAAAAATCATGTTAGTACCAAAGCACAATCCTCTGAGCTTATTATCACCCTTGAACTTAAAGTCCACCAGTAGAGGTATTGACCCAGTGTTAGTAAATGAAAATAACAACGTTAACATTTTGAACACAATGATGTATAAATATGCAGAAACATGATGGGATATACATGTATTATCAAAAGGAATTTATAAAATCGATGAGCAAAATTTAGCTAAGCTAAAGGTCAACTTTGCATGAAAGAGTGGGACCTTTCTTGACTAATTTATTTTAGAAACAGAATCATTCAGTAAAATATGTTATAAATTATGTCAGTACTGAAGTACGAACTACTAAGATGACATCCTTAGGAACACACAGTCCACCAGTATCAATATCGACCCTGTGCTAGTCAATGGTCTTAGTAACACTTTATAAATTTCGTTAACAACTCTTGATATAATTAAGGAGATATGGTATAATAGTCAATAAGACAAAACTATCCACCAATGAAGTGGATGTAGGCAATTAGAAAACCTCATACCATATAGTCGGCATTAAAAGGCCCTGACATAGCACATATAAAACAATCCAATTGAGAAAACTAACGGCTTATTTTATATCACAAAACAATTTACCAAAAGCTTTTATGACAGACATGAACCAATGACAACTACTTAACTACAGGCACATACAGAATGAGGCTGGGTTAAACATGTTAGCGAACGCTCAAACTTCCACTAACCACAACATTAGAACAAACTATAAAAAATCAACTGAAGGAGACACAACTCAATATGAAAAAATAGATGATTGTTTCTATTTACTGGAAACATATTTTGAATAATAAGGTACAGTTACATCATATAGAGAAACCTCATTTTGAATAATCACCTAGCTTTAATTAACTGCTCTAATAGTACACATTTTACCAAGTTGCCATCAAAACTATTTTTGAATTATTAACAAGCACTTCCTAGCAACAGTACATGTACCGACGCTCATAATTTAGTATGTGTATGATCTTTTAAGCGGAAGTTTGATAACCTTACCTAAATATATTTACATGTTTGGAATTCAACATTATAAATTATAAATGTTATCGAAAACAAATTTACTATCCACAGGTAAAAGTAATAAAACATAAAATCATTGTAAATAGAACTCTAGTTTATTTTGGCATTGTGTACCTTGTTGCAGGGGGCTAACATGAGTGATAATATATATTCTACGACAAAAGAATCCTCGAACTATGCTAGACTGTGTCGTCTTTTGTTAGATGTAGGAACAGATGTATTTCGATACGTATTCGACAACTTTGCTCCTCCAGCAGATCTATTCATTTTTTTGTCCAAGCACGAAGCTAAACTGAAGAAAAAACCAAATCTACGTGAATACCAAAAAAAGAAACTATACCCTGACAATGGTAAACCGTTGTCTAACGATTTTGACATTTCTTTACTCTATACTTTACTTCGGGAAACGTGTAATATGGAACCACCGATGAACGGCTGGGGAAATAAAGTAGATCCCTCAGATAACAGTATTAGTGCAAACATCGAGAAAATAAGACAAATCAGAAATGATATATACGGTCACGTTCTACGTGCATGCTTACAGGAATATATATTTGAGGAAAATTGGCTAGTGTTATCTAAAGCATTGATTTCTCTTGGCGGACAGAGGTATGAACAAATAATATATCGCCTGAGGTATGTGTCATTGGACCCCGACAGTGATGAAGACTATATGAGGAGATTTTCGGATTGGGTGTCAGAAGGTTCGAAACGACTAGACGCTGTAGAAGGTAATACATTTCAGATTGTTTACAACTTTTTGTGAATTATCAATCGTATTTTTCAATATGAAACTTAAAGCCACGTAGAAATGAAAAAGTAAAAATACCTAACTCCTAGGAAATTTAAAAACAAAACTGAAATGGAAAATTCAAAAGCTCAAACACATCAAACGAGTGGATAATAACTGTCGTTTTCCTGACTTGGTACAGGCAATTTCTTATGTAAAAAATGGTAACTCGCAGTTTAAACGCAACTGCAATCTATATATATATATATATATATATATGAGTCTGAAAGATTGTGTAACAATACCGATAAATAGATAGAAAACAAAACACTAAAAAGTGTTGAATATCATTGCACAAAGATGGAAAAACTGAACAGATGATATAAATTATACATATATAATGATATATAATTTATATCATCTGTTCAGTTTTTCCATCTTTGTGCAATGATATTCAACACTTTTTAGTGTTTTGTTTTCTATCTATTTATCGGTATTGTTACACAATCTTTCAGACTCATATAATTTTTCCTGTTTGTGTAGTATAATACGATGCTTAAGACATATCTATAGAAAATATTTTCAGGATAGATATATGCATCATTTGTTTTGTATAAGAACATAACGAGTGAATATAGATGTTAATATAAGTTATGTTTTCTTTCCAGAATCAGTTGCAAACATCCTGAACATTGTGACATCTATGGCCACGCCAGATGAGCAAGGTAGTTTTTCTATTAATTGTTTTCTTTAAACGGGACTCTATTACCGCATGTTATTATTACAAGCCGGCCCAATAAATGTGTTTTCATAAGATTACTATGTAATTCATTGTTTAAACATAACAAATTTTATAAAACGCCTACTAACCTGAAATTTACACGGTTTCCACGCGATTGCTTTTACTCAATCATGTTCATAGAAATGTATAGGAGGTAAGATAAGTTTATTTGTTTGTCTAACTGTTGATACATTATTGTGAACTGAAAGTTATTGTTGTGGGATATAAAAAGTTCATTCGATAAATTTTTGGCTACTGTACGATTTATACAAGGCAAATTGAATGTTATCCTGAAGTTTAAAAAATTAACTGGTCTATTACGTATTATTCTCTAGTCATTAAACCCAATCCATATTGTCATGTAAGTATTGCAGATTTATATATGCTCAGTATATGTTTAAGGGTACAAGGAAGCTCCTGTTTTACATATCAATTGAGAGGTTACATAATAGGTCATATATTTTTGTAGACTCGAACAAGGAAGCTTGTCTATATCAGTTCTTACATGCAAGGACGTATATTTGTTAGAAATACGTCCTTGATACATGTTAAACATTTTTCATCATTTCGAAATACCTGTTGTAGTTGTAGTTATTCCCAAGAAATACGAAAAGGCAAATAAGAACAAAACAAAAAAATATGCCCTGTAGAAAGATGGAACAAATAATATTGGTTTTGAAATAACAATTAAGCCATTTAAATATAATACTAGAACACACCTGCGAAATCGCGGGCATATTCAGCTTGTGAACTGTTGTAGGATGATTTTTTGTAAAAGATATTATGTATGGAGAGTTTCATAAAAGGTATCAAAAGCCCTCTCTCTTTTTCCAAAGTCCGATATTTGTTTCCTTTCTGTTAAATTCAGTTATTTTTCGTGTTTCTGGCCTCAGACCATAATTATTCTTTTCCTTTGCTACAATGCATCTTTTGGTAAAAGTGAAATTAAATTAAAAATTTGCACCGCTTTCAAATATGAAATAAATGTAACTGCTTATATATAGACCATTATTATTCGAATGAAATATGCTTCTAGGACAGTCCATCAGTGTTTTTTTCTTTTGAGACCCTTATTAACATGTCAATGGTAGGATATGAATCTTGTATAAATGACTAAGACCAACTAAGGGGTGATAGGAGGAGTCCTTATCCCGAAATCCCGTGCTTAAAAACATGAAATTCCGAGATGCAGAATTAAGAGAGATTCATATCCAGAGATCCCGTAATCGAAAAATATATTCCCGGATCCCATAAGGTTTAATCCCCAAATCCCAAGCTTAAAAACACACGATTCCGACGTCCCAAAAAAGGTCCTGCCTCCCTCTAACCTCTACCTACTTTCATTTTTGCCAAATCACTACTTTGACTTTCAACAATAAATTTTTATGCTTTATGGGCATTATGTTTTCTAGTCTGTGCATCCGTGCGTTCGTTCGTTTGTTCGTTCGTTCATCCGTCTGTCCCGCTTCAGATTAAAGTTTATGGTCGAGGTAGTTTTTGATTAAGTTGAAGTCCAATCAACTCGAAACTTGGTAATATATAGTGCCGAAAAAAAACAACGACGAAACGAAAAACCATAAAAAAAAAACGCAAGATAAAAAACAAACGACT
The DNA here is from genome assembly GCF_963676685.1 of Mytilus edulis. Taxonomy (NCBI): domain Eukaryota; kingdom Metazoa; phylum Mollusca; class Bivalvia; order Mytilida; family Mytilidae; genus Mytilus; species Mytilus edulis. The sequence continues at coordinate 23,710,220 of NC_092353.1, read as the reverse complement.
GAGCAACAGAAACAACACAATTAACCGGGGGTGATCTCAGGTTCCCCATAAGAATAAGCAGGTTCTGCTCAAAATGTTACACCCGTCTTGTTGGTGATGAAAGTACAAGGCCGGTGATAAGTCTAATTCGGTAGGTCACAGTCGTAGAAAAAAGGACAATTAGAACGTACATGTATCCGTCGTCATCTGTGTAACAGATATTCAATAATGACCAACCAACTTGTGATGGTGTCCGTAAAAAATTCAAGGGATGATTTCATACCTTTCCGTAGAACCTTGATTATAGGGTAGACGTTGCTGAGGTCTTTATATCATACCTTGCTAGTTTCCTATCAACAAACCGCTGTTTAAATTTTAATACTTGTTCTTGTAGTAAGGTGAGAAAATTTAAATGTACCAATTGTTTATGAATATGTAAATTACCTAATTTAAGACTAAAGACATGTCCTCTAATTCGTTATTATGTATATTTTGCTTTATTACACATAATAATCTAACGCCGCAGATTAAACATAAGAAACACGCTTGTTGTCACTGATAAAGCAATACTAGTCCGAGATGGCTCTTACGTCTTACGGTTCTTTTTTATTGATGAATTGTTGAATCGAGGTACAAGTAGAAAATTGATGCATCCTTTGATTCCTTATTAATTTTTCTCTACGAATGTAAACATGTTCGTCACGTATTACCTTCTGAAACACACACACACCTCCATTGTGAATATGCATGCATCCTTTATGTTTTTGTTTTAAATAATCAAGTACTACTATAAAGACTTTTCCTTGTTATACTGTTTGGAAAAAATCTAATTCAATATCCCTAGCAAAAAATGTTTTCTCTTTTCAGATCAACTCAAACTGATCATTGAGTTCAGGGCCAAGGAGGACCGTTGTTTTGTTGAAACACGTGCTTTTCTGGATATTGAAAACCAACTAATACGTAACGGATCTGTGTTAATCGTTGGAGATCCAGGAGAAGGAAAAACCTTCAGTGCATGGCACATTATCCTCAAATCGTTAATCGAAGGCTTCCAGTTTCATTTAGTAGATTCACCCCATGAATGGCAATCAAAATGGACCCCAACATCTAAACAGATATTATTCGTTGATGACTGCTTTGGAAAATCGCAATTGGTCCCAGAGAAAGTTGAAGCCTGGCTAAAATTGCAAGATCTGTTACGCGGCTGTATCGACAAAACGCATACGTATATTATAGCAACTACTCGACGCTCAATTTATCGGGACTCCCTAGACCTTATTACAAAACTTGTTTTGTTTGGACCTTCTGTTGATATCAATGACCTATGCCGATGTTTGACTCCAAGTGAAAGAGTCAAGATTTTGAAAAGTCATTTAAATAATGAAATTGATATAAATATCGAGTCCTCAATATCAACGACTTCCACACCACGATTTCCGATATCATGCCGATTGTTTGCTTCAGATCAGCAATTTCGGAATCAAGGTGCTGCATTTTTTGAAAATCCAATTAATCAACTGAAAGACGAAATAATTATTCTTTCAAAGACAAACAACATTGCTTTCGCAGGTCTTGTTTTGTTAATGCTTTTTGACGGATGTTTGAACTGTCATCTAATGCATAGTGATTATTATGAGAAGTCTAAGGCAATTTCATCATTTTTTCCATGGATGAAATACCTTTGCTGCAATAAAACAAAAAATACTAGGATACATGAAGCTACTGAAAGCATTAAACAAATAAGAAAGTTACCAAAAGTAACACGCATAGAAGATTTTAGAAATGGCATTGAACATATGCTAGGAATTTATGTCGTTTATGACAATGGTCAATATAGATTCGTACATGAGTCAATTTCTGAAACGATTGGTGTTGTTTTAGCAGGTGAAGATATTGAATTCGTGCTGAAAAATGCAACTCCCTGTTTTATCCAGCAACGAGTTACTGTCTATCCCACATGCAAGGCCGATGGCGTCCAGAATGATGAAACAATGGTTGTAGTAAGGGAACCATACTTTCAAACGCTTGCGAAAAGACTAACTGATGATGTTCTTAGTGGTCATTTGGACACTACATTTCAAAGCCAATCCGTACATAATATTGGATTCACTACATTTTGGTGTACATATCTTTCATCAGTAACTAGATCAAAGTATTTAAAGTTCACCAGGTGCATTGATGATAAAGGATTGTCAGTACAATATTGGGCAGCTAGAACAGGCAACAAAATTCTCCTCAAATTCTTTTTAGATGATCAAGACCCTACAAATGATGTTATACATGGTGCATGCTACAGTGAATCTATTGATTGTGTGCATATGGTTTTAAATCACAAGGTTAACACAAATGCAACTGATAACAGCGGTTTTACGCCTTTGTTAATCTCATGTGTTAAGAAAAATAGGGATATCACACGTTTACTTCTTTCTCGCGGAGCTGATGTTAATAAAGAACATGCTGACTTTGGTACTGTCTTGCATTACGCCTGTTGGAACATGGACCTTGATTTAGTAACTATTCTCTTACAAAAGGGTGCTAAATCCAATGTTGTCACCACTGCTGGCTGGCCAAATGTTGTTTTTGATGGCAATGGAAATGATATAATAAGAATGCTAATCAAACGAGAGAAAACTCTTCGTTTGACATCAAACACAAATTGGTCGCCTTTGCATCTTGCATGCGGAAAAAATAACATTGAAATAGTTACTCTTTTAATACAATATGGCGCCAATATAAATCAGTATACAACTCAAGGTTGGACACCATTATTTTGCGCTACAAAGAAAGGCCTTCATCATATTGTAACTATTCTTATCAAAAAAGGAGCTTTTGTGAACATGAAAGATCACTTTGGTGTTGCATGTATACACAGAGTATGCTACGATGGATACCTGCATGTTGCACGTGCTCTTTTATCTGCCAAAGCAGACGTTAACATTCAGTCAAAAGCGCTTTACACTCCGCTTCACTGTGCTTGCGAGAACGGCCATGAAGATTTAGTCCATTTATTGCTGAAATATGGCGCTGACACAAGACTATGTAGTATGAGTAACAAAACACCACGTGACGTTGCAGTGAAAAAACAGCGTTTTGATATTATATCGGTTATAGAGCAACATGAACAAAGATGTTGAAACTGTCGATTTAGATTAAAACAGTTATCATATTCATGTATGGCATTTTAATAAAGTGAATGGAAGTCGGGCAATGCAATGTTATAAATGACACGAACATAGACATAATTCGATACAAACACTGCAGTTGTCATTATAGCACACGCATGTATAAAGAAACCTCTAAGATAATATATTTATGCATTTCAATACCATTTTTAAGTAGTTTTATTTGGAAAAAAATGCACATAGTTTAATAATTAGAGGCGGTATGATTTCAAATGAGACAAATTTTACCATGTATACAACAGACCAAATGACGTACATATTAGGTCGCCGTACGTCCTTCAACTATTAGTAAGTAATAATTAAAAGGCTCCGACAAAATTGAATGTATAACAATCTGAATGAGAAAATGAAACGGCCTGATTTATGTTCAATACAATAAGCAAAAACCAAATGTGATATACAGAAACAAAACGAACTATAAAAATCAGTTGAAAAAAATTTGATTCATCAGATCGATACAAAACAAAATAACCAAGTCATATAATAAAGACACAAAGAACGGAGCTGTGAGTATTTGCATTTCCTTGAGTTCTAAGCCAACTAATTACTTTAAGAAATCACGAATCTTATAAAGACAAATTTTTATTTTTATGCCTCCACCGTTTTGGTGGAGGGGTCATTTAGTGATACCCTTGTCCGTCAGGTACGTACGTCTAAAAAGTCAGTCCCGTCCATACGTCCCAAAAATTGGTTTCCGTTCTGTTACTTTAGTTTGCCTACACCAAATGTTATAACTTATACACAATACATATCACCACAAAACACAGATCAATTCAAAATTTGGTGATGTCACTTATATCGTTCATGAGTAATGAGCATTTTAAGCATAAAAATGCTGAGTTTTCCGTTTAAATTCTCTTATTATAAAAAAAAAAAGAAGAATTATCTCTTCTGAAATGGCTAAGTCAAAATATTCATATATTGTCATATGTGTGTGAAGTTAGCAGCCGGTTCGTTATTCGATATTCAGTATCCAAGCGGCTGCTAGCAGTCGGTTGGATATTCAAAATTTAGTTGAAAATCATTAAAAAAAATTACTTAATAACATTAAAAGCATGATTTTCATAGTTATGAGGACTGATATATATGATACGTAGGAAATCGTTTCATGACCTCTTCAAGCTATCGTTAATTCGAATACAAACCCTTTTCTAACTTGCATATTTGTCTTTATGTAATATAGATCTTTGTCAATAAAAAAACTTCAAAAATGTACCTTTATATATGATATTTCTTAAAACAAAAAGAAAAACCGATAACTCTAGAAACATTAAGGAATATAAATAGAAATATTTATGGAGCGCCCAAAAAAAAATATATAGTGAAAACCTACCTGAGACCGCTTAAATGAGGATGAAAGCCCCCTGGACTTTCAATGTAACTAAATCATAAACTCTGTATATATAAAGGTTGTTTTAGAAGGATTTTCAAGAATAATGTCGTCTTCGATATCTATGGAGGGCTTAGGTTGTCACTTTTCAGCTACATATTGTCAAAATTTTAGGACAAAGGGCACAGGGCAATGGTGAGAGCCCCCTGATCTCTCAATCTTTTTAATATCATGCAGACATTTAGTTAATGGGTAGATACACACGTGACTAAAAGCAATTTGGGTACACTTCCTGCCTTCCATGTTTACTGAGTGCACAAAGTGCCAGTTGGATATTCAAAATATATAGTAAAAACCTACCTGAGACCGCTAAGGCCTTAAATAAGGGTGAACACCCCCGGACTTTCAATGTGCATAAAATTCAACTAAATCATAGACTCTGTATAAATTAAGGTTGTATTAGAAGATTTTTTTAGAATAATGTCGTCTTCGATATCTATGGAGGGCTTAGGTTGTCACTTTCAGCTACATATTGTCAACATTTTAGGACAAAGGGCACAGGGCAATTGTGAAAGCCCCCTGATCTCTCAATCTTTCTAATATCATGCAGATAATTAGTTAATAGGTAGATACAAGCGTGACTGAAAGGAATTTGAATGCACTTCCTGTCTTCCATGTTCACGGAGCGCCAAAAGTGCCAGTTGGATATTCAAAATATATAGTGAAACCCTACCTGAGACTGCTTAAATGAAGGTGAAAGCCCCCTGGACTTTCAATGTGCATAAAATTCAACTAAATCATAGACTCTGAATATATAAATATAAAAAAGAAGATGTGGTATAATTGCCAATGAGACAACTGTTCATAAGAGACCAAAATGACACAGACATTAACAACTATAGGTCACCGAACGGCATTAAACAATGAGCAAAGTCCATACCGCATAGTCAGCTATAAAAGGCCCAGATATGATAATGTAAAACAATTCAAACGAGAAAACTAACGGCCTTATTTATATAAAAAAATGAACAAAAACAAATATGTAACACATAAACAAACGATAACCACTGAATTACATGCTCCTGACTTGGAGCAGGCACATACATAAATAATGTGGCAGGGTTAAACATGTTAACGGGATCCCAACCCTCCCCCTAACCTGGGACAGTGGTATAACAGTACAACATAAGAACGAACTATAAAAATCAGTTGATAAAGGCTTAAATAAAGGCAACAGTAGTATACCGCTGTTCAAACTCATAAATCCATGGACAAAAAACAAAATCGGGGTAACAAACTAAAACTGAGGGAAACGCATTAAATATAAGAGGAGAACAACGACACAACACTACAATGTAACACACACAGAAACCGACCAAACATCAGACAAAATCCCACGAGAATAACAAATATAACATCAAAACCAAATACATGAATTTGGGATAGACAAGTACCGTGACACGTCTTATCGCAATGTGAACAATGTTAACTCATCAGATTGACAAAAATACGAGTAGACGTGGCCGGGTACTTATACATCCCTACAACAAAAAGACACAAGGAACAGATCTGAGAGTACTTGCAGTTATCTGACAGCTAGTTCAGAGACACTAACAACTAATAAAAAAATCATGCAATTAAGATTACACTATCAATCCGTACACATCCTACATCCAATGGATTTAGTGTAAAGACGTCATAAACAGTCAGAGAAAAACATGACCTTGTGCAATGTCAAGTTACAGGTATCGACATGTTGTAGATTCATGAATGTGCATATGTATATAACATACTAGTAATAGTTAGTTTGCTTTTAATTGTCTGATAACAAAATCAATATTTTTACCAATAAAAACAATATTCAATGATCTTATTACAGTGTTGAATTGGTAACCTTTTAGAATAAGTTTATTGGTAACCTTTTAGAATAAGTTTATTTAAAGCTTGAATTAAAAGGATTTTCTGGAATAATATCGTCTTCGATGTCTACGGAGGGCTTAGATAGTCACTTTTCAGCTACATATTTTCAAAATTTTAGGACAAAGGGCACAGGGCAATGGTAAGAGCCCCCTAATCTCTCAATCTGTCTAATATTATGAATACATTTAGTTAATAGGTAGGCACAAATTATAAGCTTATGCTGGAAGGGGGCAACTGTCCGCACTTAGGGATGTGAGAGATTAAACAAGCAGCTGACCACCGTCTTGGCAAAGAGAGAGACCGATTGAGCTCAGCAAATTGTGAGCTATGGAATGAAAAAAAACCCCAGAGGAACCGGGTATGATTACCACGACTTTTATATTTTTTGATAAGGACGGTCGGATCGAAAGATCGAAAACCGGGTCTAAAAACCATTGAATTGGGGATTGTGGTTTTGGGTGACCTAAATAGGTTTTATTTTGGTTTGTTAGGATAAAGACATGGATCCATTAGCTAAAATGGAATTAGTTGTTGAAAACGTCAAAGACCTGAGATGTATTGCCAAAATGAACCACCTCCGATGGTACTCCCGGATGAGGAAAGATCAGTTGGTTTAGTTGATCGAAACGTAGACCAACATTATTTGAGCGCCGTCCCAACTCTATACGAGGAAGGAAATTATCACCCAGGCAAAACAACATGGGTTGATAGGGGTTAGCAGGCTGTCGAAAGATCGACTGCTGGAGAAGTTACAGGAAAAGATACGAGAAGATAGGAAAGCCATTTGGGATAAAATTGAGGTACATCCACTAAAGAAAACCTTTAAAGATGTATTTACAACCTGGAAGATGACCCCCATTATTGACATGGATTTGCAGACTTTCCTTGTGGTCTCTCGGATGTTAAGGGTGGAACTTATAGACGATTGGGCATTGAAAGGAGCAAAAATAAATGTAGTGCTGCACTGTTCCTTTGTGAAGATTAACCCAACAGGTAAGATAGATGATTAGAACGTGGGCTACTTTTCACCTGAACCACGGACTTGGTTGAAACCCTTAAAGAGATGGATGAAAAGATCGGAGAAAAGATTGCACAATGAAAAAAGTGGCTGGACATTGAAGGCAATTGTAAAACTTCAAGTCAATATTAACAGTACATTGATTTGCGGGCGTGAATCAAAGCCAAGAAGGCTGGAATCAATGTTAAAAATAACGACGAAGAGTGTTTCAAGTGGGCCATACTTTCGGCCTTGCACCATGACGAGGTAGACCCAAAACAAACTGACAGAGTTACACAGTACCACCACTGGCAGAAAGAGCTCAATCTAGTTAGTCTTAAGGATATTAACAAAGGAGTAGGTTTAGTAAGACCCCTTTTTGGCCTCAAAATATAGCAGTTTTAGAAAATTGTGAAAATGTAATCGTTTAGATATTTATTGCAAAGTAGAATGCTTCTGCTACATAAATATGGGCTGTTTTTGACAAAACAATGCACACATATCGGGTACTAGCATCATTAAGTCATGCTAAATTACTGAAATCTTCACAATTTTAGCATTTTAGTTAAATTTTAGACGGTTTCCGTCTGAAATGAAAGTGGCCGCATTCGTGTTCATTCATAATATTGAAATGTTAGTTGTATTTGATGATAATACATAATATATATAAAGGTTAAGGATGAACACGGATGCGGACACTTTCATTTTTGACAAAAATCATCTGAAAAGTGACGTTTTTTGGCATATTTGATAGATTTTTCATATTAAAGCTTGAATCGGGGCTTTTTAAATGACTTATTAAGTTAAAATCTTCCCCATTAACTAATTGAATCAATTGAAATAGACACTTAAGTGTTTAGAAAGTGTCTAAAATCTTTCATTAGTTGAACTTGAAAATTGAGGCCGAAATCGGCCCTTACCGGACCTACTCCTTTGAGAAGGCCAATTCCACCGTGGCGGTTAATGTATTTGGACACATGACAGTGACGACGGGCGAAAGAACTACTGCTGGGTCCAAAATATGTCCCGGCTGGTGTCGAACCAGATTTCGGACCACGATGGAGAGATTTACCTGTGCTACAGGTGCTTGAACCACTTTTATAGCAAGGAACTCCTAAAGACCAACAATGAGTGTTGCGTCAACCACAAGGCAGTCAAGATCGAGCTGCCAAAGGAAGGGATATACCAGCTGAACTTTGTTAACAACATCCACTTGATGAGAGTCCATTTCGTGGTGTACGCGGACTTTGAGTACTTTACCGATAAGGTTGAAACCGAGAAGATTGAAACTAAGAACGATAAGGTAGGAATACACAGTTAAAAGTTTAGTTTCGCATTATGGCCATGGTGAATTTTTTAAATGTGAAAGTTTTTGTACAATAAAATTGATTTTTAGATAATTGAAGAATAATATAGCCTTCTTAATTATATAGTGGGTTTATATGAACATTTAGATTGTTTTAGCATGTTTTATAGGGCATTTATCTTTTTGACAGTCCGTATTTTCCTATCCGTACCGCCCATAGGTCGATAACTTATTTTAGTGTTTATCAACAAAGATTTGACGCTCGATTTTTTCAATTCAATTTTATGGAAAAACGAGCAGAAATGCATATGATTTTTTTTGTACCTTTTGATAGATATGTGCCTATGGTTTCAGGAAAGGTATCACTGTAATTGATTAACATTTTCCTTTGGACCATATTTTGGACTGTGTATTGCTACCTAAAGCACATACCAAAGCCTACCAGAAGCACACGCCGTCGGGATTTTGTTTTTACATCAGGTGCTTTGACGACAGTGTGTATGTGACGGCACCGGTAATGTGTACCATGCAGAAGCCAGTAGAAGACGCGGAGCATGTCTTTGTTGAAAGCCTTGAAAAAGAAATTAAAGCCATTTAATCCGAAAACAACCTTCAGAAGTCGATTGTCTTGACGGAAGAGGACAAGAAAAATCACCGGGAGGACACAGTGCTGGCTGTGTAATGCTGAGCTCGTAGAGGACAAGGTGAGGAATCACAAACACATGGAATTCTGGTCGCCATTATGATAAGGTTGAGCGCTTTGCTCAACCCCAATGCCCTGCCAAGATGATTCGAGGCCACCAGTGCACATACCGATGTCAACCGCGTAAAGACCTATGCCTCAGACACTTGAATCTTTCGAAAAAAAGGAAACCGTATCAGCTGTGTTATATCTTCATGTGCATTTCATCGCTTAGGAGCGTTCGAACCAACGTTTAGGGGCGTTCAAACAAACGCTTAGGGCGTTCACGGCAACGCTATAAATAAATGACGTTTATCAAGATTACAGACCCTAAACAGTGTGAGGCGATCGTCAGGGAGTTGCAAGACACCAAGCAGAAGATTCAAGCCAGTAACAAGCAGCTTCGCCTCGAAAAGATTGGACTCAACCGGGACCTTTCCAAGTTGGTAAGCCTGTGGTTGAGGCTCAGCGAGATGCAGCTTCACCGATCACAGAAACGATCGTAGACCTTCCTGCTGCAGTGACAGACCTCCCTTCTCAACCGCCCAAGTTTGGCTACCCACTACCCATCGCACCACCTACAGACACCATCCTCGGACCTCGAGCACAGCAGTATTTGCAGCTCAGTATCAACCCTTCCGCCAACCACATCTTTGGATCGCGGTCTGAAAACAATGGTATCTTCATCGGAAGCTAACCAGTTAATACTTCGTGGATGGTGTGAGGTACAAAGGAACCCTTGGTCTCTGGGAACTCATGGTGAAAAAGAAACCAGAATCGACTAAGCAGAGATCCTGAAAAGTTCCGGTGTCATGTATCAAGGCAATTAACCCTCTCGAGAACCCGAAGGCGATAAAGAGTTACAAGATTGTGTCGCACATCTACAAGGAAGATAAGCATGGTAGCGGACTGCAAACCGTATTTCTACCCTCCGACTTTAACCAGCTCCTCGATCGCTTGGATCTGTACAACGCTGCCTACTGTTCTGTAAACAATGGTGTGCGCAACGAGATTGTAGCGATTCTCGATGCCATGAAGAAAGGTGAACACATCAGCATCAAGGAATACAAGCAACTCCATCGTAGTATCCTGTAAATAAATGTTAAGAATCAAGAAAGGCTATGCTTGAAAGCATGCATACGGTTGTTTGTTTGACACTATCGCCGGTATCGCTGGTCGCATGTTCACCTCCTCTGCTGTCAAGACCTTGGGAAGGAAGGCCATGAGCGCCGCCACCAATGCAGCCATTAAAGGTGTTGAAAAGGTGGTTGCCAAAGCTGTCGACCATGTCGTTGACAAAGTTACCCGCCCTCGAAAACCCAGTTCAACGCAGTAAGCCCCAGCACCAAACACAGTTAAACAATCTCCTCTCTGGTCGTAACATCCTTACTATCCACGACTTCGTCCAACGCTATAAATAAATACATTATGTCTGACATCCCTACAATCACAGGAGGGTTGACCTTCGATGAAAGTCTTTCAAAAATATGAGTACCAGGTTCACGAATACGAACCTCAAGCCGGCGCCCAACTTACCAACTCTGGAGCGGAGATACGAATCAACATCGAAACGCAGGACCTGTTCCTCCACCCCATCGAGAGTTATCTCTTGGTAGAAGGACGACTTCAAAAGCACGACGGCACTGCATATGCCGACGTTGATATCGTGTCGCTCCTTCACAATGGTATCATGTATTCAAAACTATCTGCTATCGGCTCTCCGGCCAGCAGATTGAACACATTAACGACCCCGGCATCACCACTACTATGCTGGGAATGTTACCTACCCCGACGACTTCTCCAAATCGCAGGGTCTCGACCAACTGAGGTATAAGGATTCTTCCACCGATGCCGTGGCTGAGAACACTGGATTTGCAGCCCGCCACTGAGACATTATCACCAAGCCCAACAACAAAGGATCGTACTCTGGTTGCCATCCCCCTGAAACATATATTGGGATTCGCAGATGATTACAACAAAATAGTGTACGGGTTCAGGCACGAACTCTCACTCGTTCGCAATTCAAATGCCATTCTGAGGGCAGCCGACGTCATTAACGTGGCAAAAATAATCCTGTGTAAGATCTCTTGGTTCGTCACTCACGTCACTTCTTCAGACGAAAACAAGATGCGACTGTACACAACCATCCAGAATAAATCAAAGATCCACTGTGGATTTCGCATGAGACTGTGCGATTCCATAGCCGTTCCCCAAGCCTCACAGTTAAACTGGCGCCTAGCTGCCAATAGTGGTCGCGAAAAGCCTAGATATATCATTGTTGCTTTCCAAACCGACAGAGATAGTGACAAAACCCATAATACTTCCGTGTTCAATCACTGTCGATTGCAAAATATCCATGTCACCCTCAAGGTTGAACGCTACTCAGCCGTCGACTTTAATGCCGGTTTTACCAAAAACAGGGTTGCCAGAGTGTTCAATGAGGCTGCAGACTTCAGAAAGAAATTCTACAACATTGATACCCTCCTCAGTAACGGTGAAGTCAACCCCTCTGACTTCATTGACTTATACCCGCTGTTTATCATCGATGTACGTCATCAGTCCGAGTGGCTAACAGAATCCACGGTGGACATCCATATTCGAGCCAAATTCGAGCGCAATGTTCCCGCCAACACCGAAGCATTTGCACTTGTAATCTCTGACAGAGTCCTCTAGTTCGAATCTGACGGTCAGAAGATGAACTTCGTGTTTTAAAAAATAAATGGACACCACACTGTTGCAGCAAATTGCGACAACACAGACCCAAAACAAGGGTTTTCCATCATTGTCTCTGGAAACGATAGCCGCATACTAACCCGGTTCACCCCCCACTACAATTTAAGGAATCGAAGACCTACGAAATGGCATTGGTAAACCTGAAGACCTACTACTCCACTCCCAACATTCATGTGGGTAACAATTCCTTCTGTTACTCTCCCGAGAAGACACCCACTGATTTTTCATTGTACTAAGTACGTATACCGGCTCGTACGGCATCGATGAAATCAACGATGAGGTTCGAAGACAGCAATCTGTGTGACAATCTAAGCGCTCCGTAGATATCGAAGATGACACTATTCTAGAAAATCCTTCTAATACAATCTTTATATATTAGTATACAGAATCTATTATTTGGTTGAAATTTATGGACATTGAAAGACAAGGGGTGTCTCAACCTCATTTAAGTGGTCTCGGGTTGGTTTTCGCTATATATTTTGAATATCCAACTGGCACTTTGGGCGCTCCGTAAACATGGAAGACAGGAAGTGTACCCAAATTTCGTTAAGTCACGTTTGCATCTACCTATTGACTACATGTCTGCATAATATCAGAAAGATTGAGAGATCAGGGGGCTCTCACCATTGCCCTGCGCCCTTTGTCCTAAAATGTTGATATTTTGGGCTAAAAAGTGACAATCTAAGCGCTCCATTGATATCGAAGATGACATAATTCTGGAAAATCCTGCTAATACAATCTTTATATATACATAGTCTATGATTTAGTTGAATTTTGTGGACATTGAAGGACAAGGGGGGTCTCAACCTCATTTAAGTGGTCTCCGGTTGGTTTTCGCTATATATTTTGAATATCCAACTGGCCCTTTGGGCGCTCCGTAAACATGGAAGACAGAAAGTGTACCCAAATTTCTTTAAATCACGTTTGTATCTACCTATTTGCAAAATGTCTGAACAATATTAGAAAGATTGAGAGATCAGGGGGCTCTCACCATTGCCCTGTGCCCTTTGATCTAAATATTTTACATTTTTTGGCTAAAAAGCGACAATCTAAGCGCTCCGTAAATATCGAATATGACATTATTCTGGAAAATCCTTCTAATACAATCTTTATATATACAAAATCTATGATTGGCTTTAATTTTATGGACATTAAATGACAAGGGGTGTCTCAATCTCATTTAAGTGGTCTCGGGTTGGTTTTCGTTATTTATTTTGAATATCCAACTGGCACTTTGGGCGCTCCGTAAACATTGAAGACAGGAAGTATCACGTTTGTATCTACCAATTGACTAAATGTGTGCATAATATTAGACAGATTGAGAGATCAGGGGGCTCTCACACTTGCCCTGTGCCCTTTGTCCTAAAATTTTGACATTTTATGGCCGAAGATTTGTTTTTGCGGCTTTCCATAAATATTTCTATTTATTATTCTAAATTTTTCTAGAGTTATCAGTTTTTCTTTTTGTTTTTAAAAGATATATCATGTACAAAAGTACTTCTTTGCAGTCGTTTTATTGACAAAATTTATACTACATAAAGACAAACATGAAACTTAGAAAAGGGTTTATATTCGAGGACAATGAAAATTTACAACAGCTTGAAAATGTCATTTAACGATTTCCTACATATCTTATCAATCCTCTTAACTATGAAAATTATGTTTTTAATGCTATCAAGTATTTCTTTTTTTAAAATTATTTTCAACAAAATTTTGAACTTGAATATCCAATCGACTGCTAGCAGCCGGTTCGATATTGAATATCGAATAACGAATAACGAACCGGCTGCCAACTTCACATACATTATTGTCATGGGTAAATTGTGTAACTTTGTTTTATCACATACTAAAATAATGGTATAATTGTAACCTTTGATAAATCTTATTTGTACATATATTTATTCACTAAATTTGAAGAATTGACGTAGCCGTAGCCGTGTGATATGATTTTTGTTATCAACTGATTCCGGTTTTTATCATATACTTAGCATTAATATGATAGATTTTGCATATGTGTAATGGGCGGAAGTGCACAAGCCATATCTTCCCACCCGGGCTGATAACCCATATCAAGTGCCACTCGTGCAAAAAACCCATATCAGTGCCTCTCGTGCAAGTTACTTCCGGTGTTTCCGGTATCGGTTGTTTACTTTTCCATTGTGACGTCAGATGTTTTTTATGACGACGTCAAAATTTACGGGAACTTTTGTGGGGATAGTTTAATACTTGCTAACAAATGCCATTGACAATTATGAATCATTTTATAGTACAACAAACATGGAGTAGTAATGATCGTAAAACTCTTCCAAATGTTCAATGTTTCAAAATGCCTCTATAGGAAATGTTACCATAAATATACAAGGAGTTAATGATGCTGTTGTTGGACAACTATAGTATATTTGATTCATAATTTTAATTTTCTTTATAAAATGTTTGACTGTTTTAGTTATTGCATTAGTTTATTTGCCTTACATAAAACTATTGTCGGAAGTATATGATAAAGCGATTAATACATGGCCTTTTGCATATCAGCCTGGGTATCATCCCTCGACCCATATCAGCACGATATGGAAAAGGCCATGTATTAATCTCTATGTATCAAATGTTTCCGTTTCATATCAACTGCTTCCGGTTGATATCGCATGCTTTGATGTAACGTTATCGGATGACATCGACGTCATTCGGCTAATTCCGGAAAATATACCTCACTGGTTTCTTTGTGTAAAACGAAAATTGGATAAATGGTCAACATCATCCCTCGAGCCTGTCGGCTCTCTGGCTGAAATCATGACCTAGGGCTGATAAGGGGTTGGATACTAAAAATGCCATGTTATAATCTATATTTATCACACGCGCCTTTAAATAAACTTTAATTATAAAGCTGAAACAAATATGTATTAATTTGGATCTAAGCCATGATAAATTTAATCAAAACCACGACGAATTTCTAGACACTTAGTTGAAACATGCTAATCGCTTAACCAAACCATACCAATTTGATATTTTTGGAATCCTGCATTAATCTCCAGTTAAAAACAACAATTTCAATTAAGATCGTTTGACTTACAAAAATGAAAATATCACATTCATTTTAGTATAAACAATTTTACTGTGAGTTTTTCTGTATGAATGGTTTTACACTAGCTATTTTTGGCGCCCTTTATATCTTGCTTTTCTGTGACGCAAGGCTCCGTGTTGAAAACCGTACTTAGGCCCATAATGGTTTACCTTTACAAATTGTGACTTGGATGGAGAGTTGTCCCATTGGCACACATAGCACATAATCTT
Source organism: Mytilus edulis (assembly GCF_963676685.1). Classification (NCBI taxonomy): domain Eukaryota; kingdom Metazoa; phylum Mollusca; class Bivalvia; order Mytilida; family Mytilidae; genus Mytilus; species Mytilus edulis. The sequence continues at coordinate 23,694,803 of NC_092353.1, read as the reverse complement.
AAATCAATTAAATCTTTAATTTCTTGATGATTTGAGAGCTGAAAGTCAAAAACAAACATTGTTTAAATTAAAATTGAATATAGTTATCAAAGGTACCAGGATTATAATTTAGCACGCCAGACGCGTTTCGTCTCCATGAGACTCATCAGTGACGCTCATATCAAAATATTTATAAAGCCAAACAAGTACAAAGTTGAAGAGCACTGAGGATCCAAATTTCCAAAAAAGTTGTGCCAAAAACGGCTGAGGTAATTTTTGCCTGGGATAAGAAAATCCTTAGTTTCTAGAAAAATTCAAAGTTTTGTAAACAGGAGTTTATAAAAATGACCACATTATTAATATTCATGTCAACGCCGAAGTGTTAACTACTGGGTTGGTCATACCCTCGGGGACTAAACGTCCACCAGCAGTGGCATCGACCCAGTGGTGTAAATAGTTATCAAAGATACCAGGATTATAATTTAGTACGCCAGACGCGTTTCGTCTTCATAAGACTCATCAGTGACGCTCATATCAAATTATTTATAAAACCAAATAAGTACAAAGTTGAAGAGCATTGAGGATTCAAAATTCAAAAAAAGTTGTGACAAATACGGCTAAGTAAATATTTGCCTGGATAAGAAAATCCTAAGTTTTTCGAACAATTCAAAGTTTTGTAAACAGGAAATTTATAAAAATGACCACATTATTAATATTCATGTCAACACCGAAGTGTTGACTACTGGGCTGGTGATACAAAAGGACAAAAAGAGATAATATAAAAATGTTAAAATCAATTCACCAACAAGAGGAAATCACCACAGGCTTCACGTTTGTTTGTAAGAATGAAATTCCTACTGAAAATACTTAGTCAAATTTCTATGCTTTTGGAACTAAATTTAAAACAAATCTGGGTAATTATAGTTTTTTCTTCTTACTGAGTCGAGAGCCTTTTGTTCAGTGGTTGTCGTTTGTTGGTATGGTTCATAGTTGCCATCATATTTTATATAGCTTGAAAAAGTTTGTTTTCCTCTTTGAATTGCTTTATACTAGTCATTTCGGTGTCCCTAGTAGTTTGCTATACGGTTTGAGCAAGGGTTGGTGTTGAAGGTCGTACTTTGACCATTAATTGTTTATTTTTTAATATAGTGACTTTGATGGAGAGTTTTCTCATTGACATTCATATATTTTTATTTATATTGTAGTTGATTCAATATATTTTCAATTTTGAGACTCATACTGCATAAGATGATTTTTATTTCATTTTCGATCAACATTAAATGTTTCAGCTTATGTTTTACTACATTAAACACAACATTGTGCTTATTTTACTAATGTTGTAAAATACATCAGAATTGGAGTTATCCATCATATTTTACTTTGGATTCATTATTATTGTGATACCAATTTTCGTGTAAATAGATGAGCAATGAATTTGATTGTTTAAATGCTTGTAAGCAGACTGGCTAAATCACGAATATCCATGGAAATGTAAGTATTCCTAAATAAAAAAAAATTAATACCCTTGACAATAAATGAATGCACATTATTTGATTAATACGATTGATTGATGTGCTCACTTTAAAGACAATATATTTTCAAGTTTCAAAACAAATAATAAAACGAGATAAACATAAGGAGATGTGGTAAAATTGCGGAAATGAGACAACTGTCCTACAGAGACCAAAGGATTGATATAACTACTTTAAAAAGTAAAATCACAAAAAAAATGAACTCCGAGGAAAATTCAATCGGAAAGTCCCTAATCACATCGCAAAATCAAATGACAAAACACATCAAACGAATGGACAATAACTGTCATATTCCATCAAATTCCGTTATATTTACAACGATGCGTGGTGTCATCGTATGGGGTTCAAAAATAGACAAAACACATTTCGTATAGTAAATGAATGCCAAAAAAGAAACCAATTGAAAGAATTCAAAAGATGCAACTATTGGCCTTCTTTAGGGGTCAGACCACCAATTAAACCACTCATATTTCAGATCATATATAAAAGTAGCCCTTCGAAAAAAAATAGTGTTTTTGGTATCATTGTTTACTTAAACTCACCTCCATATTTGAAGAAATTAAACTGTTGATGAAAGAGAAATATATGTATACCATTTGGTACTAAAGCCCCGGTCACAACAGATCGTACAATATTTTGTCGTAGAAAATATATAAAATAGTTGTCGTGGCACTGTCGTGCAAATTGGTCAAAAAAATATTTCGAGTGGTCACATCAGCTAAGACATGTCCACGATGGTTCCACGATGGGTACAAGACAGAACAGAAGAATTGTAATTGTACTGTCGTGGATATGTCACAAGTCGGTCGTGTGACAGTCGTGCGACAGTCGTGCGATAATCGTACGACGATCGTGAGTTGTTTGGGGCTATTGTTCAGGTTTTCATGTCATGGGATGCGCGTGTTATTGTCGTGTCACTGTCCTGCCACTGTCGTACGACTGTTTTGCCACTGTGACGCATCTCTCAGAGAAATATCTTGAAACGACCAGGCTCCATCTGTATGAATCCAACGATATCAACGGCAGATTCCCGCTCCAACTCTTATATCAGTGTACTATTATGGCCAAACATCATGCGCCGTTTGATCCATGGCTTACCAACCAATGTCCGGTTTTTCGCTGGTTCCTTTACTGTTCACGGGCTCGAATCAACGCTTACAGAACCATATTTTGCCCTTGTTGGAATCCGGGAAGGCGCCTATTCAGCAGGACCAAGCATAATCGTTCTGATGGAATAGTCATTCTCTAGACGATATATTTTTCCAAACATTCATTACCGCCGAATTTTATTATTATAAATATAACTAAAATATGTTGGCCGACGAACGTACCACTGTCAAACAATAGACAATCAATGTTGCGCGAGCATCGTTCGAAATTTGGTATTCGTTAGACAATCGTGCGACTGTATCACAAGTGTCTTGCGACAGTCGTGCGACGATTGTTTGATTAAAATGGTTTATGTTGATACTCACAACAATATGTTTATCGCACGACGGTCGTAAGACACTTTCACGACAGCCACAAGACTGACACGACAAAAAAATCGTAGAGCAAAAAAGGTGCATGTCCAATTTTCGTCCCACGACACACGACAGCGCCACGATGCTCAAAATGTCATGCGACTGTCATGCGATTGTCGTACGACGACCACAGATGACCCGCGATTTAACCAAATTTTGTTTCGTGCCGCTGCATAGATGTGTCGTTGGTTCGTTGTGACCAGGGTTTAACAGGAGAGGGTTCACGAAGGGTTAGATTTGGCCCTAAATATTTGATGGTTAATATTGTTTCTTTTTAAATTCAAATTTCACATAGAAATACTTATGATAATACTATTAAGTCAAAAGTATATTTGATTTTCACCTTCCTTTAAAGTTTATGAAGCTATAACTCTTAAATAAACTTTTTTGGTTTATAAGGTCAATTTTGATATTTTTTTTACACAATTTTAATTGTTTTTGGCATAATTAACCTCGGCTGCCATCTACGATCAAAAAAAGTTTTTTTTATATTAATGAATTCTATATCGAAATTTGAATCTTTTGATAACAGAACTCTTTAGTTTGTAGGTGGCGGCCAAGGTTTTCCTCAAGCTTTTAGGTCTGAAAATTGCACAAAATCATCTTAATTTGACAAACTGTCCACACTTTGGAAAATATTATGTACTTTTATGAAAAGAACTGATTTATTTGGCCTAAAGGTATTCGAAATAGACCCATTTACGAACCAAATTGTGACCTTTTTGGTGTTTAATGATGAAGTTGTGCCATAAATGAACCTTGCCTAAAACTTGTATACGGATTTGCATTGTAAAATGAGATTTAATACATTCCATGGTATACTAATTTTCCAGAAAACCAGAGTCTCTTTAGTAGTTCTTAGCTTCCAAACGGTTGTACTTCGTTACAAGACTCTAAACATAGCTTGAAAATTGGCATGTAGAAAGGTGATACATGTATGATTAAACATAGTTCTATTTTCTATGAAATTAAACTTATAGTAACTTCACACTGTGAAAATTGAAAAATTTTGATGAATAGATTTGGATTTTGAATTAGCTATATAGTGATCTGACACCGTTATGCTATAAACAATAAACAGAAGAAGAAAATATATGACGGACAACAATCTCAAATAGCAAACCCACGGGGTACCGGTCTTAGAATACTCTTAGTTACTGAAAACTAGTTCAACTAATAAATCAACCACGGCTTCCAAAGTTAAAATATCTATCATAACACTTCCTTAGCCGTATTTGGCACAACTTATGGGAGTTTTTGGTCATAAATGATCTTGAACTTGTTTTGCTGTATAACTATTTTTATTTGATCGTCACTGGTGAGTCTTTTGTAGAGGAAACGCGCGTCTGGCGTATAAAATTATAATCCTAGTACCTTTGATAACTATTCCTACAGATTTAGTGAGAAGATTTCATACACAGTTTGAAAGTAAAATATGGCCTTCTTCAATGTTGAAATATAAACATCAACAGATTGTAGGACAATAAGTGTTCATATCGTTATAGAAATAAATATTTATGCCGATTGAAGGTAAGTGAACCCTTTCTCTCAATCAATGTTGACACTTTGGTGAGTATGTTTGCAAACCACCTTTTTATTATCTCTATATGTGGAAATAAGGGCCCTGTTGATCCCAAACCCGAATCAGTTATTGTTATAAAATATCTTTCCGACGTGTACCTTGATCTTTTGGTCACACATAAGTTTTTTCGGCACATTATTCCTTCAATACTTTTTCTGTACGTTGTTCTGTCAATACCTTATATATTTCTTTTGGTTTCATCGTCAAAAGGCTTTATTGCATTTTAGTTTTTAATTTATGCATGCATGCACAATATTATCAATTTCAATCAAACAAGGTTTTGCATGTAACGCTATCGATCGTTGATCTCAACAAGTTGAATGAACACAACAAGATTGATATATCATCTACATGTACGATTAGGGCAAAATTAAACAATTTGCCAATAGGCAGATTAATTGCCACGTTGCGACGAATATTATGTAATGAAATGATCAACTTGGAAACAAATTTTCTCAAGGAATGTGTAAAATTAACAATTTGGATCCCACCAAAATATATAACACGTAATGGTAAGCGGATTTAATTTTCTTATGTACAATAATAATTTGTGGATGTCTAAAAGTGTTCTTTTTACAAATTATTTTATTCTCAAATTGATACCAATGAAATAAAGTATGAACAACTGCTTTTAGTGTTAAAAAATAAACTTAACTTATATTGTCTCGGTATGTATTATCTTTAAAAAAAATTATATACGAATAAATTTATTAATTTGATACGAAATTGTTTGAAATATGTTGTGTATAAATTATAACTTGTACAAAAATATTAAACAAATAGCAATTTGTATTTCTTCTTTGTACAAATTGACATTTGTACACACAAAGTACTTGTGCAAATTAAAATTTGTTCAAAATTTGACCTAAATTCACTCATAACTTGTACATTTTTTATTTTTATAAAAAAAAGCATAAAAAAAGTAAAATCACAAAAATACTGAACTCAGAGGAAAATTAAATCGGAAAGTCCCTACTCACATGGCAAAATCAAATGACAAAACACATCAAACGAATGGACAACAACACAACACTCTATTTTTCAATGACAATACAATAAACCTTATTACACAATACACAAACAGTTCTATATCATTTGTTTGAGCATTTGAGTGAATTATGTCTGCGGGAATTGCACAACATCGTTTGCCTTTATATTTTGTTATTTTCGTATTTACATGAAAGACAAAGACCACCAGTTTCTGAAAACTTTTTTACAGACTGTTGTCTTTATCTAACTGCTTCACGTAGTAAAAGTTGAAGCTCATGAACTGTAAATGTGATTACATATGAGGTTCAATTTGATTTATAGACAAATATTCTTTAACAAAATTCCTAGAGCTGTTCCAATGTGGTACCAAATTTCTCCAGATTGAATTATAAGTTTTGAAATATTTCAAAGATCAGTTGAAACACGACCATACTAATGACTTGGTATAATGAAATTATCCCCTTCAGCAATTTCATATAAATTCCTTTTCGGCTTGGTTCTGTCGGCCAGACAGCGCACGCTTCCTAGCACGTACTATTGGTGTTTCAACGTAACTGTCATACTGATTGTCACTAGGTCAATTTCTATTTTACTATCAGCATGGTCACTGGGGCCAATTTCTATCATTCTATATTAGAAAGTGGGGCTAATTTTATTATCCAGAATTGTCATTGGGGTCATTTTTCATTAATCAGAACTATAACTGGGTCCAAATTTCATGGTACTACTAGTGTCAGTTTTAACTGACATGCATGCATCATTTACATTTCTTGTCTCCATCTGTGTTTTGATGTATTTTGTAAATATGATTTATTATGCGGTCATTGAATAAAATTCTATAGTGTGTTTCAATGATTGACGTACTTAGATACTGAGGTGTACAAAGGGGAGCGTTTTAAATCGAGTGGTGTCCTTGACATCAGGTTACATGTCAAACCAACTGAAACGTATCAGTACCTCCCAATTACAAGTGCACATCCTAAACATACTTTTAGAAGTATTATAACAGGTGAAACAATTCGTCACATAAGAAACAATAGCAACGAAGCTGATCTTAACAAACATCTTCTGACTTTGGAGAATAAACTTATAGATAGAGGCTATGATAAGTTGGAAACTGCAAAAAACATAAAAGATGTGAAACACAAGATTAAACGATGCAGTACTCTGTCAGATAATTTTAGACAAAGGGAAATTCCACTTACACTAGTAACTAAATATAACCCTACAGTTATAAATCTTAACAGAGCTATTAAGAAACATTGGCAAATTTTGCAAAGAGATGAATATTGTGAAACAATATTTAAACAGATGCCTATCATTGCGTATAAACGCAGTAAAAATTTAAAAGAGCACCTAGCAAAAACAAGACTTTTAAATAGGGAGACTTTTGAGAAGGGACCCTTGCTAAAATAAAACTTAGCTAAAAAAATCCCGAAACACCGTAAATTAATTATATATATATATATATATATTTCTAGTAAAAAAAAGGCAATTAGTCATTACGACTCTATAAAAACGGTGTCAAGTCTTGAGGTTTAAGAATGAATGTTGGTGATGGGAATCTTTGCATTTGTGGAAAGTTTACCCAAATGTTTGTTAATATTGCGGTCACCTGTCTATGGAGTTCTGGGTCTTCTTATAGCCCTGGTCGACGCAGACTACAATTTTATTTTGAATTGATGTCGGCTCTGATGGTTCCAACAACGATGCCTGTAGCTTTAATAGGTCTGGAGGAAGTCCTGTACAGCAGCTAATACTAATACAGTAGTTACCAAATATTTAATAACAACAAAATAACAATCTTTCTTTATATAGCTACTAATCACTCGAAAATTATACTTACAAAGCCGATATCAGATCGCAATGTAAAACAACATTGTATACAGTAAAATATATTATATGAAACGAGTATAACATCACTTAAAAACGGGTTGGACAACATTAAACGAGTCAGATGAAAAATCGAAAAATAAATACACTATAAAGCAATTTGTCACAAAACACACATCAGAAAAGTTCTAGTCTTATTTGCAAGTTTTACATTTCTTACTGTTACATGTATTTACATTCTTTATATGATAATCCTCTTCGTTTACATCATTTGTGGTGTTTTCAAATGAAGTTCATTTCAGTAAATTTGCATGCCGTTTATAGGTTAAGAGTATATTATTTTTTTTCAGTATGAAAAGCAGACCCAAAGGAACAACATGACGTAAGATAAAAAAAATAGTATTGATTTTCAATTCTCATTTTGAAGTACAATGTACTAAAGTGAGGTCTTTATTCTATACTCTTCATGTTTAGGTCATTTTCTCTATTCTCAATATTTACTTTGTATTTTAGCACCCAATCTACCCATTATTCTCTCATTATAATCTATGTTTTTAAATGGAGGCTAATGAAATATCCTCCAACTTATTTTAGTTCTGAAATAGTCAGTCCATGGTGTACGGGAGGCCATGCTTTTATACTCGATGATGTTTACATCCATTCAATATCCGTTCTCAAAGACATTGAATAACGAACTATTAGTAAGAAAGCATAACAATCCGGAATTTGTCCGTCACTAGCAACAAAACATTCTTAAAGACAATTTTCTACCTGTTCTCGAAACGCAAAAATTGTAGAGGCTACTTTTTCCTGAGGCAGACATGGATAAAGACCTCATTGGAGAGATAATTCCACAAGTTTGATTCACTTGTGTCTCATCATTTTGGATATTTAAGAAATAAAATGTTTTAATCCATGGTTGACGTAAAACAAACAAAATCATCTGTAGCTATGGGCGTCGCAAAGAAAATACACTGAAAGTTCTGATACTTTATTCATGTCGCAAAATTTTGTCCAATAAACATACAGTGCATCGCATACATTTTTACATTCACCCAGTTGTCTAACGTTATACAAAGTTCATGATCTAGTATACGGTGTTACACAGGTTTACGTACGAACTGAAAGTAGACAAAAAAGAACCATATTATAAGTTTCAATGCAAAACCCCTGTTGCATACCAAATATAAACAAATTGCAGTATAACCTAGCTTACACAAATCGCCGTATAACCTTACACGATATCATAATGACTATGCGAATATATCAATTATGCATATTAAAAGACATTTATTACATTAATAACGTTCAAATGTGTATCTAAAAAAGTAAAATCACAAAAATACTGAACTTAGAGGAAAATCAATTCGGAAAGTCCATAATCACATGGCAAAATCAAATAACAAAACGCATCAAAAACGAATGGACAAGAACTGTCATATTCCTGACTTGGTACAGGCATTTTAAAATGTAAAAAATGGTGGATTAAACCTGGTTTTATAGCGCTAACCCTCTCACTTTGATGACAGTCTCATCAAATTCCGTTATATTTACATTGATGCGTTAACTAAACAGACACAATAAATAAAATAGTCAAAATATGAGTACATCAGTCATCATCGTATAACAATTTTAAAAGGAACAATTTAACAAAACACAAAAACATCTATCTACAAACACATTCATTGATTTGTGTGTCTGACGTCAGAAAATTTTATACGTCACATAGATTTGTCGTTCAATGTGCATACAAGCAATTTTAAAATTTACATAGGCAATGTTAGAATATTGGGTTAAAAAATCAAAAGTATGTAAGAATAAATTTCAGATATAGACCGAGATTGAAAATAGTCCAAAAGTTATATATAGAATTTATAAGAATCCACAAATAGTTAATTCCACTACACGATTGAATGATTTTGACGTTTATGGTTCAACGTATTTTGTAATTCATAATAGAAATATATCATAATGACATAAAATAGAAAAATATCATACCGACGGGATCTTTTAAAGTACTGAGTCACGTTATAAGAACCAAAGAAATACAAAAAGTCGCATATACAAAACACGCCACCAAAAAATGAAAGACAAATCTGAAGTTTGTTCAAGAAATAATTCCTTCATGTCATGCTCTATGCTCATTTTAACATGGGTATGCATTATATTTGTCGATATGTTACACTGAACGTTAGCGAGGTGTAAAATGTGGTAAAATATAATGCCTACCCATGTTAAAATGAGCATAGAGCATGACATGAAGGAATTATTTCTATTCTAATAGGACAAATACAGTATGTTTATAGGTCGAAGCGTAAGAAAATGCCGTAAAAATGTTTAGCTGTTACAGTTTCCTCCCCGAGGAGTTTGTACATTACATTTCATATTTGAAAAATACGAGCAGGGTAAATATATGTTGTTCAATATAACATATATTATAAAAGTTTATGTAAGCTACTTGAAAGTATATACTTTATAGGATAACGATGGAAATAACTTTAATATAAACAGTAAATGTGTGCGCATGTGTCAAACATATTTTGTGCTCATTAGAACACGGCTTTGTTTACAAAGCGTAATAAGGACGTCATATATGTATTCACAATCGACATTCATTTTCATAAAAATTATCATTTTTATTATTTCATATCGTCTCACATTATATCAAGTTGAATTCATTTTTTTAGAAGGTGCACTTTATTCAAATTGAATAAGAAACTTGTCTTGTGGTCTTTGTTATTTGCAGTCCTAACACTTTACCTCGTAACTACAAAATTGTTCGGGTACGTATTGTAAATGTTAAATTCTTATAGATACTTATTCCTACACAAGCGCCCCTTTTCGATGCTATTTTGCATTTCTATGGAGAAAAAAAAGATGTGTTATGATGATCTATGATGTTTAAAGAAGACATTATTGTTTAATAAATTGAATGTAACATTTTTCCTTTGTAATACTGGTTATTTCAAGCATTCCTGTCAAGTTTTGTCATAATCAGTTCAACAGTTTGAGAAAAAATCTAGTATAAAGAAAGACGACATCTACAGCGATTCGAGCAAAATTTATTCTACAAATCCAAACCAAGCCGCATCAAGACAGAATATAGTGTGGACCAATAAATGATCATATATTTATCTCATCTGCCTACAAACAGTTGAATATGATACACAAGATGATTTTATGAAGATAAATACCACTAATGAACCTCTTTGTCTTCTTCATAAGGTCTCTTTTTGTCAATTTATACCTCTCATTTCCTCCAAATTTCAACTTTCAGGCCAATAAATAAAAAATAATGGGATAACTTTCACTCACATATGATAGAAATGTCATAAGAAATGAGTAATTGAAGTATTCAAGCAGAATGAACAATCCATATAAAAGTCTCAAAGGAGGTTTCAATAAGTCCTTACGTAAAAATTAAATTTACGCCGCGTTCCAGAGAGGGACATATTATAAGGCTTCTCTTTTAGTGCATAATTTGTTGTTACAGCATTAAAAATAATTTCGTATATTTATAACTATATCTTTATTAAAGTATTTCCTAGGTAAATGTTCTATCATAGCAGAATATAAGAAATAAGGAGGAAAAGCTCTAAGAATGGCTTGTTCTATCAACTAAATATTCATGGTAGAGTCCTATTTCAAGGAAATTTTCTCATAAAATGTGTTTTGGAGACTCAATTCACTCAAAATCTTTCTTTTTTGTAATATTTCACTTCAATAGCAAGAAATTTTAACACATGAGAGAACTCACAAGGTCAAAGGTGCAATTTTAGGTGTAATACCACCATTAATGTTCCCCTATTTTGTTAAATTTGCACTGTTAAAAAATTTGTGTAGAATTTATCTTTGTTTCAAATAAAGAAAAACTTGGCACGGGAAAGTTTTATCCTGTCCAGTACTATAGAAAAAAATTGACATTACATTTCATTGTATATGTTCCAGACCATATGAGTATTTGGACCGTACGCGTACGGTCCGGACCATATACGTATACTCGTACGGTCCGACCATACGCGTACGGTCGGACCGTATGAGTATACGCGTATGGTCCAGTACGAGCTAACCATACATGTCATCATATGGGTTAAATTTAAACAAACGTTTAATATCACAATTTTTGTTTTTTTTTGTTTTACAAATTGTTATTATTACAATTAGATGGATTAAATGAACAAACGAACTATTGAAATTAAATAGTTTTTTAATTGTATATCTGAATCCTATATATTTTGGGACTCTCACCCAAGGTGACGCTTGCTTCCACAAGTAACGTAAATTTTTTTACATTTAAATGTTTGCAGTTTATGCATTTTCCTTTGCATTTACATTTTTTGGTAAAGTTGATAAATATTCGAAAACAGTTGTTCTCTCACATTATGTTTACTTCCGATATCTTCAATTTCAGTGATCTTATTCAATTCATGTTAACTATTACTGATCGACATACTTTATACAAGAGATTAACAGATTTAAGGTAGCACAATACAAAGATTTTATAACTCCAACTCCCAAGTTTCAAAATGCTGCAACTTTCTTAATAATGCTTGCAAATTTATAAAAGTGGTAGTTTTGGATAGCTAACAGATTACTCTTTCAAATTAATGCCATGTTAGTATTATGCAACAATTATGTAACCAATTATAATGTTAACTGTGTCTAAAATATTTTTTAGCAAATTTCCACTTTCAAATGAAATTAGCTTCTGCATAGGTATATTATATGCTGTTCCTATGGCCATTATCTACAAAAGGGTGTCTCAGATTTCAGATAGAATGTATAGAACAAATTTTACACCTAATTAAAAATTATCTCTTTTATGTGGTTAGGATGTTTACACTAATTAGAGATTTATGAGAGAATGGAATACCATAGAGACAATCTGAGACACCCTTTTGAAGCCCTTGATGTGTTGATTAAGATTTCGTTAAAACTTTCTGTATAGTTAAAGAGATGATAGAGCTAAATTCATTCAAGTGAACTTACCCAGATTTTGCCACTAATTACATAATAATTGATTACATAATGATTGCATAATAAAAATATTGCATTTATTTAAAAGATTAATCTTTTATCTATCCATATATACCTCTTTTATTATTTTCTATGCATTCATAAGAAAGTTACAGCATTTCAAAGGTTAGTGATTGGAAGTAAAAAAAATCTTTGTATTGTGCTACCTTAAATAGCGTGAATCTGTTAAATAGTTAAAATATAAAGTTTTTATTTCAATTACAATTGCACTTTTTTATAACAATTTGAGAGTTACGTTATGTTGATCTGTTATATGCATTTGTATTTAATAAACTTCAGCAACTTCTTAATATTAGTCAGACCGTACGCGTACGGTCCGACCGTATGAGTATTTTGAAAAAGTACGCATACGGTCCAGACCGTACGCGTACGGTCCAAATACTCATACGGTCTGGAACATATCCACCGGATCGCCATCAATGATGGTGATACATGGCTGTGTACATAATGTATATACAACTTGTCTAAACATCAACCCAACAAATATATATATTGATATATAAGTTTTACAATTTCAGATACCAGATTGCGTTTTTTGGATACAAAAAAGAAATTGGAACTTTTACAACTACTGACTTCAAGTATTATAAAAAATATATGAACTTTACTAGCGTCGAATTCGGTAAATCTCTGGTTTATTTGCCAAAGTCTACAGTAGAAATAATAAACAATACATCAGCTACATTTAGTACTGGTGATATAATAACACTTAAAATAATTCTCCATAATGAAAAAGGTGACGTTTTAACTGGTGGTGGTGAATTTATAAACATTTGGATGTCTGAGAAAGGGAAAGGCGCAGGTTCAGCGGGTTATGTAGTAGATCATGGTAATGGTACGTATATGGGAGTGATAAAAGCATTATGGAGCGGATCTCCGAATATCACAATTAAGCTGGCATTTCCGAAAGAATCCATTGGACTATTTGTAAACCATATATATAGGAATGGAATGTTGCGGCCTATATTTGGATTTTTTAAGAATGCTCGTGGTGAAACTGGTAAAGGTATATGTGGGATTCACACACTGACAAACCATGATCTCTGTGACTTTACATCATTTAATTATGGAATGCGATGGTTTTGTTCATTACCAGATACACCTGGGTTTATATGTACCGACTGGTTTAGAACAGAAGGAGATACGAAAGCAGATGACCGTAACAATATCGATTCGAAACTTTCCAAGACACAGAAGTTCCTCTTAAGGTAGTTATCGTTATATCTAATTGGTGTGTTTTTAAAGGATATATTTTCAATACACCATTGATCTTCTTTTCCTTAACCGAATTATCGCAGTCGTATCTTACTTATATTCAAAGACGTTTATTTAAGTATTACCAGAAAGGAAATAGTCTGAGAGCATAAAAAGTGCTACAACATTATATGTTTACTTAGGCAGGAAGGTTGGAAGAAAACTTGTATCATTTAAAAAAATTCAGTTGGAGTGAGTTTACGAGTCATAATTGAAACAATTACAGTCTGCACACCTGCACACTTCCCGGTAATGTTGAACGTTGCATGTAATTTAGTATACATTTGGGTTGTTTCCCTTAGATTCCTTTTAATATTAAACGGATGAAAATAACTATTTGCACACATCTTTGGTTGATCTAAATTGATGAAAAGAACAGAAGATTATATTATGCAGTAAAAACTTCAATGAATAATGACGAATATGTGTTTAATCACGTGATACACATTAACTATCTGCTTGACTATATAGTCTGGTGTTAGTTAAATTAAGCCCTAACATAAAATATAGTCCTATATGAAATAAATATATTAACTATCGCATTTTTGCGCCTGTCCCAAGTCAGGAGCGTCTGGCCTTTGTAAGTCTTGTATGAGTTTTAATTTTAGTTTCTTTTATACATTCGGAGTTTAGTATGACGTCCATTATCGCTGAACTAGTATACATTTTTGTTTCGGGGCCAGCTAAAGCTCGCCTCAAGGTGCGTGAATTTCTCGATGCATTGAAGACCCATTGGTGGCCTTCGGCTGTTATCTGCTCTTTGGTCGGGTTGTTATCTCTTTGACTCATTCCCTATTTCCATTCTCAATTTTATATACATAAATAGATAGCTGCAATTTGTTACAGTTGTACTGTTTCATAGCTGTGTCACGTTATGATAGGACTGAGTGCTGACACACGTGTTTACCATTCTTTATGCTCATGTCTAAAGTAAGGATCTTGTAATTCACAGCTAGGTGTCGTTGGTTATTGTCTACCATATTTGTGTTTCATTAAAATAGTTTTAAAATGAAGCAGACAGTTGGTTTCTTTCTTTAATTATATCAGATTATGGCATGCCAATGCCTTATCAAGTGAACAATATTGTATGGGATTTGCCAATCCTGTAAGGATATGTATATACTTATAGATGTCGCTGTCATCTGCTTTGGTCTCTGGTGGAGCATACCACATCCTGTTACTTTTATTTTGTTATATGTATGGATTTTATATGTTTTGATTGGTCTAAACATGATAATAATTGTGGTTATTATTAAAACGTTAATTATTTGCATAACTGACATATTGGCTAACTTTAACTCTGATGTCTTTTACGATTTGAATAAAGTAATTTTACTGTTATGCAGTTTAATATACAAAGATAAAAAATGTTTTGTAAAAAAGGCAAAATATATGTTATTCAACGTGATCATTTCCGTTACATAATATATTGAAAACCATACATTACCAAAGGTAAATGAATAAAGACAAGGATAAATCATTGACAATATATTTTGAGTGGAAAAGTTGACGAAGTAACTTTTTTTTTCAAACATAAAATTTAAATTTATTTTTACTTGCAGTTCTACCAGTAATAAAATCATCAAGGAAATTAAAGTCGATGTACATGGTGGTAAGTTATTAATAAAACAACAAAAGGTATTCGATATTCGAATTTGTTAAAAGATTCGCTTTAAGAAGAATATAACAGTTATTTAGATTTTTAATTAATACTCTGATAAGAATACCTGAGGATGCTGGTTTGAGATTTTTACTTGGCTGTACCGTGTAAAGTAGATTGTTTTGTATAACCCATTCTCCGATCTAAAAAGTTAAATCAACAAAATACTGAACTCCGAGGAAAATTGAAAACGGAAAGTCTCTAATCAAAATTGCAAAATCAAAAGCTCTAGCACATCAAACGAATGGATTTAACAACTGTCATATTACTGACTTGGTACAGGCATTTTCTTATGAAGAAAATGGTGGATTGAACCTGGCAAGCTAAACCTCTCACTTGTATGACAATGCATATTCCATAATATTGCCAACGATGCGTGAACAAAACAAACAGACATAATAGGTAAAAAGTCAATAAAACAGCAGTCAATATTGTGCTTTAATCCTTATCACTAAAACAACCCATACAAACACGTAACAAAGAAGCAGAAAATGGCATACAGACCAAGAATATTAGTAAAAATTAAAGACAAGAATACATAAATTCACCATAGTATAATAACACAATGACGGGATGTATAGCACAGAGCCACGTCATATATGTAACGAGAAAATATTAAAAGGCAAATAAACAAAGCACATAGCAAAAATGAAAGACGAGCAACAAACAAGTTTTCGAAGTAACACCAAAAGGCATATATTTACATGTATGACATCATAATATTTTTGTATTCAAGCATACCTGATTGAAAAAGGGTCAAAGGATACAAAAAGGACAGTTAGAACGCATAATTTGGCAGGAAACCAACAAGATCATAAGTTGTATTAGTTGTGCGCTTTAGACTTTTGCCATATCAATTAAAGTAAAACATTAAGTAAGAGACCTTGACCTTTGACCTCAAAATCCGTCTAGAAACCATTTGTCCAATTCGTTCTTTTTGTAGCTGCATTGGTTTTAACATTTGACCTATTGACCCCAAAATCAACAGGCTTTTATCCTACCATTATCTTCCAACCGAATAACTGTCTTTTCGTATACATAGGCTGCTGTAACTACCACTTGAAGGTTTTTATGCTACTGTTCTTTATAATACTTATCAGAGTGTGAAAAATTGAAAATATTTTTCTATTAGTTTCAAGTAATACACAAAAGTAAAATATGGTCTGTTTTGTCTTTGTGATTCTGATTGGCAATTTTCGATTTTTTTTATGATTCTCGAAGGTTTTATATTGGCTTATATATATATTATCTACGCTTTCTGAATATCAATGAGCGTTTTTGTTTATTGCAGATAAAACCATATGTCCGACAAAGTTTTTATGCAGAGAAATAAACCCTTCAGTCACATGGAACAGTTCGTCCCCGATGGGATATTTTTATAATAGAACATGGCATAATCTTTTATGCCAAAACAAAGTTGAACACAGTAAAAAACTTATATCTTGTCTTAAAAACAGGGAGATTTATATGGTTGGAGATTCTACACAGCGACAATGGTTTGTGGAAATGACTGAGATTTTAAATCTTTCATACTCTGTCATACCGAATATACGAAATCTACGAGGTTATCATCGAACGATCAACGCTTTCAGTAAAAATAAGAGAGACAACATTACTGTAAAATATGCTGCGCATGAGTTCCCATTTTTCACTTATACACCTGATGCCACATTAGATTTTTTCTTACCTGCAAGATATCACCTCAAGGTCATACGTTCTAAAAACCCGATCGTTGTTCTGCACTGGTATGTTCATATGGGCTTTGTTCCAGTATCAGTGTATGAAGATCACGTAAGGAACGCTAAAGATGCCATTATTGAACTATTGGATCGTGTGCCTAGCGCTAAGATATTCATTAAAGGTCCACACAAAATTAAGAATGATGAAGTTGTTCCATATGATTTTGTCAGATATTTGCATGATAAATTGTTATTCCCGATTTTTGACAATATCAAACATAAAGTTGTTTATTTAAATCAATGGGATATCACAGTTGCTTCTGAAAATAATGAAATGCATCCAACCAAGGATATAGTCTTTCAAATGGTTCATGAATTGTTTTCCTATATTTGTTAACTGATTAACTAACTTCAACTAACTGATTGACTGTCCCTTTGGTATCTTTCGTCCCTCTTCAATATGCTATATGAAATTTAAACAATTGTATCTAATTTATGAAATAAAAATGTTACCCTGTCAGAAACATTGCAATTTATATGCCAGCTTTAGCTGGCACTTATGGTAGAAGCATCGTTTTGGAATAAAGAACGATAACTCTCTCTACACGACCCATCTGAAAAGTTTCGTCACTCTCGTTAAATCTCGTACGACTATTTTTTTTAAATGGCTGCCAATTTAACGTTTCAACGCGAACTTGAAAAAATGGGACAGATAGGAATAATTTCGATGTGAAATACGACATGAATTTTTATTTGTTTACAAAAACAAGAATTCAGAAATTTTGGTAACTTGTGAAGTTTATTTAAATTTTATTGTACCACGGAAATTACCGAAGTTTGGACAACAACATCTGACGCCATGTTTCGTCTGCTTCATTTTTCCATTTTAAGTGAGAGGTCAAAACAAAGTTCTGTAAAGTTTATTGGTCATTATGGTTATAAATCTGGAGAATCTTGTATTATATATGCATATTTTATACAGAAAGAAGCGTTGTGTTGATTAAGACGTTTGGCGGGGAAATTAGTGGCAGGGTCGAAAGTTATAGGGGTGATCGTAAAGGACTCTCTATGCTCCGTAAGGGTAACATTTAGAGAACACCCCTATCCAAAAAATAGTATATTCGCCCTGGGGTATATAAGAGAGTGAGAAACGGCATTCGAGGCTGTCAGTTGGCTGTCGATGAGCTGACATCCTTCAACAGAGCGTACGTCAGATATATTAAGTGCTGGAAGAGCCTTGATATTCAGAGGACACTTTGTACTGGGTACAAATTGGACGTACACGTTGATAGGATTGACATAGCAGACTGTCCCACTCGGAGGACAGGCTGTACCAGCCCGCACTGTCTGAAAGTGACAGACTGTCCCACTCGGAGGACAAGTTGTACCAGCTCGCACTGTCTGAAAGTGACAGACTGTCCCAGTCGGAGGACAGGCTGTACCAGCACACGCTGTCTGATACAGACAGACTGTACCAGCCATACTGTCTTTTAGTGACACATCGTCCCATCTTGAGGACAGGCTGTTCTGTTGTATTATAGTTGTATATATATTTGTCTGTTGTAACTTTATTTCGACAAAGAATCAGTGTGTATATTTTAGTTCATTGTGCATAACATAGATAGTTGTAGTTTTTAGTTTTATCGTATTGTTTGTGGACAACTTGGATCCAAGTATTGACTGGAACGGACGTTTGGGATATCAACGCCTGGTTACACGTTACATATTTGGTGGCTAGCGGTTGGGATTCAAGTTGTCTATGAAATACTATTTGATTGATTGATCGGCATTTAATTTATTGTCAGTTAACATCAATGTTTACTTTAATAAAAGATTAAAGTGAATCAACCGTGAGGCATAGTTGTAAGTCACGGCTGAGTTGTAACACGAGTGTATTATTTAATAAAAATTGTTTCATTTTGATTACACTGTACTGTAATAAATATGGCAAATATTGACGATCAGATTGCTGAAATAAGTATACAAATACAGTCTCTTAGCGAGAGCACAATACAACATGGACAAGGTTTTATATCTTCTACACCTAGAGATCAGGGTGTACGTCCGAAGGTTGTTGAAAGTAAAGATCGATATTTCCATCATAAACAGGAATTAACGAAAAATCAAAGTACTGCTCATACTGTTTTCTCTGGTTCGAATGATGTGAAAATCAAACCATCAAAATATGATGGCAATACTTCTTGGATCGATTACTTAGCACACTTTGAGATGTGTACCCTAGTCAATATGTGGTCTGAACACCAAAAAGGTTTGTACTTGGCCGTGTCACTAATTGGACAGGCTCAAGTAGTCCTTGGTGATTTACCAAAGGTAAAGAGACAAATATTTTCAGACCTAGTTAATGCACTTGAGGAACGCTTTGCTCCTTCAAGTCAAACTGAACTATATCGAGTTCAATTCAAGGAATGTCGACAAAAAACAAGTGACACTTTGCCCGGGTTAGGTCAGTCAGTTCGAAGACTTTCTAATCTGGGATACCCGACTGCTCCGTTAGAATTAAGGGACACGCTCGCCAAAGAACAATTTATAGATGCGTTAGTAGACTCTAAAATGAGACTGAGAATTAAACAGTCTCGTCCAAAAGGTCTTAACGATGCTATACGGTTGGCAGTTGAACTTGAAGCTTATAACACGACTGAGGGCAAAACACTGAACAGTATGGGTCATGTACGACATATACTACTAGTGACAAACAGACAGAAACACCTTATAGTCCTGTTATGGCTGTATCTATAGGACAAATGACGACATGGATGCAGACGATTGAGAATAATTTACTGACCATAACAAAAGAGATTACAGATTTAAAGTCCCAAAGAAAGTTCCAACAAAGGGGGAAGATAAATAACACACAAAGTAAAAGGAAAAGGAGTGGTCCCTGTTTTAGTTGTGGAGAGATAGGGCACTTTGCAAGAAATTGTTCTAGTAATAATCAGAAGCAAAGTACTCGGGAAACAGATAACAACAGAACATATACAGACGGTACGGTCAAGACACCGAAGTCTGAAGTTAAGTCTTCAAACAATGACAAAGTGGATGTTGTTTCAGCTTCAGAGAGTAAAGGTATTTTTGTTGAATTGAGTATTCAAGATGTATTAGTAAAGTTTGTGGTTGATACTGGAGCTACCTTAACTTTAGTTTCTACAAGAGTGTATGATTTAATACCTGACTTGTGTAGGCCACATTTAAGTGAAACAAAGTCACAGATAAAGTCAGTTTGTGATAAATATTTAAACCTTAATGGTAAGGGTAGTTTTACACTTGAGTTTGGTAAGGAGAAGTTTATTTCAGAGGCTGTTGTAACTGACTTACATGTCGATGGCATTCTAGGTTTAGACTTTATGAAGAAAAATAAGTGTCTGATTGACGTGTCTGCTAACCTATTACATATTGATAACGTTAGTGTTCCCCTGCTCTTTGAAGGTACAAAAACGAGATATACTGATGTTTGTAGAAAACCTTGTCGGTTAACATCAGACAGACAGTCAAAAACGGACCGTGATTGGTCTAAGAGAGAACAAAGTCCGGTCAACATAGTCACAAGTCAGATGCAGCACAAAGGTAAAGACTTGTCTTTAATAGAGTTACAATCAAATGACTCGGACCTTAAACTTGTTAAGCGGTGGTTGACAGAGGGTCAAAGGCCACAGTACAATGAGGTATCCGGTAAGGGATACTCTATGAGGTCATTATGGAGTCAGTTTGGGTGTTTAGAAGTCCATGGTGATGTAGTAGTTAGACGCCACGACGATCGGGAACGGAACATTGTGAAATTAAAAGCGGTAATTCCAATGTCGGAGCGCAAGCAAGTATTAGAATACTGTCATGACACAGAGTATGCTGGTCACTTAGGTACGCATAAGACTCGAGAGAAGATATGTCAGTCTTACTATTGGCCTGGTATACAGTCCGACCTTAGGGCATATGTCGCTAGTTGTGCTAAATATTATAGGAGGAAAACGCCCAATGAAAAGGAGGCATGTCTCAATAAGATTAGAGGAGGACAGTGGTCGTCACCAGAGTAAGAGACCAGCCTGTATTGCTGATTATGTAAATAAGTAAAATTCATATTGTGTATAAATTTTGTTGAATTATATTTTGTAATTTTGAATGTATCATGCGGGACGCATGTAGATTGAGGCGTGGGTTATGTAATGTTTATTGGTCGTTATGGTTATAAATCTGGAGAATCTTTATTATATATGCATATTTTATACAGAAAGAAGCGTTGTGTTGATTAAGACGTTTTGCGGAGAAATTAGTGGCAGAGTCGAAAGTTATAGGGGTGATCGTAAGGGACTCTCTATGCTCCGTAAGGGTAACATTTAGAGAACACCCCTATCCAAAAAATAGTATATTCGCCCTGGGGTATATAAGAGAGTGAGAAACGGCATTCGAGGCTGTCAGTTGGCTGTCGATGAGCTGACATCCTTCAACAGAGCGTACGTCAAGATCTCCTACAGACTAAACAATTTGTATTTTATGATTTGATACTATCAATGTCTTTCAAAATAGGTAAATATATTTAGATAATATACACAAAACGTTCACAGTATTTATCAACAGATGAAGTGTTTACTGAAAAAGCAAAATGTACTGAAACGTCGCCATGCGACGTCATCAAAACGTCATCTTTTTAAAATTAGCAAATACAATATGTTTCAAGTATTTATTTCTTAAATAAAAAAAAGTAAGCATAGACAAATATCCAATTGTCCAAAATATTTGAAAAAAAATAAACAAAAGCTGTTATTCGACTTTTGACGATGCAAAATAGGATTTTATGGGACGATGGAGTTAATATGATAACCCATGATAATACCATGACTTTGATAGGTATATATATGTATAGGGCATGTTACTTAGGAGTATGTCGTGTATGTGGGCTACATCCTTAAAAATTCAAACTGCAACAGTCACATTTCAACCTATTTAGCAATACACACTTATGGTTATATAACATCACAGTACCAATACTGCACTCAGTAACCAAAATTGCACCTATTCAACAAAAAAAGCTGTGGAAATCTAACAAGTTTTCTTTCACCATGTGCAGTTACATGTATCTAATTATCATCTTTTTAAAATGAGCAAATTAAATTTGTTACCAGCATCCTTTTCTTCAAAAATAAAAGTTGAAGCATGGAATAATGTCAAATTGTTCAAAATATTTGAAGAAATAAAACAAAACATCTGTTTATATTCCAGTTTTAAGGATTTAAAATAACATGTAATGATGTATGGAATTTGGGTACTGACCTCATTACAGAATCATGGATTGTTTGGAGGTCAGTTCAAACCCATTTTTCTATGACTCTGCATGGACTCAAAATTAAATTGGTGTAAATATATTGTAAACAAAGATAGTCTAAAAAATAAGCACAGAATAAACTTTCGTCTGGATTATAAAAAAAAGTTGGAGAAAAAAAAATGACAATATAGGTGCAATTTGGGTACTCTCATGTTAGCAACTTCACAACAAAACTACACATTTATTTTCATGTCCAAAATAAAAAAAGTACAAACCTAAAGGCTATAAAATGCTTTGCCATGCACAGCCTGATATGACCACAGATGTACAATGTATATTTAGCATATAAAAACACATTTTTTTTTATGTCAGTTGAAATCAAACATATTTTAATTTGGGACCCTTCAAACTTCAATATGGACTAATTTGAAAACAGATATCAAGTGAACCCAAACATTTCTATTTAGCAGAAGTCTCTTTTACATGTCTCCCTAATTTCATATGATATTGATAGTTTTAAGTCCTACAAAAATATTGAAAATGTGTACATTTATTTTTTCCTAGCTTCTCTCATGTGAAAGCGGTACCTTTTTGGTCACTATTTGTGTGTTGCGTCTAAATAAGAATTGTAACACTTTATAGTGACGGAACAGGTTAAACAAATACTTCAAAAGAAACATAAAAAGAAGACAACTTGGAACAGCACCAGCCATGCCAGTATACATGTATGTATGAATAAAAACTAAGATCAGAATAGCATGGACAATATGTTAGTTATATCCTTGTGAATATATAGTGAGGAAAGTTATCAATAATTCTGCAGATAATGCTGCTGCAATTTCATCAAGTGTTTTGTACATTTTCTTTTAAAATTTTCACAAAATCAGTGAAACATTCAAAAAGGCTAAACTTAATTTTTATTACTGAAAGTTTTATACAATGACAAGTGTTTTATTTACCAAATAACTCATGTGTTTCTGTGAGAAAAAAACCATGTGCAATTTTGGGAATTAAAGGGAAAGGAGATCCTTTTGCCTCGCACTGGCGCGTGTCAATTGTGAATATACTTACCAAATATATTTTCTTTATCATGATACTCATGTCGACATTATGAAAAAGTGCACATCATAGTAAAAATGCACAAATTACAGATAAAATAATTAAAACACCCTATTTTGTGTGCATCTCCTGCCAAATCAGTATTTGTTGTATCTATATACTAGATGAGTATAATCAATGTAAATATGGTAAATTTTTAAAGAAAAACCCAAAATTTTGATAAAAAACACCCCCAAAAATGTTGTACCATAACCCCAAAATCAATTCTAATCTTCCTTTTGTGTATTGAACCTTCTAGTACAATTTCATAGAGATCCATTCACTTATACTAAAGTTATTGTCTTGAAATCAAATGTGTCTTCTTGAAAACAACTATGAAGCATTACTCGAAAACAAATTATTGACATGCTTGTATTTCCCATTTCCATTCTCAAATTTATTTTACTGTCATATAAAAACTTGAAAAGTGAGCTAAAAAAAATAAATATGCAAGAAATGTCATTAAACTGACTCTAAATTAGGACATGAAATTGATGTAGAACTAACAAATTGAAGATGATCAGGAATATGAAAGTTTTTTGTTTGAGTCAGATTGTTTTCACTGAACCCTTTCATCGCTTCAATTAAAATTATTTAGTCAAAATTTAACACTATAGTATTAAGGTTCATCATAACGTTACAAATTGGCAAATACAGCCGTATTATCACCTAAAAAATTACTGTGTACAGACTTACCTGTGCGGTTTGGGAAGTTTAAAATATTTTTAGATATATAAAAGTTAAATTTATTTTGCATATCTGAAAGATAAAATCTTTTTTGGTGAAGCTCTGGATTCAAAATATTTTTTTTGTCCTCTGCTTGAACAGATTTTTTTTCATCAATTTGGGAATAAGAATATATTTTTTAGGAAAAATACCATAACCCCCTCCTGCCATTTGAAGTTCAATGATCGTTTCCTAAACATTTTCCATCTGAACTTATAATTTTATTTTAGACAAAAACTATATGTTAATGTAGCCTAGGACATTAGTCCTGAACATGCATGAAATATTTGCCACTGGACGTTAAACAACCAACAACCAATGGATATACATAGTATAGTCTTAGTATAAAGCTGGCATTAAATGTAGCGCCTTCCTCATATTAACAAATATTGCCAATTGTACACGTTTTGTAACAAAAATTGCACCTAAAGACATGCTAATTCAAAATATTCGCATTAACAACAAATCATAGTTATACTTAGATATATGTGGGTATTCTTTTTATGTCCATTTTGACAATATACTAGTACTTATTCAGGTTTTTATACATCATTGTGTGTTGTTTCATCGTGGCGAGAAAATGTCAGTTTCAGTAGATGCACACCTCATCTTGAAATTATTACTTAACAATTGTTAGTTTTGATTTGTTGCTAAGAAGTAAAAGCACAATAAATACTGAATTCCGAGGTATGTTCAAAACGGGAAGCCCCTAATTAACTGGCGAAATCAAAAGCTCAAACACATCAAACGAATGGAAAAAAATGTCATATTTCTGACTTGGTACAGACATGTAGAAAGTGGTGGATTGAACCTGGTTTTATATCTAGCCAAACCCCTCACTTGTATGACAGTCGCATAAAATTCCATTATATTGACAACAATGCGTGAACATAACAAAGTTAACAGACATACAACAGTCAACATTGGTTAGCAGTGAGGCAGAATATTAATTGACTTGTATGAACTATCAAATAAGTAGCACATCTGGACAAAATGGAACAAATATACACAGATGGCCTGAAAGTTTGGATATTCGAGACTCTTTCGACGAATATTTTGCTGTAAGAACACATTTTGTTGAATACCCACTAATACTCAAAAATAATTAGTATTTCACCAATTAGTCCGGATAACCATCGGAAGGACCAAATGTTAAATACAAAAATAAAATTTAAAAAAATAATTTTAAAAATTAATTAGCAAAAAGCCAATATGTCAACAGCTTGGCTCAACCTCCAACAGTAATGTTCAAAGCCAAACCTTATAATGCACAAGGATTAACTTATTTTTGGCATACGAACTTAGTGATAATAAATTAATCCACACAATAAAAACTGAATATACCGTTATCAAAGTGATACCGGACGATAGAAAAACCAATTAAAACACAACCTCATCTTCTTTTTTTTCACTCCTCAAACCTATCAGATACTTAACAATGATATATCAAGGAATACTGTTTTTGAATTAAAGTTAATTCCATTTAAAGGTTAAACTAATAAACACAATGATTGGTGTTTCTTGAGAAGATAAATCTTTAAACAGTACATCAAGGGAACAACTGTAGGGTTATTCTTTTCTTTTTCGGTATGATATTGATAATTGAATGGCTGTTTTGTTTTTCATTTTTTTTTTATAAATCGTCAATATTGAACAAAAAAAGTTATTGAGGATTCATTATTATTCGTTGGATACCAATTTTCGTGGCTTTCGTGGGTACATGTGAACCACGAAATTAAATGTTCAACGAATAACAAATATTCTATAGGCTTATACGCAGACTTCGACAAAACCACGAAATTAGATATCCACGAACAGGCAAGTTTTTTCGTAACCCACGAATATTTGTACCAACGAAAATAAATGAATCCACAGTTTAACGTTTGATGTATGTAGATTCTCACACTGATACCAGTGTATTATCGAATTTTTCAATCGAGATTATTAAATTATTATTTTGTTTTTAACTTTATATTTTAACTATCGATTTGGATAAATCCGATAATCAACGAGTAACTATACAAGAATCTGTTTCTCTAATGATTAAAAAAAAAAATGTGAATTGAACGAAAATCCCCTTCGAGTGCTTTTCATATTTCACAAAGTTGTCAATTTCAGTAACACCCGTTATCATATTTGATTCATTCAGTTAGCTGATAAAGGTTATGACCCTGAAACTCATCTAATCATGTTCTGAGATCGACGACTACCATATGTTGATTAAATTTGTTTATAAAATGAGTTCAGATAGGTATAAATTGTCAACGAATTAGGGAAATAAAAAATAACATTACAGGAACAATCACAAGTATTTGCCAGTACAACATACTTCAACCGGCTAACAGGATACTGTAAATCTAGCTATACTTGAAAAACAGCAACGAACACGGCATTGTCCTAGAAATGTTATTTAAAGGTAAGTTTATATAATTTTTACATGAACACACGTCACACTCAAGACATTTATTTACCAACAGGTTGACCAATATTTTTATCTAAATGGGAGCAAATACAAGTTAGACAATAACATCTTTGCATTTATGTTATGAGCACGTGCCTGAAAAAAAAAACCCAACATGTTCTTAAACTTTTAAGTACTAACTTGAAGCAGTAGAAAGTCATTTTGTTTTTATAAAAATTGATGGGACTTTTAGAAAACAGCATTCACCAGTGTGAAAAATTTACTTTATTTCAAGTGACTTTGAGCCTCGGTGGTCGAGTGGTCTAAATTGTTACTACTGTTTTAAGCCAGTCAACACTGAGGTTGTGAGTTCGAACACCGCTCGTGCGGGTGCACTCGACTCCAATCGTAGTTGACTAGGATTGTCAGTTTTCCGATCGAGGTCGGTTATTTTCTCCGTGCACTCCGGCATCCTCCAACAATAAAAACTGACCACCTATAAAAAACCTAAATGCGGTGCTTAAAAAATGGCGTTAATAGTTATAAAAATTACCAGGATTATAATTTAGTACGCCAGACGCGCGTTTCGTCTACATAAGACTCATCAGTGACGCTCATATCAAAATAGTTTTAAAGCCAAAAACGTACAAAGTTGAAGAGCTTTGAGGATCCAAAATTCTAAAAAGTTGTTCCAAATACGGCTAAGGTAATCTATACCTTGGACAAGAAAATCATTAGTTTTTCGAAAAGTTCAAAGTTTTGTAAACAGGACCTTTATAAAAATAAAACGTTAAAACACAAAAAAAATAAAAAAATAAATAAAAATCAAGTGACTTGATTTATTTTCTGGTATATATAGAACATATATTTTCGTGACAACGAATGGACGTGTGAGCAGGTATTACATTTTGTATTTAAACGTGACTTCTTTACCGCGTGTCTTTTCATAAGATTGCTGTCTTATTCATTGTTTGTCTTGACTTTTTATTCAATTAAAAAAAATAATATTTATGCCCGCGTCACACTGTCCCGATTTTTATATCCGATGAACACCCGAATGCGAAAATTATAAGTTCGTACGAAGTTGGTCCCGATCTCGTTAAAATACTAACAAGTGACCGAAGCAAGTACGATGAATAACGAAGTCTATACGATGGTGTCGAAGTTATATACGATAGCAAAAGATGGACATACGAAGGTTAACCGAAGACCGGTATTTAAGCTTCATATCTCAGCCGAAGCCTACACGATGGATCACGAAAGCTACACGATGGATTACGAAGGCTACACGATGGATTACGATGATGGTGCGATGACCATACGATGTCTTAAAGACGTCGTGTACAGCTTACGATGCAAGGTCACAGTGGCAGTTGTAATACAAGGCAATATCACCCGTGTGGACACTCTAAAACCAATATGCTTCAAAAGATTTTAACTACATTTGGTATAGTGTTCCTCCTTGTAATGATCTGAAATTTTCTTACGTTTAAGGCCAAAGGTCAAGGTCATGCAGATGGACTTATTTCACATCCAATTTTTTATGGAAATATTCTTTATAAAGCACAAAGGTGTCAGTATTCACCTCAAAAACTAACAAAACCTTTGAATAGACTTATTAAGAAGGGGTATAGTTACGATACTGTTGTCAGGTCATTAAAGATTTCATATTTTGGTGTTAATATTGATTCACTTATAGGGTCTTTGCATCGGAACTAAACACAATTATTCAAAAACCAGTTGTTGGCATGACACGGGTTATGTTCTTCTCATATATGTTATGATGGTATGATACTAAACCCCTAACGGGAAGGATTGTGCCTGATGTTCATATGATGAAATCATAATCTTTCAGTCAGTTTAATTGAAGTCTGGAGCTGGCATGTCAGTTAACTGCTAGTAGTCTGTTGTTATTTATGTATTATTGTCATTTTGTTTATTTTCTTTGGTTACATCTTCTGACATCAGACTCGGACTTCTCTTGAACTGAATTTTAATGTGCGTATTGTTATGCGTTTACTTTTCTACATTGGCTAGAGGTATAGGGGGAGGGTTGAGATCTCACAAACATGTTTAACCCCGCCGCATTTTGCGCCTGTCCCAAGTCAGGAGCCTCTGGCCTTTGTTAGTCTTGTATTATTTTAATTTTAGTTTCTTGTGTACAATTTGGAAATTAGTATGGCGTTCATTATCACTGAACTAGTATATATTTGTTTAGGGGCCAGTTGAAGGACGCCTCCGGGTGCGGTAATATCACGCTACATTGAAGACCTGTTGGTAACCTTCTGCTGTTGTTTTTTTCTATGGTCGGGTTGTTGTCTCTTTGGCACATTCCCCATTTACATTCTCAATTTTATTGTTTTTTCTCCTTGAAATAGCATAATACACAGGAAATTGGTTGCTCATTTTTTACCTGCTGGGTAAAGACAATATTAAAGATATTTCCAGTTACTGAATGTTTTGGTTGATTTCTAAAAAAATAGTTTATGTATCAAATATGCATATTCAATTTACCATTTTCTGCATGTGTCATATACAAATATAGTGTCCATATTTGTCCGCAATATAATACATACGAGGGGATGTCACGCTCGGCATTGCCTTGTTTGAACTGTAAAATGTGTGCCCTAGTGACTAGTCTGAATAATCACCCATAAGTATGCCCATGTTTACTGATTTATCTTAAAGGTAAGGTAATAGGTTCGTTGATTCCTTTTATTCAAAAGGAGCTCTTTCCAGGAGAATATCATAATAATATAGACAAAAGGAATGATGTGGGGAAAGCAACAAATGCGGCAAAATATGACATATAGAAAACAAAATGGTTATGGAGTAAACATTCGTGTGACAACAACTCAGGCGAGACATAAAAAATCAGAATAATGAAGAAAAAGTTGGTTTCCCTATATACGTGTACCTGCAGTGTTGGTGTACGAGGCGCGTTTATGATTTCATTATGTTACTTGATATGAAAAATTGACAAAAAATAATATTTTACTTCTAAAAGTAAATCCTGAGCCTGTAATAGCTACTCTTCTTGTTCCATTTGAATTAATAGAAACAACGATGTCGCCTTTCTTGTTCTCATAGAATCATATGATATGAGCTCCATGTTTTGTGAACGTCTTTCTTAATTGTCGTATTAGACTGATCAGTGCATATCGCGCATGGCACTTTAAATGTATTTTAGCGCAAAAATTAACTTACATTTAGCTGGATTTATTGCCGTCGTAGTTCCATCTTGTCGCCTTCGTACTTTTATTCGATGGCAACACGACGGGATTACGAGGTCTTCACGAAGTCGTGTTGCCATCGTAAGACCTTCGGGTAGCTTCGTGATTCATTCGTGTAGACATCGTAATGTCAAAACTGCCCGATGGAAACGATGGAAACACGAATGCAATACGATGTTCAAAGATGCATTCCCGGTGACGTTACGATGGTGAGGATGGTGATACGAACTCAATACGAACCCTCAACATCGGACGCACCTTCGGGGATTTTTTAACATGTTAAAAGATTTAGAACGCTTCCCGAAGTTGTCCCCGAAGGCTAGAAAAAGTGGCCGATGGTTTTACGATGGTTAAAGATGGCACTACGAATAGCCCGATCTGAATACGATCACTCCCGATTTTGAAAATTTCCATAATCGTGTTGCCATCGGCGTAAAAATCGGGACAGTGTGACGCGGGCATAAAGATTATAAAAATCGAATGGGAAGAAACATGAAATATACATGTATACGATAATTACACGAAACATATCATTTATATGTTGATCTCAATACCATTCTTTATTATTACAACTTCCATGTTTGTGTTTTAAGACCATGATATTGTGTTTAAGTTGGACTAGCAAATTTTGGAATGATAAGAAATTTGAGGATGTGTAGTTTTTTTGTGGAAAACATGAACTTGACCTGTTGCACACATTTTTGAGGAATATTTCAGAAATATATATTTAAAGATCTAACAAAGACTTATTTTTGAGGTCATGATACCATCAGTTAAAGAATTAGTTGTTAAAAAGGGGCCAAAAAGAAGCATTTTTGTAGTTTCCGGACAATAACAATAACAATGTGTAAGTGTATGGATATCTTTGAAATTGTATCACAAAGTTACATATCACAAAGGGAAGGATAGGGTTGAGTTTCAAAACCTTTTTTTTTTAATTAAAACTTCCATGTATTGTTTTGTGTGTGCGAATGCCATGCTGCGCAGCAAAATTGAAGACCCTTAATTGAAACATTATGTATTATTTTTCTATATATCTTTGTAATAATTTACCTGTTTACAAATGATTTTGGAATATACACAGCTTTTATAGTCCTACATTTATCCCCAGAAATATCATGATTTTATCACCTTAAGTCGGGTTGTAAATTTTCACATCCTATAGATAATGAACCATAAGAGATGAGTGATCAGATTCACTATCCTTGTGAAATTGGGCATCCAGCTGGTGCTGCAATACCAAAGGTTAAAAAATGACAGAAATTGCACGCTTACTTCAATATTGTTAACAATTCATATACTTGACTGACATCCAAACTTTCATTTTATGACCCACCTCCCTCAGTAAAATAAAGTGTTTGATGTCACCCCGCTGCTGTGTGATATTAGTGGTAATAACCCCCTCTCAACCCCAATAAAATACACCGAGACCTCAGCTGATAAATAATGACTGTTCAATAAGTTCTTGTTATAATTAAGTTCACACGACTTAGTTTTGTCTGCACATTATCGCTTCAATACCTTGCATATTTGTTTTTGTTTCATCGTCGAAAGGCATAATGGCGTTAAAGTTTTTGGCTAATGCATGCATGGACAATATTATAAATTTCAATCAAACAAGATATTTCATGTGCTATCGATTGTTGATCTCTTCTGCTTATGTTTATACTTTTTGCCACAAACTTATTTATTTCTAAATGTGGACACGACAGGTTTGGTTTAAAATTTACATGTACCATTAGGGCAAAATTAAACAATTTGCCAATAGGCAGATACATTGTCACGTTGAGACAGTTTGGATGTTATGTCATTAGATGATCAAGTAGACACAAACTTTCTCAATGCAAGGATCCTAGCGCTAGCAACCACATTATATATTACATGTAATGGTAAGTGGCTTTGATTATATTATATACTCTTTACAAATTATCTAACAAATTAACTTAGTTCTAAAAATCGATACCAATGAAATAGGGGACTAAGAATTTTTTTTATCATGGAAAGGGGTCGGAATACAGGAGGGATCAAGCTTTTTTTTCTGTAAGTGGAAAACGAGGGGTTCAATAGTTTTTATAAAATCAAATTGGGGATCAATAATTTTTTTTTGCACATGGGAATATGTACT
The DNA here is from genome assembly GCF_963676685.1 of Mytilus edulis. Taxonomy (NCBI): domain Eukaryota; kingdom Metazoa; phylum Mollusca; class Bivalvia; order Mytilida; family Mytilidae; genus Mytilus; species Mytilus edulis. The sequence goes on along the minus strand of NC_092353.1, from coordinate 23,662,879 downwards.
TACATACTCTAAAAAAATTTCAAGAAAAACTATACAACAGTCAAATAAAAATATATTTTACCACCATTCATATACATTTAAGTAAAACATCAAACGACTTTGGTGATATAGGATTTGTAAGTTTAGCATTTCTTACTTAGTTATTTATATTCTATATAAGATAATCCTCTTAGTTTACATTATTGTGATATTTTCTAATGAATTCAATTTCAGTTTATCTGCTTGTCATTCATTAGTTTAGGATATATAAGTATGAATTATCATTGATATGGCCATAATTAAAAATCTACTGTTTACAACACGCATCTGGCGAAAATAAAAAATGTCAATCCTGGTATCTATGATGAAGTTATTTACAACCACTAGGTTGATGCCACTGCATGTGGAGTTTTTATACCCCAAAGGTATTCTTTTGCAGACGAAACGCTTGTCTGGCGCAAACAAAAACTGTCAATCCTTGGTTCTATGGTGAAGTTATTTACAACCACTAGGTTGATGCTAGTGCTTGTGGAGTTTTTATTTCCCAAAGGTATTCTTTTGCAGACGAAACGTTTGTCTGGCGCAAAAAAAAATGTCAATCTATGTATCTATGATTAAGATATTTACAAGCACTAGGTTGATGCTAGTGCTTGTGGAGTTTTTATTGCCCAAAGGTATTCTTTTGCAGACGAAACGTTTGTCTGGCGCAAAAAAAATGTCAATCTATGTATCTATGATTAAGTTATTTACAACCACTAGGTTGATGCTAGTGCTTGTGGAGTTTTTATTTCCCAAAGGTATTCTTTTGCAGACGAAACGTTTGTCTGGCGCAAAAAAACTGTCAATCCTTGGTTCTATGATGAAGTTATTTACAACCACTAGGTTGATGCCACTGCTTGTGGAGTTTTTATTTCCCAAAGGTATTCTTTTGCAGACGAAACGTTTGTCTGGCGCAAAAAAATGTCAATCCTTGGTTCTATGATGAAGTTATTTACAACCACTAGGTTGATGCTAGTGCTTGTGGAGTTTTTATTTCCCAAAGGTATTCTTTTGCAGACGAAACGTTTGTCTGGCGCAAAAAAAATGTCAATCTATGTATCTATGATTAAGTTATTTACAACCACTAGGTTGATGCCACTGCTTGTGGAGTTTTTATTGCCCAAAGGTATTCTTTTGCAGACGAAACGCTTGTCTGGCGCAAAAACAAAATGTCAATCTATGTATCTATGATTAAGTTATTTACAACCACTAGGTTGATGCTAGTGCTTGTGGAGTTTTTATTGCCCAAAGTTATTCTTTTGCAGACGAAACGCTTGTCTGGCGCAAAAAAAATGTCAATCCTTGGTTCTATGATGAAGTTATTTACAACCACTAGGTTGATGCCACTGCTTGTGGAGTTTTTATTTCCAAAAGGTATTCTTTTGCAGACGAAACGTTTGTCTGGCGCAAAAAAATGTCAATCTATGTATCTATGATTAAGTTATTTACAACCACTAGGTTGATGCTAGTGCTTGTGGAGTTTTTATTTCCCAAAGGTATTCTTTTGCAGACGAAACGTTTGTCTGGCGCAAAAAAAATGTCAATCTATGTATCTATGATTAAGTTATTTACAACCACTAGGTTGATGCTAGTGCTTGTGGAGTTTTTATTTCCCAAAGGTATTCTTTTGCAGACGAAACGTTTGTCTGGCGCAAAAAAAATGTCAATCCTTGGTTCTATGATTAAGTTATTTACAACCACTAGGTTGATGCTAGTGCTTGTGGAGTTTTTATTGCCCAAAGGTATTCTTTTGCAGACGAAACGCTTGTCTGGCGCAAAAAAAATGTCAATCCTTGGTTCTATGATGAAGTTATTTACAACCACTAGGTTGATGCCACTGCTTGTGGAGTTTTTATTTCCCAAAGGTATTCTTTTGCAGATGAAACGTTTGTCTGGCGCCAAAAAACTGTCAATCCTTGGTTCTATGATGAAGTTATTAACAACCACTAGGTTGATGCCACTGCTTGTGGAGTTTTTTTTTCCCAAAGTTATTCTTTTGAAGACGAAAAGTTTGTCTGGCGCAAAAAAAAATGTCAATCCTTGGTTCTATGATGAAGTTATTTACAACCACTAGGTTGATGCTAGTGCTTGTGGAGTTTTTATACCCCAAAGGTATTCTTTTGCAGACGAAACGCTTGTCTGGCGCAAAAAAAATGTCAATCCTTGGTTCTATGATGAAGTTATTTACAACCACTAGGTTGATGCCACTGCTTGTGAAGTTTTTATTTCCCAAAGGTATTCTTTTGCAGACGAAACGTTTGTCTGGCGCAAAAAAACTGTCAATCCTTGGTTCTATGATGAAGTTATTTACAACCACTAGGTTGATGCCACTGCTTGTGGAGTTTTTATTTCCCAAAGGTATTCTTTTGCAGACGAAACGTTTGTCTGGCGCAAAAAAAATGTCAATCCTTGGTTCTATGATGAAGTTATTTACAACCACTAGGTTGATGCTAGTGCTTGTGGAGTTTTTATTGCCCAAAGGTATTCTTTTGCAGACGAAACGCTTGTCTGGCGCAAAAAAAATGTCAATCCTTGGTTCTATGATGAAGTTATTTACAACCACTAGGTTGATGCCACTGCTTGTGAAGTTTTTATTTCCCAAAGGTATTCTTTTGCAAACGAAACGTTTGTCTGGCGCAAAAAAAATGTCAATCCTTGGTTCTATGATCAAGTTATTTACAACCACTAGGTTGATGGCACTGCTTGTGGAGTTTTAATTTCCCATAGGTATTCTTTTGCAGACGAAATGTTTGTCTGGCGCAAAAAAACTGTCAATCCTTGGATCTATGATCAAGTTATTTACAACCACTAGGTTGATGCCACTGCCTGTGGAGTTTTTATTTCCCAAAGGTATTCTTTTGCAGACGAAACGTTTGTCTGGCGCAAAAAAACTGTCCATCCTTGGTTCTATGATGAAGTTATTTACAACCACTAGGTTGATGCCACTGCTTGTGGAGTTTTTATTTCCCAAATGTATTCTTTTGCAGACGAAACGTTTGTCTGGCGCAAAAAAAATGTCAATCCTTGGTTCTATGATGAAGTTATTTACAACCACTAGGTTGATGCTAGTGCTTGAGGAGTTTTTATTTCCCAAAGGTATTCTTTTGCAGACGAAACATTGTCTGGCGCAAAAACAAAATGTCAATCCTTGTATCTATGATGAGTATATTAAACTTTGTTCAGTTTAAAATGCAGACCCAAAAAACAACATGACGTAAGATAACAAAATTTCCTTAAATAATATTGATATTCAATTGTCATTATGAAGTACTAAAGTGAGTTCTGTATTATGTACTCTTCATATTCAGTTAATTACCTCTAAACACAAGTTTAATTCACTTGTATGTCATCAATTTGCGTATTTAGGAAATAAAATGTTTTAAACTATTGAAGACGCCAAACAAGCTAAAGGTCTCTGACAAACGTCACAATTTCGGCTGTTACGTGGAAAGCTTTATGACAGAACAAAAGACTAGAAATTAATAAACTTCATCTTAAGTCAATTTTGGTTAATGAATTTGAAAACTTCTGTAATAACTTATAAAAAATCAACGGTGAATTAAAACAGTCTTTCATAAATATTGTCGATACAACGGCACTTACTTGTGAACTGATGAAACATTTGAAGAAAAAAAAGTACATCAGCTGTGAATGTTATATATTATGTATAAGTATCTGAAGAAACGGATATGTATAAATAAGTTGAATCCATCTAAAGCACCGATGCTACATATTTAAATGGTTTCAATTGAGCTTTTCTGTAAAGGTTCCTTAAAGAGCATCAGGTAGAAAACATTTCTTCAACAATTCAAACCAGTCTATCACTATTGACAAAAGTAATACAGAACATAGTCTGAGTTACAGTGTTATCCCGTATGATGAAATGCATTAGCCTTCAGTAGAACTTCGCTAAGATGTCACAATATAGTTGACGTATTTTTATATTAAGAGGGACTTTAATGCCTAATATATTTACCTCTATAACATACCTTTATGAATATGATTTCGTAGTACAAGCTGAATTTGACTGTTCCATAAAACAATAAAAAGCGATGCTATTGATGGCTTTTTGCTGGATAGAACTTATTTTGATATCAGAAATATATAAGCATATAAGAAGGATGGAATCATTCCAGCACTTTCAGTTTGTCTAAATTAACAGGGTTTTATCATATTGAATATAGTAAAAAGTTCAATTTGTGTATGTGTTTACGGGAACGATTGAACTAACGGGTATGGGTACCCAGCTGGAATGTCGTTTAGAAACTTTAAATGAGTTATCATCATATTTTGCCTATATAATATTGTTTTCTTTTCATTAAGTTTTCAAAATCAAAAACGTCATTCATGATTGCGGCACTGTTTATTAAATCTGTATTTTGGCCAATAATTGTATATTTCAAAATACGTCTATTAACCAAATACTTATTCCCTATAATCATGATGATGTTAAACAAAAAACGATATGTCATCTGATACCTCAAATTAAATAATAATATGAATTATTTTATACACTTGAATGGCTAAGTTTTATTAGAAAAAAACGGACGTGAAATAAATCCCTTATATGATCAAAATATTAATAGTTTAATTGCTTTTGATACATTGTCTTCCAGTACTCGAATTTGCAGATATTATAGTCCTGGTACCTTAATTTGATAACTATTTACACCACTGGGTCGATGCCACTGATGGTGAACGTTTCGTCCCCGAGGGTATCACCAGCCCAGTAGTCAACACTTCGGTCTTGACATGAATATCAATAATGTGGTCATTTTTATAAATATCCTGTTTACAAAACTTTGAATTTTTCGAAAAACTAAGGATTTTCTTATCCCAGGCATAGATTACCTTAGATGTATTTGGCTTAACTTTTTGGAATTTTGGATCCTCAATGCTCTTCAACTTTGTACTTGTTTGGCTTTATAAATATTTTGATATGAGCGTCACTGATGAGTCTTATGTAGACGAAACGCGCGTCTGGCGTACTATAAATTATAGTCCTGGTACCTTAATTTGATAACTATTTACACCACTGGGTCGATGCCACTGCTGGTGGACGTTTCGTCCCCGAGGGTATCACCAGCCCAATAGTCAACACTTCGGTGTTGACATGAATATCAATAATGTGGTCATTTTTATAAATTTCCTGTTTACAAAACTTTGAATTTTTCAAAAAATAAGGATTTTCTTATCCCAGGCATAGATTACCTTAGATGTATTTGGCACAACTTTTTGGAATTTTGAATCCTCAATGCTCTTCAACTTTGTACTTGTTTGGCTTTATATATATTTTGATATGAGCGTCACTGATGAGTCTTATGTAGACGAAACGCGCGCCTGGCGTACTATAAATTATAGTCCTGGTACCTTAATTTGATAACTATTATCATATATAGTGACCTTCACTACGGAATCTCTCGTCAGAACTTCGGCTACCGCACAGCAGCAATGCGTATGAAAAACGGGATAAAAGAATGTAAACAAACATGCACTTAAAGGTACTTAGTTATAACTTATAAATTCTACAATAACAAATTGTATTTACGAAATTATTCAAATAATAATAGGAAAACTTTGATTAAGGATTATGTACCCTTCTGTTGATTCAATGCTAAACATATGGAAATTTTATAGAAAATCCACAGCCTTTATCCTTGTACTATCATATTTGGCAGTTTGATGACTGATATATATAGGATTATTGCATGCAGTGCTAGCATTGGTGTCCTTAAAACAAGTTCATTAATGTAGTTCTCGGTCAAAACAAATAAAAATATAGACCAAATCAAGTACACCATTGAGGGTGCGCTCGACTTTAGTGACTCTGCACGAGGTATTTTGGAGTTAACAGGTTGGTTAGAACTTTTTGTAAAAAATAAACACTAGCACATCATAGGAAAGCAAGTGAGTAATCTATGTTTCAAATTTTATAACAAAAATCTCTGTATTAAAGGCTGTGGATTTTCTATAAAATCTTGGTTTAGGGAGCTACCATTTGATTTTTATGGGGGGGCTAGGATGAAATTTGAAAAAAATAGGCAGGACAGGAGTTTTGAGTAAAAAAAAAAGGCAGGAGGAGCATCTTGGCAAAAAAAAAAGGCAGGATGACAATTTGGGTAAAAAAAGTCAGGATAAACTGGTAAAAAAAGGCAGGACCGAATAGAGTAAAAAATAAAAAGGCAGGACAGAGATAACAACTAAAAAACAAAAGCAAGACAAAATTTTTCATCCTAGCCCCCCATAAAAATCAAATGGTAGCTCCCTTATTTGCCACAAAGTACTCTTTTTCTATTAAATGCAATGAAACAGTAAATAATAATGCTTTGCATCAAGTTTCCCCTTAGTATATGTACAAAATGGCCTGTCTCAATTATTCATTATATCTGTAGTTTTGATAAAATTGATGTTTGAAAAATTCGTTCAAAAATGGCTACAGAAGGGGTCATAAACCTTAACAAATTAAATGGTAACGCATAGAAAGTAAAACAAAATATATCATGACTATATATGGTATTTTCCCTTGAGTTCGGTATTTTTGTTATTTTATTTCTTATACTTCAAGTTTGAACTTAAAAAAACAATATAACCGTCTATTGGCTTTGTGTTGATGAACATAAACACAATAGATGATAGTATTACTTCCGAAAGCCCGTTGTTTGATTTGCATTACATGAACCGTCAAATTGAAATGTATCTTACAAGTTGGAAGAATATTATAGGGCTTGCATTTCCTATCAAAGGAGTAGGTCCGGTAAGGGCCGATTTTCCTCAAATTTCAGGTTCATCTGATGAAAGATTTTGGACACTCTGCAAACACTTGAGTGTCCATTTAGTCGAATCAATAAGTATATGTGAAATATTTTAACTGATTTAGTCACTAAAAACGCTCCAACTCAAGCTTAGATACGGAAATCTATCAAATATGCCATAATATGTCACTTTTCAGATGGTTTTTGTCAAAAATGAAAGTGACCGCATCCGTGTTCATTCTCAACTTTTACATATGTTATGTATTATCATCAAATACAACTTACATTTAAATATTAAGAATGAACACAAATGCGGCCACTCCCATTTCACACGGAAACCGTCTAAAAATTAACTAAATGCAAACATTTCGAGGATTTCAGTCATTAAGCATGACTTTATGATGCTAGTATCCGATATATGTGCATTGTATTGTAAAAAAACAGCCCATATTTATGTGGCAGAAGTATTCTATTTTCCAATCAATAGCTAAAAGTTTACATGATAACAATTTTGTAAAACTGCTATATTTTGGGGCAAAAGGGGATTTTACTGGACAAACCCCCTAGCCTTCTTCATTTGTTCATAGATAGTTGCTGCTCACACGGAAGCTATTAAACTATAATTTCAAAGTGGTAAAATTGAAACCTTTAGTTAGAAAATTTTACGGATGCCATCACAAGGTGGTTGACCGTTATGGAATATCTGCTGCCCAAATAACGACGAACATGTTTCAATTGGTTTGTTTTTTCAATTGGGATATACCGAATAAGACTAATTACCTTTTATTTGACATAAGCTACATGACGGGTGACCCATATGGAGCAGGATCGCTTACCCTTCCTTATCAACTATGGTCATCTCCGGTTTTTATATTTGATTTGGGTCAATCTTAAGTTTCATATGCTGCGTTTTGTATACTGTTGCTGTCGTCTTGTCCTTTTTTGTATTTGCCATAACGTTGTCTTTTCAATTTCGAAACGTCATGTGTTTGAATGACCGTTTGGTATGTTTCGCCTCTTTTCTAAAGTTTTTCCTGAAGAAATTGTAGAAAAAAGGCAGAACGATTACGAGCATGACATGTTGCAAAGGTACACCCTGTCTATTGACGAAGGTTGCTTAGTGCGTGACTTTTTCTTAAGGTAATTGTAAAACCTATCTATTGTTGAAGACCCTTCTAGACGATTTAGATCTTAAAATATAAAAAGGCACAACCTGCCTATTGTTGAAGACTGTTCGGAACGATTAAGATCTTAACATATGGTAAAGGCGCAACCTGTCTATTGTGGTAGACTGTACGGTACGTTGTATTCGGGTTTAGTTTTCTGTAATTAGTTAATACTTCAGTTTCATTATGTATATCTCTTTCATATTCATTTGTTAAAATTTACTGTTTGCAATAGCATGAATTGTTCTATATAATAAGGATGTTCTTATCCCGGGCATAATAACAATGCCGTATTTGGCAAAACCTTTTCAACTTTTTATCTTCAGTGCTGTACAACTTTGTACCTTTTTCACTTTCGATCTTTTATATCTGGGCGTTATGTATTCGGGTTTAGTTTTCTGTAATTAGTTAATACTTCAGTTTCTTTATGTATATCTCTTTCATATTCATTTGATAAAATTTACTGTTTGCAATAGCATGAATTGTTCTATATAATAAGAATGTTCTTATCCCGGGCATAAAAACAATGCCGTATTTGGCGAAACCTTTTCAACTTTTGATCTTCAGTGTTGTACAACTTTGTACTTTTTTCACTTTCGATCTTTTATATCTGGGCGTCACTTGTAAGTCTTGTGTGGACAAGGCGCGTTTTTGGCGTATTGAATTTTAAACCTGATGCTTTTTGTTATCTATTAATCATGTTTTTCTTTGTCTAATATGTTCTATTAATTTGTATTGTAGTCCTGTAATATTATGTTGTCATTTCAATGTTATATTTAACTTTGCCATTAAAGTGCGAGGTTTGGCATGCCACAAAACCAGGTTCAACCCACCACTTTTATTCCCCTTTAAAAGTGTCCTGTACCAAGTCAGGAGATGGCCATTGTTATATTATTGTTTGTTTCTGTGTGTGTTGCATTTTAACGTTGAGTCGTTTGTGTTTTCTCTTATTTTTGAGAAATTGAGATAAGACGTGGCACGGTACTTGTCTATCCCAAATTCATGTATTTGGTTTTCATGTTATATTTGTTATTCTCGTGGTGTTTTGTCTGATGCTTGGTCCGTTTCTGTGTGTGTTACGTTTCGGTGTTATGTCGTTGTTCTCTTATATTTAATGCGTTTCCCTCGGTTTTAGTTTGTTACCCCGATTTTGTTTTTTGTCCATGGATTTATGAGTTTTGAACATCGGTATACTACTGTTGCCTTTATTTATATCTTTACATATGGTAAAGGCACAGCCTGCCAATTGTTGAAGACTGTACGGTTCAATTCATATTTTTACATATGGTAAAGGCACAACCTGTCTATTGTTGAAGACTGTTTGGGACGATTTAGAGCTTTACAATGGTGAAGACAAAACTTGCATTGTCTATTGTAGAAGACTGTCCGGGACTATTTAGAGCAATACATTTTTTAAAGATAAAACCTGTCTATTGTTGAAGACTGTTCGGGACGATTTGGAGCTATACATATGGCTAAGACACAACCTGTCTATTATTGAAGACTGTTCAGGGCGATTTAGAGCTTTACATATGGTAAAGGCACAAACTGTTTATTTTTGAAGACTGTTCGGGACGATTTTGAGCTTTACAAATGGTGAGGGCACAACCTGCAATAGGTGAATACTGTTCTGGACGATTTAGAGCTTGATATATTGTAAAGGCAAAACCTGTCTATTGTTTAAGACTGTTCGGGAAACTTAAGAGCTTTACATATGTAAAGGCACAACCTGTTAATGGTTGAAGACTTGTAACGACGATTTAGAGCTATACATATAGTAAAGGCACAACCTGTCTGCTGTTGTAGACTGTTCTAGACGGTTTAAATCTTACATGGCAAAGATACAACCTTCCTATTGTTGAAGACTGTTTGAGACGATTTAGAGCTTTACATATGGTAATTAAAGGCACAACCAATCTATTGTTGATGACTTTTCTAGACGATTTAGATCTTAACATATTGTTAAGGCACAACCTGTCTATTGCTGAAGACTGTACGGGACGATTTAGATTTTAACATATGATAAAGGCTCAACTTGCCTGTTGTTAAAGACTGTACGGTTCGATTTATATCTTTACATATGGTAAAGGCTCAACTTGCCTGTTGTTAAAGACTGTACGGTTCGATTTATATCTTTACATATGGTAAAGACACAACTTGTCTATTTTTAAAGACTGTTCGAGAAGATTTATAACTTTACATATGGTAAAGACAAAACCTGTCTATTGTTGAAGACTGTTCGGGACGATTTAGAGCTTTACATCTGATAAAGGCACAACCAGTCTATTGTTGAAGACTATTCGGGACGATTTAGAGCTTCACATATGGTAAAGGCACAACCTGTCTATTGTTTTAGACTGTTCGGGACGATTAAGATCTTAACATACGGTAAAGGAACAACCTGTGTATTGTTGAATATTGTACGGAACGATTTAGAGCTTTATATATGGTAAAGGCACAACCTGTCTATTGTTGTAGACTGTTCAAGACGATTTAGATCTTAACATATGGTAAAGGCACATCCTGTCTTATGTTGAAGACTGTACGGTACGATTTAGAGCTTTACATATGGTAAAGGCTAAAGCTGTCTTTTGTTAAAGACTGTACGGTACGATTTGTATCTTTACATATGGTTATTGCACAACCTGTCTTTTGTTGAAAACTTTTTGGGACGATTTAGAGCTTTACATATGATAAATGCACAACTTGTCTATTGATGAAGACTGTTCAAGCCGATTTAGAGCTTCAAATATGGTAAAGGCACAACCTGCAATAGTTGAAGTCTATTGTTGTAGACCGTTCGGGAAGATTTAGAGCTTTACATAGGGTAAAGGCACAATATGTCTTGTGTTGAAGTCTATTCGGGACGATTTAGAGCTTTACTTGTGGTAACGGCACAACCTACAATAGTTGAAGACTGTTCGGGACGATTTAGAGCTTTCCACATTGTAAAAACACAACCTGTCTAATGTTGTAGACTGTTATAGACGATTAAGATCTTTACATTTTGTAAAGGCACAACCTGTCTAATGTTGTAGACTGTTCTAGACGATTTAGAGCTTAACATATTGTAAAGGCACAACCTGTCTATTGTTGTAGATTGTCTAAGTCGATTTAGATATTTACATATTGTAAAGGCACAACATGTCTATTGTTGTGAAGGAAACAAATGGCAACATGAATTTGGTTGTCTGCTTACTTCTTATTCGACATTAAAAATTACACTTCCTCACAGTCTTAAGCTTCTCAAATGGACTTTTTCGAATTGTTTTGAAACAACATATCAAAGATACTAGTCAATTTCGTATATCAGACGTGTGTTGCATTTACATGAGACTCATTTGTAAAGCTCAAATCAAATACGAAGTGGAAGCATTAAAAGGTCGAAAGTCCCCAAAACGTATGTTAACTTAGTCAAAGGCAACCTATTAATGATTCTGTGAAATTTATGATTGAATGATTGATGAAGCTCATTTAAAGTCATCTTATGTTTGGACAATGTAAATATACTAGATACGATTAATATAGATTAAAACTGTGAGATGAAACAGTTGTTGATCTTCTACTTCCCACCTAAGTGTACTGTTCAGCAGTAAAGAGTATTCAGGTTGTATGTATTCATGTTGGCACTAATTGCGCGCAGTTCATTTAAAGACCCAAATGTTGCTAAACACTTATCCGACCTCCATGATAAATATGTTGTTGTCCCCGCAGACAAAGCCCCAAATAACATCGTTTTTGTCTGTAAAAGTCACTACATTAATTGCTTGATAAACGTATTAGGTATAGACAATTCACTTGGAAACTCAACATATACCCTCACGACACTACCAAAGAGGAAATCCTGGATAATCATAGGTCTGTTCTTTGTTCCTTTGGTATTTCAACCAAAGATGAAGAACTGGATCTTCCATCACTGTATTGGATACCTAAATTACATAAGTGTCCTTACAAACAACGGTATATTGCTGGGTCTTCCAAGTGCTCCACGAAACCTCTTTCTAAATTATTAACATCTATTTTATCAGCAATCAAAGACGGGCTTCAAAGTTATTATGAAACTGCCTATTCTAGAGGTGGCGTGAATCAGATGTGGATACTTAAAAATTCCAAAGATCCTTTAGAGTACATACAATCTAACTCTCTTTCATCTTGTAACAGTATTAAAACATTTGACTTTTCTACTCTTTACACAAGTATTCCACATTCCAAACTAAAAGACAAATTGAAAGAGTTGGTATAACTTTGCTTCATAAACAAGAATGGCCAACGTAGATACAAGTATCTTGTCTTAGGGAGGGATAAATCATACTTTGTAAAGAATCACTCTGATTCAAACAAAAAATTCTCTGAAACCGATATTTTCAAGATGCTTGATTTCTTGATTGACAACATATTTGTAACGTTCGGAGGACGTGTTTTTCAACAGACTGTCGGCATCCCAATGGGAACAAACTGTGCCCCTCTACTTGCCAACTTGTTTCTTTATTATTATGAGGCTGACTTCATGCAGGAACTTCTTAGGAAGAAAGATAAGAAGTTAGCAATATCCTTTAACTCTACTTTCCGCTATATAGATGACGTTCTTTCACTAAACAATTCAAAATTTGGTGACTATGTAGAACTCATCTATCCCATCGAATTGGAGATAAAGGATACTACAGATACAGTTAAGTCAGCTTCATATCTTGACTTACATCTAGAAATTGACAATGAGGGTCGGTTGAAAACAAAACTTTACGACAAAACAGATGATTTCAGCTTTCCAATTGTGAACTTTCCATTTCTAAGTAGCAACATTCCAGCAGCACCTGCATACGGGGTATATATCTCCCAATTGATACAATATTCCCGTGCTTGCATTTCCTATCCTGATTTTCTTGATAGAGGGTTACTGCTCACAAGGAAGCTATTAAACCAAGAGTTCCAAATGGTGAAGTTGAAATCATCCCTTCGTAAATTTTACGGACGCCATCACGAGTTGGTTGACCGTTATGGAATAACCGTTTCACAAATGATATCGGATATGTTCCTTACGTCGTAACTACAATCCCCTTCCCTTTCATGAATGTGACCTACCGAATTATACTATTTACCGGATTTGTAATCACATAAGCAACACGACGGGTGCCACATGTGGAGCAGGATCTGCTTACCCTTCTGGAGCACCTGAGATCACCTCTAGTTTTTGGTGGGGTTCGTGTTGTTTATTCTTTAGTTTTCTATGTTGTGTCATGTGTACTATTGTTTTTCTGTTTGTCTTTTTCATTTTTAGCCATGGCGTTGTCAGTTTGTTTTCGATTTATGAGTTTGACTGTCCCTTTGGTATCTTTCGTCCCTCTTGTATTGCAGACATATTGCTGTATTGTTTTAAATCACATCTTATTCAGATCAGTCGGAATTTCATTGTTTTTATGGTCACAATTCTGTAATGATAACGCACATAATTTAAGGAGACTTACTTCAATACTAACAACTATCATCGTTCTTGTCTTGATTTGGATAATTCGCGCGGGACAATTAAAGCAAAGAAATAGACGTATTTACACTTGTATGCAAAATTGTCTGCCATTACGTAAGATATTACAATTTCCAGTAAATTTTGACATCACGTAACAATAGCAAAGTGATAGTTGCTTGACGTCAAAAGGTTATTCGGGGTAGATTTGAGGTCATTCGAACACAAAAAGCAGCCAAATACCAAAAGTGTAAATACGTTTATTAAGAAAAAATTGGAAGATTTTACTTCCTTTATTTTTGATTATCCCCATTTTAGAAGGTAATACAGCTGTGCTCCCTTCTTTACAGTATGCATATTTCCCAACTTTTTCTATGTGCTCGTGTTTAAGTTTTTGTTGCCGTTCATATTTGTGTATACGGTATGGGGTTTTCTCATTGCTGAAGGGCGTATGGTGACTTATAGTTTGCCTCTATTTAATAGTTGTCTCATTTGGAATCATACCACATCCTATTTATTTAATTTTGTTGCACAATTATTTTGCATTCATCAAATCACTTTACTGAAACGTATTGTCAAAGAAAAGGTAAACGTCTCGTCTCTTGACCTTCTTTTCAAATAAAATACCGTTTTTCGTAGATTAAAACAATATCCACCATCTTAAAATTTCCAAGAGAAAATCTAACGCTAAGTAGTAAGAACCTTAAAATTAAATTAATAATAGGCACTATATTTAAGCATATCTGTTTTTATTCCCTCAGATAGATTTTACACATTTCGATGACACATTACATGTTCTTTTTAAAACCAGTAAGCTTGTGTTAGTGTCATGCACCAACATGGTAAGATTACAATATTCTAAATTTAACAGTCTAAAGTTCTCTTAGTGATAACATTATTTATCAAATATTTCATATCAGTTATGACGTAGTAGTAAACGATGATAAAGAGGAAGTCGTAAGTTGGTCTAATTTGGCCTATGCCGTCCGCTTTAATATACTTAAATATAGAAATATGCAGGTTTACAATTGATGTTTAAAATATTATTACACACAGGTAAGATTGCTGTTGTATCTTTGTATCTCTATTTATCAAGTGGTCAGTTGTTTTACTGCTGATACATGTACCATGTCCGGGTTGGCTAAACATAAGTATTAACAGCTCTTCTATATCAGGCTTTGGATTTTCAAATATTCAGCTGGTTTCGAACACCTTTGAAAATCTCATCAAGAACAGTAATATTAGTTTTGTTAATATAAATGCATCTCATTTAATTGGAGGTAATTAGCTTATGTCAAGCTGTTCCTTACTCTTTGAACAATATCCCATGTAAATTTGGCTTATCATAAAATGTGTTATTCATTGGTATACAACATAAATCTCAGAATGAACATTTTTACAAAGTACTAACAGCTATTTTATACATCAGTTAGCTTCAACTACCTTTAACTGGTAAATGAAATAAGCTTCATATTTTTATAAATATTTTCGAAATGAAATATCAATAAAATTATAATTTGACTTAACCACAAAAAAGATTAAACATCTTAATAATTACATACAGAAAATCAATATAGAGATCTGAAAAACTCATAAAGACATCCCAAAATAGTCGATAGTAAATAAAGGCAACAGTAGTATACCGCTTTTCGAAACTCATAAAACAAATCCGGGTTACAAGCTAAAACTGAGGAAAACGCATCAAATATAAGAGGAGAAGAACGACACAACAGAATCGAACTATAATATAACAATGGCCATTTTCCTGACTTGGTACAGGACATTTTAAGAAAACAAATGGTGGGTTGAACCTGGTTTTGTAGCATGCCAAACCTCCCGCTTTTATGGCAATGTTAAATATAACATTAAAATGACAACATTACATGACAAGACTATAATACAAATAAATTGGAGAACATATAGGACAGAGAAACACTCGAATAATAGCTAACAAAAGGTAAAAAAGATTTGTCGAATTTAGTAGTTGTATTACATGTTTTACATTATTAAAACTAGAACACACCCACGAAATCGCGGGCATTTATAGCTTGGTTGAAAGTATGTTAACTGGTGTAGAATGAATTTTTGTAACAAAAATTATGTCTGTGGAATTTCAGAAAAGGTTTCAAATGTCATAAGTACTTGGAGACAGGACAATTATTTTAAGCCCTCTTCCTTTTTTTCCAAAGTCCTTTATTGTTTTGTTTTCTGTTAAATTCCATGATTTTTGCGTTTCTGTATACTATGAACATACGTATATTAAAAATATAAAGTGTATTTGCTATCACCTATCAATTCCAAGTTTCTTCTCTATATATTATACATGTTATAGGAGTATAATCATTGTATACATGCAGAGTAACGCGAAAATACTTGTCCTGTACCCGAGTAATTATGAAAATTTTGTTTAAAAATTTAAAACCGAAAGTCTTGTCTATGTAAAAAAAAAGATGTGGTATTATTGCTAATGAGACAACTCTCCACGAAATAACCCAAATTGAATAATCATAAGAATGGATGATAAATGCAACTATGTATGCTACCTATAGAACACAAAGGCATGATGATTTATGTATTGCGAAAGGAAGAGAGGCGACACACAAATGAGGTCTTATTGTTTTATAGTATAGAAGATACGACTGAACATTGTAAGAACACTTAATCCAAAACATTTGATTTAAATTTCGAATTGAAAGCAAGTCATTATGAATGTAAGTTATATTTTATTAAGACACAGTAAAGTTGTTCGATCCTCAAATTGTGCATGGTGACTTGTTTAAACAATAATTTATATAAAACTGTTAAAAGTCCTAATCAGAAATAAGTTTTTATCTATTATCTTTTATATATATACTAGATAGATTTATATAGATAGAAACATACGTGATACAATGCAATTTTACTTTGAACGCTAGTGTATATACATGCATGCTCATAGTTCTATATCACAGGATGATGTTGTGTGACTATTGGTTGGATGTCTGGTGCTAAGAGCATGTTGATGACCATACCAAGGTCGAAACCATCTTATATTCGTTTCGATTTTGCCATTTGCTTAGTAACTGATATGACTATAGATTTTTGTCCTTAAGCGTCATCCTGAGAAAATATTTAACGATTATCTTAAATGTAAAAACATCGCAAATTTACGACTTTACATATTCAGTACATATTATTCTTACTGCAGTCCATATAGTTTAATTTTTATACCAAATGTAGCGTAATGAAAGTTAAAGCACAATTATAATGATAAGACTCCACCCTACTGCAAATCGCAAATACGGTAGATATAGCACTGGAATATTCAAAGTAATAATTGAAACCAAATGCCAAATTGTATTCCTGGATGGAATATACACATGCACTACTTTTTCCCGAAGGTAAACACAGCGTGTTTTCAACATCAATGCTCGAACTTTTGAGAATTTAAACTTATATCAATATACCGTACTGTACTACCTTTTCTTTGTCTCATTCTGAAAATGCAAGGTGAAGGCTATCCGTGTTGTGTCTATAAGAGATAAAACATGGAGTTCATATCTGGAAACCTGCATTATCCAAAAATCAAGCTATCCATAAATATCAATCTCTTTAAAAGTGGCTGGATTGATTTGTATATATAAGTGCAACGTAAGTAAGTCAACATTTCATTTTCAGATTTTGTTTGATTTATAATGACATATTGAAAGGTTATACCTTTTGTAATTTCCAGTGAATGTTTCTTTAATTAGTTTATAATAATAATTACCAGGACCAAACATGAAGGTTCATTGTCAGACCATATGCTTATGTAAACATATGGTCATTACTATATTCGTATGTTTAAAGTACTCAGACAGTTCGGAACAGATACATTGTACAAAGTCCCTCCAAAATATCGAGATAACATCAACACATCATTAACAGATGAAACAATAGATAATGGTTGTTCATTGTTTGAATTTTAATAAATACCGCTTAACATGCATCATTTTCTGGTAAAACATATGTTACGACATCGTGCATTCCTCCTCAGTATAACATGTATACGGAAGGTTGACTAAAGACTGAGTTTACTAAAGTTTACCTATCTTGCTCAATATGTTATTAGTTGTAAATTAATTAATGAACAGAAAACTCATAATCACATCCGAATTTAATTTGTTTTATTTATGCATCATTAACGAGTGTTTTGTAAACGAAAAATGCGTTTGGCGTACACAATTAAATTCTTAGCTTGGTACTTAACTGTTATATAAGAGAGATCATTTAGATATATTATTTCAAACTATGATGACAAAAACTAATTTATGATGTGCGAGTCTTTTTGTTTTGTTAATGACCCATTTACAGTTCGACATCAGCATATGATTCCATGCTTGTAATAACTCAAGCAAATGAAATATCTCCACCTCCACAGAGAAAATGTATTCTGTCTAAACCTTTTCTAGTCACCATTGATCTAAAGAAAAGCTAAAAGAAAAGTAGCAATGTCGTATCACATGACAGAAAAGATCAACCAAATTAACGCATTAAAGGCTTCACATAACCATATAATACTTCGTTCATTGTGATACGAAGGTACGTAAATTACTGTGATATATTATAGGCTACCGTTCGGACTTCAACAATAAAAAATAACCTTATCGTTAAGAAAATGTGTTATATTAAGCTAACTTGTATTTAAGTTTTACTACAGTTTCAACTACAGTGCCATTGGTTTGTGTTTTCTAGTAAACAGGGTCCAGTGTTTCTGTTCTTCCGTTGTTTTCCTCTTTTTGTTGATGTGTCTCCCGCGATTTTAGTTTATTACCCGGATTTGTTTTCTCTTTATTGATTTATGACTTTTGAACAGCGGTATTCTACGGCTGCCTTTATCAATCACTCATTCATTTAAATACATTTGTATTTCAGGTGGTGCATGAACTACAAAGAATCTTAAGCAATAAAAATGTCCAAGTTAGATGAAAAAAAATCACTGGAATTTTACGCATATCTGTGCCAGAAAATTGGATCAAAAAATCTTGTAAAGGCAAGACGAGTTTTGTATACAATAGGGGACATAGCCATGGATAATAATTTTCCAAGAATTAGTAGCGGAAGTAAAGGGGAAGGGCTCAATTTTAAAAGTAGTGACACCGATGTGATGTTTCTTGAACCAAACTTGATGGTATACGAATATGGGAGTGATTTAACTGATAACCATAAAGAGGCTCTCATTATGGATACAAGAGACACGCCACCGTGTTTCACATACCTTCGAATATCAACAAGCCTATATTCAGATACTGAACAAATGCTGCAACAGAAAGATGGGGAGAGTTTACTATCAAATGAACTTTTAAAAATGCACCGTTTAAACAATTTAGCATCATCACATACTTTCAGGAATCTTCATGGACCATGTATATCAGATGATTTAGAGCAATACGATATTGCATATTGCATCAAATGTGAAAAATGGATATCACAAGCGCAACCATGGGTTAATAGATCACGTACACTCTGGCCATCATCTAATCTTGTTTCACAAATAACATCATTAGGCGTCTTATTTGTTCCTATTGGTTGCAAAGGATCCGTTAATGAACATGTTGAATGGAGGATATCGTTTTCAGTAGCAGAAAAAATGCTGATATTTTCCTTCAGTCATACCCAGCTACTGTGCTATGCTTTATTAAAGATCTTGCTAAAAGAAGTAATAGAAAAAGACTTGGATTTGAAGGGAATATTATGTTCTTATTTCCTAAAAACTCTTATGTTTTGGATGTCTGAGGAGTCGGATCAATCCATTTGGAGACCAGACAACATCATTCAATGCTTCATGGCATGCTTACGTAAGCTATTGTACTGTGTAGAATATTTAACCCTGTTACACTATTTTATCCCTGACAATAATCTTTTTCTATCACGGTTTGATATAAGAAACAAAAGGAAGCTTGTTTGCCTTCTTCAGAATGCATACCAGCAAGATATCTACTGTTTCACACAATCCGAAACTTTGTGTGATTACTCGCTTTTTTCATATGATATAATCAGACCATTGAGTGAAAAAAACAAATTGATAGAAGAAACAATTGAAATATTTTCGTCTGGAAAAGCTAAAGGACACATTTACAGATTGACAAATAACCTTCTATATCATTCTAGAAGTCGACTGTCGAGAAATGTTTTTAGTTTATTTTTGTCAGACGCACACCACTTTGTATCGGGAATACCAACTATGGAGTTTATACCAAGTAATAAACAACGATACTTCCAATACAAACGAGGTATAAGTCATCTGTTAATAGGTATTAATTCAGATGCCATCTCAGGATGGCTGCTATTGGCCACATTCTTATATAGCCATACCAAATATAATGAGGCCTTAATGATTACAGACCATGTCATGTCAAAACTAACAGACAAAACAATTCCTTCTCTGGTAGCCACTAGTCATGATCCAATTATTATTACTCAAATACAGAAATATCAAATGGAATTGATGAAACAAGAAAAGATAACCACTATAGTAAAGCACTCAACGAATCTTGATATATGCATTGATAGAAATGCTTTGGCTGTTTTACCAGAACTGAAACTGGATATTATAGACCCTTTCACGGTCTTTCCGTGCATACCAATGGCATATTTTATTCGTTTTTTGTGCTATTACCGTCTGGATGATCCCCAATCATTCATAAATGCATTTATGGAACTTTTACAGAAAAACATAGTGACACAATTTCAATATAATATATATCGTAATTTGTCTTCAGTCATTTTTTTAGATTTGATTTATATATCATATTTTCTTGGAATTTCTTCACAGATGATCGGGGAAAATGACTTAGCAAAACAGTGCTTTGAATTCACTGCTACAATGGATTACTTTAACTTAACACGTAGCAGATCGAGACTTTCAGAACTAATATGATGTAATTTAAAATATTTTAGAGGATATTTAAGAATAATGTTCATAAGGAATGTAGTGTATATTGACTGAAAACAATTAATAATTGATTTATGTATATATATAAAAAGTAAAATCACAAAAATACTGTACTCCGAGGAAAATTCAAAAAGGAAAGTCCCTAATCAAATGGCAAAATCAAAAGCCTTAACACTCAAACGAATGGATAACAACTGTCATATTCCTGACTTGGTACAGACATGTTCTTATGTAAAAAATGGTGGATTGAACTTGGTTTTATAGCTAGTTTAACCTCTTACTTGTATGACAGTCACATCAAGTTCCATTATATTGACAACGATGCGTGAACAAAACTAACAGACACAATAGGTAAAAATGTCAAAAATAGGGGTACAGCAGTCATCATTGTGATATAATCTTAATCACTAACAACCCCATTTTGCTTTTTTCTTATATGATTTTATTTATATATGTAAAATCCACCCATAAGGATTGAAATGTTGTTTTTTCCAGTAATTTGATAGAATGTGTTCGTAATGTCGTAGGTGGAAGCATATTCTTTGAATAGACTTATTAAGAAGGGATATAGTTACGATACTGTTGTTGTCAGGTCATTAAAGATTGCATATTTTGGCGTTAATATTGATTCACTTATAGGGTCTTTGCATCGGAACTAAACACATTTATTCAAAAACCAGTTGTTGGCATGACACGGGTTATGTTATTCTCATATATGTTATGATGGTATGATACTTAACCCCTAACGGGAAGGATTGTGCCTGATGTTCATATGATGAAATCATAATCTTTCAGTCAGTTTAATTGAAGTTTGGAGTTGGCATGTCAGTTAACTGCTAGTAGTCTGTTGTTATTTATGTATTATTGTCATTTTGTTTATTTTTTTTTGTTACATCTTCTGACATCAGACTCGGACTTCTCTTGAACTGAATTTTAATGTGCGTATTGATATGCGTTTACTTTTCTACATTGGCTAGAGGTATAGGGGAGGGTTGAGATCTCACAAACATGTTTAACCCCGCCGCATTTTTGCGCCTGTCCCAAGTCAGGAGCCTCTGGACTTTGTTAGTCTTGTATTATTTAAATTTTAGTTTCTTGTGTACAATTTGGAAATTAGTATGGCGTTCATTATCACTGAACTAGTATATATTTGTTTAGGGGCCAGCTGAAGGACGCCTCCGGGTGCGGGAATTTTTCGCTACATTGAAGACCTGTTGGTGACTTTCTGCTGTTAGTTTTTTCTATGGTCGGGTTGTTGTCTCTTTGGCACATTCCCCATGTCCATTCTCAATTTTATCAATTGTACGTTGTTCTAAAACTTGTGTAATATTAACGCAGAACGGATTTTTTCAGCAGTGCTTTGCTTTGTAAAAATGAGAAATACTGCAAACGGCCGTGAAAAAGATGGAGAGGTAATTTTCAAAGTGATGAAAATAGAATTACATTTGAGAACAGGTTTGTCATTCATCAGGCAGAAATTGGCAACAAAATTGATAAAAAAATAAGTTCTGTACAGTATTCAGCAAACACAAATGTCGACGATAGTAGTAGATACTAAGATTTATTGTCCACTGTTAATTTGAATGCCCACCGATGAGGTGAAGACCAGTAACCACATTAAATTTCTTTTTGTGTTCATTGATTTCTGACATAAAACAAGCATCGTGCATGTATTGTACCATCATGCATGGAATTGTGGAATTGTAATAAATTTTGTACCGTTGAATAGGGCTGATATCGTAGATATGCTTGTCGTGCAATCGTAGGTAGATTGTAGGTTGGTCTCCTTTAATACCTGATTTATCTCTGCTAGAAAAAAAAACAGAATAAGGACCGGCAACCAGTCAAAGGTAGTAAGTACATTTGTTTGTTTGTGCTGTTTAACATTTTAGAACGTTCAATATTGTGAAGTCATTATTATTCATGAGAAACCAATGTTCGTGATTATATATTAATAAAGGCAACAGATGTATACCACTATTCAATAGTCATAAATGGATTAAGCGAAAACAAATCAAGCTTTCAAACTAAAACTGAGGGAAACACTTCAACTATATGAGGAAAACAACGGATCAACGAAAACACTGAACTGCAACAAAAAAAATCGGTAATATACACAGAAACGAACTATTTGATAACAACTGCCATATTCCTGACTTGGTACAGAACATTGTAAAAACTAATCATGTGTTGATTTATGGATAGCCAAAACTCTCGCTTATTTGGCAATGTAAAAAAATACCGCTAAAATAGAAACCTTACGTGACAAGAATACAATTCAAATAAACACAAGAATACTCAGGACAGAAAAATACATAATTATAGAATATAATAGTACTACATTACAACATGTAAACCACAGAATAACAAGAGGCTCTCAAGATCCTGAATCGCTTTATTTCAATCTTTCATCGATACTTATTTTTGTTTTCAATATATATTAAAAATGAAATATAAGCAAATAAATACATTTACCCATATGTTCCATTTTAGCAATAGTGGCTATGTTTCTTGGCGTACAAGGAAATAAAATACAAAATTGATACTAGATTCAACTAAGAAGATTTTTTGAAAGTTTGAAAACATGAACAAATGTAATATTGCCCTTAAATGGCCATAACTCCTTATTTTGCTGAACAAATTAGCTGTTTACAGTTTATCTTTATCTATTAGAATATTCAGGATAATAACCAAAAACTGTCAGATTTGCTCTAAAAGCTTCAGTTTTTGAGATAAGAGTCAAAAACTGCATTTGACACTTATGTTCTATTTTTAGCCATGGCGGCCATGTTTGTTGATGGATCAAAAGTTGAAGGTATTTGGCCCAGTAGTTTCAGAGAAGATTTTGAAATAGTTTACGACAACAGACGACGGACGACGATGGACGCCAAGTGATGGCATAAGCTCACATTGGGCACTCTTGGCCCCGTTGAGCTGAAAACAGACATCTTCCTTGAATGTATGACAGTACAGTAAGACACCACAAACGAAGTATAAACTGCGCCTCACACAAATGTATCAACGCCACAATTTTTTATTTTTTTTTGAAATAAAATGTACAATAAGATACATTATTTCTGCGACTGAATGAACACTTTGATTAAACAACGCAATCAATTGCAATACTTCATTTTTTACATGTTTTTTTTCCTGAATTCAGGATACAAGTTTTCTTTTAAATAGATAAATTGATAATATATATGTAATTAAGTTACAATATTGCTAAAGTGGCGGTAGATACCATTTAGCAATGAGAGACCGACGAACCCATGGCAAAACAAAAACCGAAAACAAACTTTAAAAGAACGAACAAATCTGCAAAACACTATAAAGACACCTAAACACGAACTACAACGAACGCTAGAGACGTTCTAAAGTAATCCATAATTGAACGCGTTTTGCGTATATTTGTCTATTTTCAGCCAGCAATTGTTTTAACTCGATAAAGCTAAGGTGGCATTATATTATATTATGCTAGAAGCACTTTGAAATGAGCCATACTTCTCTGTCTTAACTCTAGAATGAATTGTATGGCCCACATTCCTCTCAACTCCACGGATATATATTAAAGTTTTGTTGTACAAAATGAAACACCATGAAATACAATTTGATACACGTGCACATTTCAGACAAGATTTTTTCATGAATTGTTAGGACACAAACGAAAATAACTAAAGTATGTAGTAAAATTCGAATGCTCAGAAAGCATGATTACAATATTGATAGGTTTTCCGTGAAGCTGCAGGGATATTAGTACTCTTAATTTGAAATCATACTTTATATAAACTATTTTTTGTAGGATCAATAAGATATTTGACAAACAAATATTTGGTAATTTGTTACATTTATTTTCAGAAGTAAATTAAGAGAGAAGATTACAAGGCCACTCCCAATAATACTAGATCAATAACTACATATATTTCATTAACAAAAAAGGTAGAAGAGGAAGATGTTTTTATCTTCAAATGCATCTTTTGTTGATGATTTGCATGCCAAAATAAAGTATGTCTATATGTGTAAATCTTGAGCCAAGAAAATCGAAGAACAACGTATGTAAATGAATTATATTGTATTTTTTAACAACCCTTTCAGTACCGCAATTATGTATAATCTTCTCAACAAATCTCTATAACACCGATATCATATAATTAAAATGAACAGTGGCAAATTATAGAAAATCATTCAGTTTCAAAACTTTATTTTACGAAATTTACAAGTACATTTAATTCTAACAAAACTCATCATAAAATTGATGATAGTATTCTATCAAAAGCATACGTAGATGAATCATTATTCATTGATTATGCCAGGCAATGGACTAAGCGCGAGAAGGAAGACGTAGACACTCTTTCCGAATGGATTAAGGCAGTGAGGTCGTTGATACAAATCAGAATTAAGAAACTGAATGGGTCTATCAATACCCGCAGATAAAGCCCCAAACAACATCGTTTTTGTATGTAAAACTCATTACATTAACTGCTTGATAAACGAATTAGGTATTGACAATTCACTTGGAAACTCAACATATACACTCACGACACTTACCAAAGAGGAAATCCTGGATAATCATAGGTCTGTTCTGTGTTTCAACCAAAGATGAAGAACTGGATCTGCCATCACTGTATTGGATACCTAAACTACATAAGTGTCCTTACAAACAACGGTATATTGCTGGGTCTTCCAAGTGCTCCACGAAAACTCTTTCTAAATTATTAACATCTATTTTATCAGCAATCAAAGACGGGCTTCAAAGTTATTGTGAAACTGCCTAGTCTAGAGGGGGCGTGAATCAGATGTGGATACTTAAAAATTCCATAGATCTTTTAGAGTACATACAATCTAACTCTCTTTCATCTTGTAACAGTATTAAAACATTTGACTTTTCTACTCTGTACACTAGTATTCCACATTCCAAACTAAAAGACAAATTGAAAGAGTTGGTATTGATTTGCTTCGTACAACAGAATGGCCAACGTAGATACAAGTATCTTGTCTTAGGGAGAGATAAATCCTACTTTGTAAAGGATCACTCTGATTCGAACAAAAAATTCTCTGAAACTGATATTATCAAGATGCTTGATTTCTTGATTGACAACATATTTGTAACGTTCGGAGGACGTGTTTTTCAACAGACTGTCGGCATTCCAATAATAACAAACTGTGCCCCTCTACTTGCCGACTTGTTTCTTTATTATTATGAGGCTGACTTCATGCAGGAACTTCTTAGGAAGAAAGATAAGAAGTTAGCACTATCCTTTAACTCTACGTTTCGCTATATAGATGATGTTCTTTCACTAAATAATTCAAAATTTGGTGACTATGTGGAACGCATCTATCCAATCGAGCTAGAGATAAAGGATACTACAGATACAGTTAAGTCGGCCTCATATCTTGACTT
This sequence comes from Mytilus edulis, assembly GCF_963676685.1. Lineage (NCBI taxonomy): Eukaryota > Metazoa > Mollusca > Bivalvia > Mytilida > Mytilidae > Mytilus > Mytilus edulis. The sequence continues at coordinate 23,637,174 of NC_092353.1, read as the reverse complement.
ACATCTAGAAATTGACAATGAGGGTCGGTTGAAAACAAAACTTTACGACAAAAGAGATGATTTCAGCTTTCCAATTGTGAACTTTCCATTTCTAAGTAGCATCATTCCAGCAGCACCTGCATACGGGGTATATATCTCCCAATGGATACGATATTCCCGTGCTTGCATTTCCTATCATGATTTTCTTGATAGAGGGTTGCTGCTCACAAGGAAACTATTAAACCAAGAGTTCCAAATGGTGAAGTTGAAATCATCCCTTCGTAAATTTTACGGACGCCATCACGAGTTGGTTGACCGTTATGGAATAACCGTATCACAATAGATATCGGATATGTTCCTTACGTCGTAACTACAATCCCCTTCACTTTCCTGAATGTGACCTACCGAATTAGACTATTTACCGGATTTGTTATCACATAAGCAACACGACGGGTGCCGCATGTGGAGCAGGATCTGCTTACCCTTCCGGAGCACCTGAGATCACCCCTAGTTTTTGGTGGGGTTCGTGTTGTTTATTCTTTAGTTTTCTATGTTGTGTCATGTGTACTATTGTTTTTCTGTTTGTCTTTTTCATTTTTAGCCATGGCGTTGTCAGTTTGTTTTCGATTTATGAGTTTGACTGTCCCTTTGGTATCTTTCGTCCCTCTTCTAAGTATAGAGTTACAACAAAAGATAGGTATAAAAGAAGTTATTCAAGAACAGATTGAAAGTCGTGTTATCAGTCATCCAATTTTGGTATTTCGCCCAACTATTTCACTAATTTATCGATATGAGTAAAATGTCGAGTCAGCGATAATTAAAGTACCATTATCACATTTTTAAAGAAGAAAGCATTTAAGAGATCTGTCTTGACCAAGTTATGCTTGCCGAAGTTGAACGTACGTTGAAGGATACACACAATGAACAAATTAAAGTGCATACAGCACACAGCTATACCCCTGTCAATCTATCTGTACAAATTTATTACTCAAACACAGAAAAGTACCAATCATTCATTTCTATTTTGATAGAAAAAAGAGGGTAGGGTAAAAAAACACATTTCAACTTATAAATCATTGGGCCAAAACCCCCCGAAAATGCTTTTCGGATTTTTCTTCACAAAATTTGTATGCCTTTCATTGAAAAAATGCGTCCCCCCCTTTACATTTCTGTAAGAATTTGTAATCGTAAGATTCTTCATTTCATGAACATAAATAGACATATTACATGTAAATGTACAATCAGTTCAGTTGCTATCATTTAAATTCCATAACATTTCCAAATTCAATTCTAAATGCATTTTTTTCGAATAAAAGAAAAAAAAAATGAAAAAAATCTTAACAAGTGCAGATCTAGACTAGACCCCCTTATTTACATCAACATCACAAAATAATGTGAAAAGTTTATTTGCAACCCTGAATCATGTCAGTTGCTGATTTGATAGTTGCAACGATTCTTTTTAGGCCATTTGTGATTGTAAATCGAACTGAAAATGACAACTCTTTTACAAAAAAACTATTCTTGCATGTATTCTAAAGAAATTCTACACACGGACAATCTATGATGATATTAATAAATGTACAAATTGTGTCAATGACTCCAATTGTATTTAGTAAATATCAAAAATGGTCCAAAAGACAATTAAATTGTTATAATAAAACAAGTATACAAAATCACCCATAAGGCACTTTCATGTTCATGTATAACCAAGCTCTAAAACGGTTTAGCATCTCCGGTCTCATGTGTTCAATACACTCAATATGTAGTCCTTTTTAATTGTCAAAAAAAAAAATTTGAAACAATTAACTACATAAATGCAAATAGCACAGTGATTCACAGTTCTCTATTTCATGTTAAAATCAATTATAATACATTGTTTTCATTTTGTGGTTGGGTTGCTGTTTCATTGACATATACATGTATCCCAAATAATATCCATTAAATTTAATCATAATTATATTTTTTTCTTTTAAATACAGCAAAATGAGACAAACCAAGAACCTGAATTCGAAAATGTTAATATTATATCAAATGGAAGGTTTCCTGTTATCAATACAGAAGAGAAAGAATATTGTAGATGACGCGAACAGCAAGTCCACAAAGAAACAGACTAAATATGGAGTTAATATTTTTAGACGTATGTTTTCAAAAATATATAAAATAAATATATAAGCAGTATTAAACAATCCTTTACTGTCCTCAGTACCTCGAGCTTCTTCCTTCTTTTTTTTTTAACACAAACAAACAATTGACACACAAGTACATGTATGAATTGACTTTGTAATTTGTACATATCAACCAGTAACATTGTACATGTACATGTGTGTAGATCTTGAATCAGCTAGCACTACACAAGGAATGAAACTTCTTTATTTATATCATTGCACTTTGCCATATTCATCCACTAACGAAACAAATCAGCTCCTTTCCTTCCATTTACATAATCATATGTACAGCCTTGTAATTTAATGTTGTACAAATGACACATCTTCAGGAAAGATAAACAATCTGTTAACAAAGGAAGTGACTCCAAGATTTAAATTAAATTGATGTTGTAATTTCATCAGCTAATCTTTCACTTCATTGTTCTTATATAATATATCATCATCAATTAAATCTGGTCATTTCAATATATGTATTTTAAACATGAAATTGGGTCTATTCCACACTTGACGAGACTAAAATCACGAGTACGGAATTTTTAACATAAACAGACACACAAAAACTAGCTCGTCTTCTGAATTTCATCTTTGAAATTGTTTTCATGAATATACATGTAGAATACATTTGAGATTGACGAACATGTATCAGCAAAGTTCCGATATCCTGTCAGACATACTCATGTTCCTATGTCATAGTGGCCATACCTGAAAAATACAATGTTAAAAAGTCATAATTTTTTGTTAGGAAAAATCTTTATCATTTTTCACATTACTTAAGCATTGAAAAAAAATAACAGTTTGTTGTGCAATAGAATCGGAATAACAGTACTGTAGTTGAAGAGTTGCCACAGTCAATTTTAATTTAACAGTGGCAAATCTCTGTTTTACTGTCGGTGCCACCGACAATTGGTGATTTAACTGTCGCAAATGCAGTTTTACTGGCAACGCGTTGCGGAGACAGTAAAACAGAGATTTGCGGCTGTCAAATAAAAATTGACGGTGGCAACTCTTCAACTTCAGTACTGTTATTCCGATTCTATTGCACAACAAACTGTTATTCCGATTATAACAATGTATAATGCATAATAAAAAGAAATAATACATTAGAGCTTGACAAAATGTATAAATTTGAAATAAAATAAAATACTGCAAAATTTCATGAGTGATTTTGGCACAAAGATGTCAGGGCTCACTCTTTAACTTTTAAATAATGTACCATAAGTCAAATTAGTTTAAAAACAAAAAACAAACTGTTAAAATTATTCCTTCAAAATCTGTTTTGTAGAGTTGTTATTGGAAAGAGAAAACAATGTAGATTTTGAGGATCTTGACATCACTATTTTAGATGCAACATTGACGGAATTTTACGCCGAGGTCAGAAGGACTGATGGCAACATGCATTTGAGAGCTATAATCCACAATTGACGGTGGCAACTCTTCAAATACAGTACATTTATTCCTTAATTCGCTATCACATTGTTTCTTTCAAACTTTTAATTAAATTTATTCAAATGTTTTCATTTTTATTGATAATGGATCATGTCAGTCTAAATTAACTTGCTTGGCATAATAAATGCATGTGTTTGATCGAACAATCAACTCATCACAGAAATAACATTATTATAGTTCTACAATATTAAATGAAAGACAGTTGTAGAAACGGTTTATTTCACTGTTAAAAGAGTTTTGATATGTCAAAAAAACATCTGAGTTGAGCGTTGTAATTTCTTTGTTTTGTTGGTCACATTCGAGTTGGCCTGGGGAGTTTCTGTTTTCCGTAATGATAAAAAGTAAGGTAAGTGAGCAAGGTATTCTACTTTAGTTATCTGAACACCATCAGCCTGATTTTTTTTTTAGAAAACATCACAAAAAATGATTGTCAAAACGAAAGGTCAGACATTCCAATTAAAAAAATATATTGTCCTTGGGACTCACATTTTATGTTATTCAATTCATCTGGACATGTCAAACAAGACAATATATTTTTTATGGGTGGGGATCTTTACCAATTGTAGGGTATTTAAACATTTCCATATTACAGGCGATGGGGATGACCCCTGGAGACTCACCCTTTTTACCACAACATTCAATTCGTTTTTATATAACAAATAAACATTTAAACTTAGTGATTGGAAAATTGTAATAGAAAAATGCACTTTATTTTTGATTTCATATAGTTCAATATTTAATGCATATAAAATTTAATGTGAAAAATATTTTATAACAAATTATTGTTTAACTGTTATATACTTTAAAGGCCAAATTTTCATGTCCAGTTTTTAGTTCAAGTAAACTTAACGTTGGTCAAACTAACTTTCTTTGGGTCAAATAACTTTCTGATAGAACAAATACTACTTAAATCTTTGTTTGAAAGTGAAGGATGAACAAACAAGTCATAAACTTCGGACAATGGTTCAAGTAGTGACATGGTCAACTTACGTCCATAAATTAACTTTGATAAACTATAGGGCACAAACTAGTACCTTAGTATCATCAATATCTTAATTAAAATTTATAATGTTATTTTATATTATTTTTTATATAGATTCTAAGTTGTGTATTGTTTTATATTAAGGTTAAGAAAATATTAATGAATTTATTTTGAAACATATTTTGGTAATTTCAAAAGTAGAAATTAAAGAAATTAAAGAAAACTCATCTTTTATATAAATGATAATTATGGCCTAGTTCTGGACCATAACTATATTTGGTCACTCTTATTTTAATTTATTGTGGACTAACAATAACAGCTTCATGGCCTCTATGACACTTAGAAATTGGTATATAAGGAAATCAAGTCGCTAAAACATTAATAGCGTATTTCTTGATTTTCTAGGTGAGTCTCTTGGTGTTCGAATTAATTTAGATTAAAAAATATTTTTATTTTTATTTTACTTTGGAAAAATAAGACAAAGTTTATAAATAATTTATATTTTAATTTAAAAAAAAGGTTTAATTTAATGGTAATTATTATTGTTATTATATTATATTTAATTTGAATTGTGATATTTAATTATTGTTTTCAATTTATTTTTGACTATAATATTTGTACTGTGAAATTGTATTATAATTATAATGATGTTCTCTTTATTAAATTAATAGCGTATTTCTTGATTTTCTAGTTTGGTTTTCTTTCCGTTGTTGATTCCGGCCTCCTACCGTGAGCCTCCCCCTAGATTGTACCAAAAGGTATTACAATTGTTGGGTACAACGTACATATACACTATTACCAAAAATATCAACACAATAGGTCACTCACCCAAACATATTTGAAAATTATCAAATGACAGGTGTCGGGATGTCCCCTGGGAATCACCTAGTATATTTTTCAATTCATTCTTATATGACAATTAAGCATATACATGACGTAGTGCTAGTTATTATAACGAATCATATTTGAACTTCATGAGATGACAGGGGTCGGGATGATCCTCGGAAAGTCATTATGATATCGCTTAATTCATCTTGTATGAAATACAAGAGGAAATATGGTTTAGAAAAAGAGGGGCGAAAGATACCAGAGGAACAGTCAAACTCATTAATCAAAAATAAACTGACAACGCCATTTATAGGGATTGAGATCTGAACAATCTAAACAATTTGCAAAATAGTTGATCATCCTTAACGTACATGGGATGGGATTAGATTTAGGGACTCCCCTACATATCGTTCAATGCATCTCAACATGTCCAACAATAAAATATTCAGGGGTTGGGATATCAGCTATGATGAAGACATTCAGATTGCAGATTATGGGATATCTTGTCTTTTCTGAAGAATATATTCAAATCAATATAGTATCCTTGTCGTTTACGGTTTATGTATTATTAGGTCTTTCCACTTTTACGTGGAAAGACCTATTGCTTTTGTTCTGATTATTATTATTATTATTATTTTTTTTTTATTCTTCCGCCTAAATTTTTTCTTGCGTATTGTTGATGTTTCAAAAGATGTCGCTTAGATATTTGGAATATGATATCGTATAGTTTATACGCTTTAAAAATTTTCAACCGCGTAACAAAATACTTTACGTTGTAAAAGTTATCTCCCCAAACACTGTTTTTCTTGTGGCCACTACTCTTTCGCAACCGTAAAAGATTACGACAAATTTATTTTACCAAATTGCTCGTTACATCTTCAGGATTATTAGTTTAGTTTCGACCGAAGCTGTCCGAAGACTCCATATGACAGTTATTCCCCCTTATGTTTTTGATATAAGTGAAATGCATTTCTAACTGGTAAACCATAAGTAATAGAGACCTAGGGTCTTTTGATTTGAGATCCTTGGTCCAAAAAAAAAAAAATAAGGTCAAGGTCAAAGGTCAAGGTCATATTCTGAATTTTTATTTTGGCTTATTTTTACTTATTTTCAAAACCTTATAACATATCAACATCTTATTTTCACTAAATTGTTAGTTGCGACATGCCGTTACTTATAAATTTTGGTTGACAGGGTGCGTAAACAATAAATAGGAGTTTTCGCCAATCTTATATTTAGAATTATGCGTAAAGTGATATAACTCATTAACCATATATAATAAAGGCCTAGGGTCTTTTGATTTGAGATCCTTGGTTTATGACCTTGAAATTGAGGTCAAGGTCATAGGTAATTTGCACGTTCTAGATTTTGACCTTTGCTTTAAATTCATATTATACATTATAAAGCCATAGGAACTGACATTTTAGATTGATTTTTAATATTTTGATAATAAAATAGATCTTTACTTGTGGAAAGACCTTCAATTGTTCTTTGAACAATTGGTTTTTAATTTTGGAAATAGTTTTCAAAGTCAAAAATTAATTTCAGTGGTCATCACTGACTTTCGATCATTACTGAGGAGCCATTATCTCTATCGGTAACTCTTCTCAAGTAATTATCGTTAGATTTAAACATGAAAATAAAAAACAAACCAAAATGTTTCAATATTAGACCCATCCCCTTGTGATTCTAAACATTTCAAATCTCAACAATATGAAATTGAGACTAAAATTGGCACATGGAGATTGTCTCTGGATTATGAACATACAATCACAAAGCAACTCAAATTCGTTTTGCTTAGTATTTAAGTAAAATAACATAAAGTTAGTTTCCATACAGGATTAACCACATCTATTATAGTATGCCATAATTGTGTGTCAGAACGTAGGTTTGTCTCTATGGCTGCACATAATACTTCCTGCCGCTATGATGCCTATCTACTGTCTGGAATAAATCCTAACAACGACAATAAAAAACATGAAAATAAAAATCTTGTGTGTTTTTTTTAAATTTTAGTTCATTTATATGTTTTGGATTTGTGTGCGTCCAATTTTTGTATAAGGGTTCTATCTATCACGTTACAGCAGGTGAATTGCAATTGAAGTTTCAGACCTAAAACATCCAGCACAATTTATAGCAGAAAGGTCTATGCACTTTGAATCAGTATAAAACATTGTAAAATATACAAACTGATCATTAAGTTTATTTGTACTGCAGTCCTGTCATGTAATGTTGTTATTTAAGTGTTATATTTAACATTGCCATAAAAGCGTGAGGTTTGACTAGCCACAAAACCAGGTTCAACCCATCATTTTTCTTAAAATGTCCTGTACCAAGTCAGGATAATGGCAGTTGTTATCTTATAGATCGTTTCTCTGTGTGTTGCATTGTCTTTTGTTTTTTGTTGCTCTTCAGTGTTTCTGTTGTTTTATTGTTTTCCTCTTATAGTTTATGTGTTTCCCTCGGTCATAGTTTTTAACCCGGATTTGTTTTCCCTCAATCTATTCATGACTTTCAAACAGCGGTATACTACGGTTGTCTTTATTTATCAATCCCGCGATTTGTGTTTTCTATGCTACAATGGTTAAATGAAACAAACATTTCAAATATGTATTGACATATAGCGGGTGTAAATGTCAACGTTTTATAGGAAAAACTTGTTTTTAACATGTTTACGAATCAACTTGTAAAACTGTTCCATCTTGAAATAGTGGAATTTATGTTTGGAGCTAAATTGTGTACTTACTTTTATTTTTTTACTGCTTTTGTTAAACAAAGATGCTTACTATAAAGCTAATAAAATATATTATGATGAAGTTCGGAAAAATCAAGACTAGTAAATGCATCCTTTGCAGCATCTCTGTAAAAAGACAAAAGAAAGACCATTAAATTGGTCTTTTGACTGAGCATTCAGTAGTAAGTTTTAACATTATCATCACAACATGTGCAATATTTAGGATTTTTCATATAAGTCGCATAAAAAAATTTCACATAATTTCAACAAAACGTGGTTCAAACTGTCATGCGCAATAAACTTAAATGCAGGTATAATGATTGATAACTTATTCACATTTGTGTATTCGGGTTATGAGGGTTTAAGCAACCTTGTAGTCAGCCGTATTATTTATATGAAATAATATTTATACATTCATTATTTGTAAATTAAACTGTCAATAAAATGTTGAACTATTCAAAATACCAAGGTTTTTTTACCCCACCCCCCTTCTTCCCATAAGCAGAGTTTGTCTTACCAATATTTGTCACAAATTTTCATAATTATCGACTCTAAATGCTCTTACATTTGTACTTAATTTTGGCTTCCTAATGTTTTAAATCGAGCGCTATTTGTGATTCTTCTGTAGTCAAAACGCGCATCGTTTGAAGTACCAACTTTTAAGACTGGTATCTTTAATGAGTTTTTAAAATCAACAATGGTACGAAGTTAACCTTCGGAATAAGCATATTAATTGATTGGCAAATCTTCTGAGTTTGTCTTATATTACAAGGCAAATCAAACTTATATCTTTGTTTTCGATATAAAGGGGGAACAATACTGTTCTTACCAGATATGTTTTCTTTGTGAAATACATCATCTAAAGAAGGACGTGTAATCTTCTATACATGTACTTACTTTTGATCATTGACCACCTTTGTTAGAGCTGACATTGTCATGAACTCTTCTATACCAACGAATGTACTAGAACTTGTTATATCATACACCTTCAATAACCAAATGCTATCTGGATTAAATTTGATAAAATAAATAATTTCTATAAAACAGTCATTTAAATAAAAACTCTTTTTCATTTTTTGTTTTATACTTTCCCATGTAATGATTTGAAAGAAACGTCATCAAATCAATAACGTGAATATGAAAGCATTTGAAAAGGATATCAAGCAAAAAGTATATAAAGGCATTCGAAATTGCAGAGGCATACAATTCCAGTATGCTTATTTGTCTATCATGTATACAAGTTGATGAAAATTTGCATATAGACTATTTTTTACCCGATTAAATCAAATATGTAATAAAAAATATACCTTCATGTGCTACTTTTTGAGTTAAATAAGGTCGAAATTTTGTATATCTGCCCAAAATTCGGATTTGTGGCCGTATTTTCCCTTTCGAAAGAAAGTAATAACTTTTTTGTTTTTTAAGATAAACACAATTTTTTTTTTTGTTAAATAATTTGTAATTTCTGTATTTTATAAGTATCTTAAAAATGTATGCATATATTTAGAAACTATACATATTTATCAAATGGTCATGAATTGAGAAAAAAAACGTCATTTTTTGCTGTATATTTATCAAAATTAAAAAAAAATGCACTATTTACAGTTTTATAAAATTTGGTCTACATAATCTTCCTGCAAAATGAAACAAAATGTCATTTTAAAAAATAGGGGTCCATGCACTCATTTTCAAATTAAATGAGTTTGAATGATAAAAATCAGTTGAAAAATGCATCTTTTTCCGATATGTCACAGTTTGACGTCGCGAAAATAACATTTTACGTTAGCAACGTCATTACCTCCCCTGTAACTGTATCGTATACCCTTAAAAAGAAACACATTCATGACATTATTACCATTTTTTTTATTTGACAAAATCCGCATAAGTCCGTCTTTGAAAAGTATTACACACTTTATTATATCTATGGATAACAAACATAATTGAAAGAAAGAAGGTTACGAACAATGACAGACCTAGCTCAATAGACCACTTTCGAGTTCATCCGTCACCGGCAAAAACTCGTCAATTATGCACGCCTTTATGACGTCATTTACCAGATAGAGGGGGTCGCCTGTATCCCTGCACTATTTACGTTCATCAAGCGTCTTAGTGATCGTCTTTGTGCAGGATAAACTAGAAATAATTGTTGCTCTGTAGGTACTTACTGACAATTCCCTAATGACAGCAGTGTTGATTGTCAATTTTGAAAATTCAATTTGCCGAATAATTCGTATAATATAGAATTATAGTTTTCCAACCACTCGCTCAACATTGGAAGGGAAGTGACTTTGATGTCAGATGATCATTATTTTTGGTTGTTTACAAATAAAAAAGTCATTCATGTGTATATAGACTTCCGTAAAGCATTTCAGATTTATATACATACCCGTCTGAATCAGTATCCAGTTTTTTAAATGCTTCTTTTAATTGCTTTGTTCATCCTCTGGAAGTTTTCGTGAGAGGTTAAATCCCTATAAAAGAACATGTAAAGCTAACGAAGTAGTCTTTGGGTATAAGTTTGACATAACTTGAACAATATTAAATTGAGGGAAAGGCATTGCAGCAGACAATACGTGCTTTACAACTTTTGTCATTTCATATCGCAAAAAGATCAAGGGTAACACAGACTTATTTTCAATGAAACTGAAATTTAAAGTTTCCAGATATTCGTTTACCTAACTTTGATATGAAAAATAGTAATTTGCCTAACAATGATATCAGGTGAAGTATAATTGGAATTTATGTAAATAAAGTCAACAATAGTATACCGCTGTTCAGATGTTATTACAGATGGTATCTATCATTGTTTCTCAACAAGTCAAAACTATTTTTCACAACATTTAAAAGTCAAATTGATCATTTTGATTTGTTTTCTATAATCTTTCATATGAAGAATCTACTGCTAATAAAATCAATACAGGAAATACTAAAACATGCAGGTTGTTTGTAATGAGTGTGAGTTACACGACACTAAACCAAAAGTTAACAATGTAGATACAGATATTTGTTTTTTTTAGGATTAACAAATCTTATCTAGTAAAACCAGTCTGATTTGAACGAAAACTGCATGAACAATGATATTCCTAGAGTTTATCTATGCTTTATATCGGGGTTCAAGTTACTCAATCTTTAGTTTTCTGTGTAATGTTTTATTTTTCGTTTGTTTTTTTGGTCGTTGTTTTCTTTTTAGCTGTGATGTTGTCAGTTTGTATCAAACTGCTTCTTGATTGTCTCCCTTTGTATCTTACTTTGTATCAAACTGCGTCTTGATTGCCTAGCTCCCTTTGTATCTTACTTACCTTTTTAACAATTGCAGGAAAGCGTTCAAGAGTTCTTGATACCAAAGTAACATTAGTAAGAGTTTATCTTTTACTTATCTAATTTATCCTAATAGATTTACGAGATTCAATCATCGATAAACTGCTGTTGACGCTATTACATTTTGTGTTTATATTTAACTGCCATTTGATAAAATTACTAATCAACTCATGGTCATTCACAGTCAGTCGCAAGTAAGAGAGGTAACATAAAACACTTGATAAAATGCACTATTTGTATATCAGAATTGCAAAATATAGTTTTTTTTTCAGATAATTTTCTTTATCGTTTGTCTTTTGTCTCTTTCGTGTATTTTCTATGGGTCGGAAAATTATTAAAACTTTCATATCCCGTCAAAAAGACTACAAAAAAGCCTTAAAATTTTTAAATGGGATATTTCAAAAAGTATTTTTTCTTATAATAGATATAAGGCTATGTGGTATGAATGCCAATGAGACAATAGTTATCAAAGGTACCAGGATTATAATTTAGTACACCAGCTCTCTCATCCAAGTCAAAATTTGTAAAAGTAAACCATTATATGTTATAGTACGGAGCCTTGGCTCACATCGGACAGCAACCTATAAAGGCCCTGTGTAAACGAAATGTATAAAACCATTCAAACGGGAAAACCAACGGTCTAATATATATAAAAAAATCAGAATCGAGAATAACTTATAAGTATATATACACATAGTTACTCTACATATCAGCACAACAATGTTAAATCTGTAACTTTGTAGAAGCAAAGTTTTGCTCTTTCCTCGCTGAGATTGATGTTTACGTAATATCCAGTAACAAATATTTCATACATTTCTGAACGGAAACAAATGATCAAAAATTAGTGTACGTAACACATTAAGGCAGATAACCAAAAAAAAAAAAGGGGGGGGGGTTCTTGGGTGTTGGAATCCCCTCCCCTTTTCTGACGATCAATGCTTGGAATGGGGACCTTTGATTGGAACCACCCGTTTTATCCTGGGTTGTGGATTCGCCACTCTTTCAAATGTAATAAATTATAAATATTTTTGTTTTATCTTATTTGATATGAAGTTGAATTATAAAAATCGACTAGAACACACCCGCGAAATCGCGGGGAAATAAAGCGTATGTATTATACTATAATTACTATATAAAACGGTCACTGATATATTAAAAGTCACCCCAGTAAACTATTGGAATTTATAGAAAATTATAGCAAATTTATACAATTTATTCATAGTATATATGTATGTAGTATACAGAATTTTATTTGAGTGAACGCTGTGGATAGAAAACTATTGGTATTGATAATATATAATAATAGCAAATACACTTTATATATAGTATATGTATGATCATAGTATACAGAAAAACCCAAAAAAATAATTGTTCTGTCCCACGTACTTATGCAAATTATGTTTAATTTCAAAACTGTGACAGGCATACCGAAAAAACGAAAACCGGATGTCTAGTCTGACTTAAAATTTCGTCCAATGACGGAAAAATATCCGGACGCAGTTTTTTTCGATTTTCTCCCAAAATAACCCAAACTAAATAGTCATAATAATGGATGACAAATGCGACAATACATGGTACCTATATGACACAGAGGCATGATTATTAATTTATTGTGGAAGGAAGAGAAGCGACACACAAAATGAGGTCTTCTCGTTTAATAGTATAGATTACCTAATCAATCCACGGTGGTCATTGATATATTATATAGACTCTCTCTATTAAATACTCAGTGACCCGATGAATTTTTTTAAAAGATTTCATGACCGAAAACTTTCAGAAAAGGTTCCAAAGCAGATAGCAAATACACCTTATTCATTGTCTTTGGTATGTACAAAGTACAGAAAAAACGCAAACCAGATGTCTAGTCTGACTTAAAATTTCGTCCAATGACGGAAAAATATCCGGACGCAGTTTTTTTCGATTTTCTCCCAAAATAACCCAAACTGAATAGTCATACGAATGGATGACGAATGCGACAATACATGGTACCTGTAGGACACAGAGGCATGATGATTAATTTATTGTGGAAGGAAGAGAAGCGACACACAAAATGAGGTCTTCTCGTTTAATAGTATAGATTACCTAATCAATCCACGGCGGTCATTGATATATTATATAGACTCTCTCTATTAAATACTCAGTGACCCGATGAATTTTTTTAAAAGATTTCATGACTGAAGACTTTCAGAAAAGGTTCCAAAGCAGATAGCAAATACACCTTATTCATTGTCTTTGGTATGTACAAAGTACAGAAAAAACGCAAACCAGATGTCTAGTCTGACTTAAAATTTGGTCCAATGACGGAAAATTATCCGGACGCAGTTTTTTTCGATTTTCTCCCAAAATAACCCAAACTGAATAGTCATATTAAGAATGGATGACTAATGCGTCAATACATGGTACCTATAGGACACAGAGGCATGATTATTAATTTATTGTGGAAGGAAGAGAAGCGACACACAAAATGAGGTCTTCTCGTTTAATAGTATAGATGAGTTTTAAAATTTGACAACACTCATTGATATTGGAAATACACTAAACGATATCCGACAATTAATTGATTTACGACATTATATGATTAGTAAAATTGCCGACCAATCAACACTGAAAGCGAGGTATCTAACATATGTATACCCTAATACATTTTAATTATCATACATCAATTTTAAATGCCACTCTATATAAAATGGCTTTAGGAATCGTGTGTTAAGTGCTCATCATTCATTTGTCAATGACTCAATTATCGTGTGTGTATCGTGCGTTCATCCTTTTTCAAAATTCTGGTCTCGAAGTCACTGACGAGACAATAAATGTCAAAATGCTCATTTTATTCTATAAGTTTCTTTTATGCAAATGCACCTCGTTTTGAGATTTCCAATTTCCATTAACATATTACCAGTAGCTTCTGTCCGGTCTTTGTAACCAGTGTATTGTCAGAAAATGTCATATATATATATGTATATATAAAATGACTGAATAAATAGTCAACGATTACTCTTAATAGGGGGTATCAGAATCAGACCTGAAAAGTGAATGCTGTGCTTCTAGTATTTGAAGTAGATTTTGTTTTTGAAAGAAAAATGTGTTGTTTAATATTTTTTTTAAACTAAGCATTCGGAGTACTATACTAGTTGGTTATTCTTGCAAATTTTTTTTCAAATTTAACCGTTAGATTTTTTGGTATTTAAGTTTAAAATATGCCCCACCCTCAAATTGGTTCATTAAATAGGAACAAAATCTATTCAAAACGTACATAATGGCCATATTTTTTTTCGTCTTTTGAACTATAGGCCTTAGATATTTGGCGTGTGGATGTATCATCACGTGGTTAAGTGTCTTGCATCATGATGACCTTTTTGTGACCTTCAAATGTGACCTTAAGTTCAACTTTATGTTGTTTTTTTCGTGAAAAACACAACCATGTAGGCCATAACTTCTTCACCTTTTGACCTAGGCCTTACATCTTTGGCATATGGATGTATCATCATGAGGTGGTGAGCCTTCTTAAAATTTTGACCTTTATGTGACTTTATTGAACTTTGACCTCGAGGACGATAATTGTGTTTTTTGGTAAGAAACACTTTTAATGGCCATGACTTTTATGTAGTTATGAATTCATATTTATTAAAAAAAATCATATTACACAAGCTTCAATCGACCATACAACAATATAGACACATTTTATGACATGTCAACCCACCATTCCATGCACACGGAATACATAATGGACATGTAGTCACATACAATTGTTTGAAAAAGGAATAGTTTCTATTGAAGCGTAGTATTGAATACTCAACAGACGGCAACGTGAAAACTTCCTAGGAATAAAAAAGTAGGAGGAGGTATGCCAAATAACTATATACCAATAATGGGACGGACGGAAGGGCAGACGGAAAGGGGTGAAATAATATCCCCCCCCCCCCCAAAAAAAAAGGATGTAACTGATTTTTTATTTGAGATGCGAGCTGTTGAAATTAAAAGCATGACACACCAAAAATACATATGACACATAGGAAGAAGCTTTAAGGTTGGCAGTTGCTTTACATGATCAAGATTTTTCCTTTATTGGTCCACAGGTTCAAAAATATACAATTCAAAATGTATGAACAAAACTATTCGTGCAAAGAACCACGGCTCATGGCTTCTCACTAATCGTTTATTTTTATTCTAACTTAAATGCATAGAACACTTCGCCACTGCATTTAAAGCAAAATAATTAATCAATGTTTTGAGAAAGGGAACCACTACCGCTGGTCTGTCACCTGTTTACGATATTGTCATGAGACGATGCAAATACGTATCATAATGTAATAGATTTCGATGTTTTTTTTATTTTAACAAAATATAGAAGGATAGTATAAAAGTTTCAAATTTTAACAAATATATGACAGTAATTCATGTATCATTTGATGTCTTAAACTATTCGAAGGATGCATTTCATAGCTTTCTGAAGCAACTGTGATATCCCATTGGTTTAAATACACAATCTTATGTTTGATATTGTCAAAAATTTTGAATATAATTTTATCCTGTAAATATCTCACAAAATCATATGGGACACCGTCAGTATGTTGTAAGTTATGTGGGCCTTTAATGAATATCTTTGCGTCAGGCACACGATCCAAGAATTCAACTATAGAATCTTTAGCGTTCATTACATGTTCTTCATAAACTGACAATGGAACAAACCCTATATGAACATACCAATGCAGTACTACAATCGGATTTTTAGAACGTAGTATGTTGAGGTGATATCTTGCAGGCTTAAAATAATTTATTGTCGCATTAGATGTATAAGCAAAAAATGGGAACTCGTGCGCAGCCCATGTAACAGTAATGTTGTCTCTTGTATTTGTACTGAAAGCTTTGATTGGATGATGAGCATCTAATGTCAGTTTTATTGAGTATGCAAGATTCAAAATCTCAGCCATTGACATAAGCCAGTGTCGCACTGTTGAATCTCCAACCATGTAAATCTCCCTGTTCTTAAGACAGGATACATATCTGTTGTAACTTGGTTCAACATTGTTTTGGCATAAGAGATTATGCCATGTTTCATTATAAAGATATCCAACTGGGGACGACATGTTCCATGTGACTGAAGGATTTATTTGTCTACACAAGTACTCTGGGTGATCTATGAATTTATCTGCAATAAAATTATATATATATTTAAAAAGCTGAAAAAGATAAATACCCAGACATAGACACCCAATGAATGACAAAAGGTTAACTTACCGAAACATTGAAATACAGAAACAGAGTAAAAAAGTTCAGAATCACAAATCTTCACGGGAATGACAATACCACTCATAATCTTACGTACGCTTACACAGAATATGGTACCAAAGCAAACAGAAACAACTTCTCTTTATTCTTATTTGTCTTGACCAGAAATATTTTTAACTTTCTGATAAAGAATATCGTGTTTAAAGAGAAGAATATTTAAATACCTATAAAAGGTTAATTACAAAATGCTAAATACAAACGGACGATTTGAATTAAGTTAACTATTACACACAACTCAAGTATCCCTTTAAGACTAAAGTATATATAATTATTTAAAACTGACATGTTATGGGGTTGGTATGAACATGACCTATTGGTTTTGAAACGAACTGCGACTGGTTACCTTTTTCTGTAGTTGGACATCCTTGTACCAAGTCAGGTAAGAGCAAGCTAAAGAAGTAAAACCAAGCTTTCAATCGGTACAATTTGGGGGAAAAATATTAAACTTTCCCCTCAAATTACATCATTTATATGTAAGATTTTATTAGTTTTGGATGCTTTTACTTTACCGAGAACCAGGATTTACAACCACAGAAAAGGTGACCTGTTGAAAAACTATATAATCAAAACTCGGGAATAAATTAATAGTCTATTCGATTGTTTTATAACTTATGCAGATGGAAGATGAATGGAAGAAAACGAATCATATGATTTTGGGACAATTGATCAAAGGACAAGGTAACTGGGTAACTTGAAAAATGGTTTTGAGATGTTTACCTGAATTTCATTTGATTGATTGATTGATTGCTTGATTGAAACATAGATTTCCAAGGTCAAAGTTCATGCTCACTGTTCCAATTTTTTTTTCGAGGAATGTAGTTTTGAAATAGTTACTTGAGTTGCCCTTTAAAATGAAACTGATACAGACGGAAGATTCCTATTGATTTGGGGTACAACTGGTCAAATGACCCTCTTTCTAAAATCACATGTTATTTAAAAGTCACAGTTGGTGGTTGATTCTAGTATTGGAATCCATATTGTTCAATTTGCAGGCATATCTGACATGATTTTCACACCGAAATATTGATGGCAAAATTTATACATTTAGTACAGATTAAAACTGGCTTCAGATAATAGGATCAACATTTAGTCTTGGTGTATGTGCAAGTATTACCAATTTTTTTTTCAACTGATCGGGCGGAGCTTATGTTTTAATTTGCATAAGGACAGTCTATTTGAAGATTTGTGTGATAAGGATGATTGCCGTTATAATTATTATTGAATTATAATCACCTATCAGTGTCACCAAATGCATATACAACTGGACACTTCATTGATGAGTTTATCCTAAAACTCCTGTTTATAGATGGACTGGTCTTAGCTAAGCGAACTTTTAAACCCCGCCCAGTCAAGTGAAATAAATCTAGTGATAACAGAGTCGTTAATTTCTCATACAGATACCAGTTTATCAAACGCGTACTCAGTTTCAGTCAGCTATTAGTTTGATCTTGTTTACAAGATAGATACATAAGGTTAGGTGCTCTATCCACCATGATGATCGCTAGCTTACATGTATGTTTTTACACTTTTTCTGATTTTTTATACTGCCGATGAATTTCTTCCCTCTTATACGCATCACTTTTTGAACATTTTGACAGTCTGCTGTACGATCTTATGATTTTTCATATTCACAAAATATCTTATCTAGGCATAACAGTCCCGTACCCAAATTATATTTTAAGTTATTCGTAACAGGTCGTGTTAACAAACATTAAGGATGAACTGTACAAACCTGACACCTGATTGTCTGATAAATGTTTAATAAGGATTTCAGAGCGCGCACCTGATACATTTCATGAGTTACACCATGAATAGTTACGACCGAAAAGATGATTCCAGCTTTCTTTTTGTGAACTTGCCGTGTTTGCCTTGGTCTTATCGGTTTGTATCCTACTTAAGGAAAGTGATTGTCCCTTTATTTACTTCATTTTTACTCCAGATATGCTTTAGACAATAAACAATTGGGGAGTCAATAGACAAAGCGAAGAGACGGACATGAACACTTAACAATAGAGCAGTGACAATCTTACAAAACCATCTTAAAGCAGTTGTTTTCAAAATTTTGCTTAGAAAACTTAACGATCCAGCCATTTTTTTACAGATTAATTGTTCAAATAATGCTCAAATTTAGTACTGGGTTGAGTCATTTTTCAGAAACCAATTTCTGTGCAAGAGATACTTTAATACTTACCACCATATACTTCAACTTTAATTTCCTTTATAATTTTATTACTGGTAGAACTGAAAGTATCGAGGAAAGTATAAAAACAACATTTTCGGTTTTATGCTTGAAAAGAAACCGGTATATAAATGTATATGTCAAAGTGTCACCAATTGCAAATCACAAAAGACTTTAACTCTAAAACATATTTAATATCAAGGAAACAAGAAATGCCTAGCTATAAATGAACGAGATCAAGTTAAATTGAAGATTGTTTTTGCATTTGCATAACTCACATTACATGCACACAGTTTCTTCCTGTTCCTGTTCATAATGCATTATGTATGTCCTTTTAAATGTCGATTTCTCCCCACCGTAAAATTTTCTGATATTTGACACCTTCACCCGACGTCACAAATATTGAAATTAGATTTGTGAGACAATACAAAGGTTAACAATTTATTTGAACTAAACACAAAACTACATTGTTTTGCTATGACCATGAAAGTACGATTACTATCATATTTTTCTTTTATTTCCCTGTGCACTTTATTGTGGAAATAGGGGTAATCATGTTGGTACAATTCATGCAATTCGTTTTGAAATGAAGAATGACGCTATATTGATGTTAGTCTAACTAATTATCGTATAATAATGACACGTACATCTTATGTAATTATTAAGTTATGATTAAATGTATCAAATGCAATATCCAGGCTTGTTAAGATATAAAACGTGTAAATTAATTTAATAATTAGTTTCTAAATATACGTTCACTATAAACAACTAACTGTCAAATTAATGTGTGAATTTCCCTTTGTTTCAATAATTCTTCATGTACAGCCAAATGTCCGAACCAACTGATTGTTTCTTTAAATATATAACGCTATTTGTGATACAGAATTCCCCTACTTATTCACTTACCAATTAAACATAGTTTAAATTTATGAGATTCTAAAAATATGGTTGTATTATTACCTTAGCTGTATTTGGCAAAACTTTTAGAGCTTTTTGGTCCTCAATGCTCTTCAACTTTGTACTCTCTTTGGCCTTTTAAACATTATTTTATTCGAGCGTCACTGATAAGTCTTTTTATATACGAAACGTGTGTTTGACAAATGTGCGTTACTTTAAGAAACACATTAATGCTAATTAAACTTATTTTTATTATGGTTGGCTTAATTGCTGTCTCCTTGACTCTTCAAAAACATAGAATACCTTCACGAAGGTCTTACGTAGATGCTAATGATTACTATCTTAACCTTGAACAGTAAGGTATTTTAAACTATTTTTTCTATTATCAACAAGCAGCAATCGCTTCAAAAATTTCTGAGAAACGACACGAAGATCAATCATGTAACGAAATAATTTCCTCAAATGTATTACCTTATGAAGTTACTCTGTGTTGTTGTAAATGTCGAAACGTTCGTATCTCCAATTATGGAATACCAGTCTGAACAATCAAACCCAGGTTTATCTGGCAATGAACAAAACCATCTCATTCCATAATTCTTTGATGTAAAGTCACAGATGCCGTGTTTTTGCAGTGTGTGAATCCCACATGGACCTTTACCAGTTTCTCCACGAGCATTCTTAAAAACTCCTTTCATAGTCCTCAACATTCCATTCTTGTATATGTAGTTTACAAATAGTCCAATAGATTCTTTTGGAAATGACAATGAAATTTTGATGTTCGGAGATCCGCTCCATAATGTTTTTATCACTCCAATATACGTACCATTACCATGATCTACTACATACCCCGCTGAACCTGCGCCTTTCCCTTTCTCAGACATCCAAACTTTTAGAAAATCACCACTTTCAGTTAAAACGTCACCATTTTCTTTATGAAGGATTATTCTTAGTGTTATGATATCACCAGTAGTAAACGTAGCTGATTTATTGTTGATTATTTCCACTGTAGATTTGAGGAAATAAACAAGAGATTTTCCGAAATCTAGGCCTTTATACTTTATGTATTTTTCATAATACTTGAAATCAGTAGCTGTAAACGTTTCGATCTCTTTTTTGTATCCAGGGCACAAAATCTGCCATCTACAATAATCAACCCATATATAAATATATACAGAGAGAGTAAAAAATACATTTACTTATTTCAAAGATCAAAGTTTTCTTTTGTCCAACCTCTTCTCTCTCTTTTGAATCAATTAGCAAATCTTGCTAGATTCTGCTAGGCTACCCTTTAGTTATCCAAAATTTGAAGCAACAGGTATTCCATCCGACAAGAAACCCATGATAAAAGGATCGTCGGTTTGGCTTTCATATTCGTGAGCCATGTCCGGTCGCAAAATGAAAAAAAAATCTTTATTTCGATGACTTACATTGTTGAACGTTAGGAGAAAAATAACAGATGTATACTGGTGTTCAAAAGACATAAATCGATTGAGAGAAAAACAAATCCGGGCATCAAATTACAACCGAGAGAAACACATACAAGAAAAATACAAAGGATTAACAGGAACACTGACTGCATAAAAAATAAACGCCAACATACATCGAAAGGAATTATTTGATACCAACTGTCGTATTACTGACTTGGTACAGGCCATTTTAGGAAAAAATAGTGGTTTGAACCTGTTTAAATGGCTAGCCAAACCTCCTGCTTTAAGACAATGTTAAAAAGTATCGTTTAAATGACAAGACTACGTGAAACGTTTTCATCGGCCTAAAATGCGACAAAAACTGATTGACGGATATGTACGGGGCTAGTTGCGTGTAATATTTTGCCTTTATCAAACACACACTTTTTCCAGTGGCTGTCGGCATCCCCTTGTTCAAAAAGTTAGCTACTGCATTTACTATTACTTCGTGTGTGTCCTGAATATCCATGAAATAGTTTCTCCTAATCAATGACAAGGTGTGAATTTGTGAAAAAAAAATAAGCACAAAATCCACTCCGTTTTATTTGTAATATACAAAATTTGGAGATGTGGAGGTATGAATGTCCACACAAGTCCAATAGAAATTGGGTGTAAGTAATTATAGCCGACGGTAATGCCTTCAACAAAAGGTCAAACCCGTATAGTCGGTTATAAAAGCCCCTGTATTAAAAAAATAGGAAAAATACAATTGAGAACGGCCTAAATAATAACAAAACAAATTTGCAAAAAAACCCAAATATGATAGTAAGACATGAATCAATGACAACCACTGAACAATCAACTGACTTAGGACATGCACGTACAGAATGATGTGGCGGGGTTATACTTCAGTTTGTTGATTTTGATTACCGCCCCCTAACCTGGGACAGTGGTGCCACAGTTGAACATAAGAACAAACTATGAAAATCAGTTGAAAAGGGGTTCGATACAAAACATCCTATTAAAACACAGATCGGACGTGGCAGCGTACCTATTATACATCCCACAACAAAAAGGACACTAAATATAAATCTGAGAGTACTTTCAGACAGCTAGTTCAAAGCCAATGACAAATGAACATATCGGAATTTTTTTTCGGCTGATTTGTATCATTCAGACTGATTTAACTTGAAAACGAGTTCATGGACCACTCTTTTTGTAAATGACATTAGGTTTGAAAACATTATTCAATATCATTTGCACCAATTTTTACGAAAAAGCCAATGATTATTTTTTTTCAATTAGATATGTATACAACAAAAAATATCTCTTTTATTTCCAAAACCATGACACTTTGATATCAATTAATTTTTTCAAAAGAAATGTTATTGAAAGTTGAGTCATCCTTTGAAAAAAAAAGTAATATGTCCCAAAACTCGAAATTTCCAGCAAAACTAACGTCTAAAATTTCGACCCATTTATCTCTAACGATCAGCATTGAAAGGTATATATTTTTTTATCAAATATTTGAATTGACTAGGTAATCTAAAAGCTTGTATGCAAATTATATTTAAAATATAATCACCGAGACATCAAAACTGTATCAAATGCCCTTAATAGTCCAAGTAACACATGACATTGTGTAATGTTAAAATATAGGCATCGCAAGATTGTAGTACCGTGAATGTGCATATATGTGAACAAAATTGAAGGCTATTTAGAATGGTTCATGTGGTATTAATTTACTGATACCAAATTCATAATACAAATCATATAGTAAAGGAACAGTTGGGTTGGATGCAATATTAATGTCGAAAATGTTTTTTGGGGAAGATTTTGAAAAATACATGTATTAGTATTTGAATATATATATATAGCATTGTACATGTAGCTACATATATTCCTATGATAATAATTGACTTGCCGTCGCAAACTAGCACCAAAGGGAAACATGACGGGAAGAATGAATATATTTTAGAGTTCAACAATTATTTTACGTACCCGAACAATTTTGTCGTTGTATGGTGAAGTATTAAAACAGCAAAAATCGATGACCAAAAGACAAGTTTCTTATTTAATTTAAATGTCGTACTCAACCTGCAAAATATTGTTTTCATCTTCATTAACTTTATCTAATCAGAGACGATTTGAAATCGAAAATGACAGTTTCGACTCAAAATGATGTTCTCCAAAAGGGGCATTAACCCAAACCTCGTAGCAATTAACTTTGCCTCTAAAAAGATACTTTGTCTGGAAAAAAATTACAAGTCACTTTGGCTCAATCTGAAAACAAGTCTGCCCCCCCCCCCCAAAAAAAAAAATTCAAGGCCCACGCACACGAAAATCAATTGGTTGCTGCCCTTACTATTCAAGATATATGTATACAATGATGACGGGTCATAGGAAGGTATATATTTAATCCTACATATAGATCTGGGTCTGAACAAATTATCAGAGAAAATAGAATTGACAATATTAGCAATAAATGCCATTTTTACGGAATTTATTGATATATTACCTCAGACTTTGCAAATATAATCAATCCTTCTGACTTCATAAATTATGTTAGTAAGTCGGCTAAATTACGACTTTATATGATGAAAATTAGTTAAAATCCTTCTGTGAAAATGCATTGCATATACAACAGTAATGAATCGCTCTACAGTGAAAATGAAAGTCTGGTATCATTATTCAACAGTAAACATGAATCGCATCACAAAAACAACAAAGTGGAATTTGATTCAATATCAACAAGCTGAACAACAAAACCTGTTTTACGTGATACTACACTATTAATCATGTTAACATGTACATTTATTTTACAAATGAAACTTGACTGCTACTTTTAAAACTATTTCACGCTCTGTTCGTGAACTATTCTTAATATGTATCTACAATGTATCTGTGTATCAATTTTGCAGCTGGATGGCTGTAGGCGCGACTAAAACCCGTCCGCATCAAATTCATTTATCATGAATTTATAAAAACAGTACATTTTGTGTATTATCGCTATTTTATGCATTTTTCCTTTGATATGTTTTTGTGATAATTTTCATATCATGCTTCTCGCTTGAGATGGACAATTGTCGCTAGAAACTAAGGAACCACGTGGCGTTGCTAATGAAAATGACATGAAATTTGCATCGTCGTTGTAGGTAAAATAGCAATAAACAGATTATCATTGGTCATCTCAACTCGATTGCTTTTCTCGCTTTCGCCGTGACCGGCTCAAGAGCGAAAATCAATCACGTTGAGATAACAAACGATAATCTATTATTATTTCTTATTTTATTCAAAAATCGTGAATTTGTCGTGTTTATTTATCCTTCTACATAGAAATTCATCACGAATACAGTGAAAATGGCATTTTATGATTCGCACATTACATACACTGTTTTCTATATCTCCTAAGTTAATCCTAGGTAATATAGTCATTATATCAGTGACAACCGCGGATATTTATAGTAAATGTAAAATAGCAGATACACTTTGCTCATAGTATAAAAAAAAACCGCGAAAAATAATTGTCCTGTCTCAAAGTACTCATGCCAAAAGTTTTTAATGTGTAATTTTTAAACGGTCCAAAACGGAAGTCTTGTTCGTACTTAAAAGTCTTTCCGATGACGGAAACAATATTCGGACGCTTTTATTTTCATTTTTCTCCCAACGTAATCCAAATTGAATAATCATAAGCGAAAATAACAAATGCGACTGTACATAGGACACAGAGACATGATTATTAATTTATTGTGGAAGGAAGAGAAGCGACTCACAAAATGAGGTCTTCTCATTTAAAAGTAAAGATTCTGCTGATCTTTAACTTTAAAACAAAACGATGCTTATTGTGGTAAAAAGTGTTTTAAATACACATTTGCATTCAACGGTATGTTATGGATGAACATTTTTCTTCGGTAAAAACATCATTACCAGACGTACAGCTAGATTGACATCCTGTATTGTGTCTAAGAAATCAATTTCTTTCTCTTATTTTCATATAAATTAAATCAAATTATTGGACATTTAATATTCATTATATACCGGCTTTTTAATCAGGGAAAAAGTATCTTACAAACGACAAAATATCTCGCTATATACAGTATGCATTGACATGGAAACAATATCTCAAGAACGACAAAGTATCTCCCTATATACAGTATGCATTGACAGAAAAACAGTATCTCAAGAACGACAAAGAATCTCCCTATATACAGAATGCATTGACAGAAAAACAGTATCTCAAGAACGACAAAGTATCTCCCTATATACAGTATTCATTGACAGCCAATGTTAAGTCCCTGCATACAACATGTATTGACATGGAAACCGTATCGTATAAAAGACAATGTGAGGTCCCTGCATACAATATGTATTGACATGGAAATACTCTCTTATAGAAGACAATGTGAAGTCCCTGCATACAATATGTATTGATATGGAAACACTCTCTTATAAAAGACAATGTGAAGTCCCTGCATACAATATGTATTGACATGGAAACACTCTCTTATAAAAGACAATGTGAAGTCTCTGCATACAATATGTATTGATATGGAAACACTCTCTTATAAAAAACAATGTGAAGTCCCTGCATACAATATGTATTAACATGGAAACACTCTCTTATAAAAGACAATGTGAAGTCCGTGCCTACAATATGTATTGACATGGAAACACTCTCTTATAAAAGACAATGTGAAGTCCCTGCATACAATATATATTGACATGGAAATTCTCTCTTATAAAAGACAATGTGAAGTCCCTTTATACAATATGTATTGACATGGAAACACTCTCTTATAAAAGACAATGTGAAGTCCCTGCATACAATATGTATTGCCATGGAAACACTCTCTTATAGAAAACAATGTGAAGTCCCTGCAAACAATATGTATTGACATGGACACACTCTCTTATAAAATACAATGTGAAGTCCCTGCATACAATATGTATTGACATGGAAACACTCTCTTATAAAAGACAATGTGAAGTCTCTGCATACAATATGTATTGATATGGAAACACTCTCTTATAAAAAACAATGTGAAGTCCCTGCATACAATATGTATTAACATGGAAACACTCTCTTATAAAAGACAATGTGAAGTCCCTGCCTACAATATGTATTGACATGGAAACACTCTCTTATAAAAGACAATGTGAAGTCCCTGCATACCATATGTATTGACATGGGAACACTCTCTTATAAAAGACAATGGGAAGTCCCTGCATACAATATGTATTGACATGGAAACACTCTCTTGTAGAAGACAATGTGAAGTCCCTGCATACAATATGTATTGACACGGAAACACTATCTTATAAAAGACAATGTGAGGTCCTTGCATACAATATGTATTGACATGAAAACTCTCTCTTATAAAAGACAATGTGAAGTCCCTTTATACAATATGTATTGACATGGAAACACTCTCTTATAAATTATAAAAGACAATGTGAAGTCCCTGCATACAATATGTATTGACATGGAAACACTCTCTTATAAAAGACAATGTGAAGTCCCTGCATACAATATGTATTGACATGGAAATTTTTTCTTATAAAAGACAATGTGAAGTCCCTTTATACAATATGTATTGACATGGAAACACTCTCTTATAAAAGACAACGGGAAGTCCCTGCATACAATATGTATTGCCATGTAAAACACTCTCTTATAGAAGACAATGTGAAGTCCCTGCATACAATATGTATTGACATGGAAACAGTCTCTTATAAAATACAATGTGAAGTCCCTGCATACAATATATATTGACATGGAAACACTCTCTTATAAAAGACATTTTGAAGTCCCTGCATACAATATGTATTGACATGGAAACACTCTCTTATAAAAGACAATGTGAAGTCCCTGCATACAATATGTATTGACATGGAACCACTCTCTTATAAAAGACAATGTGAAGTCCCTGCATACAATATGTATTGACATGGAAACACTCTCTTATAAAAGACACTGTGCAGTCCCTGCATATAATATGTATTTACATGGAAACACTATTTTATAAAAGACAATGTGAGGTCCTTGCATACAATATGTATTGACATGGAAACTCTCTCTTATAAAAGACAATGTGAAGTCCCTTTATACAATATGTATTGACATGGAAACACTCTCTTATAAAAGACAATGTGAAGTCTCGGCATACAAAACGATGGGCCCGCCGGAATGTTAATTCTGAGGAATGGTAAGTTGACCATTGTTAAGTTGTTATCGTCACGTTTGTCAGAAATCCGTGTGCTAGTTTGACATAGTCCATATATGTCTGTATTAAGATAAAGATCCAAATATGAAGCAAGCCTTCTAGTTTTGTTGATTATTTGAATGTTTACTTTTAGCTACCTATAAAACCATTTGTTATCTACCAATTTCTTTGGAACGCCTGTACCAAGTTATGATTATGACAATTGTTTCGTTCTACTGGTTGATATAATAGAGTGTTCGATTCGATCAGGTTTTATGGATTTTCCTCTAATTTTTTTTTTGGAGTTCGGTATTTTTGTTAATTCTTTTAAAAAAGATTTCGATTTTTATTTTTACTATTTTTAATACTTATAGATTATCGTTGATCATCTCAACGAGATTGATTTTCTCGCTTGAGCCGGTCACGGCGAAAGTGAGAAATGCAATCGAGTTGAGATGACCAATGATAATCTGTTTATCGCTGTTTTACTTTTGACGACGTTGTCACTTTCATGTCAATTTCGTTAGCAACGCCACGTGCATGCATAGTTTCTGGCGATAATTTTCCATCTCAAGCGAGTAGCATGATATGAAAATTATCACAAAAAAAGATCAAAGGAAAAATGCACAAAATAGCGATAACAGATTTTATTAGCGTTTGGTATTACTATATGTTATTACTTCTGTTATCGTACTATGAACAACAAATTTATTTATTTTGTTAAAATTATTTTTATTTACCTGTGTACATTATTCTATTTGGCGGCATTTTGTTCAAGGTTATGGCTGTTTATTCTGAAATTGGTAACCATCTTACCCCTTAAAATGATTGTTTTTGTATTTACATTGTGTCAGAGATCAAATTTATTGGTTCAGTGTACGTTCTCTTGTGTTAAGATGTCTTTTGATTGATATTCTGTAATGTGACTTTCTTTGTTGTGATGGTACGTAATTGTTTCAGATAAAGGTGATGGTTGGTACCTATTACAGTTAAATCTGCTGCATTTGTACTACGTCAGGAATTTGATGTTCAGTAGTTGTCATTTGTTGATGTGGTTCATAAGTATTGCTCGTTCTTTTATGGATTAGACCGTTGGTTTTCTCGTTTTAATGGGTTTTCCTTTTGCGTCCATGAGAACGACTGTTTGGAGATAAACAATGCAACTATAGTATATAAATGAAGGTTTGGATGAGTTTTACACAATTTTAAATAATGGTAAAAATATGAGAATAGTGACAATTGGGTTGTTTTAAGAATATAAAGGTAAAAGAATAATGGACAAACATTAATTAAAGAGGTAATGGCCTAACAAGTTGTAAATACAGAATTAAGAGATCCCTCTAGAACTTCATTAAAGGTGACATCTATGTATTCATATTATTTAGCAAAGATTTTCTTAAACTTACTTTCCTTTGTTCTTTTCCATCTGCATTTCAAACTGAAATAATAAATGGCGAAATCCGTATCGCATGCTGTATCACCACAAGAAACAATTATCAATCGGTATCGCATGCTGTATCACCACCCATGAGACACCAATATCAGTCCTGAGGACCAAAGGTCCCGAGGGTTGGTATTGGTCTAGTGGTGATACAGCATGCGAATCTGAGGTGGAAGCCTGTCAGATTTTAGATATAAAAAATCTTGTCGTATCACATATAAAATTATAAATATACTGAACATATGTTCTGGACTAATGTTACCATCTTGTGTATTGATCTGTAATAATCTAACATTCGATTACTGTTTTAACATAATGATGTATAATTTGACCAAATGTTACCACTTAATGTTAATTTATGTATTAATCTGTTTATCATATATTTTTAACAAAATCACATAATATGTTAGTGGACATTCATTTGATTCTAAGGTGGTGTCTGGGAGTTTTTAGAAATAAATACTCCAGCTCCCATTTTATAATAGTCTTATCACACAAGCAAAAAAAAAATGATCTGGCCCAATATACATTTTTGGAATCATTTTATACATAGGTACATTTATCAATTATAAACAGAAAATCCGGAAAAAAGTATTATCAGTTGTGTTTTGAGGGATATATAATATGCAGTGAACGTTCCTCTCTCTTTTTTTCGCGCATGGAAAGGTGCCAAGAGGAAACCACTATAAATAATGCTCTTCTGCGTAGGTGACTCTTATCAAGAATGTTATCTTTCGGACCAAAGAGAGGGACGAAGATGGAAATGGAATCATTTTAACAAGAATATTTTGCCCCATGAATAACAGCGGTTACATTGACAATCCATGTCAGTTTCTATATCCTATAGAATGATTTACTTGGTTTTAGTTTGTTATAAGTACTTTACTGTCTTATGTTTGTTTAATCGATTAATAGCAATTGAACAGCGGTATACAACTGTTACTTTCATTTAATCAACAATAAAAGGTACTATAAGCACAGATCTTTATCTAACCTTTATCTGACCTTTCGTATAAAACAGGCATTTGGGTTCACGATTACATTTCTTTTTTTAAAGAAAGCAACTTGTTTTTCTTTTTATTAAGTAGTGCAGTGAATTTAAGACACGTTCTGTATCTAATTGCGGTCAAATCAGCCTTTATCCTACACAGTAAAAGAATATAAACAATTTGACGTATATATATAAAATAAAACAGTTTTATTATAATAAGTTATATAATAACATATAGGAGGATAGTCTGTTAGTTGAAAATATTTACAAATATATGACAGCAGTTCATGTATCATTGGTTTTCTTAAATCGTAAGATGGATGCATATCTTTATTTTCTGAAGAAACTGTGATATCCCATTCGTTTAAATACACAATATTATGTGTGATATTGTCGAAAATTTTGAATATCATTTTATCCTGCAAAAAATCTCACAAAATCATACGGAACACCTTCATTATTATGTTCGAAGTAATGTGGACCTTTACGTAATAATGAATATTTTTGCGCCAGGCACACGATCCAAGAATTTATTTATAGCGTCTTTGGTGTTCATTACATGTTCATAAACTGACAATGGAGCATAAACCTATATGTATATACAAATACAGCACTACGATCGGATTTTTAGAACGCATTACGTTAAGATGATAGTTTGCAGGTTTGAAATGATGAATTGTCGCATTCCGTGAATAGGCGAAAAATGGGAACTCATGCGCAGCCCATGTTACAGTAATGTTGTCTCTCTTATTTTTACTAAACGCTTTAATTGGTTGATGATAAATTTTTAGAGCATCTGATGTCCGTTTAACCGAGAGTGCAAGATTTAAAATATCAGCAATTGATAAAAGCCATTCTCGCACTGTTGAATCTCCAACCATGTAAATCTCCCGGTTTCTTAGACAGGCTAAATACCTGTTAAAACTTGGTTCAACTTTTTTTTGACATAAGAGATTATGCCACGTTTTATTATAAAAATATCCAACTGGGGACGAAATGTTCCATGTGACTGAAGAATTTATTAGACTACACGAGTGCTCTGGATGACCTATGGTTTTATCTGCAAAAAGAAAAACAATACACAAGTGTCCCAATAAAATAGCAACTGTGTTCATATTAAACAGACATGTTATAAGCTTGACATGAATATAATAAATTCTTTTTATACATTAGATTTAATTTTGGTGTATGAACATCGCCATGAAAACTTGTTTGTCCATCTGTTCGTCACTATCGTCCGTGTGTCCAAAATATTATTTTCTAATTGATACTCTGAGTTTACCTCTCGATTGTATTGAGACTTAAACAGATGGGAGATATATCGAAAGAACAATCAATCAATGTTTGGGTCAATAGATCGAAGGGCAAGGTCATTGGAAACAGGAAAAAGATATCAGGATGATAACCTGAGTGTCATTTACTTCATTGAAATGAAACTTATACAGATTGAATATTTAGTGAAGTAAAATATTCTATTGATTTTAAGGTCAAAGTCATGAAAACTGTTCCGAAAATATCTTTTAAGGGGAAAACAGTTTTGAAATGGTTACTCGAGGTTCCCTTTTTGAAAATATAGTGCAGTAGAAGATTCCTTTTGAATTTAGGGTCAACAGATTAAAATCCAAGGTTCCTCCAAAAATCTCATTTAAAAAAAAAAATTATAGTTGGTGGTTGATTCTAGTGTTGGCAGCCAAATTGGTCAATTTAATTACACATTCGACATGAATTTTACACCGAAATGGTGATTATTACAAAACATTATAGATACACTTCTGTTCTCGAACTATGAACAACATTTTTTTATTTTAGTAAAAACACATTTCCGTAATCCATGTTCTGTTTTCAACAAGAATTATTATATTAACCTGTGAACTTTTTTTTTATTTTTGATTTAACGTCATGTTGACCAATTTTATAGTTGTCTTTCTACTACTGTTTTATATCCCCCTTTGTTTTTCTTAATATTGTGTTTTTATT
Source organism: Mytilus edulis (assembly GCF_963676685.1). NCBI lineage: Eukaryota > Metazoa > Mollusca > Bivalvia > Mytilida > Mytilidae > Mytilus > Mytilus edulis. The sequence goes on along the minus strand of NC_092353.1, from coordinate 23,605,339 downwards.
GTGTCATAGATCAAATTTATTTGTTCAGTGTATGTTTACTCCTTTTTGTTGATATGTCTTTTGATAGAGTTAAACCATTTCAGTTGATATTTAAAAGTTCGTCTTTCTATGTTACTATGTTACATTGAGGTAAGGGTGAAGGTTGGCGCCTGTTAAAACGTTTTTCCCCGCTGCCTTTCCTTGCACCTGTCCTATGTCAGGAACCTATTGTTCAGTGCTTTTAGTTTGTTGATGTGTCTCAAGTGTTTCTCGTTTCTCGTTTCTCGTTTTTTTATATAGATTATACCTGTTTGAAGGTTTTAAACTAGTCATTTGGGGGCTCTTCATAGCTTGCTGTTCTAAGTGAGCAAGGGCTCCGTTTTGAAAGCAATACTTTGATCTAAAATGGTTAACTTTTTTACAACATGTGACATGGATCAAAAGTTGTCTCATTGACACTCATACCACATCTTCTTATATCTATTTAGAAAACTTTGAAACTGTCCTCAAAGGATAAGATTGACAAACATGCTCTAAAGTATTTCCTCAAGTAAATAAGCAATTTATGCCTGTACCAAGTAAGGAATATGACAGTTGTCCATTCGTTGATTTGTTTCGTTATTTGATTTTGACATGTGATTAGACACTTTCCGATTGAATTTTCCTCGGAGTTCAGTATTTTTGTGATTTTAATTTTTATTGTCATTGGTGTCAGTAACAGGGTCGTTAACTTGTTATATTCCTCATAAAGATAATAATTGATAAAAAACGAATTCAATTTAAATCAGCTTCTAATTCTATTATGTTTACTTCTGAAAATAAAGTATCACTTATAATTATGTGATAATACCTTATTTATTATCTATGGATCTATGAGGCAAGGTGACCTGTCCACGAGGATGGTCGGCAGCCTATCGATGACTGCCAATGAACTTCTCCGTACCTTATAATTTGTAGGTCTAATGCGAAACACTTTTTGAAAATGTTCACCGCTTGTTGTACGACTGCATTTTTTATGTCCAAATATATATTACTAGACAAGTATTTAGGCATAACCATGATTACGGTGTCGTAATCATATGATTTTTTTTATTTGTACCAGTTCGTGTAATGAAACATCTAGGATGAACTGTTATAACCTCAGTGTTTGATAAATGTTTGATACGGATTTCAGAGAAAATACTTGATTCAGTTCATTAGTTAGATCACGTAAAGTTACAATGAAATTATGATTTCAGCCTTGTACTGGTGACCTGTCTATATTTGCTATGGTATTATCAGGTTTATTTTTCGACTTACGAATAGGGATTGTCACTTTGGTATCTTCTTTTTTGCCACTAGATATGCTCGAAACAAACAGATTGGGAATTCAAATGAATAGACATTGGAGAAAGGGGCATAAAAACAAAACAACACAACTATGACAATCCTACATAAGTATGTTATAATTAGAGCACTTGTAATCTACAATTAACTTAAGGTCTTAATTAAAATATATAGAATGTTTTTAATAATTTGTAAGAGCGTAGTTTTTATCATGTTTTTTCAAAATATAATAAAAAGTATTTGTCAGCAGACTTTTTTCATGCTACAGGTTGTGCAATAGTTTGTATAGATTACGCATGGAAAATCCAATGTTTTTTTTTATAAAAAGAAAACTACGACATACACTTTAAAGACAAAATGTGAGAAGATAGCTCATATAACACGTCTTCAGATGTAAGAAAGAAAAAATTGGGTCACCGTATTTTTTCTTTCTTGCTAGAGATTATGGTTGGTAAATTCCCAACACTATATTATAAAAATTACTTTATCCGAGTTACATGTATCTCTTCTACTATCTGAGTTATACCCCGTATAAGGCAAACATTGAAAAAAATCAACCAAAAATATGTGGTTTTTATAGAAAACACGGCCGTAAATATGACAAAACACAAATTGTCTATACTACATTGTAACATGAAAAGTCTTACACACGAATTACACATTACTCTTAAAATTTGCACATTTCATTAAAGATCTAAACCTATTGTTTTATGCTACTTCAAAATTCAAAATGGAGGAAGACACCCCAGTTACCTTAAATAACAATAAATTGTGCAAGAGATATTACCTGTTACCAGGTTACTTTAATAATTTACCACCAAGTACATCAACTTTAATTTCCTTTATGATTTTATATCTAGTAGAACTGCAAGTATAAACCTTTTTTTTATATTATGTTTACAAACGATCATATAAAAATGTATGTCAAACCGTCACTAAGAGCAAATCACAAAGGTCGTATAAGAATACATCTTTTCAATCGAATCACACATATATAATGCATCTCTTGAATATATTTTACAATAAAACAACAAGAAATGTGTAGTAAAAAAATAGTTTAGATTATACAGATTGTTTATGCATTTGCATAGCTCAGATACATGCACAAAGGTTATTCCTTTTATTTTGCAAATGCATTCTGTAAGACCCTTTATATGTCAAGTTCTTACAACTTCACATGACGTCACACATATTGAAATGCAAATAGTTATCAAAGGTACCAGGATTATAATTTAGTACAGACATTATTTCTTTGAAATATCTGTTTTATTAGCCAATGAAACAGTTAAAAAAGTAATAATGTTTTATGCTTCTGAGACTAAAATATCAATAATATGGACGTCATGACTTATTTGAGAAAGACTATGCAATGTCACAGTATGAATATCGACAGGTTTATATGTATGGTACCATACATTTATTTTCTACTCATTATAGAAAAACCTATTCTACGGTGGCAGAATGCGGCCATGAAATAATAAGAATATGTCAGTCCCTCAAGATACTATGGCGTTCCCTATATATTCTATGTCGTTCCACCTAGAAAGTTATCTCGTTCCCTCAAGATACTATGCCGTTCATTCAAGCAAAACAAAAACAAAATAGAAGCAATGTGAGATACTTTTTACAGCCGATTGCATTAAGTGTGTAGCTTAATGTAATATCTTTGGTTAGCTTGCTTGCTAGCTGAACGATGAAGTCATTATTAGGTTAGGTACACTACCCTCCTTTCGAAGTAGCCTAGTCCTACAGACAGATAGATTGGTTATCTGTCGTACTAGTCTACTCTTAAAGGAGGGTAGTTTACATAACATAATAATGACTTCAAGGTTCAGCTGGCAAGCAAGCTAACCAAAAATACTGTTGCCTATGGTTAATTTATAGATAAAATTAACCTTTTTGCAACCACGTACTAACACAGTTATAAAAAAAAACGTTTATATTTAATAAATAAGGTAACGTTAAAAATTAAGAGCTGCCATTAAAGCATCAAATCCCCATTATAAAAGTGGACTTCACTAAACTTAAACGTCCTATCGAACCTTATTTTATGTATACTTTTGTTACATGTATAGATCGTGTAGAAGTTGCGATTTTGTACATGTTATAACATGTACAAAAGTACCTCATACATGTTATAACATGTACAAAATATTGCTTAAAAATGGTTTTAACTTGTACAAAATTTAAAAATAAAAATATGTTTCTATAATTACAACACATTCCATTAACCTCAATGATATTTTCATCATTTTTTTTTTGTTATTGTCCATTCATGCTAGTGTGATACCTTTTTGATACTGTTAATGACCATATAAATAGTTTTAAAATTATAATTACTTTTAAATTAAAAGACTGTTAAAATACACATGTAGTCAATTAACATTATTTGGTTTTCTTACCTGATTTTCAAACAGAAGAAGACTTAGAAGCAATACTTGAAGCAAGTTATGTATCCAATAATACTAACAGTCAATAGATATAGAAAGATGTGGTATGAGTGCCAATGAGACAACTCTCCATCCCAGTCACAATTATAAAAGTAAACCATTAAAGGTCAAGGTATGGTCTTCAATACGGATAATACCATTTTACCGAGACGGAACAGTATACAGACACTGAAACTGAAACTGAAAAAAACAATGTTCGAGACGGACATTATAACTGACACCAAAAACACAAAAACTGATGGTGAATTGAATGTTCATGATTCAACAGACAACAATGAACAAACTATTGAGTTAGAGACATAAACAATGGTAATTGAATGAAGTGATGCTAACACTGGTTGGTTAGGAAGTATCAGCATGCATGACATATACTGGTATACTTCCTCGAAAGAGGGCGCTTTCTTGTGGTGAAATTCCTGCTGTCAATACCAGTGACATTTTAAATATTGACATCAAGCGTGCACGAAAGAGAACCCTTTCTGGCCAGCAGGTACAAGCTGATGCCTTGACAAAAAGTCAAAAACTAGATTAGCTGTTCTCTCCCAAGGTGATAACGTTATCATTCCTATTCCGTCCATAGATATAGGCCATGCCGATGAGAAACACATACATGTAACAGGCGTGGTGATGAATATGAATGAACATGGCGGCTATAAAATTAACAAATAAAGGGATACTTGAGTAGAAACCAGGTTTAATTTCTTGCAAATGCAACTTTAAATGTGTCTTATGTCTCAATGAGTGATATGCATGTGAGAGAGATGGTGCATAAGATATCATAAAGTGGAGGGCAAAGTTTTGTGCATTGTCAGTGTAAGAAAGACAGTTGTATTTCTGGTAGGTGTAAATGTAGAAGAATGAGAGTTTTGTGCAACTCAGGTATCACATGACTCTATGTCTAAATCTTAATAAATTGGTGCAAAATATACTAATATGTGTATATGTATACACAAATGTCGTTGTAACATTTCGTTAGCACATACAATACCTGATTGTCTTATGTGAAAATGTGTTTATTAGCTATATCCTGATTGTTTGCTAGCGTCATCGTGCACAAAAGAGGGACGAAAGATACCAGAGGGACAGTCAAACTCACAAATCGAAAATAAACTGACAGCGCTGTGGCTAAAAATGAAAAAGACAAACAGACAAAAAAAAGTACACATGACACAACATAGAAAACTAAAAACCAAGCAACACGAACCCCATCAAAAACAAGGGGTATACAAACCAATATTTCTTGAAAGAAGAATTCATTTGAATTGGAAGGCTAAAGAAGTTAAAAATGATATCTAAGATTACTAGTGTTGCATATATGGCACATACGTATGCTAATGTAGTGTGCTGTCTACACTATATAAAAATGATAATAGAAATGGGGAATGTGTCAGCCCAGCCATAGAGCAGACAACAGCCGAAGGCCACCAATGGGTCTTCAATGCAACGAGAAACTCCCGCACCCGGAGGAGTCCTTCAGTATTTTTGCGATTTTACATTTTTCCCATCAATGTTCCAGGTTACAGGAGAGTTGACACACATTCTTAATAAACATGTCCAAAACATGATAATTCAGTGGTTGCTGTCTGTCATATTAAAGTTTGCTATTGTTTGTTTATTTCACTTGGGACAGGTACATAAGTAATGTGGCGGGAAAAGACCTTTCTATGAACGCTCTTCTCTTCTCCTAACCTTGGACAATGCTTTAATGAAACAACATTAGATCAAACTGTAAATATCATTAAAAAATGTCTCTTCAGATGACTACCAAACAACATTAACAACAAATAAACGAAACTTAAATAAAAGATCCAGAGACGTTAGATACGAAATATCGAGTACTTGAAAATCTTTCCTGTTATTGAAAGTTAAAGTCGCTATTCCACTTACAAACAACGCATATTTGACAATACTTAAATGTCAATCAGTACACATCCAACGGATTAGTTTAAACATATTTATTTATTTAAAGTGGATTGGGAAACAAGTTTTGCAACTAATATTAATCCCTTTCCACTTTGCGGGTGCGAGTGCTGCCTTGTAGCGGCATTAGCCTGCTCTTTTTCGAAATCTACAAGGGTGTCTTTAACGTGCAAGAGATATGGCTCTCTCTTAACACGGGTCATCCATTTATCGTCCCCTTGCGACGGACTATCATCGTTTCCTCAAGACCATACTTGCAAATGGTATCAAGGGAGAGCCGAAAATTCTGTCCCTAAAATTTCATCCCAGACGGGAATCGAACCAGGAACCTTTGTTTTAGTAGTCCGATGCACTAACCACTACACCACGGCTCTCAGCGGATAAGATGTAGAGATTTGATACATAGCATGACCTTCCATGTGAAAAGTTTGAATACCTAGACAGCATCATCTGATTATTTTTGTTTAAACCGAACAATAGTAACATTAATGTTGTAATTACCGAAACAAAACAGATTCAAAGATCCAAATATAATACTCAATTGGTAACCTTTACAAATGAGTTATTCGAAGTTCTAATAAGTCAATATGAATCTTGTAAATCGTTTTTGTTTTTAATTTATTGGCTCTGTAAAGAGAATCACCATAAACATGATAAAATTAGGTTATGATGTCCCATTGTGGATTATGAAATATGCCGTAGGAAAGGTTATACCTGCTACTTTTCTTCGGAAAAAATAAATTATCTATGACAGGAACATTTACTTTTAAATTCATATTCACCGATTTGACTCAAATTCACATATTTGATTTATAACATACTAAAATACATATCTAAATCATAAAAAGTCCAAAATAATAAATTTACAGTGCATATGCTTCATAATATTTCTTGGCAATTCTTGTGTATTTCAGTCTAGGCACCATCTGATTAACCCTCGATGTGACCCTCGAAGACTTCCGATGGCCATATAATCCGATATTAACAATAATATAGTTAAGAAGAGACAGCGAACTCGTGCAATTTAATTTTTCTAGGTCTGTTGATTTCATATTAAAGTTTAAAATATTAACTATGTTTATCATCGTTTTCCCTGTATATGAATGAGTTCTTGTGGATCGAATCAGCCAATCAGATTGTTTACCCTTGTTTCAATGGCAATGTTGACTTTATTTTTCTTTTTAATAACTAAACACACATTATTCATGCAAAACCCATCTCTGGCTAAGGGATAAACGAATACGATGTTTTTAGTTATTTTAACAAAATTGAACAGAAATCGCAGCTAAAAGTGAATTATTGTTTCACTTTTTCACTTATATGAATGAATAAAAAGTAAAAGTTTTTTTTGTTTTTTTTTTTGTCTTTTTTTGTTTGTTTTATGTTTTATTTTAAATATATATTATTAATAAATGCATGTTACATAGACCATAAGTTGCCTAGGTGCAACTAAGGGGGTCCCGAATTTTACAGTCTCATTTTTTTGGGGGAAAAGCAAATGAGAAAAATATTCCCATTAAAAAAAATTAACATCTATTTTATAAATATCATCTACTAGTATCTTTATACAAATTTATGTACATATAACTATCATCTAACTATATATTAATACATCACATCATGTATGATCATTTGAAAAAAGCAATCATTTTATCTGTATGTTTTTGTCTCCTTTACTTGTATGTATTAAGCCGTTACAATTTTATAGCACTTTGAAATATAAAAGGTTATTTTTCTCGTATATCTGAGCACATGACCCTTGAAATATTTGATATTTTGCTGTAAGTTAGCTTTCATCAACTGATTCTCCTTTTAAATCAATTCTAACTTGTTGACTTTTTTGAAATTTTTTCATCGTGATACTAATTAAACGAGTTAAGCCCTTTCTAAACGTTTTGCTTCTTATACCCCTGTCCTTATGTTTGTGGAATGTATACAGAGAGCTTGCAAACATACCACCGCGCCACATTGATGTGTTTGTGAAAAATAAGGATAATTTATTTCATTAGTTGCCATCTGTCAAATTGTTTCGACTAATGTTATCAGGTAATAATAGACAGTTTGGTTTCTCTATTGTGTTGTTGTCTCTTGGCTGTTATAGTTCTATATATGTTTTGGTCATTATTGAAGGTTCTACTTTTGTACAGTGACTAGCAGTTCACTCCAAATAGAATTGGACCACACGGACAAGTCAAAACTATGTTTGTCTTCTTCAAGTGATTCGTTATTAAGATCCTTTACCATTTGAATATGAATATGCTCATGACATTCATTTGAAAAAAAAACAGTTTCGTAATTTTTTTTCATATGTTATGCTTTGCACATGGCACTATAAAAATTGCGCAAGTCAAATCTTCTAATGTATTGTAATCGTTGCTTAAGAGTACGTGAATCAGTAATTCTTAGGTTATTGTATACTTCTTGACATTCTTGGTCAATTAAACTCAATACAGGTTTCGGTAATTGAGTCATCCATTTCAAAGAGACTAACAGGGAATCTGCCACATTAACATTGTATTTCATGCCGAATAACATGGCTTTTCCTTTAGTATGAGTTATTAGCCAACTACTTATTTCATTTGTAAATTCAAAGTTTAGGTAAGTATATAACGATTCAGTCACACTAATTGGATATGCAGCAAGACATTCAAATTTCAAAGAAAATACATTCCGTCGCATTTGATGATTGCAAATGTAGATATTTTTTACCATCTTGGTACATAATTGATGTGACACATTTTTCATTTCTTGGTAATGAAGATACCCCAGCTCTCTACGAGAATATAGAATAGCTCTTGGGTCCCTTACTAAATGAATAATCTTGATGTCCGGAATTTTCGAAACAACTTTATGAAAAAGGTCAAACGATATTCTAATGGTTTTTATCAGAATATTTGTTGAATTTTTACACATCACTTCCATTTTGTTTACACATCTAGCTCGCGTATCGGAAACATTGACGCGGACGTTAGGTGTATTCATGTGAAAGTTGAAGCATCCATTTAGAATGGCGTGTCCAGTACCTTGTGGAAAAACCCAAAACGACGTTAACACTTCTTCTGGAAGTTGATTAAAATTACAATTGTATATGCTATGGAGTACTGATGAGATTTTCTGGATACTTTGGACCTCAGTTTCCTCATCTCTACAAATTAACAACAAAATATACATGAATAAGAACAATAAAAAAGTAAAATGAAATCTATCAACATTATCATTAACACAAAAGTCTTCTGTGGAATCATAAAAAGCAACTCACGAACAAATAGTTGCATAAAGATATGCATGTGGAACTATAAGAAGAACATCAATTAAATAACTGCACACTTATTAGAACAGTAACTTTAATTACTAAAGTAGATTATTGTGAGTGAGATTAATAATCGAAATCTTAAACAATGTATTTCTATCTTATAAAATGAAGATATGTCAAGAAGCGTATAATAAGAATTGAGTAGCTGATTAAATATTTCATTATGAATAGTCTCTTCAATTTATATTCATAGTTATTTAATTGGATAAACATGTGCTTTCATTGTGATCAATTGTTCTGTTAAAGAATCAGATTGCGTACCTGCAAACAGCTTTCCAAGAAGATCTTCGTTTTACAAACTCTTTCCGACAAATACCCCAGAATGGTTCGAAAACAAAGAAGGAGTGTCCGCTTTGTCGAACAATGTATTTCTATCTTATAAAATGAAGATATGTCAAGAAGCGTATAATAAGAATTGAGTAGCTGATTAAATATTTCATTATGAATAGTCTCTTCAATTTATATTCGTAGTTATTTAATTGGATAAACATGTGCTTTCATTGTGATCAATTGTTCTGTTAAAGAATCAGATTGCGTACCTGCAAACAGCTTTCCAAGAAGATCTTCGTTTTACAAACTCTTTCCGACAAATACCCCAGAATGGTTCGAAAACAAAGAAGGAGTGTCCGCTTTGTCGAATAATTTCTGACGTAAATGTAGACCCGCTACGCATGTACGAAAGCAACAGTATTTTATTCATCGTTGACTTGGATCTGTACGCCCCTAAAAAATAACAATTATTGACAATGAGGGCCAGTTGAAAACAAACTTTACAACACAAGAGATCCATTCAGCTTCCCAATTGCGAACTTATAATTTCTACATAGCACCATTCAAGCAGCGCCCGCATACGTAGTATATATCAACCAGTTGATACGATTTTCCAGGTCTTGTATATCCTATCGTTATTTCCCTGCTGACGTGTTGCTGCTCACAACGAAAATATTAAACTAAGAGGCCCAAGTGGTGAAGTTAAAATCATTGATACGAGATGATTTTAATTATAAAAATTGTCAAAGTCCCCCACCTTAGTATCAATATACAAACTTCACCAGTATATTTCTCAACCCATTTGGTGTTCAAGAGTTTGCAGCTGTTATTTAAACGTCATAAGTGTTTGAGCAGAAAATATATGAACCAGGAGTATGTGAAAGAAAGTCGCGTCCTTTTTCTAAAAATGATCATTGGAAGATAACAAGACCTTGTTGGTAAATTTGCCGTACTAACTTCACAAATAATACACGATGGTCTCGAAGTATAGAGTCTAGGTAATGACGTTGTAATCACCTTAATTTTTTAAAGTATTATTTTATTCATCTTTGTAAATCATTACGTTTTTGGTAATATCCAATTAACGATGTTCGGTAATCACAAAGCCCGTCTTTGTGTTATTATGCTATAGTGAAATTGTGTCCGCTTGTCATTGGTTTTTGTATCTTTGATTATAAGCCTTTTTGTTTTTCTTTGTTGACATATTTGCCATTTTATAGTGATTAAAATTAGAACACATTGTTGACTGCTGTACCCCTAATTTTGACTTTTTTACCCTTTATGTCTGTTTGTTTTGTCCACACATCGTTGTCAATATAATGGAATTTTATGGAGTTGTCATAAAAGGTAGAGGTTTTGCTAGCAATAAAACCATTTCCAATCCACCATTTTCTACATTGAAAAATGCCAGTACAAAGTCGGAATATGACAGCTGTTATTTATTCGTTTGATGAGTTTGAGTTATTTTGAGTTTTCATTTGATTGGGGACCTTCCGTTTTGAATTTTCTCGGTGTTTGTTTTTTTCAAACTATTTTTTTTTCGTAAGTTTTAGGCAAGTCATCAATGGTTGGTTGACCGTAATGGAATAACCGTTTCACAGATGATAGCGGATATATTACCGTCCCCTTCTCCAGAGTGTGGCCCACCGAGCTAGACATATAGCGGGTTTATACTGACATAAACAAGACCGTTGCCGCATTTATTGCAGAATCTGCTTACCCTTCCAGATCCTCCTCAGATTTTGGTGGGGTTCGTGTTGCACATTTTTTTCAGTTTTCTATGTTGTTCTTAGTGTACTACTTTTTTTTTGCTTTTGGTATTTAAATTTTTTAGTCATGGCGTTGTCTGTTGGTTTTTGTTCGACTGATGGGGTTTGAATGTCGCTCTGGTGTCTTTCGTCTCTCTTTTAAATTACTTAAAAAAATATCAATGTACCAAAAATGATTAGTGTAACGAGTAAGTGTTTTTAATATTACGACGGTAGACGAACATGGTTTTTGCATAGACAGGATTATCATTAAGTATCTTTCTATTGTTTGGAATATATATCATTCGCCAATAATGTTGTGTGAAGCAACATTAAATTGTGTTCGCGCATTGTATCGATTGTTTAGACATTGAACAAGAGCATCTCTGTTTATGACAATGTTGTACAACTGATCGCACAGTTAAGAACTTGACACACTCTTTTGTGTATTAGTTTGTATGTTCATTATGTAGTCTTGCTTCTGATCATCACTCCAATACACATTTATACTTTAGTTTTGTTGTTCATTCACATTATCATTTTAATTTTGTAGACCTCATAGTTGTGTTGTCAACTAGTTTTTGCACCTGTTTAATTTTGTGTTTTGTGTTGTTTTTTGTTTTTGTTTTTTTTTTAACTTCATTGTAATCAGTATGGTGTTAATCAGATATTGCAAATAATAATTTACTTAGCAATAAATTACTTATAAACTGAATTGACACACTCCAATTATTCTTTTTAGTGTTACATAAATGAACTCATTCGGTATTTTTGCAACTAAGACATTCATTATTTGCAACATTTTAACTGTTCGTGTGTTCTCCTTGCACAAATTCCAAAACGAACCTGATTTAATTATTTTCTTAATAAATCATATCAAAACATATTTAGGTCATGCATCTGTGAAAGTTAATTATCCCCTGGATGAAGGTGACACATGTAAACTACTGTTTAACAAATATATTTTTAAACGCTTTTATTTAAAGTTAAAGCTAGATAAGGGTTAAAATTTTTAACTGCATCATTTGCATTAAAAAATGACTACACTTCAAGCTGAACTTTATATAATTGTCGAAATACAATCAAGCTAGAATTAGATATTAAACGCGGCAGTTCTATATATTATTATATATTGTTTTAATACAAAATATGCAATTACCTTCAAAAAGTAAATATCCAGAAATTAATGAAACAGCCAGAATAAAGCACAAACACCGACATCGTCTTCTCATGTTAATTATATTTAATCAGTGTTATACACAAACACATGTCATGATTTTCTTAACAATTCTAACAAGGACAGTCAAAACAATCTAGTAGTTAAAACAATACACTAAAAATAAAACATCGGTAAAATATATAAATAAATTAAGGCTCGTGACATTTTTAAATACCATATACATTATATAGGAACTAAAGTTCCTTTGTAATATCAGTTCAACAATGTATGAATGACATATTATTTCCACTAGAAGAAATATAACAAAAAACTTCTATCATATATAGATCTATTAGATAATTAGTTCAAAACATTGATTTGTATGTCAATATTTTATAGCTTTGTTTTATAAGATAAAGTATATGTGCAATTGTGATTTGGAATTTTTTTTTCTATAAGAATTACTGATCTGCTGGCGTTATAAGGGGAAATAATTTTAATTGAGTCATTGTATATTAAAAATTTAATGAATAATACCAGGCTTATGATTTCGCTTACAAAAGATTCATCAATACGACTTGAATAAAAAAAAAATGAAATGCAAAATTACTAATAAGTACATAGTTTAAGAGCATTAAGAACAAAACAGTTACGAAAGTTTTTTCAAAATAATGCTCATACATGTTATATTTTTGGGTGGTAGAATTTCATTAGTACTAAATTGAATAATTCAAAGTTTTGCAAAACAGTTAGTCGATAATTTTACCATATCAATAAAAATTCATGTCAATATAAAATAGCTGACTTCAAGCAAGTGATACCTACTTAATTTACAAAGAAGTTTGAATGATTTAAAGAACTTTGAATGTGTTCTACAAAATAATTAAAAATAAATTTTAGTGTTCTTTTAAGAACAAAGGATACTAGTTTAATAATCAGGGAAATAACGTTACAAACAGATTACTTATAAAATGACGGAAGTTGATAATAGTCCGACAGAATAAAATTTTGCTGATTTTAAGGTTATTTCAATTATTTCCCTTGAACAGTAGCAGATTGAAAAAATGCTTTAGAGAAATGTCCAAATTAGAATTACGCAAAAATTGCTGTTAGCAAACAGAGCTATAATTTATAGAACTACAAAACAATGTTTTGAATTAAATATCTACGAGATCTATTTATGATAGAAGTTTTCATGTCACAGTTAACCCTTCTAATTCAGTGACTCGTATTATGATAAGTCATCAGTTTGATTTGAAATTTATGACAAAGAAATCATCTAACTGGAACTGGATGGTAAGTATTAATTTTAATTTCACAGCACTCACTCACTTCATATTAACAACCTTTCACTTAAGCAATCTTCTAAAATATTTTTACCAGTTGATCAGTTAGTTGGAGAAGAAATCTTACTGATATTTGGTAGACAGTTTTAGCCTTTGCTATTGTGATACCACAAAGGTTTCTGGATAAGCACTGTAATGGTATCAAGTTGACTGAAACCGTGATCTTTTTCCTTTAAATATTTTTATGTTTTTTTGTCTCGGAGCCTGTAATATTTTACTATGAGATGTGGGGTTTTCTCATAGCTGAAAGCCGCCATACAATATCCCTGTTTTTAACAAAAATGCAATCATACACATACACAACAGGCATTGTTTAACACAATAATACTTTCATCTAGAATTGAAGACGAATTAATAAATATGAGTATGATGTGTTAATGTTTTTCTTTCTTTTTATATTGACCAATTATAGACAACTATCAAAGATATTAATATTCAATTTGAGCAGAAATTATGTAAATTGTTTATTATAAAAAGGACTTATAATTGGTCACAGCATTTATTTTAAAACAACTATAAAATCAACAAACATTTCATGGTTGACTGCCTAATGGATATTCGCACAAAGCTGGGTAGTGCTCTGCGCAGCTGCGATGATCCCAGTAGTAATTACCATTACCATGAAGATGACCATAAACATTGCGTTGTCCTATGTTAGCGCAATGTTCACCGTCTGACGCTATGTAAGGATGTGAATTAGGATTCCAATGAGTGTAAGCGTGGGAATTGATAATTAGACCTGTGCTGTTCCATCTCCATGGTTTATTAAACCTACTCCGAAAACGATATGCGTCTATCCAATAGAAAGGCTCTACAATAAATCACACGAAGGAAAATAAAGAAATTGAAACAGTTATAAGTTGTTTTTTTATATCGATTAGACCGTTGGTTTTCCCGTTTGAATGGTTTTACACTAGTAATTTTGGAGCCCTTCATAGCTTGTTGTTCGGTGTGAGCCAAGGCTCCGTGTTGAAGGCCGTACATTGACCTATAATGGTCTACTTTTTTAAATTGTTATTTAGATGGAGGGCTGTCTCATTGGCACTCACACCACATCTTCCTATATCTATACATGAAACAATGATCCAAAATGCTATTCTACATATCGTACTTGTTGCAAATGTCTTTGAAAATATTTTGTTAGCTGCTGATGACCACGAATAAGTGTTTTTACTTCTTTTAGATGCATTAAAGTATGAATTAAACATCGAACTCATAAAGGGGAAGTCCATAAATACAATTAACGACTACTGGTATATTGGTATATTCGGAAGAAAATGGTGGGTTAAACATGGTAATTAGCATTGATGGCCTAATTAGAACAATTGTTTATTATTTATTAAGGTTTCTACTCGCTGTTTACTCTTTTGATCATTTAAATAAATATTTATATACAACTGACACCAGCTTCATTGCGCGGACCTAAATTGGATCGTTATTCTTGAATGTAATTGGGAAGCTATTATTTTTTTTATCTTTGGAATACACTTCGGTAGATCATGTTGTCGATCAAGTACAGTACACATAAATAGGTAACTGGGGTTCGAAGAACGTTTAAATTGAAATAAAAGCACATAGGTTTGAGTTGCGAACTACAAGGATTAAACTAAGGCTTTTAAGTAAAGGATTGGAGTCAGTGATTAAGTTTATAACACAGCAATAACCTCTATAAAATGTGTAAATTACTTTACTAGTTCTACATTCAATATAGCTTTAGAGATCTCACAAACATGTTTAACCCCGCCGCATTTTTGCGCCTGTCCCAAGTCGGGAGCCTCTGGCCTATGTTAGTCTTGTATTATTTTAATTTTAGTTTTTTGTGTACAATTTGGAAATTAGTATGGCGTTCATTATCACTGGACTAGTATATATTTGTTTAGGGGCCTGCTGAAGGACGCCTCCGGGTGCGGGAATTTCTCGCTACATTGAAGACCTGTTGGTGACCCTCTGCTGTTGTTTTTTATTTGGGCGGGTTGTTGTCTCTTTGACACATTCCCCATTTCCATTCTCAATTTTATTTGTTATCCCGACTTAAACAAATTGATGACAAAGAACTTATTTGTACTTTATAAAGAAGTCGTGTTCATTTTTGTACTCCAGACGCACCTATTTTTTGTTGTTGTCGCTACATCATGTATGGTACATTGTTTCTAAAATTATGTTCCTTAAAAACAAATTAAGCCGTCAGCGTTCTCGTTCGAACTGTTTCACAAGTGTCACATAGAGTCATTTATAGCTGACTATGGGTTTTTTCTCGCACTATCAAAGGTCGTATTGTTACCTATAATTGATTGCATCTCGCCATTTGGACTCTTGTGGATATAAAGTTGTCTCATTGGCAATCATACCACATGTCCTTATTATTTTTTGAATATGCATGAAATATTTGCCACTGAACGTTAAGCGACCATTCATCAATCAATCAATCAATCAATATTGCAACACTCTTTCCATATATTGTAAATAATAATGGATAGCTTTTAAATATTTTCGCTTGAGAACAAAAGTAGTTTCCACATGAATTTAACACGCATGTTTTGATTTGACAAACTTGTATGCAATTAAATAATATCAAATGATAGATCATAAAAGTGTTTTCATAGAATGCCTAGCTTGTAATAAATAAAGGCAACATTAGTATACCGTTGTTCAAAAATCATACACCGAGAGAATATAAATGTTGGTTACAACTAAAACCGAGGAAAAACATCAACTATAAGAGGAAAAACAAAGGATCAACAGGATCACTGAATGAAATGCAACAAAAAAAAAACCGACAACATACATAGAAGCGAACTATTTGATAACAGCTGCCATAATTCTGACTTGGTACACAGAAATACAGTCCAAACACACGCAACTTGACAACAAATTTTGAATGAAGCATTTAAAAAAAAATTTAATGTTGAGAACCGGTCATACCATTATCATAACATACACATACCTTCCTTATATCCAAATGTGTGTTGTACATTAGCGAGAAAGGAGGACACATCATGATTTTCTTTCTCGCTACTTAAGATTGCTAATCTACTGCACATACTTTCACATTCATGCTAATAAAATAAAAAAACAAACATATACTAGATATTTAATTCATTTAGACGTGAAATAAACACTTAAGAATAAACTAGGTCGATATGAAACATTAATTCTGGCTATTCTGTACACAAATACTGGTACTAAGGGTTACACTATATGATATTATCAATTATGGAAAAGAAAACAACAGGTATATGCACGATCCAAAACGTTATCAAATTATATCAACGCAACATATACAAAGTTATAAAAGAATGGAGAAGCATACATGATGTTTAGTTCTGAATCAACGCAGGAAAGATGTTGTTTTATGATTAAACCAATTTGGCAAAACTTTAAGGAATGTTTGGTTCTCAACGCTCTTCAACATCGTACTTTATTTGGCCTTTTAAACATTTTTTTTATTGGAGCGTCACTGATGAGTTTTCTGTAGACGAAACGCACGAAAGGCGTTAACATAAAATTTTAACCCTGGTATCTATGATGAGTTAATTGAGAAGAAAGAGACCAGCATAAACGAAACTGTTTGCTTGAAAAGAAGATTCTATTTTATCCAACCCGTTGGCCTGTACTATTTTCCTATTCATCTAAGTGAATCAGGATGAAAGGAGAAAGGAGTAGGTCCAGTAAGGGCCGATTTTGGCCTCAATTTTCAAGTTCATCTGACGAAATATTTTAGACACTTTTAAAACACTTAAGTGTCTATTTCAATTGATTCAATTAGTTTTTGTGAAAGATTTTAACTGATTTAGTCATTAAAAACGCTCCGATTCAAGCTTGAATATGAAAAATCTATCAAATTTGCCAAAAATCGTCACTTTTCAGATGGTTTTTGTCAAAAATGAAAGTGGCCGCATCCGTGTTCATCCTCAACCTTTATATATATAATGTATTATCATCAAATACAACTTACGTTTCAATATTATGAATGAACACGAATGCGGCCACTTTCATTTTAGACAGAAACCATCTAAAATTTAACTAAAATGCTGAAATTGTGAAGATTTCAGTAATTTAGCATGACTTTATGATGCTAGTACCCGATATATGTGCATTGTATTGTCAAAAACAGCCCATATTTATGTAGCAGAATCATTCTACTTTCCAATAAATAGCTTAACGATTACATTATCACAACTTTGTTAAACTGCTATATTTTGGGGCAAAAAAGGGGTCTTACTGAACCTACTCCTTTAATTGGTCGAGACAAAAATAAAAAAGATACCAATGAGGCACTACAAAATATTAGTAGAAGAACAAGTCCACACAAAAAAACTACTGATATAGTAATATCAACTAACAAAAATGAGAATGAAATTAGGTGCTCTATCTCTATCAATAACAACAATTATTATTGAGTCTTCACAAATCTAAACGAAGCTTTTTATCGCCGTCAGTTATTGTTACTTCCTTGTCCCCCCCCCCAAGAAAATATATTCATAAGCCGTTTCCCATCATATAAAAAAATAAAATCAGAAAACTGAACTCCGAGGAAAATTCGAAAAGAAAAGTCCCTTATCAAATTGCAAAATCAAAAGCTATACCACATTAAACGATGGATACCAACTGTCATATTCCTAACATCGTAAAGGCATTTTCTTATGTAAGCTGCCTGCAAACCAGTCTAATACCTCGTTGTGAGAATATGGACAAGCATTACGGAAGTATAGTTGAATTTAAACTTAAAGTAATGATCTCTTAGTTCGTGTGTCAAGTGGATTGTAAGCCTGTGGCCAACTGAAATGTGAAGGAGTCGGTTTTATAAACTTACAAAGAACCGGCTATCAATTGATTTTCTTACAACGAAAAGTACAATTCGAACGCATACAAGCAAATAACTCAAGTATGTCCAACCCAGATAAACCTGTAATTGGTTGAAATTATTCTATATCTCCAAATAAGATTCATATCAAATTTATTATCAGATAAACAACAAGATACCTCATTAATTATATAAACTATAATTTGAATAATCAATTGTGATTTACTTTAGTTGAGAGTGCTACAAAACAATGATTCGTTGATATCGATAAATACACTCATCGTAGAGGTCTGGATTGAGTTTTTAGTAAATGGTTTGCCAAATATATCCAAGGTTATCTCTTCTTGTGGTAGAAAAGCTTAAGAATTTCGAAAATTCAAAGTTTTGTTAATAGTTAATTTATAATTATGACCATATCAATGATAACATATTGATGCATGTCAACACAGAAGTGCTGACTACTGGACTGGTAATACCCCTGAGGAATAAAAATCCACCAGTAGTGGGTATCGACCTAGTGGTTGTAAATAAACTCATCGTAGATACCAACCAGTGTTAATCAAAAATATAATATCAAACAAAAGTATCGCAGGAAGATAATCTTCATAAGCTATTTAACGCTTCGTCTTTTATTTCAAATGCTCTCATCAGATGGTAATGAAACGCATTATGAATATTCACAACTTACCTTTGCAGCTGTTCTTGTTTTCTTCCATCGACCAACAAAATAGCAAGTGTCTGCACTTTTTGCAAAACCAATAGGACAGTCACCAGCCTTTAATATGTTAGGTTGACAATCTGTTTTAAATATAGTAGGATATCCTATAGTATTGTTGTCTTTCATTCATAGCTCTAGTCACATCTTTTGTCAGCATGCAGCAAGTCTTGCTGACAGTTTTTTCTAGTATGTATTACCCATATCTTGTCTCAATTTAATGAGTAAATAAAGGGTATAAACCCTTGTTAGTTGTCATCGACCGCATGGCAAAATCTAAATTAATGTCTTTTCTTCTTGATATCACGAAACAGTGGTAAACAATTAAATGATGACATGCGCTCTGAGTTTCTAGCGATAACTTTGCATTTCAGTCTGCTGTCATGAAAATGGAAATTATCAGTCAGTTAGATCAAAAGAAAAAAATCGTAAAATAACGATAATAGTTATTACCTAAAGGAAGTCCGAGATTTTTTACATGTGTAATGGTCTGCTTTGGAAGATAAAATGCATTACAGAAACTAGTGTTACAACATGTCCCATCTATATCTCTGGATAACAGATTGCTACATGTCTGTGAGGAAAAGGAAAGTTATAAATTTCATTTTAAAATGACAATTGAATTATTTCATTTTTGTTAAAAGTGCAAATTAATAGATTATTGCCTTGTGATGTAACTTGAAACATTCGCAAACCTTATTTTTAAAGTCCAATATGTAACACAATTAATGTTTTCAAAATAAGAAAGTTCAAGCATATTTTTTTTTAAAACTTATCATGAGATTAAATGAAAACATTTTTATACTCATGAATAAATACATGAAATTGAAATTAGATATTAAATGTTATCTTGAAGGGATGACTTCAACTCTACCACTCAAAATTCTAATTTCAATAGCTTCCTATTAAGCTTGGAATACCGTTTCAATATATACACTCCAAAGTAAGGCATTGATTGAATGGTGATACAAAGAGATGGAAACCTCAAGTTTGTCGTTAATACTTGTTCTCAACCAACACCCATTGTCAATTTCTAGTATTAATTGTAACTATAGGGCAGGTTTGACTATATCTATGGTATCAGTTATTTCCAGTTCGACTAAATAGATGCGTTCAACATAGTCACAAAAACCTATGTTAATTACGAAGAGGACGTCATCTACAAAGCAAAACCATAAAAGGATTAAGGCAGCTTTTTTTCTGAGAAGCATCTGTTTTAAATCTGCCTCTTAAATTTAGACAGTAATCACTAAAACATTGGAATATGTACATATGCACCTGCTTTTCAATACATCCTAATTTGTATCCACTCTGAAAACCGGACACATGAGTTTCTGCTGCTACACAAACCTCCTGGAAGTTTAGAAATAACATATTTCAAATTCGATTAATGTTACTGTCATATATAAACTAACTCCTTTTTATTAGTTCTGTAGCAATTATAACTGGTGTGTTTTGCTATAAGTTGTTGCATTCATATCGGCAAACTGTTTTTTAGCTTTAAAGATTTGCAGCGGCCATTTTAAATTTATCTCGAAAATTGACGAAATACTATCAATACATTCTGATGTTTTCTAATATTTCGATATAAACTGGCTGACAAAAGGAATCTTTTTTTTCATATTAAATGTCATTGTTTTTTTTTCAATATCTTTTTCCATTTTCATCTTAATTCATCTTATTCATAATAAAAGCATTATACAGTCGTTATAAAATTAGAGATATATTCTTTTTGCATTTAGATATATTTATTTAAAGAAAGAGAAAGTAGCAAATATTGAGGTATTTTGCTTTTTTGTTGAAATTTTTGTTGCAGTTTTATTTCTGATAATAAATAAATTACCGTATGTTTATTACACTGAACCTTACTGGAACAGTTATGTGGTTGGTTCACAAGAGAACAATCATAACATGTGAAAGCTACAAAATAATGCAAAGGAAATAAAAATAGCCGCATATTATTACTAGATATAAGAAAATGTGGTATGAGTGCCAATGAGACAACTCTCAATCCAAGTCACAATTTATAAAAGTAAATCATTTTAGGTCAAAGTACGGTTTGCAACACGGAGCCTTGGCTCACAACGAACAGCAAGCTATAAAAGGCCCCAAAATGACCAGTGTAAAACATTCTAATGGGACAACGGTCTAATCCATATAAAAAACGAAAAATGAGAAAACACTTATGAACCACATCAAGAAACGAAAACTACTGAACATCAGATTCATGACTTAGGACAGGTGCAAACAATTCCAGAGGGTTTAAACGTTTTTTTCCCACTCCTATTTGAAATAATAGTTTAACATCCAAACATAGAAAGTCACACTATAAAATATCAATTTAAATGGCTTAACTCAATCAAAAGACATATTAACTACTAGTTCACAATGCCAATCCTACAGTTTTATCAAAATGTTTATGTTGTAGAGTTGATTATATTTATTACCTACCTTGTCTCACTTTAATTGCATTTTGCGCGATTTGATTGTTTACATTTCATGTTGTCACAGCTTTATATACCTCATCAAGATATATACCGAAGTTAGGTTTGCTGTTTTTCTATTTATTCACGAACAATTTAATATATTCATATGCGTAATATTGTGCAAAAAGAATTGCATTAGTCAAAAGAATGTTCTACATGCTTTTCTGAACTCATTATTGCATTTTTCTTAAATTTTTTATCATTACATACTTACAGCATTGTCCGCAGGTTTGTGGACAAAGCGAAGAAACACATTGTTTATCACATCCCTTGTTCTGTGACAAAAATCTACATGCTTCTGTGTCTAGTTCGTGACATCCTTGGCTGACACCTTTATCTTTGGACGTTGGTTGAACTGATAAAGAGAACGAAATAGTTGAGGTAAAAGGACAAGCCTGTCTGTATTATTCTTAATCACATATAAAGTTGACCTTCGATCAAACTTTAACTTATTGTTGAAACTAATCCTTCAATACTATGTTATGGCTTTGATTTTATGGTTTTAATTGTTGTTCATTTGTTGCCTTGTTAAAAGAGCTTGATTTACCTTATCAATGAATGCTGAAAAAAATATTATATATGCCTTTCACTTTGTATTCCCACGGAACTAGCCTATTTTAATATTCGAAAAGTGTATAGGAGAAATTTATACTTATCCGTTTAAAAACAGGGGTAGACACTGATGGATAATTTAAACATACAAGGCAAAAGGAAAGAAAGAAAGAAACGACAATGACAAACAAGTTCAGACAATACTACGTAGAATAATATTAGAACGTGCAACACATAGAAAACCAAAATAACTGAGAGTGATTTCGGATGCTCCGTTCGGGTAGTAGATTCTGCTTCACACGTTGTACCAATTATATTATTCATGGTATTGCCATGATTGGTGTGAATGATACATATGATTTAAAAAAAAACTTAAAATAATCATTCTAAAGCATGGAGTGTTTTAGTTAAAGGTAAAAGCATTTATTTTTTGCTGACAATCTGGAGTAAATTTTAAATACCTGCGTAACCGTACTACATGCATATGAAAAAGAGAGTCGCAAATGTATATACAAATAAGAAAACTAGATTTAATTTCCAATTTCACATTTATTCACAATATATGTTTGATTTACGTATATCACACAATTATAATGTTTTCTGTATTAATACAAAGACATCTAGTCTCTTTTCTTTTCAAAATGGTAACACAGACACAGAATCTTTAACTTTTGTCTTTTGTCCTTTTAATATTGATAAGATCTATACATTTAGAATAGACAATTTTCATTGGTTTTTTTTACCATTACAACAGTGGTCGTAATTGTAAATGTATCTTTGAAAACATTGAGTTCAAATATGTCTAAGAATATAATGGATAATTCACCTTATTCATTAGCGTGACAGAAAATATACAAACCAGTTAGAACTGTAGGCATTGAAACATTGTCTGGCTCTTTGTATTTATTGCACAAATCGGAACTACAGCATCCACCCAACAAATCAACGGTTCGCCTTACGTTTGGCATGGAAGGATGATCAGATATCAAACCAAACAATGAACTGCAAATCTGGAATTTCGAACAATGTATATTGACTATTTGATTTAAATTTTCTTTTTTATTGAATAAACAAATGAATGAATAGATAGATATATCAAATAAGAAATAAACACAATTGATCTCGCGTGTTCAAGTAGTTATACATCTTTGGTTATCATTGTTTTGTGTTGGAGAGTTCCTGATCATGACGAACCAGGTAAACTTATAAATTTTATTTTCATTTGAAAGTTTTGATAATGCCGTAACAATTAAAGTAGATGGTACCTGCCTCCTTATCTACACAACCCAACTGATACACCTTTTCATATAATGGTGTGACTGTTTGCGTTGCTATACACATCTGTAAAATAGAAATGAAAAGAACTGAATTTTTTGTGTTTGGGAAGAGATAGAGAGGGAATATTTTTGGTTATGAATTATATATACATGTATTACTGTTTAATATAAATGTGCTAAATAATCCTTTATGTTACTATACACTATAGGGTTTGCTCATTGTTGAAGGATTACGACAAACTGTTGATGCTTACATCCTCATCTCTTGGTATTAGGTGGATAATTGTATTGGCAAATCGTATTTTTATGTAAAAATTTCTTGTCTGATCCGCGGTTTTATTTTGTTGTCGAATTGTTTTCTCACTGGAATGTACGATTAACTAGTCTTTTTTAATATGAAAACAGTATGTATATCTATGTCTTGAAAATAAATTAAAAAAAAAGTTTAAAGATAAATTAACATTATACCATTGACAAATTACTGCATTTAACAGTGTGTGTACAGTTAGCTGGGTGATCCACACTGTCACAAGAGTAACATGTCAGTGCTGCAATACGGAGAAAACTATATCAATAAACTACAACCCTATTTTATTGTATCTTCCACAAATATTATTACTCAAAAACTGTAATAAAACTAACATATACAATACTAGAAGGAAACTCGGTTCAAATATATTCTGTATTTCATTGTTTGGTTCGATAAATGTAAGATAATGAATATGGAATAGTTATACAATGTAGTGCCGCTACGTTAAACGAGAAGAGGCTTAAAAGTGTAGCTAGTTGGTATTTTTATTTTGAAACATTGCAAGTATTATGGTAGTATATGATTTTTGGTAACATCGCATTCATGACAGGATAAACATTATAGAATGAAGATAAAGATTCGGTTATTGTTAGAATTTATCTTGCAGTTCACAATTTTGTTTACTTGGTTTGATGTCGATCTTAAGTTTTAGTATAGGTACCTTACTGCAAAAGGTTAACTATTGCAACAAATCACGTTCTTCTGCAATATTTAGTCGTCAGTCGTTTACTTTTCCATTATCCATAGAAATATGAGGTCCAATTTAAAATATATATATATTTAGGGTATCTTGATAAAAGTTTATGTTTTTCTGTTCTGACTTGGAAAAATACAAAAATATAACAAAAGTAAGGTAAGCTTTTTTATGTTTTAAAACCCATAATGTAGATAGAGAAAATCTATTAGAATATCAAGATCTACATATCTTCAACTTCAACCAAGATTATCAAGCTAACTGTATAAATCCTAAAAGAGTTAGTGTTTTTTTTTATCCTGAAATCAATCTTGTATTGTACAAAAAACAGATACACAAATAGTTTTTTGCTTTATTTAATAACGTCTCCTGCTACCCCACTTCCATGTTGAGCAATTGGTAATTTGGATAATCAAATGACAAAACACATCAAAAACGAATGGACAACAACTGTCATATTCCTGACTTGGTAGACATGGCAACAGGAAGAAGTGCTGCACATATTTATGAGTTATAATTTATGAATGAATTAGCAAAGACCCATCGAAACAACATCTGATACAAACATTTATTAACACTTTTAGATATTTGGATGATATATTGACTCTCCATAATGACGACTTCAGTATGTACACTGTTGAACTGACTTAAAATAATGGTAACACTAACATAAACACTCGCATGTCAGTAACTGATATTAGTCATTTGTTAATTTATGTTGCATTATCATTTTTATCAGTTTCTTTTGTTATTTATTCTTTTAAACAGAGTTTTACTGTGCATATTGCTGTGTGTTTTTTTAATTCTCAATTGACTAGAGGTATAGAGGAGGATTGAGATCTCAAAACACATTTTTAACCCTACTGCACTTTTTCGCCTGTTCCAAGTCAGCATCCTCTGGCCGTTGTTAGTCTTGTATGTTTAGTTTTTTTAAACTTTAGCTCATTGATATGTTATAAAGTTAAGATTGACGTCCAATTTCACTGAACTAGTAAATATTGTGATTTATTGGCCAGCTGTAGCCCGCCTCCAGGTTTTTTTTTCTCTCGTTGTGTTGAAGAACCATTGGTGGGCTTCGGCTGTTTTCTGCTTTATGGTCTGGTTCGTGTATCTCTGACACATTCTCCATTTCTATTCTCATTTGATTAATGCAATACATACGACACTGGTCACATGTACTAGGGCACAAACGAGCAGTACAGTTATCTTGGCACAAGTCTGGTTTAATGGCAGCTAAACGTTGACATGCTAAGGTATTGTGATCATTGCATATACTAGCACTTTGTATTCCTAAAACTAGAACAAGTTTTGTATCACTATGTTTTGTTTTTTAACGCGTTCGATGAAATACATTATACATATGAAAACAATATTGCAACAGAACAGCTAGCGAATCGAACCCATCGATATACTGGAATTTTCTTATACAATGCATTTCCAAAGACCATTTCCCGTAAAATAATTATCATTTGACACTTATTTTGCATATATTCCATCTTCCTGCCTTATATATCATGTACTGTGCTATGAAGCTGGATTACAACGATCTGACGAAGAAAGGTAACACCCAGCCACCGAAAGCTTTATTCTAGAGCCTATGTGGCTGAGTGGTCTAGCGCGTCGGGCATAGTGAAAGGCGATTTGGTGCCATGATATCTCAGTAGCATGAGTTCGAATCCTGGCTTGGGAAGAACAACAAATTTGCGAAAGCAAATTTACAAATCTAACATTGAATGGCTGATTATAAGACGAATTACATATATAGTTAACAAAATTGATGTTCCATATAATTTTCATAAGGGACACATATCTCAAAAATATATTATCGCAGCAGTTTCTAATATTTACTCAAAATAATTCCGATGTCAATCTTTGGCATTAATGGCATTAAACGGAAAATTATAAGAAAAGAAGTGATTAAAGCATTTAAGATATTCATTTTTTCAAATTATTCCTATTTTAAAATATATTGTTTGAAAACATTAAGTCTGCAAAAACCAAATATGAGTAACGCATTTGTATTAATTTTCGTCGTATAAAAGGTCTGACACAACTCCTTGTTTATACAGATATATTGCGCTGAATAGAACGAAATTCAAAAGTCAAAAGGAAAAGTAGCACATGGATGAACAACTCTATGTAGCTTACAAAATTGGAGAGTCCGAGAGAAGAATAATTGCGCAATTTACGGACACAATTTGAATGCATGCATTCGCATAATGAAAATTCAGCGAGGACAACGGACTTCGTTAGTATTGACGATTATATTATGAATGTCCCGTTTATTTAAAAGTGTGGTATTTGTACGTAAATAAAACAACTAAGGATTATAAAGTACAGGAAGTTTAGCCGTATATATTTATTTACCTAAAGTATTGATAATGATTCCTAAAATCAGGGTCAAAATCTTCATGGCTGTAAAGTGTAACCCTGTGAAATCTTATCTTGTTGATAATTTAGAACTTGATTTACCTTTCTCGTAATGTGGAGGCGAGACATATTTTATTTCTATTTCAAACATAGGCATGGACACGACAATCATATTTATATTTAGACAGTCTTCAACTATCAGTTATAATGATTTCAACATTTTCCCCACTATATTGTATTGAATACTTATTCTTAATATTATATATGGGCAAAGAAAGGGGTATTTTATGTCACTGAAACAACAACCAAAATGACATAAAAAAAGATTTTCACAGATAAAAATACAACATACAAATGCTTAGTATTTTCAATTCTAAACCCTATCGGTCTATGAAAGTTAAAGAATATTCTGTTGGTCTTGAACGAGAAGGTCTGGTGAATCCGAAATAATTTTTTAACTGACCTAGTACACAGTTTTAGTAAAGAGCCATCTTAGTACCCTCCCCGCGATGCAGACTCATTGGTGGCCTTTGGCTGATGTCTGCTCTTTGGTCAGCTTGATGTTTCTTTGAAATAATCCCCATATCCATTATAAATTGTATTACATTTCCAAATTATATATTTCATACTTGTATCAAAAAAATTTAAAATGCTAGTTTTATTAACACATACTGTAGAAGTCTTTAGAAAAACTAATTATTAATTATCAATAACCTTGTAAACATTTTTTGAATGACTTTCATAATGGACAGTCATATACGTATATAATGTAAACCTTCTGTCATTTCCATAATTGCATTGCTTGTATATGAGTTATAAGGGAATATACTCTCTTGTAACACATCTATAATGTGTCCGCGTGATCGGTAAAGTTGCTTGAATTTACTTCAGTCCTTTATATGCCCTTATATTAAATGACTGAGAGCATGGTTAGATATTAATTGCCGAATATTTTGTATAGAGAAATAAATGCAGCATAAAACAGATTCGCACGTTATTTTCATTTAACCGAAATCTCATAATTTGAAAGATATTTATACTAATCGTATGGAACGCCAACACTGTCTTACTATGCCCATTTTTCATTATATGTTGTGCATTTACCTTTATTTGATGTGCATTTACCTTTATATGATGTGAACTTGTCATCATATGATGTGCAAACACCTTTATATGATGTGCAAATATCCTTATATGATGTACAAATATCCTTATATGATGTACAAACATCATTATATGATGAGAAAACATCATTATATGATGTGCAAACATCATTATATGATGTGCAAACATCATTATATGATGTGCAAACTTCATTATATGATGTGCAAACATACTTATGTGGTGTGCAAATATACTTATATGATGTGCAAATGTTCTTATATGATGTGCAAACATTCTTATATGATGTGAAAATATACTTATATTATGTTGAAAGATCCTTATATGATGTGCAAATATACTTATATGCTGTGCAAATATACTTATATGATGTGTACATATCATTATATGATGTGCAGTTTCCCTTATATTATGCGCAATCATCTTTATATGATGTGTTTGTGTCATTATATTATGTGCTTGTAATCTTATATTATGTGGTTAGGTTTACTTCATTATATGATGTCGAAACGTCATTATATTATGTGCGTTCATCGTCGTTATGGTCAATGAACATGATTACGATTAGAATGATTACTTCTACGTCATAACTGATTCCGATCTGCTTCTGTGGAATAACCGTTACTACTACTAGTTATTAGGATCAAATCTGTAGCTACCGTTTGGAAAATGGTTGAGACTTGAGATAAACCTTGGCATGTTAGTACCTCGTTTTAAGATGCAAAAAATAACATCTGATATAGTTGGAAAATTGTAAAAATATATATGAATTGCAAAGTTTTGTTTAAATCGACGGGTCTTTAATAATAAACATACGAAGTCTACAATACGGTTTAGGTTATTAAATCTAATAAATAATACTTTTATGTCATGCTCTATGATCGTTTTAACGAGGGAAGGCATTATATTTGTCAATTTCGTTATACCCAACGTTAGCATTTTTTCTATTAGAAATACACGAAGTTTAGTATTGTCATTTATGTTAACAATGCCTTTCTGATCATTTTAGCTGTTCGAGTTTCTCTTTATATATTCTCAAGATAGACACAAACAATTCGGAAAAAATACGACTCTGATAGAGTAATGGCTCATATAAGGAACCGGTCATTTGTAACCCAAAAAAAAAGAAGAGGGGGATAGGAAGAAATAAAGGGGGCCTTTCGTTTTATCATTTTTGGAATGGAAAAGTGGCATTCAATGTTATATAGTTATAAATTTGCCGCGGTATACTGTTATGGCGAATTCTTCGTCAACCGTAGGCACCAATCTTTACGCCTCGTTTCGCTCATCTGAATTGTTATAACCGGAAAAATTAGTTTCAACAATTTCTTCTAGCAGAGAATTTTTCATCTGATGCAATTATTGAATGAAGGTGTGGTAATTATTAATGAAACCACAAACGGCAAATCCAAACTAAGTTCCCTGAAGTCGCAAACAGCTTTCATACTTCAGTATTTTGATTATAAATGTTCTTGTCTATAACTTGCAAGAAAAGGTTTCTCTATTATTAGTTATCAAGATAATAGCAAATAAAACAACACATATCTGAAAAGCCAAAAGTGCCCAAAAGGAACCTTTACTACAGAGTATAATTCAGACACATTGCACTATTTGTTTTTTTTAAAACCTATTATGTTTCCAGGATAAACGCAGAATATTAAAGGCCGCTGTCGTAAATCTTCACTTTGAAAAATTCAAAACATCACTCTCTATCTGTAAGAGAACAACAGGTCTCAGTAAAAAATAAATAAATGCAGTGTTTTAAGTTCATTTAGACACCAGATTAAAAACGCTCAATTCTCTGCTTTTGTTAGATTGATACACACCTTCAAAAATTTAAAGGCTGAAATTTCATTGGCTGATATAATATACACAAGGAAGGAAAATAAAATAACGTGTTGTAAGAACCTTGTATCCAAAGCTTAAACAGATGATCTGTACATTATATATTAATAAATAAATGTGTTAGACACCGACTCTAGTTTGAGGGAAGGAGCAAGTGTATTTTCTTGTTCGAAATTAATAATAATATTTTTTTAATTTTATTTAACTTTCATCATTGTTTTATTTTTTCCTCATTTTAAATGGAAACAAACTATTTCGCTTCCCCTCTGAAAAACATAAACTCTCTTTCAAGAAATTTAGATTCAAACATTTACAGAACAACTTGCCCCCACCCCCACTCACATGATAAAAATATCAATGGTCGTACCCTGTTTATTTGAGTCTAGAGGTGTATACTAGTATATGAGCGGCTTCCCACGAAACCTTTTATATTGCGGGTCACTGCATGTCTAGTGGTGGTACTTTCGTCGTAGCATGTTCGCCTTGAGTAAGGGAGGTCGGGTCAAAACCAAAGACTTTAAAATTCATATTTACATGCTGCTTCCCGGCTAATTATATAAGCACGCGGGATTAAGGATTAAGAGCAAAAGCTGGTCGGCTCGGATCCAGAAAAATGTGTCTGAGTAAGGTGATATAAATGTCTTCCTTCGGAATGCTACCTTTTCAACTAGCATGTTAAAAAATCCGGCTCAGATGGTCGGTCTAGTACAAAACAGTGTTAATATTCATATCACATTAACATGTTCTTGTACGAATATGCATATATCAATTTGCCGCTGGATGTCAAGAATCCACCCATAATCATCTATAGTTGAAACTGTGAAACTGTGA
Organism: Mytilus edulis; assembly: GCF_963676685.1. Classification (NCBI taxonomy): domain Eukaryota; kingdom Metazoa; phylum Mollusca; class Bivalvia; order Mytilida; family Mytilidae; genus Mytilus; species Mytilus edulis. The sequence continues at coordinate 23,574,822 of NC_092353.1, read as the reverse complement.
GACAAAAGTCAATTTTGTGTAACAAAAGTCAATTTTGTGTAACAAAAGTCAATTTTGTGTAACAAAAGTCGATCTTATATGCAAATTAGTTCACAGAAACCAAACTATACTAATATGAATACAAAATTCACTTTTGTCGCCCAATTTTCAAATAAGGTAACAAAAGTCAAGTCTGTGTAACAAAAATGAATTTTGTCATGAGAAAAGTGACTTTTGTCCGCTGATAGATAATTTTGTACGACAAAATTTTAAATTAGTAGTATGATACAAATTTTGTTAAACTGAACTCATTTTTGTTGAACAAAAGTCACTTTTGTTCGTACAAAATTGAATTTTGAGTACAAAACCACAAGAGTCCCATTCGGCGCCCCGTAAAAAATAGCGTTAAGTAAATATTTGACGGGAAATTTTTTATAGAAAGAATAAAACTATTATTTTCATAGGCTTAGGCAGTCAAAGATTATCCGAAAAACGTTTACTTTAGCGTTGTCCCATGTAACAAACTCGAAACATAAAACTCGAACAATTCGTGAAATGTTCACGCATCTCTTCGAAATTTTGCATGAACATTCTATGATGTGATATATTTCAGTATAGTTAACATGGCTGTCTCCATTTAAAATTTGCATACATATTTTCAAAAAAATATGATGTACGGAAATGTCCCATTGGAAATTTAATTTGGAAACTTGAAACATTTCAGTTCAAAAATTAAATTTTGACAGATAATTCATTAAATTGTAAGCACGATCGGTTTGTACTAAGTGTTAGCTCCCAACATTCGAATTGAAAAATAAATTGAGCTACATTTTCAATTCAATACAATAGATTTGCAATGTCTTGCGGAAATGTCCGAGTTAAACTTTCATGCCTTCAAAAAACGTTTACGGCCAAAAAACAGAGATTTGATTTCATGAAGATTATTTTTTCGGCTTTAATAACTATACCAATAAAAAGTACTTTTAAAGTTGAAGTTGGAACACCAAAAAGCATTAAGATCACAGGGTTATTTATAGAAAATACGGATTGATGAAAATGTCTTGCAAGTTTGTCCGCTATCATAATTTGACGTCGTCACAAGCGTGATCTAGGGAAGGCATGAACTGCATTCGCGTGTTCCTTTCTACATTAAATATAAATGTCCTGCTTCCAAAAATACGATATGATGCACACATTACAAAAATACACATCTATAAGGCGATCAAAAAGTAAGAGAACTTCAGTATCATATTAAGTATTAGCTAGTGTATGCCACTGCTTGATTAAAATCATACTCGGGTTAACGATATAATGCTGCAATATTCCTCCAAAAACACATAATTACTAGCAGTAAAATTGAAAATCCAATGTTATTTATAAAATCATATTGGATTAATGGATTCTCGAGGTATTTATACTTGTGTGTTATACTTTGCATTTACCCACAAAGGAAAGCAGGAAGAATTAGATAAAGCGCGTTTCCAATTTAACGTCATTTTTCTGTTACACTAAATGGTAGCAATATCTGACGTTGTGTCTATATACAAAACAAGAGAGAGAAGTTTCAAAATTACCAAGCCAGCTGGAGGACAAACGCACGTGACTATATTTTTTTTTTATATAAACGAACAAGCTGAAGGTGACATTTTACAGAAATCTTTGGAATTACATTTGGGATTAAACATTTTTGGGATTAAACAGAAAAAACATCCTTCCTGTTTTCAAGTTTTCATACATGGCTTAAAGCCTTATTGGATAAATGTTTTTCTCATATTAAAATTTCCCGTTTTAGTAACAACAATTTCCAAATAGTTATATTGTTTTATCATATCAATGTTAGTATCATTGTAAGAAAATTGGAGATTTTTTGGCTTCCGTCCATAAAAAAAACCCACTAAGACTTTAATTTTGTCAACTTTCCTTTCAAGTTCCAAGCCTTACAATAATCATGGAAAGCATTGAGGTGAGTCTGCAGGTCCTGTGCTGTTCCATCCAACAACACCGTGTCATCTGCAAACAATATAATAAAAAACTTAAGATATATTTCTAATTCTCTTTCAAGATCTTCTGGTATAGTTCTGTTAAGTCCTGTAATATTTCTAGTCACAAAGAAATTATTTTAGTCAATCAAAGTAAATAAAATAGGAAAGGTGATAAGTTTTCTCCTTGTCGAACACCATTGTCACAAGCGAGCAAAGTATTCCGAATTATAATTACTACCGTGTATCATCGGTACAGCGGATATAGCTTTATAGGTACTTCGAAGCGTGAAAAACAATATACCGTACATTCATTTAACTATGCACCGTACAGAAGGATTCATGTGGTCAGCTATACACAACGCTTCTTGTTGAAATAAAATATCGAAAAATAACATATGTACAAAATATTTCAATGCCAATTTTTGAAACAGCTATACTTATTAAACACAAACAGTGGCCTTCTATCAGAAAAAGAGTTGCAATGAATATAGAATCATATCGGATGAGACGAACGCCAACTTCTTTGGCAAGTATTTGCACATGTCTTGTTTTGGGCAAATAGTGAGACTTCTCTAACCACCAACCCACGACCAAATCATTTCTTAAAACAACAAATATGTTTAGATTGAAGTAAACATTGATATAATGTAAACAAAACAAAGATTTTCGTACCGTGTCAGAAGAAAAATCGATCACAACCCCTTGGTTAGTACCTATATTCGCTATACCGATGATTCACGGAGATGCCAACGAATGGACAAGAGTTGAAACAAAGAGAGATGACATAGTAATGACAAAGTTAATGCTTTTTATTCTATTTTTTTAAAGAGACGAAAAAGAGGAACAGAATGCAAAAGACGGGCGTCACCCCATTCATCTCGGTTGGAAAATAAAAATATTAAATACCCTAAATTGGAAAAAGTGTGGCAAAGTGTGATTTCAGTGGTTCTTTTCCCCCTTTTCACTGAATAACTGTATCGTCTACGTAAATTCCGATGCCATTACCGAAAAGGATCAAAATAAGTACCACAAAGGGAAAATCCGATCTAATCGGACGAAAAATTAAGTCTAAAACACTTCATCAGGAATCAACCCCTTGTATCTCAGAAATCGTTGACGCTACTCCAAATCTGTTGACATAATAGTACTCATGTTTCAGAATTTTATTAGCAATTAAAAAAATCTCCATTAATATAAGTTGAAAATAAACAATCTGTATATGTCAATATGTGCTCATTGTTGAAGACCGTATGGTGACATATAGGTATTAATGTCTGTGTCATTTGGTCTGTTGTGGAGAGTTGTCTCATTAGCAAAGATACCACTTTTTCTTTTTCTATAATTACCCACATAGCCATTTCATATTTCGCGGGCACTACGTCGACTAAGCTTGCAGTCTTCGAAATTGGGTACTTTCTCACATAATTGGCGTTTTCTGTGGAAAAAAGATTGGTTCAAATACAAATTAAAAGTAAAAAAAACTACATGTAAACGACATATCACAAATATTTCCGACTTGGTATGGTTTTAGAGGAGTTGCGGCTCAATGAAATCGGTCTACTCCTTTAGTAGCATAGATTATATGATATTCTAGATTTAATATCATTGTACATATTCAATACTTCATTATACATCTTACCATTTACAGATTAATATTATTCAATAACATTTTATAAAACAAATCATCTCGCCATATTATGCATCAGTAGATAATTTTATAGCTATTGTTATGAAATATTTTTGAAACAGACTGGGATTTCAATCGTGTCTTTTGCAATGAATAGAAATAAGCAGATGTGGTATGACAGCCACTTAGACAACTCTCCATCCAAGTCATAATTTGTAAGAGGAAACAATTAAATGTCATTGTACGACCTTCAACACGGAGCCTAAAAAGCAAGCTATAAAAGGCTCTTAAATGTTGTTATAATATTCCCTACCTGTCAACCTGTGACGATGAAAATGCAGGTCATGACCTACATTGAAGAATCAAATCTCAGGTCATAACGCGTTCGAACTTTTTTTAGCTGAATTTCAGTATTTATGGTACATTTTCTTATAATGTATATCAAAGATACCAAAACATCATTCAGTGCATATTCACTTGGTTAAGTCATTTTAAATCCAATTAATTATTATTTCATTGCACTTTTAAGGATTTTTATAAATTTGTGTAACACAGTCTTATGTTCTTTACTTTTTGTTAATGAATTTATTTTAAAATTGTAATATTTTTAAATGTTTACTTTTTGTCATAACAACAATTTATTTTTAAATGTTTGAGATACTGGCTTTTTTTTTTATCATTAAAAAAGCCTGCGTCGTCGACAGGATACGAACCTTTGAGATACTGGCTAAGTAGCTTTTGCACGTTCTATCATACTATTCATTAGGAAATTAGAGTATGATAAAATATAGTAATACAGTTAAAAGAAGTATAAATGTAAAAAGTAATTTTCAATTTTTTTTTAAATATTGTATAAAGGTATAAAAATAATAAAAAGTTATGTTTCAATATGTATTTGAATTTTATATTTTTATGATTTTACCTTTTTCACTCATTAAACGTAAATATAAGGAATAATTTTGAATGGTGACAAATAAGGGGAAGTAACTGTCTAGTTGAAATATGTTTATACGGGTCAGTTGACAGGTATGATATTCTCCACAGCCGGTAATTTCTTCAATTAGCTCCTACACTGTCAACATATAAACTGATCTTAATCTTCAACCGAAATTTTTGAAAACGTTGATTTTGTTAGATTGCTTTGTCTCATTTTCCCTATAAATTGCACTTTCGCTAGCGATAGACACATATTTAAGCCGGTTTAATAGTTTACAGAAGCAGATCGGAATCAGTTATGACGTAGACAGTAATCATTCTAATCGTAATCATGTTCATTGACCATAACGACGATGAAAGCACATCATATAATGACGTTTCGACATCATATAATGAAGTAAACCTAACCACATAATATAAGATTACAAGCACATAATATAATGACACAACCACATCATATAAAGATGATTGCACATAATATAAGGGAAACTGCACATCATATAATGATATGTACACATCATATAAAGATGTTTGTACGTAATATAAGGATATGTACACACCATATAAGTATATTTGCACAGCATATAAGTATATTTGCACAGCATATTAGGATCTTTCAACATAATATAAGTACATTTGCACATCATATAAGAATGTTTGCACATCATATAAGTATATTTGCACATCATATAAGTATATTTGCATATCATATAAGTATATATGCACATCATATAAGTATGTTTGCACATAACATAAGTATGTTTGCACATCATATAAGGATATTTGCACATCATATAAGGATATTTGCACATCATATACAGGTGTTTGCACATCATATAATGACAAGTGCGCATCATATAAAGATAAAAGCACAGCATATAAAGGTAAATGCACATCATATAAAGGTAAATGCACATCATATAATGAAAATGGTCATAACAAGACAGTGTTGGCGTTCCATATAATCGCAAGACTTTGTATTATATGTAGTCTTTTCATATCTGGGTTGCGTTAGAACACAATGCTTTGTAACCATTTCTAGCTATGTTTTCTTATTTCCTATGATATTTTGGTAACTGTGTTAAATATTTTAGAGTGTTACGAATCTTTATAAAGAGTTAGTGTAAATTCGGTGCAAACGCCCCTTCATCAAAATGGAAATCAAACAGGTCAAATATAAAAACTTGGTACATATTGGTTACAGACATTCATAAAGTGGATTAAAGTAATACTCAAGAGCGAAAACTTTTACTACAGATAACGTTTACAATACAATTTTACTATTCATAATCAGGTGCTTTGTGAGTCGGCATTGAGAAAATGAAGCTTCAGGTCTATGGGTTATTTACCCTATTTCTGACAACAATTGTCTTTTGAAGTGGCTTCAACGTTGACTACGATGAGTTGATCAGCGTGATTGCCAAAAAATACAGAAACCATTCGTAAGCTTAAGTTGGAAGACAAATTGTATCACCATGAAATGTTACATGATGTACATAATAAAGCAGCAATTGAGCAGCGGGAGCAGATCAGTATTCTGGAAAATACAATCAAAAGCCAAGGAGAGACACTTATCAGTCAGAGGAATCAGTTAGAAGATATTCAAAACAAGTGTAGACAGTTCAAAAGAGCAAACGGCGATACTTCAAGTAAGAATTGATATCAGTAGCAAAACAATTGTGTAATTCGTTAAGTCTTTTATTTTAGATTCGTTCAACAATTGGCTGAAATTTAAAAACGGACGCGAGCAACAGTTGGGACACTAAATAGGAATTATTAATGCTAGGGATAACAAAAAAAAAACAAACAAACCCAACAACGGTCGGTACGGAACTTTGAATTACTGGTTCCTGGTTTTCAAAAAGAGATAAATTGACACATAAGTTAGCAACTATGAGTCAACGTATGGCTCTCAGCAATTAGACAATCCATACCGCTAAGCATGACAAATGTTAAACAACTCAAACAAGAAAATAAACGGCCTGAGTTATGTAAATAAACAATAAACAACTACACAACAACAAACGACAATCACTGAGTCACAGGCGCCTGACTGTGGACGGACACGTAAAGAATTCGTCGGGGTTTATTATGTGTGCAGACGCTCTAGACCCCCTGAACTCGGACAGAGGTCTATCAACAAAACAGAAGAACTAACTGTAAAACCTTGACTAAACAAATTAAATCAAACCACACATTAAAACCACTAAAAAAAGACACAAAATACAGATCTGATAGTATTCGCAGTTTCAGAAAGTTTATCAAAGACGATTAAAACTAAGACATAACTATATATCAATATCAAAAACAAAACATGTTTTTTGTTGTATAAATCTATAATTAGTGATTTCAAAACGGTCGTTTTTGATACAGTTCTATATCCTTGTTCATTGATGTAAAGTGATAAGTATTAGTTCTTCTCGACACTTTATAACCCGATAACAGTGCGTTCAGTAATAACGCCTCGGTTCTACACAAAGTGAAATTCATTTTTTGTTATTATAAGAGACGAGTCTATATGGAATGTCATGCCTGTCTTATTGAAAACAAAAACAATGTGGAATGCATCAGATAAGAATATAACTATTTTTTTCTTCTCTAAAATCGGAAGTTTCGCACGAATCGACTATTTAACGATGTGTTGCATGCAACTGATTATAAAATAAAAGACTTTAATTACATAACATTGAATATTTCTGACGAATGGACTATATAACTCAAGACTGATTAAATATAAATATATGACGAAGAAAAACTCCTTTTTTTATTCATACTCCCAATAACGTTTAAAATACAATTATTTTGTTTGAGTATGTTGCAAATTCATGATAATCAGAATAGAAATGACCCCTTGAATGTCTTTAACATCAAGAGTGTCTTAAAGTTTATCTTTCTAAATGACTAACTAACAATATTACTACAATAGAAATATTATGAAGATATATTTTCAACAAGCGATATCAACCAGATGTGAGCTCTTGTCTAAAACGTGCAAGGTTTTTTTCCCTGAGGAATCGATTACCTTAGCTGTATTTGGCAAAACATTTAGGAATTTTTGTTCCTAAATGCTCTTCAACTTCGTACTTAATTTAGCCTTTTCAACATGTTTTTATTCCATCGTCACTGATGAGTCTTTTGTAAACGAAAGGCACGTCTGACGCAAATATAAAATTTCAATCCTGGTATCTATGATGAGTTCTATGTTACCTAGAACATTAGGTGAAGATTTATTTTAAAAACTATAATAGAGACAGAGACACTATGAAAGGCAAAAAACATGAGCAAGACAAGATCTACAAATAAGAAAGCGTAGCCTTAATCGTTCTACGTTGCCTATTAAGGCTACGCTCTTTGATCTCAATTTTTACAATTTCTTGTGCTTCTGCCTATGACTGGTATCTTGAAAACTATACAAATCTAGATAGACACTTTCTAATGCAAACAAAAATCATCAAAACAAGATCTACAAATAAAAATTCAAATTCAGCCAAAATCGTTGGTAGATTGGCTTTAAAGAACGATATGTTTACACATTTTGGTGTTTCACTATACTTCAATAATTAGGATTTGCTCCTGACATAAACACTGTTCCAACTAAGTTATGGAAAAATTAAATTATATCTATTAATCGTATTGATAATGATTCATAAAGACAGTGTCATAATCTTCATGGCTGAAAAGTGTATCGCAATGGGATCTTATCTTGTTGATAGTTTAGAACATGATTTACCTTTCTCGTAATGTGGAGGCGAGGTATTTCATCTATCGTTATATTTGTATAGTTTAGTCTTTAGTAATAGTTTTTCTTTTGTTACAACATGGTAATAAATATTTTTTGTTTCCAAAAACTTACACGAGGTTACTGTTCCAAAAGCTGTGACAATTAAACAATATTCGTAGATACATATCATTAAACATAAATCTTAAAGATTGAATGGAATACAACATTTCACAAGTATATTTAAAGAGTAGTCATAATACGAACGAATGTTTTTACTCATATCATCTGTCCATGTTGAAAAAGAAGATGTGAATACATAATGTCATGAATATGCCAGTAACCAACCGACAAAAAATATCAAAAGACAGTATCCATACAATATAGCAAACATTAAATCGTCCAAATACGACCATTTCCTCCTCATCCCCACCAGTGGACTACTAGAACGTACATAGTTTTTGTATTGCTAATATATATTTGTATACTGCAGCTTGAACACATTGTAACCAATTTTAAGTTGCAGTATACAATCAATAATATGTCAATGTCACAAAATTATCAACTTTTTCGATTCAACACGAATCAGTTGGGAGGCTTGGAAAACCTTGATCATCTCCAGTTTAAAGCCTCGTACAAAACATTAACATTTTTTTCTGACATTGACCTAAACGTGTTTATTTGTATGTTATAAATCTTATACATGAGTGAGGGTCAATTCATTAGCAATGAATTATACATCAAAAGGTAAATTAAAAAGGTCAAGTATAAGAACTTAGATATATTGAATACAAACATTTATAAAGTGGATCGAATTAATATATAAGAGCAAAAACTGTAACTTAAGATAACGTTTATAATAGGAATTGACTATTCATAATCTGGTGCGCATGCTTTGGGAGTCGGCATCGAGAAAATGAAGCTTCAAGTCTATGTGGTATGTGCCCTTTTTCTGACCACAATTGTCTTTTGCAGTGGCTCTAACGTTGACTACGATGAGTTGTTAAGCGTGATTGCCAAAAATACAGAAACCATTCGTAAGTTAGAAGATAAATTGAATCACCATGAAATAAAACATGTTGAGCAAATCAGTATTCTGGAAAATACCATCAAAAGCCAAGGTGAGACACTTAACAGTCAGTGGAATCAGTTAGAAGATATTCGAAACAAATGCAGACAGGTCAAAAGGGCAGACGTCGATCCATCAAGTAAGAATTGATATTAGTTGAAAAACAATAGTGTAATTCGTTAAGTCATTTGCTTTAAATTCGTTTACCAATTAGGTAAAATTAACAACCGAACGTGAGCAACAATTGGGACGCATAATAGAGGCTAATGGTTCTAGGGAAAGCAAAGAAAACAAAACGGTTGCAACTGAATTACAGGTTCTTTTTGTTCAAAAATAGATAAATGATAGCAACTATGGTTCAAACTATAGCCTTCGGCATTTAGACTATCCATACCACTTAGCATAATGAATGGCAAACAATATAAACGAAAAAATAAAAGTCATTAGATATGTTAATAAATAGTATTCAACTGCACAGCAGCATACGACAATTACAAGTTACTGTAATAATTCGTCTGGGTTTTGCAGACATCCAACTTTCCCATAATCTCGGACAGTGGTATAACAGCACATAAAAAGAACTAACTATAAGAGGCTTGACTAGTTGGTTCAAAACAACGCACAAAAAATCATCAACCTAAAAAGTATTGAGCCACATATTACCGATCCTAGAGTAATTGCAGTTGCAGAAAGCTAGTCAAAGTCAATTAAAACATTAAATAAATGATAATAATAAAAACAAAACATGTCTTTTGTTGAATAAATCTAGAATCATTTGTATAAAAGCGTGGACAACCGCAATACTTATATTGGTTATAATACTGAATCATTTACCTTTAACTTGTTTGTCATGGGCTATCGAAAACAGTGATTTTACGCTCACTCAGTCTGTCAGACGGTTTCTAATGGGGATTTAAATGGAAAGAAAGATTAAAGTATATGCAGGTGCACGAGAAGAAAAAAAAAGAAAGTTTCAGTATTCAACATTTAAATCAACACACTAGGTTTAGTCCTACTCTAGTAAATCGTATTGTTAAATTTAGGCGTTTAGAACCTTTAGTGACCCAAAAGTTTAAATGTCTATAACACGTTCGATATAAAAAGTGGGCATTACAGACGAGTGTTCACCTAATCTGACCCAGTCAATTGATAACCTAAGCACGATAAGATGTGGTCTTGTCGACGCTGTTATGAAAATGATTATATGATTTTTTTTCAAAAACAGTTGTTTTCGATGCAGTTCTATATCCTTCTTCATTAATGTAAAATAATCAAAATAATTCTTCAAGATACTTCCCTACAAACTCCTCAGTGTCCAAAAAGACCATGTTTTGTGATTTTACTTAACAAGACTCGAAATAATCCCGACAGTACTTAAATATACTTAATTGTACTCGACTCTGGTCTCGACTTACTTAAAAAGTCTGATTCAGTTCTTGACTTGTCGAGTCTTTGTCGAGACAATTTCAGACTATACCAAGATTTTCAAGTACCGATTCAGACTTTTGAAGTTAAGTCTAGTCCAAAGTCGAGTACAGTCAAGTACTGTCGAGATAAATTCGAGATAAAGTCGAGCCTTGTCAAGTAATATCTGTGCTCACTCTTACTTATCGAGCACAAAATATGGTATTTTCAAACTCTAAGCAGTTTGTAGTGCTTGATAATCCGATAATATGCCTCAGAGTGCGCTGAGTATACTTCGATTATAGACGAAGTGAAATTCATTCGGTTGTTTTTTTGTTATAAGAGACGAGTCATGTCTGTCTTACTGAAAAGAACTATGTCCAGTGCACGATGTTTTGTCGATATTGTCAACATCGCAATGTCAACTTTATAGTGTCGTTATTGTGTTTACATTGTATCCTATCAATATGTTCTATACCTTTCTGTTTACATCGTTCACATCGTATACATTGGGATGTTGACAATATCGTGTCGAAATCGTGTTTATATTGTATATATATAGAGTCTATAGCTTTATGTTACATCGTTCACATCGTATGCATCGCGATGTTGACAATAACGTGTCAACATCGCGTTTATATTGTATATATAGATATAAAGTCTATACTTTTCTGTTTACATCGTGTTTATATTGTATATATATAGAGTCTATAGCTTTCTGTTACATCGTTCACATCGTATGCATCGCGATGTTGACAATAACGTGTCAACATCGCGTTTATATTGTATATATAGATATAAAGTCTATACTTTTCTGTTTACATCGTTCACATCGTATACATCGCGATGTTGACAATATTGTGTCAACATCGTATTTATATTGTATATATAGAGTCTATGCCTTTCTGTTTACATCGTTCACATCGTATACATCGCGATGTTGACAATATTGTATCAACATTGTGTATATATAGAGTATACCTTTATGTTTACATCGTTCACATCGTATACATCGCGATGTTGACAATATCGTGTCAACATCGTGTTTATATTGTATATATACATATATATATATAAAGTCTATACCTTTCTGTTTACATCGTTCACATCGTATACATCGCGATGTTGACAATATTGTGTCAACATCGTGTTAATATTGTATATATATATGTAAAGTCTATACCTTTCTGTTTACATCGTTCACATCGTATACATCGCGATGTTGACAATATTGTGTCAACATCGTGTTTATATTGTATATATATATATGTAAAGTCTATACCTTTCTGTTTACATCGTTCACATCGTATACATCGCGATGTTGACAATATTGTGTCAACATCGTGTTTATATTGTATATATAGAGTCTATACCTTTATGTTTACATCGTTCACATCGTATACATCGTAATGTTAACCATATAGTGTCAACATCTTGTTGTTGTTGTATATACATTTTTTTTTGTTCTTTTTTCTTTTAAATAAGTTAACATGGTTAAGGGGGCTCCTGGGTATAAATCAATTTTTTTTTCTAATATAGGATTTCGCTATATTTTTTTATAAATGAACTTTATCGTATACATTTTACTTAAAAGAAAAATGAAATAAAAAAATGGGGTCACCGTTCATTTAAGCTAAAATCTGCCTCTGGAAGAAGCATACATTTTTGTTAATGTCCTTTTTTTCTGTTGAACTAATAGGAGAAAAAGAAGAAATATCGAAATAAGAAAATAACCTAATTACAGAAATTGCTTAAATTTTACAATTATTTAGTTTATGTAAAGCTTATTTGAAAACAATAATAAAAAATATAGGTCACCGATGAGTTAAAAAAGATATTTCAAATTTAATGCCAAAAAATGGCATTTTTGCACCAAAGGGAGATAATTTGGATCTTTTTCAATTTTTAAAGTCATCTGGGGCCAAACCAAATCAATTATTTGGGTTGTTTTTTGTACGATATCATAAAGTAACAACTAATAGTGTAATAAATAAAATTTGTAATGAAAAAATAAAGGTTTAATTTTTTTCTGAAATTTTTGTACCCAGGAGCCACCTTAAGCAGTTAGTTATATAGTTAAAAAATCCATTTTTCATGTCGGCGTCTTTTATTGTTAACTATGCCATATAAACTTTGCTCAATGTTAAAGGCCATACGGTTATCTATAGATGTGCCAGTAAGTATGTATGTACTGGAAATTTTACTTATTTGCAATCATACCACTTCTTTTTTTATATATACCTTTCTGTTTAAATTGTTCACATAACAATGCTAACAATATTGTGTCAAAATCGTGTTTATATTTTATATTGAGTCTATGGTACGTATATAAACGTTAAACTAACTGCATTTGTTTGCACCTGTCCTTAGTCAGGAATCTGTCGTTCAGTAGTTGTCGTTTGTTGAATTGTTCATACGTGTTTTTGGTTTCATGTTTTTTACATTAGACCTTTATTTTTCCTGTTTAAATAGTTTTACACTAGTGTTTTTTTGTGCCTATCATAGCTTGCTACTCGATAAAAACCAAAACTCCGTATTAATGACAAACCTATAGGGGTTTACTTATAAAAGACTAACTAAAATAAAAAGTTGTCTCATTTGAACTTATACCGCATCTTCTTATATGTATACATCGCTATGTTAACGATGTCAACGATGTAAACAATATATAAGAGTTCAAACAATGTTAACGAAGTTGACTAGATATCGGTTTAATTTTGTGTACATCGCGATGTTAACGATGTCAACGATGTAAACAATATATAAGAGTTCAAACAATGTCAACGATGTTCACACGACATCGTGTTAACCTTGTAAACATCACGATGTTAACGATGTCAACGATGTAAACAATAGATAAAAGTTCAAACAATGTCAACAATGTTGACAAGACATCGTGTTTACATTGTATACATCGCAATGTTAACGATGTCAACGATGTAAACAATATATAAGGGATCAAACAATGTAAACGATGTTGACACGACATCGTGTTAACATTTTAAACATCGCGATGTTTACGATGTCAACGATGTAAACAATATATAAGAGTTCAAACAATGTCAACGATGTTGACACGACATCGTGTTTATATTGTATACATCGCAATGTTAACGATGTCAACGATGTAAACAATATATAAGGGTTCAAACAATGTAAACGATGTTGACACAACATCGTTTTAACATTGTATACATCGCGATGTCAACGATGTATACATTATATAAGGGTTCAAACAATGTAAACAATGTTGACACTATATCGTGTTAACATTGTAGATATTGCGATGTCGACAATATTGAATAAACATCCTTCACTGGACATGAATGACTGAAAACTAAAACAATATAAAATTTGTGGAATGCATCAGATAAGAATATTACTGATTTTTACTACCTTAAACTGGAAATTTGTAACGAATCGACTATGTGACGATTTGTCATGCAACATATTAAAGTAAAAAAAACTTTAATTACATAACTGAAGAATCGACTATAAAACTCCATACTGATTAAATAGAAGGTTGACGTGAAACATAACTTGTTCATCTTATCTCCAAAATCTTTAATCTTTAATTTTTTACTCTTTACATGTCTATTCTCCAGGTTTTCTTGAAAAATCAACTACATAGTACATCGTCAAACTTATAATTATCTTTTTTTTTATTTTGATATGATAAATTGGAGTCTTAGATACGAGTTCCTTGTTTTAAAACGTGAGACGTAAAAATTTTAACATTGTGAAGGGCCTAACTGATCAAAATAACAAATGCGTCTAACAATGCTAGAGTTGTTTTTTTTCCACAATATTTCTTTGATAGGTTGGATTGGTATTGCAAAATCGGTAACTCAATTGGTATTGATTGTGCACTCATTTTGTTTAACTTTTTCTTAATATGTTTTACCGAATGAGTCGCATTCCTGATTAAGAAATGTTGGTTGAGTGAATTTGCATAGATAGCAGAAAACTCTTAATCAGTCGACGTAGCCGGGCCCATGAACTCCATGTTATTCTGTCAGTATTTTGTTTGGTACTGAAATTTGTGTTTTCCTACATCAATTCAAGAGATTTGAACATGTCTGTTGCCTATATTTAGAACATTATAAAAAAAAAATTACGATCTATAAAAGTAAAACCTATATAAATGACAGAGGACAGGTATATTGATTAGGTTATTTAAGTAATTTAGATGAGGGTCCAATACGGCAAAAATTTCAAGCTAAATTTTCAACATTAGAATAGACAATGCAATCCTAGTTTAATCAAAATAACTGAATATCGGGGAAGGGGATGTAAGCCTTCTTTCCATTACGTCGCAATTACCATACTACATCTATTTAATCTGCAACAAAATTCACTGAAAACAGGCATAATGCATCATTTCCATCAATGTTTCACGGAACGTACCACAAATAGTATTATGAATCGACAAAATGATATTCAAACGTTATGTTTATTATACAAAATCTAACAGACATGTCATTTTAATATATCCCATACATTACATTATAGAAGAAATTAGTTATCCTTTTTTACGATTCTTTTTTTCTAAAAAATATTTTAAATGTATATGCAGATATTTTTGTCGTTTGCTTGAAGTATGGAAATACACTATTAATCTTTTTAACAGCGCATGCATTTGTTTTTTTTTTCAGCATTATCTAACTCAAGCGACCCTGCCTTTTATGCTTACTTAGAAGCACCTGAAACCAATCCTAAATCAAACATGGTGGTTAAGTTTGATACACCAATCACAAACATAGGTGGGGCCTACAACATTGAGAAAGGTTTGTTTACCGTTCCAAGGACAGGAGTGTATGTGTTCTCTTGGACTATCGTTTCATCCGATCGTGGTGTGATTTTCACTCAAATCGTCGTTAATAGTGAGCCAATAGGAAGCATGATAACGCACGCTGAGCAGTCATACGATTTCCACACAACAACTACTGTGGCTGTTAAAGAACTCAATCAAGGCGACGTCGTATTCATCCGCACAAATCCTCATTCTCGAGCACTTGGATATATCAACAGCGGAGTACATTTCAGGTCCTCTTTCAGTGGATGGTCTTTAAAGTGATGAATCAGATAAAACATAAAATTGATACTAGTTTCAAAATAAAATATTTCTTTATTTCTTTTATCTTTTTGAAAACGTTGCATCCTTGCATCCTTGACAAGATATATGGTTTGAACTTTGATGATATTTTGTATTCAAAAGTTAAAAGTAAAATCACAGAAATACTGAACTCCGAGAAAAATCCAAAAACGGAGAGTCCCCAATCAAATGGCAAAATCTAAAGCTCAAACACATCAAACGAATGGATTACAACTGTGATATTTCTGACTTGGTACAGGCATTTTCTTATGTAGATAGATAGTGGATTAAACCAGATTTTAAGACAGTATTCTTAACAACACAATTAAACTTAAATAAATATTTATATGTAAAAAACATGTACATGTATCTGTATATCCAAATATGGTCTTTAACATCGAAAAAAGTACATTCAAAATAGTTACAAGTGACTTTCGTATCAAAATACATTGTTTTGAACTAAAGCGGAATTCACAGTTGGAATTTAACGTGTTCAATCCAGCTCAAGGATATTAAATCCTTCCTGAACACATGATTGTTTCTAAGCTGACTTATGTTTAGATTAAGCAGGCTTTCTCTAAATGTAACATGCTTTACTGAGAAAATGTTTGCTTTTTAAATGGTTTGACTTAGCAGTGCACTATTTTTCTGAACTAGTTTCTTCATAGAAACAGACATGATATAGGCTTATGAAGGGTTCGTTCTTTGTATTTGTCTACATATCACGATATGCTCTTTTAAGCACACCTGGCTCAAAGGTCAAGTGAGCTTTCTTCATCACTTTGTGTCCGAACGTTTACTTTTAGAAAAGTCTTCTCCTCTGACACAACTTGTCCAAATTTAACCAAACCTGCCCACAATCATCATTGTAGTATCTAGTTTAACAAAAATTCCGATGACTCCTCTGAAATCAATTTGTCCGATATGGCTAACAACAGTTTAATTGAAGTCTGGAGCTGGCATGTCAGTTAACTGCTAGTAGTCTGTTGTTATTTATGTATTATTGTCATTTTGTTTATTTTCTTTGGTTACATCTTCTGACATCAGACTCGGACTTCTCCTGAACTTAATTTTAATGTGCGTATTGTTATGGGTTTACTTTTCTACATTGGCTAGAGATATAGGGGAGGGTTGAGATCCCATAAACATGTTAACCCCGCCGCATTTTTGCGCCTGTCCCAAGTCAGGAGCCTCTGTCCTATGTTAGTCTTGTATTATTTTTAATTCTAGTTTCTTGTGTACAATTTGGAGTTTAGTATGGCGTTCATTATCACTGAACTAGTATATATTTGTTTAGGGGCCAGCTGAAGGACGCCTCCGGGTGCGGGAGTTTCTTGCTGCATTGAAGACATATTGGTGACATTCTGATGTTGTCTGTTCTATGGTTGGGTTGTTGTTTCTTTGACACATTCCCCATTTCCATTCTCAATTTTAACATAAGGATGAAGATTTATTTTTAAAACTATAATAGAGACAGAGACACTTCAAATGGCAAAAATGATGAGCAAGGTAGGATCTACGTATAAGAAAACGTAGCATTAATCGTTCAACGCCTTATTTAAGGTAATGCTCTATTTAAATAATGATATTTACCTACTTTTTTGCACTTATGCCTATTACTAGTATCTTGAAAACTATAAAAACTAGATAGACACTTTTAAATTCAAAAGAGATCATCAAAACAAGATCTACAAGTCAAATTCAGCTGAAATCGTTGGTAGACACTTTGTGATTGCCATTAAAAAACGATATGTTTACCAATTTTTTGTTTTTCACTACATGAACTTCACTAGCAGGGATTTGCTCCTGACACACACACTATTCCAAGAGAGTTATGAACAAAAGATAAATATAACCGTCACCTTCTTATATACGAAATGTCTGTTTTTCAATTCACTAGCGACTTATTTTGCTGTCGTGAAAAAATAAGGAGATGTAGTATGATTGACAATGAGAAACCTATCCACTAAAGTTCAAATAAAGTAGAAATAAGAAATTATAGGTAACTGTACGTCCTTCAACAATGGCAAAACACATACTATTTAGTCCGATACGAAAGGCCTCGACAGGAAAAATATAAAATCAAATAGAGAAAAACGGCTTAATTTCTAAAATGAGAAAGAAAAAAAATGACAGACATGAACCGACGACAACATCTGAACTACATGCATCTGACTTGGGACCATTTTTTTCTGTAGTAACTTGAACAGTCGTCTGATCTGTAAAGTAATCGATTCTATCCTTTTTTTCATTATGACCGAGATTGGATTCGCATGGGCAGTAATGCATCGTCTCAGAAGACGCTGACCATGTCGAACTATTCAGTCTCACTCACTCTCTTTTAAGTAATGCAATTCCTTCAGTTATACGTGTGTTTTTTTTTTTATATAAAATAAGATATACAGCTAATGTCAGAGAGATAGCAACATATCGACAAAATTATTAAAAGGAGAGAAAAGTGCAAAATACAGTATTTTAAGCAATTATAGACATGTGTCCTTAAAATATGAGAAGCTCTAAATCAATAAAGTTGTAAATGCATTAAACAAAAACAATTAAAGATCTGCTATTTGATCTTGACTTAGGATAGGCACATGGCAATGTTGTTGGGTTAAACATTATGATAGGCACATGGCAATGTTGTTGGGGTAAACCTTATGATAGGCACATGGCAATGTTGTTGGGTTAAACTATTTTGTTTAATTCCAAATCCCTATATAGCATTTTTAAATAAGCCTCTGTTTTCCATTTAAATAGTTTTAATGTTGTCATGTCTGTTCTTTTTACGTTAGGGATGAAATCCGAATAAAACAACCCAGGCCATGTACAAATTTTAAACAAATCTAATGCCTTAATGAATTATTTCTTGTAAAAAGAAGAGTTTTTGTTTCGTTTTGTTTTGTTTTGTTTTGTTTTTTGTTTTGTTTTATGTATAGGGAATGATAAAAAAAACCAAAAAAACACTGGAGTCTATATACATACCGTGTGTAGTCGTTTCGGGATTAAAATTTAATTAAGAGCTTCAAACTAAATTAACATTTGTAAGCCAGGGATATATAAATACGCTGAAATTTTACAAGCTATGAGAACAATAATAGAGCTATATCACCATAAAGAAAAAAAACCGAAATACTAGTAGCCAAATTCATTCATGGTCAGCTTTGTCTGAGGGAGTTGAAACTTTAGTTTAAAATTAACTTATGAACGGGGAATTTTAAACAAGAATGTATATTGATTACAACTTACTGCAAGTTTCACATGAAAGATAAAATACATAATCATAATAATAAATATATTTTACAGTATATTTATGTAGTACAACAAAAATAATTTATAGTGCACTTTCAATGCACAGGTTAATTGGTTCTACTCTAAAAGTTGTCAGTGAATCTAAAACGTATCACTGTGACTACGTCCTATTCTTTTCTTTAAAACCTTTCGCATATTGAAAAGTTTTGATCTCGGTTTTTCTCCTGATTGTGCACTAGCTGTTAAATTTTTCACAAAATTTCGTTTAAGTTGAATAAGTAGTTCTTCCATGGCTTCCGATACCCCTTGATATCCCTCCGCCACTGAAAGGTCAAATTTAGGACAGTCTAGTTGTGCTGCAAGAGAAGCACCGTCATCTTCCGTAACGCACCGGGCTGACAGCATGTCACATTTATTTGCAATCAAAACAATAGGCGTCTCTGATCCTTTTAATTTAAGAATAATATCTTTAAGACGACACGCTTCGCGGAAACTGTCGACGTCTGTCACTGAATATATGAATACGAAGCCATCTCCCCACTTGATGTGCTTATTGCATACCTCCTGAGTCTGTAAAAAAACAAAGTTATATTTATTAGAACCCCTATTAAAACTTTTTAACCTAGTATTTATGAAAGGCAGCTTCCCAAAATTATGGAACAAAAGTCTGATTACTTTAATTCATAAAAAGGGGAACAAATCTGACCCCTCTAATTATAGAGGTATTTCATTGACTTCTAATTTGGGAAAATTATTCAATAAAATTATACACACTAGACTTATGAAGTTTATTAACACCAATAATTTGATAAGTGAAAATCAGATTGGCTTCAAAGAAAAAGCTAGAACAGCAGATCATATCTTCTCATTAAAGTCTATTGTAGACAAATATAAAACTTAAAAAAAGAAAATTTTTGCAGCATTTATAGATCTGCGAAAAGCCTTTGATACTGTCTGGAGGGAGGGTTTATTCTACATTCTACTCCAAAACAGACTTCCAGGCAAACTTTTTAACGTCATCCAATCAATGTATAATGACAACAAATGCAGAATTAAATTTCAAAATGGTATTAGCCATGAATTTATATCAAATTGCGGAGTAAAACAAGGGGATGTACTTAGCCCCACTTTGTTTAATATTTACAATGTATATAAATGGCCTTGTAAATGACCTTGATCATGCAAACACTCAACCAATTATTATAGGAGATGTTAAACTAACATCATTATTATATGCAAATGACATTATTTTATTGTCTGAAACACAAGAAGGGCTACAAAATGCACTAAATGAGTTAACTAAATTTTGTTCCCTATGGAAACTTGATGTTAACAAACAAAAATCAAAAATTATAATATTCAATTCTAACGGAAAATCTCATTGTAATTATTTTAAAGTAGAAAAAGAACATCTTGAGACTGTTAAATCTATTTGTTACCTTGGAATAACTATAAATTGTTCAGGAAGTTTAAGTCATTTAAAAAAAAATCTTATGGAAAAAGGAAGAAAAGCTTGGTTTAAAATTAAAAAAACAGTCTCTTTAGATAATTCCTGCAGTATGCTTTAAAAATTATTTGATACTTTAGTTGTTCCAATAACTCTTTATGGAAGTGAAGTTTGGGGTTTAAGCCAAGTGTTCAAAGATTCAGATCCATTTGAACATTTACATATTAAATTTGTTAAAGAAATTTTAGGAGTACAGTGCAAAGCAACAAATGTAGCCTGTTTAACTGAGACAAACAGAATCCCTTTGTACTTTAAAATTCACCTTTCAGCTATAAAATTTCTAAACCACATTGTAAACTCGCCTAACACTTTAGTCCATAAAATATATAATAATGTAGAGAAAACAAGTAAATGGGTTAACATTGTAAAAGACTGGTTAAATAAATTAGGTTTTGGTCATCTCACTTTTAATACTTTTAATTTAAAATATCACATAAATAGTATCCAACAAAGAATCTATGACCAGGCTTATCAAATTATGAATTGTTCTATCAATAAATGTAAAAAATTAAATTTCTTTTGTCATACTAAAAGAATTAGAAAAAGGCCCCCACATATTGATATATGTAAATTCAAAACTGACCGATCAGTTTTCAGTAAATTTAAACGAAGTGCGCATTCCCTAGCAATTGAAAGAGGGCGTTATACCAACATTGAAAGAAGTAAACGCATTTGCTTATCCTGTAACAGACAAGAAATTGAGGATGAATACCATTTCTTCTCAATTTGTCCATGCTATAAGTCATTAAGGGATACCTATATACAAAATATTAATAAAAATCTTAATTTCAATTTTATTAAATAGCAGTCCACTATAACACTAAATCATTTGACTGTACTTTTAAATAGCAGTCTACCAGTCATTTTAAAAATCACCATAAAGTATATTAATGATTGTCTTTTATTAAGAACATCTGTATAACTTTTTTTTAATGTGCAACCTAATATTTGTTTGTGTTCTTTTTTTTTAATTGTTCATGAACATTAACAATGTGTTATCTGTTGATATTTATAACCTTTTTCTTCTTCGCTGTGAATACCACTGTCACTCTAATATAATTATAATCAATTTAACTATTGTCAGTTTATTGTCTTAATTTTGTATGCCATAACCATGTAATGTAAATGTGTTTGTGCGAATAAAATATTGTCTATTGTCTATTTATATTAATAGACCACACACATATATATATATAATGTATAAGCATTCGTATTAATAAAATTTATTTTTGTCACAAATATACATAGTATCCATCCATGACACAAAATCAATACATGCACAGCAACAACAACAACAACAACAACAACAACAAAACATAAAAAATCAAAAGTAACAGCGCTTTTATCGTTGTTCTTCATCTCAAAAGCAATGTGAGCCCATCAACACGAAGCTGACAAACTCCCACTTCGCTGCAAGTTTAAGACGGCCCCTAGCACTGGCTTGAATGAAATACTTTGCATATATTCTATTTCTATAGCTGTGTTTTTGTCTGTAAATTTTGTAGATTTTTATTTCCTTCATCAGGAACGCTCAATCTCGAAAGCTTGAGATCCAAGGATGAATAAATACAGGATTGCTGTGCATGTAAAACGGAAAGGAACCTTAAACAACCTAGTTCAAACGTGTTCCTAAATTACTGTCATTAACGAGGACACAGCCCACAACGTCCATGCATTTATTTAGATACAACAAAAACGGGTACCCCATTATCACCAAAATTGATATGGATTGAGAAGGTTAATCTGCAAAAATATATAAATGTAAATTGTACATCTAAAATCCAAGTAACTTAAGTGATATTTGTTGTAGGAATGTGCAAGTCTCAACATTAATTAATGTTAAAATGTCTATCAATTCAAACATGGCTCTCAAACAGGATAGCAGACATATCTGTTAATCTCAGGTAACGAATACTTAATGCAACAGTCATTCAAATTGAAAAATTATGAGGTAAATAATGGTGTCGCTTTTCAAACCTTAGAAAAAGGTACTTACGTTTTGAGCAGTATCCAATATTTCAAGGTTAATATCTTCCTTTGGCGCTGAAATTTTATACGTGTACATCATTTCTGAAAATAAAATATTTCTTGAATTTCGAGAAATTGTGTGGGACTACTAGGCCAACTAAAAATTTACGTACTTTGCAAACTATCCTAAAACAAAAAATGGTCATATTTAGAAGGTCAGAAACTAACCATACTTGCAATTGACTGTACATATATGTACATGAAAATCATCTATTTTAATTTTGGTTTGTGCGTAGCCATTTATAGATTACCCTTCATTGGGACTGCTAAAACTAAACAAAGTAAAGACCAACGATGTATTAATTGTTATAATACGTTGGTCACTTCATAAGCCTAGGCAAATCCACCTTTGATTAACTTTGTTTACAGGCCTTAGATCTCTACTAGCGTCTTTTTTTAAATTTCTAAAGAAATCAAAGGAGAACTTTAACAAAGCAATTTCATACTGGAGAACTGACTACTGGTCCTTATGATCGTATGATATATGACGGTATTAATCATAATGAACGAGAGTGAGAGTTTCAAACAAGGCCCTGAAATAATTTTGATTTTGTCGTAAATTAACAAATATAATATAGTACCATTATATTATAGGAATAATGTTGGCTCTTAAAAGGTACATGTAGAGAGAAGTAAGTTGCTAAGTAA
The DNA here is from genome assembly GCF_963676685.1 of Mytilus edulis. Taxonomy (NCBI): domain Eukaryota; kingdom Metazoa; phylum Mollusca; class Bivalvia; order Mytilida; family Mytilidae; genus Mytilus; species Mytilus edulis. Next base: position 23,551,580 of record NC_092353.1, on the reverse strand, counting down.
GTAACTTGATAACATCTATGTCATGTTGTCTCATTTGCAATCATACTCTCAAAGAGTGTAGAAAAAGTAAAATCACAAAAAAACTGAACTCAGGGGAAAATCCAGTCGGAAAGTCCATAATCACATAGCAAAATCAAATGACAAAACACATCAAAAACTGTCATATTCCAGACTTGGTACAGGCATTTTCAAATGTAGAAAATGGTGGATTAAACCTGGTTTTATAGCGCTAAACCTCTCCCTTTGATGACAGTCTTATCAAATTCCGTTATATTTACAATGATGCGTGAATTAAACAGGCATAATAATCAAAATTAATAGTCAAAATATGGGTACATCAGTCATCATCGTGTAACAATTTTAAAAGGAACAATTTAACAGAACACAAAAACATCTATATACAAACACAGTCATTGATTGACGTCAGAAAATTTTATACGTCACATATATTTGTCGTTCAATGTATATATACAAACAATTTTAAAATTTCACATGGGCAATATTGGCATACAGGATTAAAAAATCAAAATGTATGAAGTAATTTCAGAAATAGAACGTTATTTAAAATAGTTCAAAAGTTATATAGAATTTATAAGAATCCAAAAATAGTTCATTCCACTACGCGATTGAATTTTGACGTTAGAGGTTCAACGTATTTTCTAATTCATAATAGAAACATATCATAATGATATATAATAGAACAATAACATACTGGCGGGATTTTAGAGTACAGAGTCAAGTTATAAGAACAGAAGAAACACAAAAAGTCGCATATACAAAACACACCAGCAAAAAATGAAAGATAATACAAACACATTGACGGGATGTTTAAGTACGTTAAGTAAGACAAGAGATTAAGAAAACAACAGCAAGAAAAGAATCAAAATTATAGAAACTAAGAAATCACTTCACGCAAAATATTTAAGTGTCAAGTGTACAGAAAGGTAAAAAAGCGATCATTATTAAACACAATTTATGATATAGCAATGCTATATTCATGCAAGCCAATACCTGTGAGTTACACGTTTCATTTAATATGTAGGAGATACAAATCTGCAATCATTCACCTACTGTTCAACAATTTCGATCTATCTGTATTGAGCAGACGACAGGAGATACATATCCCATTACAGTGCTGATGTTATCATGACTTTTGTGGTAAACACTTGGTAATAAGTATAGTAATCAGGAAGGAATAGCGGCAGATTTATCTATAATTATTTATATCCTACAGTATGATTAGACATACTAGAAAGATGAACAAAACATCTGCTGCGTACTTAAAAGTAAACGATATATCATCTTTATCCCTAGGCTTAAGATTCAAGAACCATTTGCACAAATCTTAGTTTTGTTCTAATTTTTTTTTTGCAAAATAAAATATCTGCTTTGTGTTTTATTACACGTACGAATTAAAATGATGTCCCATTTTATTTTTCAAGCGTTAAAACAGATTATAGCGTATTTCAGCATGAAGATTTTTATTAGCATATACCATATCTTTGAAATAGTGAAATTATGAACAATGTGTATCCTCACTTGAGAACTAGAAGAAATGCTTAAACTATTTAATTTTTTATCGACAAAACTTATACTTTAGCAAACATACAGAAACATATCTGTTAAAGACCATATGACGCCACAGATAGTATACTTTCCATCTTCATGAAACTATTTGTTTACTGTTTGCTTTATTAACTTAAATAAACTTAGAAAATAATTTTGATTTAAGAATGTATCTCTCTCGTGGATTGAAAGCACTGTTGTTTCTTGTTCAGATTTGGCTATATTTTTGGTAATTATTGGTGACTTGGGAGTAAGCCCTTTATTTATATTGTATTTTGGATTTTGAATTATTTTGTTCTCGCGAATCACTGGAGGGACACGATTTATTGTCGAAATGTATTTCTGCTGCAGTAAAATTGGTACCCATGAGTATTGAAAATAAAAATCACCATACTTCCTATAACACTAAGAAATATCACCTAAGACAAGCTATCAAATTTGAAGGTAAATAAAATGTATAAAAACATAAAGCCTAAAAAGGGACAACTGGCAGTTTTATTGAAGGTAATGACGTGAGACAAAATATATTCAGCATATGCAATGTTACATTCATTTGGATAACAAGGTTTGTGATTTTGACAGAGATATTAATTTAGTGCCAGCGTTTAACATGTTTTTGAATGATGAACCCTCAAACTAACTGGCACTGTAATGTACCAGCAAATACAATGAACTGCAAATACCAACCGCAGTCTTGTGTTTTTGTCAGACATTATTACGTAACTTGTTTCACTAGACAACTGGGATAAACAAACAGTTGTCTCATTGACAATCATAACAAATCCCTAGTGTTTAAACATATGTAGCAATCTATACAGGTACCTATTGTTCAGTGGTTGTTGTTTGTTGATGTGGTTCATATAAAAAAGAAGATGTGGTATGATTGCCAATGAGACAACTATCCACAAAAGACCAAAATGACACAGACATTAACAACTATAGGTCACCGTTGTTTCTAGTTTCTCGTTTTTTATATAAATTATACCCCTGGTTCTCCTGTTTGAATTGTTTAACACTGTCTAGTCATTTTTGGGACCCTTTATAGCTTACTGTTCGGTGTGAGCCAAGGCTCCGTGTTGAAGGCCGTACTATGGCCTATGATGGTTTCCTTTTTACAAATTCTGACTTAGATGGAAAGTTGTTTTAATGGCACTCATACCACATCTTCTTACATCTAGGTACCTTTGTTTCTGTCATAATCACCAATGTATCTTTTTGTAATATATCGGACTGTGAAAGCTGAAAAATAAATAAAACTATTTCGATTTCTTTGGAAAATCCGTAACAATTATATTGATCATAAACAGTCCCACTTTTTGTCAAGCCGTGGCCGTACAATTTTGTACTTTTACTAAATAACATATTTTTTACTTTATATTTGTATGTCATTTGGCCCCATGTTGTCTTAGATAAACAGTTAATATAAATCATAAAGTGCGGATGTAAATTACAGGATGAAAACTATGCACATTATGATAGGAAATATAAGACTTATTTGTACTCGCTATGAAACGAGAGAAAATCTCGGCGAGTCCAGCTCTTCGTCCTGTTTCAAAGATCATCATATTCAATCGTATTTAAAACATGATGCAATGTTCCTAAGAATAGAAACTTCAGAATAGATTGCACTGACATAATTCTCAAGTACAACAAATCAGTTACTAAATATTTAATGAAAACAATCAAAAGTTAAACACTTTAAGTAACCAAACAGGTTCGAAATTGAATGTACTTATTTTAAGAACAATATGAGACAGGGCGTCTGCCAAATCATTTTTCTTTGTTTGAAATTGATTTGTATCTTGCAAATTGATACTGTTGGTTTTTAGATTACAAGAAAAGATAAATCAGATTTTTCAATTTTCCGCAAAGTGTTTTGCACTGATTTTATTGTTATGCAATATCATTTTTAGAAATTAATTTTCCATGCTTGCTGTCTTTCTTTATTGAATCTGTTAAGTTGCATATAGGGCTCTGAAGAAACATATGTTAAAGTAATCGATTTCATTTTACCTCCTGTTATAAATAGGCCGACAGTTATTCCTAACATATTTCGGAAGTACGAAATTAATCATATGTCAAGACAAACACCGCCTTTTAGAGTCAGTCAGTATTCCAGGAAAAGCAAATAATGTTAAAAAATCAAAATGATTCATAATATTTTGACAATGAAAAATTGAGACGAAAGGTGAATCAAAACAAAAAAAGCTTCTACATGTGTTTTATTTTGTTTGTGATAAAAGCCCATTTAAGAGACCTAAAGTAGGTTATTGCGGCCTTTTTTGATTGGTGGAGGAGGCAGAAATGCCCAGTGAGAGTCTAGACTAGCTACTTTTTAAATATTTCTATGACGAAAAACGTTTAACAATTTAAAAGACCTGAAACAAGTAATGACAAGTATCTTGAAATGTTACTATTGACATTGTGTTCCTATATCATTTTTCCGCGTAAACATTCAAGTTGGAACATTGTTTATTTAGTAGAATTAGGATTACACCATAGGAAGATTTTAACTTCTTGTGGAGAGTTTTGTCATTAGCAATCATACTACATTGTACATCTTCTTTTTTGTATTCGATGATTTATTGCCAAATGTATTTTCTCGCATCAATACGTTTAAGATAGATAGATGATGCTTTTCTCGAAACCATATACTGAAAATGATGAAGTATCTACCATTGAAGAGGAAAACACGAGGAAAACACCAAAATAAAGGAGACGATTGGGCGCTCGCTAACTTCTATTACCGATCTACTGTACATTTTGTATATGTATGTCGCGAACGAGGAGCCTTTAAATTCAGTTGTTTTCGTTGGTTGATGTCTGCCTTTTTTTATTCTCCGTTTATTGTTGTTAGCATAAATCAAGTTGTAGGTTTCTCTTTTATCTATTTCACTTTTGATCATGCTGCATAATAAACGGTATATGTTTTGCTTTGGTCTCTAGGGGATATAGTTGTTTTATTATTAAAATTGAGTCAACAATCCGAACAAAACGCTGAAAACAGCCGATGGCCACCAATTGACCTTCAACACAACGAGAAAATTCCACACCAGTAGACGGGCTTCAGATGGCCCCTTAAAGTGTTTTCTAGTTCAGCGAAGATGGACGTCTCATTAAACTAAAGAATATATAAATGAAATCGATTTTTTTTTAAATGCGAGACTGACATAGTCAATATGTTCCTTACTCGGGCAGGCGCAAAATGTAGCGAGGTTACCAAAACTATATCTATATTGAACTCTGTACTTGCTGTCGTGGCAGACCTCCAGACACAATGCGGAAAGCTTGAGCGCGAAGTTACTAGGATATCGCAACTTGAGCGGAAATTAGATCTAATTGTAACACGAATAGAAAACGTAGAACAGAAGTGCGAAATTGTGTTTAACCGAAATAAAATGATCGAAGAAAAGGGAGAACAAATGGGTACGGTTGTGCATAAAATTATAGATCGCTGCAAAGAAAATATGTCTAAAATATCATTGTTAGAGGAAGCAGAAAATGTTGAAGAAAACACATTCGATATGAAATGCGTCAATGAGCGATTGATAAATATTGAAAGCGATGTCGATGAGTTACAATGGAGATCAATGACTAACAATATCGTAATATCCGGAATAAAACAGGAGCCAAATGAGAATACAGAAAACATTGTAAGAAATTTTATCCGCAAAAATCTGGGAATAGGGGAAAATGTCAATTTCGTTTCTGTACATCGTTTTGGAAAACAAAGACAAAATATTCAAAGAATAATGACTAAATTTGTATTTTTGAAAGATAAACAATTAGTTATGAGGAACTGTCACAAATTAAAGGGGACACATATTTCTGTCAGAGAACAATTTCCGGTAAAAATCGAAAAGAAGAGGAAAAAACTATATCCTATATTAAAGCAGGCAAAGAAAGACCGAAAGAAAGCTTTATTGATAAGAGATAAGCTGTTCATAGAAGGGGAATTATACGAACCAAGCGATGACAGTGAACTAATACACACGGATAACAAAGAAACGAAGAACAGAAACACTCAAAATATCGATGCAGATAAAAGTCCATTCATTAATTCAACGCAACCTAGTGATTTCTACCCATTGAATCGTCCGATACTACAACAACGGAAAAATCAGAAGCGGAACAGAATTGATTCTGACGAACCTTATTCGTAAAGCCTGGCCAATATTAAATCAATCCGAAGTGCATGAACTCTATTAATAATCTATCTTAAAAATTTAACTCTACGCTAGTACTATCCTGAACTTACTTCACAAAAACTGAAAGCCTCTTTTTCGATAAAAGGGTTGCGTTATTTTTTATTTGTAACATTTATTGACCAACGTTTTATTTTGTATACTACATTTTGTTGCTCTTGTTGCACACAATGTGCCTGAGTGTATTAATAAACTTGTCTTGTCTTGTCTTGTCTTGTCTTGTCTTGGCAAATAGTTAAACATGTTTGATGAGATCTCAACCATCCCCTTTATTTCTAGTCATTAGGAATAAAAGAATTCGCAGCATTGTGCACAGTGATACTCACGGTTAGAAATCAAAACCATGCATTCAGAGGCTTAATATGCGATACAAAAAAAAAAGATTGTTCCAAGTGAAATGTACTTTAAAAACAATATAGTTATATAAATTGTTAATCGTAAAAAAATAAATATTCTTTATCAGTAAACGCTAAGGGTGAAGCAAAGTGTTTTGGATAGATAGACGTTAGAAAGAGTACAAGTTATATCGCATTCAATCATATATGTAATTAACTACGTGTTTGAAATATGTTGTTGAAGAGCACACTTTTAAACGTTTTATAAATAAACATTGTTAAATAAACTTTGATTGATGGTTTTAATTTGAAGCCTGCAGAACCTAAATTCTGACAATTGATGTAAAGCACAAAGGCATTTATTCCAACTTTCATTTGAGAAGTTCTCAATTGTGTAATATAACTTTTGACGCTGAGGAAAAGTTATTAAGAAAACATCTGTTATTGATTACACAGGAAAAGGAAACAGAAACGAACTTAACAAGTAAAAGGCAAATATATAAACATTTGAAGTGAGAATTTGATTTTGAAAACACTTTTAGTGAAATTTTCGCAGATTTTACGTTTTGAACGGAATATGTAAAAAAAGAACAACAGAAATTGAAAGCTAGATAGATAGATTGACAAATATTTGCAAAAATATATGTAAGTGATCATTTATCATTTAAAGGTTGATTCTGTAAATTTGAACTATTTTTGTTCTTCTTGAATTATTCAATCTTAAATTAAATAATTAAGTTGATAAATTTGTGACAACGTAGGTAGGTATTATTAATATTATGTCAGTAGTTTATGACACTTGTCATACAAGTAAGGAGTTTAGCTAGCTATAAGACCAGATTTAATCCACCATTTTCTACATAAAAAATTCCTATACCAAGTCAGGAATATGACAGTTGTTGTCCACTCGTTTGGTGTGTTTGAGTTTTTGATTTTGCCTTTTTATTAGGGACTCTCCATTCTGAATTTTCCCCGGAGTTCGGTATTTTTGTTATTTTACTTTACACTTCTTCGCAAATTTATGTCTGATAATTGCTGAAGTATTTACAAATTTAACTATAATAGTTACTGTTTGAATCAATATAACTAGCTAAATGTACATTCTAAACAAATCTATTATAAAACATTTATACTGGGCGAACAAATTCTAATGAATTTCGAATTTATACATTTATGTTTTTCTATAAAAGTATCATTATTTTCAAATATTTTATATAAAGTGGTAACGAATTCCATATTGTTGATGCCTTTATTAAGAAAAGTTTTTCTATAACCTTTGAATCGGATACTTGTATCAGACTAAATAAGTTTTCATTACTTGACAGCCTCAAAGTAAATTTATAAACGTAACATCTACATGCATTCATGTATTGTCATATAAAATCTATTCAACGTTATTGAATAGGGTGTCATCCTGGTGTGTCCACTTTTAATTACATGTATATGTAAAAATAGAGGGAATTGTTGTTTAAACAACTAAAGTTTATTTCTGAATTATAGTCATATTTTTTACCTTTTATTTTACCTGTAAACTTTTAAAAGAATACAATATTCTGCTATTAAACTAAGGAAATTGTGCCAAATTTTTCTATATTTTATATTTCTTTGGCAGGAAAATGTATTTTTATTTATAAAAAAAAGGTAAAAATGTGCACTTAAAATGAATTATTATTCCAACTAATCAACAAATAGTATTAAATTATTGGTACATTCTGAAAAAAGGTAAAAAGTAAAAGAATGAAACTAAAATATATATTAGAATAAATTCATATGAATATCTTTGAATTTATTCAACTTTTTTTTTTAATTTTTATAAAATACAAGTGTTTTGATAATTTAATATAAAAAAATATCTAATTAATTCTAACAACTAGAATATAAATGCAACTGTTCAGTAGTCAAGCTATAAATATGACACAATTTGAAAAGTAATCTGCATCCAAGCTAGCCTTTTCTTAAAAAAAAAACAACAACAATAAAAGATCTTTTAATTAATAATCATGATTGCTAACAACACCAGTTAGAACTCCAACCATGACGACTATTTATTGACTTTGAGACAGCAACCTACAACGCAGCACGAACAGTGTGGCCAGGGGTAAATAAGAAAGGCTGATTCTTCCACTTCAACCAGTGTATTTGGCGATAGGCACCGAAATATGGACTACAGTCCTATTATAAAGAAAGTGAAGACATTACTCAACTAATACGAGGAGCCGCAGTACTATCTCTTGTTCCACCCCACATTGTTGAGAATGTTTTGCTAAACACTTAAGAATACATTGGTGAAGCTAAAAAAATACCCGCTACAACTTAATTTACAGAATACATGCAAATGACAGAGTTCTCGGTTGAAAGCTACTGCTTTCTATGGCATCACTATTACACAGAAGGACCCCGCACAACAAATCACCTGGAAGGATGGCACAACAAACTTAAGAAGAGACTCACACATGCGCACCCAATCATCTACGAGATCATTGAGGTACTAAAGGAAGACACAGGCACTAACAGAATGCAACATTATCCAGTATGCAGCAGGAAGAGCCCGCCCAACAAAAAGACGACGATACAGAGTAATAGACACCAGACTCTAACTACTGAAAGACCGATGCCAACAAGGAATTATCAACGTGATAGATTACTTTGACACAGCATCCCATCTTCTCCATTTTAACTGAAAAATGAAGTGAAATATTGTAAATTGTGACTTTGTAAATATCGTGTTTTGTGACTTTTGATGTATATATAAAAGAATGTATTTCTCCTCATTTTACATATTTCCTTATGCAATGAATTTATGAAATTGATAAATTTATTAAATTAAGTTTGCAATAAAAGACATCTTGTATTAATGTATGTATATCATGAAAATCATTAAGAAACTAATGAACTATAAAGACACTTTTGTAACTGCTGAATAAATTGAATGAATTTATATTAGATTATTGAGAAAAAAATATTTGGTTTTTTAATAACTTTTCTATACAAAAAAAAACAACCTGAATATATAGAAAACACTTACAAACTGTATACCTAAGTTGGAACAGACTATACAATTGTATGCTCATTTAACCTTTTGTCTTTTTTGTTTTCTTTACTAATAGATAATTGGTAGAATTAAAAGTGGGCAAACCAGGAGTAAACCATTGAATAGCTATCAACAAATTTAAGATGTTGACCGTAGATCTTTTGAAACGATAATTTCATTCTTTTTACATGGCTGTATTAGCTTTTTGAGCTAGGAATTCACCTTTGTAGTTGAAATCGAAATGAAGTTTGAAATCGAAATGGCGATGACATGCATATTGTATCAATTAAGACACGTAAAATCCATAGGCTCTGACAAATGATATCTGACGACACAAACAAAAAAAGGAAGACGGAAATCATCTTGTTTGTAATAAAGAATCAATTTCATTAAAAAAAAAATATTGATTGCAGCTATCACTGTAGATGTTCTTCAATATTTAGACTTTACCATGGGCACGTACATTAAAACTTTAGATCGTCGATATTTTGCTTTCGTATCTACAGAAAAAAATATGATTGATTACTGTTTATCTTATCGTCAAAATCTATGGATTAAGATGTTTGTCTGATAAACAAGATATTTAGTATTTACTAATAACCGTTTTTATTCTTGGGCAAATTCACATATTTCATGTTTCTACATTACGTTTATCAAGATGTAAACCATGATGCATAACATGCCATTATAATGAGATATTGTCACTAAATAGATCCCACGCAAATTTTGAATGAATTATTGAAATGCCTTTCTATTAGAGATATAAAAGAATAAGAAGTTGATTGCTTGAAATTTTACGAAATAGTTTTTAAAAGTGTTAATTAACTTACGAAGAAAACCAAAAAATGCTACATGTATTACTGGTTAGGAAAATAAAGAGGATTTTCTGAGCTTTAAAAAACTCCACAACATTGTTAGGTGCCTATATTAAAATCAATAAAATATTAAGATCTGACAGGGTAAGCAGATCCTGTTCCACATATGACACCCGTAGTTTCACTCCTTTAAAATATGTTGATAAGCTATACCAAGTGATGAGGTACCACTAATAACGTATTGGTAATGGACTACTAGTATCATCTAATCCTAAGAAATCGTTGAATTCGTTAATCATCGGTCATGTAAGTTTTCGAGACCAGTAACGTAACCAGAAGTGAAATTTTGAAATTAAAACATTTTCATAAAAAAGGATAGACAGGACTGTAAGCGGAAAAACCCCAAAGACATTGAAAAATTAAAAAAACATAGAGAACGTAACTTTAAACGAAAGAAAGGGAAACACGAATATATTTTGAGGTGATATCAGGTGCTATTGAAGGATAAGCAGATTGTGCTCGACATGTGTGATCAACCATACATGATGCTCGTGTAGGTAAAAAGACACGTGATACTCGAGGTAAAACTCGGTAGGCCACTTTAGGAAAAAAGGACTAGATTGTGGTTATGACAATTGGAACATATCAGTCGTCATCTGTAGAACAGATATTACATAACTGTTCTATCTCAAATGTGTTAACAATTGCATATCTTGACTTTGTAGTCGATAGGCCAACAAGTATAAGTTTTAATTAATGAGAAAGAAAGATAGTTATTGAGACAATGCGATGAAATCGCACCCATGTAATTTTAAAAGTTTGTCTAGGGAGATAATAATCAATCAAGGTTAACAAACTTGTAATCAAAGTAAGAGTTTCGTTTCAAATTGATATATTAGGTTGTATGTTTGCTGTTGCATGTGTACTGTATTCAAATATTTGGTTCAGGGCCTCAAAGAAAACAAAAGAGGTGTAATTGTATTACCCTATTTAAATAAAGAATTTACTATTGTTACTATAAGTAGCAGTATATCTCTTAAAAAAAGCAAGGTATATACAAAAAGGAATTAACGTTTGCAGAACAAAACTGTAAACCTATGGTCTATTACAGAATAAAACACAGATAGTTATTCAATCGAAAAACAGAGATGATGTAACGATCAATCAATTTATGATGCTGACAGTTGATCTTGTGATATGATAACTTCAAACTTTCTTCATGGTTTGATTCATTTTTGAGCTAAGAGTATACTTATGTAAGTGAAATCTAAATGACATTGGCTCCGAAAAATGGTATGTTACCACGTCAAAAACAATTAAATGCAGTAATGACAGCTCTTAAATTTGTTGAATGAACCATGGGTACGTACGATTAAGAAAAACTCTAAAGAAAGTCTACATTACGCTATGAAATAAGTTTCATGTGCATTACGCAAAAAGTCTTTACAGAAAAAATAGATGATAAATCTTTGTCTATCTTATCGTTAAAATCTATGGATTTAGATGATAGGTTGATAAGCAAGATATTTGTTTTTACTAATAACCTTCTTATACTTTTCACCTATTTCTTGTTTTTATATTACGTTTATCAAGATGTTAACCATAATGCATAACATGCCATGATTTTGAGATATTGTAACTGAATAGATCCCACGCATACTTTGAATGGTTGCTGAGATGCCATTTTATTTTAATTTGATTATACATAGACATAAAATTCTAAAATTCTTTTAGAACTAATTGTGTCAATTTTTTTTTAAATGACACTCGAAAAGGCAAAAAAGCTAAGAAACAGAACAGAAACATAATGTCATACACAATGTGAAGAGAAAAACCTTTTGACAAGGGCAGTGGACCTAGGTAGAACATCTTTGATGAGCACGACAATAATTTTCCGTAAATTAGCATTTTGATTATCTCTTATCATCTTCTTCAAGTATTCTGTCAACACTTATATTACATAAGATTTGCTAATGCTAGATAATAGACACATAATTGAATAAAGGAACATGTAGCAACTATTATCACAGAAAAAATTAGTTTTTACAGAAATATTTTTCAGTCTTACATGTACCTTTACTGGCTATAAAAATAATTAAAAGAAGCTAATTAGAGAGAGAAGAAAGAAAAAAAACAGTGTCAAAAGAGTTTAAAAATAGATCCGTCTATTATGAGGAAAACCATGAATTATCTTTTAAAAATTTTTTGGATTCGAGCGTCACTGATGAGTCTTTTGTAGACGAAACGCGCGTTTGGCGTATATATATACTAAATTTAGTCCTGGTATCTATGATGAGTATATTTATAATAAGTTCAGATGTTTCCCATTTTGTTTGCCAGTTTAAATATATCAATCGACTTCAGCATTATAATTTACTTTGGCAAAACTGTCTTTGCTAATTGTAGATGCTGAAATAATTCTTACACGGTCCAAAAAGTAGCCGATGCAAAAGTAACATACCTGACTTGACAAAAACATTTCAAAAACATTTTGTAAAGAGTTTTAGTTGGTTTAACAGTATATTTCAATGTTTACTATATCATAAGTTCAAATGGTTTGTCTGTTTTAATATTTCGATTAAGTATAATAAATCATCATAACAAAACTGTCATTGAGTAAATCCAGAAAATTATTCTATTTAAAAAGTCGATGCATTTCATCATACAAATAATGTAGACACCAATGTCAAAAGGACATTATATTTGAAGTACAGAGGCGCTTGGGGAGATTAATTGTCAGTTCCTGAACGTATACGGGAAAACATTCTCTCTAGTATCGCAAAAATGTACACATAGCATTTTGATCAGTTAAATGAAAAATACAACAGATTAAGTGGTGTCATGTTTTTATTCTAAGTTCAAAATCTTTAATTTGGTTGGCAAAATACCACCAGAACAGCATTTCCTGTTTATCCTATTTCAATAAAATAAAAAAACAAAGATTGTAATAATTGCATTTTGATATTAGGTAGAAATTTAACTACATTATCGTTTTGATATTTGCCATATTTTCTCTAATTCTATTTTGCGATTGTTCCCAGTGTCTTTCGTGGAAAAGAAGGTTAATGTTAATAATGTTTTGTTAACAACACTACATAAAATGATTTTAAACTTAAAAGTAAAATCACGAAAAAAACGAACTCCGAAGAAAATACAAAACGAAATATCCCTTATTAAATGGCAAAGTCAAAAGCTCAAAAACGTCAAACGAATGAACACAACTGGCATATTCCTGACTTGGTATAGGCATTTTGTTATGTAGAAAGTTGTGGATTAAAACTGGTTTTATAGCTAGCTAAACCTCTCACTTATATGGCAGTCGCATATAATTTCATTATATTGACAACGATGTGTGAACAAAACATACATGACATTAAGTTTCCATCTTCTCCATTCAACTTCTTCTATTTAAAATCTTGTTTGCCATTTATATACTATGTTTACTTCTTTGTTCTTTGTGAAATGTGTTGACCCAGCTGTATTTTGACGTTTTTTTACAAATTGAGAAATCTTTAAAATGAAGGGCCAATATTAAGACACTTAATGCTGATATGTACGTGTATTCGATCTCCCTTCGATGGGATAGTTGACCTGAATCACCAAGATAAATTGTGAGAATAATATTGCTCAACCATTAGTTTTTCAGGTAGTGTTTTGTAGATTGTAGTCTGTAGATCGAAGTTTATTGCCATGCAAATTATCAGTTTTCTTCAATTTATGAGTTAGATTCCCCCTTTGGTATCTTCCGCCTCTTCTTTTTTCTAGTATCAGAACAATTCAAAACATTAGACCATTAATTAAATCTACTTTGAAGTGGAACTGACAAATAATCACAAAAACCTACAACAGCCTTCCATAAATATAAACATCAAATGGGGGAGATATCTAAATTTATATACAAGACGAGTTTAATGTTCCCATTAAACAATTCCATAACACATAGTTCACACAAACGAATGAATTTATGACTTTGTTGATTATAAACAAAGTATTAATAAAATATATTTATTTCAATATGAAAGCTTACTGAAAAATATACATATGCCTTTTTCACAACTGATTTCATTGAGTACAAATATCTTCCATAATCGAAGGAAGAAAGTAGAAAATCCCCTACTTAATGTAGAAAAGCTGTTTACCAATCCATGTTAATAAAATTGCATAATAACTGCAGATGAAGTATATCATTTAGGAGATAACTGTATTGTATTTTAAGCTTGGCCTTCGTAAAACGTAGATTTTACTGTCGCAAATTGAGTTTACCTATATAGCTAGCGACGTGGAGCGGAGATAGGTAAACGGATATTTGCGACAGTAAAATCAAGTTTTACGAAAGGCCAAGCTTAAAATACAATACAGTTGTTTCCATTCTAATGCCACATATTAAGATAAATTTCATTTAATAAATATTTTGGTTTAAAAATGGCATAAATGAAAAAGTCCGCAAAACTGTTGCATCGTCTTTAGCATCTAAACAGTATGACGTCATATGTATAATGTGGATGACCTGAATACTAAACGTATTTTTACTTTTCGTACGCTTCAGAATGGTTTCAATAGAGACAAAATGAAGGTTTTGAGGCTCAAAATGTGACTATCTTGTTTATTTTTTGAGAAATTACATACCCAAAAAAATTGGAAATTCAAACTAGTGGCTTTCTTAGTTACGGACTGGTAGAACCCTTCAAAATATTTGTCAACGTCCAATGAAAATTATCGTTACAAACTGATTGCATTAGAATCCGGGGTTTCCATAGACAAGACTATGTAAATATATTTATATATAGAATGCTCAATGATGTACATTCTTCCTCTCCTAAATCAGAATATAATATAATATGGCATACACTATTATTACCCTTTTTACAAATACATTTTCATTTACTATTGTTAGCCACAGGTGGTTTGCATTGCCCAGTAGCTGAGTACTTCCGCGCTAGCATGAAAATACAGGTATTGTTTCTTTTAATGAAAATTTATAGTTATGAAACCTAAGAATCATTTATAATTAAGGAATATATCTCCCTCGCACATAGCGCAGATTCTTTGTTCGGATTTTGCTGTATGTGCTTATGTTTTCCCCTGTTTTTTCAAGCCTCACCGTTTATAATAGGTTTTGGAATAACACATATTTTGGCCACGACCACAAACAAGTCAATGCACCACAAGGTCAGAAAAATGTGTACTGTATAATGTACACTTTGTTGGATCTCATTCAATTATATTTGATTGTTTCAACCGTGTATGGTTTATACTCTCAAAAAAAAATAACCAAAATACCGAACTCGAGAGGAAAACTCAAAACGGAATGTCCCTATTCAAATGCTTAAATCAACGGCTCAAACAAATCAAACGAATCGATAACAAGTGTAATATAACTGAATTGGTACAGGCGTTTTCTGATGTAGTGCATATAGTGGTAAATTAAACTGGATTGTATAGCTTACTTTACCTCTCACTTGTATGGCAGTCGCATAAAATTCCTTTATGTTGACAACAAAGAGTAAACAAAACAAATATACTCGTTGACATATAGCACAAACGCAAAATTGAAAAACTATAGAAAAATATTACCATAGCACAATACCACAATGACGGGATATACACGTACCGAACAAAGTCAATTAATATTACCAAATATCGAAAACAAAATTAAAGACAAATATAAGAACACTAGTACTATAACATATAATTAAGGTCATAAACAACATCGGTTCCTAGATTCTATACTTCAAGACAATCGTGTGTTACTTGTGAAGTAGATACATAATATTTATCAACAAATTCTTGGTATCTGATAATGATCTTTTTTAAAAAGAGAGTGGCAGCGGAAGGCTCTTGAATAACGAATGAGGTAGGAAATGTATATCCCATAGGCAGGTGAAATTGGTACATTGCTACTATGATACGTGAAATTAATAATTTCAAAATTATATAAGTCGAACAATAAGGTAAAGGACGCTGTTGTTCATTAATTTCTAGTTCCGGATAATATATTAATTGAACCCAATCAGAAAAGTTTGGATTGTTAATGGAATGAACATCATCCATATAATTATCTGAATGTGAAGTTTAATGATCTGGTTACTTTAATGATCATGTTTTTAAAAGTGTCTAAAAGAATCTGCCTCATCTGAAAATAATAAGAAGTCGGCAAGGTAAGGCGCACAGTTTAATTCCATAGGAACGCTGACAATCGGTTGAAAAAGTCTACCTCCAAATTCAGTAAATATGTTGTCAATAAGACACTCCAGCACACTGATCACTTGTTCACTTCCTCTGTAGCATGTTTTACCTTTTTGTTCACTATTTGAAAAATACATTGTATGCCGTATGGTATCAGCACAAGTTAATAAATTTAATTTAAATGACAGTTCTTGTCCATTTTGTTATTTGATTTTGCCATGTGATTATGAATTTTCCGAATTGATTATCCTCTCAGTTCAGTATTTTTGTGATTTTACTTTTTATAGCGTATTCAACCATTTTTATGTTGAAAAGCATTGTTGATTATTTCTTTTTGACGATTTTTAAATTTCACATAGAGAATGATGGTATACATGATTGAAAAGTCAAACTTTTAGATAGAATTTATTTCAGAAAAAAAAATCGAGATTTAAAAATAACCAAAAAGTTCTTCAAGGGTTTATTAGAATCCAGATATACTTAATACCACTACACGAATAAACTGTTTCACAGGAGACCCTCTTTCACTGCGGACATAATTTTTGTCAATTTAATGAACAATTTCTTCGTCGTAAATACAGATGAGCCTCGAGAGATGAGCTTACAATGTACCGTTGATTGTACAGTATTTTGTGAAACTTAGGTATCCGATATAAACAAGGTAAGTCCTATGATTTTCTATTCAATGTGAATAAATGCTCATTGAACACACGAAGGACTTATGATTCGCCAAAATCTCATCCTTGTCAAATGATACTTTTTGTATGTTGGATTACTTGAGTGCTCATTTATTCCAATTTATATTTTAGACACTCGTAGTAGTACAAAAAAGACAGTATTATTTGAAGCTTTATCCGCAACATCATATTTATCGTGAAGAGATGACAGACATTCCACAGCTTCTATATCTCTGAAAACGGACTTTGGCCAATCTTTAACACAGTTTTCAATTATTTTTTATTCAGAATTCGACGTTTTATCAAAGACCTGAATGTTTTGACCTATTCTGACAAAGTTTCCTGCTCAAACTATTCTTGTTTAACCACACTGATCTTGCTTAGTCTTCAATGGTATCCACAATAATTTTGAAATTATGGTTCCAATTGATGTTATGGGGTTCTTTAAACTTAGGACCATATGATAACACAGTTCGGAGATGTTCATATTGAATTATGTTTAGATCCCAAGTAATAACATGGCATCTCAAACAACCAGCATCGAGTTCGCAGGATGGAGGGTTTCGATAAAAAAAAATGCATAAAAAAAACATATGCAGATTTATATTACATTTTGCAAATGACCTCGGTTAAAACTTTTCTATATGTATCATTCGAATTCCTTAGTAGTATGTGGTAGATAGGGCTTGGATTGAATGTTATGTGTATAATTTCTTAGACAAGTCTTCTATGTTCTCGGATTTCGTTTCCGTAAGAAGTAGGCATAATTACATAAGCATGTTGATACGTAATTATTTCATTGATATTTCGTATCTGCCTGATTAGTTTACCTGTAACAAACCTTTTAAATGTAGTTTTAGGATGTAGGATTGTTCTGTCAAAGACATTAGCACTTTTAATGCAAAATATGAAGCGTTTTTAGCTTACGATGTTACTTTATATGTGTTGCATTGAAAGTTACGATTATTTAATAATGTCAGATGAAACGTATCTGATATTGTCGTTGTTGTTAAAAGAAACCATCAGAAAAGGACTTATGAAGAGTAATAATTGTCCACAAATATACAGAATAAATTCAACAAAATTACCATCCAGTATGCAACTATTGTGACAGACATTTGACATAAATTGTAGACAAAGGAGATGATACAATTATCAATTAAATGTTATATACTTTATTAAAAAATAAATGATGTGTACCCTCATGAATTTCACTAACCCTCTAGGGATCCGTATAACTAATGGTCCTTCTTTTCGAATGTTTTGTTTGTTTTCAATAGGAATCTAATTTCTTGGTAAAAAGTATGTTTAATACTTATCACTGAAATACAGTTGCAGAAACTGTTTTCAATGATGTACAAATGTAACTCTGCAATTACACATCTGAATATCCCATCGAAATATTTAGAAATTTAACAAAAAATAATTGACTTTTTTTTTTTAAATTCCAGATTTTGGTACATCCACGTCATTTGGACTTTAATGACTAGTTATCTCCATAAAATAAATAGCAATCAAACCATATTTCAATATTTAATTTTGGGAAATTTTACTTAATTTATAAACAATTACATGCAGAAATCACTAACTGAATGTATATGTCATCAACCGATGAGTTTAAATTTAAACGGTATCAATGAATATATATTTTTGGTGGATTTTAACCTAATGACTTCTAAAAAGGACTCCTGCAACTTATTTTTTTATTTAAAAAATTCTAAATTACTTTCATGCAATCTATTCTGACTAATTAGTTCATAGAAAAACTATTTTGATTCTCGTCATAGTTATTTTGTCTGATAAATTTAATCCACAACCATCTAAAATGTGACGTCACTCGTAAACGTCAAGATTCATCTACGATACCGACAGGACTAATGAATATAAGAGAAACGTTTATTGTAACATCATTATGAAGATATGTTT
This sequence comes from Mytilus edulis, assembly GCF_963676685.1. NCBI lineage: Eukaryota > Metazoa > Mollusca > Bivalvia > Mytilida > Mytilidae > Mytilus > Mytilus edulis. Next base: position 23,532,839 of record NC_092353.1, on the reverse strand, counting down.
ATTATTCTAAGATGCAAAATAATATATACATATGGTACACACGTACTTCCCTCAGACATAAGTTAGTCGTATTTTTTTTAAAATATCAAATTAAAAAGCTCGAAAAGAAACGTGCAGATTTGTTTATTTTTTTTTACTAGATACTAGTATTTGTTTACAGTTTGTCAGATCCTGTGATAACAAAGCTAAATATAACAAAATCAGAAGAGTTGAATAAGGAATTTCTATTTTGGAAAACTGGAAAAAAGAAGAAAATATTAATCCCTTATTCCAATTCGATGTTGAGATATAAGGCAACAGTATTTTCCTGATGTTAAAACACGTAGTGCATCTCTAATATTCAAATTAGGATTTTTTTTTTAAAACGACCGAGGAAACGCATGAACTCCACACGTAGCAAAAATATATGCATTTTAAACATGAACTGGTCTCCAGCATACATTAAACACCATCCACATGAAATAAATTATGATCGAAATATACAAATCAAACGACTTTTCTTGTATCGGAAGATTGCAAAACGCATGTCTCTTGTGAGTTGAGCCAAGACATATCGAGTCAGACAAATAATTCGTGAAACAATGTGAAAGTGACCATATAACTTGTGCAAGTTGATTTTTCATGCGGATAAAAAAAATCGCTGGCCAAAATAATGGACTAACAAAGTAGTCTGAACATCAAGTTATAATACTTAGTCATGAAGTATACATTTTTTTTATTTGTTGCTAACTTATTGCGATGAAAAGCGAGTGGAAGGAAAACAGAAATTTGCAGTTACTCTGTCATTTGAAGGAATAATATTCCTCCTTTCTGTTGATTATTATATACCAATCATATTATAGTAGATAAAACACAAAATCTATGTATACATGTAATTTTACAAAATTTAATTACACACAATAATAACTAAATTTAGCTAATTCGTATATCAAACGTTGTTTTAATTTAAAATAAAAACAAAACAAAAAGTTCCCTACCTGTTTTTCCAACCCCTGGTCCTCCAAGAACAACAATTTTAGCGTTATTAAATTTCTTCTGTGACATGTTTGTTGTCCCTTATGTAAGTTACGTATTACTCTAACATTATCCCTCTCTCAAATTAACTTCTCTTTTGTTATGATTTCGCTGCCAATATTTTGGAACGATTCCAGTGCACACAAAACCATAAGTTTTACCTTTATTCTGATATCAAAAGTAAAGATAAGAAACAGGTATAATGCATGTTCAAAAATATTTTCTACTGTGTAAATGTTTATAACAAATACGTAACATCTGTTTCGATGATAAATTCATACAGCTATGATAATTATTAAAACGGCTAATTAAGAAAGCCTGTAGTTTTTCTCTCCCATAGAACATCAAGCTGAAATAAGTACTAGTGTAATGCTATTGTACTGAAGAAGTTACTTACACAGAGTAAACGACGGGATTTGAAAATGGAAAAAAAAAATTATAATTTATTTAGTACATCATGCATATGTAGGATGACAACATCATACTTTAATTTGATTCTTTTATCAGGTTGATAACTTGAGTCGACTTTCCAACTTTGTGTATAAAAATAGAAAGCTGAAAACAACACATGCTACAAAATGTACATTAATGAACATAATATTCCTATCAAAGGTGAGTTTTATTGTACATTTTTTTCTGACATACCAATGATGAACCTATATATTTATATAACATACATTCAAGTGAACTCGAGATAAATGTATACGTCGGAAGCATGATTGTACTGATGTATTTGTGTTGATGTTCAGTGGCAAATATATCATATACATGTATTTAATGACGAGCGCATGTCTATGTGATGTGCATCTGGATTCTGGTTGGTACAATGTGCTAGTTCACAGGTGTACAAAGTTATCAATGGAACACAGATATAATATACAGTAATAAACGACAACTATTGAATTAAGGCTCCTGACTCGAGGCGGCAATATACAGAAGGTGGCGATGTTTAACATTTAGTCAGAATTTCTGTGTTGACATTCATTATTATTGATATTTTAATATTGATACATTAACTGTTGACAACCCTTCGAATTGTTCAAAATATTAAGGATTTTTCTACCGCAAAAATAGATTACCTCAGCTTTATTTGACATTCTTTTCGGAATATGTGGTCCTCTAATCTTCTTACTATAAAATTTAGTGGCTTTTAACTTTCTAATACGAGCGTCAATAAAGAGTCTTTTGTAGACGAGACGCGCGGCTGGCAAGCACAATTATGAATCTGATATCTTTGATGAGTGCGCCAAATCCTCTTTAACCTGAAATAATGGTATAATAGTACAATACTAGAACAATCTATAAAAATCAATTGAAAAAGGCTCAACTCATTGATCAATACAAAGCACAAAGAAACCCTTACAAACACACAGAAAACACATAGAAAAGATCTTAGAGTACTTGCAGTTATCGAAGGCTACTTCGAAACCAATAACAGCTAATAAAAAACATTGACGTTTTATTTGATATAGACTAGACTAAGTGTTTGCTGATGCATAGTTCAACTTGAGAAAATGATTATTTCAAAAGACAGTTAAAATAACATGTTATGAGATTTGTTTTAATTGCAGAATCCAATATTCTCAAAAAGATTACCGACTTCGTCTAGATAAAAGATATAAGAAAAGAAATGCTAGTAATCATTACTTTCGAGTGGCCGATAAGCATCATGGGATAATTACGTTAAACTCACTAACACTAGCCAGTTTTACTGCATAAACAATCGCAAAGATGAATCTGAAAAGTATAGAACTGAAAGTAACAACACTTTACAAGCTAATGGAAAGTTGTCTTTCTTGTGTTGGTGCGTTGCTGTCCCATTGACGTACACAATGACAAAAATCTCCTGATATTTAAACTAAGAAGTCATATTTGTATTTATTGTATTTCTGCTTGCTGTCTCTGATGCATACATGTACATTGTACCACACATGTATTTTTATCTATATTCAGTCTGTAATGTCATTCTAATCAATATTCAGATCTATTATAATTTTCGTCTCGTATGAGGTTCTAACGAAATCAGAGATGTATATTTAAACATGTTAAAATAGGTTGCATTGAATGTGTTGTTGGTTGTTGTACATGTATACTTGATGTTCATCAATCATATTTCCTTTTATTCAATAATCTTAAACAGTAACAGTTTTACAAGCAGCTGCCAAAAATTACATGATACAACGGAAATCTGAACCAGGTTCTAGATCTACAAAAGATTATAATTAATTAAAGGATTTTGTCTTTTGTGACGTCAATATGAACTACGAAAATAATTAAGAATTAATCGCATGTTTACTATTCAAAAATTGTTTCAAAACCTAAAGAAATATACAGATATACAAAATAGACATATTATCGGTCACACACCTGCATAAAAAATGGATAATAATAATAATAGATAACTTTTATTTATGGAAAACATAACATAGGTTATACATTAACAGCACGTAGCAATATTAATTCAAGATTGATATCTCGTAATCAGTAGAATATTTTTTTTGTATTCACAATCAGGATCAACATCAGCTATGCTGCAGTAATAACAAATTACTAATAACAGATGGATAAACTCAAATGTGATATCAAAACTGACAATGCTTAAAAATAAAGAATTTGAAATTATTCGAAATCTTACAAATGTTTACATAGTGGAGTGACAAATCGTGAAAAGTCGCTTAAAGAGTTTAATGGACCGAAATACCTCACGACTGAAAAATCACATGAAGATGGAAAAAACATTATACTTTCATTTTAGCCCTGTCGTACAGTTTTCCCATGGTGCAGTTTTTTGTGAAATCGCGCAAAAGTGAGATTTTCTGATTTTTTTCTTTTTCATTTTCAAACACGGGAACGCTTATTGTAAACTCCCGAATGAAGATATCATAAAACAAATTGGTATCAGATGAAAGAGTGGTATATCAGCTGTTATCTTACCTCCTATACATTTCTAGGAATATGATTGGTTAAAAGCGACCTCGTGGAGACCGTGTATATTCAATATTAGGTTAGTAGGGAGGCGGGGCTTATTTCAATATTAGGTTAGTAGTGAATTTGCGACTTAGGCACTGTTTGATTATTTCAAATATTGAAAGTTCTTTTTAATATTGTTATATCAAGGTTGTTTATTATAAATATCTATCGTTTACATTAGTTTTTTTTTAGTGCATATCAATTGAAGCAGGTTCTTAAAATTGAACACCTGAACACTTTAATACAGAAATAAGGAGATGTGTTATGAAAGCAAATAAGACAACTTTAGTCTAAATTCAACACATAAAGATAGTCGGTAAGATAAATTCGTTACATAGTGTGCTAGTGACCTAATATGATATATACAGGGTAAGTAAATTCCATATGGGGTTCGAGCTTCGCTCTCACCCCATATGGAATTTACTGACCCTGTATATATCATATTAGGTCACTAACACACTATGTAACTAATATTATTTGACATCAAACTTTAATATCATATGCACATATAAATTGAGTGAATTGGGCGATTTTCAAATGTATTTAACATTTTTTCAATCTTACCGTCTATCAAAGTATATTACAAATGTACATGTCTTGTATATATCACCTATAGTAATTTTTTACAAAAATTGTGGAACAACCAATGCTTAAGATGTTTTGATATAAAAGTTTGATAGAACACACAAATCACTTTTTACGAGCATTTTTATAAAACTCATCACGTAGCAGTATTACTACATAATTTTCACCTCAATAAGTCATGTAACGTTCCCCTTTCCTATTTTCCCCTGACATATGAAATGCAATGAATTTAATATGCATTTTCTTAAGTTTTATAAAAAAGAATATAAATTTGTATCAATAGTTGTGTCTATGCACTTAAATAAGTACAGATACTAAGATTTAATCACTTTTGAGGTGCTTTTATTCTTGGTTTTCAAAAATACTAATTTTAAACCACATATAAACACATCCGAAAAATTCCGGAAAATTCTTGTCAGTGCTAAATTCCATTAAATAAGAACGAGTAAAATAGCTTAAATCGTGTTATTAAGCCTTCCAGCCTTCATATTTCCAAGAAGAAAACACGATCACGCCTAACCATCCCCTTACATCGGACATTGGTGTAAATAAAAAGAAGATGTGGTATGATTGCCAATGGAACAACTCTTCACAAGAGACCAAATGACACAGATATTTACAACTATAGGTTATCGCACGACCTTCAACAATGAACAAATCCCATACCACATAGTCAGCTATTAAAGGCGCCAAAGGGACAATAAAGTTTATTTCAAATGGTGGTAGATCCACATTTTTCTTCAAGTCATTGAATGCAGATCAATTAGAGATTGTGAGAAATTTCTTGGTGCACCTGAAAATAAACATTGGTTGACAAGATTTGTAGGTACACTATAACTATGCACTATCGCACTACAATGATTTTGATTTGCAAGAACATGACAAAGTATTTGTAGCGGGATCTTTTCAAAATATAGACTGTGAAGCAATTTTGTGAAGGACCAGTAAGTAACTGAAGAGGCAGATATAATAATTATTCTGCTGCCTCATTTTGCCAATGAACAGATATTGAAAAGTGTTTCCAGGGATAACATCCTATTACAAACATGACAGTTATGTTTTATTTCTAATAAGGTCTTTTCCGAATATGTCAAACATTAAGAATTGTGATTTTAAACTGGAGGCGTTTCGTCAACCAAAGCCACAAGACAGTTTTTACCTATTCACGACATATGCAACTTTTTAAAAGTTATTGGACCCCTGATGTCTAGCACACCAACAGCAGCTTGCGCTCTTACAGGATGCGACACGTTCTCTAATCGAATTTTGCAAAGGAAGACAATTACAATTGGTCTTACCCTGCATCAAGTTGTCTTTCTAGCTGGTTTTTATATTAACACATATTTTTCAGTGAATATCACTTCACCGCGGTTCAAAATTACCCAAGAAGCAATGCTCAATCAGTGCATGGTGATACGAATAAACTCATGAGTATTGTTGGCGCCATACAATGACATTCATTTTTTTCTGGTATTCCGTTACTTTTTTGAAGCGTAATATCCCTGCGAATCTTTGTGTGTAGTTCACATATATATCGGGCTTTCAAGTCTGTTATATATTCTATTGTTTATAGATATAAGAAGATGTGGTATGAGTTCCAATGAGAAAACTCTCCATCCAGGTCATAATTTGTAAAAGTTAACCATTAAGGGTCAACGTACGGTCTTCAAAACGTTTATGACCCACATCAACAGACGACAACCATGGCTGTCGTTGTTTTATATATATATATAATATATATATATATATAAAAGGGGTCACATCTTCTCAATGTGATATTGGTCTAGTACTGATTTATTTATTATCATAAAAAAAAACTTCATATACTATAGTGTCATGAACAAGAAGACTATTTCTTATAGTACTAACATCCTTTTAAGTTTAAATAATCAGAAAAGAATTTCATTATTTTTTTTCATAACATCATGGACCGGGTGTTACCTTTCCAGTTCTTATTTCTGCTCTATTCTTTATGGCATTTTAACAAAACTTTCCCAAAAATATCTTTATATATAGCCATACAGTATTGCATTATGAATAATCTTTGTCGATAATTTCCGTAGATAAAGATATTTGTTTCATTGTCTTACATGTTGGAAGCGAGGGTATATATCACTAATCTCTGGTAATCACACATAAATATGACTAGCTGTATATGTGGAGAATTTCCAGCGTGAGAGACTACCGAGAAATTGTGTAAAATGTGTAAAATTTGCGACACGTTCTCTAATCGAATTTTGCAAAGGAAGACAATTACAATTGGTCTTACCCTGCATCAAGTTGTCTTTCTAGCTGGTTTTTATATTAACACATATTTTTCAGTGAATATCACTTCACCGCGGTTCAAAATTACCCAAGAAGCAATGCTCAATCAGTGCATGGTGATACGAATAAACTCATGAGTATTGTTGGCGCCATACAATGACATTCATTTTTTTCTGGTATTCCGTTACTTTTTTGAAGCGTAATATCCCTGCGAATCTTTGTGTGTAGTTCACATATATATCGGGCTTTCAAGTCTGTTATATATTCTATTGTTTATAGATATAAGAAGATGTGGTATGAGTTCCAATGAGAAAACTCTCCATCCAGGTCATAATTTGTAAAAGTTAACCATTAAGGGTCAACGTACGGTCTTCAAAACGGAGCCTGGGCTCACACCGAAAGTAAGGGCTCCAAAAAATTACCAGTGTAACACCATTGAAACGGTCTATTCTATATAAAAAACTAGAAACGAGATACGTTTATGACCCACATCAACAGACGACAACCATGGCTGTCGTTGTTTTATATATATATATAAAATATATATATATATATAAAAGGGGTCACATCTTCTCAATGTGATATTGGTCTAGTACTGATTTATTTATTATCATAAAAAAAAACTTCATATACTATAGTGTCATGAACAAGAAGACTATTTCTTATAGTACTAACATCCTTTTAAGTTTAAATAATCAGAAAAGAATTTCATTATTTTTTTTCATAACATCATGGACCGGGTGTTACCTTTCCAGTTCTTATTTCTGCTCTATTCTTTATGGCATTTTAACAAAACTTTCCCAAAAATATCTTTATATATAGCCATACAGTATTGCATTATGAATAATCTTTGTCGATAATTTCCGTAGATAAAGATATTTGTTTCATTGTCTTACATGTTGGAAGCGAGGGTATATATCACTAATCTCTGGTAATCACACATAAATATGACTAGCTGTATATGTGGAGAATTTCCAGCGTGAGAGACTACCGAGAAATTGTGTAAAATGTGTAAAATTTGCGATTTTTTTTAAATCCCCCCCCTTTTGACCTTTGACCGCAGTTTTCAAATATCTGCACCACGTTTGCACTCTACGACATGCCTTAGTCAAAGGATATTATATGTATCTAAAAAATAAGACCAAAATTAGCCGTGAGATATTTTGGTCCGTTAAATTTTTAAACAGAACGGCAAAGGTAAAAATCGTCATGATCGAACTTGTCAATAATTTGTTACATTGAACACAACACAATTTATAAAGATGTGTTTAGGATTTTTTTAATTCTGTTTTCAAGTCATTGTACGGAAACAGTTGAAGCCACCAACCTATCGCCCGTGTCTTCTATAGTACCCTAATTAATTATGGAAGGAAATTTTTGTCAAAACATCCAGTTTAAAATAAATGTCGGTCACATATAGATTTTATCCTTAGATTCTAAACTGTATGAAATGCACATACATGTTAAAAGATCAATTGTAAAAACTGTAAAAACTATTTTATTTGTTTGAAAATATATGATCACACGATCATGCCTAATAATACACATTGTATGAATAAACAGTCAACATTTAAAGCTTTATTTTTGTATGATGGGTTGACCGATTGGAATAGATATTGGGTTTTGGCAAGGTAATCCGTTATAGTACAATAAAATCATCTAGACTTACTGAAGTTCAGCTTAAAATTTTATCATTCTTTGACCAGAATACGTTGGCATACAAATTGAATAACATATGATATGATATCTACATGTAGTAGTTAGAGGAGATATTTTAATTATGTATACTAGTAGTATTGTATTGCAAATCTCTTCTTTTTTCTATTCTATCAATCAAGAAATAATTGCAATCTGACACTCAATAGTTTGCTAGCTCAACATATACATATACGATAATTAAACAATTTTTTTCAACAAAGGAAAACAAAACAATTATTTATTTAATTATAACTTGAAATTTAATAATATCTGTTCCGTTAATAAAAACTTATAAAGGGTGACCTACTGCTGAATGGCAGTGTTCATGGTACGATCGTTACTTGGCGTCATAAAATAAACATTCTTTGTACCTTTTAGCGTATGTCATGCATTACCCATTACATAATAGCATACTAGAGTCATTTAATATAATGATTTAAAAACAAAGTATTCATTTACTAATTATGTTTTGTAATATACGGTTAATTTTTAGTGGGATTTTAATTACCAACCTACGTAAGTTTGATTTTTCAAATAAATGAGAAAAAAAATGAATTACAAACAAACAAACACACAAACAAAGAAGAAAGCTTTAAAAAGATTTTCAAATGCATCACGAATAACAATTGCATAAAGTAAGATACTTATTTTTATCAAATGCAGTTAAATCTCGAAAGACTATTTACACCAACATATCTGTTTGATGCTATTGTCAGGATGCTGTCGCAGGAACGCAAAACAAAATTTCCGTCTCTCATTTTCGTAATTTTACATAATAATGCAGTGTTAACGAACACAATAATTTCCGAATTTACAGTAGTTCGCAAAAATGAAACCCCTCCGCCGCGTGTGCTTAAATACGTCAAAGACTACCATTGCTGAATTGAAGGAGACATGGGGATATACATGTATCTGAATGAGACATCCAACCATCGATAAAAAATTACATAAGGTCGTTAGCTATATTATAGAAAGGTGTCAATATGTAAAGCTCGAAATTAACTCGAAGTTGTTTTTCATTTATTTAAAGTATTATTCATGGGTTATTTCTCCTGTTTTCTTAAAAACAATCCTGATTATTTATAGCAAATATATCAACAAGTGTCATACAATTTTCTATTAGACGGACATTTCCGGCCATTAACTGAGATTCAAAACAACACCGAAATAAGTCTGCTTTAAGGGTACATTAGTTACTCATGATCATAAGCATACAACCTGTCCATAACCTTGACGAAACGCGCTTACATATTGTCCAGTTCTAGTCAATATTCGTGCATCTTCCATATGTATCTGTGTCATAACAGATCAAGGATATTATATATGAATTACTGCTAATAAATTTGCGTTCTATTTTGATAAATAATAAAACATGTATTTGAGGAGATAATTTGACGTTGTAAGTGTATAAAAAGTCGATATTCTATAATTTTTTAAGGTAGTTTTGGTATCCTATTCATAGTAGGGACTTTCAAATGTTTTAGGTATGAATTACAAAACTCACTAATGATGTTCCTGACTCGTAATTTGAAAAATATGCAAAGAAATTTATTAAAAAATAGACTCAATTCTTGTGGAAGGCATATAAAGGGTGTGGGGGTATCATTTGTTTTTCGTTTTTATATCTACAGTGTATTTATATCGATCAGATGAATGTGTTCATGAAATGGAGATTTACTTTAATGTTTCGTTCATGTTATGACAGTTTCGAATAATGCATAATGCTAAATCGACTTTTCACTCTAGCGGAATAGAAGTCCTGTTTTTTCTTCTCCAAATTCTGTCTAAGCAGATACTTCAATACAGAGATATTCGATAATCTCTGTGATAGCCATAATGGTGGTCAAGAGTCGTATTCTTTCAAGTTTTGGTATATTAAGTTTTTACATAATCACCATTGAAACCCGTTTTTAAAAATATAGCTCATCAATTACTGAAGTTTTTGTTTTTCTTATTGAAATACCATTGAACGTAGATTTTTCTTAGCAAGTCGATCAATTCAGATGATTACTAATCATTCAATCATAAAGAGAAGAAAAAAAAGTTTATCATTGATAAATAATTTTATGGTTTTAGATCTGCAGGTCTCATCAGCTACGACAGCTGATTACAGTGATCCATGTACAGATTATGATATAATAGAAAGTCACTACAACAGAACTGTCAATTACACCTTACAGAGCGATGACGAGGATTTCTGTGAAACTGAATATATACTAGCAGGCTGGTATAGATATCAAGATTTACAAAACATACCGACAAAACCACCAGCACCAGGACAATGTGGTTCTTCTTCTCCGATATGGTTAAATGGTAATATTTTATAAATCGTACAAACATTTTCTTTTTTTATTTTATCATTTATTTTCTTTAAAAAATTGTATAATTTTTTATCCAAATATTGGTTTCAAATCTGATATAAAAATACAGACCCTGTGTCCCTGCATTGCTTAACAAACTGAGGCAACGCCCTGTTTTAGTTTCACTTGTGTAACCTTTTTTGCTAACATACGGTTATTTATAATAATACACACTTTCAAAAACAAAAGAGATGAGAAATGTAATTGGTTCACGTGGTAAAAGTAGAGCGGAGCTTTGTAAGATCTATATAACCGAAGCGCCGACGTATGGTATGTTTATTAAACAGAATCGATGTTATATGTTTTTGATATATATTGGTAAATTCACATTGCGATAAGACGTGTCACGGTACTTGTCTATCCCAAATTCATGTATTTGGTTTTGATGTTATATATATATGTTATATTTGTTATTCTCGTGGGATTTTGTCTATGTGTGTTACATTTTAGTGTTATGTCGTTGTTCTCCTCTTATATTTAATGCGTTTCCCTCGGTTTTAGTTTATATCCCGATTTTGTTTTTTGTCCATGGATTTATGAGTTTTGAACAGCGGTATACTACTGTTGCCTTTATTTGGTCTGAAATAAATTGATTTCTGAATGGTCTCCTCCAACACTGTTTTGCAGACGTAAAAGTAACACAGGTAAACATCTACCATATCTACTGCACATATTACAAAAATAAGAATATAAACCGTATCATATGTCTTTTTTATATATTTCAATATGACATGAATTCTATAGTTCTACAAGTATTTAGCATTAATGTTTCGTTTGAAATTTTAACATCATTTGGAAAAAGAATCACATTCTGATTTGTTAGATTCGTTTTAAATGACCATCTTATTCTGCTCTATGTTGATTTTTGACAAGAACATATAACTACAATTACATTTGTAAGTGGCACAACATAAGTCAAACAAAAACACACACATGTAACATGTTTTTCGTTTGATTATAAACAGACAAAAACTGACAAAAACTGATTAATCATCAACAAAATTATGTAGATTTGGTATGATTGCCAATAGACCTCTTTCGAGTTTGTCCGTCACCGGAAAAAAACTCGTCAAAGGAGTAGGTCCAGTAAGACCCCTTTTTGGCCCCAAAATATAGCAATTTTACAAAATTGTTAAAATGTAAATTTTTAGTTATTTATTGGACAGTAGAATGCTTCTGCTATAAAATATGGGCTCTTTTTGACGATACAATGCATATAAATATCGGGTACTAGCACCATTAAGTCATGCTAAATTACTGAAATCTTCACAATTCTAGCATTTTAGTTAAATTTTAGACGGTTTTCCTGTAAAACGAAAGTGGCCGCATTCGTGTTCACCCTTACTATTGAAATGTAAGTTGTATTTCATGATAATACATAACATATATAAAGGTTGAGGATGAAAACGGATGCGGCCACTTTCATTTTTTACAAAAACCATCTGAAAAGTGACATTATTCGGCATATATTTTGTAGATTTTTCATATTTGAGCTTGTATCGGATCGTTTTTAATGACTAAATTAGTGAAAATCTTTCACATAACCTAATTGATTCAAATGAAAAAGACACTTAAGTGATTAAAAAGTGGTCAAAATCTTTCGTCAGATGAACCTGAAATTTGAGGCCAAAATCGGTCCTTACCGGAGCTACTCCTTTGCGCGCCTTTATGACGTCATTTACCAGAAAGAGGTGGTCGCCTGTATCTCAGCACTATAACAGTTCATCAAGCGTCTTAGTGATCGTCATTGTACAGGATAAACTATAAATAATATTCTTTCAGTAATTTGTAATTTGATGGAAATGCATAGAACTCGAAAGTTGTCTATTAGACCACTCTTAACAACATAATTTATGGATACAAAGCAGAAAAGAACAGCTTTTTTGTTATACATGTATATGTATTTAGTGCTATATTCAGTCTTTCTATACACTTTTTTACATGCATTTCCACCTGTGTGTTGCAGAAGGCTTAATTTACAGTCTGTGTAATTATAATATCCTAATTTTTCTCTGGTTGTTTCTCTTGTCTTATTTTGCACAAGTTAATACTATTAGTTACATAGTGTGCTAGTGACCTAATACGGTATATATGGGGTCAGTAAATTCCATATATACCGTATTACGTCATTAGCACACTATGTAACGAATTTATCTTATCGACTATCTTAACGTGTAAAATTTAGACTAGTGACATATCAAAGTGAGCAAGTTTTCAATACAGTTAGCATTAACAGGATTAAGAAACTACTTCCTTTGATCCTACAAAAACAGATGCCAACAATGACAACTTGTTAGATTTAAATGTGTTTTATGAATTTATTTCACTTTATGATCACTTTCTTCGTCTGATGAAACCTTTAAGTTTTTTCTCAGTACTGTTTTGTTTTTCTAAAGGGACGTAACACCAAAACTAACCGTGTATGAAATAAGCCCCGCCTCCTTATTACCTTATATGGAATATAAAGGGACGCAACTCCACTACGAACCGTGTATGAAATAAGCCCCGCCTCCCAACTAACCTAATATTAAATATACACGGTTTCTACGAGGACGCTTTTAACCAATCATATTCCTAGAAATGTATAGGAGGTAAGATAAAGTGTATTGCTTTAATTGCTTTTGCTATATCTATTTCGTATAGATACAACAAATGAGACCAATTTTCAGTATCAAAGACGCATCTCGCGTTATCTATTAAATTATAAATAATTCACTGAAATAATCATTGTTTCCCCTGTGACACTAGACGAGTGTTAGGATTTTTTTTAAATCTGAGACTGTTTTGATGTTTGAAAACCCCTTTAACGATATATGCATGTATTACAGGATCGTATCCAAAGACATATTGGGAATATCGTACGTTAAAAGCCTGCCGAGTAGGAATTACTTCGAACTGTGAAGACAGCTGGGATGTTACTGTCGTCAATTGTATGTCATACAATGTTGCGTACTTGGTACCAACACCGGGCTGCGGACGATATTGTATGGGTTAGTATACATGCATTTTTTGTTTGTTTTGGTCATGCATATTAAATTGTCCCGGCTAATACTTTATATGCGTGTTTTTTGTGTTTTCGTCACCTTTTGATTTTGTAAGCATTAATATTAAATAATAAACTATGAATCAGGCAGCAGGTTTTTCTTTTGAATTGTTTCACATTTTGTAAAGCCTAACCTTTTACATGTTTAAAGACGGTATCGATGTTACTGCTTGTTTAAAGTCATGCGGCAACTTTAGATCATTATCGTCTTTTGGCTTTTGTGCAGTTGACTTGATGACAATTCTACCACTTCGTCATATTTCTTTACCGGATAATTTGTAAGAAGCTCTATAGTATCCTTCATTTTTAATGACTACAATAATGAATATGAGTATTCCGAAAGTATGTACATGAGAAAATATCACATTGAGACAATAACATTTGCCGAGTTGGGATGCAATGAAGATTGTAAAAACAAAACTTCATTTATTCTGAAGAATCAAATGTACTGATATATTCAGGTATATTTTGACGATATCTAAGTTATTTAAACTTGTTTTTTGAATTATGAGTGACGACATGCTGAACTGATGATTCATGTCAGTACCTCTACTTTTTACATCACTTCTAAAAACCTTTCAAATGATTGAAAGAAATATTTCATTACAGATTCTCCTCCGCACCTAGATTTCTGATTTAAAAACACAATTGGAGTGTATTGAATTGAAGTTAAGAATTGATTCCATAAAAAGTATTTGGTAAGTTAAAATTGTGTCATGATACAAAATTGATTAAAGAGAATTGAAAGCTTTCTAAAGTATCTAAATTTTGATCTTGAATTTGTAGAATCCGATAAAGAATATAAGATGTCTACAGAACAAGATTGGAATGACCCGTGTTACAGTTATAGTATCATACCAAATGATTACGACAGAGCAGTAGATTACATCTTGATGGACGGCGAAACAGAATACTGTGATAATATAACATTGGGATGGTATGGATACATGGGATATGAGAATGTACCCACAAAACCTCCAAAACCAGGACAGTGTGGATCATCATCTCCTATATGGTTTGAAGGTAATGTTCCGAATGATTATATTGTTGTAAACACATTTCTCATTAAGGTAACAGAAGTTAAACGTTTTATTACTTAGATGTGTTTTTCACGTATGTTAATTTGAGGTTTTATCCTTCATTTTTATTGCAAAGTTAGTCATTGGAGACAAAGTAATATTGTACGATATCAAGATCATCTACCAAATTTTGTGACAAATTTGTTGTTGCTACATGCATTGTTATTACACAGGGATATTTGCAAAAAGGGCCAAACAATAATACCAGGCTTATAATTTGGTACAACAGAAGCGCATTTTGTAAATTTTGTGTCTTTGGAATCATATCAGTTGGATATCAAAATGAGACACGAATATTGAGAGCATAAAATTCTGACATTTCCAAAACGTTGTGCCAAATTCGGAATTCATATCTTTGCCTAGAAATAAAAACATTTTTAAACATTTCAAAACACTAAATTTACAAAATCAAATACTTGTAGATTTATGAATGATATTTCATGTAAGCAAACTAGTCATGAATTTTTAACTGGTGACATGTTAGGGGAAGAACTTTTGTCTAACAACAAGTTTTCTTACACCTACTCTTGCGAACATATCATACTGGGCACAGTACTGTTATTCATTATTACCCAAATACGATTAAGTTTGGATATGTTTAACATATCATTCAAAATAGATTAATTCCATAACTTATACTTGTAAGTTCTTTTTATCAGGAACATATCCTTGGTACGAAGGGATGACATCTACAATGAATGCATGCACAGTTGGATTATCATCAAATTGCAGCACTAGTTGGAACGTTACTGTCAAGAACTGTGGCTATTACAATGTGGCAAAATTGCCACCCTTGCATATGTGTGCAAAATATTGCATGGGTAAGAATTTAAAAAATTTGTTGGCTGAATTTCCCGTCATACGAGCATATAACACCTAATCCACTTAGAGAATAGCGTTACATTTTTGGATAGCAAAGAGCTCCACAGTTTGAGTTTATTGGTTTGTAGATCGATTGTTATTTTATTCATACAAAGCCGTTTCCTGATTTCTTGTCAAAACAAATATAATACGATGTTCAAGTTGAGTCAAGTAAAAGATTGGAAACATTTACTATTTGATAATGTTCAAAAAGCTTGAAATTATATATAGTTGAGATTCCCATCCCAAATCCACACTATTGTCTCGGTTCTAGTGATAAGAAATACAGCAAGTGAATGATATATAGAGCAATTTCTATAAGCCATATTCCATGAAGAGATACGTTAAACAAATATTGCTCATTTCTTTCTATACGTATACCTATTGATAAGTTTACTAATTGACTTACCCAGACAATGGTTAAGAGAAAATGGATTAATGGCATTGGTTTTGAAAATTTTGTAACTATTAGGCTATAATCATATATGTTATTATACATTTAGAATCAATGAATAGTTCCGGCTGGAATTTTAACTCTTCACAATGGTATTCTGGAATGCATACATCTCCGTCATACTGGAATGACCCGTGTTACAGTTATAGCATCATATCAAATGATTACGACAGAGCAGTAGATTACATCTTGATGGACGGCGAAACAGAATACTGTGATAATATAACATTGGGAGGATGGTATGGATACATGGGATATGAGAATGTACCAACAAAACCTCCAAAACTTGGGCAGTGTGGATCATCATCTCCTATATGGTTTGAAGGTAATGTTTCGAATGATAACATTATTGTAGAACACATTTTATTTTGAGGTGACAGTAGTTAAACGTTTTATTACTAAGATGTCTTTTTTTACTAATGTAAATTTGAGGTTCTATTCTTTATTTTTATTGCAGTGTTAATCACTGACGACAAAGTAATATTGTAAGATATCAAGATCATCTACCAAATGTTGTGTGATCTGTAAAAACTAATTGTCTTGTTGCTTCATGCATTGTTATTACATAGGGATATTTACAAAAAGGTCTTAGCAATGATACCAGGCTTTTAATTTGGTACAACAGAAGCGCATTTTGTCAATTTGACACTAATTTGTGTCTTTGGAATTATTGCAGTTGGAAATCAAAATGAAACACGACTAATGAGAGCATCAAATTCTGACAATTCCGAAAATTGTGCAAAATTCGGAATTTATATCTCTGCCTAGGATTAACGAAAAACGTTTGTGTCCGTTCCATTTGTTTTTAAACATTTCAAAAACACAAAATTTACAAAATCAAATAGACATATGAATGATTTTTCATGTCAGTCCATCAGTAATGAATGTTTAGCTGGTGATATGTTAGAGGAAGGAATTTTAACAAACAACAAGTTTGCTAATCAACTACTCTTGCGAAAATATAATCCCAAAAATAGTACTGTTATTCATCATTGCTCAATACGATTAAGTGTGGAAATGTTTAATCAATCATTCTAAAAAGATCGATACAGTAACTATTACTTGTAACTTTTTTTTATCAGGAACATATCCTTGGTACAAAGGGATGACATCTACAATGAATGCATGCACAGTTGGATTATCATCAAATTGCAGCACCAGTTGGAACGTTACTGTAAAGAACTGTGGCTACTACAATGTGGCCAAATTACCTCCCTTACATATGTGTGCAAAATATTGCATGGGTAAGAATTTACAACATTTGTTGTCTGAATGTCCCGTCATACGAGCATATAACACCTAATCCACTTAGAGAATAGCGTTACATTTTTGGATAGCAAAGAGCTCCACAGTTTGAGTTTATTGGTTTGTAGATCGATTGTTATTTTATTCATACAAATCCGTTTCCTGATTTCTTGTCAAGACAAATATAATACGATGTTCAAGTTGAGTCAAGAAAAAGATGTGAAACATCTACCATTTGATAATGTTCAAAAAGCTTGAAATCAGTTGAGATTACCATCCCTAATCCACACTATTGTCCCGGTTCTAGTGATTAGATATACAAGTGAATGATATGTAGAGCAATTTCTATAAGCAATATTCCATGAAGAGATATGACTACAAATATTGTGCATTTCTTTCTCTACGTATACCTATTGATAAGTATACTAATTGACATACCCAGACAATGGTTAAGAGAAAATGGATTAATGTCGTTGGTTTTGAAGATTTTGTAACTATTAGTCTATAATCATATTTGTTATTTTACATTTAGAATCAAAGAATAGTTCCGGCTGGAATTCTAACTCTTCACAATGGTATTCTGGAATGCATACATCTCCTTCATTCAATAATTCCTACAACGGACCATCTTCCCCTTCATACTGGAATGACCCGTGTTACAGTTATAGCATCATATCAAATGATTACGACAGAGCAGTAGATTACATCTTGATGGACGGCGAAACAGAATACTGTGATAATATAACATTCGGATGGTATGGATACATGGGATATGAGAATGTACCCACAAAACCTCCAAAACCTGGGCAGTGTGGATCATCATCTCCTATATGGTTTGAAGGTAATAATTCAGATAATCATATTATTGTAGAACACACTTTATATCAAAGTTGTAGTATTTCCATGTTTAACAAGTTGGAAAGTGTTTTAACTTGTGAAAAATTGAGGTTTTATCCTTCATTTCATTTGTTGAGTTATATTGCCATTTTAAAAAACTGAAATTTTCTTCCACGATTGATGATCAGAAATATTTGAAACAAGGACCCAGCAATGCTTACAGGCTTACAATTTTGGTTCAAAAACGTATTTTCGAAACATAAGACTCATAAATGTCTATGAAATCATTACAGTTGGAATTCTAAATTAAGCACGAATATGAAGAGAATTGAATCCGAAATTTCAATATGTTATGCAAAAATATTCAAAAATCATATTTGCCTAGTAGAATAAGAGAAAATTTTCGTGTTCCATTTTTTTTATATTTAAAAACACTAAATCAACAACAAATTAACGTTTCAATGATATTACATGTTGGCACTTCAGTAATAAATGATGATATATTCGGGAAACAAATTTTTACAAACACTAAATTTGCCTATCAACTTCTCTTGCGAATATCAAATCCCATATATAGTACTGTTATGCATTATTTTAAAATCTGTAAAATTAAGTCCCAAATGATTCATTGATCATTGAAAATTGGTTGATTTAATAGCTATAATTTAAATCTATATTATCAGGAACATATCCTTGGTACAACGGGATGATATCTACAATGAAGGCGTGCACAGTTGGATTATCATCAAATTGCAGCACTAGTTGGAACGTTACTGTGAAGAACTGTGGCTATTACAATGTGGCCAAATTACCTCCCTTATATATGTGTGCAAAATATTGCATGGGTAAGAATTTAAAACATTTGTTTTCAGATTGTCCCGTCATACGAGTATATAACACATAATCAGCCTAGAGAATAGTGTAACATTCTAAGATAGTGTAATATTCATTATCGATATCACTGGACTAGTATATATTTGTTTAGGGGCCAGCTGAGGGACGCCTCCGGGTGCGGGAATTTGTCGCTACATTGAAGACCTGTTGGTGACCCTCTGCTGTTGTTTTTTATTTGGTCGGGTTGTTGTCTCCTTGACACATTCCCCATTTCCATTCTCAATTTTAAGATAGTTAGAAACTCCACCGTTAGAGTTTCTTAATCATTTATCGATCATTTCTTTATTCATTTAAAGTCAATTCCGGATTTTTTGTCAGGACTTATAACAGGATCTTTAAGTTGAGTCAAATGTAAGATGTGAAACAAGTACCATTTTATAATGTTTGATTATTTTTGAATTAGTTGAGATATCCACTGTATAAACCACCATTTTTTCTAGGTTCTAGTGATACGATCTACAGCACGTTAAATGTAAAGAAGGTGTGTTCATAAAGTAACAAAACACACAAGAAGATTGGATGATCAATATGGTCAATTCTTTTTTTTTCAATGATAATGTTATCAATTGACATAACCCAACGCATAGTTGATAGAAATATCTAAAAATAGATTATTGGGGTTCGTTTTGAAGACTAAATAATTATAAGTCTATAATCATTTATGCTATTATTCATTCAGAATCAAAAAATATTTCCGGTTGGAATTCTAACACGTCACAATGGTATTCTGGGATGCATACTACTCCGCCATTCAACAATTCCGGCTGGAATTCCAATTCTTCACAATGGTATTCTGGGATGCATACATCTCCGTCATTCAACAATTCCGGCTGGAATTCTAACTCGTCACAATGGTATTCTGGGATGCATACATCTCCGTCATTCAACAATTCCGGCTGGAATTCTAACTCGTCACAATGGTATTCTGGGATGCATACAACTCCGTCATACTGGAATGACCCGTGTTACAGTTATAGCATCATATCAAATGATTACGACAGAGCAGTAGATTACATCTTGATGGACGGCGAAACAGAATACTGTGATAATATAACATTCGGATGGTATGGATACATGGGATATGAGAATGTACCCACAAAACCTCCAAAACCTGGGCAGTGTGGATCATCATCTCCTATATGGTTTGAAGGTAATAATTCAGATAATCATATTATTGTAGAACACACTTTATATCAAAGTTGTAGTATTTCCATGTTTAACAAGTTGGAAAGTGTTTTAACTTGTGAAAAATTGAGGTTTTATCCTTCATTTCATTTGTTGAGTTATATTGCCATTTTAAAAAACTGAAATTTTCTTCCACGATTGATGATCAGAAATATTTGAAACAAGGACCCAGCAATGCTTACAGGCTTACAATTTTGGTTCAAAAACGTATTTTCGAAACATTAGACTCATAAATGTCTATGAAATCATTACAGTTGGAATTCTAAATTAAGCACGAATATGAAGAGAATTGAATCCGAAATTTCAATATGTTGTGCAAAAATATTAAAAAATCATATTTGCCTAGTAGAATAAGAGAAAATTTTCGTGTTCCATTTTTTTTTATATTTAAAAACACTAAATCAACAACAAATTAACGTTTCAATGATATTACATGTTGGCACTTCAGTAATAAATGATGATATATTCGGGGAACAAATTTTTTCAAACACTAAATTTGCCTATCAACTACTCTTGCGAATATCAAATCCCATATATAGTACTGTTATGCATTATTTTAAAATCTGTAAAATTAAGTCCCAAATGATTCATTGATCATTGAAAATTGGTTGATTTAATAGCTATAACTTAAATCTATATTATCAGGAACATATCCTTTGTACAACGGGATGATATCTACAATGAAGGCGTGCACAGTTGGATTATCATCAAATTGCAGCACTAGTTGGAACGTTACTGTGAAGAACTGTGGCTATTACAATGTGGCCAAATTACCTCCCTTATATATGTGTGCAAAATATTGCATGGGTAAGAATTTAAAACATTTGTTATCAGATTGTCCCGTCATACGAGTATATAACACATAATCCGCCTAGAGAATAGTGTAACATTCTAAGATAGTGTAATATTCATTATCGATATCACTGGACTAGTATATATTTGTTTAGGGGCCAGCTGAGGGACGCCTCCGGGTGCGGGAATTTATCGCTACATTGAAGACCTGTTGGTGACCCTCTGCTGTTGTTTTTTATTTGGTCGGGTTGTTGTCTCCTTGACACATTCCCCATTTCCATTCTCAATTTTAAGATAGTTAGAAACTCCACCGTTAGAGTTTCTTAATCATTTATCGATCATTTCTTTATTCATTTAAAGTCAATTCCGGATTTTTTGTCAGGACTTATAACAGGATCTTTAAGTTGAGTCAAATGTAAGATGTGAAACAAGTACCATTTTATAATGTTTGATTATTTTTGAATTAGTTGAGATATCCACTGTATAAACCACCATTTTTTCTAGGTTCTAGTGATACGATCTATGCACGTTAAATGTAAAGAAGGTGTGTTCATAAAGTAACAAAACACACAAGAAGATTGGATGATCAATATGGTCAATTCTTTTTTTTTCAATGATAATGTTATCAATTGACATAACCCAACGCATAGTTGATAGAAATATCTAAAAATAGATTATTGGGGTTCGTTTTGAAGACTAAATAATTATAAGTCTATAATCATTTATGCTATTATTCATTCAGAATCAAAAAATATTTCCGGTTGGAATTCTAACACGTCACAATGGTATTCTGGGATGCATACTACTCCGCCATTCAATAATTCCGGCTGGAATTCCAATTCTTCACAATGGTATTCTGGAATGCATACATCTCCGTCATTCAACAATTCCGGCTGGAATTCTAACTCGTCACAATGGTATTCTGGGATGCATACATCTCCGTCATTCAACAATTCCGGCTGGAATTCTAACTCGTCACAATGGTATTCTGGGATGCATACAACTCCGTCATACTGGAATGACCCGTGTTACAGTTATAGTATCATACCAAATGATTACGACAGAGCAGTAGATTACACCTTGATGGACGGCGAAACAGAATACTGTGATAATATAACATTCGGATGGTATGGATACATGGGATATGAGAATGTACCCACAAAACCTCCAAAACCTGGGCAGTGTGGATCATCATCTCCTATATGGTTTGAAGGTAATAATTCAGATAATCATATTATTGCAGAACACACGTTATATCAAAGTTGTAGTATTTCCATGTTTAACAAGTTGGAAAGTGTTTTAACTTGTGAAAAATTGAGGTTTTATCCTTCATTTCATTTGTTGAGTTATATTGCCATTTTAAAAAACTGAAATTTTCTTCCACGATTGATGATCAGAAATATTTGAAACAAGGACCCAGCAATGCTTACAGGCTTACAATTTTGGTTCAAAAACGTATTTTCGAAACATTAGACTCATAAATGTCTATGAAATCATTACAGTTGGAATTCTAAATTAAGCACGAATATGAAGAGAATTGAATCCGAAATTTCAATATGTTGTGCAAAAATATTAAAAAATCATATTTGCCTAGTAGAATAAGAGAAAATTTTCGTGTTCCATTTTTTTTTATATTTAAAAACACTAAATCAACAACAAATTAACGTTTCAATGATATTACATGTTGGCACTTCAGTAATAAATGATGATATATTCGGGGAACAAATTTTTTCAAACACTAAATTTGCCTATCAACTACTCTTGCGAATATCAAATCCCATATATAGTACTGTTATGCATTATTTTAAAATCTGTAAAATTAAGTCCCAAATGATTTATTGATCATTGAAAATTGGTTGATTTAATAACTATAATTTAAATCTATATTATCAGGAACATATCCTTGGTACAACGGGATGATATCTACAATGAATGCGTGCACAGTTGGATTATCATCAAATTGCAGCACTAGTTGGAACGTTACTGTGAAGAACTGTGGATTTTACAATGTGGCCAAATTACCTCCCTTATATATGTGTGCAAAATATTGCATGGGTAAGAATTTAAAACATTTGTTATCAGATTGTCCCGTCATACGAGTATATAACACATAATCCGCCTAGAGAATAGTGTAACATTCTAAGATAGTTAGAAACTCCACCGTAAAAGTTTCTTAATCATTTATCGATCATTTCTTTATTCATTTAAAGTCAATTCCGGATTTTTTGTCAGGACTTATAACAGGAGCTATAAGTTGAGTCAAATGTAAGATGTGAAACAAGTACCATTTTATAATGTTTGATTATTTTTGAATTAGTTGAGATATCCACTGTATAAACCACTATTTTTTATAGGTTCTAGTGATACGATCTACAGCACGTTAAATGTAAAGAAGGTGTGTTCATAATGGAACAAAACACACAGAAAGATTGGGTGATCAATATGGTCAATTTTTTTCTCCCAATGATAATGTTATCAATTGACATAACCCAACGCATAGTTGATAGAAATATCTAAAAATAGATTATTGGGGTTCGTTTTGAAGACTAAATATTTATAAGTCTATAATCATGTATGCTATTATTCATTCAGAATCAAAGAATAGTTCCGGTTGGAATTCTAACACGTCACAATGGTATTCTGGGATGCATACTACTCCGCCATTCAATAATTCCGGCTGGAATTCCAATTCTTCACAATGGTATTCTGGGATGCATACATCTCCGTCATTCAATAATTCCGGCTGGAATTCTAACTCGTCACAATGGTATTCTGGGATGCATACATCTCCGTCATTCAATAATTCCGGCTGGAATTCTAACTCGTCACAATGGTATACTGGAATGCATACAACCCCACCATTCAATAATTCCTACAGCGGACCGTCTTCTCCGTCATATTGGGATGACCCTTGTTACAGTTATAGTGTCATACCAAATGATTATGACAGAGCAGTAGATTATACACTAAAGAGTGGCGAAATAGAAATTTGTGACAATGTTACATTGGGATGGTACGGATACTTGGGACATGAGAATGTACCTACACATCCTCCAAAACCTGGGCAGTGTGGATCATCATCTCCTATATGGTTTGAAGGTAATAATTCAGATAATAATGTTTTTGTAGAACACATTTTATATCAAAGTTACAGTATTTTAACGTTTAAATAGTAAGAAAGTTTTCCAAATTAATGTAAAATTGAGGTTTTACCCTTTTATCCTTCATTTCTACTGTTGATTTTATAATGGACGAAAAGAGAGATTGTGTAATACAAAGATGATCTACCCATCTTTTTTTGCGGTCTGTCAAAACTTACAAATGCTGTCCTTGTTGTTTTGCTACGTACATTTTAGTCGTTTTTAATGCAGCTTTTAATAAACTGATTTTTTCTGCCAATTGCATGGTTGGTGATCAGAATAATTGAAACAAGGACGCAGTAATGCTAACAGTCTTAAATTTTGGTACAGAAAACGCAATATCTAAACATAAGACGCTTTAGTGTCTCTACAATCATTACAGTTAGAAATCAAAATATAACAGAAATATGAAGAGAATACAAATCCAATAATTCCAATACGTTGTGTCAAAAATTGAAATCATATCATGATATCTGCTGAGGATAAGAGAAACCATTTCGTGTTTTTTTTTTTTTTTAACATTTAAAAACACTAAATTAACAACAAATGAACATATCAATGATATCACACGACAACACATGAATGGTTAGCTGGTGATATATTCGGGGAACAACTTTTTACAAACAACACGTTTGCCTATCAACTACTCTTGCGAATGGAATTCCCATATTTAGTACTGTTATGCATTATTACTCTTTAAGATTGATTTCCAAATGATTAACCATCGAAAAAGATTGATTTTATAACTATTTTTTTATAACTATTCTTTTATCAGGAACATATCCTTGGTACGACGGGATGACGTCTACAATGAATGCATGCACAGTTGGATTATCATCAAATTGCAGCACCAGTTGGAATGTAACTGTAAAGAACTGTGGCTTTTACAATGTGGCAAAATTACCATCCTTACATATGTGTGCAAAATATTGCATGGGTGAGTATTCAAAACATTTTTGACTGAAAATCAAGTCATACAGTGTGATGTTTATCACCCCAACTAAGACACAAATGCAACTTTAACAACTTGTATCGAATAACTTTTTCCGATTGTATATTAGAGCTTACCTCCCTTTTGTTTTGAACATATTTCATCTTTGCGATTTTTAATAGTTTAGGAAATTATATTATGGTTTGATAAAACCAATAAACTTATAGAAAGGCGTTTTTGTTGTAACGACATCTTTATTGAGGTTTACGATGTAACAATTTTTACTTATAATAATTTCAAAAATTTGTAATATATATTTCTTCTTACTAGACGTATTAAGGTTGACCCTCTCTTAATTTACATACAAGAATATCTTTTTTAGATCATCCATAAGTGTTGCTTGGAAACATATGTACAACTGTTTTGCCATAACTCATATATGTTCCATTTAACACAGTAGCCAACAAAAAAGAACAAAAAACCCCAACTGAATATAGAATAGTAATTAGAATCAAGGATACCTTTTAGCATGCAATCGCAACTGATATAACAATTAACAGCAAAATAAGCATGACCATATATAACTGGTACGCATAATGATAACATTTTCATTTGTTTTTGTTCAGATACAAGGAATAATTCTAACATGTACCCCTCCACCACACAAGGGCATAACTCAAACTGGATGAATACAACTTCCTCTTCATTCAATGGTTCCTGCGATTCAATGTACGTTAATATGGTAGAAAGTACCGATGATAGAACAATCAACAGTACATTAGAAGATAGTAGTATGGAGAGCTGTGATAATATTACAGAAGGATGGTATCAATATGAAGGATTTGAGAAGATACCGACACAATCACCTCTACCTGGCCAATGTAGCTCTTCATCGCCAATATGGCTACAAGGTGAAATTTAGAACATTTAGTACAAAATCTCAGCAAATTCAGTAGTTATAATAGTTTTAATCAAGACTTTAACCTAATGATGTTCGTTACTCTGTTTCATAAAAAACAAGCTTTTGAAAGGATTATAAATTAATATTGCTACAACTATGCAAAAAAAGATTAAACGAAGGCTCGTGAACTGGTTTTCTGTTTTTAGATAAAAACCATTAAAAAGTTGTCAAGTAACGACTATCTCTAGATTTTTTATACATTGATTATTACGATTTTTTCTTTCAAAGGCTATGACAAATTAACAGCATCTTTAATTTAACAACGTTACAATTCATTATAAGTGCGAGTCATTTCAGAGACGAATCTAAACGAAATAGATATCAATATTTTAACTTAAAAAAGCTTCCGTTTTCCGGTCAATACAGTATTGAAATAATCGAAGTATTTGTTTCAGAAAAATTCAGGATGAAAAATACTGTAAGGAAAATGTCAATAGATGCATAAAAAGACGCACAAAACATCCCTAAACAACTAAAAGACTTTTAAAAGATGTTAGCGGCATTCAAATGGTATATAATTCAGTTGGCTGTTTTATTTTCAATTTTTTTTCTGTTTCATGTACGAGAATTTTATATTTACATCAACAGGAAATTATCCTAAATCATTTGACGGTGAAATGACAATAATGAAAGCATGTATGGTTGGAACTACCTCAAGTTGTATAAAAAGTTGGAATGTTACAGTTAAATATTGTAGTGGACACATTGTAGCTTATTTGAAACCACTAGATACTTGTGCCAGGTATTGTAAAGGTAAGCATGGTATAGGAAAAATATAAATAACTATTTAGATATAGGAAGATGTGGTATAAGTGCAAATGAGACAACTCTCCACCCAAGTAACAATTTATAAAAGTAAATCCTTATAGGTCATGGTACGGCCTTTAACACAGATCTTTGGCTAACAACAAACAGCAAGATGTAAAGATAAACGGGAAAACCAACGGTCTAATCTTTATAAAAACGAAAAACGAGAAACAAGTTTACACTAAACAAGAATAACATTGCTTAACTCGAATATTTCCCATAGGTAACTCAACGAATGGACAGAAATTGACATATGTCATAATTGTCACGTACACATTGGACACATTTGCTTATAATTCTTTAATAATAAAATGAATACATAGATAAATGAAATTATGAAATAAAATCATATGCGAAAAACTTCAAATAAACACGTACACTATAAAAGTATATACATGTTAGAGACAACTTATATTACGTTAAATTTAAAACTTGAAAACAACGAAACAATGGTTACGAAAAAATCCTCACTGAAAATTCTAACCATACCTTAGTATTCATTTTTATCTAATGCCATTTTCTTTTATAATTATTTTAATTATTATTTGTTTTAGAGGGCATGGCATCCGGTGAAAAAGGATCAACGACTCCATCTTTTAATGGTATGTTCGAATTATTTTATCTTGACTGTACATATTTCTGAAAACCAACTAATGTCAAATGGATGGAAATATATATCGCGGTTTCAGAAGAAAGGTTGCAATTATGATTTAATTGTATTTTTCCAAAGGCATTTGTTGATATCAATTTTCAAATCGTTTGACAACTCCTATACACTTCTACTATAATTCTAAATATGCTATACATGCATTGAATACTTTTATGTTGTGTTTGTTTACTGCTGTTTTTCTTTCGGTGTTAATTTGTCAGTTCGTTTTCGAGTTGGAATATATTTCGGAATATGTTGCCGCTCTTTTTATATTAAACAACTTTCCAACATAATCACAACAAGTGATCATATAAAGTATTACATATATTGCAACAAAAACGTTTGCGTCCAAAAAATGAATTGTTACACATTTGATTATATTAATGTAGTACTTACGTTAATCAATTTTAGGAATGGAACTAAAATCAATTATAATTCTGAACTATTCAAACTAATCATAAAGCAAAAGCAACTTCATTATTTTATTTTAGCAGGAGAAAACATAGATCTTAATAGTTATATAGGACTCTATGTCGAGGCAGAGGTGCCATCACATGATACTAATTCTGAAGACCGACAGTTGATGTTCAAATGTAAATATTGGGAGAAAACGGATGACACATCTTTTTTGGAAGACTATTCCTATGATGTAAAATGGATGATTGACGACGATGAAGTTATTGTAAAATCTAATATAAAAAAAGCAGATCTCTACACGACAGGGAGATTGAAAAGTAGTGATTGGAGCAGTAGACTAAAGAAGATAGGATTCAATGTAAGATTAGACAATTTGTATGGAACAAATCAAAAAGACTTTACATCTTTTACAGATGTCATATTTTAATAATACAATAAAAAAAAAAAAAAAATTGAAATACAGTATATGTTTTTACTTCACACGTTACAATTATTCCACATTAATCGCATCATGGTATGCAACTTCTCCTTTACTTACCCGGTAATGAAAAAGCAATATTTTTGTAGACATGCACATCATTGTGAAATATTCAGATAAATCAGAAGTTTCATATATAACACAACACAATGAGAAATTATAAATCGTATTACGTATGCCAGAGGTCGGTGTTCCTTCTTTTGATCATTTGATGCAGTTGTGAAAAAAAGCATATCAATCGTTTCTCTGACCGGATTTTCTTTTAATGTTTGGGTTTTATTGCAAATACTACATAGGCAAATGTTCGTTTCTTTTTCGCTACAATATAAATGTTCTTTATATTTGAAGGTAAAATGTGGTGGTCGGGTACATACATCCGACACTGGTGCTTCTTATGTGGAAAGCGACGTATTCTTCGCTGGAATGGATGTAAGTTATTGGTTACACATGTATTTGAATATTTAAAAAAAAGGATTTCAAGAACCACAAACATATGTTACCATTGATTATCAATAAAATTAACGGTTCCAATTTTACCGCATCAGATGCGCATTTTGACAATTAATGTCTCTTCAGTGATGATTGAGACTAAAAAAATTTGCAAATCCAGAAGTGATTGAAAAATTGACAATCTGATAAAAACAAAAATGTTAAATAAAATAAACAACGCTGGCTATGTTAGGTAAGTTCTTGCACACAAATGAACCTAAATAGAATACAAGACAATATGTATCCCAAAATAGAAAAACATACTGGTTTATCATTGAATTTGGAGCAAATTTAGTTGTCTTTAGATAAACCCATCACAGATACCGGGATACAATTTTATATTTACGCCAGACGCGCTTTTCGTCAACAAAAGGCTCATCAGTGACGCTCGAATCCAAAATAAGTTAAAAAGACCAAATAAAGTAGATGACGGTAATCATCTTTATGTTATTAAGTTGATCACACGTTGCCTGGTTTGGGTTAGTTGTGTTGAAAGCTCTTGTCTCTTTACAATCACTTTATATATCTGCCTATTCATCATTTTAATTCTTGATCCTTTCTGATTTCTCTTTTTTTACGTAAAGGTGTGGCCCAAAAGTATGTCAATATCTAGTGGACAGTCAGCAGAAATTAATGTCTGGTCAACAGTTCCAGTGGCTTGTATTGGTGGAAGTAGCAATGCATGCGATGTTACAATAGAAATGGTTGATTTTAATGAACAATTTACATCCGGGGCTCCAGTTTACTGCAATTCATCAGTTACAGACCTTACAAAACCTTCATTATGTGGGTTGGTGTTAGACGGTTGGAAGACGAATACAGAATGGCAAAAGTTAAGTGTTAGTTTACCAGCCAATAGTGCCCAAGATCAAGAATACCAGGCAAAACTGTTACTTCGTGTAAGCAGTGCATCATATGACTCACTCTGGACTAATTATCTTCTACCAGAGATAAGCGTGAGTACATCCATAACGTTAACACATCTATAAAAAGTAAAATCGTAAAAATACTGAACGGTAAGTCCCTAATCAAATAGCAAAATCAAAAGCTCAAACACATCAAACGAATTAATAACAACTGTCATATTCCTGACTTGGTACTGGCACTTTCTTATGAAGAAAATAGTGGATTAAACCTTGTTTGATATCTAGCTTAACCTCCTACTTGTACGACAGACACATCTAATTACCCTATATTGACAACGATGTGTGAACAAAACAAACAGACATACTAGGTTAAAATGTCAAATTGTGTTATAATCTGTATCACTATAAGAACAAACAAATATGTAAAGAGAAGCAAAAAAAGCATAAAGAAAAATACAATAGCACAATAACATAATGCATATGACAGGATGTATAAGTACAGAGCCACGTCATGTATATCAAAGAAACGCAAAAAGTCTTTCATGCAAATGACCAAGACAAAAAACAAATTTTACCACCTTACCATTTTTTTACGCTCTTTTTGCAATGAATGTACAATATCTTGCTGTTTATTGTCACAGATTAGTGTAGTAAATGAGAATGTAACAGATGATTATTGGATGTGGTATGGGTCCTGTTTTACTGGATCAGATCCGTGGTTTTCTACATTTGATTGGCAGTAAGTATAAAGAAAAGCAACAGTAGTATACCACTGTTCACACGTCATTAATCAATAGTATATCTTGCGTGATCAATGTTTTTTGTTTTTTTTTTAATTTTTAGTATTTCCAGTTAGTTTCTTTCATTTTTACAATAAATGAATAAGTCAAGTATAAATTATACATTCAACGTATTTAATAAATAAGAATAATTAGATTTAAAACTAGACTAATATACAGATTCATGTATACTCTTTTTTTTCACAACAAGTCCATGTTTTTCTTTTTTAGATGGTATGGTTTCCATGATGAAGGTGAATTTACCCTTTATCGGCATAAGACAAAGCCCATTGAAGTAAGTCAACTAAACAGTTATATGTGTATTGACCTCTTACATCAAATTTGATTGCACTAACGCGTTTTATCCTGTTAACCGATATTTTGAAGAGATTCCAAGACCATTGAATTTTTGATTTTGTTTCAAATGTTATCATTGTAAAGCAAAGTTTCATGTAGTTTTTAAATACATGTACAAGATTGTTTTCATATGTTTGCGTTTGAGTGTTGCTGGTGAAGGTAAATCTAGATAACAGCTATAACCGCAAAAAAATAAAAAGAATTAGTTTTAATTTTTATCTGAATTTGAAATTCAAAAAATAAGGATTTACAATTTCCACAAATTTTAATTTTTGTTACAGCTATATTACTGTTCGTTTACATAATAAGAATGACTGATATTTTGGGTTCATCTTTATGTCTTCTTATCTCTCACGATTAACAGATTAAACAGTAAAACGTGAAAATTTGTTTCTACGATGACTTTAACAAATATAGAACTTTTTACTACCATTTGAAACACAGGGTTTCCGCTGGCGGACGCCATTTTCGTAATTTTCGAAATAAAATTAATTGTGGCGATTAAAATTCGTCAATTGCGAAAGAATTTGAGGAAATAAATATATATTATTTTACGATATATTTTCATCCATCTTGTTTTTTCACGGGTTTCTCGGACTTTTTTCTTGTTCTTTCCTTTATTGTTTTGGGTTAAAGTTTTTCAACAGTGTTTATTGTCAAAAAAGCCTCTGCAATTTTGTTTGAATTGATCATAAATGAACAACCCGAAGAGTTATCTCTTAATGAATGATGAGTTTTTGCCATTATTGTTCAAATAAACATACATTTCAGATAAATACCATACAAAGACGACGTGAAAGCCATCACACATGGACAGAGCATTGTGCAATAGCTATTCGTGCAGCGTCGGATGTTTTCATCATCTATGGTTGTGGAAATCCTCCAAAATGGGTCGTGCGCAGACTAGGATGCTCTATTGGTAATGAATATTTGGAGGTATACAGCAGTTGGGGATCGTATGAGGTACATATTTTAAAATAAGATTTACTATATGAAGTTTTTTACAGATATACTAGTGAACAAATTTAGGACTGAGATGGTCTTACAGATCTGACCAGCTCTTGAAAATCGAATGATAAGTCCTTTTCAGTATTTTGATTAATAGGCCGACTTATTCGATACAATTAATTCATTAATGTTCAGACAACTTAATTGCAGTCAACTAAGATCGATTCAGATTGTTAAGTAGTTGTTATTTTCACGTTTACATTAACTGAATTGTCTGAAAAGGCAATGAAAAGGGCTGAATCGATTTTCTGAAAATTGTTTGAAGATAACTGAATTAACTGCAGTTGATTATTATGTATATATACTAAGTAACTGAAACACGCTTATTTTATATTTCTACAAAAACCGGAAACACATAATGTAAATAATATACACACCAGAGGACAATGCCTATATCTAATTATCAAAATAAAAACCTTTATTTGTTCTCTCATTTATACAGAGTTTACATTTGAACAAGATCGTTTTCAACAGATTCATTTGGGTTAATATATATAGAAAATTCTAGGTTATTTTGATGAAATTGTTCAGGTACCATAATATGTTTTTTTTTATTCTTATAGAATTATGGAGAATTGATTATCAATAATGTTTGACACGTGAAGTGTTTTCAAAAAATAATTTACGTACTGTATAAACCGATTTTCACCCAAAATGAACATATCAAAATTGGTAGAAGCCTTCAACTCATCATTTTGTTTTTAACAAGATTTGGATTTTTGGCCTCGAGCTTCAATGAAGCGACATTTATTGTCAAAATGCAGATAAGAAAAAAAATCAAAACGTGGATGTTATACCAGGTACATTAGGGTCAACATACTGTCATCAAAAAGATATCATAGTTTATACATTTAGTCAAAATCTACATTGGCCAAGGTGAAGAAGATAATTTGAAAATCTAGGTTGCGTTCAATATCGTAGCGGCTACATAGGGCTACGTAGATTTATGACTATTGGACGTGTAGGTAGCCTAGCTGCTACATAGATATTGATAGCAGTTACGTAGCCGCTACGATATTAAATACGACCCTGATATCACAGGAATGACGTCATCAACATAATACATAGAGAAAGTTTTCAGACAGAACGCTCTTCATAAGCATGATAAAAAAAAATTAATGAGATTAGTTTGCCTCTGCAGATAATCTAATCACAATGTTTTTTTCATAACAGATTGTACTTCCAACTGGAACTCGGGTTCATGTATGGATTTCTGGAAACAAAATGCTTAATGTTTATATTACCTTATCTCGAGCTGACCTTAACGAAACTGAAGGACTTTGTGGAACATGGAATGGAAATTATGACGATGAATTTATTGGACGTGATGGTAACAATTATCAAGAACCAACCAACTTTGCAAGAACATGGAGGTAAATTTTAATTAGGCAGAATTTTATCGTAGATCAACCGTTGAAACTAACTTATCACCCTAAATGCTATAAGCGATGAAAAAAATAATAAACTTGTGATGTGCAGTAGGATTGTGTTTGGAAAATTACGTTATCAGTTTGTTTTTTCACAAGCAGTTATTCATTTTGATATGATTATATACTTTATAAATGCTTTGTCAGTTTATTTATCGAGTTTGAATGACCCTATAGCTTGTATCGACTCTCCTTAACAACAAGACCTGCAAATTCTTCCGGACTTTTGTGTAATTCCTGTTTCTTATCCTTTAGTAATATGCAGTGTTTTGTAGATTGTTTTAAGTCTTTAAAGATTTTTGGTTTTGCAACAGTTTTGTCGGTCTCTCATCGAAAAATGTTTCTTCGTTACCTTTTTTCTCCTTAAGTCATTTTTTTTAGTGTTTTAAACTGATTATGTCAAGACCAGTTTATATTAGCGCAATTAAAAAATAAAAAAAAATATCGTATAAAGCTGTTATGGAGAAATCTAATATATAACAGAGAATGCAAAAATTTGTGAAATCTTCCTTTGATATCACATTTGCTTAATTAAGAATGCTTAATTTCTTAGATTCGCTTATGAACGTCGTATTTCATACCCTTTCTTAATTGAATGCTTTCTGATTAACAGATCGGTAGTTCTGAAGTGAAAAAAAACATAATAGAAAAAATAGAATCAGAAACGCCACAAACTCTAAAAGGGGCTACTTTGCCTAATGATGTTGAAACCTTAACGTTAACAGTGACATGTGGAAGAAATTAAATCGAAATATTTTGATTTAACAGAAGCTTGATAATTTTATCAATTCAAAATGTATAGCTGTTTAATAAGTTTAAAACATATTTAAGTAATTCATAGATGTAAGACGATGGGTTATGAGTGCCAATGACTCAACTATCCATCCAAGTAACAATTTGTAAAAATAAGCTATTATAGGTTAAAGTACGGTCTTCAACACGGAGTCTTGGCTTACACCGAAAAGAAAGCTATAAAGGCTACACAAAAGACTAGTGTAAAACCCTTTAAACAGATCAAACCAACGGTATTATCTATATATATAAAAAAAAGTGAGAACCGAAAAACAACTTATGAACCATACCAACAACTACTGAACATCAGGTTCCTGTCTAGAATACTTGTAGTTAGATAATGCGCTTTTATTCAAAAAGAGTAATTTTGAAAGTTATCATTTGACTAGTTTTAAGTTAAGTTTCAAGAGCACAGATAATTTATCCTTTGTGATATTTAAATGTTTATAAAATAAAGATTCGACATATGAATATGAACACTAACGCAAATAATATTTGATTTAGAGAAATTTAATCCAAATAGCGAAAATATTCCTTTTGACTCTTACTAGCCGTTTTTTGTTTAAAATTAGGGAAAAGAATTTTCTAATTTTTTTTATTGAAACATCTTTTTGCAGTGTTCCAGATACTGAGAGCCTGTTTATCAGTAAAACTCGAACAGAAAAGATGGTGCAGTCGTTCATGTATTGTTCATGTCTCGGCCAGACACTTGGAGAATTATCATCAGAAATGGATTGTTCTTGGAAAGAAAGCCAGCCGGTCTGTCCGCCATTAGATATGAATAAAAAATCTTGTTCGGTGAGATCGAAGCGTTCTACCGACGACGAAGGTGACGAAGAGTCATTTGATATACCTGCAGATGAAATAGCATACATTGAACGTCCAGAAGTTGTAAGCTTTCTTCATCCTAATTGTAAAATAGAATTTCTATGTTTTTTAATTCAATAACAATACTCAAATGACAATTGTATACAGCTTTTTAAATAATATTTTATCTTTATGAAAACTTACAGTAAATGTTTTTTGGCAACATTTATACTCTACATTTTGGTCTTTTTACTAATGGTAAAACTGAGACTGCGTTTGGAATACATGCATACACAAAATACGTTTTTCTTATCGTGATTTGTTGTTGATAATGTAACACTGTGTCTAAACCACACCGGCAAAATTTGCTCGGACTCGATGGTATCTAACATCCGGCACAATGACGGAACACCAATAGACAAAAGAAAGGTAGGTTTCTCCTTATTTTTTTATTTTTTTTATGATATCGAAGAATATATATACATATACAACTTTTTTCTATTGTGGGATGCAATATTTTCTACAACCGTTCTAAATTAACGGAGAAATAAGTCAAAATGCATGTCAAAATGACGAATTGAGTGAACCTTGCCTCGAAATTGTTTAATTTCTCGTTAAATTGTTCACATTGTACGGAAAGAAAGGTACGGGAAGATAGATATTGACACGGAGATTGCAAATTTAGTTATTATGAGCATCTCAATAATTGTATTTCTGTGTATGGAACGAAAGAAAAAGGTCATGTCAAATTAAAATAAACCGGTTTCGTCAATGTTGTTACTACACAATCACCCGGTTTCGTCTATATATATCACCCGGTTTTTTTGGGTTTTTTTAACAAACAATTTATGAAAAGAAACTTTGGCACGGATCTGAACATTGTCTTTCGAGAATATATTATTTTGGACATAGTTAATTATGATAATACACATTTTCCTAATGAAAGGCGTATCCCTTATTTCACTTAACTTCAAAACTAATTTTAAACGGAATATAAATACTGAATAGCAAACACTGGTATCTAATTATTTTGTAACATTATTATATTTTCTTTGTTTATAATAGTAGTATGTAAAGATGAAAAATAAAAGGATGTGTTTTGATTGTGCCATGATTTTAATTTACTATACTATATTATATACACTTAGTTTACAATATTTACTATCAATTATTAATACATTTATGCATTCAATCATTGACGAACAGTCCCAAACCGACTATAGTCTATACTGTTCTGCACAAATTAATCATGCATGCAGTCCTGCCAGATTTTCTGGTACTATATATACTGTGTTACTTGCGCACTAAAGCGAGTTTTCACACTTAAGCATCCATAACATAGCAGTGAGATTTGTAACTTTCTTCCCGTTTCTGGTAGGCACATTTATTTTCATAGGCATGTTTTTCACATTATTTTTACAGTTCAAATTCATTTTTTGTGCAGTTCAAATTCAATTGAAACTTCAAGATAACTTTCGAAAACAATATCTGACAATTTTGTATTTTCAATGTGAATAAAAGTTGGTTTGCAAAACATGACCGTCATTTATATCTAGGTCTAATGACTTATTAAGAAGAAGTGACGGTAACCACTTATCCCATAAACATTGACAATGAGACAACTTTCTTTTAGACACAAAAATTATGTTGAATTAATCAAGTTTAGGTCATCGTATGCCTTAAACAATGAGAAAAACATTCAAACTGCATGAAAGCAAGCTATAACAGGGCCCTAAATTATAAATGTAAAACAATTCAAACAAGAAAACTACCTGCCTATTTTATGTTCAAAACGCATATGGTATAAAGCAACCAAAGACAACCATGGAATTACAAACGTGTGATTCGGGAATGGACTGAGTCAAAGTGTTGTCGCTGACACAAACAGTACAACAAAAGTACAAATAATAAAAAATGATGAAAAAACCTTAACTCGTCCGATGACAGAGCCTGTATAGTAAATGCGCGATGTGTGCCAAAACTTGTATCATAGTTAAAATTATCCCTTAACGATTGTAGAAAAGATTACATACATAGAATGATTAGATTACTTATAAAGGTGTCCATCCTTTTGTGCGAGAAAATCACATATCAATTGTGTGTTTCGATTTTTAAGACCGTAAACTTTAATTTCAAGTTTAAACATGTTCAACATATTTTCCAATAACTCATATAGAAAACGCATATTTAGAGAGCTTTAATCTCAATATGCTGTTAAAAAATTTCGGAATGCAAAGTAAATTAAAATATTTTTGTTCTATAAGAGTAGGACTTCAAGTGTTTGCCTATTATTTATTTGAATCTGAGACTCATATAAATAATAAGCCGTTGTCCGGTGAACGAACTTGTTTTCCAACGACCCACAAAACTCCGTTTGAACGCTGAAGTTAAATAATCAATTATAATGTAATGCGATTATGAATTTTTTTATTTGACCAAACCGGGTTATGCATTTTGAAATCTATGACGAAACCGGGTTGTATACATTGACGAAACCGGCCAGTTCCATTTTGACATGACCCATTTCTTTCGTTCCATACACAGAGATACAATTATGGAGATGCTCATAATAACTAAATTTGCAATCTCCGTGTTAATATCTATCTTCCCGTACCTTTCTTTCCGTACAATGTGAACAATTTAACGAGAAATTAAACGATTTCGAGGCAAGGTTCACTCAATTCGTCATTTTGACATGCATTTTGACTTATTTCTCCGTTAATATAGAACGGTTGTAGAAAATATTGCATCTCACAATAGAAAATAGTTGTATATGTATATATATTCTTCGATATCATAAAAAAAATAAAAAAATAAGGAGATCCCACCTTTCTTTTGTCTATTGGTGTTCCGTCATTGTGCCGGATGTTAGATACCATCGAGTCCGAGCAAATTTTGCCGGTGTGGTTTAGACACAGTGTGTAAGTCATACTTCCAGAATTAAGATTGACAATCAATTTTAATGAATAATTATAAAACAGCTTATCTCTAGGTACATTTTAACAACATTTCAACCTACATTGATTCCTATAGCATATGACATTTTTATTGAAGTAATATGATTATGAACAGATACTAGTATATTATTATGTTATGGAGGGGTATTTGCGAAAAATACCAGTCAAGAAACTGTGAAATTTCCCGAGCCGGTAAGCGAGGAAAATTCCATCCCAAGGCTGGTATTTCTCGCAAAATACCCCTCTATAACATGATATATCTGTTTAATTACACCCAATAGATATTGATTGAAACTCTTTGTACAGTTGAAGTTAAATCTTTTTTTTCTACTTGTAAGCTGTAATTCATAAACATGTTTATGCATATACTTTTGTGAATAAATAAGTGGATTTTACTGCGGAAATTATACATGTACTAATACGCGTTAGCTTGCTTTGTTTATGTAACGTCATATCTGAAATTTTTTGGCGGGAATACGCTCGCGAGGGTACAAAAGGAATATCCAAAATGGCAAATACCATGGTATTTGAGGCATATTCACCGGCAGTGGTGAAAAACTTGCAAATTTGTTAAAAATGAGGAAAAAATGTTAGAATATGCGAAAAATACACTGGCTACCAACCAATCAAAATCTTTCTTATATAAGGTGTAATTATGTAATAAATGACAATAGATATCTTATCTTTATTAGAGCATGGATTGGAAAAATGGTTGGAATGCATCTAGTGCAGAAGATGCATGTAATAATAATTTTAAACAGTCTAGTATATTATTTGATGCCTGTTCATCACTGTCAAATGTCAATACTACTGCTGCTATTACAAATTGCATTCAGAACATTCAGGTACGTAGACTATATGCATTACACATATCTTTGATAAATAATATGTTTATCAGTGTCGATAAATTGAAGATAAAGTATCATGAGATTACTAAAATACAAGCATCTGAACTTTATTAGAGTGCGCATCATTTAAACACATTGTTTATACATAAAGAACCATAGATTTACAAGTTATAATAACTTATTCTGACAAATGTTTTACCTTAGGATTCAAGTATACTAATAACTCAATAATCTCATCAGTGCGTTACATAAATATCTACCCAGTTCGCTGTTATAACATAAATTCCATCTTTATATCAAGATAAACATTAACTGAAAGTTTTATTGTGTAATATTTTAGGCGAACAACATATGCGCTGTTGAAAACAAGAAACTTTAAGTAGATAATCGGCACGAAACTGAAAAACTGACATATGTCGGTACGAGTGTATGACAGATTTAAAGTGATATTAAATGCATGTATCAAGTCAGCTATATAACAGTTGGTATCCATTCGTTTAATGTTTATGAGCTTTTGATTTTGCCATTTGATTAGGGACTTTCCGTTTTTGATTTTCCTCTGAGTTCAGTATTTTTGTGATTTTACTTTTTATTATAATGTTTTACGGACTACATTGTACAGGATAATTGAGTGTTTGAGTGATATTTTCGGATATATCTACCACCACATACTATAAATACATATCATTAATCGTAACACACATTAAACAGCAATTTTCGAAAATGTACCCATTTTAAGAACATATTTTCTTTGTGTCTGAAAATGTACTGAACTAGTATTTGGTTTTTGTTTTACAGTACATGCAACATTGATAACGCAGTATAAGTTTTGTTTATTGTTGAAATTCGTACGGTGTAGTTGTTGACCTCTATGTCATTTGGTCTCTGGTTGAGGGTTGTCTCATTTGGCTATGATACCACATTTTCTTTTTCATGATACCAACATGACGAATATTTTTTCTCTTGCAAATATAGGAAGTTATTGTAAAGCAAATAGTAGCGAGTAGATCATTCGCTAATACTTTACTAGGCATTTCAATATTGAAACGTTGAAACGTTTATAAGTATTATATATGAATAAAACTGATACAAATGGTTTCAATTCATCTTTAATGAATAATATCGTAGCAATTTATATACAAAAAAAGTACTTCGTTTTTGCTTCCTTGGTCTTTACTTTTGAAAATAAGCCCATAGAATAGACAAATTGTCAATACAAAGTCATAAAATTGACAACATTCCTAAAAAATGCAATGACAACCACTATAGAAATTCGGGAGAACTACTACGTTATTGCAAATGTTCAAAAGAGAGGGGCGATGGATACAAGAGGAACAGTCACACTCATAGATCGAAAATAAACTCACAATGCCATGGCCTAATATGAAAAAAAAAACAGACAAATAATAGTACACTTGACGCAACATAGAAAACTAAAGACTAAGATGTGTGATGCATAAGTAATAATAGATCTAAATTTTTAAAAGCTTTCTGGAACAGACGAATACATGGACGTGTCGTTTGAAGTGTTAACAACAGAATGTGCGAATGAAATCAGAACAAATAATACCTTATGGAAGGATGATGACAAAAGCGTAGCTAAACTTATTGATGACAATGTCTGTCCTTTTGACTGCAAATATAAAGGAAAGAAACTTGGAGAGTGTGTAAAAAGTAGGTTATAAGCTTTCACTTTCACAGTATCTTAAAAGATAATAGACAAAACACTAAAACATAAATTCGAGTAAAATTAGTACTAGGCAGGTAAATTTTTTCACTGTTGGTAATACAGTTTTCTACACACAAAACTGTTGTCAATAGAGGGACTCTATTTATTTTTTTGTGACATAAGGTTACTCTCTCATAAACAAATATTCAATATCTCCTTTAATTACAACTTTACACATCAATTCATCCTTTATTTTATCCATACTTACATTAGAAAAAAATATTCGTATTTTTGACACATAACCTGATCTTCAACATTTCAAAGTTCCTCTTTCTGTTATAAATAATGTTTTATATATATAACTCCTGAAATTTACAGAGTTTTATTTCTTTTTGTTTTGTTTTGTTTGCATTATCATTTGTATTCAATTGATCTAAACGTTATGTGTTTGACCTTAATGACATTTCAATATAAAAACAAAATTTACATTGCTACATTACATTAAAGTTATCCTTCATAGTCTTATTTCACAAAATAATATGAATTGCAATGATCAAGGCAGTGCTACAAATAATATATGATATTGTTTAAAAATAAACATACGCAATGTGATTTTCATACAATAAATGAAATAAAACTATAGTACGTGTAATTCATACGTTGTTCATATGTTTTGTATGCTGTTTTCCTCTGCAGAAATCTGTAACTGTCATACGGGCTTTGCGGGTAAAGATTGTAGAGTAAACATGACTGCAAGTCCCGATGTAGTAAAACGAATCTCGGATGAATCGTTTTGTGATAAATCTATTAGCTCATGTGGACATATCTCGATTTATGGTGAAAACTTTTATGAATCAGCTAATCTACTTTGCCGTATTGAAACTGCAAATGTAAGTATAAGTATATGATTTTTTTAGATGAATGAAATGTTTATAAATCTTTTAAAAATAGAAAGTCAGAACAATAATAACAAAACCATTGTGTTATGTATAAAGGCGTCCAAACTTAGTTTGATCGAAGTTTTTTAATCATAACTATATTTCGAATTACTGTTATTTTTTATTTTTTCCTTGTTTTAATAAATTCTTTAGATACATTTTTGGAGTAAAACACTTTTTTAAAAATAAAAATCTATCATTGAATTATATAAAAAGGGAATCATTAATAGATCTTTCTTCTAACAACATTCTTTTACTTCCTGAAAAATTTCAAGCTGTTGCTATATTATTTGTCTTAATTTTACAAACATGAAGTGTCAAATAAAATTGAGAATAGATATGTGGAATTTGTCAAAAAACAACTCGACCAAAGGACTGGGGGATTCAGCTTTTCCTTTAAACAAAATGTGTACTAGTTCAGTGAAAATCGACATCACACTAAAGTAAAACATATACAAATAAACTACGATTTAAAAAAACACAAGACTACCAAAAACTACAAGAGGCTTCTGCCTTGTCACAGGTGCAAAAATGCGGCGGGGTTAAACATGTGTGTACTTAATATTTTATCAGAATATTTTTGTCAATATTATAAGAAATAAATAAATAATTGTATTTAACAGAATGTGAATAATGAGTTAGTTTCCACTGGAACATCATTTACTACCACTGGTATACTGGAAGATGCCGGGGAAGTAAAATGTCCATTAACAACCGGATCTAGACGTCGCAAGAAAAGGTCAACAGCATCCTCAACCTTGACCTTCCAGCTTGTCTCTGTAACAAACGATGGCGTGACATACAGTGATTCTGTTGCAACTGCATCATATGATTCGGCGTGTTATACATGTACAACAAATGGATCAAATGTCGTTTGTCAACTAAGGGTAATAATACTTTTTTATCTGATAAACTGTTAAAGAAATGCCTTTTTCGACATTTTGCAACATTTGACAAAGGTCTATTTTCATATTATGACCTATCCTTTCCGGAGTATATGTATATTTTAAATAGTTTTCAATTTTGTGGGAGACGTTTTGAGTGAGGATCAAATATTAGAGTTAAAATCATGCTTATAATCCGTACATTTTGGAGGTAACATTTCTTTTTCCTTTGATTTTGTCATGTTTATAAAAGATAGTACCTTTTTATACTCAAAATAGCCCCGATTGTAAGCTTGATTTGGTTTTTTTTAGAAGATCTTATTTGACCGAGTCTTTATAAGTCATATGCAATATCATCAACAGTATACATGTTTTAACTTTAATTGCAGTCTGATATTTGTGTTGTTGATGGTAGCTGCTATAGTTCTACAAGTTCGCAATGCTCTACCGATTCAGATGCAACTACTGCAAGTTTGATTTGGTTGGTAGGGGTAGTGATTGGTCTAGTTATCATCTGTGTCATCATTTTCCTTGCATTCAAGTGGTACAAAAAATCAAAGTAAGTATTAAAGCAAAATCTATATAAGGTGGACTTAAAACAAATTTTTTGAAACATATTTTTTTATATAAATATGCAAAATGATGCAATTAAAATAGAAGTTGTATTTACGCAAGTATATAAGCTTATCAAGTTTAACATGCAGGTTGTTATGAAACATAATCACGGGTATTTATATTAATTTTCAGATTCAATAAAAAAATCAATTAAATATATGATTTTGCTTTCTTTCGTTACGTTTCTTTGTCATCGTTACCAGCAATACAACTAATGAAAGAAAACATGTTGTATCCATTAGTAAAGCTATCATTTGTTTTTATATATTTATGAAATTTGTTTTGTAGGTCAGTTGGTCCAAGTAATAGAAAAGGGGATGCCGAATTACAGGATGGAATAAAGTTTGATGCATATGAAATATACCCTTCACCAAATGTTCCACCTTCATATCATACAGTTGACAAACAAGCACTATACGACTATTGATTGCAATCTTTCCCGTAGTTTTGTTAGTGTGGCTAATGATTTAACATGTGTTTTGTATTTTTTTGAAACATTTTGTATCTTTAAATTTTTAATCAAATTAAACCAAATGGAACAACTGCGATCCCAGACATTAATCTTTACTCAGAAGTCAGAGTACAAAATTTGTGCTCGAAACACAACTTTTAATTGGTTCATTCCTGAGTCTGCGAACAATAATCGTACTCCAAAGTTTAGTGACCGCAAGGTTAAGTGTGGCATGATTTGTGTCTATGTGCACGTGTGTAGTGAATTGCATTCACTGATATATCGGACTTCTATGATGTTGTAATCCAATACTATTATGACTGAGGAAGAAATGCATATACATTTTTGTTAATGGAAAAAAGTTAGGAATTTATAACTACTTTGGTAGTATTCCTTATAAAGTGATTTTTTTTGTTTTGTTTAAATTTGTTAACGTTTTGAAACATATCATAGTTAAGTACATGTATGGTTACTTAGTTGAATGAATGACAATTATGATAATTGATATTTATTTATATTTTTTTCATATATGTTTGTACTTTTTTTTATAACTATATGTTGCGTTTGCTTAGGTGGCGGTTAAATAATTAAATTATAAATGAGGCGTAGTTATTTGCATTTCTACAGTTTGCACATGTATAAGACTTTAATCATTTCAGGGGAAAGTAACAAGAGATAAATCTCATTTTTCGGTCAAAAGAGTGCGATGTAAGGTTTGCGGGTCACCAAATATTTTATTGTATTATCTCCCATCATAGTTTTTATATTTTTAGATTAATTGTGTTATAGCGATATAGTAGATTTTTATTTTTACTAACACTTTTTTGTAGACTTGTGACATCGCAAACCTGTTGTTAGCTTTAACCAATTTATCTCTCGGTCAGCTCTTTTTCTTTCCAATTGTTTAACAAAATTAATGTCGTTGTAGATAATTCATGTTCCATCCTTTCAAGCAGTAAGATAAGAACAAATCCCGAAATATTTTTTTGTTTATGTTTTCAGGAAATAATTGATTGTCAGTAAATAATGGATTGTCAGTTTTTTTAGGTGAAACATTACTTCCTCTGTCTTTATTTTCTGAAACGAAATTGTTTTTGCTAAAACCTATAAAAGGGCTTATTGTTTGCTAAGCATGTGATGTGGAATCTTAAAACCCGTACGGATGATGATGTATTTTCTTTAGTTCCGTTAGTAAACATGAAATATGCGAGTAGATTGTTAAGGTTTATGTGGTATCCGGTTGACATTTTGCCGTGTACAGTTGTTGAAGATCCATTTGTTTAAGGTAGATTAATAAATTTGGGGTATACGTCAAAGAAGCTGCGCTCAAAGA
This sequence comes from Mytilus edulis, assembly GCF_963676685.1. Classification (NCBI taxonomy): domain Eukaryota; kingdom Metazoa; phylum Mollusca; class Bivalvia; order Mytilida; family Mytilidae; genus Mytilus; species Mytilus edulis. Next base: position 23,487,954 of record NC_092353.1, on the reverse strand, counting down.
TAAAAAAAAATGTAAATGAATAGCCATTAACAAAATACGATTGGTTATTGTTCCGTTAAGATATATTCAGGTCATTTCACAATATCAAGTTCTATGTTTTCGAAGCGAGTGTCTGAATTTTATGACGTGCATGAGAACAAGAAGAAAACAGTAAGAGCAATATCAAATCAAAAGTGTGAATTTTGAATGACGAGGGGTCAAAGGTATATTCAATGTGCCGGTCAGCGGGAGAAACGTGTAATATCTAGATTGTTTCAGAACTGTTGCTGAAAGAATATTTAGTGAAATTGTCTTGTCTTGAACATGTTTACCAATAAAAAAAGTGTTTAACAGAATTTTTTATTTACAAATAATAACATTTCCTCTTTCCAGAGGACATTCTGAAATAATTAAAAGTAATTTCCAATTACTTCCCCTTGTACAGAAAATATCTAGCTCTGTCAGAGTGTCTTTATATGAATAACACATAGCTGAGAGGACGATAGTGTTGATTGTTAACCCGAGAAAACATTGTCAACTGAGGCGAAGCCAATGTTTATAACGATTTTTCGAGGGATACCAATCTGCTCTATCACTATCTCACTAATGGGTTATTTAATCGATTTTACTGAATGTCCTATCATTATTGTCTTTCACTGTTGAATATTCAATTTTAAGTATTTTAATTTGACGTTACATTACAATGTTACTGATATTAGAAAAATCAACAGAAGAAGTGAAGCAAGGTGATTTATTTTCATTATTTGACAGTCTATGAAAAAGATCTGAGCGAAAACGTAAAACTTGAGCATTTTCTTTACTTATTTGTTGTAAATTCAATTCATTGTCCTTTAAACTATCGATTTTTTATTGGTTAACACGAGAGGATGACATTTAACAAATTTTCTCCCGCTCAGCCATGGGATAGAGTAAATCGTCATCCTCATATTAGCCAATTAAAATCTGGCATTTTAACGTGAAGTATAGTAAATAAAACCTGATATATTTGTGAAGAATGTTTTATTTAATTCTTGACTTTCTGACAGCACATTATCAGTATAGCCTGGGTCTGCATCTTAGTCTGTTGATGTTTGATGGTTCCGTTTCAGTTATACTAGTCCACTGAAATCTGACCTACGTCTGGTTTATTATGACTATAGCTTTACAATATACGTGTTTGATTGAACAATTATTACCTATCAACTTATGGTTTTTGATTTTGTATTTTTCTAGGGGGAAATATCTGATTGGTCAAAAATAAATAATACTTATTCCTATATAAATTAACTAATATTTTGTATCTTGGTGTCTTTAGTGTTTAAGCTTTTCTATATTTAGAAAAGACCATTCTCCCAAAGCTGTAGATATGCTGTATACTTTAAATAAGTAGGTTGTGACGGATTGTTTTACCATTCCCAGTGTCTATTTGTTTCATCCCTTGGTTCTCTGTGATAACGAACCTGTGAGTTACAAAGAATAGAATCAATATATAAAAAGAACAGCCCATTAGCTAGATATAAAACCAGATTTAATTCACCATTTTCTACATAAGAAATGCCTATACCGAGTAAGGAATATGACAATTGTTATCCATATGCATGCCATTTGTTTCAGATTTTGAATTTGCCATTTGATGAAGGATTTTGATTTAGAATTTCCTTGGAGTTCGGTATTTTTGTTATTTTAATTGATACATTGGTTAGTTCCTTGTACTTTGCAAGTTCTTGTTTTTGGAACAACTCATCCAGGGTTGAACTTCCCTCAGTAACAATCTTTACCGGGATATATCAATGTGGCATTTTATTTCTTGAATATCATGATGACATTAAAACCATTTATTGTTTTTTGATTTAAGAAAATTTGTTAGGAATAACATTAATCATTACCATTAATGGTGATAAAGACTAACAAAGTGATTGCAAGCATAATAAATTTCCAATAAATTAAGAATAGATATTGATTGTCGCAAAGCTAACTAGATATGTACTTTAATCAAGAGTACTTAAAGTTGAAAAACCAAATTGAAAAAAAAATGTATTGGTAGTTTAAGAATAGCAGGTTTTCAAAAAGTACCCTAACAGTTTGCGGTTATATGTATCGTTGGAAGTAAAACAAACAGGATTCTAGAAATGAATGAATGACGGATGTCAATTTATGAATAATTGTAAAACCATATGATAAGTATGTCAACCTTTTGAGTAATTGTAGAGTTTTACATGAGCTTGTAACCAGTTATCTAACTTATACCGATTTTGCCATGGGGCAAGTATAGGGATAACAATGCATTCGCACAAATCCTCTTTTATATTTATATTGCAACATATAATTTAAAAACTTCTGTCCTCTCGTTGGTCAATGCGATAATTTAATCTTTTCATTTAAGTGTGTCACTTCGCAGACATACAACAAATGAATGATTATCTGAATATTTCCAATATCAAATACTTAATAATATATATAATATTAAAATACTGTTCAAAAGTCATAATTATTTGAGAAAAAACAAAAACGTGTAATAACACAATCAAAAGATTCTGTTTTGTTAAATTTGTATGCATAAAAAACAAATATTAAACGTTATCAGCCAAAATGTTTTTGCATCTTTATAATAAGTACTGTACATATAAGTAAGTTTATAAAGTTCATATATAACAGAATATGAATTACAATATTGATCCAATTTTACAATATTTTATATTTATTCAAAATAGACCTCGGCTAATGTCAAAGTTTATTTCGTAATTGATCGCAAATCAAATCTGGATTTTTATAAAATTAAATGTTTTTTGGTGTTTTCGATCGGCCACCTTAACATGACTTCGTTCACTTGGAACTGTCATTTTTTTCGGGTGAAAGGTACTTAAACGGTCATTAAATAAATCTAAAGAAAGATGAATAAGTGCATAATGTCAGTTATCAATTAGTTTCAGATAAAAAAAAAATAAAGGAAGACCTGTGAACCATGGTTTGGTTTTGTGTGCGTCTTATATGACGATAAAACGACAAAACAATATACTTGAGAACATTTCGAACTATCATGTAACATATATGTGGATTTCTGAATCGTCAATTATTTGTATATATACTAAAAGTACATTAAGAAATGGAGTTGATATAAAAGAAATTATCAAAAAACGTTTCCGGCAAACAATTTAAATCCCGCAAGTACAAAAGATTCCATTCTATTCTAATCGTTTATGGTTTTGAAATATGGGAACCAGGCCTTTGAGTGCGATTTGATTGGACTCCAGGCTTAACTGATATATTCACAAGGCTCTGAGATTCTGTGGTAGGGATACTGGATCACTTGTATCTATGATGAGTTTATTCGCATGAGCTCCAGGCTCAAAAGGAAGTATGGATCTCAAGTTATTTTCTCATTCACGTGTTCTACCTAAAGAATAGATTACCATAGCTGTATTTGACAAATATCTTAGGAATTTTTGGTCCTCGATGCTCTTCAACGTCGAACTATTTTGGCCATTCGAGCGCCACTGATGAGTCTTTTGTAGACAAAATGCGCATTTGGCGCAAATGTAAAATGTTCATCCTGGTTTCTATGATGAGTTTATTGAAGCATGTCATTCTATGTCGATTCTTGTTCGTCAATGAGTTTTATTGGGTAGCTTTAGTTAAGTTAAACTAAAAAAATGCCTGAAAACAAATCCACAAGTTGTAAATAAAAACAAAAAGATTTAAATAGTAAACAAATAGTAAACAAAACATCCACGTTACATAGCACGTTCATGCACAAAGCTACAATAGATATTGAATGTCATCTTGATTTATATTAGTCATATTCATGATAAAAATATAATTTTAAGATTTGAAGATAATTGTATAATCCTTACTGCGTTTTACTTATCTATTATGATATAAATGATAGAATCATTTGTATTTCAGAACATTAATTCGGTTATAATTTCAACAATTTTGTTGTCAATAATTTAAGATTAAGATAAACTGATATCATTATTTATTTTTAATTTTATTTATGAAATACCGTCCTAAAAATGAATTGATACGCGTTATTTACTTCGTGACATAGCCATATGTATTGTCACACCAGTACAAAGGAACTTTAATTTCTTATCTTTGCTGCATTTTTTACGGAAAACAAATTTATACACGGTATACATTATATAGTTAAATACACTGATGATTTAATCAACTTCTTTCATATATAACAATCATCTGCGCGTAATAGATATCATAATACAAAAATCTATCTTAAGTTCAAATTTCTACAGAAAAGGAATCTAATTTGTTGGTAAAGTTAATCTTAAGAAGGCTTTAACTACTTTAACATTTCGCATAATAGAATTCGTACGAGTTTTAGGAGAGTACTTTTATTGGTTTGCTTCAATAATCAATGATTAAATCGTTTTAACTTATAATAGTTATATAGAAACCGGGAGAATTATACACGTGTAATTTGAATTGATTTGATGTATGTATGGTCAATTTCTCCTAAATTTATTCTGTTTGCCAAAGATTCGTTACAGATTTCAATGTTACTTGATTCCACAGTATCACAGCTAAATGGGTGTTCTTAATGTTAAAGCAATGTCATGGTATGATACTAAACATAGGATTACAAAATAAATGCCGAAAATTATCTCGATATATTTGGATATATTTGAGTATCTTTCCCAAAAAAATGTAAATCTAGTCTAAATACTGTATGAACAAAGTTCGTTAGGAGGAAAATTAAAAAGATGAGGTACCATGATTGCTATCAGATACCGATCCACCAGAATTTTAATGAGGTGAATGTGAGCAATTAATGGTTACCGTACACTGCATTTAAAAACGAGCCAAACCGATACCGTAGTCAACAGGTCCAGCAGAACAAAGTATGAAATTAGTCAAAAGAGGAATACAATTTTGACGGGCTCGATCCAACGACAAACACCGAATGGTTTAATGCAGACATATCCATAGTTGGGGGGGGGGGGAGGGGCTTAAGAGTGTGAATACCTGGGACAGTAGTGTAACAGCACAACATAATCTTTAAATACAATTAAAAATGGTTTAAATCAATAGATAGCTGGAAAGCACAAAACAGCTTTTGTCAAATCAATAAATCGCATCCATGCTAGAAGCATTATAATAATTAACCCTTTAGCTGTACAATAGAGCCAGAATTTAAACCTCTGTAACCGAATCTTATATCTTAAGCAACACGACGGGTGCTACATGTGGAACAGGATATGCTTACCCTTCCAGAGCACCTAAGATCACCCCAGTTTTTGGTGGGGTTCGTGTTGCTTAGTCTTTAGTTTTCTATGTTGGGTCTTCTGTACTATTATTTGTCTGTTTGTCTTTTTATTTTTAGCCATGGCGTTGTCAGTTTATTTTCTATCTATGAGTTTGACTCTCCCTCTGGTATCTTTCGTCCCTCTTTAATATTATAGCATTGTATGGTAACATTTTTACAATTATACCGTAGGTATATATGGTATTATTTCACAGTTATACTATTATAGTTAGTTATTTATGAAACAAAGAAACAAATCAAAGAAATAATTAAAAAAAAATCCCAAGGAAGATACATTGACTCTGATGGTGTACTGTTAATACCCGAAATTTTACCAGCCCTGTAGTCAGTACTTTGTCACTACATGTAACACGAACAGACGAATATTGTGTTATAAAAATTTGCCGTTACAAAATTTTGACAGTTGTTTGAATTGAATAATATATCTGCTCCCTACAAAGCTCTAATTCATTGACTATGCTTGGATATACTTTTTGTCTTTTTTTTTTTTGAAGCTCTTCATTTTATAATAATAACGGAGTTTCAAATATTTTGTCCTTGAGCATCACTGGAGAGACATTTATTGCAAAAATGCGAATCAGGTGCAGATGAATTGGAGCCATTACTGGTATGTCCATACTAGATTCCAGTAAACTGACAATAGATGGAAATAAATACGTTTGGCACAATTAATTGCCGTTTGACGTAGTCTTTAAACATTCTACGACTTAAGTACCTGGGGAAATTTGACAAACATTTCATATTTTGTATGTCAGTTTAATAATAAAAGACAGAGGTTCAAAACCTTGTATGCTTTTTACCTCGCTCTATTGGAGCAGCAACATTCCAATACCAGAACAAATTTAAGGCACGTTAGACGCTGCTTTGTCCTTCTATAGATCTATTTTGCACATCACTTACTACGTAATATATTGTATTCTGAGTTTTAAGTTTTTTTCATTTAATACAAATTAAATGTGTGACGCCGTAAATCAATAGTTTTTATTGCATGCAAGTAGTTACGTTATACAACCCGTGCGATGTTTTTAAGTTAAAGCATATTGACATTATCTTTTTCAAAAGATAATATGTCAAAAAGTCTATTCAATTCAAAATGTATTTGGATATTAAAGAGAAAATTGCAAAATTTCTTACCAACATTCACTACTTCACAAAGACTTGATATTCTATAGAAATTTTCTACTTGGAGAATATTGAGATGTCCTAAAGTTGGGCTACATACAAGGTCTGCTATTTGACTAACGAAAACTATTCAACCCATAGACCTACTCATTTTATCCGGATGATCATTTTGATTCTAAGTAATAAATAAGGTTCACTATAAACAGTAAAGAAATTAGATCAATGGTTAGATAAAGGAGTAGGTTCGGTAAGGGCCATATTTAGCCCCGATTATAAAGTTCAATGTTACAAGATGAAAAATGTTTAAAGTTGATTTAAAGACATGTTGGAAAGTTATATTAAACTATTTTTGTCATATTTTTATTCTAAAGCGTTGATTTTTACATCCCAGTTAGGTCAAAATATGTAGATGTTGCATACATAGCACAACGGTAAAAGATATTATTGCTTATATATTTAGTCTATGACTTTTATAATTCATATTTTATATTGATGAACTAAAGTAACAATCTTCGATCATATATGAGGTTTATAAAAATATAGGAATGTCTTAGTGCACTTCTCTAATTCTTAACCGATTCTTCTATTTCCCGGCATGTTCTTTATTTTTATTCAATTAACGTGTAGTTTGTTTGATCCGAGTTTTTCATTGGTTAAAATTCAATCATGACGTGAAATATTCTTGCCTATTGTCATGTCTCGAAAAAAACGACCGGCATAATAAAGTTACAATATCGTGCGATACGATATTACAATTCAGTTTGAGATATCACTCGAATATAAAAATATCGTATCACACCAGAAGCAGTGGTAGAATCCATAATAGTTTAAAATGGTGATAGAATAAATAACATTATCAATTTCAGTTTTTAAATGAAAGACGATGCAAATTTTCTATCACACGTTTTGTATTTGTTTTTGTTCAAAGATTGGTTATTGAGTTTCTACTATATAATGAATATGCGTAACTTTTGTAACAGTAGTGCTTCATACATATATGCATGTCATTTAATCAAACTCATATTGATGTGTGCTGGACATGCAATGTCTCTTCATAAAAACGATTAGGCTAATACTGTTAAAAGATCGTATTACAAAATCGAAAACAATATCGAAGATGGCGAGAAGAGTGATATCATATAGATACTCAATTTCACTATAAAGTATTTATAGATTATCGTTGATCATCTCAACGAGATAGATTTTCTCGCTTGAGCCGGTACGGGTTGAGATGACCAATGATAATCTGTTTATCGCATTTTTACCAATAACGACGTTGTCAATTTTCTGTCAATTTCATTAGCAACCCCACGTACCTCCTTAGTTTCTAGCGCGAATTTTCCATCTCAAGCGAGTAGCATGATATGAAAAATTATCACAAAAAAAAGATCAAAGGAAAAATGCACAAAATAGCGATAATAATAGTTATCAAAGGTATAAACTAATTCGACTTCCTGGTTATATTCAATAATCATTCAAAACTTGATTATTGACTTTATTAAATGGATTTGCAAAATCTATTAACCTAAAAAAGAGTAAACATTAAAAAACGTAATCTTTATATTTAAACATCCAGGGATGGTTTGTTCACAAAAGGTTGTATTCTGTTACCTTAGTGGTTAATTACAAACATTTTACAAATTTACAAAAAAGTTCTGCCATTCTGGATCAATCATGCATTTGAACATTTAAAAGTCTCTATATATATAGTTTTTGTGATGAAATATACAAATGCACTTTAAATTAGAACTCATCAACGAAGGTTATAATTATGTATTTGGACAAATGTATAATAATTAGCTGGACTTTTCTCATTTATATACGTAAGTTTTGCATAAATATATTTGTTAACATATTATTTATTTTACAGACCTGTAAGGTACATGCACATATATGATGAACATGCGAATTATTCATTTCTCAATAAGAAATATTAATTAGCACGTGTTCGTATCATATCATTTGTTTTAAGAAAGCATATTCTGCATCAATAAAGTCATTGCGACATTGCTCAAATTAGGTGTTTGACTAGAATAAATTAAATCTGCAAAAATAAGAGTCAGGTTTAATTAACGATAGTATATAATTTTTGAATTTCATCAAAATCTATGAAATGAAAATTGCACTGGCTTTATCACTGAAAACTGCATAAATACATTAAAACGGTCCTCAAGAAATTATGTAAAAAAGCTTTGGTAAAACCATACAAGAGGCACATGAAATAACGTGTGAAAATAATTTTCTAATGCAACAATTTCTATTTTCCTTTCCCTTTTCTTGCATCTACTTGTTTGTTATGGCACATGTCGAGTTCCTTTTAGTTTGTATCGTTTAGGTATTGTTCTCTTAATTTGTTTGTTCTCATAGTTAGTCTTTGGTTTGTTCTACCTAGTATTGTTATCCAAATTGGTTGAAACAGTTGTGGACATTAAATTTTGTATTTGGTGTGTCAGCCATTCTGTTTGTCTAACTGCCAATATGTCGGCCATTTTTTTTTAGTACATGTTGTTCTATAATCTATTTTTGGTGCAATGTCTTAACTATTGATTGACGTATTTTCCTTAAACAGTCAACGAAAGAGAGAGGGAGAGAGAGAGAGAGCAAACATTTGCCAAAAGAAGTGCAGTTACCACCTTGGTGCATAGTTATTCTTTTGCCGTTTATTTATTTTATTTTTTGGTAAAATAATGTTCACTGAATTATTACGCGCAGTTTTTGAGGGGCTACTAGTTTGTCAGTAGTTCAGTTTACACATTGATAACATAAACTATTTTGTTTACACCTGGTGATCAAATCCAAACATTCACGTTCCTTTTCTTTCATTTTCGACTTACCTGGAAACTGACAATTCCATTCAAGTGTATGGCCACTGCTCATGAATAAATATTAAAAACTAGAGTGAAATTGAAAGAGTTACATAGGCTACGAAATTACTAGTTTCGGCATCTTCGTTTTCAGACTATTAACTTAGGGGACTATTCTAACTGACCAATCACATTCCAACATTTGTAGATATGCAAATTATATATAAGAATTATGTGCAAATACAGATAGGTTTCATAAAAATTGAAAACTACATGTACTCAACGATAGAGAAATATAGAGGTCAAGCTACTGTAATTAACAGTAGAGAAATATACAGGTTAAAATACAGTCCAACATATTTCACCAACAGTTCAAGACACATGTCTTTGTCTGTCATTGTTGCACCTTGATTTGTCTAATTTTTTATTCGAATATTAAACATATAATATATTCTTACTGAAATGAAGTCCATTATAAAGATCCTCTATTAATTTGAATTTATCTTCTGAATTGGCTTTTTAGCATTTGTTTTATTAAACGGCTGCTATAAATAAATAATTGATATCAGAATCGATAAAACTGTAACTTAATGGTACAAAATACAATTATTATATAGGATTACCTGTAACAAAATCCTACAACGAAAATGGTGAATATTTAATTTCTTTGAAAAGTGATTATATTCAACAAATAAAAAAATTCATTATACAGTACATATTGCAACAAAACAAATTAATTTTATAGTTCAATACTAAATGATAGATTTAAAGATATAAAATACAAATAATAGATGATTTTTACTTCAGTTGAAAAGTTATTGAGGTGGTTTACTTTTTCAAATAAACCACAATAACTGGTAAAAGATTTATTGTTTCAAGTATTTAAAGTTGCTTGTTTGCTTGTTTATTAAAACCAAATATCTCAGTTATCAAACAGAAGTAACTGAATCAGATATAAAAAAAGATTAAGCCTTAAAACAAATGTTTCTTATCTAAGATCAGATTCATAACGAAGCCTCTCTATCGTCCCCTTAACTTTTGGTACTAAAGGATTCATTCCGGTAAATATAATTAGACAGCATCTTCTAAATGCATACATATAAGTAAAACACTGAAATGTAAGAGATTAGAAATTATACATCAATAACGCCCTCTCTCTCTCTCTTTTTTTTTTCTTGAAAAATTAAATGCTTAAAAATTATTCATATCGCAAAAAAAGGCAACAGTAGGATACCGCTGTTCGAAAGTCGTAAATCTAAAAAAAAAAAAAATTGGGGTAACAAACTAAAACTGAGGGAAACGCATTAAATACAAGAGGAGAACAACGACAAAACATTAAAATGTAACATACACAGAAACGGACTAAGCACTAGACAAAATCCGATGAGAATAACAAATATAACATCAAAACCAAATACATGAATTTGGGATTGAAAAGTACCGTGACACATCTTATAGTAATGTGAATTCACACTCAAATATAAGAGAAAACAAACGACACAACGGAAACACAACGCCAAAATGTTACACACACAGAAACGAACTATACTGAGTGCCAATGAAAACGCAACACTTTTGTTTTTCAAAAAAATCTTATAATTTTTATTTTATTTATATTAGAACTTTGTATAGTTGGTTGAAAATGACTTTTAAGACAATTATCGACAACTTTACGGTTGAGTGATTTTTGGAACAAATGCGAAGTAAGGGTTATTTTGAATGGACATAAACCGAGTTCACCGCTTTTCAACATACGCACTTTTTTCACGATTTTGTCATTTAAAGCTTGGCTAATGTCATGAATTTTCCCGCCCTCATTGTAAAGAAACTGCAATAAACATCTGAGTAAATGCCAGGACTTTCTGAGAACCAGCGACATGCAGTTTTGGGCATGATCCAATGAAGCCCTTCACAGCATACAATAACGAGAAGACTAAAGTTGTAGCCTCTACAATAACCCAAATCATCCACAAATTCAACCAAAATTGATCATTTAATGATAAGCCACATCCCGGGGTACAAAAAGCAAGAAACGCTCAGCAAGACCGATACATTTGGTCTTTAACATATCCGATATCGACTCTGATGGCTGTCCAAAGGTCACGAGAGTTCAATGGTGGTCACGGTAGAACCTTTGGAGCAATTTCAGTAAAGCACCATTTGGGCAGAAATTGTTAAAGCGCACCACAGTCTTCCCGTAGTGACATCTAAACGGCCGTCTGGCGTAAACATCGAATTCTGTAGACCAAAAATCATTCATTATGTACAAAAAACCGTCAGTGGTGGTAACATAGACATTTGGCACCCGCCTTGGCCAATAGTCATGCTTTTCGCCGGATATTGGCCCGATCGAGCAAATTTTGCATCAGATTTGACATGGTTGAGACGATGAAAACCACCACCAATATCATAAAGTCAGCTTGAGTTTGCTTTGCGGGACAAGTGGAATAACATTCCTCGGGATCACATTAAACGTCCGGGATGATCATTTCCACGGCGCTGTCGACTTTGCGCTGTACCACGGGGTTGTAACATTTTTTGTTATGACTGTGAGTTGATGATTCGACATTGGATGTTTCGTTTACCAATTTTGCCCGAAAGATGACAATAAAACATTTTTGTTTGACATCGATCTATTGTTAAAATTGTTAATTTTCAAGAACAATTTATTTTGAAAGATTATCATTTCTAATATAAATTTTATTTTTGAAAAACTAAGTGTTGCGTTTTCATTGGCACTCAGTATATAATATAACAATGGCCATTTTCCTGACTTGGTACAGGACATTTTTATAAAAATAGTGGGTTGAACCTGGTTTTGTGGCATGCCAAACCTCGCACTTTAATGGCAATGTTAAATATAACATTGAAATGACAACATAATATTACAAAACCACAATACAGACAAACAGGAGAACGTATTATACAAAGTTTTTATTGTTGTTGTTGTGTTGCTGATACATTTTTTAATTTTTTGCCAACTATACATGAAGACAGACATGGAATTTCTTCAATTTAGATAATAATAATTATCTTATAATGGTTAAATGTGTATGTGTTATGTCCCTTGTTTGTAGAGTGAGTGTATTTTTGAGCTCCGATAAATCTTCGATTTTCTGTTGTAAAACATTCTTGGAGCCAAATTGTTTTTGGATTTTCGTATGCATAGAGGATTTTGCTATGTGTTTCCTGTGTTTATAGACTTTTTTAGTCAGGAGATAGTGAAATTCTATTGACATTTTATCTGTGCGACATCTGATCTCAACTCACCAGTTTTTCAAAATGGCCAATATACAAAGAACACTATCGGTTCATTTCTATACTCGTGGCTTTAAGGGGATAACACACGATGAAATAATAAAAGAACTTGAAAAACAAATAGAACTAGAGAGTGTTAAATCCATCCAATTGACCGAAAAAAGCTGTGTTGTAACTTTAAGTGACATAGATGCCAAAGAAAGGTTAGTACAGTGTGATCTAACAATAAAAAACAGAACCGTCAAATTTATTGAGGTAGACAACACAATAACAAACATAACAATCAAAGACCTTCCTTATGAACTAAATGACTGCTATCTAGCAACACAAATGCTTCAGTATGGCAAAGTAGTCCCGGGTTCAGTAAAGCGGGGATATATTCGAGGAAAAAATATAGAAAATGGTTCAAGATACATTCAAATCATTAATTGTGCTCCGACAATTCCAAACAAAACAACATTTGGTAGATATGATGTCCGAATGTTTGCCGACAATGGTCGAACAGAATGTATTCATTGTAAACAAAGAAACCACCCGTCCTATGCTTGTAAAGACAAACCAGATCATAGTAAGCGCTGCTATAACTGTTCAGAAATTGGGCATTTTGCACGAGACTGTCTTAACGAATCCAAATGTTCCTTCTGCAAAAAAAGCGGTCATGTCCGTAATGATTGCGCTGACTTTAAACACCATACTATGATAAAGTCTTATGGTAATTATGCTAGCGAAATTCTCGAAGGTAGAGAAGCTCAAGAAAACGACAAAAATGAAAGTCAGTCCATCAACCCATTAGTGGCAACAAACCATCTACAAACACCTAACACATACCACACCAAATCAAAGGGAACAAATGTAATGTTAGGAGCTTCAAATTGTTTGAGAGTTGGTAAATTTGAGGACAATCTAATCAATGCCTCTATAAATGGTGCCACTCTAGAAAAAATAGATCAGTGTTTGGGTGCGGCTTTTGAAAATCATCGTGTGAAAAGCAATGGCTCAAATGTAGGCAAGGTCATCATAAGCTTAGGTACTAATGACTTAAGTAAAAACAAGCACGACAGCGATCAGGTGAATGTGTACGCAACACAGGCTATTGTCAAAGTTAAACAAGCATTTCCGAATGCAGATATTGGTGTGTGTGGCATTATTCCGAGAAAAGGTAACAGTAACCACATTCACACAGTAAATGAAACAGCTACACATGTTAATAAATTCTTGGAAAAATTGTGTCTCAAAGATGAAGTGCTGACCTATATTGATGTAGACAATATCTTTATAAAAAATGGTAACGTGGTTAAGGCGTTTTACGAAAAAACAGATGCTAGTGGAGTTCACATCACAATTGAAGGAGCCCAAACAATTCGTGTCAAACTTCGTGAATTTCTTCACCCTAAGATGTCACCAATCCAGAACACTCCTCGTCCTTGTGACACCAAGCGCAAACTGAGTGACATATCGCTGACGCCAATGTCTGCAGAGAAAGACAGTAAACAAAGTAAATCAGGTTCCCCAGATGATTTTGAGTAATAATACACAAACCGAAATTTGCTATTTGCTTCTTTTTATGTAAAACAATAAAAACAAATCAATCCAAAATGTTATATGTACATATGTTTTATTCTATTGATTTGCAGCTTTTGAATTATTATTTTAGATTATTTTTCTATCTATTGTACTTCAAACTGTATCGATGTATCTGTATTGTTATTATTTTAGGTGGACAATTTGAAATGTGTTCACCAAATGTGTATTGTTATAATTGGTCAACATGGTCAATGACTCGTAAAATTGCAAGTAAACTTAAAACGGTGGCTTTGACCGTGAACTTTCAATTAAATCAACGAGGCATAGCGGTGTTAAAATGTAAATCAAATCGTGAACTTAAAAAAAAAAACTACTAAAGAATGTCGATCCAAATCATAACTTTGAATGTAAACGGCTTACGTGATAAAAAGAAACGTAATTTAGTTTTCAATTGGTTAGCCAACAAAAAATATGATTTAATTTGTCTACAAGAAACACATTGCACAGTGAATGATATAGCCCAATGGCAAAATGAATGGAAGTTAAATGGGGGCAATAAAAGTGTTTGGAATTGCGGAACCAGTGATTCTCGTGGTGTCTCTATTTTACAAACAAAAAATTGTCCTGGCGAAATCGTTTTTGATAATAGTAACCCGCAAAACGGTCGAATATTAAAATGTAGCATCAAAACGGAAAGTGCGATTTATCATATTTCAAATATATATGCCAACAATAGTGGCGTCGAGAGGAAACGGCTTTTTGAATCATTTCATAATTTTTTTGGTAATTTTACAGACGATAGTGTAGACCATTACAATATTTTGGTAGGGGATTTTAACTGTACTCTTGACAAAACAATTGATAGAAATCCCTCTCATAATCGTGATGACATTGGTACAAAGGAATTACTTTTTTTATTGTCACAATATGATCTAACAGATATTTGGAGGGACAGATATCCAAAAGATAAACGGTATACGTTTCAGAGAGGAAATTCAAAGTCTAGAATAGACTTTATCTTTTGTGATAAAAGTCTGTCAAATAAAGTTTACAATGTTGGTATCGCGCATTGTCCTTTTAGCGATCATGATCTTGTGTCATTCAAATTAAAACTTGATGAAATACAAAGAGGTCCGGGTATATGGATAATGAATATAAATACTATAAAAAGTGAAGAATTTAATAATGCATTTAAAATTTGGTGGGAAACCTGGAAAATTGAAAAAAGTAGGTTCGAAAAAATTCAAGATTGGTGGGATGTAACAAAATCACAAATAAAAAAGTTAACAATGGAAGTAAGTAAAATATTAAACAAAAATTCTCAAAAAAGTTATATTATCAACCTTGAAAAGAAATTAGAAAAGCTCAAATTAAATAGTACTACTTCTGGGGAGATTGAAAATAAGATATCAGAAATAGAATTACTAATTAAAAATTACTATGAGAACAAATCCGAGGCGTCTAAAATAAGGGCGCGTGTAAAATGGGCGGAAGAAGGGGAAAAATCGTCGAGCTACTTCTTCAACCTCGAAAAGCAAAACGGAAAAAATAAATTATGGAGTCGAATTAAAACAGATAATGGACATTTTAAATACAATATAGACGAAATACTAAATGAACAAGTTAAATTCTACTCAAACTTATTTAGCTCCGAGGGATGGAATTTGGAAAGTGCTAAAGATTTAACAAGTCACATCGAAAATAAACTAAACGATGACGACAAAAAATTACTTGACCGTGATATTACAGCGGAGGAAATAATGAAAGTTCTAAAAATTTTAAAAACAAATAAATCCCCAGGGGAGGACGGGATCATATCTGAATTTTATGTATTATTTTGGAATATCATACAAGAAGAATTTTGTACGTTATTGCAAGAAATATTTAATGACAAAACATTGTCGGACTCGCAATATAAAGGAGTTTTAACATTATTATTTAAGGGCGGGGAACGGGAAAATATACGAAACTGGCGCCCTCTTACTCTACTGAATTGCGATTATAAAATTATAGCTAAAATACTAGCAGAAAGATTAAAAATAGTCCTTCCTAAGCTTATACATCCCGACCAAAAAGGGTTTGTAAAAGGCAGACATATAACGGAAGCGAATAGAATGATACAGGATATCATAAAATATATTGATGATGAAGATGAAGAGGGTATAATTGTTTTTTTAGACCAACAAAAGGCCTTTGATAGGATGGAATGGGGATGGCTAGATTTCGTTATGAAGGAATTCAATTTTGGGGACAATTTTCGTGGTTGGGTTCAAATGCTATTAAAAAGTGCAAAGACGTGTATTAAAACAAATGGCTACGTCTCAAAATATTTTTCAATTTCTAGATCAGCCAGGCAGGGGTGTCCTATAGCCCCCTTTTTATATATATTACAGGCAGAGCCCTTGGCCTGTGCAATAAGGGCAGAAAAGGAAATTCAAGGCATTATATTGCCTGGGGAAGAAAATGGGGAGCGAATAGAAACCAAATTAAATATGTTTGCAGACGACACGCAATTATTTAATAAAAATGAAAGTTCTGTCAAAAAATCTTTTGAAATATTAGACAAATATGAAAAGGCATCGGGCTCTAAAATTAATTACGAAAAGACTAAGGGAATAAATATTGGCGCAAATAAACGCAGACGACCTACTTTTAAAAAGATAAGCTGGACAACAGATAACATAAAAACACTAGGTATTCACCATGGTTATAACATTGACAATGACAAAATTTGGAAATTAATATTAGAAAAAGTACAAAATTGTGTACACGTCTGGAAAAGTCGAAAATTGACTTACTCTGGAAAAGTCCTTATTATTAAAAATTTAATTATATCAGTGTGTGGATATGAGTTAGAAATAAGAGGTATACCCGAAAAATACAAAAAAGAATTGAATAAGATAATATGGAATTTTATTTGGGATGGGAAAGTGAATCAAGTAGACCGGAAGGTTTGTTGTTTAGATGTTAAAAAGGGGGGAATGGGGATGGTAAATTTAGATAGTTGGATAGAAAGTAAATATATCAAATCTTTATATTCGATATTACATAAGCCATTATCTAGTTGGAATGCAATTGGTAAATTTTGGTTAAAAAAATGTGATAAGAAATTTGAGGATGAACTTTTTCTGTGTAAATGTTCTGACCTTTCAGGTCTTGAGATAAAAAACCTACCATATTATTACAAAAGCGCTCTACAATCGTGGTCAAAATTGACAAAGATCACACAGGGTATATTTAACGAAATGGAAGTAAAGAAACAGCGATTATTTGGAAACTCAAATATTTTATTTCAGGGCAAATCTTTATTTTATTCTTCCTTTTCAAAAAGTCATATCAAAACTATTGGTGATATATGGGACGATAATACCAAAGATTTTAAATCGTGCAATGAAATATATAGACAATTAATAGATAAACGTAATTGTATTTCGGAATATTCACGAATTAAAAGTTCCATACCACAAACATTCATGCAGATTTTAAAAAATAACGATGATCAACCTGCTTTAAAAAGCAACAAAATAAAAATGTCTGAAAACCTTGAATTTTTAAATCCAGACAATAAAATTATTAAAATCAAGGATTTGACATTAAAATATGTTCAATTAAACATTAACATAACTGAGACCCCTAAGTGTCAAACAAAATGGGAAAATTTGTATAGCGAGTATATAAATTGGGAAAAAATTTGGCTAAATCTAAGTAAAATGAATATTAATAGAAAAGTTAAAGAATTTCAATGGAAATGTATACACAGGATTATATATACTGAAAACAGGCTGAAAATAATGCACTTGTCAAATGGAAAATGTCACTTATGTGATGAAATTAATAATATTGAAACTCTTGAGCATTTATTTTATCAATGTATCAATGTTAAACCATTGATAGAAACGGTTGTTAGAAATTTACAACTTTGTAACCTTATAAGCGACGAGGTTCTCGTTGAAAAAGATATTTTATTAGGAACTTGTACAGAGAATTCGAATAATTCCATTGTTAATGCAATAATACTTTATTTCAAATGGGCTATTTGGAAAATACGTAATAAATGCAAATTCGATAAAATTAAACTGAATGTACAGTCTATACAGGCTTTGCTAAAACTGCACATGAAAAACGAATTAAAATTTCTTCTGCTACGCTCGGATATAAAGTATATATGCAAAACGAAAATTAAACTCTTTATCGAAAAAATTTAGGAAGATGTACTTAGTTCTACTGCTCTAAACGAAAGGTGTGTTCGATTCCATATATATATATATACTTATCTTATTGTATCTTGTGTATAAAGTAGTGAACAATATGTTATTATAACAGAAAGAAAAAACAATATTTTGTATTGTAATTATTATTTAAATCTATGTCTGTGCATATTAGTTACATTAGTAAATTACCACATATATTATGCTTCGTAATACATTTGTACTCACCACATGTGCTTTATCCTTTTTTTTATAATCCATAAATATATATTAAAGAATACTTTCAAATTCTGTTCAGTCACATCAAAATTCTTCAAGTCAAACTATAACTTATTTTCGCAATCAAATTTTAAAGTTTTTCCAGTTTAAATCAACACATGTTTGTTCAGTGAACCGGATATACGATAGTGATTTTATACAGTGATGCTTATCAGGTGTGAAAATCAATTGTATTGGTTATTTAAATATAATTATGTATGTAAAACTATTGTATAAACTCATTTGATATTTTCCCTGGTCAAGTGAGGCTGTTAAAATACAGGGGCCCCTAAGTATGCGACCTGGGCTACTTAGGTATTTATATAGCAGGAAATGATTGAATAAAATATTTGTTATCGTTAAAAAAAAAAAAAAAAAAAAAAAAATGTGTATGTGCTTTCCATTTTGCAATTTGATTAGCGACTTTCTGTTTTGAATTTCCCTCGGAGTTCAGTGTTTTTTTGGTTTTACTTTTTATAAAATGTAAAGAAAAGGTAACGAGATTATATTCCATGTGAGCAGGATGTGACTAGCAAAAGTCGCACCAGCAAAGTGGAAAGGGATTACTATAAGTTGCAATAACATGTTTCCCTATCCACTGAAAATAGATATGTTTGAACCCATGTGCATCTGTGATGAAAGACAAGATGAATGAATGTTTTCCTAACTTTAATACTCGTATGGTCCCATAAGGATGCATTAAATCTGTCATGTTTGCCTAAATAAATTAAAACAAAACTTAATGACTTTAATATTAGGATATGGGTCATAAAATTAGTAGTTAAACTTGTATATACAAAATTTAAATGTAAAACGGTAATCTGAATCATTTAATAACAAACGAAATTAAAGTTTATTAAGTAACAGTAGATCCAAAAGATATACGTTTAAATTTAAAATAAGTTTACATTTACATCCCGCATAGCTACGCTAGGCAAAATTGCAAAATAAATAAATAATAGGCGTATACTACTTTTTGCAACGTGCAAATCAGTAATTAATTATTGTGACGTAATTCATCAACATTGAGGGATTAACAAAATTAGAACTAATTCAGAAGATTTTTGATTTTTTTTTGCTTAACTGCCTATCAATTTTTTATTCCACCAGGAATGTCTTAATTGCAGTTTTCCCCTTATGTCAGAACATTGGTTTCACCCTTTAAAAACGAACTAGTACCGACCCATGTTTCTACTTAAATTGTTGTGATATTTTCGAAATTTTAATTTTGAAGCAAAATCAATTATCATTCTAAAATTATCAATTAAACAATGCTCAAGAGGAAATTTCATTAATTGGCTTATTAATTTATATGAAAGCAAACTACATTTCTAGGAATGCTTTATAGAGAAAATGATTTATCATGCATTTGCAGTTTAATTGAAGGCAACAGTCTTAATGCATTTACAACCGAATTAGTTCCTGGAAAAAAAACAATTGACAAGTTACAACACATAACTTGTTGAGGTGAGGAATCATAACTTTGAATGAAATCATAATATATATTTGGAAGAGCTTTTAGTAGTGATAGACATAAAAATCTTTTAAACATATTAATACTAAAGACATTTCGTAATATAGTTGGTATTGAACAGTCATATAATCCAATAATGTTTAATGACCTGTGAACGCATATAGAAAAACGTACAATGATTTTCAGAAAATTGAAATTGAAAGTATAAAAAAAAATACTGATGTGCAGATATTTGATGTATTAATAATCCTACCTAAATAAGGTAAAACTAATAGTTATGCAAATGAACATTTCAAATTCTTGACTCTTTTTCCTCTTCATTGATTACAAAAATGCACTTTTGGCAGAATGTTTACAAACGTATATTTACAATAATTCAAATATAATGCTTATTTAAATGGCCTTATAAATAATGAACTGAAATTCAGAAAATTGTTTTATAATAAGTTAGGATTTCCTCAAATAAGCAAACAGGCCATTCGATATGCAGAGATGTAAACTTTTATTTAAAAAGGTATTATATTCAATGATGCGCTACCGTAAAACGTAAGTCAGAACATATAAATAAGAGATGTTGCTACTCGGCCCTTAATGATGATCAAACACCCACTCTATACCTTAACGTCAAACATTAGTAGTTGGTATGCCTTAAACATGCTTTGAAATCATTAAATCATTTTGAGGTTAACATACTGTTCTCAACAGTTTAAGACATATAAAGGTTAAAATGCTGTTCTCAACAGTTTAAGACATATAAAGGTCAACATGCTGTTCTCAACAGTTTAAGACATATAAAGGTCAACATGCTGTTCTCAACAGTTTAAGACATATAAAGGACAACATGCTGCTCTCAACAGTTTAAGACATGTAAAGGACAACATGCTGCTCTCAACAGTTTAAGACATATAAAGGTCAACTAGTGTTCTCAACAGTTTAAGACATGTAAAGGACAACATGCTGTTCTCAACAGTTTAAGACATATAAAGGAAAACAGGCTGTTCTCAACAGTTTAAGACATGTAAAGGACAACATGCTGCTCTCAACAGTTTAAGACATATAAAGGACAACATGCTGTTCTCAACAGTTTAAGACATATAAAGGTCAACATGCTATTCTCAACAGTTTAAGACATGTAAAGGTCAACATGCTGTTCTCAACAGTTTAAGACATATAAAGGACAACATGCTGTTCTCAACAGTTTAAGACATATAAAGGTCAACATGCTGTTCTCAACAGTTTAAGACATGTAAAGGACAACATGCTGCTCTCAACAGTTTAAGACATATAAAGGAGAACATGCTGTTCTCAACAGTTTAAGACATATAAAGGTCAACATGCTATTCTCAACAGTTTAAGACATGTAAAGGTCAACATGCTGTTCTCAACAGTTTAAGACATAGAAAGGATAACATGCTGTTCTAAACAGTTAAAGACATGTAAAGGTCAACATACTGTTCTCAACAGTTTAAGACATGAAAAAGGTCAACATGCTGTTCTCAACAGTTTAAGACATATAAAGGTCAACATGCTGTTCTCAACAGTTTAAGACATATAAAGGACAACATGCTTTTTTCAACAGTTTAAGACATGTAAAGGACAACATGCTGCCCTCAACAGTTTAAGACATTAAAAGCTCAACATGCTGTTCTAAAGAGTTACAGACACAGAAGGTCAACATGCTGTTCTCAACAATTGAAGACATAGAGAGGTTTATGTTATGTACTCAACAGTTAGAGACACATGTCAATTTCTGTCATTGTTGCCACTTGATTTGTTTTATATTGATTTGAATATTAAACCAATTAATATATTCCGATAGAAATGAAGTGCATAATATAGATTCTTTATTAATTTGAATTCCTTCAAATTCAAACACAGTTTTTTTTAAATAACAATTACAATAATTGATATAACAATTGATTAAACTGTTCTGATGTGGTACATGATATAATTATGATATAGAGATACCAGAAGATGGAATGGTTAATATTTAATTTGGGTGAAAATTGATTATGTTTTATAATACCATAATAAAAATTCGAATCACACAATGTAATGTAAGGGCATACTCTATTTTTAGAATTTATCTATGAACGATGAATTTGAAAATTAAGATGTAAATGATAGATAATTTGTACTTAATATGTAGAATAATTATTGAGAAGGTAAACTTTTTTTTAAACTTCTCCAAATAACCCATCAGATAAGATAATAAAGACCCGCGTTAGTTTGTCTCATTAAACTTTTCAATAGTACTATAAGCTTCAATATGGTCGGTTATATTTCTGACACAAGGAAGTATTACTTCTTTCATGTTGGACTATAGAAATTAAAACAAAATTTAATGTCTTTAATATTAGAACATGGCTCATAAAATCAGTAATATAACGTGTTTATATAAAATTAAAATATGAAACGATAACCAGAAATTTACATTTATTTGGTAACGGTAGGTGCAATAGTTGTTTGTCTAAATTTAAATTTGAGCAAATGTTACATATAATTCCTGCAAAGCCAAAACTAGTCAAATTACAAAAATGAATCCTTTAAAAATAGAGAAGAAATAGTACGGACGGGTAAGATTATTTTGAAAAGGATTTTCAGAACCAAATGACCTTTTTTTATTTGGTATTATTTTGAAGGTTTGATCGACAGTGAGTATTTAGCAACCTTTAACAAGACAATACGATTCCAAAGACAATTTCGGAATATTTTTTTTCTTCTAAACTATGATAACCTATAAACACGGAAATCAATACTCCACTATGACTGACTTCATTGCAGTGTTTACATTAATGCAGAACATTAGTCCAAATAGACTAATACGAACTAATGACCCATGATTTTTCTAGTTAATATAACTTTTTTGAAAATTAACTTTGAAGCAAATTCAATAATGGTTTTTAGATTATCAATGAAAACAATGCTCAAGAGGAAATGATATTATTTTACTTTTAATTTTAAATGTAACCAAACAGCATTTCTAAAATTGCTTTATAAGGACATCAATA
Organism: Mytilus edulis; assembly: GCF_963676685.1. Taxonomy (NCBI): domain Eukaryota; kingdom Metazoa; phylum Mollusca; class Bivalvia; order Mytilida; family Mytilidae; genus Mytilus; species Mytilus edulis. The sequence continues at coordinate 23,465,035 of NC_092353.1, read as the reverse complement.
TTCATGCATACATAAATAATTTGCACACAAGTCGAGACAAAAGTCTGAATGCATTTACAAAAGATTTTGTCCCTTGAAAAAAAAATGAAAAGTCCAACACATAAATTGTTGGGGTTAAGAATCATAACGTTGAACGAAATCATGCATTGACGTTCATTTAGTATTGATAGACATATAAATCTTTTCAACAAATCATAAAACATTTTTTAATATAATCGGTATTGAACAGCCATCAAATCTAATCATGTTAAGTTACCTGTGAACACCTGGGAAACCCAGCATTCAATGATTTTCAGAAAATAGAAATAGAAAGTAGAAAATTTAGTGAAGTGTCACATGTGTCATGAAGGTCATATTTTTAGTGTAAAAGAGGGTAAAATAGTTAGATATGAAAATGCATCTACCACGTATTTGGCTCATTATCCTGGCCATTCAAATATTATTAAATGTCATATTGGTTAAAATTTATAGATACAAAAGATACAAAAATGGTTATTATAATGACTGAACTTTTGTTAAATTGATATGTATTTAGAACCTTGTTGTATAATTAATCATGAATTATAAATACTAACACATTTCATTTGATCTGCAGAAATGAAATACGTTCATAAAAGTATTCATGAAACAAAGACAAAATAAACTTGTTAAATATAGCGTTATAATAAAAGTCAGAACATATTTTTCTCAGGTTTAGACACGTTATATATTAATTATTATAAAGTCGAACAAGTATACGACACAAATAAAAGGAGGGAGAAAGATACCAGAGGGACAGTCAAACCAATAGATCGAAAATAAACTGACAACTTCATGGCTACAAATGATAGTACAAAAGACACAATATAAAAAACTAGAGACTAAGCAACACGACCCCACTAAAACTGGGTGTGATCCTAGGTGCTCCGGAAGGGTAAGCAGATCCTGCTCCACATGTATCACCCATCGTGTTGCTCATATTATTACCAACCCGGTAAATAGTCTAATTCGGTAGTAGGTACATTCGTGGTGGAAAGGGTTGTGGATTGTAGTTACGACATAAGGAAGATATCCGATATCATCTGTGAAACAGTTCAACGGTCATATCGTGAAAGCGTCCGAAAAATTTACGAAGCGATGATTTCAATTTCACCATTTCGAACTCTTCGTTTAATAGCTTTCTTGTGAGCAGCAACCCTCTATCGAGGAAATCATGATAGGCTATACAAGCCCGGGAATATCGTATAAATTAGGAGATATATATATTCCGTATGCAGGCGCCGCTGGAATGTTGCTGCATAGAAATGGAAAGTTCGTAATTGGTAAGCTGCAATCAACTCTTTAGTCGTAAAACGTTGTTTCTATCCGACTCTATATAAATAACAAAGGGCTACATGTGCCTAATTTTGCCTTCCTTAATTTAAAATGTTTCATTAATTTATCTTATGAGAATTAACTTAAAAGTTGTATGCAAACAAATGTAATTGTACAGTTCTCTGTGATATTCTAAATTGCCAATTGCATATACCTCAAGATTCTGTTTCTGAATTCCACCTCACTAAGGGTATAAACATGTTCTCTTAATAAAGGAATACTTTTCGGTTTAATTTTTGAGATTTGCTGCTTAACCTAAACTTTAGGACATGTTTTCTTTAATTTCATTTATTCGTATAATATATTCAGGTGTGTTTTTAACAAAGTTAACAAAATAGCTGTCTTTTAGTTCTGGTTATAACATTTATAATGTATATCGGATACTAAAATATTTTAAACAAATCATCTATAATAAATTGAAAAGAAAATACCTTTGCAAGTATCGTGCATCTATTAAGGGACGTAGCTATCAATGAGCATTCGTTTATTATTTTTCTGGACTTGATTCAGTGACGTCATTAAGTTTAGTTTCAACGCATATTCTATGAAGCGTGCAACTTCAATGGATTTTTTTTCGACGTAATCGGTATGTTTCGGTTTGTGCCCTTTGAACTTAAGGACGCTTAACTATGGCAGCAGAATACGCATGCTCGAAAATCCTTTCTGTGATTGGACAAAATGCTGTCATGGTTGGTGATTTGGTTGTGTTTGAAAAAACGTCTCGTTAATTATATCATGATGGAAAGCAAGTGAAAAACTATAAATATTTGAACTAGATCTTACAAAGATTTATATTTTTATTAAAATAATTGTTTCTCCAATAGCTCTTTGCATCCGTGACAGCTATTTATTTGGGACAATTATATAATTGTTAATGTAAACTTTGTTGTACGCACGTACATGACTTTTAGAACGCACTTACGCATGTGAGATTTCCGCGGGGTTTTGGTGAATGTAAACAGAAAGATACGAGGACCGAGAATACTGAACACAAACAGAGAAAACGTTAAATTGTATCTTTGTGCTTCTGAAGGTTATCGAAATGACAGTTTTAAACATATACTCAAATTCAAATACATCGGATATATTTTTTAAAGATAGTTCTTGTTATTTTTTTACTAGCAGTATATATGGAAATTAAAGGAGATGTGGGTATGTGTCATAAAGACAGCATTCCAGCTAAGTCGAAATGTAAATGGACTGTTCTCGTAACATCTCGATTCGGAATTACACAAATGTTCAATCTGTTAAGGTCTTACTACAAAGTACAGACTATAAAAGTGGTGTATAAATAGAGAAATGCAAACATTTGCCATTTTTACCAAGTTCTATAGATAATATAATATAATATTAAATAAATAAATGATAAAGTAAAAATACTGAAGAGCTTCCTGACTACGAAAATACGAAAGACAAAAATTAGCAGTTGAATAGTAATACACACAAAATCACTTGAACAAACAAACAAAACATATCAAATTTGTAACATTTCATTTCAAAAGCACTGGTTACAGAGTTTGTGATATCCAAAAACTTGTGGACCTCAAAAATTGGAAGATTTGCATACATTTGACAAAGACACAGTAGTTGTAAATTATGGTATAATGGTCTTAATTTATTTGACGTACAAATATTTTTTTAAACCGAACATGAATTTCTCCTCAGTCATTTACTTGTGCTCGATCTCAATACTTTCGTATAGGGATTTTCAAAAAAAAAAGAAGGTTGAAAAAAAGAAAGATTATGTGTATCGGTTCGTTGTTGAAAATGCATCCCTGCTCACACAACTTAATGTGTTTAAGAACGTTGAGACCCGCACCGAATTACACAATTTTGATTACGAGTTCACAATTTTACAATATTAAATTATTTCCACGTAATGTTTTAATGAAATTATCAAATTCATTTACCGAAAATTGATATGTAAAAACCGATAACATCATCAATATTGTAATAAATATGTAAAATATCCCTAGGTAAATTATTTTGGTCTACAAGATTTATTCACTATTATTATTTAGTCGTTTATTTATTCGTCAAATCTGATGAGAGATTTATTAATAAACTACATAGAAAATTGCCTATCAAAGCGAAGAAGTGTACAATGAAAACATGTTATGTGAAATATATTATGCTTTTTTTTAAGGAATTTAATTAATAGAAATAACTCCGTATGACAAATTTGAGAATTTGAAAGCTCTCATTCAACAAAAACGTTTCCAAACTTGCATACTAAAATAATTTGGCCTACATTTATAAACATAATTTCTTTCCGCCCTTGAGAACGAAGTGAAATTTGAAATTTGAAATTGTGAATCCTAGTACCTTCTCAAGGGCCATTCATTCAGTACTTTAAAACTATAATACTATGCAAATGTTGTTCAAACTATTTTCCATAATATAAGATAAACTTCACAATGCCAATCTTTAAAGAGAAACAGTAAAGCATTTAGCTCCGTAGAAAGTTGATTGACAATATGATCGATGAGTTAATGTCATAATAACAAAATTTAATATGTGATTATCTAAAGTTTCAACAAAAAATGAACTTTATGTTTCATGAAAAAAATGATACAGGAAAACATTTGATTATAAATTTTGCATAAAAGGTGGAAAGACATTTGTTTGTTTATCGTTACCGTTGTTAAATGTGCTATATATGCACAAAGAGCCAATTATTGTTTTGATAGCGTGATACTAAATATATAACTCTGACCTTGACCGAAGGTATTTAAACCGTTTAGGGGAGAAGTCTTTCTTGGAAGTCAATATAAATGATTTTCCGAAAGTATCAAACTAGCTGACTGTTCAAGGATTTCTAATAAGGTAATAAAGTTAGATAAAAGTATATTTTATATGAAAGAAAGAAAAAAAAGTAAGGAGAATTTTATGAAAGAAAAGAGATTTAAAAAAAACGTTATTATATTATTAAATCATATAATGATATATATTAACATTTAGAGTAGGGCATATTGTGCATGCTGTTCTTGTTATTCGTTTCAAATTCTGGATGAACATTTCACGGTTTTCGTTTCGGATAATTCAAATAGTTAGCTTAATTTCAGTTTTGAAATCCAGAGTCATTTTTTTATTAATGGCATAGTCATAACTATAGGTAGTCATTTCTTTTGAGTCAAATACCAAATGGATAATTGTTATCGTTCTTCGTGACCACCATGTTCATTCATCGTCTTATCTAAATGTTTATTTTTTCATTAAGTTATCGTCATCAATACTCCTTTTTGAAATATAAACTATTGTTGTTAGATCACAAAAGCAACATTACTTGATATGACTCTACACAGTTAAGATCAACATGTCACAATATAATTTGTTTAGTGAGCGAATTAAACATCGACCTTCAACGATTGCACTAACAAGCGGTTTTAAAAATAGTTTGTTTTATGGTGCTCATGTACAAGGCGATATATACTAAGAAGGTTATGCAATCCCTATGTTACAAATAAATCTGAACATGTTGTCATATTGAAATACTTGGTTATATAACTGATTACGTGATAATAGTGCATTTTTGGTATATTATTCTACAAGTACTTATCAAAAACGATTCATTCGTTTTATTAATAAAATATGAAATTGTGCAGCTTATATGTGAACTATAACCAAAAACGCATATTGTACAACCGATTTGATATTGAATGTATAAAAATACTCTTTATACATGTACAGACGCAAATTATGAAATGTGCAAATAAATTTCTTAACTTAAAGTCTTCCCATCGAGGGCTGCATATTTTTAAGTATGTCTCACTGTTGTTGTTTATCTAGTCTATTTGATGGGTTTTCTAGTCTTTCATGTGTCTTCTCGTATATTCAAATGATTCCTTTCCTTTGACAGTTTGGTTGTTAACATTGATTTGTAGCCTTTTGACAGTAAACAAACGAAAAAAGAAATTCAGGAAAAATTTCATTTCGAAATTTAAAAGCAAAATTGACATGGTTTGCACTGACTTAATGCATGTATATATAATAAACATCTGAAAATGTTAATTGTCTGATTGCAAATGTAACACTCTACGCAAATTTTAAAAGACTTAATGACATAGACATTATAAACCTTATGTATGCTTATTTTCACATTTTATATATCTCGAGTCTCAACTACAATCGAACTTTAGCAACGTGTAAAATTGAAAACAACACGTTTAATAATTTCATACGTCCGAAGCGCTTTTCTTGATTTACCTTCATCAGGAACACTCAAAGCCAAACATTGGAAATCCGAGGATGTATAAGTACCGAAACCGTTGAAGAGCTATATGTCAAAAATACCTAAAATAAACAGCCAAATTCATCTAAATTCAACTTTGCCTGAGGGAGTTGAAAGCTTAGTTTCTTAATAATTTCAAAATTTATAATCGAACAATTCTAGAAAGGTTTGTTAAATCATGGCAGTACCGAAGTACTGACTACTGAGCTGATGATACCCTCCGGGACTGATGATAGTCCACCAGCAGAGGTATCGACCCAGTGATGTAAAAAATTGAAAACAACACGTTTAATAATTTTTTGCGTCCGAAACGCTTTTCTGGATTTACCTTCATCAGGGAAGCTCAAAGTCAAACATTTGAAGTCCGAGGATGTATAAGTACCGAAACCGTTGAAGAGCTATATGTCAAAAAGACCTCAAATAAACAGCCAAATTCATCTAAATTCAACTTTGCCTGAGGGCGTTGAAACCTTAGTTTCTTAATAATTTCAAAATCTATAAACGAACAATTTTAGAAAGGTTTGTTAAATCATGTCAGTACCGAAGTACTGAGTACTGAGCTGATGATACCCTCGGGGCTTGAATTAAAAAAGAAGATGTGGTATGATTGCCAATGACACAACCATCAACAAGAGACCAAAATGGCACAGAGTTTAACAACTATAGGTCAACGTACGGCCTTTAACAATGAGCAAAGTCCATACAGCGTAGTTATAGTCCACCAGCAGAGGTATCGACCCAGTGATGTGGAAAATTGAAAACAACACGTTTAATAATTTCATGCGTCCAAGCACTTTTCTGGATATACCTTCTGTGGCTTGGTTATTTTTATCAACGATTTAAAACATTTTGGTTTTGTTTTTATAAACACATACGTATAACTATATTTAAATTTTAAAAAGGTTTGAAATCAGAGGCAGATGAGTTACAATAATTTAAATTACGTCATTTTAATTTGCAATACAAACGGTTTCTTATGGATTTAATACTTGATAAAGTGTCGGGAACAAATAAATTGAAACACTAGTCATGTGTATTGAAGATCAACAAATTGTTGTTTAAATGCTTAAACATTCCTTGCATTCTTATTTATTTATTCAATATATCATTGACTAATATGCATACTATGAAGATTGGGAAAATTTCAATCGTGAATGGGATGTTAATAGCAATACTTATTATAAACTGCAATTGTAAGTTGCTAAGGTGCATTAGATACGTTTGTATACATACAGCTTGTAAAAAAATGTGTTTCTCCAATTAGTATAGGAAAAAGCATTATATTTTATTCAAAAGAACTTTAATTTCTTATTGATAACAAAACTGATTTATACACTAAGTTACAATAGTAAAACACAAACTCATGATATAAATAAAGTAGGCTTAAATTTATGTACGCCTTTCGTTTAAAAAAGTTTCATCAGTGACGCTCGAATAAATGACGTAAATAGACCTAGCATAGTAAAGTAGACTAAAGATCTGAAAAAATATATATCAAGAGGGCGAAAATAATTGCATTGAAAGCATGGAATTTGGTTTTGAAGAAATAAAAATCAATAAGCGTTAAAGTCTGTGCTTTAACGTAAAAAGTTTATCCTCACAACAAACCAGCCATTGTCAAACTGGTTTAATAATAGAATGCTAGAAATATTCAAAATATATATATTTTGTTGTTGTCAAAAGTATACAAAGTGATTTGTTCTTCTTCTGGTTTTGAAGGTTTTCAATAAGACAAAAATAAAGCGAAATAAATAAATGCTTGATTTTCATTTTTTTTAGCATTAAAATGTAATCAACAATTATTTGATACTTCTTTTTGTAGTTTTATAGTGTTATGCAAGCGTTGACCGTGCACGCATAATTTGTATGAATCACTTCAATGTTCATACAAAATTAATGTATGTCAATCCATTTTTACCCGATTAATTTCATTAGGAAGTACTGTTTCTTACCAGTCTGTAAATCTAATTGACCAAGGCATTTAACATTTTTATTTTAAGTTCCTTTTTAATTAAACATCGTTAAAATAATGAATAGATAAATAAACAAAAGAATTGCTTTGACTCGTGGTTTCATGGTTGTAGCATTGAACAATTATAGAGTTTTTGACATTTTTTTATACGGTATATGTGCTTTCGTCAACATTTTTTACACCCCAATAAACGAAGCATTACAATTTTAATACAGTTCTAATGGTTGATTTGAAAATACTGTACAAATGTGAAATAAGATATTGCATTATACACTTATAACTTTTATTTTCTTATTTAAAATATTTTTTCTTCATTTTAATGTTTGTTGTATTCAATGACTTATTCAAATTATTGTTTTAATGATTGTGTTATTTAAATGACTTTATATGATTTTGTTGCAAGATTTTTTGTCATGTCAAAAATTTCGCCACACATTCATAGTCTAACAGTTCAGTACTAGAATTAAAAATCCCCAACTTTCCAGTAAAAAATTATCATATTTTTTATAACTATTTTTAAATTATACTTTAAAAGTATACTAGCTATATAGAAAACAACAATAAAAACTTCTTAAGCCAACTGCTTATGCTATAAATATCTTATTCAGACGCACAGACAACACCGCCAGGGTTTGGAATTTATCACCCTTGTGTCAACCATTCCGTGATCATAAGTAACTCCAACAGAACCATTAATTACACCCTGCAGAATGGTGAACATGATGATTGTGAGTCGTCTTACATAACAGCTGGTTGGTATAGGTATGAGATGTTGCAGAATATACCAACAAAGCCACCGTTAGCAGGACAATGTGGATCGTCATCTCCAATATGGCTGAACGGTATGTACGATGAGCATTTGAATATATTCAATAGATAAATTAACGATCTTAAATGAGAAATGTTGTTTTAAATGAAATGAAACTGTTTTGAATTATCAACAAAATCTTCAAAGATTATTATCGTGTTTGGATTATTCTAAATGAACGATGTAAGAGCATCAGCGATGTATCAGTATGACGTGCCGATGATATTTACACATAGCTAACATGATGTTACAACGAATCTTAAGTGAACATAAACGAACTGTGTCTCTCTGTCGTTTTATTATTGAGTAGAAACTTTTAAAAACGCATTCAGTTATAAAGTAATACAATTGTTTGATAATGATCGTCACAAAAGCAAAATCAGAAAAATCTTGAACTCCGATGAAAATCCATAAAGTAATGTCCAAAATAAAACAGCAAAAATGAAAGCTCAAACACATCAGACAAATGAATAACAAGTGTCATATTCCTGACTTGGTACAAGCATTTTCTTAAGTAGAAAATGGTGGATTAAACCTGGTTTTAAAGCTAGGTAAACCTTTCACTTAAATGACCGTCGCATAAAATTCCAACCACAACGCAGAATAACACATTAATTCAATCAAAGATCACCTGTTCGGTGTGCTTTCATAACAATACCATCTTTGATGGATATGAAAGTAACATCTACCTATTGGTCATATTACGTTGGAACTTAATGGTATTGTTTGGCAAGCTTTCCAATTGGCAGTCACCGTGTTTTACATTATGGTGCATGTATACTTGGCCATAAAAGCTGAATACATATGGTGTAAATAATAAAAAAATCTTGATAAAATTTTAATCACCGGAAGCACTTTTCTAGACTGACCTGCAAACATCGGAAAGCCAAAGATTCATATGGACTAAACAGATTAGAGCTATAAGACAAAAAGGAAGCTTCTTTATAACATATTCGTAGCCAAATTCGAATTAAGTTATGGTTGCTTAAATTAAATTTTAAATCTTCGTTTCTCAAAATTTCAAAATTTTTGAACAAAGAATAGAAGAACCATTCGTTAAAAAAATAATGCCAGTTCCGAAACCTTGGCTACTACTCCCAGGGAGAAAAAAACAGTCAAAGAGCAGTGGTATCGACCAAGTGCTGGTAAATGAAAATGACTCTTTTTAAATATAACGGAATTTGATGACAATGTCATCAAGGGGAGAGGTTAAGCGCTATAAAACCAGGTTTAATCCACCATTTTCTACATTTGAAAATGTCTGTACCAAGTCAGGAATATGACAGGTCTTGTCCATTGGTTTTTTTATGTGTTTTGTCATTTGATTTTGCCATGTGAGTATGGACTTTCCGATTGGATTACTGAGCTCAGTATTTTTGTGCTTTTTCTTTTTATTAATTTCGTGCGTTTTCACCGTTGAATATTTAATAATCAAAACTCCAGTTGCAAGTACCATACCTCCTAGTTGACAAGACGTGCAAGGGCAATTAATTTGAAATATTGGTTTATTTTATACTGATCCCCGTATGGATACGTGTTAAAAAAAAATTAACAATAATTTTCTAAAGGTTTTCGGTAAGAAAATTTATTAAAAAATGCAAGTTCTATACAGAAAATATCATGCATGAGGAGAATTGTAATAATGTTTTGGTTGCAGTGGCATTCTGATTCTTTTTGTAGGTACGTATCCGGTAATTCCTTATAAGAACCATTCAATGTTGGCTTGTAAAGTTGGAAGTTCGTCAAACTGTGAGGACAGCTGGAATATAACTGTACAAAACTGTTTAACATTTAATGTTATCTACTTAGAACCATTCCCGAGTTGTGGTAGATATTGTATGGGTAAGTTTTTTTTCTATCTTGAAGGATACAGTAAACTCAACGTATAAGTGACATAAATACATTGTATACCTAAACTGTTCCTGATCCATTATTGTGGGAGTATTCTATCTTCAAAAAATAAAAAAAAATGAAGATTCAGATCATTCTGTACGTTAAGATAATATAGAAGAACCTGTTATCCATCGAACCCGTTATCAACGACTTAAAACGATTAGTACGATGAAAAAACATTTTACTGAAACTATACTAGTTAATCTTGTTATCGAAAACAATTTCGATAGAAAACAAATTATTACACGTTGTTTTTGTATTTAGATAACAAAATATAAGAGTTCCTAAAAACAAAACATAATGTTTTACAGAACCTGAATGGAATTATCCATCATGGATTGACGCATGCTTCTATAACAATACCATCGTAACTGGTGACTATACCAGAACCCTAGATTATGTTTTGTCAGAAGGAATGTCTGAAGATTGTGAATCTTCAAACCTTACAGCTGGATGGTACCGATATGATGGATTCCAAAATATACCAACTACACCACCAAGCCCAGGACAATGTGGTTCATCATCTCCTATTTGGCTAAATGGTATATATTTTTTTATTTATTTTCATAGATGTGTTGGTATACATCTCATCTTCGTATCAATTTGTCCTGTAGAGGAGACATGACCAATTATATTGTATTAGTCTTTGTGTTATAACGTCTCATCCTTATATACACCTTTCTTTAGGTTCCCAAAGTCTCGATATAGTTTGATTTTTTTATTATGTGGGTCTCTTTTGGTGTGTTGTCTCATTGATTGGCAATTATACCATATCTTCTTAATCAATATGAATATGAAACCTTTTTTTCTAGTCTGTGTCATTTGAGACACATTTCTAAACACGCTAGTTCACATTGTGTAAGGAAGTAGACAAGTCACACAACCCGGACTCATTATCGCACTCCGAGCTAAGCTGTATTTGCTCTTGCATAGCCAAGAGGAAGCTTATTCTAATTTTCCAACTGTTAGTTTGGCCAATTTCTTAAATGAGCATCCACATGTGCCGTCTTTCATTATCCCTGTGGAAGATAGTTGCCGATAATTGATATTTCTTTCTTTTAACTGTAAATCCATTTGTGAACACGTGCATTTCATATAATTTGATCATCTGCGATTTTGGCACTTCTAGATAAGAAGGGACATAAATGGAATAGCCTAAACTGTTTACGGTCAAGTTTTCTCTAAGGGTGTTTGATGTAAATAATATAAAAACTGTATTTAAAATAATTTGATAGTGACTGAACGCATATAAAACACTTGTTGTCATTTCAGGAACTTATCCAGATATGCCAGGGGTGATTACACCTATGACAGCATGTGCTGTTAGCTATTCCTCATCGTGTCAGGAAAGTTGGCCTGTCAAAGCGTTAAATTGCTATTCCTACAATGTTGTTTACCTTCAACCAAATGGAAATTGTTCAAAATACTGTATGAGTGAGTATACAATTTAGTTCTTTTCGTGCAGAAGAGTATGAACTTTAAAGGCAATTTTACTAAATTAAGCTGTCAATGCGCTGCATAAAATTATGGTTTTGTAACGAAATATCAAAACAGGATTATTTACAAATCTCTTCGCTAGAAAAAAATAAAATCAACACCCAAAAAATATCCGTAAAAAAATGTGTATTCTTTTTTAATGGTTGAAATTTGATTTGTGTCGTTAGGTTTAATTACAAATATGATAAAATCTATTTTTTATGATACATTCTTTCTGTTTCTTTTCTACATTATTAAATTTTTCTTTTTTTTCTGTGAAAATTTAGACTCACAGACTTACCAAATGCCAACAGGTTCAGAAAATTGTTACACTGCAGCCGTGATAGAAAGTACTGACGACAGAACCGTAGAATATGACTTGATGATGAACGAAATTGAAAAATGTGATAATATAACAGAGGGATGGTATAGATTTCAAGAAAATCAAAATATACTAAATTATCCACCATCTATAGGACAGTGTAGTTCGAGGGCTCCTATATGGTTAGAAGGTACGAATATTTTACTATTACCATGTTTTCATTAGTGTGAATTATTGTCTTTTCAATGGAATCAATCAGATTAAAATACCGAGCATGCGTCCAAGCTTTGGTTACACAGATCTGAAAACGCTGCTTTTTTACATGCTGTTTTAAAGACATTTCGGCATTCGTTTGTTTTGTCGGATATATACATGTCTTCAAAAATTTGAAAGCTGAAACTTCATTCGCTAATGTTATAACTATCAGAACAGAAAGTAAAATGGAGTGTTGTCATATCCTTGTAAGCTTAGAAACAGATCTGCATTTTAATCAAATTGGACTGAAAAAAATATTTTTTTATTGATGAATCATACCGTTGTTTGATTGAACCATTTGATGTCCATACAATGAAAACTTAATAAATCTAAATGTGTTATTTTTTTTCGAATTCGAAACCAATAATAAAGAATAGTTTTATATTTTCTAACGAATTGTTGTGATTGATTATTTGTATTATATAAAACAGGGAAATACCCTACTACATATGGAGAAACAAAAACTATGAAAGCATGTATGGTTAGTAATAACACAAACTGTGAGAACAAAGGAAATGTAACAGTCATGAACTGTTATTCATACAATGTTGCTTACCTGACATCACTTAATGGTTGTGGAAGAATCTGTATGGGTAGGTAGCAATTTTTATACAACATATATAGTAACCTATTTTTGTACATATTAAGGGTAAATTTAAGAAGATTTATATGAATCGAAACGCATGACGAGTTGTATGACTTAACATACTTAGAACTAATAGTTTGTACCATCTATATCAATCTTTGGCATGATTTTCTGAACAATAAGAACAATAAGTTTAAATATAAAAAAGACACAGCGTTGTTAACGATTTGAGATAAAGGAATTTTCATAATTGATGTTTGTTCATGTCTGTCATGTTATTTTTTTCTTTCTCATACGTACTAAATTATAGTCATACATGTTGTGCACACTGATATTGGTTTCATGAACAAATTACTGTGTGACGTGGATCAGGATCTGTCTGCTCTTTCAGAGCACCTGATATCACCCCACATTTTAAATGGGGTTTGTGTTACTTATTTTTATTTTCTATGTAGTGTTTTGAATACTTTTTATTGAAAAACTTATCCGTTAGAAAGTTGTTAATTGTTGAAATGGCAGTAAATTACCTTCTAATTTTTCTAAAAATTTTCAAATACATTAATCGGGTTCTATTTTAGAACAACAGAATAGTTCTGGAACAACGCCACCAACAATGAATCATCCATGTTATAGTACTTCTGTCATAGAAGGTACCTACGACAGAACCTTTAATTATATATTACAACCTGGAGAAGTTGAGGATTGTGACAATATAACAGAAGGATGGTACACATTTGCAAGTGGACAGAACGTACCCACTACGTCACCAGTACCTGGGCAATGTGGATCAAGGTCTCCTATATGGTTTAGTGGTAATAATATTTTTTATGTTTTCTCCCATTGAATTTTTTTAAATACTAAGGCTTTTCTACTTCAGGAATAGATTATCTTAGCTGTATTTGGCAAAACTTTTAGGAATATTTGGTTCTAAATGCTCTTCAACTTCGTATTCTATTTGGCCTTTTTAACATTTTTTTATTCGAGCGTCACTGACGAGTCTTTTGTAGACGAAACGCGCGTCTGGCGTAAATATAAAATTTTAATCCTGGTTTCTATGATGAGTTTATTTACCTGTATGTGGTCTTTCAACACTTTAACAAATGATATGTTGCTTTCATTCCTACAATTATTTGACTTCGATGATTTCTTTAAACACAGTTATTTTACTGTATTTGAAGCACCACCAATTTGCATCGAAACAAGTTTAATTCGAAAACAGAAGAAATAGTGAATTTACTTTCAAACTTGATGTTATTTGAAATAAAACGGTGTAACTGTTCTTTAATCTGTTTTTTAAGGAACATATCCTACTTCATTTGAAGAAACGACAACAATGAAAGCATGTATGGTCAGTAATTTCAGTAACTGTGAAGATAGTTGGAATGTTACAGTTATGCACTGTTATGGATATAATGTTGCTTATATAAAGGAAGTTAATGATTGTGGAAGAGTCTGTATGGGTATGTAGCATACTTTCTGTAAACTATGTTTTTAACAATAAGACAAAATTGCTGATGACACTATCTCAAAATGAGTTAAAATGTTTACATTTATAAAATGTATCATAACAGTGTTTGTACTGAATTACAACAATTTTTTTTTAAACAAAACGATTTCAAACCTATATGTTAAAATCTGCTTTGTTTGAACATAATTATTTCATGTTTAGGAGCAATATCAGTCATGTATAATAATAAAGTACCAATATGTGAGATATGACAATAAAACTAAACAGCGTGTTTATATTTGTTAAAGATTAAAATTTGCGCCTATAGCGAGTTCATAAAACATATGTTAACGTTCTGCAATTCAATATCTTGATTGTTAAAGAAACAGTCTTGTCAACCTGACCGTTTGAGTCTACAGTTCCTTGTAAAAATTGATATGGACAGCATTATCCGTTTGAGAGTTGCTAAATGATGTAACGACAGAATAATACCTTTTGCTTTTTTTGTAGTTGTTTTTCCATACATTATTGTTGTGTTTTTGTAGAACAAATGAATAGTTCTGGAACAACGCCACCAACAATGAATCATCCATGTTATAGTACTTCTGTCATAGAAGGTACCTACGACAGAACCTTTAATTATATATTACAACCTGGAGATGTTGAGGATTGTGACAATATAACAGAAGGATGGTACACATTTGCAAGTGGACAGAACGTACCCACTACGTCACCAGTACCTGGGCAATGTGGGTCAAGGTCTCCTATATGGTTTAGTGGTAATAATATTTTTATGTTTTCTTCCATTTAATTTTTTAAATACTAAGGCTTTTCTACCTCAGGAATAGATTATCTTAGCTGTTTTTGGTAAAAAAAAAAAACCATTTAGGAATATTTGGTCCTGAATGCTCTTCAACTTCGTATTCTATTTGGCCTTTTTAACATTTTTTTATTCGAGCGTCACTGACGAGTCTTTTGTAGAAGAAACGCGCGTCTGGCGTAAATATAAAATTTTAATCCTGGTTTCTATGATGAGTTTATTTACATGTATGTGGTATTTCAACACTTTAACAAATGATGTGTTGCTTTTATTCCTACAATTATTTGACTTCGATGATTTCTTTAAACACAGTTATTTTACTGTATTTGAAGCACCACCAATTTGCATCGAAACAAGTTTAATTCGAAAACAGAAGAAATAGTGAATTTACTTTCAAACTTGATGTTATTTGAAATAAAACGGTGTAACTGTTCTTTTATCTGTTTTTTAAGGAACATATCCTACTTCATTTGAAGAAACGACAACAATGAAAGCATGTATGGTCAGTAATTTCAGTAACTGTGAAGATAGTTGGAATGTTACAGTTATGCACTGTTATGGATATAATGTTGCTTATATGAAGGAAGTTAATGATTGTGGAAGAGTCTGTATGGGTATGTAGCATACTTTCTGTAAACTATGTTTTTAACAATAAGACAAAATTGCTGATGACACTATCTCAAAATGAGCATAAAATGTTTACATTTATAAAATGTATCATAACAGTGTTTGTACTGAATTACAACAATTTATTTTTTTAAACAAAACGAGTTCAAACCTATATGTTAAAATCTGCTTTATTTGAACATAATTATTCCATGTTTAGGAGCAATATCACTCATGTATAATAATAATGTACCAATATGTGAGACATGACCATGAAACTAAACAGCGTGTTTATATTTGTTAAAGATTAAAATTTGCGCCTATAGCGAGTTCATAAAACATATGTTAACGTTCTGCAATTCAATATCTTGATTGTTAAAGAAACAGTCTTGTCAACCTGACCGTTTGAGTCTACAGTTCCTTGTAAAAATTGATATGGACAGCATTATCCGTTTGAGAGTTGCTAAATGGTGTAACGACAGAATCATACCTTTTGCTTTTTGTGTTGTTGTTTTTCCATACGTTATTGTTGTGTTTTTGTAGAACAAATGAATAGTTCTGGAACAACGCCACCAACAATGAATCATCCATGTTATAGTACTTCTGTCATAGAAGGTACCTACGACAGAACCTTTAATTATATATTGCAACCTGGAGAAGTTGAGGATTGTGACAATATAACAGAAGGATGGTACACATTTGCAAGTCAACAGAATGTACCCACTACGCCACCAGTACCCGGGCAATGTGGGTCAAGGTCTCCTGTATGGTTTAGTGGTAATAATATTTTTATATTTTCTTCCCTTGAATTTTTTAAATACTAAGGCTTTTCTACCTCAGGAATAGATTATCTTAGCTGTTTTTGGCAAAAGTTTTAGGAATATTTGGTCCTGAATGCTCTTCAACTTCGTATTCTATTTGGCCTTTTTAACATTTTTGATTCGAGCGTCACTGACGAGTCTTTAATTTGTAGACGAAACGCGCGTCTGGCGTTAATATTAAATTTTAATCATGGTTTCTATGATGAGTTTATTTACCTGTATGTGGTATTTCAGCACTTTAACAAATGATATGTTGCTTTCATTCCTACAATTATTTTACTTCGATGATTTCTTTAAACACAGTTATTTTACTGTATTTGAAGCACCACCAATTTGCATCGAAACAAGTTTAATTCGAAAACAGAAGAAATAGTGAATATACTTTCAAACTTGATGTTATTTGAAATAAAACGGTGTAACTGTTCTTTTATCTGTTTTTTAAGGAACATATCCTACTTCATTTGAAGAAACGACAACAATGAAAGCATGTATGGTCAGTAATTTCAGTAACTGTGAAGATAGTTGGAATGTTACAGTTATGCACTGTTATGGATATAATGTTGCTTATATGAAGGAAGTTAATGATTGTGGAAGAGTCTGTATGGGTATGTAGCATACTTTCTGTAAAATATGTTTTTTAACAATAAGACAAAATTGCTGATGACACTATCTCAAAATGAGCATCAATTGTTTACATTTATAAAATGTATCATAACAGTGTTTGTACTGAATTACAACAATTTATTTTTTAAACAAAACGAGTTCAAACCTATATGTTAAAATCTGCTTTATTTGAACATAATTATTCGATGTTTAGGAGCAATATCAGTCATATATATTAATAATGTACCAATATGTGAGATATGACCATGAAACTAAACAGAGTGTTTATATTTGTTAAAGATTAAAATTTGCGCCTATAGCGAGTTCATAAAACATATGTTAACGTTCTGCAATTCAATATCTTGATTGTTAAAGTAACCGTCTTGTCAACCTGACCGTTTGAGTCTACAGTTCCTTGTAAAAATTGATATGGACAGCATTATCCGGTTGAGAGCTGCTAAATGGTGTAACGACAGAATAATACCTTTTGCTTTCTGTGAAGTTGTTTTGCCATACATTATTGTTGTGTTTTTGTAGAACAAATGAATAGTCCTGGAAATACGCCATCAACAATGAATAATCCATGTTATAGTACTTCTGTCATAGAAGGTACCTACGACAGAACCTTTAATTATATATTACAACCTGGAGAAGTTGAGGATTGTGACAATATAACAGAAGGATGGTATACATTTGCAAGTGGACAGAACGTACCCACTACGTCACCAGTACCAGGCCAATGTGGATCAAGGTCTCCTATATGGTTTAGTGGTAATAATATTTTTATGTTTTCTTCCATTGAATTTTTTAAATATTAAGGCTTTTCTACCTCAGGAATAGATTATCTTAACTGTTTTTGGCAAAACTTTTAGGAATATTTGGTCATGAATGCTCTGCAACTTCGTATTCTATTTGGCCTTTTTAACATTTTTTGATTCGAGCGTCACTGACGAGTCTTTTGTAGACGAACACGCGTCTGGCGTAAATATAAAATTTTAATCCTGGTTTCTATGATGAGTTTATTTACATGTATGTGGTATTTCAACACTATAACAAATGATGTGTTGCTTTTATTCCTACAATTATTTGACTTCGATGATTTCTTTAAACACAGTTATTTTACTGTATTTAAAGCACCACCTATTTGCATCGAAACAAGTTTAATTCGAAAACAGAAGAAATAGTGAATATACTTTCAAACTTGATGTTATTTGAAATAAAACGGTGTAACTGTTCTTTTATCTGTTTTTTAAGGAACATATCCTACTTCATTTGAAGAAACGACAACAATGAAAGCATGTATGGTCAGTAATTTCAGTAACTGTGAAGATAGTTGGAATGTTACAGTTATGCACTGTTATGGATATAATGTTGCTTATATGAAGGAAGTTAATGATTGTGGAAGAGTCTGTATGGGTATGTAGCATACTTTCTGTAAACTATGTTTTTAACAATAAGACAAAATTGCTGATGACACTATCTCAAAATGAGCATAAAATGTTTACATTTATAAAATGTATCATAACAGTGTTTGTACTGAATTACAACAATTTATTTTTTTAAACAAAACGAGTTCAAACCTATATGTTCAAATCTGCTTTATTTGAACATAATAATTCTATGTTTAGGAGCAATATAACTCATGTATAATAATAATGTACCAATATGTGAGATATGACCATGAAACTAAACAGCGTGTTTATATTTGTTAAAGATTAAAATTTGCGCCTATAGCGAGTTCATAAAACATATGTTAACGTTCTGCAATTCAATATCTTGATTGTTAAAGAAACAGTCTTGTCAACCTGACCGTTTGAGTCTACAGTTCCTGTTAAAATTGATATGGACAGCATTATCCGTTTGAGAGTTGCTAAATGGTGTAACGACAGAATAATACCTTTTGCTTTTTGTGTTGTTGTTTTTCCATACGTTATTGTTGTGTTTTTGTAGAACAAATGAATAGTTCTGGAACAACGCCACCAACAATGAATCATCCATGTTATAGTACTTCTGTCATAGAAGGTACCTACGACAGAACCTTTAATTATATATTGCAACCTGGAGAAGTTGAGGATTGTGACAATATAACAGAAGGATGGTACACATTTGCAAGTCAACAGAATGTACCCACTACGCCACCAGTACCCGGGCAATGTGGGTCAAGGTCTCCTGTATGGTTTAGTGGTAATAATATTTTTATATTTTCTTCCCTTGAATTTTTTAAATACTAAGGCTTTTCTACCTCAGGAATAGATTATCTTAGCTGTTTTTGGCAAAAGTTTTAGGAATATTTGGTCCTGAATGCTCTTCAACTTCGTATTCTATTTGGCCTTTTTAACATTTTTGATTCGAGCGTCACTGACGAGTCTTTAATTTGTAGACGAAACGCGCGTCTGGCGTTAATATTAAATTTTAATCATGGTTTCTATGATGAGTTTATTTACCTGTATGTGGTATTTCAGCACTTTAACAAATGATATGTTGCTTTCATTCCTACAATTATTTTACTTCGATGATTTCTTTTAACACAGTTATTTTACTGTATTTGATACACCACCAATTTGCATCGAAACAAGTTTAATTCGAAAACAGAAGAAATAGTGAATATACTTTCAAACTTGATGTTATTTGAAATAAAACGGTGTAACTGTTCTTTTATCTGTTTTTTAAGGAACATATCCTACTTCATTTGAAGAAACGACAACAATGAAAGCATGTATGGTCAGTAATTTCAGTAACTGTGAAGATAGTTGGAATGTTACAGTTATGCACTGTTATGGATATAATGTTGCTTATATGAAGGAAGTTAATGATTGTGGAAGAGTCTGTATGGGTATGTAGCATACTTTCTGTAAACTATGTTTTTACCAATAAGACAAAATTGCTGATGACACTATCTCAAAATGAGCATAAAATGTTTACATTTATAAAATGTATCATAACAGTGTTTGTACTGAATTACAACAATTTATTTTTTAAACAAAACGAGTTCAAACCTATATGTTAAAATCTGCTTTATTTGAACATAATTATTCCATGTTTAGGAGCAATATCAGTCATATATATTAATAATGTACCAATATGTGAGATATGACCATGAAACTAAACAGAGTGTTTATATTTGTTAAAGATTAAAATTTGCGCCTATAGCGAGTTCATAAAACATATGTTAACGTTCTGCAATTCAATATCTTGATTGTTAAAGTAATCGTCTTGTCAACCTGACCGTTTGAGTCTACAGTTCCTTGTAAAAATTGATATGGACAGCATTATCCGGTTGAGAGCTGCTAAATGGTGTAACGACAGAATAATACCTTTTGCTTTCTGTGTAGTTGTTTTGCCATACATTATTGTTGTGTTTTTGTAGAACAAATGAATAGTTCTGGAACTACGCCACCAACAATGAATAATCCATGTTATAGTACTTCTGTCATAGAAGGTACCTACGACAGAACCTTTAATTATATATTACAACCTGGAGAAGTTGAGGATTGTGACAATATAACAGAAGGATGGTACACATTTGCAAGTGGACAGAGCGTACCCACTACGTCACCAGTACCAGGCCAATGTGGATCAAGGTCTCCTATATGGTTTAGTGGTAATAATATTTTTATGTTTTCTTCCATTGAATTTTTTAAATACTAAGGCTTTTCTACCTCAGGAATAGATTATCTTAACTGTTTTTGGCAAAACTTTTAGGAATATTTGGTCATGAATGCTCTGCAACTTCGTATTCTATTTGGCCTTTTTAACATTTTTTGATTCGAGCGTCACTGACGAGTCTTTTGTAGACGAACACGCGTCTGGCGTAAATATAAAATTTTAATCCTGGTTTCTATGATGAGTTTATTTACATGTATGTGGTATTTCAACACTATAACAAATGATGTGTTGCTTTTATTCCTACAATTATTTGACTTCGATGATTTCTTTAAACACAGTTATTTTACTGTATTTAAAGCACCACCTATTTGCATCGAAACAAGTTTAATTCGAAAACAGAAGAAATAGTGAATATACTTTCAAACTTGATGTTATTTGAAATAAAACGGTGTAACTGTTCTTTTATCTGTTTTTTAAGGAACATATCCTACTTCATTTGAAGAAACGACAACAATGAAAGCATGTATGGTCAGTAATTTCAGTAACTGTGAAGATAGTTGGAATGTTACAGTTATGCACTGTTATGGATATAATGTTGCTTATATGAAGGAAGTTAATGATTGTGGAAGAGTCTGTATGGGTATGTAGCATACTTTCTGTAAACTATGTTTTTAACAATAAGACAAAATTGCTGATGACACTATCTCAAAATGAGCATAAAATGTTTACATTTATAAAATGTATCATAACAGTGTTTGTACTGAATTACAACAATTTATTTTTTTAAACAAAACGAGTTCAAACCTATATGTTCAAATCTGCTTTATTTGAACATAATAATTCTATGTTTAGGAGCAATATAACTCATGTATAATAATAATGTACCAATATGTGAGATATGACCATGAAACTAAACAGCGTGTTTATATTTGTTAAAGATTAAAATTTGCGCCTATAGCGAGTTCATAAAACATATGTTAACGTTCTGCAATTCAATATCTTGATTGTTAAAGAAACAGTCTTGTCAACCTGACCGTTTGAGTCTACAGTTCCTGTTAAAATTGATATGGACAGCATTATCCGTTTGAGAGTTGCTAAATGGTGTAACGACAGAATAATACCTTTTGCTTTTTGTGTTGTTGTTTTTCCATACGTTATTGTTGTGTTTTTGTAGAACAAATGAATAGTTCTGGAACAACGCCACCAACAATGAATCATCCATGTTATAGTACTTCTGTCATAGAAGGTACCTACGACAGAACCTTTAATTATATATTGCAACCTGGAGAAGTTGAGGATTGTGACAATATAACAGAAGGATGGTACACATTTGCAAGTCAACAGAATGTACCCACTACGCCACCAGTACCCGGGCAATGTGGGTCAAGGTCTCCTGTATGGTTTAGTGGTAATAATATTTTTATATTTTCTTCCCTTGAATTTTTTAAATACTAAGGCTTTTCTACCTCAGGAATAGATTATCTTAGCTGTTTTTGGCAAAAGTTTTAGGAATATTTGGTCCTGAATGCTCTTCAACTTCGTATTCTATTTGGCCTTTTTAACATTTTTGATTCGAGCGTCACTGACGAGTCTTTAATTTGTAGACGAAACGCGCGTCTGGCGTTAATATTAAATTTTAATCATGGTTTCTATGATGAGTTTATTTACATGTATGTGGTATTTCAGCACTTTAACAAATGATATGTTGCTTTCATTCCTACAATTATTTTACTTCGATGATTTCTTTTAACACAGTTATTTTACTGTATTTGATACACCACCAATTTGCATCGAAACAAGTTTAATTCGAAAACAGAAGAAATAGTGAATATACTTTCAAACTTGATGTTATTTGAAATAAAACGGTGTAACTGTTCTTTTATCTGTTTTTTAAGGAACATATCCTACTTCATTTGAAGAAACGACAACAATGAAAGCATGTATGGTCAGTAATTTCAGTAACTGTGAAGATAGTTGGAATGTTACAGTTATGCACTGTTATGGATATAATGTTGCTTATATGAAGGAAGTTAATGATTGTGGAAGAGTCTGTATGGGTATGTAGCATACTTTCTGTAAACTATGTTTTTACCAATAAGACAAAATTGCTGATGACACTATCTCAAAATGAGCATAAAATGTTTACATTTATAAAATGTATCATAACAGTGTTTGTACTGAATTACAACAATTTATTTTTTAAACAAAACGAGTTCAAACCTATATGTTAAAATCTGCTTTATTTGAACATAATTATTCCATGTTTAGGAGCAATATCAGTCATATATATTAATAATGTACCAATATGTGAGATATGACCATGAAACTAAACAGAGTGTTTATATTTGTTAAAGATTAAAATTTGCGCCTATAGCGAGTTCATAAAACATATGTTAACGTTCTGCAATTCAATATCTTGATTGTTAAAGTAATCGTCTTGTCAACCTGACCGTTTGAGTCTACAGTTCCTTGTAAAAATTGATATGGACAGCATTATCCGGTTGAGAGCTGCTAAATGGTGTAACGACAGAATAATACCTTTTGCTTTCTGTGTAGTTGTTTTGCCATACATTATTGTTGTGTTTTTGTAGAACAAATGAATAGTTCTGGAACTACGCCACCAACAATGAATCATCCATGTTATAGTACTTCTGTCATAGAAGGTACCTACGACAGAACCTTTAATTATATATTACAACCTGGAGAAGTTGAGGATTGTGACAATATAACAGAAGGATGGTACACATTTGCAAGTGGACAGAGCGTACCCACTACGTCACCAGTACCAGGCCAATGTGGATCAAGGTCTCCTATATGGTTTAGTGGTAATAATATTTTTATGTTTTCTTCCATTGAATTTTTTAAATACTAAGGCTTTTCTACCTCAGGAATAGATTATCTTAACTGTTTTTGGCAAAACTTTTAGGAATATTTGGTCATGAATGCTCTGCAACTTCGTATTCTATTTGGCCTTTTTAACATTTTTTGATTCGAGCGTCACTGACGAGTCTTTTGTAGACGAACACGCGTCTGGCGTAAATATAAAATTTTAATCCTGGTTTCTATGATGAGTTTATTTACATGTATGTGGTATTTCAACACTATAACAAATGATGTGTTGCTTTTATTCCTACAATTATTTGACTTCGATGATTTTTTTAAACACAGTTATTTTACTGTATTTGATACACCACCAATTTGCATCGAAACAAGTTTAATTCGAAAACAGAAGAAATAGTGAATATACTTTCAAACTTGATGTTATTTGAAATAAAACGGTGTAACTGTTCTTTTATCTGTTTTTTAAGGAACATATCCTACTTCATTTGAAGAAACGACAACAATGAAAGCATGTATGGTCAGTAATTTCAGTAACTGTGAAGATAGTTGGAATGTTACAGTTATGCACTGTTATGGATATAATGTTGCTTATATGAAGGAAGTTAATGATTGTGGAAGAGTTTGTATGGGTATGTAGCATACTTTCTGTAAAATATGTTTTAACAATAAGACAGAATGGCTGTTGACACTATCTCAAAATGAGCATAAAATGTTTACATTTATAAAATGTATCATAACAGCGTTTGTACTGAATTACAACAATTTATTTTTTTAAACAAAACGAGTTCAAACCTATATGTTAAAATCTACTTTATTTGAACATAATTATTCCATGTTTAGGAGCAATATCAGTCATATATATTAATAATGTACCAATATGTGAGATATGACCATGAAACTAAACAGCGTGTTTATATTTGTTAAAGATTAAAATTTGTGCCTATAGCGAGTTCATAAAACATATGTAAACGTTCTGCAATTCAATATCTTGATTGTTAAAGAAACAGTCTTGTCAACATGACCGTTTGAGTCTACAGTTCCTTGTAAAAATTGATATGAACAGCATTATCCGTTTGAGAGTTGCTAAATTGTGTAACGACAGAATAATACCTTTTGCTTTTTGTGTAGTTGTTTTTCCATACATTATTGTTGTGTTTTTGTAGAACAAATGAATAGTTCTGGAACAACGCCACCAACAATGAATCATCCATGTTATAGTACTTCTGTCATAGAAGGTACCTACGACAGAACCTTTAATTATATATTACAACCTGGAGAAGTTGAGGATTGTGACAATATAACAGAAGGATGGTACACATTTGCAAGTCAACAGAATGTACCCACTACACCACCAGTACCTGGGCAATGTGGGTCAAGGTCTCCTGTATGGTTTAGTGGTAATATTATTTACATGTCTTGTTCCATTAATAAATATGTACGTGGTATTCTTTTTGACCATTATGACAACTGATGAATTGATTTTATTCCTATAATTATTTGACTTAAAAGTTTTCATCAAACATATTTGTTCACTGGATTTGACTGAACACCTATTTTATACTCAAAATATTTTTATTTGAATAAATGAGACATTTTGAAAATACTGTAAATATTTTGTTATTTGGAACAAATGATACCTGTTAACTTATCTGTTTTATCAGGAATATATCCTACATCATTTGAAGAAACAACAACAATAAAAGCCTGTATGGTCAGTAATTTCACAAACTGTGAAGATAGTTGGAATGTTACAGTTATGCATTGTTATGGATATAATGTTGCTTACATGAAGAAACTAAATGATTGTGGAAGAGTCTGTATGGGTAGGTATCATACTTACTATAAAACGTTGATTGAACAAAACGAGTTTTAACAATAAGGCAAACGTGTATATGGAATCATTAAAATATTAACCAAATTGTTCACATTTGTAGAATATATTATATTAGATATTGCTCTGAAGTTCCATAACTTCACTACACGAATTCTGACAAGTTTATGTAAAATCTGCTTTTATTTGAATGTCTTTTTCCTGACTTAGACACGATATCAGTTATGAATGATAATCATGTACTTCTATGCAGTATAAAGCCAGGTACATGATACGTCACAGAATTATTAGATTTATTGAAGATTTAAATTTGTACCTATCGCGAGTTTGAAAAAAAAAATTACGCTGTTTACTTTAATACTTTGGGTTGTTAAGGAAACAATCTGTCCAACAGGTTTACGTCATGACAAACATTAAAGTAAATATGTTATCAATCTTTAATGGTAAACATTCAAATACAGAAAAGACAGTTGATTCCAGAATTTTTCGATCAATTTTTTGGATTATGTTTTCATTGAAGTAAGTGTTGGTTTAGACTTATAATTCTGGTTTTGACTGAAGTAATTTTTTATTTCAGAGAGTAATGAAGCGTTCAATGAGACGACAAATCAACATAGTTCAACTGTTCATCCCTCTCAATCATTTATACATAACGCATCAGTTTCACAAGAGAATTTAGAAGCCTCTTACACATCACCCTATTCTAGTTTTCAACCCCACGCTACCACAGTTATGTCGGATACATTCTCTGGAGAACCAGCACCTTATTCTGGATATCTGCCATCAGAAACGAACCACTTTTATGAAACAACATCGTATGATAAAACATATTCAGATTATCAATCCTTCGACCAATTGTCGAGTACTGTATCTAGTAGGAATATTCAACCAACAACTGTTTCAGACGTATTTCAATCCACAAGCTTTCCATCCACCGAATCAACTACACCATTTAACATGTGTAGGTTTAAAATTATTTCATACATTTAGTAGTTATTTTAAAGTTTGTTGTATTCATTGACTTATTTAAATATTTTTTTTAATAATTGTGTTCCTTAAATGACAAATTTATATGATTTTGTTGCAAGATTTTTTGTCATGTTAAAAATTTCGCCACACATTCATAGTCTAACAGTTCAGTACTAGAATTAAAAATCCCCAACTTTCCAGTAAAAAATTGTCATATTTTTTATAACTATTTTAAAATTATACTTTAAAAGTATACTAGAAAACAACAATAAACACTTCTTAAGCCAACTGCATATGCTATAAATATCTTATTCAGACGCACAGACAACACCGCCAGGGTTTGGAATTTATCACCCTTGTGTCAACCATTCCGTGATCATAAGTAACTCCAACAGAACCATTAATTACACCCTGCAGAATGGTGAACATGATGATTGTGAGTCGTCTTACATAACAGCTGGTTGGTATAGGTATGAGATGTTGCAGAATATACCAACAAAGCCACCGTTAGCAGGACAATGTGGATCGTCATTTCCAATATGGCTGAACGGTATGTACGATGAGCATTTGAATATATTCATTTAAATATAAATTAACGATCTTTAATGAGAAATGTTGTTTTAAATGAAATGAAACTGTTTTGGATTATCAACAAAATCTTCAAAGATTATTATCGTGTCTGGATTATTCTGAATGAACGATGTAAGAGCATCAGCGATGTATCAGTATGACGTGCCGATGATATTCATACATAGCTAACATGATGTTCCCATATTTTGACTATTATATTTATTGTGTCTGTTTATTTAACGCATCAATGTAAAAATATCGGAAATTGATGAGACTGTCATTACAAAAGTGAGAGGGTTAGCGCTATAGAACCAGGTTTAATCCACCATTTTCTACATTTGAAAATGCCTGTACCAAGTCAGGAATATGACAGTTCTTGTCCATTCGTTTTTGATGCGTTTTGTTATTTGATTTTGCCATGTGATTATGGACTTTCCCAATTGATCTTCCTCTAAGTTCAGTATTTTTGTGATTTTACTTTTTACAACGAATCTTAAGTGAACATAAACGATTTGTGTCTCTCTGTCGTTTTATTATTGAGTAAAAACTTTTAAAAACGCATTCAGTTATAAAGTAATACAATTGTTTGATAATGATCGTCACAAAAGCAAAATCAGAAAAATCTTGAACTCCGATGAAAATCCATAAAGTAATGTCCAAAATCAAACAGCAAAAATGAAAGCTCAAACACATCAGACAAATGAATAACAAGTGTCATATTCCTGACTTGGTACAAGCATTTTCTTAAGTAGAAAATGGTGGATTAAACCTGGTTTTAAAGCTAAGTAAACCTTTCACTTAAATGACCGTCGCATAAAATTCCAACCACAACGCAGAATAACACATTAATTCAATCAAAGATCACCTGTTCGGTGTGCTTTCATAACAATACCATCTTTGATGGATATGAACTTACATCTATCTATTGGTCATATTACGTTGGAACTTAATGGTATTGATTGGCAAGCTTTCCAATTGGCAGTCACCGTGTTTTACATTATGGTGCATGTATACTTGGCCATAAAAGCTGAATACATATGGTGTAAATAATAAAAAAATCTTGATAAAATTTTAATCACCGGAAGCACTTTTCTAGACTGACCTGCAAACATCGGAAAGCCAAAGATTCATATGGACTAAACAGATTAGAGCTATAAGACAAAAAGGAAGCTTCTTTATAACATATTCGTAGCCAAATTCGAATTAAGTTATGGTTGCTTAAATTAAATTTTAAATCTTCGTTTCTCAAAATTTCAAATTTTTTGATCAAAGAATAGAAGAACCATTCGTTAAAAAAATAATACCAGTTCCGAAACATTGGCTACTACTTCCAGGGAAAAAAACCAGTCAAAGAGCAGTGGTATCGACCATGTGCTGGTAAATGAAAATGACGCTTTTTAAATATAACGGAATTTGATGACAATGTCATCAAGGGGAGAGGTTAAGCGCTATAAAACCAGGTTTAATCCACCATTTCCTACATTTGAAAATGTCTGTACCAAGTCAGGAATATGACAGGTCTTGTCCATTGGTTTTTTTATGTGTTTTGTCATTTGATTTTGCCATGTGAGTATGGACTTTCCGATTGGATTACTGAGCTCAGTATTTTTGTGCTTTTTCTTTTTATTAATTTCGTGCGTTTTCACTGTTGAATATTTAATAATCAAAACTCCAGTTGCAAGTACCATACCTCCTAGTTGACAAGACGTGCAAGGGCAATTAATTTGAAATATTGTTTTATTTTATACTGATCCCCGTATGGATACGTATTAAAAAAAAAATTAACAATAATTTTCTAAAGGTTTTCTGTAAGAAAATTTATTAAAAAATGCAAGTTCTATACAGAAAATATCATGCATGAGGAGAATTGTAATAATGTTTTGGTTGCAGTGGCATTCTGATTCTTTTTGTAGGTACGTATCCGGTAATTCCTAATAAGAACCATTCAATGTTGGCTTGTAAAGTTGGAAGTTCGTCAAACTGTGAGGACAGCTGGAATATAACTGTACAAAACTGTTTAACATTTAATGTTATCTACTTAGAACCATTCCCGAGTTGTGGTAGATATTGTATGGGTAAGTTTTTTTTTCTATCTTGAAGGATACAGTAAACTCAACGTATAAGTGACATCAATACATTGTATACCTAAACTGTTCCTGATCCATTATTGTGGGAGTATTCTATCTTCAAAAAATAAAAAAAAATGAAGATTCAGATCATTCTGTACGTTAAGATAATATAGAAGAACCTGTTATCCATCGAACCCGTTATCAACGACTTAAAACGATTAGTACGATGAAAAAACATTTTACTGAAACTATACTAGTTAATCTTGTTATCGAAAACAATTTCGATAGAAAACAAATTATTACACGTTGTTTTTGTATTTAGATAACAAAATATAAGAGTTCCTAAAAACAAAACATAATTTTTTACAGAACCTGAATGGAATTATCCATCATGGATTGACGCATGCTTCTATAACAATACCATCGTAACTGGTGACTATACTAGAACCCTAGATTATGTTTTGTCAGAAGGAATGTCTGAAGATTGTGAATCTTCAAACCTTACAGCTGGATGGTACCGATATGATGGATTCCAAAATATACCAACTACACCACCAAGCCCAGGACAATGTGGATCATCATCTCCTATTTGGCTAAATGGTATATATTTTTTATTTATTTTCATAGATGTGTTGGTATACATCTCATCTTCGTATCAATTTGTCCTGTAGAGGAGACATGACCAATTATATTGTATTAGTCTTTGTGTTATAACGTCTCATCCTTATATACGCCTTTCTATAGGTTCCCAAAGTCTCGATATAGTTTGATTTTTTAATTATGTGGGTCTCTTTTGGTGTGTTGTCTCATTGATTGGCAATTATACCATATCTTCTTAATCAATATGAATATGAAACCTTTTTTTCTAGTATGTGTCATTTGAGACACATTTCTAAACACGCTAGTTCACATTGTGTAAGGAAGTAGACAAGTCACACAACCCGGACTCATTATCGCACTCTGAGCTAAGCTGTATTTGCTCTTGCATAGCCAAGAGGAAGCTTATTCTAATTTTCCAACTGTTAGTTTGGCCAATTTCTTAAATGAGCATCCACATGTGCCGTCTTTCATTATCCCTGTGGAAGATAGTTGCCGATAATTGATATTTCTTTCTTTTAACTGTAAATCCATTTGTGAACACGTGCATTTCATGTAATTTGATCATCTGCGATTTTGGCACTACTAGATAAGAAGGGACATAAATGGAATAGCCTAAACTGTTTACGGTCAAGTTTTCTCTAAGGGTGTTTGATGTAAATAATATAAAAACTGTATTTAAAATAATTTGATAGTGACTGAACGCATATAAAACACTTGTTGTCATTTCAGGAACTTATCCAGATATGCCAGGGATGATTACACCTATGACAGCATGTGCTGTTAGCTATTCCTCATCGTGTCAGGAAAGTTGGCCTGTCAAAGCGTTAAATTGTTATTCCTACAATGTTGTTTACCTTCAACCAAATGGAAATTGTTCAAAATACTGTATGAGTGAGTATACAATTTAGTTCTTTTCGTGTAGAAGAGTATGAACTTTAAAGGCAATTTTACTAAATTAAGCTGTCATTGCGCTGCATGAAATTATGGTTTTGTAACGAAATATCAAAACAGGATTATTCACAAATCTCTTCGCTAGAAAAAAATAAAATCAACACCCAAAAAAATATCCGTAAAAAAATGTGTATTCTTTTTAAATAGTTGAAATTTGATTTGTGTCGTTAGGTTTAATTACAAATATGATAAAATCTATTTTTTTATGATACATTCTTTCTGTTTCTTTTCTACATTATTAAATTTTTCTTTTTTTTCTGTTAAAATTTAGACTCACAGACTTACCAAATGCCAACAGGTTCAGAAAATTGTTACACTGCAGCCGTGATAGAAAGTACTGACGACAGAACCGTAGAATATGACTTGATGATGAACGAAATTGAAAAATGTGATAATATAACAGAGGGATGGTATAGATTTCAAGAAAATCAAAATATACTAAATTATCCACCATCTATAGGACAGTGTAGTTCGAGGGCTCCTATATGGTTAGAAGGTACGAATATTTTACTATTATCATGTTTTCATTAGTGTGGATTATTGTCTTTTCAATGGAATCAATCAGATTAAAATACCGAGCATGCGTCCAAGCTTTGGTTACACAGATCTGAAAACGCTGCTTTTTTACATGCTGTTTTAAAGACATTTCGGCATTCGTTTGTTTTGTTGGATATATACATGTCTTCAAAAATTTGAAAGCTGAAACTTCATTCGCTAATGTTATAACTATCAGAACAGAAAGTAAAATGGAGTGTTGTCATATCCTTGTAAGCTTAGAAACAGATCTGCATTTTAATCAAATTGGACTGAAAAAAAATTCTCTCACGACTAAGGATTTTTTTATTGATGAATCATACCGTTGTTTGATTGAACCATTTGATGTCCATACAATGAAAACTGAATAAATCTAAATGTGTTATTTTTTTTCGAATTCGAAACCAATAATAAAGAATAGTTTTATATTTTCTAACGAATTGTTGTGATTGATTATTTGTATTATATAAAACAGGGAAATACCCTACTACATATGGAGAAACAAAAACTATGAAAGCATGTATGGTTAGTAATAACACAAACTGTGAGAACAAAGGAAATGTAACAGTCATGAACTGTTATTCATACAATGTTGCTTACCTGACATCACTTAATGATTGTGGAAGAATCTGTATGGGTAGGTAGCAATTTTTATACAACATATATAGTAACCTATTTTTGTACATATTAAGGGTAAATTTAAGAAGATTTATATGAATCGAAACGCATGACGAGTTGTATGACTTAACATACTTAGAACTAATAGTTTGTACCATCTATATCAATCTTTGGCATGATTTTCTGAACAATAAGAACAATAAGTTTAAATATAAAAAAGACACAGCGTTGTTAACGATTTGAGATAAAGGAATTTTCATAATTGATGTTTGTTCATGTCTGTCATATTATTTTTTTCTTTCTCTTACGTACTAAATTATAGTCATACATGTTGTGCACACTGATATTGGTTTCATGAACAAATTACTGTGTGACGTGGATCAGGATCTGTCTGCTCTTTCAGAGCACCTGATATCACCCCACATTTTAAATGGGGTTTGTGTTACTTATTTTTATTTTCTATGTAGTGTTTTGAATACTTTTTATTGAAAAACTTATCCGTTAGAAAGTTGTTAATTGTTGAAATGGCAGTAAATTACCTTCTAATTTTTCAAAAAAATTTCAAATACATTAATCGGGTTCTATTTTAGAACAACAGAATAGTTCTGGAACAACGCCACCAACAATGAATCATCCATGTTATAGTACTTCTGTCATAGAAGGTACCTACGACAGAACCTTTAATTATATATTACAACCTGGAGAAGTTGAGGATTGTGACAATATAACAGAAGGATGGTACACATTTGCAAGTGGACAGAGCGTACCCACTACGTCACCAGTACCAGGCCAATGTGGATCAAGGTCTCCTATATGGTTTAGTGGTAATAATATTTTTATGTTTTCTCCCATTGAATTTTTTTAAATACTAAGGCTTTTCTACTTCAGGAATAGATTATCTTAGCTGTTTTTGGCAAAACTTTTAGGAATATTTGGTCCTGAATTCTCTTCAACTTAGTATTTCATTTGACCTTTTTAACATTGTTTTATTCGAGCGTCACTGAAGAGTCTTTTGTAGACGAAACGCGCGTCTGGCGTAAATATAAAATTTTAATCCTGGTTTCTATGATGAGTTTATTTACATGTATGTGGTATTTTAACACTGTAACAAATGATGTGTTGCTTTTATTCCTACAATTATTTGACTTCGATGATTTCTTTAAACACAGTTATTTTACTGTATGTGATACACCACCAATTTGCATCGAAACAAGTTTAATTCGAAAACAGAAGAAATAGTGAATATACTTTCAAACTTGATGTTATTTGAAATAAAACGGTGTAACTGTTCTTTTATCTGTTTTATAAGGAACATATCCTACTTCATTTGAAGAAACGACAACAATGAAAGCATGTATGGTCAGTAATTTCAGTAACTGTGAAGATAGTTGGAATGTTACAGTTATGCACTGTTATGGATATAATGTTGCTTATATGAAGGAAACTAATGATTGTGGAAGAGTCTGTATGGGTATGTAGCATACTTTCTGTAAAATATGTTTTTAACAATAAGACAAAATTGCTGATGACACTATCTCAAAATGAGCATAAAATGTTTACATTTATAAAATGTATCATAACAGTGTTTGTACTGAATTACAACAATTTATTTTCTTAAACAAAACGAGTTCAATCCTATATGTTAAAATCTGCTTTATTTAAACATTATTATTCCATGTTTAGGAGCAATATCAGTCATGTATAATAATAATGTACAAATATGTGAGATATGATCATGAAACTAAACAGCGTGTTTATATTTGTTAAAGATTAAAATTTGCGCCTATAGCGAGTTCATAAAACATATGTTAACGTTCTGCAATTCAATATCTTGATTGTTAAAGAAACAGTATTGTCAACCTGACCGTTTGAGTCTACAGTTCCTTGTAAAAATTGATATGGACAGCATTATCCGTTTGAGAGTTGCTAAATGGTGTAACGACAGAATAATACCTTTTGCTTTTTGTGTGGTGGTTTTTCCATACATTATTGTTGTGTTTTTGTAGAACAAATGAATAGTTCTGGAACAACGCCACCAACAATGAATCATCCATGTTATAGTACTTCTGTCATAGAAGGTACCTACGACAGAACCTTTAATTATATATTACAACCTGGAGAAGTTGAGGATTGTGACAACATAACAGAAGGATGGTATACATTTGCAAGTGGACAGAGCGTACCCACTACGTCACCAGTACCAGGCCAATGTGGGTCAAGGTCTCCTATATGGTTTAGTGGTAATAATATTTTACTAAGGCTTTTCTACCTCAGGAATAGATTATCTTAGCTGTTTTGGCAAAACTTTTAGGAATATTTGGTCCTGAATGCTCTGCAACTTCGTATTCTATTTGGCCTTTTTAACATTTTTTTATTCGAGCGTCACTGACGCGTCTTTTGTAGACGAAACGCGCGTCTGGCGAAAATATAAAATTTTAATCCTGGTTTCTATGATGAGTTTATTTACATGTATGTGGCATTTTAACACTGTAACAAATGATGTGTGACTTTTATTCCTACAATTAATTGACTTCGATGATTTCTTTAAACACAGTTATTTTACTGTATTTGAAGCACCACCAATTTGCATCGAAACAAGTTTAATTCGAAAACAGAAGAAATAGTGAATTTACTTTCAAACTTGATGTTATTTGAAATAAAACGGTGTAACTGTTCTTTTATCTGTTTTTTAAGGAACATATCCTACTTCATTTGAAGAAACGACAACAATGAAAGCATGTATGGTCAGTAATTTCAGTAACTGTGAAGATAGTTGGAATGTTACAGTTATGCACTGTTATGGATATAATGTTGCTTATATGAAGGAAGTTAATGATTGTGGAAGAGTCTGTATGGGTATGTAGCATACTTTCTGTAAAATATGTTTTTAACAATAAGACAAAATTGCTGATGACACTATCTCAAAATGAGCATAAAATGTTTACATTTATAAAATGTATCATAACAGTGTTTGTACTGAATAACAACAATTTATTTTCTTAAACAAAACGAGTTCAAACCTATATGTTTAAATCTGCTTTATTTGAACATAATTATTCCATGTTTAGGAGCAATATCAGTCATATATATTAATAATGTACCAATATGTGAGATATGATCATGAAACTAAACAGCGTGTTTATATTTGTTAAAGATTAAAATTTGCGCCTATAGCGAGTTCATAAAACATATGTTAACGTTCTGCAATTCAATATCTTGATTGTTAAAGAAACAGTCTTGTCAACCTGACCGTTTGAGTCTACGGTTCCTTGTAAAAATTGATATGGACAGCATTATCCGTTTGAGAGTTGCTAAATGGTGTAACGACAGAATAATACCTTTTGCTTTTTGTGAAGTTGTTTTTCCATACATTATTGTTGTGTTTTTGTAGAACAAATGAATAGTTCTGGAACAACGCCACCAACAATGAATCATCCATGTTATAGTACTTCTGTCATAGAAGGTACCTACGACAGAACCTTTAATTATATATTACAACCTGGAGAAGTTGAGGATTGTGACAATATAACAGAAGGATGGTACACATTTGCAAGTCAACAGAATGTACCCACTACGCCACCAGTACCCGGGCAATGTGGGTCAAGGTCTCCTGTATGGTTTAGTGGTAATATTATTTACATGTCTTGTTCCATTAATAAATATGTACGTGGTATTCTTTTTGACCACTATGACAACTGATGAATTGATTTTATTCCTATAATTATTTGACTTAAAAGTTTTCATCAAACATATGGCGTTCATTATCACTGGACTAGTATATATTTGTTTAGGGGCCAGCTGAAGGACGCCTCCGGGTGCGGGAATTTCTCGCTACATTGAAGACCTGTTGGTGACCCTCTGCTGTTGTTTTTTATTTGGTCGTGTTGTTGTCTCTTTGACACATTCCCCATTTCCATTCTCAATTTTATTGTTCACTGGATTTGACTGAATAGCTATTTTATACTCATGTAATGGATTTATTTGAAAAAATGAGACATTTTGATAATACTGTAAATATTTTGTTATTTTGAACTAATGATACCTGTTAACTTATCTGTTTTATCAGGAACATATCCTACATCATTTGAAGAAACAACAACAATAAAAGCATGTATGGTCAGTAATTTCACAAACTGTGAAGATAGTTGGAATGTTACAGTTATGCATTGTTATGGATATAATGTTGCTTACATGAAGGAACTAAATGATTGTGGAAGAGTCTGTATGGGTAGGTATCAAACTTACTATAAAACGTTGATTGAACAAAACGAGTTTTAACAATAAGACAAACGTGTATATGGAATCATTAAAACATAAACCAAATTGTTCA
This sequence comes from Mytilus edulis, assembly GCF_963676685.1. Lineage (NCBI taxonomy): Eukaryota > Metazoa > Mollusca > Bivalvia > Mytilida > Mytilidae > Mytilus > Mytilus edulis. Next base: position 23,428,923 of record NC_092353.1, on the reverse strand, counting down.
CATTTGTAGAATATATTATATTAGATATTGCTCTGAAGTTCCATAACTTCACTAGACGAATTCTGACATGTTTATGTAAAATCTGCTTTTATTTGAATGTCTTTTTTCCTGACTTAGACACGATATCAGTTATGTATGATAGTCATGTACTTCTATGCAGTATAAAGCCAGGTCCATGATACGTCACAGAATTATTAGATTTATTGAAGATTTAAAGTTGTACCTATCGCGAGTTTGAAAAAAAATAATTCAAATACAGAAAAGACAGTTGATTCCAGAATTTTTCGATCATTTTTTGGGATTATGTTTTCATTGAATGATGTATAAGTAAGTGTTGGTTTAGACTTATAATTCTGGTTTTGACTGAATTCATTTTTTATTTCAGAGAGTAATGAAGCGTTCAATGAGACGACAAATGAACACAGTTCAACTGTTCATCCCTCTCAATCATTTATACATAACGCATCAGTTTCACAAGAGAATTTAGAAGCCTCTTACACATCACCCTATTCTAGTTTTCAACCCCACGCTACCACAGTTATGTCGGATACATTCTCTGGAGAACCAGCACCTTATTCTGAATACCTGCCATCAGAAACGAACCACTTTTATGAAACAGCATCGTATGATAAAACATATTCAGAATATCAATCTTTCGACCAATTATCGAGTACTGTATCTAGTAGGAATATTCAACCAACAACTGTTTCAGACGTATCTCAACCCACAAGCTTTCCATCAACCGAATCAACTACACCATTTAACATGTGTAGGTTTAAAATTATTTCATACATTTAGTAGTTATTTATTCCCATGTTGTACATCAAGATGTTTTAAAAAGAACAACAACAATATAAGTGAATTTTTATTTAACGTGGTTTGTTTTAAACTTACCTTGGCAGCTGATTCGGAGATCCATAATCTTATTATAAATATTTATATGATAAAATACGCATTCATGACATGTTTAAAATATTTATCAATTATTAAAACAAGTATTGTAATAAACATATACAAGCCAGGACAATGTATATATGCAATTAATCCATTTTCAAGTAACGACTATGTACGTTTTACTGTTCAGATCCACAGACAACTCCACCAGGGAATGGAAATTATCATCCTTGTCTCAATCACTCTCTGATCACAAGTTACTCCAACAGAACCATTAATTACACCTTGCAGAATGGTGAACATGATGACTGTGAGTCATCTTACCTGACAGCTGGATGGTACAGGTATGAGATGTTACAAAATATACCAACAAAGGCACCGTTACCAGGACAATGTGGGTCGTCATCTCCAATATGGCTTAACGGTATTTACAAATAACATTTTTTCCTACAAAAATATAAACTAGACGAATTGCCACGATAATAAGACAATATGATAATTTATTTTCGAAGTTAATTTAAAAAGTGATGAAACTGTTTTGATTCATCAATATGACTTTCAAGCATATTTGTTTTTGACAAATATGAATCAACAATGAACGATTTAAGATTTACGAAATATGTAAACGCTTAATCTTTCAGTTGCAGTTAATATACGATAGACTTGAATTGATGACTAGTGTAACAAAGGGTTATTTGATGCAGTTATTAAAAAGAAGTATCGTTTTCTAAAATGAAAGAAAATATACAGAAAAATAAATTTTAAATAACATTATGTAATTTGAATAATAATGATTATGTCAACATTATGAGCGTCAATCACATCTTATTAACTACGATTTTTTTCAACTTCACTACTAGTGAACTCGAATTTATCTTACAGTTAATGAGAAAACAATCCATTCATGTTTTCTCTCGTTTAAATTAATAAAATAGCGTGAGAAATGCAATGTTTTCTAACTAAAGATGAAGATGACTTTATATGAATTAAAAACCATTTTTTGTTTCGTGAATGCCGTGTTTTTGTTCTTCTTTTTCAGCATTCGTAAAAAAGAAAATGCATCAAAAGGAAGAAATACCAATAAATTGCAATTTTGCAAAACTGATTTCTTGATTGTATGTGATATTTAACTTTTCTTAGTAACACGACGGGCGCCACATGTGGAGTAGGATCTGTTAACTCTTCCAGAATACCTGAGATCACCCCTAGATTTTAGAGGGATTTATGTTGCTCAATCTTTAGTTTTCTATGTTATGTTTTAGTACTGTTGTATGTAGGTTTTTGTTTTTTTTTAATACCCATGGTGTTATCAGTTTACTTCCGTATAACGAGTTTGAATGTCACGTTGGTACCTTTGGTTTCTCTTTTTAGGTACGTATTCAACGAACTTTGGCGAGTACAGATCAATGTCGGCATGTCAAGTGGGAAATTCATCAATCTGTGAGAAAAGTTGGAATGTGACTGTGCTTAGCTGTATGACATTTAATGTTGTCTATTTAGAACCCGTCGTCTCTAGCTGTGGAAGATATTGTATGGGTGAGTAACTTTACTCAGTATTATGTGTTCATGTATTACAAATGTCTACATATTATTAAGTAGGAGTTGCATTTGTCATGCTGCATTGAAAAAATAGTTTTAAAGATTCTTTACAATCAATCCCAAAACAACTATTCTGTTTTATTATTTTTTTTAGTTTGCACTCTTTTACAGATCAAATTCGTGCAAACATGGGGACATTGGGATGCTTTTCGTTTTTTTGTACATTCTTTGTTGGTCTTTTTATTCATAATCACATTATTTTTTGTTTCTCCTATTATTGATCTTTACCAAACATAATAATCTAACTAGATTGCAAGCAATGGCGGATTTCACCCTTCCCACATCGCCACTAGATTGCAGCCAGTTTTAAAGTTTTAAAAAACAATGAATGTACATAGATACTGCTGGCTATACATCTTTATGTAATTTTTTAGAACATTTAGTGGATTTACAAATTTTACGCATATTTTTTCTTGTTTGCCTTGTTTCCATGGTAACGGCAGCCATTTTGAAAATAACAACGCCAATTCCCACTTCCACACATGACAGTCAACCTTATGGTGAAGGTTCATTAAGATTAAAGCATTTTGAAATATTTGAAATTTTTGCTCCTGTATCCATGGTAACATCGTAGTTCCAATGATTGTCAAAATCATTCAAAACCTGTATATAATGAACATCTTTATTGTATAAAAATTTGATGATGTTAAGTTAAAGCATACCAAAACCTGATGTTTTGGGAGAAATTTGACCTTTTTGCATTGTTTCCATGGTAACAGCAGTAATTATGGAAATACTAACTCCAAATGCCACATCTTTCAATGTTGCTGATTGTTACGGTAAAATTTCATTAGGTTTGAAGCATTTTAATATTTTTGAAATTTTTGATGTAGTTTCCATGGCAACATAGTAGTTCCAATGATTGCCAAAATCATCCAACACCAATATATAGTGGGCACCTACATTGTCATAAAATATAAAGATTCTAAGTTTAAGCATATCCAAATAGTTGACCAAAACCCAAAACTTGATATTTTCACATTTGTTCCGTTTCCATGGCAACGGCATCCATTTTTCATGTTCTTAAGACTTACTGCAACCCGAAATTTTGTGTTCCTCATTATAGTGAACTATCATTTAAAAAAAGTAAAATCACAAAAATACTGAACTCCGAGGAAAATTCAATCGGAAAGTCCCTAATCAAATGGCAACATCAAATGACAAAACAAATCAAACGATTGGACAACAACTGTCATATTCCTGACTTTGTACAGGCATTTTCAAATTTAGAAAATGGTAGATTGAACCTGGTTTTATAGCGCTAAACCTCTCACTTGTATGACAGTCGCATCAAATTCTGTTATATTTACAACGATGCGTGAAAAAAAACAGACATAACAAATAAAACAGTCATTATATGGGTACAGCAGTCATTACTCTGTTACTATCTCGAAACAAACAATCATTTAGAAAAAAGAACCACACAAAAACATCTATCAAATTAAAAAACACATTCAGTGCTTCGCGTGTCTGACGTCATAATAATGTAAACGTCACATAGGAAGAAATTTTGTCGTTCAATGTTTATTCTAAACAATTATAATTTGACATGGAAAATGGTGGTATACAGGGTTAAAAAAAATCAAAAGTTATGTTAGAAATATTTTCAGGAATAGACCGAGATTCAAAATTTGCCAGAAGTTCTTTAAACATTTTCAAGAATCCAAATATGCTTAATCTCACTACGCGAGTAAATAATTTTGTCGTTTGCCGTTAAAGTATTTTCTAATTTATAATAGAACAATAACATAATGACATGTTCTTTTACAATAATAACGAATATATAGAGGAAAAGCAATATGTCACCCAACATTGTCGATCGGGTGTCATAATTAGTTTATGGCCTAAATGCAAACTGGCTGACCCGTTAAATTGATTGTATGACTTGAGTAAAAATCATACTGCACACTACGTCAATAACCGTAATCGATTACATTAAATGTCATTAACATTTGCAAGTATATTGAAAGGCAAGTTACGGACCTCTGTGTCCAAGTGGTCAAAGTAGTTCTACTACTTTAATCAAAGGCAAGTCAACACTGAGGTTGTATGTTCCAAACCCGCTCGTGCGGGTGCACTCGACTCCAATCTTAATTGACTAGGATTGTCAGTTTTCCTAACGAAGGTCGGGGTTTTTCTCCGGGCACTCCGGCTTCCTTCCAATAAAAACTGGCCGCCACAAATAGCATAAAATAGGCGCTAATAAGTGGCTATAAAACACCAACAATCAATCGATGAAAGACAAGTTAGATGTAAAAAACGATGGGACTGAAAATTATAAATGAAAAAATATCTATAACAAATGAAAAAAAACAAATATTACTTTATATCTGTTTTGTTTTCAATCGGTTGTTGTGATTTCGATTATCGTTTAAATATAAGTTGGCAAAATGTTATTAGCAGTTTGTTGTCTATGGGGGTTTATGCTCATGTCTTTATATTTATCAATAAAATATAATTTCTACACGAATTGTTGTGAATATATCTTAGAATAATTTTCAATAAAACACTACTTTTTCAGAACCTGAATGGACTAATCCATCATGGTACGGGCCTTGTTTCTATGACCATACCATTATAACTGGTGATTATACAAGAACAATAGATTATGTTTTGTCAGAAGGAATGTCTGAAGACTGTGAATCTTCAAACCTTACAGCTGGATGGTACAGATATGATGGATTTCAAAATATACCAAATACACCACCACGCCCAGGACAATGTGGATCATCATCTCCTATTTGGCTAAATGGTATTAAAATTTGTATATGTTTTTATTCAGTAAAGTATGATAATATCTGGAACTTTACCGTAAAGTCATAGGTTATTGAAAACAATGAAAAGGACAAATATCAATCTAAATATGTACATTTGCAACCATAATCAACACGAAATCGAAATGTTTTCAGTAAATTGTTGTAATGCAGACAAACTTAGTAGTTTTATACACCGTATCAATTATTTGAATTTATTTTTTGAATTTTATCAGAAATATTTGTCGGAAGTATAAGTTATATTTGAATAAACTTCTGTTACACTGAGTTGGTCAACGGTTTATTTAAACAATAAATTGCTGTGCAGAAACAATTGGCTGATTTGGGATATGCAAATGAAAATACACACAAGCACTTTTTAAAAAAGGTGATGCTGAAATTCTAAATTCTTCAAATTGTTACATCTAAGAAAATAATGCTTATGTACATGCTTGCAAACAATAGATTGACAACCATGTCTTTTTTGGCGATTATTACTATTACTGAGAGAAATATAATAGGAATTGTTCATGCTATTCAGAAATTATTGCGAAGTTTTTATTATTGCGAAAAATGCGACAGAGTTGTAAATGCAATAACTTTAAACTCGCATTTTGAAATATTCTACGTAAACTAAACAGGACTTTTCTCAATATCGTAAAAATTAAAATCGCATTTAAGTCTAAAATGACAAAATCGCAATGATAAATGAACGCAATAATTTCTGAATCTTCAGTAATACTACCGGAGCCACTAATAGAGCAGATATTAGTCGACCATCTAGAACAAATGTTTACTGTGGGGTTTGTGATGTTTTATCATTTTATGGGGTTTTTTTTAACATTTTAGAAACATGTATTGGTGTTTTTTTGTATACTTTCTGTGGACCGTGATGTTCTTTGTTCTCTGTTCTTCAATTGGTGGATTTTTATAAACTTTTTTTTGTAGCAACTTTTGGATAGTCTTTACATTAAAAAAAACCAACACACATCCATTATTCATGCAAAATGAGAGACAACTGTATTTTTATGAAAATCATTTTGGAAGAATTTAACAAGCAAAAACAAAAGAGCTAGACTTGTTTCCTCGACATGGTAAGTGTCTCCACTCAATGCTGATCAGGAGTCCATCAAAAAGGAGTATACAGAAAATAACACTACTATTCATAAAGCAGAATATAGATTACAATAACAATAAAATAATGACAACCTTTGACAACACTTGTTTTTTAAGGTTCAAGTCCAAGTTTACCAGGCGAAAGCACAACGATGACAGCATGTGCTGTAAGTGAATCTTCAACTTGTCAGGAAAGTTGGCCTGTCACAATGTTGAATTGCTATAACTACAATGTTGCATATCTAGAACCAAATGGAAATTGTTCAAGATACTGTATGGGTGAGTATACACTTATGTTTAAGTTGATCAATAAATTTAATGTTGTTTTTAACTCAATTATATAACTGAAAAAAAATCTTGTTTTAAGGCGGATATCAACAGCTAATAATCCAAAAAAGAAGAAATTAAAACTACATTTATTGAAACCAATTCCATAAGACTGTCATTCATGGCTTACACTGAATTATTTATATAATTTATCATTATTGCCAATTAGTTAGACATTATTAACAATTTTTATGGAATACTAGAATATTCGAGGAATTGGAAAATTGTGAAAATTGCGTCTGCAAATTTGATGACGTCTCTCTGTGGATACTCGTGAATTCCGACTAGATTAATTTTATGCGTCCAAAGCGCTTTACCCACATTATGAACGTTCATAGCAGAATATTTGATAGCCAATAATGTATAAGGGTCGAAAACTGTGAAGAGCAATACACCGAAAAGGTTCTTAAAATAGCCAATTCATCTAAGGCAAATATGAATATTTGTTGTTTCCAACCTGCTGCATCAGTAAGACCAAGACTGGTTTGAATGTGATTTTATTGTGTGATCACATCATAAGCTCTCTACATCGAACGAAGAATATATCATCCTCTTGAATATACATGAGTTGATGCCACAAACTAAACACAGTCATTTATAAAACAAAACTTAATAATTTACAAATGTGTGTTAAGATCAGATTGAAAAAAAAAAATTTTAACGTTGTGAGCCTCTTTTTTGGACTTCTCATTTTTCAATTTTGCTTGGCGTTCAGGGTTTTTGTAATACTTTTTTATTCGTACACTTTTTTATGGAATGTAATTTTCCTTGAACTACAGTCGAAAAATTAGATTGGCAACGTATATAGCAAGCCTGAAGTGTTGTAACTCATTCAGACAGACAATTGTTGCTGCTCAATTTAAATATCATTGTATGCCTCCATCTCAAGATGTTGGAGAGTATATTTAGTTTTCCCCGCGTTTATTTTACAATTCTGCAAATTGTATGTACATTTAATTCATGTGTGCTTGTGAAAGTTGTTTTTTCTGTAGATTTTTCACAAATGACAAGCTGTTGAACTTTGTGTTAACCCAATTAAGGTGTAATAACGCATTTTTTCTGCTTGTCTTACAAGTATCAAGGAATAACCATGTGTTTGCCCTCAGTGTGTACAAAGACTTGATATATTTAAAGGGGTGCATATCAACAGAGGTTTATTCAAAAACATTACAAATGATATATGTTGAATTGTTGGTTAAAATTGACCATGCAAAAGCATGGTTTGTCTTAAATCTCCTGCGTATGACACTAAGCCAATTCATGTGTGTAATGTTTAACTACTATCCTTCATGTATAGAAATAAATGTTCTAAGGACTTATATCACATTTAACACATATTTCAGGTTGGCACGTTGACAATTCTTTAATGTTTCATTTAAAACAATTTAAGAAAGTATTGAATGTTTAACAATGCTAAATTTTATTTTATTATTTTTATTTTGACTGATTCAAAGATGTTTTTTTCAGTGAGCAACGATTCCTACAATCAGTCGATAAATCAATCAAGTTCCACGATTCACTTTTCTCAATCACAATCGTATGAACCAACAGTTTCACTAGAGAATTTAAACGACTCGTACACATTACCTCATTCTGGATATCAACCACACGCCACATCAGCTATGTCTGACACATGGTCCAAAGATACAATGAATTCAGCACCAAGTTCTGGATATCAACCGCATGCCACACCAGTCATGTCTGATAAATGGTCCCAAGATGCAATTTATTCAACACCCAATTCTGGATATCCACCATACGCCACACCAGTAATGTCTGACAAATGGTCACATGATACGATATATTCAGCATCAAGTTCTGGATATCAACCAAACCCCACACCAGTCATGTCTGAAAAATGGTCCCAAAATACAATGTATTCAGCACCAAGTTCTGGATATCAACCACATGCTACACCAGTCATGTCTGCCAAATGGTCCCAAGATACAATGAATTCAGCACCAAGTTCTGGATATCAACCACACGCCACACCAGTCATGTCTGACAAATTGTCTCAAGAAACAATGTTTTCAGCACCCAATTCTGGATATCAACCGCACGCCACACCAGTCATGTCTAATAAATGGTCCCAAGATACAATGCATTCATCACCAAATTCTGAATATCCACCACACGCCACACCAGTAATGTCTGACACATGGTCCCAAGATACAATGTTAACAGCACCAAATTCAGGATATCAACCGCACGCCACACCAGTCATGTCTGACACATGGTCCCAAGATACAATGTTTTCAGCACCAAATTCTGGATATCAACCACACGCCACACCTGTTACATCTGATAAATCGTCCCAAGATACAATGTATTCAGCACCAAATTCTGGATATCAACCACACGCCACACAAGCTATGTCCGACACATCGACTCAAGATACAATGTATTCAGCACAAAATTCTGGATATCAACCACACGCCACACCAGTCATATCTGACAAATGGTCCCAAGATACAATGTATTCAGCAACAAACTCTGGATATCCACAATCAAACACAAACTATTTGTATGAACCAGCATCTTCCGAGGAAACATATTCAGAACATCATTCTTTTTACCAATTATCGAGCACTGAATCTTGGAATATTAATCCAACTTCTGTTCAAGAAGAAACAATGTCTACCAGCTATCTTTCAACTGATTCAACCACACCGTTAGGTATGTTTAATTTTTTCAAACATTTCCATGTATCTTTATTCCATGTCATATAATGCTATGCGTTTCGGTTTCATATGGCAAGATGATTTTTAAGTCAGATTGATATTTTGTATTTTTGGGGGAAAACAAGTATTTTATACATCTGTTTAAAATATAACATGTATTTACTTTACACAAAATAAAGTCTTTTATATCTCAAAAGTATAATTGGTTGACTGGTCAACGTACTTTGGTTCAAACGACTATTAACACTGAGTTTGTAAGTTCGAACTCTGTTCGTGGCAAGATACGTATGACACCTATCATAATAGACTGTAGTTAAAACTGTGCTTGCCAAAGGATGGTGGTTCTTTCCAGGCATTTTGGCTATATTTTTAGAAAAACATCGATCACAACTATATGTGAAAGATTGCTCAACGAAACATTAACAAAAAACAATCAATAAAATATTATAGAATTTCTCTGAGAATTATTCAACTGAACGAGGAATCGTGTATCTTCAAATAATATAATATATTTCAGAAGATAATTATTCGTTCAGTGAGACGATATATCCTTCAAGTTCCACTACTTCCCCCTCTGATGTATTCGTGCATAATTCATCAATGTCACCAAATAGTTCAGTTGCGTCTCATACAGAACCGAATCGGTTGTCAAGCACAGACACTTTACATCAAACAGCATCTTCTGAAACACTGTATTCAGAACCAGAATCTCATTACCAATCGACCACTGAATCCTGGAACATTCAACCAACATCTGCTTTAAATGAAATGATGTCTACTACTTCTCTAGCAGTCGAATCAACAACTCAAGCAGGTACTTGTATGGTTTTTTGGGGTGTAATATAAGTCGTGGATTGACTTTTTCTGTTATTGAAATCTCTCCGTTCAATGATCGATATATTGATTAACAAAAGTACAAAATAAAAACAAGAACAAAACTTGTTTCTTGAATAATGGTATACTTGAGACCAAAAACACAAGGACAAATAAATATAACAATTAATATATATTGTTTCAGAAATGGCAACGCATGGTTGACATATTTGTTTGTTTTATAATGATTTACATTATAACCGATGTTGACTGCTTTATCACTACTTTTAACATTTTTACCTATTATGTCTGTTGTGTTTGCTCACACAATGTGAATTCCATGCGACTAGCATACAAGTGATCGGTTTGGCTAACTTCAAAACCAGGTTTAATCCACCATTTTCTACATAAAAAGATGCCAGTAAAGAGTCAGGAATAAGAAAGTTGTTTTCCATTCGTTTGATATGTTCGAGTGTTGGATTTTGTCATTAAATAAGGGACTTTTTTATTTGAATATTCCTTTGAGGTCAGTATTTGTGGTTTTTTCTTCTTCTTTTGGAAATGATATTAATTCTTGTCGTCTTATGCTTTAGAATTAGTTGAAGTACTTGATAGATCACAAATGTAATGTATTAATATTGTATAAGTTTGTTTCCCGTTTGTTCACTTTGAAAAACTAGGTACTATTTCAAGTTTTATATTTATTCGTCATCTGATATCCGAAGACATTCAATTGGTGATGTGAACCCTAATCTTGTTACAATGAGAAATTCAAACAAACGTTGTAGTATCAGAGCCTTTCTTATAGCTTACGGTGCGGTATTGGTGTTCCTCATTGTCGAGGGCCGTACTGCGACATCCATGTCATTTATTTGTCTCAAAGGCAATCATAACACATTCCTTATTCTATCTAAAGCTGTCTTAATATATCAGTAAAACGTTTTCTGTGACAGTATTTACAAAAATTCATACAGGGTGCGAATTATTTACGTTTTTAAATTTATATAACAATGAAATTATGTTTTTTCTTTTTCATTATTAGATGAAATTGTACTCAGCGACTTTTTAAGTCTGTCTGTTGATTCAAGCGTACCAACATTCAATCCTACATCAACAGATCGACAACTTATGTTTAAATGCAAATACTATCAGTATGGAAGCCCGATTCTGAATGATTTACTTTTGGACGTTAAATGGGAAGTCAACGACGTATTATTTGTTGAAAAATACAATCTTACTCTCTCGCAAATGCAGACAGAAGGAAGGATTACAAAAACAGATCTTAAAAATGCAGGAATAACAATGGGATTCAATGTAAGATTTCAAATAATACACCAGCTTATAATTTCGACAAAGCAACACAGGCGAAAAAAAATGTATTTTTCATTGTCAGATGATTCAATGATTTACAATATATAGATAAATAGTGGAAAACATACATGGAAACGATTTCTTAATAGCAGCTTATGTATTTTACATTCAGCTTCACGAATTAGATAATCTCAATTATAAAAATCTTAGAAATGTAAGAGAACAATAGTTAAACGAGATTACCGATAACAGAAAAAACACAGATACATGAACGCACATACAACTTAAACTATTTCATACTGATTAAAAATTTAACCTGAAACAGTTTTGTATTTTATAACCTTTTTAAGACGATGTCAAAATGTCATATTTGAATAAGTTAGCTGAACTAATTATGACTCTGACGTGCGAAAGCTTGTTAAACTTGAAAGGATCATTATATCACGAATAGATTGCAACAAATGTGAGAAGAAAATTTTTACTACGTGTCAATTCATAAATTTACCTTTTGTCTCCGCACAGTTTGCCTCCGATAAAAAAGTAATTTTTTTATTGGAAAGAAATTAAAATCTTGATATATTTATTGTGTATATTTCATCAGTGGTTATGAAACCGAAGTATAAGAATGATTGTTTTTCTAGGTACTGCAAAATTAAAAAAAATATCTTGACCATGTTTTTAATGTTGTTTTGCCTCATTGTTTGAAAGAATTAATACAATTATCTATAATTTTGCAGGTAAAATGTGGTATGCGTTTAAGCGCCTCTAGTAACAGCACCTACCTCGAAAGTTATCCTCGCTATGCTGGAATGGAGGTTTGTATTCAAATAAAATAGCATGAATATGTTTCGGCAACTACGAACATTGTAAATTTTCTTCTCTATGCAGATTTACAAATCAGTCAACATAACTGAAATCGACAATTGATTCCTTCAAAAAACAATCAATTTTATCAATTTTGTATTATATTATATTTTGTTTTGGGGTGGAGGTTGTGGTTTTCTTCATGATGTTCGGATAGTCATTATCAACATTTTCAATAGACTCTTTGTATTTGGTATTGTCTTATATTGGAGCAACTGTTCTTTATCTGTCTTTAAATATTCAAAATATATTAAAAACAGAATGGTTGTGCGAATTTGAAAAATACTTTTTTTCAGGTGTGGCCCAAACATATGTCATTATCTAGTGGAGAATCCGCAAAAATTTACGTATGGACAACAGTTCCTGTGGCATGTATGTATGATAGTAGCAGTGCTTGCGACTTGACCTTAGAAATGAATAATTTCAATGAAGAGTTTACATCCGGTGCACCAATGTCCTGTAATCAATCAATTACAGAGTTGACAAAACCTTCTGTATGTGGATTGGTTCTGGATGGATGGAAAACCAGCAGCTGGCAAATACTAGATATAAAACTTCCCGAAAACACTAATCAAGACCAAGAATACACAGCAAAACTACAACTACGTGTGGCTTTTTCAATATATGACAACTTCTGGGTCAATTACGTTCTTCCAGAAATTACAGTAAGATTTTTTTCAGAATTTTGTTTCCCCATTTATTTGAATGTTTAATATCATTGTGTGAAGGTAAACGAAAATCAAATTTTTAATCAGCTGTTATCAACCATACAAAACCTGATTACGCGGTTACTTTTAGTTTATATTTATAAACATTAAAAAAATCAAACATTACATAATTCAATGAAATAATGAAATGAGAGACGAGCGTAAACATTGTTCTGACAACAAAATGTAAAGTATATGATAATCTGCATGAAAAATACATTCACATCACCGTTTGTTTAATTTTTGAAAAAAATGTTAAAAATAATGTTTTTGACAATTTATATTTTTAAATTTTGTTTATTATTTAACAGATCAGTGTTATCAACACAAATGTGACAGAAAGTTATTGGAATTGGTATGGGTTTTGTTTCACTGGGACTGATCCATGGTTTTTTACTACTGACTGGCGGTAAGTATTTAAAACAAGTAAATATAAGTATATATCATTCAAAGGTCCTAGATAATACAATGAAAAAATATACCAAAACATGCATAACCCTGCCATGTTTTGTATGTGCTTGAATGAAATTTTTTGACAAAATATCTTAACATTGTTATGTAATAGAATAATCACTAAAGGGTCGTTTTTTTGCAATGTTATCATTTTAGTTTACTTTTCTAAAGTTGTATTATACGCTAATTTTTACTTTTTTACATAAGACACCAATCTCCGGCGCAGAGTTAATATCCGTTCCATACATGCTTTCCAATACTGCACTTAATATGACCTCTGCCATACATTGTCCGACCTCATGAGGAAATTTCAGGAAATTTCAAGAAATTTCCTCATGGCCGAAAAGTATTCGGTATTCTCTGAAAAGTCCGTTGCGTGATACACAACCTACAGAGGACTGTCAATATTTTTATGCGGAAGGTTTGGAGTAATCCGGTAAAGAGGCGATGGCGGAAATTATGAGAATCATCTCCTCACCTCATTTTCTTCAACTAGGATTCTCGCCAAACTAAAGTTTTGAAATTACTTTGACGAGACGTGCATCTGACGCAAACACAAAATTTCGATTCTGGTAACTATGAGGAGTATATTTGAAGGGCAAAAAGAAGAAATTCTATGATTTTTGCCCACAGGCTACATGTATAAGCCCTACGGCAAGTCTTTTTTTATCACTCGGTTAACACCTTTGATCCTGATCCTCGATGGTAGTTGTCCCCTCAGCAGCTCTGTGTAAATTCAAAAGGGGTTTGTTACAATTTGCCGGGTTTACTATATATTTATATAGTATACATACGAAACCTTCGATGCCATGTAGACATAGAAGCATAGGCGGATCATGGGGGCCCTGCCCCCACCCTTTTATTGGGGATGAATTGGTTGATAATATAGGGAATCACTGAAGCATGACTGGAGCGGGCTCCCCTTAGGTCAGTGAGAAACCCTCTTATGAAAAGTTCTGGATCCGCCACTGAGAGCAGGAAATTATCCAGTGGGAACAAAGTAAGTAAAAGTCTTATTATTCCTAACCCGTAAATATCCTAATACAAGTTTCTGCTACCAAATGAGAAAAATATATTGCTTTGCTTTTTATGGTTATTCCTTGAAAGCATGTAAAGCTCATTGAGATATACACAACAAATATTACTAGTTTTACTTTAAGCTTTGTTGACATATATTGTGCTTATTATCATACCACCTTTCATACCTATTTCTTTTGATATTCTACTTCACAGTTCATTAGGTTGTTATTGAGCCTTTCCTGTTCTGGGATAGATGTCATAGTACATATTGTTCTAAAAAATCATAAAGCCTATTCTTGTTCAAGCATTCTACATAGACACCTATATGAAATATTCTTTCAAATTCTGAATCTTGCAGCATTATACATGACAAAGTTTTATTACTCTACTTTTATTCGTGCACATCAAAAAAAATTATCTTGATCCCTACTCTCTTTCATACAATCTTGACTTTTACTGCACATTAATCAATATCTATTATTTAATATACATGATTGGGGACTGGGTTTTAAGCTTACAGATACTTTAGTAGCTGTTACACCCAAATTATGTCCTGATACTCTTGGCATTAACACTAATTGATATTGAAGTTGTGTGCATTAAACCAGTGATGAATGTATGTACTGTTAATCAATTGCTATTATTTCAAGATGAAAAAAAAATTTGGTTCAATGACCCATTTGTCACTGCTAAATTGTTGTCTCACTGGCAACAAACACATCTCATATTTTATAATTAGTAAGTCAACAAAACCTAGAAGGTTCATGGAAGCATGAATTTCTCATCCGGTAATACATGCCATAATGAATTCAGAATAAATTGAATAACCATTGTTAGTATATTCACATACCCACGTCCCAACATTGTCACTGACTCACTGGAGAGATAAAATCTCACCAGATTCCTAAGTTCACTCATAACTAAAGTCTTCAAAAAGTCAACTGATAAAAATGTTCCTCTTTAACTTCTAGAAAAAGAAGTCAGACTAATTCACAGGTCAAAAACATTATCCCCTCTGCAACTTCATAGTGTGGGGTCATGAAATAATTGTCATTGTAATTAAGAGGTAATAATACTGAACTTTCTTATGCATTAATACAACCATTTAATCAAACACAGACATGATGTACATGCATCCAGTTTAATTATAATTCTTTTGCAAGACAACTGTTATTACTGTTGTCTTTTTGATGATGGCAGATATTTATTTGTAACTGAAGTCTTTTATTTTGATTTTTGTGTTTTTGCTGTCCATTGGACTTATACCCAATATTTCCTTGCATTCATATATTTAAATCTTAGGGGAAAAGTTAAATCAGTTTTATCTGAACATTACTGAAGTTATGAGTAGTATAAACCAGAAGGCTTTTTTTAAAGTATTAAAATGTAAACGATGTGAGGGACATTTATATTTCCATGCTACTTGGCTAAATCTGATAAAATGTATTCTTTATTTCTATTTTAATTATTAACAACAATATGTTCATGATAAAATTAAGAAGACATACAAAATTTTCAAAACAACAATTAATAAAATTGTAATTAATAAAGTTCTGAAAGGAAATGGGGAATGTGTCAAAGCGACAGTAACCTGACCATAGAGCAGACCTCATACATGTATTAAATAATGCACACAAATTTTCATGTGCAATTATAATCACTCCAATTCACTCATTGAAACCTGAATCATTTTTTTATAAGTGCTTAAGTCTTGTTTGTAAGTTCTTTTATAGTGAGAGTCTATTTTATTTGTGTGTATGATAATCTATGCTGGCTTGCAATGTTTCTTATGTTTCTAGATAAAACCCATACATGTCCTATGGTCAGGTTAACATAATTGTGATCTGAAAATATAATGACATTTTTTTTATCATGTAATTTCTGGTATTTATGCAGATGAGGGATATACATGGTATGCCATAGTTCGTCAAACTAGCCATTTAAATGTCAACACTTTATTCAATTTCTCAAAGGAGTAGGGGCATACAAGGCCCTTATTTGACCCAAATTCATATTACTGCAAATTTAAAAGTCAACAATAACCTTAACCATTTTAAAATTTGACCAAACTAGACTAAGGAGCTAAAATAATAAACTAAGTATATTAAACTTTAAAAACAAAGTCTGAATTTGTGTGAAAAAGCAAGGACCTGAATTAGTTGACATATTTATCAATAAAAGCTTAAAAAATAGGAGGGAGTGTAATTGACAAAGAAAAATTGAATGCAACCGTTTTATAATTATTTTACACGTAACAATCTGTACTATTTTGTTATCATAATGAAAGAACAATATTCAGTGTATAATAGTCCCATACATTTGTAACTAAAAGCATAAATAAAGATTTGTCAATGTAAATAGCCTGGATTAAATATGGCTCCTCATCAAACTTGGTTTTCATTTTTTATAGTTATGATTATTAAGCATTAAAATTACACAATTATTTAACATGTGAAGCCACTTCATACAAATTTAAAAATATTGGTCTTTTGGAATGTTAGAACTAATAGGAACTGTCTATAGTATGCATATGAACTACATGAACAATGTTTCAGTTTCTGCAGTTGATAGTCTTCCCTGTTGACTATAAGATTGCAATATTAGTCTACCCATACTTGTAAACAATGTGTTGAAACAACAATTGGGGTCCAAATCAAATAGTTAAAGTTGTAATATTTGAAAGAAAAAAAGATAGATTTTAGATATTTTGATTAAAATGCATTATGCAGGTGTGCATCAGATAATTCATTTTAGCAAACAACACAACAATTTATAAAAAAATCAACACCTACTGAAAATATCAATATATAAACAAGTAAAAAAATTTCTATAACGTAAGACTGTTTCGTTCCTGCCAAGGGTACTCATCAGGTGGCAAATTATGTCTACCACTACAGTAATTGTTTATTGAAAACAAATAAGTTACTAGCTGCTTGCTCTAAAACAGCCTTTTTAGAAAATTTGTTAACCAAACTGTCAATTAATATGACTTTGCAGTGTCTGTGCATTTTAATTTATGCTACATGTATGGTACATGATATTGCTTTTTCAATCACTTACATAAATTTACAAATAAGTCTGTACTACTATCTCATGTAGATGGACAGTAACTTTTACAGTATACAAATAATTCCATTTTCGTATATTTTACTGTTGGTTTGAACACCAACACCAATATTTAGAAAATCAAAGTGAATTCAACCCTATAAGAGGTAAACAGCATTTTGTGAAATCATTCTTTAATATCAAGCTGATCAATATACATGTCATCTTCGCTAGCCAAGGGTTACGATCCTCTCCCGTTCTCTTCACCCTTGGCGGATTGAGCTAACATTTCGGAGAAACAAGGTAAGGATTTTTATTGGTTGCAGTAGAAGCTCGCTGCATCCAATCAAAAAGCGCCTATAACATGATCACGTGTAAATGTAGAAATGGTTTGTAAACAATTGCCACATGTTTATTGTGCAACAAGTCTTTACCGCACTAAACATAAGACTATATTTAGTGACAACTCGAATATTTTTAATCAACTAATAGCAGTTCCTGTGTATGTTTCATGCATGAATGTCGACGTATATTTTCGATTACGGCTTTACCAAGTGTGTAGAATCTAGACGCTACCGTGATTACCTCCAAATTGAAGAGTTCAAGTGCTACCATTGGTCAAGAATAATGTATTCGGAATGGGCGTGACTTTAATCCTTTGATAGATGGCGCAACATTGATATCACAAATGTTAGCTCAATCCGCCAAGGGTGAAGAGAACGGGAGTGGATCGTAACCCTTGGCTAGCGAAGATGTATACATGTATGATATATCATTTTCAATTTTTTTTTTTTGCCAATTAATTGAATTGTGTGTCTTTATTTATTTTAAATAAAAAAAACAAAGGTCTATAGGAAAATATACAAGTTATTTTTCCAATTATTATTAAAGAAGCTATTATCCTAAAAAAATCATATGCTATCATATTGAGTGTAGTGTTACAAAGTATTGAACGGAACGGATATGTGATCTCTGCACCGGAGATTGATAAGACACATGCATTAATGACTTTTGGGAACATTTAATATATCGTTGGTTTACTGAGTTTTCATCTGATTTTTCACCACGATTTTCTATGCATTTTGTATTGACAGCTGATAGATCATGTACATGTATGTGCTGATCCGTCGACAAGCAGGTTAAAGAATGAACAAAATCGCTCGTCCTTATAATATTTTTACGCTGGACGGTGAAATTTATCAGTCGAAAACAGATTGTGTTTAAGAGGGGAAAGTCGTGACTACACATTTTTATTTTTTCTGCAGATGGTACGATTTCCACGATGAAGGAGAATTCTCACTCTTTAGACATAAAACGAAACCAATCGAAGTAAGTTTACAAATTCGTAATTATGATTATATCTGGGTTTACATGAATACTAAATTTAATAGAAAATCGAAGCATTATGATCAAAAGTATCAATTTATTTTGTTAAATATGTCTATATCCATCCATGGTTATAAAGTTTTATATTTCCAAGAAAATGTAAAACAATAAAACCGAACTTAAGGTAAATAAAACACAGGAGGGGAAGTCCATAAAAACTGACAAATTACAATGTTATTCATTCAAAAAAAAACAGTGAAAAACCCCGTTTTGCTTCATATTATTCATAAAACAAATTGACACTGCCATGATTTAAATGATTATCATTATTTTCAGGTGAATTAAGGTTGGAAAATGCCTGAATCTAATCATTACATCCCAGCTCCTTTGTTTTACCAGGGGTGATCCGGCTCAGATTACCCCAGCTAGAGTTTCTTTTGTTTTGCATGCTTTCCTTCGTTCTGCAACATTTTGGCGGGAATGTCAAATCCACTATAAAGCATAGAATTAATTATACAAAAAAGACTATCTATCATAATTTATGTTGAACGAATCCAGTGTCTATGCTGGAACCGAACTCAAGACCTTTAGCATATCAACCCACGACACATACCACTACACCAGGACAACTGGATACTAACTATAAGTTATTTGACATACTTAAAGGAAGCAAGATATTTTCATAAGAGGGACGAGTTGGCAGACTTTTATTCAGTGGTGCTTTAACCCTTTTTGTAAATAAGTGAGTTGTCAGACTGATTGTTCAATTTGATTTTACACTTTTTCAAAGTGGGGCGAGTCGGGAAACAAGAGTGAGCAATTTTTTATAAAGTGGCGATCTAGTGTGGGCCGATTGACCAGTCGGGCGAGTTTAAATGGTTTAATATTGAATAATTGTGTTCGGGGGGTCATAAAGGGTATACATTATATAGTAATATATAAAGTATATTACAATGGTTGTGTGGCGTTCTAAACTAGATTTTATGAATTGTAAATGGTTTCATCTAATCTAAAACAGCTGGGATCTAAAATAGTTATCCCATTCGGACTTGGTGTGTCAGTGATAGATCACCCTCTGGCCTCCAGTCATCGGGGTGATCTTACACTGACACACCGCGTCCTCATGGGCTAACTATTACACACATCTTTGAGGTATGCTAAACTTGATTTAGCGAATTATTTGTTACGTTTATACAAGGATATTTAAGATCAGTATATATTTAAACTAAGATAATCAATTTACTATTAAAGCTCATGATTACTTTATGTCAGGTGAATACAATTCAACGAAGATTCGAAAGTCATCATTCATGGACTGAGCATTGTGCGATTGCCGTTCGAGCAGCATCAGACGTTTTCATTATCTATGGATGTAGTAGACCAACCAAATGGATTGTTCGAAGACTTGGTTGTCAAACTGGTTCCGAATATTTAGAAGTTTATCATCGATGGGGAACATATGAGGTATTGTTTATTTAAAGCATATACTCATATTAATCATATTGGTAGGAAGGTGTACGAAACAAATACTGTATGTAATTTATGTATAACTTATGAATAAAAGCAATCAATCCTGACTTGATATTGATTCAACTAAACTAGTATCCACTGATTTGTGAAATTTTACTTTGGCGATAATACCAACTGATACTAATTAGTCATTAATTATGGTAACAACTTTTAGATTAATATACTTTATACAAAAATCCTTCATTTGTGACTTTTATTGAAGACAACGAATCTTAAAATTATTTGACAAAACGAAACCTACAGAAGCTAGTACAGCTTGCCTGGTGAAATTTGAACGACAAAATCTAGTGATAGAATGATATGAAAGAAGTCAATTTCAAACTTTCATTCGAACTTTAAAAGTATAGTTGTTGGCATGACACGGGTTATGTTCTTCTCATATATGTTATGATGGTATGATACTAAACCCCTAACGGGAAGGATTGTGCCTGATGTTCATATGATGAAATCATAATCTTTCAGTCAGTTTAATTGAAGTCTGGAGCTGGCATGTCAGTTAACTGCTAGTAGTCTGTTGTTATTTATGTATTATTGTCATTTTGTTTATTTTCTTTGGTTACATCTTCTGACATCAGACTCGGATTTCTCTTGAACTGAATTTTAATGTGCGTATTGTTATGCGTTTACTTTACTACATTGGTTAGAGGTATAGGGGGAGGGTTGAGATCTCACAAACATGTTTAACCCCGCCGCATTTTTGCGCCTGTCCCAAGTCAGGAGCCTCTGGCCTTTGTTAGTCTTGTATTATTTTAATTTTAGTTTCTTGTGTACAATTTGGAAATTAGTATGGCGTTCATTATCACTGGACTAGTATATATTTGTTTAGGGGCCAGCTGAAGGACGCCTCCGGGTGCGGGAATTTCTCGCTACATTGAAGACCTGTTGGTGACCCTCTGCTGTTGTTGTTTTTTATTTGGTCGGGTTGTTGTCTCTTTGACACATTCCCCATTTCCATTCTCAATTTTATTTCAATGACTTTGTTTTCAAAAGATAAAATTATCATCATTTTAGATTTGAAACTTTCTGCTATACAAACAAGGAGTGATGAATTACAAATTGATATTTATTTTAGTTTAAACATTTCTTAAGGATTATTTTGTTTCCTTTATGTCTTGTTATGCGACTGTCATACAAGTGAATGGTTTAGCCCTGTAAACCAGGTTCAATCCACCATTTTCTACATAAGAAGACGCCTGTACCAGGTCAGGAATATGACAGTTGTTATCCATTCGTTTGATGTGTTTGAGCTTTTGATTTTGTCATAGGATTAGGGGCTTTCTGGTTTGAATTTTCCTAATTATTTTTGTGATTTAACTATTTTTTTCAGATTGTTCTGCCGACTGGTACAAGAGTATATGTATGGATAGCAATGAATAGAAGATTGAATGTATACATTACTTTTTCACGTAAGGATCGGTACCAAACAGAAGGATTGTGTGGTACATGGAATAACAATCGGAACGATGATTTTACTGGAAGGGACGGAATAGTTTATGACAGAGCATATCCTTTTGCTCGAACTTGGAGGTATATAAACATATGCCATCTAAACTTTTCAATCCCTAAAAAAATCCTTAATCAAACTATTGATTAATGAATACATATGTTAAACATTTTGAGTAAAATGAGATCCTGTTACGTAGAACATTTTGACTTAGTCATTAATTATGGTAACAACTTTAAGATTAATATACTTTATACAAAAATCCTTCATTTGTGACTTTTATTGAAGACAACGAATCTTAAAATCATTTGAAAAAACGAAACCTACAGAAGCTAGTACAGCTTGCCTTTTGGTTGGTCTACTACATCCATAGATAATGAAAACTATTGATTAATGAATACATATGTTAAACATTTTGAGTAAAATGAGATCCTGTTACGTAGAACATTTGACATCGATGGTAGAGAAGCGGTTATTTCTTTAAACTGTTTACTCGATATCAAAATACATTGTGATTATATCTGAAGTTAATTCTCATATTAATGTACAGATGATATTGATTGGTCATAATTATAAATTGCATAACTGTTACATTATAACTGCCTTTTTTCCTTGGTTGCAATAGATAAACATTTTAATTCTTTGAATCGTTAATTGGCATTGTCGAGTTCAAATTAATTTTATGTTTTATTACCTTTTTAGAACTTATATATATTGCTTTCAAGGCATATTTCATTGTACTAGCTATTTTAAAGTGGAATAATCTTTGTAATGAAAATAAAGAAGCTCAACAAACAAAAGTTAATAAGAAAAGAAAACATAACTCAACTCAACCGAACGAGACCGTGAACGTATTTTTTTTTTTCAAAATATCTCTTTCATCATAAGAGAGAGGACGTTTAATGCTTTCTGCTTGCCAGTTTGTTTTGTGAAATTTTTATTAAACTGTACTTTTTCCTTTATATAAGTATATCATTGTTTCTTGTCTAGTTTACTTAAATCATTACTTACAGTGTTCCAGCAAGTGACAGTTTATTCATTGCAAAAACTAGAACGGAAAAGTTAAGCCAGTCGTTTATGTACTGTACGTGTCTTGGTGATAGCGGTGGTATATTAAATGGACTGTCGGCAAATGTAGATTGCTCATGGAAGGAAAGTTTACCAGTCTGTCCACCGTTAAACTTTGGCAAACAATCATGCTCAATTCGCTCTAAGCGTTCAACAGATGAAGATGATGACGATCTAACGATTGATATATCACCGGATATTCTTACTAAGAAGGAACATGCAGAACGTGTAAGTTTGATATTCTATAAAAAAAATCTTTAGATTCTATAAAATTCGTCTGTTTGAAAATTTCCACCAGTTGTGTCCTTTTTCAGATTGTGACATGTTGACGGGCTGTCCATGTACACGAAGAAGATGTGTGAATATCAGGAGAGGTTTTCATCATCGACGTAGTCAGTGTCGCTCTCCTTTCCCAGTTCTGATTTGTCAATCTACCAAGTTTCCAGTAAATTCTGATAACTCAAATGCCAGTTTGTTACAGTATAGTTCCCAGAAAAAATTCATCGCAGGAGGTCCCCTGTTATATATTTTATTTCCTCTCTTTATTGACCAAATGCTTTCCAGACAATTCCTTCGATAGGATCATAATTTCAGCATCGGGGTATGAATCTATTTTAAAGTGACAATTGAGAAATTTTCAAGTCGTCTGGGGCAAGTTATTCATAATGATCACTAAATGCAGGTCCCCTTGGTTTTGCTAAACAAAGGTAAGGGTGTCAACTCATATCAAGGTTTGCTATTCTCATGATGGTAATTATTTCCATTAAATACATTTTTCTCTTGTATATTCTCCCCTTTTGTCATTCCTTTTATTTTCAAGATAAGAATATATCTATCATATCATATAAAGAATATAAGATAATATTATTATTTCATATATTTTAACTAATTTGATTCGTTTAGGAATACTCACATGTTAAACTATATTTTAGAATGTTGAGAGAAAACGGCGGATAGCAAACTGCATCATATTGCACAGCTGAAACCATATTGCACGGTTATTTTTAGAAAATCTAAAAACCGATATACTTTTTGACTTCATGTAATGAATTTCATGATATTGTTAAAAGTTTTATTAAAAAAAATCTATATCTAAAAAATCTTCAAATACAGATGTAAAAAAATAACACAAAAAAAAATAAATGAAATAAAAAAATAAATAAATAAACTAAATGTTGTCATTGTCTTAGAGACAATATGATATATATAAAATTCAAAAAAATCAAATGACGATTTTGATACAAATATGGTCGGGAATAAATAATATAACAATTATAGCCCATTTATGAGGTCAATACAGGATATATCGACCCAAGAAGTATATCGACCTCGGACTTGGTCAGTCGATATACTTCTTTCATGTCAATATTATACAAATATAGCCTTTTTATGAGGTCGATACAAGGATATATTGACCTGAAAGAAGTATATTGACTGAGGACGAAGTCCGAGGTCGATATACTTCTTTGGGTCGATATATCCTGTATTGACCTCATACAAAGGCTATATTTGTTATATTATTAATTTCTGACCATATTTGTATCAACATCGTCATTTAGGTTTGTTGGAATTTTATAGATATTACATTGTCTCCTTGATAATAACAACATATAAGTTGTTATTTCATTTACCTTTTTTTTTGGACATCTTACATTTTTTCTTATGTATTTGAAGATTTCTTTCGTCAAATAATCGATCACAGATATCATGTGTTTCAAAACGCTAAACACTATCCTGAAATTCATTACATGACGTCACAAAGTATGATTGGTTTTTAGATATTCTAAAAATAACCGTGCAATATGCTTTTTGCAGGTCAATATGCTTTTTGCTATCCGCTGTTTTCTCTCTACCTTCGAAAATACAGTTTAACATGTGACTATCCCTAAACGAATCAAATTTGTTGAAATATACGAATTAATAATATATCCTTGTATAGACCTCATACAAAGGCTATAATTGTATAGTATAAAATGGAGATATTCGCAAATATTTCCTACGTGCTTGTCCTTTCAATATCCCTGCACGATTTCTTGAAATCAATAATTCTCCTTAAAAAATCAATCGGATGGTAGTTAAGTGCAATACCTCTTAATTTGAGCTTAGGTCAGTTTGTACTCTACGAAATTTGTATATTGTTTTGAAATATTCAGTAATTTTTTTTATGAAATCGAATTGAAATTTCACGCTCGTTCTTGCACACAATATTAATGATATTGAAAATCTAAACTGCAAAATAATCTTTAAGTACATGGAAACTAAACATGAAAGCTACACTTTGTAAATTATAAAAACAGTTACACAAATGAAAGTGTTTAAACATTGTGTATGTGTGAAGGTTATAATGTTTAAATGATTGTTCCCCTTGAAGTGATGATTGCAAAAGTCGGGTAAAATCAATCTATTTAGTCGAAATGAATGTAATTAACTAAAAATAAATTGATATTCTATAATTGTAATTTTTTCAGACCTCTGAATGGATAAATGGATGGAACGAATCGAGTGCAGACGATGCATGCAACAGTTATTTCAAGAATTCGGGTTCATACGATGATTGTTCATCGCTGTCCAATGTAAATGTATCATCTGCAATTACGAACTGTGTACTAAATATAAAGGTAATGATATTTAATAGACTAAGTTGTTTTCAAAAGTGAAAAAAAACTTCGTGGGGTAAAAAACATTTTGTGCCACTAAAATTAAAACAGTTGGATTGTAAACTCAAATAGGTAGTTGAAAAGCATGAAAATATAACAAAACTATTGTTTCTCTCATTTTAGCCCCTAATAGAAAAATAAAATAGCAATTACAGCTATCTATTCTTTTCGATCACATGCTGGAATAGTTATCATCTTATAACTTATTGCTTTGGCATTGAAATGTATCATATTAGCAAACAGTAGTTTTAAATTCCTGTTGATATATTGTAATGCCGTCAAACCCCCTTTTTGAATATGCTGTGTTATTAAGTACAAATAATAATACGGAGATGTCTGTGAGATGATATGCTTTGCATATGAGTGTATTCGATACGCTGATTACACTAAAATTGATTTAATTCTATTGTGTTTCAAGTGATGTTATGAGTGGAATTTACTCGCGGTGACCAAGTTTGTTCCCGGAGTGCTGGTACCTTTAGTTCTGTTTTATATTTGAGATATTAACCTTTTTCATGTGTTCCTAAGTTATCCTGTTGGTGTAATAACCTTCATGATGAATACATATGTTAGTTGTTAATGATTTTAAGCTGGAAAACATCTTTATTTACATAAAATGTCCAGTGTTTACATTTTTAATTGCCATTTCGGGAATTTCCCTAATTAGAGAGATGGTTGCTGATTGGTCCGACTTATGTAAGAGAGTCTGTGATTGGCTGACATTCTTATAAAACTAAAATGATCAACTACGGAAAGCAGTAATTGTTGTGGTTTGGAATTGAATGTTATGAAACACCAAACTTGAAATCTCGGAGAATTTAGGAGGAAATTAGGAGACGAATTGGGGAGACTTTAGGAGGAAATTAAGGAGATACATTAGGGAGATTGTGGGAGTAAATTAAGGAGATTAATTTGGGAGACTTTAGGAGGAAATTAAGGAGACAATTGGGAGACTTTTGGAGGAAATTAAGGAGACGAATTTGGGAGAAGCTGGGAGTAAGTCTCGGTGACTCAGTTTGGGTGGTAATAGTTGGTGACAATATATGTAGAGGGTAAATTATACCTATAGTTTTAATTATCAAAGAAATATATGTCTTGGTGACAATAATAACCTTTAGTATTTATATACAGATGGTTATTTTAAATAGATGTTGTTGAATTAAGCCGGCTACATAAATTTATAGGTGTTCTTTTATTGAGACCCTTTGTAAGCCTGAATGAGCTATATGCTAATGGTAGTTTTTTAAACATGTTAAACTAGTCGACTGAATCTATAGAGTGGTTATACTCTGGATTGTTATATATATGTGTGTATATATATATTTAATTAGTTAGACCAACCATACCAGGATCCCAACCAAACCAGTAACAGCTAGAGCCTTCACAGCCATTCTCTCTGCCATTTTAAGATTGTTAAATAAATGATCACAACTTTGATATGCTTTGTCTTTTATTTATAAATAATAATTAGATAACATTTGATAGACTCTAGAGTCTAGGTTAACGAAGCTGTAAAGTGTGTTGGTTCGACGGTATTCCAATTAGACGTCGGGCCATACATCTTATAGTAATATAAACCATACCTTTAAAGAAATCCCTTTTATTTGTAACCTGTTATCTCTGGTGTCCGACTCTAACACCAGGGAGGCAGCGTTATAATATGAATAAATTAGATTATAACTAATGTTCGGACTCCCCCAGGCAAAGTTCATCTTAGATGGATTTTGCAATTCATTGCTGTTTCCATTTTGATATTCACACATGACTTTTTATGTTTTGAGAATATTTATTTCATAAATTAATGGCTCTGAATGTTTTGGTTGGAGGGTAGTTTGTAAAATTGAAAACAAAGAGCTTTAAACGCCTGAAATTGCTAGATTTTCTGTTTCCTTTGAGGTATCCGGAACTGATGAGTATATGGCAGATGCATTTGAAATGTTCAAAACAGAATGTTCAAATGAAATAAGGACAAATAATTCACTGTGGAACGAAACAAATGATGCTGGAAATATTGTAGCTCAAGTGGTTGTTGGGAAATTATGTCCATTTGACTGCAAATATAAAGGAATACAACTTGGTGACTGCGTGCAAGGTAATTTAAACATTTTTAAAAGCTCGAATGACTTTGTATGCCAAAAAAAATATACTATAAACATAATGTTTTAATGACTTACATGTTAAAACACTCTTTGCTATTACATTTTGCTTTAAGCATTACATCTTTTATTTACACGGCATACAAAAATTTGAAGAAAATTAGTAATTCCTCGATCCTTTATATAAGAAGTGTGTAATGATACAAGCATATTCTAGTTACGGTATAACATTACTTGTTCATTGTTTTCTATATTACATTTAGCAAGTTAATGCATGCAAAGCCAGTTTATTTTAAGTTTAAATAAAATGACATTTATTTCATTCCAAAGCAATACCTTTATCGCAAGTGTGCTAAAAATGTCCTATATATTTTTATTTGCGTATACAAGCATGATCAGAGGTTCAGAAATTAAAAAAACAAGTACTTTCGATCTATGAAAAAATGCTTAATAACCCATTTTATTTCCTCTCTCTATTTGTTTTTATTATAATTGAAAAATTATTAAGGATGCATCAGTGACTACACTTTTAAGTTGTATTTCATAGAAGAAAAAACAAATATATTAACACATTTTGAAGTTGACAGGTAAACGTTGGAACTGTATTGTGTAAATATATTATACTTCTAACTGATATGTTCTTATTGACTTGACACGAAGTAGTGGTTCTATATTTGAATTTAAAACAAAAGGGTCTATTTAAGGCAGAATAGCGTTGTTTGCCATCATGGATAATATGGTACAATCAACGAAATTGTAAAAATATTGCTGATGTTTTTCATTCGAAATGACCATCAGGTTTAGTAAAATTATTTAAATATTTCTGTCTTATATGCTCTAACTGACTTGGCGCGAAGTATCTGGTTCAGTAAAAATGTCTGTATTTTATATTATCCTATCTTACAGGGTTATGCTCCTGTTATCAAGACTTAACAGGTGGTGATTGTCGTGTTAACATGTCTGCATCACCACAAATATTGACAAATATTACAGATGAATCATTCTGTGATACATCTAAACGATCATGTTCTCATATCTCTGTATTTGGAGAAAACTTCTACGAATCAAGTAATCTGGGATGCTTGCTTCAAAAGGCTGAGGTACGTGTACATACGTTAAGTTCGGAAAAGTGTATTAATTAAATACATACATTTCTTAAAATTGCAAGGTTCTCCACTTTTTATACTGGAAGAAATCATATGTATTCCTTGACGAACAGTTATACATGTCAAATTAGACAAGTAAAATTGTATTCGTCTTTAGGACTTGCAATCAATGCCAACGGATGACATTTCAAAAAAATAAATTCTGTATATAATTAGATATAATTAGATTAATAAAATTAAAATTAACAATAGAGTAACTGGTTTCTATGAAGCATATGCATTTCCATGCCATGATAATAAGAACTAAAAATGAACCCATATATATATATATACGTAATAGCATCATCAATACTTTTGGATGATTTAAATTGTTGATTGAGTTTTTACCAACTATTCAGATCATAAACAACGTATTAACGGCAAATGGAACAAGTAGTACCACGACGGGCCAAATGGAAAACATAGGAGAGGTTAAATGTCTAGTCAGCGTAAATCGACGAAGGAAGAGATCTACCACAAATGAAACTATACAGTACTACCTTGTGTCAGTGACCAACGATGGCGTCACTTATAGTGACTCTGTCCCTCTGATATTGTATGATACCTCTTGTTACACGTGCACTACAACAGATTCCAATGTCAATTGTCAATTACGGGTATGTAGTTATACAGATTTGATTAGTTGAAAAATGTTTTGATTGTTTGGTATAGATTTGTACAAACAAAATATTACCATTAGGAAGTAAATGAAAAGATACTGCAGAAATGAATTTAGTTGAGACCTTATGTTTTATATGATTTGAAGTTAACATATAGATGTATAGGTTTCCGGGTTCATCGTCTATCAAACCTAATTTGAATCATTGTAAATTTGTTTGTATTTCAAGTATTTCTAACTTATACAGTTCATATGTCGATTCTACTCTTTTATCACATGCATAATAATATGAGTATTAATTGCGGAACGTTCCGAATGTTTGACAATTTTAAACTCAACTATCTAGAGTTGACGAAATGATGGTTCAAGAAAGGACTAAAAACAAACATGGTACAATTTGAACGGTACTTATTTTCTTATGAGTATATTTAGGATTTTAGATTTGGATATTTTTTATCTTTTTCAGTCTGATATTTGTGTTGTTGATGGTATATGCTATAGTTCATCCAGTTCACAGTGTTCGTCTGATGAATCCACCGAGAGTAAACTATGGATAATTGGTATAGTGATCAGTGTGTTGCTGGTCGTAATCATTGTCATATTGTTAGTAAAATGGTGCAAAAGTCCAAGGTAAGTTTAACTCGTCTTCGATACGAGTCGTGAGTGTTACATTATGATATGTGTATGCCCCATTTGGTCATTAGGTACCTCAAATATTTATATATTCTTGATTTTCATTATGTTTTGGTTGTCTTCATGAAAGTGTGTTCGTACGCTCCACATGTATATAATATTGTTTTACCTCCAGTTTAGTTATCCGTGTGTCGCCATGACATGAGATGCTTCATATAACTGTTAAAATTTTCCAATCATAAACTTTCCTCAACTACCCTTGTATGAGTTCACCTTTGAGAAATTGAGCTTGAATGTCCTTTTTAATCATATTTTGTGTTTGTCAATTTGCTACTAAAGTCTTTAACACGTCGGACGCATTGAATTTAAGAAGTTATGTTTCTTTTTATGTATAGTCTGATGGATAAAAGAGCGGCGTATATCCCTTTTGAATGGCGTTGTTGATCTTTTTCGTGTTATCATCATTGACACCAATTATGTATTCTAATTAATAACATCTTAGAGCTACATACACTATATTATCCTTAACTTTCCGTAATATATAGATAGAAGTTCTACTGTTTAAAAATGAATGCGTGTATGATTGTAGGCGTGTGTTTCCTTTATGTGGAGAAGACAATGCTGACAAACCTTCAAGTGGTGAACTCTATGAGGCAGTATCACGTGGTAATACACCAGAACCAATGACAAGAGTCAACTTATAGACAAGGCAGTTTCATCAAATTCCGGTTTTGCAATCTCATTAATTTATAGACCTTTATTTGTTTCTGAAAATGTGTTTTAAGATGAGACATAAAGTGTTCAGTTCTTGATAAACACAGAACCAATAATTTTGGGCACAGTACAAGTTTTATCAATATTTAACGAGATTTATTATGATAAATTTATTTCATGAGAATTAAAGTAGAAGGTTTAGTGATAGTTATTTAGTCTTACAAACTGCTACAATATTACAGCTCTTTCAACCTGTATAAAATGTTTCAATAAAAAGATGTATTTAAGTCCCGTTAGTACGAAAGTGTTTGGTGTCAATGATGACGTTTTGATAATTTTGAGGAATTCATTTTGCTAAGGCCATTTCAAACATTTGATTAATTTAAAGGGAGAACATTCGAAGGATAGCCAACTTTTAATGTTAGTGTGTTTTTTTATGCATGGAATTCGGAGGCATACATTAATTATTTTAATACAATTTTAATTTCAAAATTATTGATATCTGACAGATCTTTTTTGCGGAATTCGTTTGATATATTTATCATATATACCGTAATTTGAATTCAGTGGTTATCTAAATCCTGATGGTATCCGTTGTAACTTGAAAAAGATCCCATAAACTTTACCTTTTATTCAGTGTCTTCCTTTTGAGCAGAAACCAAATATCACTAACATTTTATAAACCAGCACTTCGATGTCCAGGTCAAACACATTTAAACTGACTCTCATGGTCAATAGTTTGGTGATTCACGTTGGACTATTTGTTGAAACTAAAGCTCATAATATCAAATCTGTACTGGAGATACTAGTACATAAACTCTTTCAACAGATGTCCGGCGACGAAATGGTCCTTATTTGAAATGGAAAGTTTCATATTCACTAGACCTTGTGATTATAAATTTATAAGTGTCAAAGTTTTTTCTATAGTTTGTAACTTATTGCAAATGCACGCGCTCATAACAACATTTATTTCAAAGAAACTTAATTTACTTCAACAACTAAGATAGAATCATTGTACTCTCGACATATGAATGTATATTCTATTCTGTTTTTCATAATATTATATTTTTAACTATTCATACACAGTTGCTCTATTTTGATAAAACGATGACGGTTATATATATCTAGAGATTACCGTGTTCGCCTTTTCTATTTGACAATCGGATGCAATTTTGTTTTTGATTATTTTGTATTTTTATTCATGGACATTATTTTGTTTTTTTCAAAATGATAATTTGACCATTATTAATTTATTACATATATTGTTCTATAATTGTTTTTCATGTTTGTCAAACCTGTCTGTAAAGAAGTCAAGATACAAATGCTAGATAAATTCGTGTCCTCAATTGATGCTTTCATATCTATTTGTAATTTGTTAATTTTATATTTTGAGTTTTACAGTGTGTTATGCCTCTGCATTTTAAATAGTACTTAGTTTGTCCTGGCTTTTATACAAGACTTCATCTGTCTTATATTTTATAACACAGTACAGCTGTATATTCCCAATGATAACTAATTAGATTAAATTTTAAATCGTATCTTTTTAATACAAGACTTAAATTGTTCTACAGCTGTGCTTTTTCACCGGCACGATCCATTTTACCTCCTTACAGTCTTTGTGATAGTTTCAGTATTTTGAATTTTTTTGTTATCATCTATTTAATTTGAAATATATTTGTCCTTTTATACAATATTTTACTTATCTTTTTATCCGTCCAAATGTTTTTAATTTCGTATTGATATTCTATTATTTCATATGGTTTTTTTTTACATATGTGCATGTTAAACAAACTGTTTTTTATGAATGTAAATAAAGATGCATCCATGTACATTGATTGCCGTAACATGCGTTACATGTTTGTCCTCATTTGTTTTAATAAGCAATTGCAATGTGTATAAATTTTACATATTTTAAACATTTTATATATTTGACATTGTTTGTCCCTTTAGCCCTGTGATTAACTCTGGTTTTAGTATGAAAGATTTTCAATATGCATTGTGTCTTTCTAGTCCCGGTGATATTCTCTCCTTTTTTTTTTTTTTTTTTTTTTTTTTTTTTTTTAAATTTTAGATTATTCATTTAAACAAATGTGTGTTTTGTTTATCTTTAAAATAGTGTTTAATTGTCTTTATGTGTATGTTTTGTTCGTCTTGTGTGTGTTTTAGGCGTCTTTCCCCATATTTTATATTTATAGTATCCGTCCTGCATCTTTCTCATTACAGTGGTATAATTTAGGGAACAGTTTGTTACACAAAGGCTTTCCCAATATCTAGATTTAGAGGAAATAGACTCAATACAAATACTTTTTCACAAAAAAATTCTTTAATTTGTCCAATATTTAGAACAAATTTACTTTTTTTAATTATTAGCTTCCCATACAATAATTCGCAGACATGTTTTCCGTTTGCAGTGACCTCGGCGTGATATATCTTGTAAAAATCCTTGATCGCAATACGCTTCGCTCGGTTATAGATAAAACTATGATTATTGTACATGTCATACACGTCGTGTTTTCCCCAATATCTGTGTTTCTTATATTTTTTTATTGTTTACTAAGGTGACAATCGCTAAACTTCGGCTTCAAAACGACAATTAATTAGCTGCCATATTTTCACTTCAAAGCAGACTGAGTGAAATATAATTTATTTTTGCGATTATACGATATGAGTGTGTAAAAAGTGAGAAAATCGTGCAGAGAACACAACATTTATGAAAAATAGCAAAATTATTTTTAACATTAGAGAAAAACGAAGCAAAAAAGGAAATATTAATTTGTCAAAGAATATATATACTTTTTAGTTTAGTGCTATGTAAAATCTGTTCTCAGCAAATATCTGATATTGGGTACTTCATTACATGTGCGTTTAGTTTAGTTTTGTTCTTTTTCATTATGTTTACATCCATACTGCATTAGGTATTTTTAAAAGATAGTTGTATTTAAGCTCATTATTAAGTGTTAGAATTTCTATCTTTATTAAAGAAGTTTAGTACAATTTTGTATTGCTTTGTTTAAATCAAAAGTAGACATACTAAAATGTATCATCTGTTAAAATGACGATACAAAACTAGTTAGAATATCATCGAGATCAGGATTGCATATTAATAGATTACTGAAGCGTAAGGGTATTCTAACTTGACTGCAACTTTGATATCCTTAGTTTCATTTCAATAGATATAGATGCTTCCTTTCATAGCAGTCACAGTACTACAAATGTATGGCATTTTTTATTAAGAGGACATCAACTTAAGCAAAATGGGTGTTATAAAAACTTGATATTAATCTATAAACCAGCAATTCGATGTCCAGGCCAAACACATTTAAACTGACTCTCATGGTCAATAGTTTGGTGATTCACGTTGGACTATTTGTTTAGGGGCCAGCTGACTACAATATTACCTGACAAGGATTATCAGTTTTCAAACCGACGGTCATTGTTTCTCTCCGGGCGATCATCAATATAAACTTACCGCCACGAAATGGCACAATAGTGCTAAAAGTGGAGTTTAATACTGGCCAATCCTAAAGTTACTGAAATTTGACTGTCGAAACGTAAGCAACTTTAATATGATTCGTGGTAATTCATTAAACAAGGAATCCAGCATGACATGATTTCTGAAAACTCATCAAAGATATCAGATAAAAGATGAGCCAGACACAGTCAAGTCCGCCTCATATTGACTTATATCTATAATTTTACAATGAGAATCAGTTTAGAACAAAAGTTTACGACAATCAAACTTGACATCAGCTTTGCAATTGTAAACTTTCCATTTATATTAACATCCAAAAGCGCCAATACATGCATATGAAATACATTTCTCCCAGTTCCTATCATGAAATCCTTGATAAGACGGTTGTTACGTACAAGGAAGCTATCGAAATAAGGTTTCCAAGTGGTGAAGGTGATATCAACCCTTCGAACATTTTACGAACGCCAACACGAGTTGGTTGATCTGAGTTTGTGTTTCACAGATGACGACGAATATGTTCCAATTGTCGCAACTAACAATTCCTTCCCTTTTCCTTGGATATGACCTACCGAATTAGATTTAATATAAGACTGTACTTACATGAGCAACAGGACGGGTGTCACTAATGAAGCAGGATCTGCTTTCCCTTCCGAAGCACCTGAGATCACCATGTTGTTCGTCTTTTTTGTCGTTAATGATATGGTATTGTCAGTTCGTTTTTTACTTATCAGTTTATAATCACTTTAGTTTTTTCCTCTCTCTATCACACATATATAAAACTTACAGTTCATATTTTACAAACAAAAATCATACACACAGGTATAATGTTAAATTTGGTATTTTGATTAGGTTTCAATTATTTTGTAGAAAGTAGTTAAACACATTCTGATCTAAAAGAGACTAAAATTGATACAAGATTGATGTAAAACATTGACTTACAGACAAAGTGTAATAATTGGATGAATACAACATAGCCTTTGTTTTCCATATTGTCCTAAGGTTGATCATCAATGTCAATTTACAGAGCAAACACAATAAATCGGTTGGCAGGAAAAAGAGTAGTGAGGTGAGAGTTGTTTACCTCATTGTGATTTTAAGATGAATAACAGAAGAAAAAAGCGCTGAGCTTTGTTTGTTGCTGCTGTGCATGTATTGATTTTGTGTCATGTATGGACACCCCATATCCTTTGTTTTTATATTATAGCCATAGATTCTAAATGTTTCACAATTTTCTTTTACTCAGATTTAGTTCATTGTACCTGAGCGATTTGTGGAACACATTTTTGAAAATTGACCAAAGGTGTTTGTTTCCTTTTCCTAAAGTATTTTATTTTATATTGTTTTTCTTTCTTTCCTTCTTTTTTGTGCTCTGTATTCAAAGCTGAGTATTAAAAGTTTAAACTAAACTTTTAAAACAAAACCAATGATATAGAATTAAAAAAAATGTTGGATGTAGGATTAACTATTATTTCTCTAGCTGACATAAAGAAGGATGTATGCTGTAGATAACCAAATCTTATGAAACACGAACCAGTTTATCATACTCTGTGAAAATAATTTGCATTATAAAAGGCCAAAGGAATCCTTCAAAGAATCCTACATTTGATCAACAGAAATAGCAAGATACAACAAATGTAACACTTTTAAGATATAACATTAAGATGAGGAGTGATTGCTGATGAGATAACTCTACACAAGAGACTAAATGACACAGAAATAAAAACAAAACTATATGTCAACGTATGACCTTCAACAATGAGTAAAACCCGTACCGCAAAGTCAGCTATAAAAGGCACATAAATGACAAATGTAAAACAATGCAAATGAGAAAAATAATGATCTGATAAAAATATTTACCAAAATAATAATGAACGAAAAAAACATATTACTTTTATATAAGATATACAGTAACAAACGATAACCACTGGATAATAGTTTCCTGGCTTGGGAAGGCACAAACGGAATGTAACACTGGAAAACAAAGGTAAAAAACAAATATGGCACAAAAACACAATATTACGTTAGTTTTCCATTTTTTCATTAGCAAAATCTACTTTCTAGATTTTTGATAAATATTCGAATTGTCGCCATCTTTAGATATTTTCAATGTTATGTGATTTACTATCTTTGCTTTGATATGATTTTAACCATGATAGTGCAATTAAACATCTGAAAAAATCTCTGGAAAAAACTTCTACATACTTTCCTATAGACGATCTTTAACTTTCATATCAGAGAAACCGATAAAAAGTGTTGATTGTGACTTTACAAACCTTTTTTTTGATAGTGCAATTTAGTTATTGAGGTCGATATAACATGTATAACAAGTAGACTTTTGTGTTGATAAAAGACGAGTGTATATTACTGCACTAATAACCTAATCATATGCAGTTTGTTGTGACACGATCATTAAAGATCACATTCTAATGCTAACGCGTCGCCAGCAAACTGAATTTGCGACCATCAAATCCCCAATTGATGCGGTCGGAGCTTAAAATACAACACAGTTATCTCCTAAATCTAATAGCATGTTATTGACTCCAAAAGAATGCAGTTCACCCACTGTAGTTCTGCCTTTTTGCGACGGGGCAATTTTTAAATGTCAAAACAACCGAAAGAAATAATTGGAATTTAGGGCAAGATATTTACATATACCAACAACATTTTGTCAGTGAACAGATACATGTATATTTACAAAAGTCAATAATATATAGATAAGTGAATTAAAACTAAGATAAAAAAAAGTCTTAAATGAACCTCATACCTAGGTTGCATGGATTGTGCCTCCATTCATTCTCCTGTATAGTTACGTTGATTTTGTCACTCATTTCATCAAAATGCATTTCGACGAAATACTAGAGAAAATAGGCGAATTTGGATTGTACCAAAAATTTCTCTATACTTTATTATGTATTCCTGGAATCAGTGCGGGTGTCTTCATGGTGATTTCTGTTTTTCTTCTTGGCATACCAGATCACAGGTTCGTATTGTTTTTTTAAATATATAATATATAAATAGTAACATATGGAAAATAGTTTTACCCATAATGTTCTTCTATAATTTGACAATTATACACAATGCCTGTTCGTAATTTGGGTTTTTAATGCGTAAAAATTACTTCTCGGTTTTTTTGTTGATACATTTCCAATGCTATACTAATTTATGTCTATAGGTCACCAAATTGATACCTGGGTTTACTTATTCGACAATTATGTTAAGAAATTTGAATATTTTATATGATTAAAAAAATGTTGAATTAACCTGCTGCAGACAAGGATCATTTGCACTTAATGTACTAAAATTCGGTCAATTTGAGCTTTAGATAATTCTCTCATTTCCCTAGGTTAATCATTTTTTTCTTTCTTTTTTTTTTTTAATTTACAAAAAACATGAAATACGCAAAATGAATTTAAAGTGGATAACTACGGAAAAAAAGAGAAAAAAAAGGATATATATGCCTTTTTTTTTTCATTTCTATTCCGTATACAATTATAAAAAGTTTAGCACGATATATAAAAAAAAACGGTACAAATATGTGCTGATAAAAAGATTTTAACAGAAAGAATGGTTAAAATGAACGCACAACTTTGCTTTATATTACACAGCTATACATAAAATATAAATCTAAGAATATCACACTGAATGTAATAAACCAATGACCTGTAATCTTAAATTTTAAAATTTGTTTGTTTAAAAACTTCTTTATCTATTATGATGTTGTATTAAGATATGCGATAAAAGCATGTTTATATTTGTTTTAATTTAATCAAATACATGGGTAGACTTGAATGATGTTAATCGTAGAGGCAGATATATAGATTGATTGATATTGTTTACTTAATGTCAAGTGGGAGATGTATGGATAAAAGTAGAAAATATGCTGAAATTACTAAAGGAATAACAAAAACTCGTAAATGGAAGAAAAAAAACAACAATATCATGGCAAAAAATATTCGACAGCAGTCCAAAAAAAGATTGTGGCGCCCGCAAATATGTTTAACCCCAACATAGAATGTATGTCCATGTGCCAAGTTAGAAGCCTCTAATTCAGTGGTTGTCGTTTTTTGCTGTGTATTATATTTGTGTTTTGTTATTTGTTCCAAATTGAATTGTGCTCATTGTTGAAAGTCGCACAAAAATCTTTCGTTTCTTACCTTAGTTTTCTCTTTTACTTCATTTGTTCTGCAGTGGAAATTAATATCATTTAATATCAAAAAGAAGATGTGGTATGATTGCCAATGAGACAACTCTTCATTAGAGACCAAATGACACAGGAATTAACAACTATAAATGTCAATGTACGCGGTCTTCAACAATGAGCAAAGCCCATATCACATATTAATCTATTAAAGGTCCCGAAATGAGATTTTTTAGTGTAAAACAATTTAAACGAGAAAACTAAAGTCCTAATTTATGTACAAAAAAATGAATGAAAAACAAATATGTAACACAACAACAAACGACAACCACTGAATTACAGACTTCCGACTTGCATTTATATCAAATCTTCTAATCTAAGTATTTATCTGGAATCAGATCCTGATCTAAATCAGCATATATTGCTCTTTTGATTTTAAAATTTTTTCAGAAGGGGTTAGCAAAAAATATAAATTTTAAACAAATAAGCAAGTAAGTCATAGAACAATCTACATTTCTACAAGTCCTACAAGTATACATTTAGCTTGCAACATAACTTTATAAGGTACAATATAATTAAATTTTATTCAGAAACTGTGCTTAATACAAAACAAAACCCATTTAAACCAACCACTATGGAGTTTTACAACATTTACATATTGTAATATATAATATTATGAAACTACTATTTTAACTTTTATCCTCTGATAAGGTGTGTGATCCCCGGATATGAGAATGATACTTATGCTATACAGAATGATTTCCACCAGGTTCTAGTCCACCATTATATACCAAAGCCAACAGAAGAAAAAAAGAAATATGACGAGTGTTCCTACTTAGCTTTTAACAGTAGTACAGTCTTATTTGATAATGAAAGTCGTCCACTCAACTTCACTAAAGTCAAATGTACCAAATGGGTATATGATGATGCAATTTTCGCGTCTACATTTTCCTCAGAGGTAAAATATCTAAATAAACATCTTATGCTTAATTTAGACTAAATACTTAGAAAAAAAAGTATCACTACGCTCTATTAGGACTTTCAATTATTACAGTACAACAAAAGAATAAGAAACAACATTTAAAAGTTGTGGAGAGTTGTCTTGTTTGCAATTATACCACATCTTCTTTTTTTATAAAAACCAATGGGACCTCAACAAAACCGTAAAACTGATCAGGGACAACTTTGCCTGAATTCCAAAAATAGCTCATGAAATTTAAATAATGCCAGTGATAAAATACTAAATACTGAATCGACTATCTCAGTGTATAAAAACGTGTGACACTTACAAAATGTAGGTTCCCTGCACACTGAAAGTGTTTATGGAATGACTGTCATTAGACTTCACAGTGTACAGCTTGGTAATGTGTAAATATTTGAACGTTTGTTATACTAGATGCGTTAGTTCATTTAACTCAGAATTGTTGTTTAAATTTAAAAAATAAAAAAAAATATTGTTATTATATTTTAGATGAACTTAGTTTGTGATGACTTTCCTAAAACGACCCAAGCAAAAACCTTGTTTTTTGGTGGAGTTCTTGTGGGGGCATTTATTACAGGCATGCTATCAGACAAGTGAGTTAATTGTATGTGTCAAGCTGTCATTCCAGCAATTAGGTTGATTCAAATACTTTCAGGAGAGTTGAAGGTATGCATATTTGGGACTTATAAAAAATAATATTTGCATACCGTGATACAATACTACACTAACCACTGACGTGGCGTTATACTAGTATATGTTGTACAGGACCTTCTATTGAATAAGTGCATATTAATGAATGGATTCTACATTTGTACTTGTGAGGTAATAGAACTGCTCCTCTGTCGGACAGTTGAATTTAATGTTTCAACTTCTAAATGCACGTTTGTCATTCGCAGAACTATAAATTACTACATGAATATTCATCCTACTTGATATATGCTATTTGAAGGAGAATTTTAAAGAAAAGATGTTCAAGTTACATTTTTTAAATAATTTAAAACAATTTACTCGTTTTATTTAGCACAGGCTGTAAGTGTGAGATGTGAGATGCATCTAAATGGTACACATTAACGAGACAGCAAGTAAACAATACTTATTACGAAAAAATAAACAAAACTACACGAAAACATTTGAAGCAGGAAGGGTCTCTTTGTCATGGAAGCTAAATTTAAATCGTCTTCTTCGGAATTAAAAAATCTGTTGAATTTTAGTGCAAGGCAAAGTTATGAAACTTTTATAGCATTATATCAAAACTTGTCAAAACATTGATTTTCAGATATTTTAGCTTAGGATATCAACATTTCTCAAGTGTTGTAGTGTCTGTTTAAGTAGCATTGCTTTTCACTATGGCCGTTAGAAACCATTATATTCTTATTTCAGGATTGGAAGAAAGAAGACATTGTTTCTCTCCTTCTTCTTGGCTTTAGCAACAACAGTTGGCTTGGCGTTCTCACCATCATACCCAGTATTCGTTACATTACGTTTCTTTGTAGGATTTTCTATGGCTGGTATTTTCATGACAGCTTTTGTAATTGGTATGTGATTTTATTTACTTAAGCAAACGTCTATAAATACTAACTTTGTAAATAGCAGTCAAATATCCTTTCCAGATTACTATTAATACTAATGCCACAATTATGAATACAATTTGTGAACAACATTAAAATTACCGTCCATATACGTACTTTTAAATATGTTCCTTCTTATAAATATTCATTGTACAGACACAATTGTTAAAGACTGTGCATCATATCATCTTGCACAAGGAACAAGCTTATGGCATATCTTTACATTGCTTATTTAATCTATTAGTATATAGATATAAGAAAATGCAGTGATGCAGTATGAGTGCAATAAAATAACTCTCCATCTTGTAAAAGTAAATCAGTATAGGTCAAAGTACGGTCTTTAACACGGAGCCTTGGCTCACACCGAACAGCAAACTATATATATTTGAAATAATGTTTTTTTTCTAATTGTCTATTTTGCAGGATTGGAACTTGTTGGTCCTACTAAAAGAAATTTGGCGGGAATAGTTATAGAATATTTCTTTGCACTAGGATTAGTTCTTTTAGCCGGTGTGGCATATCTGTTGAGGGATTGGTTTTATATAGAACTAGCATTTGGTGCACCGATGGTCCTGTTTTTGCTTATGTGGTGGTAAGAGGATTTAATCATCGAACTGTTAAAATATATTTCATGTTTGATAAAGATCCGTTATTTTACAGATTATGAATGTCAAAGAGATTTTCAATATGATATTTCAAAATAAAGAATTCATCTATCCTCAATTGCCATGCACTGAAAGCATGACATAGATTACTACGGAAGCCGATAAGGGCCATTCCAAAAAAAAAAAAATATGTCGTAATTGCGACAAAACATGTCGTTATAACGACATCGCTATGTCGTAATTTTGACATAACATGTCGTTATAGGGTGCAATCAACAGTTTTTTTCTATGACGTCACATTTTGAGGGACCATGCATAAGTGACCCTTAGTGGTGGACTGATTAATAAAGATACTTGTATAAAACTAGATATCACTGGAATCAGAATGTTCTCTAGTTTATAATGAAATAAAAATAATGTGTACTTTTAATATATTAAAAATATTCCATCCAATGAACATGGGGAAAAAAAGGTATAATTTGAACATAAAAAACTTGAAACCAGGTCATGTGCACACCCATGTAGCTATGATTCATGCACATTTTACATAATCAAAACTGTATGAAATTTGTAGGTTTTTACCTGGCCTTTCAAAAAAATCTTGTTTCAGGCCGGTACGGTTTCCTGCTCCGAAAAGAGCTACAGTGGCTGCAAATAAGTTTTCAATTTTCACTGCCAAAAAAACAGGATGTTTACAGTGTTGTCTCCCCTCAAAACATGTAAAGTTAATATAATTTTTAAAATTATTTCAATCATTCAACCTGTTTTAATTGAAAGCTAATTAACTAATTTTTACAACCAAATACAAAAAACATGATACTTTTTCACCAATAGAGTAAATAAACAAGGGTTTCCCTTCATGGTTATTTTTAGTCGGGGAATAACCCCTAGTTTTTTATACGAAACTGTTTATAGCACCCATAACGACATCGCTATGTCGTAATTTCGACATAACATGTCGTAATAACGATGACATACATTTTTTTTTGAATGGCCCTTATCGGCTTCCGTAGATTACAGTTATTTCATTTATGGTGATATTTTTCATCAAAATTTATTACCCCAAAAGGAATTATAGTCAAAACCGAAAAGTAATCAATAATACGAAATGAGAACACAATCGAACTGTGAGTGAACACATTGACTTGATAATCTTGTAGGAAGATGTGTAATGAATTGCAAAATCAATAGCTTGTTAGAAAATACAGCAATTTGTGAAAGTTAATTTTACTTGACTTATTTTTATTCAAAAATGAAATTGGTTAAATAATTACATAAATGTAGCTTGCATATATATTTTTTATGCAACTTTTTTTTATGCTTAGGGTCATACCAGAGTCACCGAGATGGTTGATCAATCAAGGTCGAAAAGAGGAAGCAGAAGTTATACTTCGAAAGGCAGCGAAGGTCAACAAAGTGACCTTACCTGATAAACTGTTCATGGAGGAAGACGAAGAAGAACCCCCGACTGGACACCTGCTGCACTTGTTTACCAGTCGAGTACTTCTTGTTCGAACGCTTGTTATATTCTTTAACTGGTAATGTTACATAACATGATCTCTAAATATAGAGTCATACTATAGGTTTGATCGTGTACTAAAAAGAGCATTATATATAACAACAAGAATCTGTGGGGTGATTGTTAATGACACAACTCTCAAAAAGAGACCAAATAACACACTCAGACATTTTCAACTGTAGGTCACCGTATGGCCTTCAACAATGAGTAAAACCCATAGCGCAAACATAGATATAAAAGGCCCCGAAATGACTGCAATCCTGTGGTTGTTGTTAGTTACTGTCTTCCATATAATTGATTCATGTTATTCTCTTAAATCAGTCCGTTTATTTTGCTTATTATTTTTTTTAATATTTTGTTATAACAGGTCCTTTCAAGACTTACTATACGACATGTTGCCATCGTTGAAGGTTGGTGACTTCAGCTGTAAACAAATCTTGTACTTTTTATATATTAAAATGAGGGTTTTATACTTTTATACTTTTAGGATGGTTGTTAGTATGACGTATTACGGCTTGTCTCTTAACACGGGAAATTTAGGAGGAGATTTCTATATGAATTTCTTCATATCTGGTTTAGTTGAGTTTCCAGCATACACATTATCAATATTATTTTTAGACCGAATAGGACGAAAAATTTGTCATCTATTAGCTATGGTGATTGGAGGTGGATGTTGCTTAGCAACAATTTTCACCATTGTATATGGCGGAGAAGGCAAGTAATAGATTATAATTGTTTTTCGTTGTTGTTGCGTTGACAAGTCTAATAGATCTACTGGTTTGCTTAATCATGCATCTACAGTTCTATCCCCAAAAAGGCAAATGAGCCCATAGTTTTGACTGGCTTGATAAATTCAACTCAAAATGCAGGAATATATAAGATTTGTTGACTTGATTATGTAACAAAACCATTTCATATCCATAAATATTTCAATAGTGACCTTGTAGGTTTGATTAAAATAATTCGTAGGATTTTTTTTTTATTACCAGTATAGATCAACAACATTCTCAATAAACCTTTGAAGTTCATTTTAAGTGTGTAAAAGTGTTATTCGATAATATATATTTCAGGTCGTTCGAGAAAAATCGGTTGATAAATCATTAAATGGCATACATGTACTTCAAGTACTACATGCACGTTTATTTCTCGTTCAACATATTAACATACTAAGTTTACGAAGGATAACATAAGATAAATCGACATGTATTCAATCTATCTATGGTGTTAGCCTGATTTAGTTTATCTAACTTAAACCCTACGTACATCTAAATAGTTAAATGAAAGCTTTCAATAATTGGAAATGGGAAGGAGGTCTTTAGGAATTTTACTCAAGTCTGG
This sequence comes from Mytilus edulis, assembly GCF_963676685.1. Classification (NCBI taxonomy): domain Eukaryota; kingdom Metazoa; phylum Mollusca; class Bivalvia; order Mytilida; family Mytilidae; genus Mytilus; species Mytilus edulis. The sequence continues at coordinate 23,384,486 of NC_092353.1, read as the reverse complement.
ATAAAGCATGAGAACACATTATTTCCCAAATTACATGTAATAACCTTAAACTATAAACCTAATAAAAAACTTAAAGCCGATTGCAATGAGTATGAGCTAGTTGGTAAAGGTGATATATTTGGTTGGCTTGCTTGCTAGCAGAACCGCGAAGTCACTATTATATTAGGTAAACTACCCTCCTTTTAAAAGTAGAATAGTCCGAAAGATAACCAATCTGTCTGTAGGACTAGACTAGTTTGAAAGGAGAGTATGGTAGTATACCTTACCTAATAATGACTTCACGGTTTAGCTAGAAAGCAAGCTAACCAAAGATATTAGCTTTACATACACACTCAATGCAATTGGCTGTAACTAATAATTCAATAATGAATTTTGAACCTACATGTAATCATGAATAAAACAAATATTACAGAGTTACAATGGTTGACGACAACGTTGGCCATGATAGGAAAGCTTGGTTCTGCAGCAGCATTTGCAATAATATATGTGTTCTCTGCGGAGCTGTATCCAACAGTTGTACGCAATACAGGGATGGGTGCAAGCTCTTGTTGTGCACGTGTTGGTGGCATGATAGCACCATACGTTGCAGACTCGGTAAATATTGATATATAAATGTACCTTGCATATTAAGCTTCCTTTTACAATTATTTTCATAGTTTTATTTATTCTTTTTTTCCAAATTTGAATTTGAAATAATTATTATCATTGCACATTCATGTTTAACACATCACTTAAAGGTTATATAGTAAAATTGACAGAACGAAAATAAATCAAAAACAGTCCGGAATCATAAATAATCCACTCAAATCTTTGTAAAGACATGCAATGTGGCTATATTTTTGGTCCTGATCATGAAGAACGTCACAGTTTGACCTTATTATTAAGACCAGCAATAACTCGTTGTTCCTGTGGTAAGGTTTGCGTACACAGGGAGATAACTCGAATTCAAATAATTGAAAAAAGGAGGGACCCGCCATTTTGAATTGCTTTGATAAACCAATGTTCGATAACTACAATATTATCGAAAATAAAACAACACCTACCTCAAAATCGCCGTTTTGATGTAATCTTATCAAAATTTGAATCGTACAAGTAACGTTATGAACTTCAGTTTGTTAGTTTTCATTTATATGACGTCACGTTTAGCCATAACGTCTTTGTGCAAAAAACATTCATGAAGTTTCGCGGAGTTTATTTTAATTTCATAAATGTACATTTTTATGCCCCCGCCGTAGCAAAGGGGGCATTGAGTTATATCCTTGTCTGTCTGTACGTCGATCCGAATGTACGTATCATAGTGTAGATCCGTTTTTACAAAATTGTTTTCCACCCTCTAACTTTAGTTTTCCTCAACCAACTGATATAAAACTTATGCACAATGCGTTTTGCCACAAAAACACAGAATGGATTTGAATTTTGATGTCGTCACTTTTACAGTTCTAGATTTATGAGGGGTCGGACAGGGGATACCTTTCTCCATTCTCCCGTCCCCTTTCTCTTGTCTTCCGCCATAAAACCTAAAAAAAACTAATGTATGGGAAGCTCATTTCAATAGAAATCGGTCTAATATCTTGTGTTTTTATGGCTTGTCCCCTTCTTGTCCTTTCACAAGATAGAAGTGTTGTTTATTCTGCTTCAAGAACCCCGGTAACTTTTTCACTGACTGTTAAGCTGTCTCTTTTATTGAATTTGTAAGTCTGATGCACGCCGTTTCCGATTTTTTATACAGTATAAATACAAATTATAGAAACGCAGGATTGAATGAAAAACGGCACATTTTTGTGACACTTTTAGTCAATTTAGTTTATATAATGCGCCATGTGTTTTACTTATAGAGGATGCATATATATATATTCTCAGATATTTTTATTGCATAATTTTTACAAATAACAGAATGTTGAACTTGAACTTTTCAAATGTATAGTTTGTAAGGTTTGTCCACAAATACGCACACAACCCACACGTTTACATCATTCGAAATATATTTTATTTTATCAATCACTTTTAGAACTGACGGAGTGTTCTAATAGTATTTTTTTATGGATGCATTAAGACACAACTATTGTATTGTAACGAAAACCGAGCGGTCAAGCTTTGTTGTTTATTTAGACAGTACATTTATTTCTATGGTATCACTGTCAATTAATTCACATTGACCAATAATTGCTTCCCTATATAACCGAACTGGTTTTTCACTAAGATTAATAATGCGGACAGGTAGGTATTGCCGACTAGGATTTACCACTGCCTTGGCAATAAGACAGCCATTGTTGGTGAGAAAAGAGCCTGCTGGTTCAATTAACCCAGTCACTTTATGTGGTATACCCTGTAATATTGTTCCCTGGACAATCATTTCACTAGTGGGAGGAATTTCTACATCTTCAACAGACGAAATTTTAAAAATAGAATTTAAACAATGTTCCCTTTGACAAGTTATAAATTGTCCGTCAATTTCTATGGTTCTCTTTCCCATATCTAATATACAATTATTTTTATTTAAAAAATCAAATCCAATTATCATTGGTATATCTATGTCTGCTACAATGAGACGGTGATAAACTATTTTTTATTCAGCTGTACTGGAAATACAGCAGTCCCCATTGGCATAACTACACTTCCATTAGCCATGCGTAAACCACTACATTGGTTGGATAGCTTTGGCTTTGCACTCTGGGACATGGTATTATACATGGATGAGTTAAGAACACTCACAGTGGACCCGGTATCAATTAAACAATTTAATTTCATGTCAAAAACATTGACGATTACATATAAACTATCAGAATTGGTTGATTTTATCTGACTTAATTTTTCAAAATTTTTGGACTCTCCTAAATCATAATTAGTCTCAGCTAAAACTTGGTCCTCAGTTTCAGCTACTGATAGTTTCCCCGACCAGTCATTTGGTCTGCCACTTTCCTTGGAAATGAATTATTAGGTCTGTTACCCTCAAATCTTTGGGATCGGTTATTCAATAGGGGACATTCCCTTTTAAAATGACCGGAAACCCCACAATGGTAACAAGAAAGAGTTTTCTGATTTCTTTCACTAACTCCCATTTTTGCAAGACGACCGGAAATGTCGTCAACTTGTTCAGACAAGTAAATTTCTCTTTTTAGATCAAAATTATCATATTCATCTACAGCACGGACTGGTTTAGTGCTGTGTTTGCGTCTGCCATTTTGGAAGGCTTCATATTCAAGAGCTACGTGAACGGCGTTATCAATGTTTTTTGCTTTGGCCTGGAAAATAGCCCATTCCATGTCAGCATCATTTAGGGAATCAATAAAACAATCACGTGCTAAATATTCTCTAACTTCCATTGGAGCTGATGGATAAGCTAATCTTACAAGACGTTTTATGTCTTGACCCAATACAGGTATTTGTTCCGTGCGCCCGCGTATTCTACTTTTCATTTGCGCCCTGTACATTTCTGCTGGGTTTTCTGGTTGAAAACGTGACGCTAAAGCGGCAGTCAGTCGTACAAAATTGGTCCGCATCTCTGGTCTTAAATCTGTTAGAATACTTTGGGCAGTACCTCTCAAACTAGTTGCTAATTCCAAAGCTTTCTCTAGGTCAGACCATTTATTAATTGCTGCAATTAATTCAAACTGGACTGAATAGTCTTCCCAATTACCCTCCCCATCAAAAAGTGCTGGTTTCTTTTTGTAACAGTTTGTATTTTGTAAGTTTATTTCATAATCACGATCAAAATTTGATTTATTGTTAAAGCCAGAATAATTTAAATTACAGTTCATTTCATCAGTACGGTGTTCATGGTCGGTCCCGTTAACTCCAACTCTGAATCGTCCGCGGGACGTCAAAGGTAATGCTTGGTACGTTGCCCCCATATTATGGAGTACGTCCCGGTCCAAAGTCCTAGGTAAATCTCCCGAATCCCTTCTGGATTCACAAGACGTCATGACTCGTCTTGTATTCCCGGAGTCTCCCTCAGCAGAACCCTTTGCCTCAACAGTTCCCTCTGCTTCAGCATAACCCTCTGCTATAGCAGTACCCCCTGCTATAGTAGAACCCTCTGCTTTCTGACTCCAAAACCCATACCTAGACCTGGCAGCATGGTTATAAAGAGTGCTTGACTCTTCACCAAGATTCTGTTTTACCGGCCACGTCGCATTTGGTTCCAAATGCACAACCGTTGCCCTATTTGTAACTTCCTTATTTTTCGCTTGGTCAATGGCCACTTTCGTTGATGGTGATAGACCTCCTGACAATGGCCTTTTGTCAGTATGATGTATACCATCCTTTTCATATCTATCTGTATTCTCTTGTGAGGGCCATTGATCTTGGTTCACTCTTATGCTTATCTCTCCGGTCGGCGTCAGATCATGGAAAATTTCACAGGACCGAGATCGGGGGAGCACTGGTCTACCCTGGGCAGTTAACCTAGGTGTTTCAAATTTATTTTCCGCGCTATCCATTTTACTTATATTTATTTATGCCTTATCTTAAATTATTATTAAACTTATTGTAAGAATATAAAAATGTAGGTACGTGCCTCCGCTGCCACCACTGTAACGAAAACCGAGCGGTCAAGCTTTGTTGTTTACGTATAACCGTGTACCCTTAGTGTGTTGCTATAAGAATGTGTTGTTTATCTTAGTGTGTTGCTATAAGAATGTGTTGTATAACACTGTATAAATATAAATGAACTCAAGTTATAACTGGCGACCCTTTTATGGTAGTGTGGTTCCTGGTATCGTGGTACTTGTGGTATTCTGGTAGATCTACAGCTGGTTCTGTATAGGTTTTGTGGTACGTTGTGGTATTCTGATAGATCTTAGTTTGGTTCTGTTTAGGTTTTTGTAAGAATAATAGACTAGTTAAATTAAAAATCAACTTGTATTTACTTTAAAAAGGCATTAAATGTCACAATACAGATAAATATTAATTAACTTCACAATATTACAACTTTAACAGATAAATATTAAATAACTACCTAACGGGAAACGCGTAAAAATGGATAGCGGAATGAAAATGTCCCCAAAAAGATTACTTCAACTACACTTAGTAATCGGTAAATGGTAATATTAAATTCAATTGTCAACGGATAAAGTTTAACTTGGTACAATAATTTCGTAGGTAATTCGTAAGGGAATCAGCAAACCAACAAGAGTACGGACCTACTCTGCTCTGTCATGGCTATCTCAGTAATGGTCGTCTGCTTGGTAACGGGATCGAATTATTCTAGTAACTGGAATTCTAACTAATCGCTTGGAATCAACCATTTGATTTTTATGGGGGGGCTAGGATGAAAAATTTTGTCCTGCCTTTTTTTTTAGCTGTAATCTCTGTCCTGCCTTTTTATTTTTCACTCTATTCGGTCCTGCCTTTTTTTTTTTTTATCCTGACTTTTTTTACCTAAATTGTCGTCCTGACTTTTTTTTTTTGCAAGTGTCTCATCCTGCCTTTTTTTTTTAACTCAAAACTCCTGTCCTGCCTATTTTTTTCAAATTTCATCCTATTTATTGAAATGTGGAAGATTTACATATTACAGGTCTACATATTAACTGCATTTCTTATTTTAAATATCAACAATACATATACGGCTGGTCATTTGTATTCCGAGGCCATTGTCTGTTTCGTCTTTCATCATGTATTGGAGCATGTAGTTTGTGTGTTTGGTCAAAGACCCCAAATCTGAACATCATGTGTAACAATTGGACAAATCATATCAGTAATCTATCTTTCTCCTGCAAGGCTTTCCCCTGCTTAGTCATAAATATTTGTTGATGTCTAGATTTAAATGAATGGAATAAACACGGCTGCTGTAAATGACTTTAATATAGTCAAAACTGATGTCTTTTCATCCAATTGCTGCATACAAACAATTTTCCAAACATGGGACAATGAAGCAATTTTTCATTACATTTAATGGCAATTTGAATGCTTTTCTAAGATTTAAAATATTACAGTTTGAAGCACTGAAAGAATATAAGTGTTTCCTTCAAAATCAGAGTCTTGTACATGTATTAATACACAAGTATGACCAAAGTTAAACACCTCCCCTTCTGACTGATAGTTGTGGGCATAAAAGTTAAGGGACGACATCAAAAGTTTAATGTAGGATAAAAAAAAACTTAATTCACATAGTTTGTTCACTGACCCTCCCCCTATATATGTAAAATCGATGTCAAATTAACAAAACTTGCAGCAACTTTTATCCCCCCACCCCCAAACTATTTGAACTAAGTTTTTCATCCTACATTGATCTTTTGATGTCATCCCTAAGTTAATCACTGTTTTCTCTCATTGATTATGGTCAATCCCAAAGTGTTACAAGAAAAAATGATTCTTTGCAAAAAGATGCTATTAAAGATGACTTTCTTCTTTGCAGATCAACAAAAAAATATTTTTGTGTTTTACAGAAATGACAAGATGAACACATATAACGGCCATTTCCGTAAAAACGAGTTCGGGGACATACCAATTTTATTAGCTCATTATAATGCGAATAGTTAATTCCTTAAGTTCACAGTTTTTTACAAAAACGGTGGACCCGGAAAAGGGATATTTTTGGCTTTTTGTTGCTATGGCAACGGGTTTTTTTTTAACCCAAAAATAAAAAAATCTTGTTTTTAGGATTTTTTTATGATATTTTTATTTAAAATTTATCATTAATGAATGGACCACAATTATTTATACATGTTTTATTTAGTTTTATTTTTTTATAGTCACTCGCATACATTATTATTTCAGAAAAATTCAAATACAATTTTCTCTAAAAATCGTCAAAAATCGGAATTTTGAGCTTTTCACCTGAAAAAAACGTGACGGGCGATGTTCGATTTTTCTTCATTAAATGATTGGGTACTCCTCCCTGAACAAAATGATGTATCATATTGGTATAATATCACTAAGAAAAAAATCCAGGTTTCATGAAAACCTTACCTTAAGGGTTTGTCATATCACGCAATGATTTATTGTAATACATATCCCTTTTTTTCTTTTACTACTTATTTTAAGTAGCCTCCTTAATTCTACTTAAAAATGAGAAAAACATTCCTAGATCCTGGCAGTACAAAAATAAATGAGCTCTTCCATATAGAAAAAAAACTATATATATTTCATTTTAACTATTATAGTAAAAACATTTTTTTTATTTACCTTCTGCTGATGTCAGAATGTTGGTGTTTTGTCATCTAGAGCCAGGCATACATAGAATACGTCCGGTTTTATTGGAAGTTAGAACTTTTTTACTGATGACATTTTGGTTAATTGAATGATGATTATATTCCTTAATCGTCTGAGATTTTTGATCATTTGATTTTCTTTTTATTGTCGTTTTTGACACTGTTTAAGCTGAATCAGATACTTCAATACATCCTCTAGAATCGGATGACTGAAAATTTGCTGCATGATTTTGGTGGCAGTATTTGTTAAAGCCACATTAATTTCTAGGTTTATGTAAGTTGAAATATATGTATACATAGTTAACGTCAACTTTTGCTTAACTAGTCTATAAAGTTAACATTTTTGTTTAGGGGTCAGCGGGATTTTCTCACTGTGTCGAAGACCCATTGGTGTCCTCGGTCTGTTTCCCGCTCATATTGTGGGGTTGTTGTCACTTTGACACATTCCCTATTTCCATTCTCAATTTTAATACTATTTACATAAAATTTACTCGAGTATAATAAGATAATTTTATTTAAAGGCAAAAATTATTGGTGGTGATTTTGGCCATGCCGTGCCACTAGCAGTATTTGGTGCAGCCTCAGTGTTAGCTGGACTGTTATCGCTGTTGCTACCAGAGACTCTTGGTGAACATTTACCGGAATCTATTGAGGATGGAGTTATATTTGGAACGTAAGTTTTTAAGCTTTATGATGTACTTAGGTAATAATTGAATAAATCAATATTTTATAATTGATACTATAAGCAGGACGAGCATTCATTTAGTTAAGGATCAAAATAAGCAAAAGATATTGAAAGGTCATGAAGCTCCTTTTTGTGACATTCAAAATGACGAGTAGTTATTCAAAATTTATTTGTTTGTATCAATAGTCAGGATTCCTTTAATTACTGCAACGGTATGCTCTATTTGGTATGGTCTGTGTTATCTTTTAAATTCTCATACCACACCTTCTTTATCTATATTGTGTATTTGTTTGATTTTGATTGAGTTTTTTTGTAATGTAAGACGCAAATATGTTATCTTCACTAGTCTTTCGATAGTGGAGTTGAACAACTTTTAATAACATACTCTCAGTGCTGTTACCTAGTGACACAATGCATCGTCGCAAATGTTATCTTTGTCAGATTATGTTATTGATGTTATTGATCATTGATGTTTATTATGTGTGGCACGTTATAATACATGTATAAGTAAACTGAAAAATAAATCCTGTAATTCATCACAACTTTTTGACGTGAAATGTACAAAAATGTATCTACATGTATAACTTTTTACTGTTATCTTTTTTTTTAATTGAAAGTATCCAGGATTTATATAGTACAACTCAAAAACTATTACACAAAAGTTATATCTCATTATTACTTGAAAAACATAATGACAGAACTCTAAAAATAAAAAAAAATAATTTGACACGAATGCTACAAAAGGGGAGAAATTAAAGTGAATTTAGAGGGACACGCTTACATATAAGATGGTCTGATGGTAGTTTTTATCTACCAATGTTTTTTATTTTTTAACTAACGAGACCACAGAGACTAACAAAATTGGTGTACGTAAAGTGAGAAAATATAAAAATACATATTATGTTAAGATAAGCATTTATTTGGTAGTATATCCTTTCAATTAAATTGGCAACGTACTAGATGATTTCGACAGTATATGCTTTCATTACTCGGATAATTAATAGTTATCCCACAAGGACGCGGTGTGTCAGTGTAAGATCACCCCGATGGCCGGAGGCCAGAGGGTGATCTAACACTGACACACCAAGTCCGAATGGGATAACTATTTTACATCCCAGCTGTTTTAGATTAGACGAAAAACCATTTACAATTCATAAAATCTAGTTTAGAACGCCACACAATCATTATAATAAACTTTATATAGTACCAAATGATGTATACCCTTTATGACCCCCGAACACGATGAGTAGATATCAAACAATGTCAACTCGCCCCACTTGCCAATCGACCCACTTTTGAAAAAGTGAACAACCAGTCTTACAGAACTTATTAACGAAAAGGGTTTAAACCCCACTGAATAAAGGTCTGCCAACTCGCTCCACTTATAAAAAGATCTTGCTTCCTTTAATTATGTTAAATTACTGTTAGTTCGTAGCAAGTCGTCCTGGTGTAGTGGTATGTGTCGTGGCTTGATATGCTAAAGGTCTTGAGTTCGAATCCCAGCATAAACACTGGATTTTTCTACGCGAATTTTGATAGATAGTCTTTTCCGTTCAATTAATTATAAGTTTTATAGTGGATTTGACATTCCCGCCAAAATATTACAGAACAAAGGAAAGCATGCATAACAAAGAAACTCAAACTGGGGTGATCTGGTAGGTGTGATCCGGCTCAGATCACCCCTGTTAGAACAAAGGAGCTGGGATGTAATTACAGCGCCCCTTTGCGATCACTGTCCTCCAGAGAAGCGATTGAAGTGAGGGAAATATAACGACTGGATTATTCGGGTTAAAGTTTTCCTCGCTGAGCCTTATTATCTCAGGACACATATGTTTTTAAATTAGCTTCTTATAAATAAAGGAAATGTGGGATCTTAACCAATGAGACAGTATTCCATTAAGAAAACTAATAACAAAAGTGTTTTTCAATTTGTAAAACTAAACAGTCTTGTAATTCAGGTATAATTGCTTTTAAAAATACTAAATAGTGCTTGATGCGCCTGCCAATTATACATGTTATAAACGCTTCTGTGTTGTCCAGGTTTTTTTGTGTAATGTAAAAAAAATATGGTCTAAAGTTAAAAGAGTAGATAAGAGACTGTTCTATTGATTAACATGAACGCATTTATGCCTGTTTTTCAATTTGTAAAACTAAACAGTCTTGTAATTCAGGTATAATTGCTTTTAAAAATACTAAATAGTGCTTGATGCGTCTGCCAATTATAAACGCTTCTGTGTTGTCCAGGTTTTTTTGTGTAATGTAAAAAAAATATGGTCTAAAGTTAAAAGAGTAGATAAGAGACTGTTCTATTGATTAACATGAACGCATTTATGCCTGTACTAAGTCAGGCTATATGTATGTATCTGTACTTTGTGCTGTTTGTTGTCGTTTGTTTTTTATGTACGTTTAGTTTTTCAAAAGAGACGGAATTGGTGGAAGGTGTTGTCTTTTGTACTGTGACAGTCCAATATTTTTAATTCGTGTTTCCCTTTTTATTTAATATCATTTAAAACCAAATGTCGCACTAAAGTTAACTTTGATTTTTTCTAATTACAGAGATCAGTACCGAGAGAAGAAAGCCAGAAAATATAAACCCAGTTCTAATGACCTGTTGAAAATCGAAATGACAAAGTTTTGAAAAAATCAAACTAATATAAGACAGAATACAATACTAGTACTTCCAATAATCTTTACGTGTGGTTTCGACAACTTTTAACATAATCGACATGGAATATAAATTTGAAGACTATGTACATGTACAGTTAAATTCAAAGCGGATGGTGTGTTTCTTGTTGATATATGTACAGGAAGGGATTGCAAAGAACAAGATTTGGATTTATCTTACTTTGAAGAACATGTAATTGGAATTGTTCTTTGAACTGCTAAAAAATGGAAATAGCAGTACATTCGCTGGGTTTGGGTTTTTTTCTTCTTTTAAGTGACATTTGCAATACTGATAATTAAATTTTAAGTTTTAAGAGATCTTGCGTAGTCCAAAGGTTACATTCAAGGCTGATGACAATTGATATACTGTGAGGTTTTTCAGCATGGAACTGTAACACTTAAAATATATATCGAATATTTAAGCCAATCTATCGTAAAACACATTTTTTATTCAGAGGAAATAACTGTGTGTTCATTTTAACGTTTATTTTTATATTGTTTATAAACAAGAGATAAAAATATATTAAATATACAATATATTTAGTATTGTTTAATACGTAACTCGCTTCCTTGCTCTTATTCTGTTATACTTATTGTTTCCAAAAGTACCGACTGTTATCATTGGAGGAGCAGGTAGGCCATTTTCCTTGCTATAAATAGCACATCTAAACAGATCACACGGGGACTCTCTCCATTCATAACGTAGTCCTACAACGTGTTCGTTGTCAGCACATGCAGCATACCAAACTCTTACGGAGAATGCATCATACTCAACTATCGGTGCTGGCATCCACCGAGAAGAGTTATCGAACTTATTGCAGACAGATCTGTTGTTTGTTGAACAGCACACCTGCAAAACGTTTGCAAAAAGTGTAAGAAAGACTATAATGTTAGAAGTCAGAGTAACTTCTGTTATCAGAAAAGGTTTTAGATAATATACAAATGTATCTTGAATCATGCTTAACCAACAAAAATTCAGCGTACATGGTACGAGAAATTATAGAATATTGAATCTCTTTTTTTCATGTTATCATATAGAAGAACGTGTGATATATATATAAGTCATTGCTTTTGATTAAAAAAAAGTTGGCGTCAGATTTGACGGATTCAAAGTTGCAACGAAGATAATTGCAACAATATAATCTAAATAAATATATCATATAACCAATGCAGCAAAAACTCTATAAGTCATTAACTCGGCTTGCTGAATTTAAACTATATACAAGGAGGAATACAATCAAGAAAAATTATTTCCGGCACTTAATGCCAGGAGTGCTTTTTACTGGATGAAGTTTGAAGTTATATAAATCTTTTTTTAAACTAACAGTTAAGTTGATTTAATTGTTCTACCTCAAACCCTTCCATCGATCTTATATCCAAATGTGTACTTCTATTATCGTATCCAATGCGTATAGTTTTATCTCCTTCGTGAAGTGAATACCCATCTGGCTGCGGTCCTTGATATCTTATATTGGTATGCTTATTGTACGCAACAGCCAAAGCTGAAGTCAGCAGACGACTTGCAACGTCCTGTTTATATCGAGGATGTATACTGAAAATTTAAAACGAGATGAAAAACAAACTTTATAGAATCATTTTCATAACAGCGTAGACAAGACCATTTCTTGGCGCGCTGAAGTTATCAATTGACTAAACCTTGTGTGTTGATTTAAATGTTAAATGCTTAAACATTTTGACTTCTCGTGCACCTGCATGTACTTTACTCTAATATTGCGGTTGTCTACGCTGTTATGAAAATGATTCTATTTAATTAATGTACGATGGCTGGTGATAGTTTAATACACCCCTTAGTACAATAAGGCCCTGTATAAAAGGCGTTAGACATGAATATCTTTCATTAATTCCTGTTCCTAAGAGATACTAGACATATGATGTGTTGAAATTTCCTCTTATCCCCTTAAATGCGTTTTAGTTGTCGAGTATACCATACTTAAAGAATAAAGAACAAAGAATAATATACAAATGATCAGATTGCGCTTTAGACAAACAATGAAGATTAAAAAAGAAAATCGCCAAGTTAAATCTTAATGTTATTACCTTCCATACGGGGATGAAAAATCTGGTAGATCCATAGCAACAGCCATAAAAACATTACTCATATAGTAGTTAGGGACATATCCCATGTCTGCTGTTTGGTGCCATCTTATATCGGGGAATCCAGTTGAAATGTCGTATTTTGATCGATCTCTGTTTGGTGCTAGCTTAAAAGTAATTATATTAAGGTTATAAATGCGATTATTGCTATGCGAATGCAAATAACAAATAATAAGAACAGCAGACATTTGTTAAACTATGAATGACTTATGTTCGTAAAACAGCGGACATTTGTTAAACTATGAATGCCATATGTTCGTAAAACAGCAGACATTTGTTAAGCTATGAATAACGTATATTCTTAAAACAGCGAACATTTGTTTAAGCTATCAATGACGTATGTAAGTTTTGATACTGTATTCATAGTTTGATGAAAATTTCCATATAGGCTAGTTTTTGCCTGCTTAAATCAAATATGTAATAAAAATATACCTTCATGTGCTACTTTTTTAGTTAAATGAGGTCGACATTTTGTATATTTGCTCAAAATTCGAAATTTGTGGCCGTATTTTCCCTTTCGAAAGAAAGCCATAACTTTTTTGTTTAAAAAGATACACAAATTGTTTTTTGTTAGATAATTTGTAATTTTTGCATTATATAAGTATCCTAAAAAATTATGCATTTTTTATTCAGAAATAACTCATATTTATCAAATGGTCATGAATTAAGAAAAAATCGTATTTTTTTGCTGTATATTTATCAAAATTAAAAAAAAATCCTCTATTTACAGTTTTATAAAATTTGGCCAACATAATCTCCCTGCAAAATGAAACAAAATGTCGTTTTAAAAAATATTGGTCCATGCACTCGTTTCCAAATTAAATCAGTTTGAATGATAAAAAGTAGTCGAAAAATGCATCTTTTCCCGATATGTCATAGTTTGACGTCGCGAAAATAACATTTTACGTTAGCAACGTCATTACCTCCCCTGTAACTGTATCTATTCGTAAAACAGCAGACATTTGTTAAGCTATGAATAACGTATGTTCGTAAAACAGCAGACATTTGTTAAGCTATTATGATTAACGTTCGTAAAACTGTATTGTACATATTGCTATGTTAAACGATTTTAAACTATAAAAAAAAATACTTTTCATAGAATTTATCAGCTATTTTGTTTACAGAATAAAAAGAATTAGGTGACTTGTCTCTGAAAAAAGTATTACCTATATGTAACATCAAAAGTTATACAGGTAAAAATCAGACATAATTGCCAGTGTTCACTTTATATGGAAACATTCGAATTGTCCTGCGAACAGAAACAAAGATACACATTTGACTTTAATTTTATACCTGAACAAATCCGAAAGGAAATAGGCTATTTGTTTGACCATCAGAATTCGTGGTAAATTGTTTCCTCCAATCTGCAATCATTTCAGGAAAAGTACAGTTATATGTATCTGGACTGCCAGCGTTAGCCTCTCCTGTAAAAAAAGATTGAAATGAATAGTTTAACCTATTCAAAATAATGTATGAAAGGTTTTTTTTTAAATACTACAGAAAACAAAATTGATACGGGGAATGTGTCAAAGAGACAACGACCAATCCAAAGATCGATATGAAGATATTTTGGGACAAAATGACTGTATGTCTTTAACTCCAATTATATTTTATTATTTGTCTGAAATTATAGACACCAAATTTCAGGACTCATTTTAATAAACGTTTGCGGCTTTAACATTATAATTTTCATTTGCTTTCAAAAGCCTTTCGAATCATGGTGACCTTCAATTAACATATACTATATAAATAAAAAAAAAAAAAGAATTGGTGTGTGTCATATTTATGCGTAAATATAAAACATAAGAAATGGTGCATTATAACAATAAAAAAGACCCATTATAAATCAAAGTTTTAAAATGTATCTTTTTTTTATCGCATTACTTACTTTGAAGTGCATGTTTTCGAAAATATAACATGGTACGGTTTAACGGTGATTTTCCACATTCTCCTTTAGTACACGTCAATGCAGTAAATCGTGTAATTTACAGCCGATTTCATAGGTAAACTACCCTCCATTAAGAGTAGAGAAGTCCGACAGATAACCAGTCTATCTGTCGGTAGGACTAAGCTACTTCGAAAGGAGGGTAGTATACCTTACCTAATAATGATTTCACGGTTCAGCTAGCAAGCAAGCTAACCAAAGATATTATCTTTAGATACACACTCTATGAAATCGGCTGTAAGACTACGAGGAAGTAAGAATGTAAAATCTAAGAATTTAGTTTACCTTGATACCAAACAACACCATATATGGTCAATCTTGTAAATGGCGCCATCATTGCATTCCAAAGAGATGAATGTGTTAGGGTAAGGCTACAATTATTAACGTATTATAATACATGTAATCGTAGCTATTTTAAAACAGTCCAAATCCTCCCAAGCAAATATTAAATGAATCTATAATGACCATATGATATTTTATCAGCCACTATGTAAAAATCAGATAAGCACATGGAGCATAGAATTGAAAGTCAGAGAAACAAGTTATTATGTACGTTCATTGAATAGTTGTCTCTTATAGAAATGAAAAATATCATTTCTATGAATAAAAATGAATAGTATGTAAACCCAGTTTTAGGCTGATTACATTTTTCTGGGTGATTTTTAAGTACAGAAAAGTAGGTCAAAATATTGAGTCAAACCAATGTGTAATCGACACACAGATTTTTGTAGGGATCATAGGCATCATATCTATCGAAACTGAATAAAACAGAAATATATTAGATATTTACGATATGAATAACAATACCTAGTTGAATTCAAAATACAACATGCAAACACATGATGATAATACAGACTTTTACTTCACAAAACATTTGTGAACATGCGTGCACGTTTTTTTTTAAATGTATAGTAGTATACTTCTAGCAGTCTGAATTTTTATAAAATTGTATATTATGAACAGTTCTAATATGTTTGCATTTGCAATTTATAAATACCTTCCAAATTACGACATTTCTTTCATAAAAATAATATTCCATTTCAAGAGTCTCATCTTCTAAGCCTTTGTATGTACTTGTACTATTAGCTTCAATATTATTTTTTAATATTTTGCAGTTCAAGGACGTCTACATTTCATTTTACAGTAGGAGCAGTAAATAGGTATAGGAAGATGTGGTATGAGTGCCAATGAGACAACTCTCCCATCCAAATAACAATTTATAAAAGTAAACCATCATAGGTCAAGGTACGCATATTTCAAGTTTTTAAAAGAATCTCACACTATTACACAAACGGTAGAACAATCTAATGATTTTGTTTTTCTTTGACGGTAGTTGTATTGATGTACTTCTTACTTGTCCAATTTTCCTTCCTTTATACCGCACTTAGCTAAGGCATTAGCCGATGACCACAATTCAATAGCTGTACCACCCCATGCTGATGTAATAAGACCAATAGGATATCCTCTGTTCTGGTAAAGAAGCTTGCCATACAACCAGCAAACGGCAGAGAAATAAGTCCATGGTTTATGTCCTACTGAATCTGGAGTATTGTGTTTAAATCTTTAATACTTTTGATGGACATTTGTTGAATGTTCATTATTGAATTAGAAGTGTAATTCGTCAAATGTATTACAGGAATACAAAGTGTTAACACTAAAAGTCTATCTCATTAGTCTTATATAATTTATTCTGTTTCATTGATGATGTGAAATCAGTGTTAAAATGCACTAGGGTTAGTGCTGGCAACCCAATTTAAAAGAGAAATCAATGTTTGTACGCAAATTAACACACTGTTTGAGAAATAAAGGCGTTTTTACTTTATTAACATTGACACTATTTTACAATTGAACTGATCATAGAATTGTGTTTATTATATATATTTTCGAAAAAACATACCTTGGCTCGGAATCGACCATGGCTCTGCAACTCCTTTCAGATCTGTGAGTGGTGTATCAGATGTTTCTTGAGAGGCTGTAAAAACCCTGATATGCGAGTAGTTTTTTGCTTCCTGCATTTCAGCTTGTGCATCATTGGCCTGAATTTTTAAAACACATTTTGTACATATCATATTTATGAATTTCTATCTTAATTTGTGTTTTGAAAGAATTATATAGCATTGACCTATACTAGTACAGAATGTACAATATAATAAAATATATAAAAAAAATATATGATATACTTCAAAGAGAGAAGGAGCAACCAAACAGCAAAACAGAACAAAAAATCAGTTCCATCATTACACAATCCTAAATAATGACTAAAGACAGGTGTCTGTTATACAATATGTTTGGTTGTAAATAAGAAAAACAAGACCAGTAATTCAGACTGATGTACATATAAATGCAAATTAAGCACATTCCAGTTTAGTACGTACCATATCAAGTGTGAAGACCATATTGCTTTGACCAGAACATATCCAGATGTCACCAAACAAGACATTCTTTAACATAATGGTTTTATCTTGTGACTTTGCCGTAATGTTGTAAGTAGAGTTAGTGTCCTGTATAGGTGGTAACTTAACACTCCATGTATTTAGTTCTGTTACAGTAGTGGTAACGGCTTCATGATCGAATCCAGTAACAACTACATCACTACCAACTTGTTCACCATATCCCCATACTAAGGCAGCCTGTGGAGCTTTCTGTAGAACCATATTATCTCCATAGTATGCAGCAAATGAGAATGTAAAGTTTCCAACTAAAGTACACAAAAAAATCTTCACCAAAAATAACTAAAGGCTCCAATAACCTGAATAGTTCTTATGTGTCTCTCTAAGGAATTTAAAGAACCAAAATTTCAAAGAAGATGTGCATCATATGACTTTTATGTCGATCTTGATTTCAATAACTACTGCAAAATGTCAATAGCTATTTAGTGTCTCCTGACCTATATATACTAGTCAACAAAAGAAACGATACATGACTTTTTTTCAAATTAAAGATGAAGAGTTCCGTTTATAGGACCAATATTGAAAGTAGTAATACTTAATGACCATGGCAATATAAATCCGTTTAAAATTTTTTTTTTTTGCTTTCATGACGTCATTTGGCGAAATTTAACTTTTTTGACAAAATTTACATAAAACGACAATTTGGTAAACAGAAGTTCCAACTAATGATGCCAACCTCTCATCTAAAGGTAAAGACAGCGTTTGCCATCAAATCTTTTTTTTAAATCGTACAGTTTCTTCGTTTATTTGTAAAGTAAAGTTCAGCCCCACAGAAAATCGTTAAAATGTATACATTATCATTTGATTTACCATCGACAGTATGTGTAAAGTGAATTTTAAAAAAACGGTAACGATCTTAAAACTTATCCGAAAGGTTCCAAATTTACAGTGTGTTATTTCCATTTCTAAAGCATTGATTTGAGACGATGAAAATGTTTTTTTTTGCATTTTATGAGATTTAAAAAAACACATTTTTTACCAAAAATTTTTCAACAATATTTCAACCCATTAGTTACAACATGAACTTAAATGTAACTTGATTAGCATATTGGATAATTTTAAACAAATTTGAAAATTCATTTAGTACTTAGAAAATTGTGTGTCGATTTTTTATCCAACTTTCCGCAAAAATAGTTTGCACCATGTATGATCGTTTACACAGAATTTAATAAATTTTTGACAGATTTTGAATTTCATCGTCATATGTACATACATTGCAAATGAAGGCTTTTTAAAACAGTTTATTTCATATCGGTTAAGAATAAGCTTCTCTTATTGGATAAAAAAGGGACCACATGACATTCATTATTCTTCAGTAATAAATTCCATCGGTCATTTACAGAACAAAACGGACCATAAAACCGGTCGTTAACGGACTTTTACATGATAATGACCGGTGGGGCGTGGTTTCCGTCTGTTAATGACCGTTTGGGCGGATTTTTCGTCTGTTAATGACCGTTGGGGCGTGGTTTCTCTGTTAATGACCGGTGGGGCGTGGTTTCTCTGTTTAGAGAGATGTCCCTTTAATAAAACATTTTCCTGTTTTCAATAATATATTTAAGTTGTTGAATTGCTTACCATATATGTTTTCGTAAATTATAAAATTATAGAGAGTTAACTTGATTGAGTATTTATTCTGAAAAATTGCACTAAAATGAATGGCAGTATTACTACGGCTGGTCTTCAATCTTTGCCATAGAAATCGTACAACTAGTCGAGTTTGTTTTGGACATTTTAAATTAAAGATAATTTTCAAAGACATGGTTCCTCAATGAAATAAACATAATAGTTCTTGAAGAACTATCCATTATCGTGATACATGGACCGCCCGTATAACAGTGGTATTGACTGTGACAGCGTTCTTTACAACTAGTATCGCATTTTGTTTTTTATTAAATATTTTTTGATAAATTTTATTTCAAAGTCGTGTATTGTTTCTTTTGTTGACTAGTATATGTAGCTGTTGTATTGCGGGTCATGTTCATAAAAACAAGGGGAAAACATGTTTATAAAAATAAGGAAATTAGAGTTCAAATGAAGTGGGTGTGAGCAATTGTAAGCGACCGCATGTCCCTTTCCAAAGAGAAAACCCATACTGCGTGGTCACCTAAAAAGGACCCGAAATGACAATTGTAAAAATCATCAAACGAGGAAAACACTAACGATCTATGTACAAAATAATAAACAAAAAACAAATGTGATATACAGCATGAAACAAACGACAACAACTGAGTGAATTACAGAGGTCCGACTTGGGACAGGCACATACAAAATGTGCCGGGTTAACAAAAATTGAAGGCGCCAACCCTCCCCTAAATTTGGACAGTAGTGTAACAATACATCATAAAAAACGATAACAAGAATGTGTCCCTAGTACTCGGATGCCCCATCCGCATTATCATTTTCTATGTTCAGTGGACCGTAAAAATGGGGTAAAAACTCTAATTTGGCATTAAAAATTGGAAAGATCATATCATAAGGAACATTTCTACTAAGTTTCAAGTTGATTGGACTTCAACTTCATCAAAAACTACCTTGACCAAAAACTTTAAGCTGAAGCGGGACAGACGGACGAACTAACGAACGAACAAACAGACATACAGACCAGAAAACATAATGCCCATTATAGGGGCATAAAAATAGGCTGATAAGGGATATTTGAACTCATCAAATTAATACATAGAAGAAAGACATCTGACAAACAAACAAAAAACAACAAAAGAAGCATACCGGACATGGCAAGAAACTAAAGAACATCTTCCACAACAACAACAAAAAACACCAAGGACAGACCTGAGTGTAATTTAAAAATAAAATTAATACAATTGACTGAGAAATCATAGAATAAACAAACAATAAAAAACGGGATTTTTTAATGATGGATTTGATACAAAAAAAGATTGCGGACACGAATTTTGTCACACTTATTTACTCTGTGACAACATTGTCTGTATCGAGAAAAAAAAGGGGGGGGGGGTAACTAAAAAAAAATATATTAACGTGAAATATAAAGAACAATATGTTTTCTTCTTAAGCTTTGCATGTGAAAATTAAAATCTCACCGTCTTTTTTCCTTGTGCTTCTCATACAACTGGACACAATTGCACAGCAAAATATGATCAACGAAATTTTAAGAAGAGTTCGCATCTTTGTCGTGTGACAACAGCTACACACATAGATTTGAGTTTATCTGTTTATCATGTTAGATATATTTAAGTGTGGTTAATCGACCTTGTATCGGTGATTATGTTACTATTTTTAAATTGAAAACTATTCACTTTTAATTGACTATACTGATTTTAGTTTATGTTGTTTATTGTAATTTCCGTTGAAAGTGAAGTAAAATTTAAAAAAAATTAGTTTAAATAAATAAATTTGCAAAGTAGACACCTTCCTTTTAATTATGCTCGTCCTGAAGTAGAATGTTCCTAAAATGCAATAAAAAAAAACTTTTCAGCGTCAACATCTACAAATTTAACATTATTTTAAGATATAGGCATAATTTTATTTCGTATTTAATCTTGTGAATGATATGATATGCATGCCAGTGTATTCTAAAATAGGCAGAGTACCAATATCAATAATTATTTGTTTTTGATAAATTTTCGTTAACATTTGGAACATCGCTTCGTTCTTTTTCCTTACAGAAGTATCTTTTTTTATGTTAAGGATATTAATAATATTGAGAAATAAATATAGTTATTCAAACAGTTACTAATTTCTGGATTTCTGAAACTTAGTGAAAATTTGTCGTTTACATATTTAGATCATATCTTTTGAAACTGTCTTTTGAACGCATCTGTATTATCCGGATTATACTTGAATGTTGGTTCTGTTAAAAATCAAATCTTCAAAAATTGAATTGGGTTTTGAATTTCAACAATGAGCAAAACCCATACCGCATATGCTTTATTTATGTGCCAAAAAAAATAAACGTAAACAAATATGATATACAACAACATATAAAAACCACTGAGTTTCATGCTCTTGATTAGGGACAAACACATACAGAATGTGGCGTGTTAAACATAATTGTCGGCAACAAACCCTCCCGTAATATTTGACAGTGCATTTAAACAGTATTTTTTCCCTGTGATATTTGTTTCCATTTAACGTTATACATGTAGATTGTTATTAGTTGAGTTCCATACATTGACATGACCGTTATACATGTAGATGTTATTAGTTGAGTTCCATACATTGACATGACCGTTATACATGTAGATGTTATTAGTTGAGTTCCATACATTGACATGACCGTTATACATGTAGATGTTATTAGTTGAGTTCCATACATTGACATGACCGTTATATATTTAGATGTTATTGGTTGAGTTCTATACATTGACATGACCGTTATACATGTAGATTGTTATTAGTTGAGTTCTATACATTGACATGACCGTTATACATGTAGATTGTTATTAGTTGAGTTCCATACATTGACATGACCGTTATACATGTAGATTGTTATTAGTTGAGTTCCATACATTGACATGACCGTTATACATGTAGATTGTTATTATTTGAGTTCCATACATTGACATGACCGTTATACATGTAGATTGTTATTAGTTGAGGTCCATACATTGACATGACCGTTATACATGTAGTTTGTTATTAGTTGAGTTCTATACATTGACATAGATATAGGAAGATGTGGTGTGAGTGCCAATGAGACAACTCTCCATACAAATAACAAGTTAAAAAGTAAACCATTATAGGTTAAAGTACGGCCTTCAACACGGAGCCTTAGCTCACACCGAACAACAAGCTATAAAGGGCCCCAAAATTACTAGTGTAAAACCATTCAAACGGGAAAACCAACGGTCTAATCTATATTAACAAAACGAGAAACGAGAAACACGTATATATTACATAAACAAACGACAACTACTGTACATCAGATTCATGACCGTTATACATGTAGATTGTTATTAGTTGAGTTCTATACATTGACATGACCGTTATACATGTTGATTATTATTAGTTGAGTTCCATACATTGACATGACCGTTATACATGTAGATTGTTATTAGTTGAGTTCCATACATTGACATGACCGTTATACATGTAGATGTTATTAGTTGAGTTCTATACATTGACATGACCGTTATGCATGTAGATTGTTATTAGTTGAGTTCTATACATTGACATGACCGTTATACATGTAGATTGTTATTAGTTGAGTTCTATACATTGACATGACCGTTATACATGTAGATTGTTATTAGTTGAGTTCCATACATTGACATGACCGTTATACATGTAGATTGTTATTAGTTGAGTTCCATACATTGACATGACCGTTATACATGTAGATTGTTATTAGTTGAGTTCCTATACATTGACATGACCGTTATACATGTAAATGTTAGTTGAGTTCCTAAATTGACATATTTGAAAGTGGTTCAACTTCATTCATTAATTGATTATTTATGTCTGTCTATATGTTGTGCGGTAATACACAATTGCCAGTGGTTGGCTTTTCTGTTTTGGTGACTTTTAATCATCTTAAACCCTTTATGTGATTATACGACATCATGAACTGTATATTCGCTTTTGTCAACCATAGTTCTCTCTCACGAGCATTTAGAACATACAACTTTAAAAGTGCTGTCTCTGAGTTGTTTTTCTTAATCAAAGTTTACCATAAAAGCTCATACATAACAAAATGAATAGCCAATGCCAAGTACTCGAATAGATTTCCTTCTTATTAGACATTTTGATTGACAATCACATTCTTCAGTCCGAAATACAATCTCATCAGTAATATCGTATAATTGTATTAAATTATTTCTTTTTGTCAGACTCAGACACTATTAGACTGATAGCGTAGCAACATACAAGTATGTCACCTTTTCAAATTGTTATCAGTCAACTTACCAGGACCGAGTAGGTTGTACTGTATCATGAGAGTAAAAAAAACCAAACACTGACATTGGTTATTTTTTAGGGGATTTATATTTATTTTAATGACTGAGCCGCTAGATATTAATTCTTATGATTCTATGTATAGTCTGGTTCTATATTCACTGATTAGAAATTCGGCTTTCTACCTGTAAAGAGGAAGATTTTCATATTATCTTTTCAAAGATACAAGAATTATAAATTACGCGGTTTGATAAAAAAAAAAAAAAAAAAGGAAAAAAAAGCGATCGACATCAGAAAATGCCTGTACCAAGTAAAAAATATAACCGCTTTTATCTATTTGTTTGATGAGTTTGAGCTTTTGGTTTTTTCATTTGATTAGTGACTTTACATTTTGATTTTTCCTCGAAGTTTGGCATTTTTGTTTTTACTTTTTACAGCAGTTACAGATACGTGATATAAATATTGTATTCGTCGTTTAAGAAATTGAAGTCAAATTGTGGCCGATGACTATCTTACAAGAGAGCTTGTTTAATATATTTATGGTAGTTGTCCGTCATTTTATATCAAATTTATGAAAATGAGGAAACCACTTCTAGAATTTTCTCCAGAAAAAACTTCCATGTGTTTCAAAATATATATGATTGTAAACAAAGACACCGAAGTTGTTCATACGAATCATAGTTAGTTAAATTCATATAATACCGATGCTGAGACTACTATTACATGTCTCAGACTCATGTATCTAATCACAGCGATCAAAAGTTGTCTTCCTTCGACTGCCCTGGGAAAATAAACGACCAACCTAATGCAAGGAAAATGAAAACTCAAAAGTTTTGATGTTTTAAACAGGGAAAATACAAAATATCGTCGAGGAAATTGCGAAATAAAAAATGTACTTCCATTTATCTAGTACGGAAATTATATTTTTAAATAAATGTCTTATTTTATTGTAATACGTTGTCTTTTATACAACGATGTGCTGTTGTAACACCTCCTAAACTTGATCTATATCACAATAAGGGATTGTAAAATTATTATAGCATGATACACAACCAATCTAGTACTTAGATCAAATCATCAAACTTTGAGAATAGAATATATTGTGATGATCCACCTAAGATAATACTATTTATTAAAAAAAATTTCACTATAAAATGATCAACTTATTTTTTTTTATCATTATTGATTTTGTTTATTTCACAAATACATTTAAAGCCAAAAACTTCGTCCAAATCTCTTCTAATTTCTTCTTGTCTCGTCTATATCTCTAGATTTTTTTTCTTTGCTTACAGTAACTTTATTCTGAGTGTTTTCTGGAAGTAAACAATAATAACATCATTACATTATTTGTCTAAATAACAATTTTGCAGTTGCTTGACTGTTATATTATTAAATGATATACCATTATATAATGAAATTCAAAACGTTTCGGTCAATTCAGTGATGCATGAGAGACACAATTGTACTCCAGATTATATTAAAAAAAACAATGATCATGTATAAGCATTAGTTTGTTCAATACATTAACGTTTGACTATTGATTGCTAAATGTCCAGTGGCAAATATGTCACGCACTTAAAATTGCAATTATATAATTTGGTACAGTAAAATTCATCATTGACAAAGTGAATTCTTTTCAACTATTAACGTCTTCTACTTTTCAAAATGTATTTAAAAACTAAACTTACTTTTTTCACATATGTAGTCCAGTGTTTTTAAGCAATTAAGATCTTTCCAGTGGCCACCAACAATAGCAAGACAGTCTTGTTGTTCTGGACGATCGAATTGTTTCATACGTGGATCTGTTACAGGTTTGAAGTCTTTGACTGATACTGGTGTACCAGACGCCCACATCCACTGTCCCTCTTTATCTCCGTCTGTGCCACCAATCCATACACCTGTAATTCAAACATTTTTACCTGTTGATTAATTATTTTAATATAACCAAAAACGTATTTGCTTGTCCTTAAATCATCATTGGTCATATTCAAGTAAATTTGTTAAAATTGGGTATCCTTCTCAATATATACTTTTTAGACGGACATTTCGTGTTATTTCAAATTCAGATTAGGTCTTGGTGATTTACCACCTGTCACCAAAAATAGTAAGACGTATGTTTTTACATGCACTTTTTTTATATTTGGTGTTTCTATCAACTATTGAAACATGAAGTTGTAAAATTATCAATGCTTTATAGTTTGTTCTTAGAATTCTGTTGTACTGTTTCACCACTGTTTCATGTAAGGGGAGAGTTGAGCGCTCACAAACATATTTAACACCGCCACATTCTTTATGAAATTATGTGCTTGTCCCAAGTCAGGACCCTGTGCAGTAGTTTAGCGGTTGTCGTTGGTTCATTTTATTTCATATTTGTTTTTCGTAAATTGATTTGTTATACATTATGCTGTGCGTTTTCTTAATTGAATTGTTCTAATATATTTAGACGTGTTAAGAAACTACATAACTCTTGGAAAGATAAACATTAAGCTGATACAAAATCCAACATAATAAGCTCATTATCATTGACGTTAAGAACGATATTTTTAAAGACATCATCTCCAATTTGAACGCCTTATTCTAAATTGTTAATGAGATCGTCGCACTGGCAAGTCATTGATTGCAAACATTGCTGTCCACATCAAATCTTATTTCTATGAACATATATATACAACATGAACATATGCTTACTGGTGTGCCTCTTTTGTGCTAGTTGTCTTACAAATTGAAGTTCTGATTCTGTATTAAGTTCAGCTAATTTTGCTCCCTTCCCTTCACATTCTGCCTAAAAAGCGGAGAGTAAATTACTATACTATATTTATAAAGTTGTAATACATGTATAACTACTAAGATGTTCCTAGAACTCTGGCTTTTTCATCTATAATCGTTTACACTCTGAAACCATGTTCAAATTTAAATTGAAAATACCTTTTAGACAAGTTTGCCTTAATTATTATATATAAAAATCGGTAATAAAAAATATTAAATATTTTTTTTCATTCCTTTAAATGTGTAAATTCAAATTCACCTATCATTTTAACATAAAATAATACCGTTGAGAAACGAACATGTGATACTGGTATAGTTATTCGGCTTCCAATTGAAGGCAACACATTTGATTGTAAACCTTAATTAAAAAGTTAAAAAGATTTAAGCTGTATGATAAGATACAATTTCTTACTAAAAACACAAACCAATTATCCAGACAAAATCTGGTCTTTATGAGAGATAATACATAGTGCATGAACATTTATTCTACATCTAGTAATAAGATATAAACAAACTGTTTAATAGACGACTGAGGTAAAATTGCATAGTGTGGCCATATACAATATACTTCTTACCTGAGCACCAAACCAGTGCTTGTGTCTATGTCTGACCTGAAATACATTCCCAATTATCGCGCTTGAATAATAACAAGACTGTTCGAACTGTGTCCATCCATGATCACATGCTGAAACTAACAATGGTAGAATTAAAAGCTGCACCAGATATACCCTTTGAAAACTTATTGAAATGAAATTTCTCCAAGGAATAAATAGAATAGCCCGCACTCGGATGCACTTGCGATACGATTTGCTGTCTGTCGTATTTTATTTGTTCGGATGGACTCTGCTTCTAGTTGCTGTCTGTCACTTGTTTTTGGGCTTTGTTTAGTGTTGTATACAATAGGTAGTTTGGTTTTCTATTTGAATTGATTCAACATATTGTAATTTATGGGCCTTTTAGATTCATATGAACAGGTTCTGTGTGTTGCAGGCCGAACGGATACATGTAAATGTTCACACTAAAGTCATATGCCTTGGTCTTTATTGATACACGTAGTTGTCTCATTGCCTTAAGTTATGATTTGTCTTTGCTCCTTGCAGTGTTCCTCTCATTAATGTATACATCATTTTGTTAAGATAGCCTGAGATTCTTTTCACAAAACAAATATGACAAAAAAGGTTATTGAACCTTATACTTTAATTAACATTATTTAATAGTATATTTTACTTGGAAATAATATTGGTAATACCGCAGTCCCACTACATATGTAGGCCACGATCGCACTACGATCTGTGAAAAAAATGCAAATTTTGATGATCGTAGTACGATCGTGTAGATCGCAGTAAGGTCGTATCACGGTCGTGGTGAGGTCTTCAAGATCGTGATGAGCGTGGCCAACTTTGAACATGTTCAAAACAATCGTGGTGCGGTCGTGGCGAAATCAGGTCGTAGAAGAAGCGTAGTGAGAGCGCACTAAGATCGTAGTAAGACCGCAAAGGTCGCTGTACCATCGTAGCGAGAGCGTATATAAAGCGTGATTCTTTTCGGAGAAACTACGCTACGATCTCACAGCGACGTTATTACGACCTCACTACGACCCTCACGTTCTCACCGCGACCCAACTACGCTTTCACTACGACTATAACAAGCTGTTCACAACCATAGTACGATTCTAGCACGACCTTGCCGTCCTCATCACGCTCTTCTTACGACTTGACTACGTTCATACTACGACCATCATTCTTATTGTCATTTTCACATAAAATATATTAAATCTCTCCAGGTTTTGTTTGTTTGTATACATGTAATTGGGACTTCTTGTCCATTTTCTATAACGGCTCAACCATGCCTCTCGTTTTCATATAGATTAAACCGTTGGTTTTCCCGTTTATATGGTTTTACACTAGTAATTTTGGGGGCCCTTTATAGCCTGCTGTTCGGTGTTAGCCAATGCTCCGTATTGAAGGCCGTACCTTGGTCTATTGGTCTATAATGGTTTACTTTTAAAAATTGTTACTTGGATGGAGAGTTGTCTCATTGGCACTCATATCACATCTTCCTATATCTATTGACACATTTGTGTCACCTCTGCTATCGTTCACTAAAATATCGCCATTTGAGCTTTATGGACCAGCAATATTATAGGTTGCAATGAAGGTTGGATTGGTCGATCCGACATCTCTACTTGATCAGGATTCGTTTCTATCAGAGCGCCCTCTGCTTTTACATCAACCCCTACCACCACGCCCACGTGGTCCGAGACCACAATAATTATTGTCGTTGACAGTTGGTTACTTGTCATTAATTTTTTTTACCCCTTCCAAATTTATTTCTCCATGTTTGTTTAATTGCAAGTAAGGGGTGAAATTACACTGTAAAAAAATTTGGATCCAGAATTTTAAAGGAAAGTAGTGATTTGGTCCAGCTGAAAAAGGTTACAAATTAGCACTTCGGAAGCTGTCAAAAGATTTCAAGACGCCCTAAACACAAAAATGTCCATATTTTGAGTTAGAGCCGATGAATGTTTCTATAATTTTGATATAATTTGTCCCAAAAGTAGTACAACACACTGTAAAAATTTCATTGAGAAAGCGCAGGTGGGATTTTTTTAATTTTTATTTATGTTCTAAAAGAAATGCACTACGAATTAATTGTGGTCTCGGACCACGTGTTCTAGTAGATTTTGGTGTCATGATTGTTGTTTTCGAGAAATCTACGTGTTAATCAGAAATAGAAGGAATGGAACTATATTGATATGGAACACGATGTTGACGTTATTGCTGAGAGCATAGTATGATCGTGGTAAGAACGTACTATAATCGCAGTAGAAGCGTGGTAAGATCATGTTGCAATAGGATTACTCGTGGTATGGTCGTAGTGAGAACGTGATAAACGTAGAATGATCTTGATGAGCGTAGTGAGAACGTGGTATAATTGTAGCGGGATCGTTGTATAAGCGTAATGAGGACGTAGTAGCATCGTGAAAGCAACGAACATTTACATTTTCATGCCGCTCATCACCACGATCTGAATTTATTTTTGATCGCGCGGTGAGCGTGGTGCGATCGTGGTCTAGTGGGACTTGGGCTTTATTGAGTCGATTATTGCCATATTAATGATATAAATTACATTTTCAAGTGGTAGTCTTGTCTGTTGGTTTTTTTTTGCCCATAAATTTTCAAAAAATGGTAGATCATAGTAGGCAAACTCAACGGTTTGGGAATTTTCATCCCTACATATATATTTTAAGGGCTGCTTGTTACAAGAAACATCACCACCTACCTTCTAGAATTGAGTTTACATGGAGATAAAAAAAAATAAAGACTTAGTCTAGAAGCTTTTCTTGAATTTATGTATAATTTGTGTGAATTTAATCAAAACGATCTTATTTAAATTTTATTGATCATAAATTATCATATCAACCAATTTCTGTCATTGAATTAAGTTTCAAGAAACAAATCTTTTAGTATTTTGAGGCTTTGTCACAAATGACTTATTTTATAAATTAGGTCTATTTTTTACATTTTTTTTTGGGGGGAGGAGGGGGGGGCTTACATTGATCGTTTAAAATTTGTTTCAAAATATTTAAAACTTCTGTTATGTAATGTTTAATCTTAAGGCTCTTCAATTGTTTTATCATGTTACATTTCAACTCACCTTCAAATGCTTTAAATATTGTTGTCAACACGAAGGAATAGACAATCAATTTCAGCATCGCCGATGCCTGTTTCTGTGTCAAATTTAAAATGGGAAAAGTTAATACAGCAAAAGTTCACTTACAATAACGTCAAACTATTTCTTTCTATGCATATTATGTATGCTAGTACTATGACCTGGCATAGACGTATAGCTAGCCTTTTATAGCAGACTATACGGTCTATGTGTTTTTATCATTGTTGATTACTGTACGGTTGCAAATTGCAACTATCACTATGGTGGATAGTTGCGTTATTTGCAATCTAACCAAATCTCCTTATTTTACTGTGCGTACGGCCTTCAACAATGCGCACTAAATTGTATTTTGAAAACACCGTGATACTGCATAGTAAGCTATACATCAGACCCGAAATGACAACTTTAGACCAATTTATAACTATTTAAGCGAGAAAACAAACAGCTTCATTTATGTTAAAAAAACAACCAATAAACGAAAAAAAAATTGATTTACAGCAAAAAACGACTATCACTGAATTACAGGCTCCTGAGTTGAAACAGGCACATACAGATTGGTATCTTTCGCCCTCTTTGGGTAAGGAATTTGACATATTTTACTGGATATTGTTATAAATAAATGTTGATGAATACAGCTACATTAGTATATTTGTGTATGTAAATTCTATAAGCTGTACTGCTTTTGAATAAAAGACAGCGTGCGATTGTTGTCTTTTATATGATTATGAATTTGATGTTTGCTTTATCTCAGGTCTGCATGTTCCTTTTTTTGTAGTTTTAATTGAAGATATATATATATATAATCTCATAAACCTCGATCCCAAAAAAAAACCCCAAAAAAGTACGAGTTTATTATCAAGTACGACTACTGAGGGAGATATGACCTATATCGGGACTCCGGGATCTTGTGTTTTTAAGCTCGGGATTGACCCTTTCAGGATCCGGGAATTCGTTTTTCGAATATCGGGATGTCGGGATTTAAGTTATTTAAATTCGGGACCTCGAGATTTCGTGTTTTGAAGGCCGAGATTTCGGGATCAGGACCCATCCTATCCCCCCTCACTACTGTAATGCCTAATGGTTGGTAAATACGTTAATAAAAACCAGCTTGAGTCTAGTATTACAAACAAATAAATGAAAGTGTTTATATTTACAACCACTCTTTTCCTTGACAATTTTTTTTTAACCTCAGTTGCTGCTTGTTGGGCTGCTGTTATTTTTTATGTATTTGACGGTTTCCCTTTCTTTGAACCCCTTTCTTTTCCCAATGCATATAATGAGGGGGATAGGACCTTTATCGGGAACTTAGAGGAAAATCCATAATCACATGGCAAAATCAAATAACATAACGCATCAAAAACGAATGGACAAGAACTGTCATATTCCTGACTTGGTACAGGCATTTTCAAATGGTAAGTTGTATCTTTCCATTGTTTCTATTTTGACCTATTTTTGACAAAAGTAAATATCATGGATGTTTTAACACTATGACGATATATCTATGCTTCATTCATATTGCTGTATACTAGTATTTTATGTTTGTCAATCAAAATTTAATTGTATGTGCCTAACGAAACATTGAAAGTCTTACATTTTTTATAAATATGACGTTCTGTTCCCTTCTCCCTTCTGCGTGAATGACGTCACATTCCACTTTGGAGGTATCTAAAAGTCGGTCTCAATATCGGGTTCAGTTCCGGTTATCGGCTTTCGATTAACAAAAGTCAACAAAGTTAACGTTCCATGTAATGAGCAGAGCACTAAAACACACGTACTTTTCAGTAGTATAAGACTATTTTATTTACATAAACGCATGTTGAACAGACGCATGAAGTATTCTCAATTTAATAAGTTTACAATAAAATATGATGCAAGACTTAGATAATGAATATATAACATGTGTATTAATCAGGGTACGTGTGGATGAGGGTTTACATACTACAGAATAATGGTCAATAATGGACAAAAATTGCCAAGATTAGAGAAAACTGGACCCAAAATAAAAGAATGAATAATTATAAATTATCGAAATATAGAAAATAATTGGCAAAATATTTTTTAAAAATAACCTGAGAGAGAAAAATGGCATATTTAAAAAAAAAAACAGCCGGAAATAAAGGACCACCATCCAGACCCTCGTAAAGTGGATAGAAACTTTAAATGGCACATAAAGAAGAAAAAAAGCAAAAAATACTTTAACTTATAGATCCTATGATGATGTACGTGTTTTACCATCTAGATAATATGGAAATTCTTCGACTCTCCCAGTTATAAGTTTAAAGATATTTTCAGTTTGCTCCTGAGTGAATAGACAACTGCCCGAGATTAAAAGTTAATGTACAGTTAGTTGGAAGTCATCTAAAAAAATTCTAAACGCTTATTTCGCTTTTCTGAATCTAATATGAAATCAGTTAAAACGATACACAGCGCTTTGGCAAGATGGATCAGCAAAATAACTAGTATCCACTCTAAACATATCGTTTTAATGGTTTAAATGAAAGCTTGTCGGATTTGTGATTCAGAACATTAATAACAAACACACCTTACATCTATTTTGATAAGATTAAACTGCATTTAAGTCCGATTTTGGGGGTATTTGTGTGCGTACATTGTCAGAAAAACACATTTCAAATGATTTTTTTAGATTTTCTGATCGCCTTGATATCTGCAAAAGGGACTTTTTAAGATCGTTAATTATAATTCTAACGAAAAATCGTAGCTTCTTTATCATTGTATGTAACAGATTATCTGCAAACTAAATTCGATCAGCGTACATGAGGTTCATGTCTATCCTGTTACCGCTACTTAAATCAGTCGTTAAATTATTCTCCCTATGAATATTGAATCAGTCAGGGTTGATTTCAAAAATGCAAAGTAATCTTTACATTTAAAACGCCTCGTTTCTTGAACGACAGTGTAGAGAAAAGAAATTTCAAGACATTCAGTGAAAAAAAACAGAGCGTACTTTTTTAATTCATGTCTATGCTGTTACCAACCATTTTGATTAATTACACTAACAGTATGGTTGTAAAAAGTGCAATAACATGTTGGAAACCAAATTCACAATAGAAAACCATAATCACTTTACCAAAGGGAGTAGTTATTTCACAACAGCAATCAAAAACGAAGAAATTTGTCTATCCTGTTATGTCTATCCTGTTACTATGGTTGCTATGGTTACAGTAACAGGATAGACAATTATAGACAAAAACTTCGTTAATTTTTTTATCTTAACATGTAGGTGGAAAACGAATGAAATATCTCATTGTTTGAACTCATCTTAAGGTTATAACGTCTTAATCTTCCCAATTAAGCATTTGCAGGTGCAATACTAATATCGGTAACAGGATAGACAAAAAGGTAACAGGATAGACTTTTATATAGTGATATATCAGAAACGTACGTTCCTGTTACCAACGAAATAAAGAGAAAAGTAAATTATGAGGAATTTACTTGATGTTGGGTTTATTTGAAAGGGTGAAAAAAGGCCGAACAATATAAATTGCTATCTTAGACTTGCATTACTGGTGGTAATTTTTACAACCTTTGAAAACCAATTTTTAGAGCCATTTTTCAGTACAACCTAGATAATTGGCAAATAATCTATTATTTTACAGAATGAATATATATATAAGTTTATTCTCTTGAAAACCATCTAATTGGTAACGTAAAACAAGCTTAACATTTTATCTAAACCTTTTCTTAATAACCCAAAATTTCTTTTGAAAATGGTAACAGGATAGACAAAATATTGTACCACCGATCATAAAATGTTTCAAGATATTCTTGTATGACATCATTAAGATTGCATCTTTTAATATGTTGTTCTTAAAGTACTGTTTGTTTTGATTTGCTTATGTAGAGGGTTGTTTGAATAAGTAACTTTTAATAAATTTTTCAATTTCAAATTCGACATTTTTTGAAAATGACCCATATGACAAAGTATGATTGGGTCAGGATGCCAGGCTATATTTTGTGTAACTTAGATTCCATCATACCAGTGTAAACCTTGTTGAATCAGAACATTATCTGCTTACCTGGATGCATGATGTACATTTGTAACTAGATGGATTTTTTAATGTCATTTTTCTCTATTTGTTTCTTTAATTTTCTTTGTCCATTTTTCTCTACTCTTTTTATTTGAACACCCTAGCATTTTCTATTATTTATTTTTAAGATGTTAATTCTCTTCCTTTCAGGCTGTAACCCCCTCCCCTCTTTTTTATGCTGACCTCATACATACATTGCTGTAGCATCTCACAAAATATTTTACAGCTTATCAAAAGGTCAAAATTTAAGAAAATCTAAAATAACACAAACAAAAATTAGTTTTAAGGTCGCTGAGGTGTTTTAATGTTCGACGATACATTTTTTGTAAACTTGTGTAAAAAGTAAAAACAAAAAATAACTGAATTCGAGGAAAATTAAAAACAAAATGACTGTAATCAAATGACAAAATCTACCGGCGTCACACATCAGCGTATAGCTCCGATGTACGCCGGGCGTGTTAAAAAATCAGGTACGCTGCCTGATTTTGGTCTAACGTAGATGGAATGCACGCTACGAAGGAAAAAAGTTTCTTGGACGCATTTGAGACGCGTCCCGGTCGTATCTTGAACGTTCTATTATGGAGTGTTTGTTACAAATACACGCGCATTGGTTTTAGTTAAAGTCGATCTCGAAGTGTATATATATACAACGTGCCCTAAACGTGTCTCAAACTTATTTGTAGCGCGTTTAAGACGCTTGTAGCGTATGTATAACGTGCGTGTAGCGTACATGTATACGCTAGACACACGTTTGAGCTCGATGAAAGTTTTTATGCTGCATAAAAATTTCCTCGAGTTGTAGCGTTCACCAAGCGAATACCTTTGTATTTCGACATACTTCAAACGCATGCAACGCGCGTTAAACGATTGTTAAGCGTTCCTCTGCCGTGCATGCGTATACCGAATTTGTCAATTTTCTCTGTACGTTTGGTGCACGCCGGTCAATACGCCAATGTGTGACGCCGGCATTAAAATTTCCTCAGTTGTAGCGTTCACCAAGCATATACCTTTGTATTTTGACGTACTTCAAACTTATGCAATGCGCGTTTTACGATTGCATATATAGCGTTACTCTGGCGTGTAACTAACGTAAACCGACTTTGTCAATTTTCTCTGTACGTTTGGTGCACGCCGGTCTAGTATACGTCTATGTGTGACGCCGGCATAATAGCTCAAACGGCATAAAACGGATGGATTACAACTGTCATATTCTTGACTTGGTACATACATTTTCTTATGCAGAAAATCACGGGTGGATTAAACCTGGTTTTAAAGCTAGCTAAACCTCTCATCTAAAATTATATTATAATTACACAGAGTGTGAACAAAACAAACAGACATTTTTCTGTTTCTTAAGTGTTTAAATTTTCGTTTCGAACAGTCGGTTAATTAAACAGCAAAATTTGCATTAAGATAAAAACCGGTTTGATAACAAAAATCTCCATTTAACGAGTTATTCATTGAATTTAAGGATATTCTGCTACCGTTCCTACAGGAAATATTCAACAAGATATTAGCATCAGGACATTTTCCGAAATCTTGGGCACTCGCAGTGTTAATTCCTGTTTTTAAAAAAGGCGACTCGTCCGATCCAGCGAACTATCGTGGAATCAGTTTAGTCAGTAATTTAGCGAAACTATTTACATCTATTATAAATTCAAGACTAATTAAATGGTCTGAGAATAATGATATTATTACAGATGCGCAATTTGGATTTCGCCCGGGTAGCAGCACTGTTGATGCAATTTATTCTTTGTTGACACTCGTTCAGAAAGCACTTTTCAAGAAAAAACGTTCATATTGCTGTTTCGTTGACTACAAACAAGCATTTGACTCCGTAACCAGACTTAACTTATGGTTGAAACTGTCAAGAGTTGGTATAACAGGCAAATTACTGTCTGTTTTAAAATCAATGTATTCTACAGTAAAAGTATGTGTAAAAGTTGATGGTTTTTATTCTGAGCAGTTTACAAGTTCAGTTGGTCTTATGCAAGGGGAAGTTCTTTCTCCTATACTTTTTTCGTTATATGTAAATTACTTTGAAATGGAATTTCTACGTAATAGTAATATACCATATGAAGTGCAAGACTTGTCATTATTTTTAATTATGTATGCTGATGATATGATTTTATTTTCTGATTCAGTTATTGGCTTGCAAGATATGTTAGACACATTATTATTATATACTTGTAAATGGGGTTTGACTGTAAATATTGCCAAAACAAAAATTATGGTATTTAGAAACGGAGGTTTTGTAAAAGACGAAGAAATTTGGTATTATGATGGCAATGCTATTGACATAGTGGATGAATTTTGTTACCTTGGTGTACTGTTAAATTTTAACGGTAAATTTGTTAAAGCTCAAAAACATTTAGCTGAGCAAAGTAGAAAAGCTGTTTTTAGTTTAAAGTCGAAGGTTTCGTCATTGTATATGAATGTTTTTACATATTTGAATTTATTTGATACTTACATTAGCAGTATTTTATGTTATGGTTGTGAAATATGGGGCTTCCATAAAGCTCCAAATATTGAAAAAATACAACTTGATTTTTGCAAAAACATATTAGGTGTCAAACAATGTACAACAAATGTTATGGTTTATTTTGAATTGGGTAGATATCCTTTGATATATTTTAGAATGTACAAAATAGTGAAGTACTGGTTAAAATTGTTATCCACAAGCAACTGTATTCTTAAAAACTGCTACAGGGAACAACTGTTTAATTTCTGTAATATTAGAAGCAGTTGGATTTATCAACTACAACAATTATTATTTAACTTAGGTTTAAATGAGATCTGGTATAACCAAGACAATTTGATTATTGATACAAATTTATTATTATTTGTAAAAACAAGGATATATGATCAAGCAAAACAGACTTTGAATGATCAACTGAACGTTTCATCAAAGTGTTATTTATATAAATATATTGTCAATAATGTATGTTTACAGAATTATCTAACTAAACATATGAATTTTAGAGTGTATTTAACTCGCCTTAGATTGTCATCTCATAATTTGTTTGTTGAAGTAGGCCGTTATCATGGGGTAAATAGGTTAGATAGAAAGTGTACTCTTTGTACTTTGAATATCACTGAAGATGAATTCCATTTTGTTTTACAATGTGAAAGCTATAGAGACTTGAGGAGACAGTTTATTAAACCTTATTATTATAGACGTCCATCGTCGTTCAAATTAGTGCAACTTCTCAGCACTGAAAATGTAAAAGATTTGCGTAATTTGTGTAAATTCTTGTTTAATGCACTTAATCATAGGACCAAACTGTTATTGGTCAATACTTGATATTTATTTGCTTCTCTGATGTATTTTGTCATGTTGTGTTATAGAAATGTATTTGTATTTATTGCACTGATAAGCATAATGTGCTTAAAGTAATAAAGAATTGAATTGAATTGAATAAGAGAAAGCAGTAATTGTCTTCAAATCCATTAGTTGCAAATTAATTAAATTAATTCTCTCATTAAACTTATTCATCTCAAAAGTCAGCATTTAAAGTCAAGAGAGCAGAAGTGTACCAAAAGGACATTTAAACTCGAAAAATAAACTTTCAACGACATTGTTTAAAAAGAATAGACACACAGACAAAAGTATACAATCGAACACAAAACACATCATAGAAACTAACTTGAGAATTATTAAGAACTTGCTGCAACAGCAAATCTACACTGAATACACTAACCAGTTGATACCAAAACCAAAGATTGAATCTTTAAGTACGAATCCACGTATCAATACACGTATATGGCAAGCCGTTATCGTTAAAACTATGTTTAAACCATTTTTCGAAAAATTTACACACTGAGAATTAAAAATTATACACAGAGATTTCATAAAGACGCACTGAGATTACAAAAATGAAAAACACACACTGAGAATTGAAAATTACATAGTGTCATTTCTGTGGATGGATTATTTATTCCTCTTCAGGATATTTTTAGTTTTGGAGCTTTTCTATGTTGATAATTGATTCCA
The DNA here is from genome assembly GCF_963676685.1 of Mytilus edulis. Taxonomy (NCBI): domain Eukaryota; kingdom Metazoa; phylum Mollusca; class Bivalvia; order Mytilida; family Mytilidae; genus Mytilus; species Mytilus edulis. Next base: position 23,347,121 of record NC_092353.1, on the reverse strand, counting down.
ACGATAAAAGAGATGAAAGATACCAGAGAAACATTCAAACCTATCAGTCGAAAAAGAACTGACAACACACCTGATGCCAACCCCGGTTTCAGTTTGGTTTGTGTAGCTAAATCTATTAAGATTTCTATGTTGTGTTTTGTGTACTGTTGGATTTTTTGTCATTGCTTTGTCAGTTTGAATATCCATTTGGCATCTTTCGACTGCGGAAAACGATTTAAATTTAAGGCCGTCGGGAAATTATATTTAAAACTTCAGTGCGTTTCTTCTCTAGAATGGACTAGGTGGATTGAATATAAAATAAAAATAATACTTTCGTCATGGTATACCAACCAAGTGTCGCTAATTTTGTCCTGATAAAAAGCAAATATGATTGCCCTCAAAGAACAAAAAAAAATCATATTACTCCGAGTTTCGAACGCTCTTTAGAATCACTAAACACTCTGCTTAAAATCTGTTTTCGTTTTGCATATACATTCGTGTAAATGCCACATTCCATATAAGCCTGTCTCAAGTCAGGAGCCTATAGGTGTTAGACCACCAATGAAAAATTCCTATATGTTCAACCAAATTTTGCAATTTTCACAGCTTTCTAAATATTTTACCTCATGTTTAACTTCATAGTAAACAGGTATATTATACTGAATTGTTCAGGTATCACCTTTCTATACATGCCAATTTTCAACCCATGTTTAAAATCTTCTAAGAAAGAATTGCCTTTGGGAAAATAACTACCCCAGAAATAACCCCTGGTTTTCTGGAAATCTTAGATTAGTATGTAATTATATAGCGCATTTTAATTCTGAATGTTAATGCAAACTCATAGACAGGTGAATTTTAGCTCAAAATGGTATAAATATATTTGTCTTTCACCAAAAGTTTCATTTGTTAGAACTTTAGTTTAAAGGAGAAGGAAACCCAAAATAAAATATGACTGTTTATTTCAAAGAATAGTTTGAAAAAAGTAGTGTAAGCGTTCTTTTTTTTTTTTTAAATATATGATAGAATGTTCAAATTAATTAATAGGCAATTTTGAATTTCCCGCCATTTTATGGGTATCGACATTTTGTAGAACTCTTTTAAAAAATTGAAGAGCATAAAGAGCGTAGTTAGCTACGTCACAACGTCTATTCCGGTTTTCCCTCTAAGCTAAAACATCACAAGCCGCACGTAATATCTCTCATCGCAAACAGATTATGCCTTCCTGTCAAGCCATTAATTGTACAGATACAAAAGGGAGGTGTGATAAAAGTTTTTTTGAAATCCCTGATCCAAAAAAATCCGCTGAGAAGAGAAAACAGTGCAAACTGAATCGACCACCTGCGGAATGACAAGCTTAACATGGACACTTTCCAATGGAGTAAAAGTCGTGTTGTATGCCAAGATCATTTTAAAGAAAACTGTTTTGATAGAAATTTAATGGCCAAATCTTTGGGGTTCAAAGGAACATTGAAACTGAAGCCGGGATCAGTGCCAACAATAGTAAAGCCAGGTCCAGGCGTAAGGCATTAAAACAAGACAGAAACTCTACCTAGCAGTTACAATGACATCAAAAGCACAGTCGGTTACACGTCATTATTCCGACAGCCCATTAGTCCGACAACCCAATAGTCCGACAACCCATTGCTCCGACAGCCCAATACTCCGACAACCCATATAAGTCCGACACTTATCAAGACAAGTATCAGGGTGTTAGGGTCAAATAAAATTTGTGTGTCTGTATTATTACTTTTAAATATGTAATAACATATCTTAAAAAATAACTCCGTATATATAAAATAAGGCTTAGGTACTTCGAATACTTTCTATATACTCATTTCGAAATCTGTATATAGAATAGAACAGAAAAGAATATTTCATTTTCCAAATTAAAGGGTCTATAAAGAGCATATAAATCAAGAACAACGAGTGATAGTGCAAACTACTGATGATTCCCCCGCTCAAAAATTTCGTTGTTGAATCTGAAAAAGCATCACACAGTATAGCTGACTTGTATAAACGTTGAAACCAAATTTCAGAAACCATTGTATTGTAGTTCCTGAGAACAATGTGACGAACATTTTTAACTTGGCTGTCATGTGAAAGGTGTTCGGTAAACAGGAAGTTGTTGACAATGAATCTGAAAACGCATCACACGATATAGCCAACTTCAATAAACCTTTCAGAAATCCTTGAATTATAGTTCATAAAAAAATGCAACGAAAATATTCATGGAACGGATGGATGAACTGACTGACTGATTGACGGATGGACGGTTGGACGGACGGACAGACAGAGGCAAAACAGTATACCCCGCTTTTTCGAAGCGGCGGTATAATGATTAGGTCAACATTAAGACTTTACAATACTAGTATGATAATATTATATTTATAGCACCATACGCCTCAGTCAGAATCGGAGCCAAAACAAAATAGAAAAAAACCTCAACTAACACATTGATATCAAATAACAGTCCTTATCAAGGCATGCACTACGTAATTCAAAAGAACTAACAATATAATAATCATTTTCCCCCTTAATAGTAAAGTTTTCTTGTGTTATTAAACATCGAAGATTTATTTAACTTTTTAAAGTTCTGACATGTGCTAGATATGTGCTAAAAGAGTTCCTCCCTCAAATTATTATAAAGTGAGCATTCGATTGAAAAATGACGCTCATCCTCAACTTTCAGCTGTACAATACGATTTTTTGAGTATATGACATTTTCAATTCTTAATGTAATGGGTGATCACCGATTCTTAATTAACATATGAAGTACATTTCTTAAAATCGATATCTAAATATTTTTCTTCTTGAACACAATCTTTAAATGAAAAATAAGTGTCAAGTTTGCCATAAAACACATAATGTACTACGTTTTCACAATTAGACAATTTGACAAAGACACAAGCAGGACAAGAATGTCGCACATTGTCTTAGATTTCTTACCAGTCAACTTTGCGTTGACTGTATATTTCTATGTCATATACAGTCACTGACCCGGCCGATATCACTTTTCCTCATGACTATTTTAAGTAGAAGTTGCCGAAATGTTCTTGTCCGTCATATTTGTCTTAATACGACCGCAAAACTTTTTTTAGATATCGTATAATGGTATTATGTCGTCGTCTGTGTCGTCTGCGTCGAGGGTAAGGACTGAGAAGTTGAAACAAGCATGTGTTTCAACTCCAATATTATGAGACAAATATCCCGCATGGAAAGAATGATTGGAATCAACCCCAAATATTAAAGAGAACAGAGTTGGTCTTTTTAGAGAAAATTTTCCCAAACACACAAGACTGATGCATTGTCGGAATAATGGGCTGTCGGAGTAATGGGCTGTCGGAGTAATGGGCTTTCGGAATAATGGGCTGTCGGAATAATGGTTGTCGGACTAATGGGATGTCACCGCAGTCAGAGTAGGGCAACTTTTACTAGGCATACGTATACGTTCTAAATTGGAGGGAGTAATTGGTGGTCTGATACCTAAAGTTGAGTGGTTGTTGTTTGTATCTCTTAATCATATTTGTTTTTAGTCTATTGTTTTGTATATTGTGATCTTGATAGGGAGGGTCGAGTAGGCGTCATCTTACTTATTTACTTCTTACTTATCTAAACCGGTTGCATTTTTCCCACCTGTCCTAAGTCAGGAGACTATTGTTCGACTCTGGTTGTCGTTTGTTAATGTTCATTGGTGTTTTTTGTTTTCCTGTTTGAATTGTTTTACAGTTTTTACAGTCATTTTGGAGCCCGTAAAAACTTGCTGTGAGACAAGGCTCCATTGTGTTGAGGGCTGATCTATAACCTGTAATTGATAACTTACTATATAATAGTGTGCTTTGAAAAGAGATTCGTCTCATTGGCAGTCATACAAATTTTTTTTATTTGATATATAGGATCTGAAAACAGGTCAAAGAAGATCAAGTTCAATGTTACCTTGGATCTCTGAGCCTTTGATATGAAAAATATTGTCTGGTAGACAGAGAAATTTCCGAATACACTAGTACAGTACGGAAGTTTTTATATGAACAAACTCTTTTCCGACATTGATCTACTCAAGTCTTTAGGCCCTGAACTAGTTTTAACCCTTACCATGCTGTGACCGTCATACCCAAACCACCGTTATTTGGCTCCAATGGCGTTCCATACTTTAAGACGTCAAATTTATGATACTTATTTCGAAATTTATGCATGTTCCCTCAACCTGACGCTATATATTGTAATGTTTCTCTTGTTATAAATTGCATTTTGAGCTCAAATACGAATTTGGGAAATTGAAATCGGGATAGTACTGGGTTATCTGGAGGGGTGGGCTTTCCCTTCGGTGTCTTACACATGAATTTCATAGGCATTAAACTTGCAAAAATAATGCAACCCCGCAGGCATATATTGTGTGTATCTCTATACCAATGTAATTTGGTTTGTTGAGAAATAAAGAAATAAGTATATAACTACTGATCGTAATTATTATTTAAATACGCATAGGAAACGACTACTTTCCGTTTCCGGTCCAGTTGAAGTCAAGAATCGGAAAAAATCGTGAAATTCCGTATTTTTGATTCGAATGACATTCTTGCGACGGCTGAAACAAGATCAGATTGACTCCCATCCCACCTAAAAGAGGGACGAAAGATACCAAAGGGACAGTCAAACTCATAAATCTAAAACAAACTGACAACTCCATGGCTAAAAATGAAAAAGACAAACAGAAAAACAATAGTACACACGACACAACATAGAAAACTAAAGAATAAACAACACGAACCCCACCAAAAACTAGGGGTGATCTCAGGTGCTCCGGAAGGGTAAGCAGATCCTGCTCCACATGTGGCACCCGTCGTGTTGCTTATGTGATTACAAATCCGAAAAATAGTCTAATTCGGTAGGTCATATTCATGAAAGGGAAGGGGATTGTAGTTACGACGTAAGGAACATATCCGATATCATTTGTGAAACGGTTATTCCATAACGGTCAACCAACTCGTGATGGCGTCCGTAAAACTTACGAAGGGATGATTTCAACTACACTATTTGGAACTCTTGGTTTAATAGCTTCCTTGTGAGCAGCAAACCTCTATCAAGAAAATTATGATAGGAAATGCAAGCACGGGAATATCGTATCAATTGGGAAATATATACCCCGTATGCAGGTGCTGCTGGAATGTTGCTACTTAGAAATGGAAAGTTCACAATTGGACTGTTGGGGTCAATTTGTTTACTGGGATTCACTCTACATGCAGGCTACAGCTGGATACCTATACTAGCACCCCTGGATCTTCGGGGTCAAGAAAAAAGACGTTCAAAATTTGTTCAGATCACCCTTTAGTTTCCTATAGAGTGTTTTGGGAACTTGTTGATCTGTTCTTCGTTTTTTTCTGCTAAGTTGATGTCAGTTTCTCTAAATTTGCAGAGTTTTCTATACCCTTTGTATCTACAGCTTTTTCAGGCAGAGAAGTTGGTGTAATCCGTGAATTTAAGAGATTAAACGGAGCCATTATCTAACACTTGAAACTGTAAACTTTAAAGTTACATAAATTCCTAAATCCTTTTAAAATAATTATGTTTTCCCCCATAAATGAAAAGGACAACAAAATTTGGACACCCAAGGACAGCAAAATATACGATGTCACATAGAAATTAGACCATGAAAGTATTAAAAACAAATGTATATGAGCCATAGTTCATATAGCAAGCAAGAATATTGCAATATCATTGGTTTATTACCATGTTGTAAATAAAAAGCACCTCAGTTCACCAGATGATAAAAAAGTTTTTGGAAAAAATAATAAAAAGTTTTTAAAAAAAATAATATGATAATGCGCACATTGGTGTTGAATGTTAAGTGGACGATTTTCATTTTTTTAACTTTTAGACCTGGTTGAGTAATTTCAGGGTAAAGGATCGGTTACTACAAACAATTGTTATCTATGTATACTCGGGTTGTACGGAATATTACGTAACTGAAAATGCGAACATCCTCTAACTGGGCCTTACGTTGTATGATTTTAAAACAAAAAACCAATATTATCGGACCCCTACTGATTCACAGATTGTTAATGAAATCCACTGTGACTAAGGCCTTTTTTTTCATTTAATATATGAACTGTTGCTATAACATAAACTGTACATTTTTGTAGATTATTATTCTTATCAAAAATTATCTTCTATATCAGGTGTTCAATTTATTTATATTATAATTCTGTTAGTTTATTTCACAATATTTCCAATCAGCAATAATTTATTGAGCGTCAGGTGAATGTTTTTTATCATTTGATCTTGAAGTTTAATCCTCTGTTTATTTTACTCCTTTTTAGAATATTTCTTCAACTTCTACCATGACTATTACTGTTGTTGTTTTCTGAAAGTAAACAAAAAATCAGAATGATATATTTTTTAACCAAATTACAATTTCGTTTTGATCTTGATCTTATAATTTATGCTACACATATTTTTTTAATAAAATGAAACTATCTGGCTGAAATAATCACTATTACCATTCCTGAAAGAGAAGCAATCAGTAATACAATTCCTGAAAGGGAAACAATCAGTAATACAATTCCTGAAAGGGAAGCAATTAGTAATACCATCCTGAAAGGGAAACAATCAGTAATATCATACTTGAAAGGGAAACAATCAGTATTAAAATTCATGAAAGGGAAACAATCAGTATTACCATTCCTGAAAGGGAAACAATCAATATTACCATTCTTGAAAGGGAAACAATCAGTAATACCATTCCTGAAAGGAAACAATCAGTAATACCATTCCTGAAAGGGAAACAATCAGTATTACCATACTTGAAAGGGAAACAATCAGTATTACCATACTTGAAAGGGAAACAATCAGTAATATCATTCCTGAAAGTAAAACAATCAGTTATACCATTCCTTAAAAGGAAACAATCAGTATTACCATACTTGAAAGGGAAACAATCAGTATTACCATACTTGAAAGGGAAACAATCAGTAATACCATTCCTGAAAGGGAAACAATCAGTAATATCATACTTGAAAGGGAAACAATCAGTATTAAAATTCCTGAAAGGGAAACAATAAGTATTACCATTCTTGAAAGGGAAACAATCAGTAATACCATTCCTGAAAGGGAAACAATCAGTATTAACATACTTGAAAGGAATACAATCATTGATACCATTCCTGAAAGGGAAACAATCAGTATTACCATACTTGAAAGGGAAACAATCAGTAATATCATTCCTGAAAAGGAAACAATCAGTATTACCATACTTGAAAGGGAAACAATCAGTATTAAAATTCCTGAAAGGGAATTTGGACTAGACTTTTTCGCTGACATCATCTATAAAATCGTGTACGCTCCTCCTGCAATAACAATACAATAAAATGTATGTCTTATAAGATCTTTTACACCATGTACCATAGATGTGTTGGTACTCACGCACTGAGGGATCAATGTAAAGATACTATTTACTGTGCGCAACATGAGGGATCAGATGTAAAGATACTATTTACTGTGCGCAACATAAGGGATCAGATGTAAAGATACTATTTACTGTGCGCAACATAAGGGATCAGATGTAAAGATACTATTTACTGTGCGCAACATGAGGGATCAGATGTAAAGATAATATTTACTGTGCGCAACATGAGGGATCAGATCTAAAGATACTTTTTACTGTGCGCAACAAGAGGGATCAGACGTAAAGATACTATTTACTGTGCGCAACATAAGGGATCAGATGTAAAGATACTATTTACTGTAGGCAACAGGAGGGATCAGATTGAAAGGTACTATTTACTGTGGGCAACATGAGGGATCAGATGTAAAGATACTATTTACTGTGCGCAATATGAGGAATCAGATGTAGAGATACTATTTACTGTGCGAAACATGAGGGATCAGATGTAAAGATACTATTTACTGTGTGCAACATGAGGGATCAGGCCTTGAAGGCATACAATTTTGCTCAGTGGTCTGAGCACAAAAATCGTGCTCGAAACATGAAATCCAGCAATTTGATTAGTTGATTTTCGAGTCTGAAAACAAAAATCATGCTCGAAAGTTTTATGACCGTGAGGCCTATTTACTGTGCCCAACATGAGGGATCAGATGTAAAAAAGATACTTTTTACTGTGCACAACGTTTTTTTAATATAGAGTCGTCATTTTATATTGTGAAAAATGTATTCAAAAATAAAGTGCATACTGACATAGCTTACCTTGTTCACATATGTATTCATATCCTTGTATGCAAAATATACCTCTCCAGTGGAAATCAACATGTGACGAAATAGCAAGACAGTCTTGTCTCTCTGGACGATCATATTTTATCATTTGTTTGCTTGTAAGAGGTTTGAAGTCGGAGACAGTCATTGGTGCTCCAGATATCCATTTCCACTCTCCCTCATTAGCCGCATCTGTACCACCAATCCAAGAAGCTAAAATTTAATAATTTTCAATTGTTAACTTTCCTTTTCTAGTATTTCGTTTTTATGTAAGATATGTTTTCTTTGTCCTGAACTCATAATTGGTGATAATTCCAGTGAATTCGTTGAACAATAATCATTAAATTCTATTATTTTTCTGTAACACAACTTTTTAATGTCAAAGGGGGTGATTGGGCGCTGACATACATGTTTTAACTCCGTCACATTTGTATGTGCTTCTCCAAACGTCAGGAGCCTGTAGTTCATTAGTTAACCATTATTGTTGATTTGCGAGGTCATATTGGTTTTTCGTTAATAGTTTTTTCCCGTATCATTTAATTGTTCACATTATTCAGGGTTCCGGCCACTTATAGCCGACCATACAGGATTTCTCCATGTTGAAGGTCGTATTTATTAGTACTTGGATTTGAGTATTTTCCGAAACCCGTATTCTAATAAGCCAAACTATAAGATTGTCCTCCCTCCATATAATATCCTTCTTTGTTTCACCCTTGTATTTTGTTTTGAACTTTAACATATTTAATAATTTACAAAAATTGGTTCTTGATCTGACATGTTATTCTTAAATTTTGTGTTCGTCATTAGTCCTTGGTGACTAAATGCTAAGTATTTTTGGTAAGATACAAGACACTGCTTAAGCCAGCCAGTGTATAGTCTTGTATACATATATATCTTGCTAATAATGAGATTTTGAACGTAACTGAAGTGTACAAATTGATTGTGTGCTTTGTCTTTAGAAAAATTAAATAGTTTCTCCATGTACTGATTTAGGTTAAGATATTCGGCTTTCCTTGTTAAGTAAGCTATAAAACGGTTTAAACCTGGTTTAATCTACCAATTTCATTGTAAAATACCTAGATAACAAGTCCGGTATATGACAATTTTCCATTTATTCTGTAATTTGGTTTAGTTTTATGTCTGATTTTGTCAGGTTTTTATGAATTCTCCCTTTTAAAACTTGGAAATCAGTAATTTTGTTAATAAAAACTTTATTTTTCATTTTTTCCAGTGGTTGGCAATCAGAAAATATTATTTTTGTGTAATTTCATTCACTAAATACCGGTGTTTTTGCATTTAGTGTCAATTTTAGACACTCAGTAACGGATTTTCTCATCATTGCAAGTTGTAGAGAAGATTGCAGCAGTGTACATTCTTTATCTTTGTTTTAAGTTACAAGTTGCTAGTGTTTCATAATTGGCATTCATACCTCATTTTCTGATTTTTACATTACATAGACAAAACAATGCTTACTTCTGCGGCCAGACATTGCTAATTTCCTTACAAATTGCAGCTCTGCCTGTGAATTAATTTCAGCAAGAGTTGCTCCCATTTTTTTACATGCTCTCTGAAAAAGTGACAAGTAACTTTATTAGAGATTATCATATTTGTAATACTGTAGTGTACATCACTTTATTAGAGTAGAGATTATCATATTTTTTGTATATGTAATACTGTACATCACTTTATTAGAGATTATCATATATGTAATACTGTACATCATTTTATTAGAGATTATCAAATATGTAATACTGTACATCACTTTATTAGGGATTATCATGTATGTAATACTGTACATCATTTTATTAGAGATTATCATATATGTAATACTGTACATCACTTTATTAGAGATTATCATATATGTAATACTGTACATCACTTTATTAGAGATTATCATATATGTAATACTGTACATCACTTTATTAGAGATTATCATATATGTAATACTGTACATCATTTTATTAGAGATTATCATATATGTAATACTGTACATCACTTTATTAGAGATTATCATATATGTGATACTGTACATCACTTTGTTAGAGATTATCATATATGTAATACTGTACATCAAAGAATTCTGAGTCGTTCATCTAGAGATTACCCGCTTATGCTCAATTCAAATCAACTTATGATCCTTTTACCTTGATTAATAAGCAGGAATAAAGAGTTTCCGAATGTTAAATTATAGTAAAGTGTTCATATTTCAGTGTACACCAATCTGTGTCAAACTAGTTTAGGGTATGTCTGACCGAATAGAAATGAACTTTTCTACTATATATTCAACTAAAAAATCTTGAAAGTTCTGTCTGTCAAAATGTTTTTTTGACTGACATTTTGTCGGTCAGACAAGTTTGTGATACACTGTATGCACTGTACCTGTGGTACTACCATTGTCGGTTAGAGCTCGCCAAAAAATATCTTATTTATATTAATATATCAAAATCTAAATTATGTGATTTTACAATGTACATTTATCTGGTGTATTTGTGTCTGCCACTGAGTACCATTCACCATACACATAAAAAAAACTTACCTGAGCCTTATACCAGTGTTTAGATCTTGCCGCCAATGATGCATATGAATTGTCACCAATCGACGCGCTTGAAAAATAACAAGAGTTTTGGAATTGTTGCCATCCCTGCGGACATGCTGAAAACAATAACATAGAATTAAAACATACTTAGATACGTTGCATAAATATAATATTAACATTGAATTCGTTGTTAGAATAAAATAGATTATTTCCAGAAAACGATAGCGTGTAGAAATAGTAAAAATTGCGATACTTATTGTTGTTTGCCCAATCATATTTTGTTTTTCATGAATTTAATTATTGCTTAAGCTTATATTATTCAATATTGTATTTTTTTTCAAGCACTTTAAAGTCTTTCTAACCTATTTTTAGTCGGTACTCATGCTTTGTTGTCGCACACAAGAACTATAGACATGTCGATATAAAAAGTTCCAATGTCCCCTGCTTTGTACGTATTCTATGTTTCGAAGGGGTATAAATGATATAACTCTTTTAAAAAAAATCAATGTCCCCCCAAGTTGCACATATTTATATTTCCAATTTGCATAAATGATTATCTTTTTGAAAAATTCAATCAACCACCTTTATAGAACTTTTCCAAGATATTACTGATATTAAACCTATAATAATGTGTTTTTATAAAATCTGTCAAGAATTGTACCTGTCAGTGTGAGACAGCTAACAAGACCATTTCCCATAAAAAGTTTAATATTTCTAAGGGACATAAATCTTTTAAAAAAAGGTCGATCATAACTCTTTTTTTTTCTTGAAAAGTCCATCAACCACCATTATAGAACTTTCCGAGATAATGTTGACAGAATATATATTTACCTATAGTTTACTATAAGTTTAATAAACATTTGGCAAGAATTGTACATGTGAGAGCAATAACGAGGCCATTTTTCATAAATATAATATTCAAAGGGCATAACTCTTTTTAAAAAGTCGATCATCCAACATTATAAAACTTGTCGGAGACCTTTCTAGTATTTAGTCTGAAGTAAGAAAAATCTGCATTTGTGTTTTATTAAATTAACCCACTATATAAGGGCTATTCCAGAAAAAAAATGTATGGGGGGGGGGGGGGGGGGGTTGGCAGGCAGTGTTTGTCAGCACCCGCCACACAGACAATTGTAATTGAAAATTTTAGTGCATTATAGTGTGAAAAGTTGCTCTGATACCCATCACCCATGTATATTAAATGGATATTAATTTTATATAATGTGCCGCTTCCACCCCCACCCCCCCCCCCCCCCCTACATTTTTTTCTGGAATAGCCCTAATGAAAACGAACCTCACCAAAATTATGGCCAAATAAACAATAAAACTTCAGACATTTCTGCATCTTATTGTATCTATTTTATAAAAAAAATTCTCATAGATACACTTGGTATTATTTTTTTTTATTTTTTTTATTTTTAAATATTGATTTTAGTTGAAATGATAGGACATTTTTGGAGTGGGAACTCACTTTTGTCCTATGACTACAACTATGAGTTAGAAAAATTTGTCAAGAAAAGTACACGTGATAGCACTAACAAGACCAGACGGACGGCTGGTATTTCCATGTCCCACGCAACGCTCCACGAAGGGTACAATTAAATATACATTTCTGAATACACCTTATCGCTATTTGTCCGCCATTACTGGATATCACACAGGTTCCCGTAAAATTATGACGTCATAAAACAAAATAGCTGACGCCGCAACATGTTAGATGTATAAAGATAGTCCAATCTAGATTTTAGAAGCCTGTTATATTTTGTTTGGCGCTATACTAGTATGCTGACCGACATAATAATTTTTCAATTTTTGCAGAATAAATATTTTCTCTTTCACTGGTTCCACATTTTGTATCAACGAGTCTTTTAAATCAAATCGAATCTAAACATTTTCCTAAACAATTTACCTGCCAAGAGTTGAACCTGCGTTCATGACGACCAGTTTCAATCCTTAATTTATGTTTACCTAATAATGATTTTGTGCGAATTTTCCAAGAATTAGTTTGTGTTTACTGAAGTTGTGTTTTTACAACTGTTGCAGTTCCAGATTATATTGATAGTGATACTTGATTCTTTACCATAAAAGAGTAGGTTTGTGAACCAAGAGTAGATAACACATGTCGCGTTCTGCTTGCTGAAGGCCGAACGGAGACCTGCAATTAGAATCAAATTCATAACAGTGTGGTCGACGGTAACACGTTTGTTAGTAATTATACTGAAAAATTTACCTATAACTTGTTTGTCGTTGGCGATGATTTTATGCTCACTCAGTCTATCGGAGGCTTTCAAGTGGGGATTTAAATAATCACTTGTTACATATTTTAATACATAAAATGAAACTTGTTTTAGATAATTTTTATACCATCACTTACAACAGTTTCACTTTAAGAATATTAATGTTCAGAGCTGATATTAATAAATAATATAAAAAAATAAGTTTATTCATTGTAAAAATAAACAACTTTTAAGTTAATATGGACCCACGTTATTTCACACAATATCTTATTGAAACTTCTACGGTGTGATCATTAAAGAATGGCCTACTATTTATTCAATGCTAACCATGTGGACTTTGTTTGTGAAAAGTTACTGATTTTGTTTTATACCATAAATCGATTCGTTCGTTCAGATATTTGTCAGTTTGACTTCACGGGCTCTTCAGTCCAACACACAACTTCTCACGAAGTTAGTATTTTTCTTACAAAAATTACATTCATGTGATGTATCTTTTGATGGAGAATGAATGTTGCACATTATTTTATTTATTGTCGTTTTTTTTTTTGTGTTTGTATCATTGACGTATAAGACAACCTGACTCCCCATTATTCAAATTTAAAAACATACGAGGTTGCATTCATGACACAAATAACTAAATCAAACTTACAGCAGAAGAAAGATAATGAACATCGCTTTTATAGTCTACTAAATATCGAAGTCACAAAGTGGTCTTCTTAAAAATGATGTAAATTTATAAAGGAAACAAAAAACAAAATAGTTCGAATATTTATATTGGAAAAAGTAACGGTGTGTAGATCATAGCAATTATTTTATTTCAATTGAAAATCAAACTGTGGAATTTTTCCGAATTTTTAATTTTGGTCGAATTTTTTAAAATCAATAAATCTTGTATTCTTGTTAGAAGTTGCACTGTGTAGTTTATATTCTTGTATTTTTTAATGCTACACAAATCCAATACAGACAAAAAAAATGGTAGGCTTAAGAAATAATTGATGCACACTATACTTTATTGTAGTTTTAACATGGGTAGGCATTATATTCGTGATAGATTTTGCCCAGGCGATATCGAAAAACTATTATAAAAAGTGTACTAGTTCAGTGAAAATGTACGTCATACTTAACTCCTAAACAAATAAATGAACAAAAATTAATAAACATACAAGACTACCAAAGGCCAGAAGCTCGAGCAAACGATGCGTCCTGTATGATTTTGTAAAAAAAAAAAGAGGCGGAAAACAAAACTGTCTGTCCAATGGAAAAGTCGAGGCCAAAAAAGATGAAAGGTGCATTTAATATAGAAACATAGAAGCTGGTTGCAAAAGTTGACGACAAGATCTATTTTATAACTTGAGTATGGCCTAGTACTATTAACCTGAAATACATATATTTATAGCAATTCCCTTGATACGAAAGATCTACATGTTGCCTTGTGCTTTTTTTGCTCTTTGGTTGGGTTGTTGTCTCTATGTCAATTCAATTCTTATTCTTATAGATATAACTGCATGTAAAATTAAGAATATGATGTGCGATAGACAATCAGACAAATTTTTCCAGGTCCCCGTATGGCCTTCAACCATTAGCAAAATACACACTTTATAGGATGAAAGCTCAAAGAGGTCTTGGCTTGTAAAAACAAACACAAAAGTTGAGTGAGAGAAAAAAAACTAGGGATACCGCATGACAATTGGAAAATGGTCCGCAATATTACTTAAGTCAACTCACCAAGTTGAAATTAAAGACCTGGCGAATTTTAGCTTTTTCCAATGAATGTGAGGTATGTTAAAAAAAAATCATGGTCTGTTTGGCCATTTTTGTAATTCAAGTCTTGGTTTTAAAAATTATTTGGAAGTAAATTTTAAAGTCATTAACAAATAATCACTCACAGAAAGACGTCAAATCAATCAACAAAAGAAAAAAATGAATAGACGACATACAACGCACAGAATATCATGTATGTGTTCCGGACGATATAAGTATACTCATATGGTCCGACCGTACGCGTATGATGGTTAAACTATTCATATGGTCTGGAACATATTTTTTTTAGCGATCACAAAATGCACAAAGTCATCCATTTCTATGTAAATTGGGTCGATTTGAACATAGATAAGATGAATGCGTTTCTCTTGCCAAGTGTTTTTCATAAGTATAGTAGCAGTATAGCAGAACAGTTTCATATATACACCAAATAATACATTTAACCAATACAAAAACAAAAATGCATGCACAATTCACAAGGTTTAATCGTCCAGTCGAAATGTGAAACAATTGCTCAGATTGTGGTAAAAGCATCAAACTTTGCAGAGTGTTAGTTGAGGTCATAACTAACATTTATAGCTATGGACCCAATTCAGAAAATCAAAATGGCGGTTCTGGGCGGCCATTTTGAAATCATGTCCAAAAAATCAATAATTGTTTTTAGAAAAAATATGAAAAATATGTTACTAAACTAATTTTGATAAACTTTCGTATTTCTTATGACAAAGAATATAAACTGAGGACCATTGAAGTATTTAGTGGCCATCTTGAATGGTGGCCATTTTGGAAACGTAAATTTGAAATATATTATTATTCGCTATCCTAAATTATTTTTTTGAATTAATACTAAGTTTTATATGCATTTACAACTAGTTTTGCTAATCAGTTAGTTATGACTGTTGCTTTTCATATAAGATATATTCACCAAGTGCTCAAATAAGGTATGCATATGTTAACAAATAAATGTATTTAAAGAAATACGTAAATTCTTTTAATTGCAGTTTAGCATGTAGGGTTTAGGTACTTTTTTACCATAAAAAAAATGCGTATATACAATATGAGCACTGTATCTTGAACAGGAAAAATACGTAGGTATCAAAATCACTAGAGCTGAAAAAATCTAATAAATAGATAGACTGGAAAGAATTCCGTAACGGGAAGAGAGGACACGTGATGATTTACAATGCCAAGCAAATACATTGTACAAACATTTGAGCTGGTAATCAGTCATTTTTTGTAAGCATACAACTGTTCCACGTTGATGAAGGCCATGCAATGGGAGA
This sequence comes from Mytilus edulis, assembly GCF_963676685.1. Lineage (NCBI taxonomy): Eukaryota > Metazoa > Mollusca > Bivalvia > Mytilida > Mytilidae > Mytilus > Mytilus edulis. The sequence continues at coordinate 23,331,125 of NC_092353.1, read as the reverse complement.
ATCACAAGACAAAAGGTACTAATCCTGTCAAAGCAAATCTTAATATATTTAGTCAGGAAAAACAAAATGAGTCACGGATTGAAGAAATAACCAGCCACAGTTGTGATGAATCAACAAAAACAATGATTGCAGATATTTCTTTCTTTTTTTGTGATGAGGTATCTGACTATCATCATGAAGCATCAACAATTGTGATCGACAATCGAGTATGTGACTGTCACTTGAACTACTAGCCATTGTTCTTTTAGCCAGACTTAGTGCTGAAGATTACAAGATCTACAATATTTCAGGAGCCGATCACATGCTAAATGTTTGTTAAAACTGCACGACAAGGCAATTAGACAGAATTCGAGACACAGAAAGAAAGTCAAGAATCTGTTATCCATTGCAATGGGGCTTGCCAAAATAATAGAAAACAGTGACGGCTCACAGTCTGGAACAGATATTGTTTAAATATTTGAAATTGATGATATGGAAAAATGGTACAGTAAACGTCCTTAGTGAATATTAGCTGTCATGGAAGGAATGATTAATACAACATTTATGAAAAATTAAATAATAGCTATCATAGATGATATGCAAGCACACATGAAACATTGTGAAAGGTTGCGTCTTTCTCTGGATTTTCAATGACTATGTTAGGGAAGTTCTGAAACAGGCCATGTCTTTTACAAATTGTTAACGTCGTGATGGGGAAGGCCTCTTCATAGTCAAAGTCACTAGAATAGTTTAAAGAGTTAGGCTTGCTACTACAGAAAGGTTTACAGGGACATTAATTGCAGGCTTTCAAAATGAATCCGTTCCACAATCTTTGAGACATCTTACTCTCTATCAGAGGACTGAAAAGTTGCAGTTGTATCCTCTCGATGACGAGTTGCACAATTGAACTATTATAGCTGAGAAATGGTGAGTGTTGTCTTCCACTCATCGATATTACTGGATTGTGTCTCGATGTTTGGCCATCCTGTATCATTCATACTAAGGAAACTTATGTCTGGTGAACTGATTCGTGTTAATAGCTGTTGTTGAGTGTCCCTGTAAAGCTTTTCTAAGTATCAAGCATATATAGTTTGCCTGCTATGGCTATGGTGATACCCTTTAATTATCAGGTCTGTTTCAGAGCTTCAAGAATACCTTTCTTGAAAATCAAGAGAACTAATTTATCTTGATTGTATGCTTGCAGATATCCTTTGTTAGCTACAATCCTATTTTGTTAGATGCGTTGTATCATTCCTTCCTTTCATGATAACTACAAGTTGTTTCAGGCGTTTATTGTACAATTTAGCGTGATCTGCAAGCTTGGAGATTGGTACAATACCTCTGCCAGACCGTGTGCCGTCAATCTATTTTATCATTTTGGCAAGCACAACTCCTAGATAAAAGATTCTTGGCTTTCTTTCTGTGTCTTTTATTCTGCCTTTTTGCTATGTTGTCAAGTTTTATCAATCATCAAGCAGGATACTGGTAATTTGACATCTCCAGCTCTTACTTTGGCTAAGGAAATATGTCTTGTAGTACAGGCGCACAGTCATGTCCCATTTTTGTCGATTTTTAAATTTCGAAGTATCATGGAGATCTTCAGATACATCACCACAGAAAAAAATACATTGCAGTCATTGTTTGTGTTGATTCAGTATTACTTAACAGTGTCTAGTTACTTCTTGTTTTCTTCCAACTGGCAATTTATCTTCAACATCAGAAATATGTTTTCCCTTTTACTGATGAAATATTTTGAGGTCTGAAAATTTGTTTGACAGGATTTATGCGGTCTGGAGTGCTTCTGCAGTTTCATAACCCTCATTCAACTGTTTCAAATTGAGCGAAAGGAAAACCAATTCAAGACCCAACATCGTTGTATGCCGGCATCAAAAAGAGTGATTGCCAGCTCAAATGTCTATGTCTGTTCTGTTTGGATCTGCTTGGCATTGCATGCAAACCCTCACATGTCCTCTCTTGCCGTTTCACACATTCCTTCTAGTCTAAATGCCCATTATGTTCTTCTGATATCTAGCTCCAGTGTTTTAGAAATCTACAATTTTGATCTTTTCCAACAACAACGTTCAGTCATAAATTATATCATATATATGTAATTTGTTTTAAAAAGTTACTTAGGCAAACGTGTATGTAACAGTTAGAAATTCTTATACTGATATCTTTATTTTGTAAACATGTGCATGCCTTATCTGACCATTTTATAAATATCCAATGCATATTAGTAAAAAAAAGTGTGAATGCAAACAGTGTGAATAAATAAGACTAGCGAATAATGTTATATTGGAAATTCGTGTTTTCAAAATGGCCATCATTCAAAATGGCTACCAAAAAATCAATACATATGAAGTCCTCAGATGACAGTCCTTGTCATATGTGATGAATATACCATATGACTTTATAATAACTTCCTACAGCAAGCGCTTAACTGATAAGTCAAAGTGAACACGGTTACTAAGGAAATGCAAATGTGTAAAGGCAGTATTAAGTTGTTCTGTAAATGTGGAGGACAATGTGATATAACATGATAGACAGAGTGAGGTTTGACAAATCATGTACATTTCATTTTTGTTAGATATTGTTAACGTCAATTGAGAACATTTGAGCAGTTGATGTTCCTATAACATTAATTACTTGTATGATATGAAATTCATTATGTCTGCAATCAAGGTTTTTGAAAGTTGTTTCAAATGAACAATATCAACAAAGCGAATTATCCTGTAATCAGCCAACTATTATAAGTGACAGGTATAAAAATATTTTCTTTATTTATTGATACTTGTAAAATAAAATTCTCCTGTTATTCTAAGTTGAACAAGCGGTGGCACGAATATTGCTTTTAGAGTAACAGTTCATTTTATGATCTTCTTCGTGGTCGCGTTTTAACTATGTCGATTACTTTTGAACATTAGAGACATGTACATTGTCGGAAAACATAAAGTAACGTGTACCCTCAACGAAACAGAAGAATAACTCGGGGGGGGGGGGGGGGGGAGGGGTTCATAGGCTCGCTTTTCGGCCTGTTTATATAGCTCAAACAAATACATTTGTATATCTTCGACATTGGTTTTTTTTTAAATTTTCATCGAATAATGACTACCTTTTTTGGCTTAAAAAAAACAAAGATTTTCAAAATGGCCGCCATTCAATATGGGTAATATTTCAAAAAACTTTGTTCAATAAGACAATTGGAATCAGCACTGTTATTTTATCACCCAGGTTTCATGTCAATATCTTCTCTCATATTATTTTCATAATTTTTTTTATTAATGTATAACGTAAGGGTACCCAAATTGCACCGAGTACCCAAATTGCACCTATTTAGAAAAAATAGCAACAAAAATCTTACAAGATTTCCTAGAGACTAAACAATTTGTATTTTTATGATTTGATACTATGCAGGTCTTTCAACATAAGTAAACATATTTAGATATACACAAAACGTTCACAGTGTTTATCACCAAATGGACTGTTTACTAAAAAAGCAAAATGTACGAAAACGTCACCATGCGACGTCATCAAAACGTCATCTTTTTAAAATTAGCAAATACAATACATTATAAGTATCCATTTCGTAAAATATGAATAGTAAGCATGGAAAAATATCCAATTGTTCAAAATATTTGAAGAAATTAAACAAAAGCTCGGTTATTAGACTTTTGACGATGTAAATTTAAGCATGGATGCAATTTGGGTACTCCTCATTACAGAATCATGGATAGTATGGAGGTTGATTCAAACCCATTTTTGTATGACTCAATATGGATTAAAAATAGAATTGGTGTACCTATACAATAAAGAAGGATAGGGCTACAAAATAAACATAGTATGGACATTTTTTTCTTGATCATAAAAAAACGTAGGTGAAAAAACTGTCAAAATAGGTGCAATTTGGGTACCGTCACGTTAGAGATCAAACGGCCGCCATTTTAAAATGGCCGCCTCTTCCGCAAATTTCGACTTTCAGAGTGGGTCCATAGCTTAAAATGTTGTCCATGACATATACTACCACTATTCCAAATTTCATGCTTTTACCACAATCTGAGCAATTTTGTCAAAAATCTGCACAAATCGACTGGACTATATTTATCCAATAACTTTCAAGAACGAAAAAGACAGGGCAGATGTATATTTTGTCTTTGTTTTGTATTTGCACAACTTTTGAAAGTGGATTAAGCATTCGTTCTAAAATAAAATTTTAGACCAGTTAAAGTTAAAAGATGACATAATTCGACAATCGCAATTTTTAAATCGCTTTGACGTCCTTAAAGGATAATCAATCAACACATGCATTGCAACTTTTAAAGCCAATAAGTAATTCTTTTTTCTGAAAAAACATGTGATATCATATTATGAAAATTGATTGTCAAAACACAAATAAAGGACGTTTAATTATTCAATATAAATCAGAACACAAATTCCTGATAAGTATTTCGAATTATTTTATTTAGGCGTTGAGAACCTTTGGTGACCCCACGGTTTAAATTTAATGTCTATACTAAGGACGTCGTGAGCAATGGGCTTATTAGAGCTTTCTTACAAATTGACGAAAGGTACGAACGAACGTAAAGGGAGCACGTATTTCATTTTTACAAAAACAGTTAAAAGAGTCTTTGTTTTATCCAGTAAAACAGCATTCTTTTCTAAATCAAGTTTATTTAAAAAAAAAAATAATATCGCAAATAATACACGATTATAATATAATCTAACAGAGAAAAAAAGTGTCAAATACACTTACGTCCGATACGTTATTTACGTAAACCACGAGTACACACATTTCCGCGGGATTTTTTTAAGCACGAGTTTCACGATTAACAATTCAATGACATTATTGAAGATCGTTAGTCTAAGTTTAACGACAAGATTCACATTTATTTTTATTTGTTACAGTACACTTTCAGCAAATTATCAAAGTGGAATATCGAGATTTGCTATAAAATGATGATACAATTATTTTAAAAAGTAATGTTGAATAAATCTAAAAAAAAAAAAAAAAAAGACTTTGTATATCAAGAAATGAATCTACAGTTTTACACCATATATATTGTGGATTTTATAATGACGATTTAACAGTACACATGTTTGGAAGATAGACACGAAGTTGTCACTTATCGTCCAGTGGCTAATATTTCATGAATGTTCAGGACTTAGGCAAAACGCAGTTATACGCTAAAATAACCGTTCCATTGCTCCGGTGTATCATATATCACATTAAGGCGATGGTTCAAAAGTTATGAAATGAGCACCAGCATATGGAATAGTATAAAGATCATCCTATTTTTTTCATTTTATTATTTTAAGCGTTGCAAATTATGAATCAAGGAAGTATTTGTATTTCTGTTAGGGAAGAAGACATTTGTATTTGCTTTGATATTTTCTTGGGTTAAACAGTTCAACATTGTAATATTAAAAGTGGGGGAGGGGTCGGTTTTTAGTTTTCTAGGGGACATTTTTTTCGTCTGACAACTCTATATTTAGAATACTTTGTAGTGTTACCTCCTCCGACCTGGTGGTATCAATAATCATATTCTAACCTATCGTACGTCCCGAAATCCGAAATATATCTCAAGAAAAATCCAATTTAATAAGTGTCGTAGCATGCACGATTATTGTCCGAAGTTCCACGACTATTGTATAAATGTGTCAAAATAAAGGATCCCTAAAACGAGTCTTACGTATGATTCGTCAAGCATACGTACCTTTCGTCAATTTGTAAGAAAGCTCTTATAGACGAACGTTCACCTAATCTGTCCCAATCAATGGGATATTAAAGTGCGCCAATCAATGTCCACAGTCACACTGTTATGAATTCGATTCTATTGTCAGTTCCTATATACATGTTTGTCATTTGGTCTTTTATTGATACTGATAGTTGTATCATTGTCTAAAATAATAGTAAGTATTGCTTGTCCCTTTTTGTTAATCCCTCACTCAGTAACAAGTGTACTTTCATTACAATTCATCAAAAAGACTCGAGGATTATATATATATTATATATATAAAAAAATATTCATGACTTACAAGTATTTCAGTGAAACGAGTCGCAGATTTTATAAAATGAATTACGCTATATTTCAGTAGAACTGAAGGTCACGGTGCTTCATTCAAGATAACAGCCTTCTCGATTAACTTTTGTGTCTACAAGCCAGAAGCTCAATTTTTGAAATTTTTAGTTGGATTATGTTGGCTTCTAGAGAAGAAATTAACAAGCCTGAAAGCAATTTTGCGCGCTAATGCCGTAGGACTTGTGGTTAAGCGTGAAGACTGAGATATGACTAGACAACCCTAAAAGTATTGGTATAAAGATGGCAGTTTATCTGGTATATTTGTGTGAATTTACTGTGACTGAAATTATCTGATGTAGACTTTAATAACTTGTCATATAATGTTTTTGTTTGATATTTTGGTCTTCAGTTTCAAATGAACAACTCTATGAAATATATACGCTCATAAATTAATCTAAAACTTTTTTCTAAATATTTTTTTTTTTTTTTTAAAGTAATAGATTTAATATGAACGTTTATATTTATAATTATTAATATATTTTGTTTTCTGACACTATTTGGGTAAGGGTAGGTAGGGTTACCGCAACAATGAAACATATTTCATTTTTATGGCTCCATGGTTGTAAGCATATTATTTTATCTAAATGCTATTGAATATTTGTTATATTTCAACTCACCTTCAATTGCTTTAAATACTGCTAACAGCACGATCGAAAGGACAATTAATTTCAGCATCTTCTTTGTGTGTTTCTGTGTTAAGGTAAAAACAGATAATGATATAGTTATTAATGCAACAAAATCGCACCAACATTTAGGCAACAATAAACAAGTCTTAGTGTCCATATGCATTGCTACGAGTACGACTAAACATGACAAAGACCACAGACATAGACATAAAAGAATTTGTAAAGTCAGACTGCATCTAAGATGCAGTCTGACTTTACAATAATATATTACACAAAAGGCATGCTTGGCAATAAGAAATAACACAAAAGGCATGCTTGACAATAAGAAATAACACAAAAGGCATGATTGACAATAAGAAATAACACAAAAGGCATGCTTGACAATAAGAAATAACACAAAAGACATGCTTGGCAATAAGAAATAACACAAAAGGCATGCTTGCCAATAAGAAATAACACAAAAGGTACGATGTAGATCTATGCTTACGGTAATATTAAGCTTTCAGGAGTAAGTACCAATACAGAATTTTTAATCACATGTTTCACTGCTTGGCCTACTGCAGTGGTGTACACAGTCATTGGACAAAAGTGAGTTCCGCTAAAAAGCCTCACCGGACACAATTACGAACGATTTTTGAAGTGTTATTAATATTTTATTTGTGTAGACTACTTTTTTTTAGTTGCCATAGAATTTAAGATGTATGAAGGCTTTCCATTTTGCATCATATCCCACATAATTTTCTAATCACGTTGGGATACTTTAGTAAGATTTGCGTTACCTCGTTTTACGGGTCAAGTTAGCCACATATGGACGCAATTCCGAACAGCACTATATTAATATATCTTGCAGAAGAAATCAATGGCAACAGTCTAGATTGATTAAACATACATTTTTCTTAATTTCAAACTCGTTTTCAAAGGAAGATAAGATGCACAAGTTTGTATTTTACTTCAATTGTACTGCAGAAGTAGTTGCAGACGAAATGTCTGCCATGTTAAAAGGAAAGATTTCGTATTTGTTTTGTTTTTATGTAAGCAGTGGCGGATCCAGAAATTTTCATAAGTGGGGGCCCACTGACTGACCTAAGAGGGGGCCCGCTCCAGTCACGCTTCAGTGATTCCCTATAATCAAAGCAAATTTTTTCCCAAAAAGGGGGGGCCGGGCCTCCCCCCCCCCCCCTAAATCCGCCTCTGGTAAGTTCCTTCTTTTAAGGAGCACTGCATTCAAGTTTCTTCATTCCGGTGGTGATCCTTTCATTCATCTGATTTTTTTTTTATATAGGTCAACATTAAGTTAACGTATTTTCCTTTCACCATAAATAGGGTCACAAGAGTCTAAAAAACGTCAATTGTGGGTGTATTTTGGCAAGATAAAAGGCATCACACATATGAACAGAATCAGGAGATATTTTTCTCTCAATATATTAACAAAAGAAGGCAATATGCACTTACCTTTATGTGTTTTTTATATAATTTCCAGGGGAGATTGTCATTCTCATTGTGATATTAAGATGATAACACAATATTGACTGCTGTACCCCTATTTTTGACATTTTTACTCTTTGAGTATGTTTGTTTTGTTCATGCATCGTTGACAATGTAATGGAATTTGATGCGACTGTCATACAAGTGAGAGGTTTAGCTAGCTATAAAACCAGGTTCAATCCACCATTTTCTACATTAGAAAATGCCTGTACCAAGTCAGGAATATGACAGTTGTTATCCATTCGTTTGATGTGTTTGGACTTTTGATTTTTGATTTTCCTTTTTGAATTTTCCTCGGAGTTCAGTATTTTTGTGTTTTTACTTTTTACAATAATTTTGGAACGGTTTTGTCATCATCAACATTCACCAAGTGCACTTAAATAATATAATCATCAAAAAAGGGAAATTTATAGAATCATTTATTGATAATCATAAACAAATATGAGTTCAGAGGGCAAACATTTGAAATTGTTCGTGTCCAGTCGTAGGCTATCAATCTATTTTTAATTTTCAATTTGTTTTTCTGAAGGTTGAGGTTGTTTTAATTTATTAATGGGTTAAACACAATTGCATTTTTTTTAACAATTTGTATTTGGTTAGAATACGTAGAAAAATTTTCCAGAAATATTTTTCTTCGTGTTCACCTTAATGTCTAAAAATTAAAATGAGCATGAATAATATCAAGACCAAAAAGACAATAAAACTTCCATCATTTCTGCATCTTATGATATTTATTTTACATAAATTTGCCTGAGTTACTTTGAAAAAAAATAAATTTAGTTGAAATGATAAAAAAAATTGGAGTGCGAACTTGCTTTTGTCCAATGACTGTAGTTCAAATAATTATGACATATTGAAAGGCTATTATTTTTTTTTTTCTTCACGCAGGAAGGCGTCATACTTATATAATAATAAAATAAAAAATAGCCTTCCAAGACGTCATAATTATTTGGACTAGAATGACTGTAGTCCAAATAATTATTAATAATTATGACATCGACTATGAAGGCTATTTTAAATGTTTGCTTTGACGCCTTCCTGCGTCAATGTGGGATAAAATAAAAAAAAATAAAAAAAGCCAAAATCGAAAAATACCGACAGCAGACGGCATAATTATCTGGACTACCATTGACGCAAAAACGTATACAAAGAAAATATTGAGGAAAGAACAAAATTGTTCCGTAGTCCTTTAAATAGTCTAGGTCCTTATACTATTTGTTTACTATTTGTAGTCCAGATACGAACGTCACGGGAAAAAATAAATAGCCTTTCAAGACATAAAATTGTTTGGAGTACAGGGATTATAAAAATATATGGACCTATATAACTTAGAATTACGGTTCCTTAGATATAACTAGTTATATACATTGTATGTAACTAGACACTAATACGATGTACAGTTTTGAGAAAATGAGAAACTTGAGAAACAGAAACATTTTCCATCGTCAAAATTGACTTAATATTGTCATTTGAATTTACAATTAAATATTCCGAACCAACCCTCCTGTGTTGACCAACTATGTGTACATTGTACGCAACTGTTTAATTGCAATTAATTTGTTATCTTATGTGTTTACGAATTTCATATTCTTACATATTTTTATTCTGACGTTCTCTTCCTTGTTTTTCCTGTTTTCAGCGTCTTCGTCAATGTAAAGAATGCGCGTAAAGAATGACGTCACAACTTAAGTATCTAACAGTCGGTGTCAATGCCGGTTTCAGTTCCGGTAAAAAGTACAAATTATGAATCACAAAAATACTGAACTCCGAGGAAAATTAAAAACGGAAAGTCACTAATCAAATGGCAAAATCAGAAATGATAAAACACATCTATTAACAAAATTCAAGAATGACAACAAAGTTAAATCATTACCCTCCGTAGACGGAAAATACATATTAGGCTATACACTGAAAGGATCAAACTGCTTATATACATATAAATATACTCACTTGTATTTTTGATGGATGTACATTTATTTAGTGAAGCACAAACTGTTGACATTCCCAAGTTTATGAGATCTCACCGAATGATGGATATGTGTAGTGGTATCATATGTCCAATAACTTATGTCTGCATAGTCTGTGTAGCCTGACGGCGGAGAGGGGTAACCCTAAGGGGTACCAGGGGTCTCTCCCTTTATAAAGGAATTGTTATTTGGATAGATGGTTGTCTCATTGGCACTCATATCACATCTTCCTATATCTATGTAGAAACAGACGTTTCGTGGTATTTGTCATTTTTGGTATATCATATATAATATATTAATTGGGTTTCACCGAGATTATCGTCAGATCATACGAACAGTGCTGTCTGTTAAATATGTTTTCAACACATAATTGTCAACTTGATCCCTAAGTACCATAACATTTATTTAAATAAAAAAATATTTTTGGAAACCGATACGGGTTCGTATTTTTCATAGTGATTGTATACTTTTTTTTATATTTATCAAAGTTGCATAGCATAAGGGTTCGAAATGATAAAGGGAAACTGAAAATGAAGGAATGGGATGTGGAACAAGGATGCATGACATGCATGGGAGTAAACTTAGGAATATGATAGAAAGTTTTTGGGCTTTTAGTCTGGTGGAGTATAAATTTGGAAAAGCGATGAAACGTAGTTTTGGGAGGGGACCATATTTCGCAATTATAGAACAACATCTTCTTATTTTAATATGGTTATATGTCTATGTGAAAGTAAGTTAACAAGCCCTTACTAATACTTATTTTACTTTTTTGGATGGGTTTGTGTTTCTCGGTATTTAATTTTTGATGTTATGTTTTGCATACTGTTTTGTGTGTCGTTCGGTCTTTTCGTTTATTGTCATGGCGTTGTCAGTTAATCTCGACATATGAGTCTGAATGTCCCTTCGGTAGTGTTCGTCACTCTTTTAAAAGAAGAAAACAATATTGGTAGTTATGGGCATAATTTTCTACATGTATTTCTATTGTTTATCTTTATGTACTACTTTTCATGTTCCTTTTTTTTTAACTAGTAATGCATGATTTGGTGGTGTTATATATCTATCAAAGTATATCCGAATCAGTTTGCAAAGAACTCCGCTCGAAAGGGTGATATAGGGCCCTCTTAAACTTGCAGTGAGGTGTGAATTTGTTGAAGGCCTTACTGTGACTTTGAAATGAAGAACAGCAATAAAAGCTTATTTTCTGTGCATGTAGTGATTTATTGCCATTGATGGCTACCCCATATCATTTGTTTTTCTATTAAGGAGCTGTATTATAAAACTTAAAATGAACAGAGTTACACAAACTATCTTAACCCTGAGGAAATTGGAATTTTACTTTCGTAATTTTACTTTTGTACGTGTTAGAAGCAAATGGTTGAATTAAACTTGAACTTTCACATATTTAGCAACAATTTACGGAAGCGTATTAGGGACATAGAAAAAATAAAAGTAGTAGTGAGCTTTTTTTTCAAAGTCGAAATTTTGACATTTCAAATCTTAAAATTTCGACTTTAACTCGAAATTTTAACTTTTCTTATGTTGAAATTTTGACTTTCTAAAATCTTGAAATTTCGACTTTTCAAAGAGTCGAAATTTTGACTTTTTTAGAATTCGAAATTTTGCCTTTATAAAAAGTCGAAATTTTGACTTAAACTCAAAATTTCGACTTTTTTAAAACTGGAAATTTCTGTTTTTTCTAAACTCGAAATTTCGACTTCTTTTTAACTCAAAATTTCGACTTGTTGATGACGCTTTAATAATTTGCGTCCATGTCTACTCCTTCTAAAATTGTAATAACTGTGTTTGAATACTAATATCAAAGTTTTAAAAGAGATCAAAGTCGAAATTTCGATTGTAAAAAAAAGTCGAAATTTTGAGTTTAAAATAAGTTGAAATTTCGAGTTTAAAATAAGTCAAAACTTCGAGTTTTAAAAAAGTCGAAATTTTGAATTTAAAATAAGTTGAAATTTCGAGTTTAAAATAAGTCGAAATTTTGAGTTTTGTAAAAGAGGGACGAAAGATACCAAAGGGACAGTCAAACTCATAAATCTAAAACAAACTGACAACGCCATGGCTAAAAATGAAAAAGACAAACAGAAAAACAATAGTACACATGACACAACATAGAAAACTAAAGAATAAACAACACGAACCCCACCAAAAACTAGGGGTGATCTCAGGTGCTCCGGAAGGGTAAGCAGATCCTGCTCCACATGCGGCACCCGTCGTGTTGCTTATGTGATTACAAATCCGGTAAATAGTCTAATTCGGTAGGTCAAATTCATGAAAGGGAAGGGGATTGTAGTTACGACGAGAGGAACATATCCGATATCATTTGTGAAATGGTTATTCCATAACGGTCAACCAACTCGTGATGGCGTCCGTAAAATTTACGAAGGGATGATTTCAACTTCACCATTTGGAACTCTTGATTTAATAGCTTCCTTGTGAGCAGTAACCCTCTATCAAGAAAATCATGATAGGAAATGCAAGCACGGGAATATCGTATCAATTGAGAGATATATACCCCGTATGCAGGTGCTGCTGGAATGTTGCTACTTAGAAATGGAAAGTTCACAATTGGAAAGCTGAAATCATCTCTTTTGTCGTAAAGTTTTGTCTTCAACCGACCCTCATTGTCAATTTCTAGATGTAAGTCAAGATATGAAGCTGACTTAACTGTATCTGTAGTATCCTTTATCTCCAATTCGATGGGATAGATGCGTTCCACATAGTCACCAAATTTTGAATTGTTTAGTGAAAGAACGTCATCTATATAGCGGAAAGTAGAGTTAAAGGATATTGCTAACTTCTTAAAAGTCGAAATTTTGAGTTTAAAAAAGTCGAAATTTTGAGTTTAAAAAAGTCGAAATTTCGAGTTTAAAGTGAAAATTTCGACTTTTTGTAAGTCGAAATTTCGAGTTTCAAAAAAGTCAATATTTCGACTTTTCAAAAAGTCGAAATTTCACGATTTTTTAAAGTCAAAATTTCAAGTTTATGTCAAAATTTCGGGATTTGAAAAGTCAAAATTTCAAGTTAAAGTCGAAATTTCGAGATTTGAAAAGTCAAAATTTCGACTTTGAAAAAAAAGTTCACTGCCAATTTTATTTTTTCTATGTCCCTAATACGCTTCCGTAACAATTAAAACAAAAGCAAACAAGAAATTAATGAATACACGTGATCTTATTGCATGGAAGCATCACCTGTCTCTTTGCTCATAACAAGTCTGTGATTACCCTGATATGTATACATGAACAATTGTGAAAGTGAAATTTAGAAAAGGTACATATAAAAATAAAAGCATAAACAAAAATTCAACTAAAAGCAAATCATGTGGGGTTTCGAAAGACAAATAACTATATTGCTTTACTTAACTTTGTTGAAACCAATACAAGATCTTGGATTCTTTTATTTTTTTACCTATACATTGTACATTCGGAAAGTTCTGATCAAAGTGTTACGGGATAATATTCTCAAAAACAAAATCATGTGATCAAAGTTGATATTTTCCTTTTTTTATGCAGTTTTTATTGAAAAATGACCAATTCTACTACTACACTAATTTATATACTTTTGAATCTGAATTAACATTTTTTTCTTTCATACCAGTACATTCATACTAAGAACTAGTAGATTTACATATGTACCAATATACCTTGTTTGGTTTATGGCGGAGCAATGTTTACACCAGACTATGATACTTTCATGTTACAATTAAGACACTTAAATATCAAATCAATGTTTACACCACTCTATGAATACATGCCATGGTCAGATAATACTTACGTGAAATGCCAAACATCATGTGCTTACCATGCATGTTTTTAAAGAACACACGGATAATACATTTGTCATTTTTAATCAACACTTAAAATGATTGATATCTGATCTTGAGAAATCATATAAATATGTTTTAAATTTCAATCTTTCGATATTGAATCACTGCTAGTACGAAGAATCAAATACAGGTTTGTTGTATGCTGCAAAACGAATAGCAATTTTTATAGTAAATATTTAACTGGCATTTTTTATGTTAATATGATTTTTCAACTTCAATGAATGATGATTTCACATTATTTATACACAGCTTTTAGCTTGCCATTATTCTATTATTACAGTATATGTTTAAGTTAATCGTCATTAAAACGAAAACTTGTAATGTCAAAGGTTATGTAAATTATAGAAATTTGAAGCCGGAAGGTTACATTTAGAACTTATTATTATATCATTACACATTTTATAATCACAACCCGATTTAGTATAGACATAATGGTGGTAACAAACATATTCTTTGTTTTTCTATTTGGGCTTCTTTGCTGCTTTACTACAGGTATATATATTATTATGCTTATCATTTGCACTGAAACTTCGTAAAATATACTTGAAGCAAGAAACGTTGCATTATTTTCACCGTTGAACTAGCAAACAGATCGTAATATACACTTACCTGTCGTTTTAGCAGTACATATAAGTTTGACCATACATATAGATTTATATTAACATGTACATAGATATAGGAAGATGTTGTGTGAGTGCCAATGAGACAACTCTCCATCCAAATAACAATTTATAAAAGTAAATTATTATAGGTCAATGTACGGCCTTCAACACGAAACCTTGGCTCACACCGAACAATAAGCTATAAAGGGCCCCAAAATTACTAGTGTAAAACGATTCAAACGGAAAAACTAACGGTTTAATCTATATAAAAAACGAGAAACGAGAAACACGTATAAATTACATAATAAATTTGACACATGTATGTACGAGAAACCCGAAAGCTTGCATGGCTTAAATCTGAGATCTTTTAGGTGTATATTTTATCCTTTCTTTTTCCTCTACTATTAATTCAAAGAACTAAATCAAACTACTTTTATTAGGATACCTGATTGGAAACCATTGCTTCGTTTACCCTAGTTTTGATGCTATTCAGTGGAATGACGGAAAAGACCGAATCTGTATGTCGTATCATGGTGAAGCCGTATGCAAAGAATGGGAATGTCCGGTGCCGAGCTGCGACGAGCCAATATCTGGCGAATATGGAACCTGCAAGTCTTATTGTGAAGGTAAGTACTATTGGAAGACAAGTACAACTGGTTTTCTGTAAATCATAAATTTGTATAATATGGAGCGCATTAATCGTTGATTTTTAATGCATAATCATAGACAAGTAGTACTACTATGTATTTTGGCTCAAAATGGTCTAAATATATTTCTCTTTTACCAAAAAATCTTTTCTGCAAATGTTGGTCTAAGTAAAAAAATTACGTCAACCGCACCATTTTGTGTCAGAGTAGGCGACTTTTAACCTATAATATTTTTTCAAAAGAGGCAACTGACAACGCCATGGCTATAAAATAAAAAGACAAAGAGACAAATAATAGTACCTAGACACAACATAGAAAACTAACGACTGAGCTACACGAATCCCACCAAAAACTGGGGGTGATCTCAGGTTCATCGGAAGGGTGAGCAGATTCTGATCCACATTTGGAACCCGTCATGTTGCCCAACGTGCTGTGAGATTAACACTTTCTTTAATTGTATCATTGGCAATCATGCCACATCTGATCAATTGTATAGCTGACACGCGTCCACCACACTCGATGCATGGGCTACCACAGATTGTAAATATCCAAGATAACATATACACAACTTAAAAGTCACAACACTGTGTCTTTCTCAATCACTACACTGTGTGTAGCTCAGTCTTTGGTTTTCTATGTTGGGTTTTGTACGACAAGACTTGTGTTTTTCTTGTTGTCCTTTTCTCCGATTTAAAAGATATCGACTTTTTCAGTTTATTTTTGACTTCTGAGTTTTTATGTTTCTTCCGAATCTTTCGTCTCTCTTTCTTGGAACGAGAACATACATAGAATGGTAATTAAACTTTAAGCTTAAACTGACGTGATCAATTAAATGCAAAATAAAACAACATCAAAATGAAAGAGCAGCAACTTTTTGACCTTTATGATAGTTTTATCATTGACCATCATACTATATTCCCTTGTTTATATATTGTATCAGATTTCAACTTTCTTTTTCAGTAGCCTTTAATTATTTTGTTCTTGTCAATTGCATCTTATCTTATTCTCATGATCTTCTCGTGTGTATTTTTAGGCAACTGCACATACGGAGGAACAGAACATGAAATTGGTGTGGGATTTGTCTCCCCTGATGGATCTAACACATGTTGGTGTTCAGAATGGAACACCTACTTTTGTTCCTATGGACAATTTACAGTTCAAACGATGTGCAACCTTAATTAGTCCTTTATAACTTTTTAAGATTCAAAAATCACAAATACTTAGAACAATCAATAAAATTGAGAATGGAAATGGGGAATGTGTCAAAGAGACAACAACCCGACCAAATAAAAAACAACAGCAGAGGGTCACCAACAGGTCTTCAATACACATTTATTTTACGTTTATTTGCTTTGTATTTAAAATATTAATACAGTGTACTTTTTATTCTATGCACTTAATCAAAATGTATACTATATGAATAAAAGAAATTGGACCTCAGTTATGTATCTGTTATTATTTTTAAAAAATCAATGAAAACAACATAATGAGTGTGTTGTACGCGTATTCTTATTATCGACTGAATAATTGGTTACCATGTTTCATCCATTTAGTGTAATCATTTATAATCTTCCCCATAGTAGTTTTTCTCTATCCATAACATATTTGAAAATATAAATATATATTAACCATAATTTGCATTCAATTTCCTACTTATTTATATCTACTTTTAATCATGGACGATAATTCCTTACATATCTTTTTATAAAAAGGAAGAATAATGGTGGTCAGATCCGATTACCCTCTAGTAGTTTCAGAGGAGAACATGTGTGTTTAAGTTACGAACGGTTGACAAGGTGAACCAAGTGATGCGAATAGCTGTCCAAGTTTGGTAGAAATCCAGGATATTTTAAGAAAGCTATTGAAATTTCAAAAAGTTAACTACAGAGTGAATACTTGTGGACGCCGACGACGGAATGTAGGATCGCTATGTCTCGCCTTTTCGACAAAAATACAGTAAAATAAGCTTGATCTTAGGGGTTGCTTGAAGGTCTCCAACATAACAAAGAAACCAATGACATTCGCCAAGATCAACGAAGGACTCTGATGGCCACTCTTTTCTATATTAGTAGTTTTATAAACAAGAATAATAGATAAATGACACTACAAATCTGATGAATATGAATACAAGGTGATGTTGGTAAACATCAATTAAGCACAAACCCAATAACAAACCAAAAGACCTCATTGGGGAAACTTGCCAACATAGTCTGACGTGGTTATACTACAATATGAAGTTCTTAATTGCCTTTGGTAAAAATAAAATGAATATTGACAAGGAAAAATACATTAAAATGGGCAGTTAGTACATGATGCTTTACTGGCCCCCCTTTACTGTTCTTGGGCACCTCAATCAACTATCTAAATTGAGATTTTGCTTCTCATTCTTTAATTTCTTGTTTTCTAGTTTTAAAACTATCTGGTGTCAATGTTGTCTTGGTCATTACATGTATTCAAGCAGAAGACCTTCGACATCTGAGGTCACATCTGTTGCTTAGCTATATTTTGAATAAGCTAAATGCATTTTCAACCTATATTTTTTTTACTATGATCAATTTAAAACAATTGCATCTCCAAAGACATAATTAGCGTGTTTGCTTTCTTGATTTCTCGATTTCTCGATTTCCCGATTTCCCGATTTCTCGATTTCTCGACTTTCTCGATTTTGCTTTCTCGCTTTCTAGATTTCGCTTTCTCGCTTTCTCGCTTTCCCTATTTCCCGATTTCTCGATTTCGCTTTCTCGCTTTCTCGATTTCCCGATTTTCCGATTTCTCGATTTCTCGATTTCGCGTGAAAGGAGAAAACGCGAAAACGCGAAAACGCGAAAAGGCGAAATGGCCGCATCCGGCCACCATGGTGTAGTATTACCCCCACAGGTAATGGTGGCGACGGATTTGCAAATGCATGCTTGATTGGTCTGTGTCTTTCTCTTATTAAACAGCATAACAATTGTGAGAATGGCAACATATGCATGTAAAAATTAGAACTTATAAAACAAATTAGCATATTAGTTATCATAAAACCGGTAAATTTGTACGGTTTCAGTATGAAAAGCCAATTATGAGAAACAAACAAAAGACGGAAATTTCTTAGTTTCAGCGAAAATTACAATATTATACTTTGATTTTAGACAAATTGATTTTTTTTATGTTTGTTTCTAATAAAAAAAAAAATAGCATAGCAAGTTCGAAATATCCCATTTATTTTTTAACTCAGTCTAAAGATACTGTTTTATGTTATATAATTTGGACAATATCAAATGTTTTGTTAAAATAAAACACAATGTTACTGTCATGTATTTTATATACCAATAATTAGATAAGAAGGATAAACATTGATGAAACAATAACAGACCCAGCTAGGTACCGCACACATTTTAAGGACATAAGAACACAGCAACGCACATTAAGAAGATTTAAGACACGAGATCAAATCCGCGCACACCAATAGATTTAAAGAAATGAGATCAATTAAAACAGCACACACCAATAGATTTAAAGAAATGAGATCAATTAAAACAGCACACACCAATAGATTTAAAGAAATGAGAACAAAACAGCGCACAGTTAGATAGATTAAGGGAAACACATATAAAGCAGTGTATACCAAGAGATTTAAGGAAGCAAGAACAAAGTAGCATACACCATTATATTAATGTAAATATGTACACAAAAAGAAACAAGATCAAAGCAGCATATACCGATACATTGAGGTAAAACAAGTACGCAGCAGCGCACACCAATATATTTAAGGAAACCTGAGCAAATCAGCGAACACCAATATATTTAAGGAAACAAGAACAAATCAGCAACACCAATATATTTAAGGAAACAAGAACAAATCAGCAACACCAATATATTTAAGGAAACAAGAACAAAGCAGCAACACCAATATATTTAAGGAAACAAGAACAAAGCAGCAACACCAATATATTTAAGGAAACAAGAACAAAGCAGCGCACACCAATAGATTTAAGGAAACAAGAACAAAGAAGCGACAACTAATAGATTAAAGGAAACAAGTACATAGCAGTAATGCATTTATGATACAAGAACAAAGCAGCGCATACCAATAGTTTAAAGGAAACAAGAACAAAGTAGCAGTGCACAGTATAAGATTTGTGGAATCAAGAACATAGAAGCGACATCAATAGCTTTTGGGAAACAAAACACAACATCCCACAATCAACAGATTCAATAGAAACAAGAACACAACAACGCACATCAGAAGATCAGAAAACTCCGCCTCTGAGACATCGTGGCAACACCGCCTGCACTTTGTCGAGCGCCATAGACCGTATGACCAACTAGGCCATCTATAATATAGCTTTCGTTAGTAGTGTACTAGCAATTTTCCTCGTCGTAAATAATATGTGTTTATATTAACATCTAAATTTGCTAGTAACGCAAATGAAGACCAAACATCTCTAATATATTTCTTAAATCTTGCAGTTCATGCAAATTGAATATTTACAATTGATGAGGCTGTGTATGCATACATTCCAAATGAATCAACACATCAAGCTTTTGTGTTTAGCACTGCAATCTGTGTACTATATTAATTATTCTTATCAAAATTCCCGCCATGTGATTCCCTCCTCTTGAGACCAAGCAGTGTTTTTGTCAATGACGGTAATAGTCATTTGCAAGAGCCTGTTGACAATGATGCTTGATAAATCAGCCCCACCCAAGAAAATCTCTTAGAGAAATCCTTTAGAGTCTTTGGCCTACGGATAACTGGAAGCAAACAAAGAAACAAAATCGGGATAACAAACTAAAACCGAGGGAAACGCATTAAATATAAGAGGAGAACAACGACACAACACTAAAATGTAACACACACAGAAAATGAACCAAGCATCAGACAAAATCCCACGAGAATAACAAATATAACATCAAAACCAAATACATGAATTTGGGATAGACAAGTACCTTGACACGTCTTATCGCAATGTGAAATAACACTAAAAAATAAGAGAAATCAAATGACGCAACGTTAAAATGTAACACACACAGAAACGAACAATAATATAACAATGGCCATATTCCTGACTTGGTACAGGACATTTTTAAAGGAAAAAATGGTGGGTTGAACCTGGTTTTGTGGCATTCCAAACCTCGCACTTTAATGGCAATGTTAAATATAACATTGAAATGACAACATAATATTACAGGACTACAATATAAAAAATAGGAGAACGTATTAGACAAAGAAACACATGATAAATAGATAACAAAAAGCATCAGGTTTAAAATTCAATACGCCAAAAAACGCGCCTCGTCCACACATATTAAACTTGGAATGTTTTTCGATTTCATTCCACGTGACTCGGTATCAAGTTTTATTTAAGCGAGACATTTTTATTAAACTTTTTCATCTTTTGACTGTTAAAGTTTGTATCTGATGTTGTTCACACGAGAAAAAAACTCAATCAAATGAGTGCTTCTTCCTCTGATGCGCCCAAGTTTCTCTGAAGTATAGGTTCTTGACATTGGATAAATACATCAGGACGATATGATATGCAAATAGCATTTATAATAAGTTTGTACCGATAAAACTTTTTCCCCGGGAATACTTTCCAATCAAAAAAATAGTTTATCTATTTTTTATGCTATGTTCCTCTTTCACTATAAGTTGTTCACCGCTTTCTGGTTTTAAATCGTACTCTGTAACGTACGTGACATGTTCTCGCACCTTGAACAATTTTCTCAAAAAGCGACTGACTTTCTTAATTTTACAAGCATAGATCAATGGATTGGCTATACAGTTTAGATATATTACGGAAGATATATAGGTCAGTATTGTTCCTTTTTGTCCAAGGGAAAGGTTATCCAAATGGTCTGTTGTAACCAGGACAGCAAATATGCCTGGAAGAAACCCAAACGTACAATTATTCATACAAATCAGTCAATATCATGATGTCTTTTTAGAATATAACGGAGGTTTAAACCTTTTTGTAAATATAATCTTTCTAATGTTAAAGATATCGCTTAAGCTGAAGAGAATATTCAACTCTAAATTGTATTTGCTTTTGCCGAATTAAAATGGTATTTGTGAGAAATGTGCAATTATACATCTTTTTTTTCTTTCGTTTTTGTTTTTGTTACTTTAACTTGTTGAGAATCAAGTTTTATAAATACTTCTGTTTGTATATTCCTGCTTGTTGGTTTGTTCAAATGGTTTCTTATTTGGTTGTATTTAAAGGTTAAATAAAAATAAGGAGATATAACGGCAAAAAACCCAAACATAACTATTCACCAGAGACCAAACGACGAAGAATCTACTGAGAACTGTACGACCTCTAGCCAAAAGCAAACACATTATCTTAAGTAGTTCACCTAGCATCGTATGATGTGACAGAATCCAAAGAGATAACATCCTGATGTATGCAAGAAATAATACACAAGAAAAATATGACACACACAAGTAACGATAACCACTGAATTTTATGCTATAGATATGGTACAGGCACATGAATGCTGTAGCAGGTTTATAAATGTTTGCGTTATGAATACATATTGAAACATGGATATACTTTCAGAGTATGTTATATCTAAATTTACACCAAAATATTGTTAACCTCCATCATTTTCGATAAAAGAGAGGCGAAAGATACCAGAGGGACATTCAAACTCGTTGATCCGAAAATAAACTGACAACGCCATCTCCAAAAAAAGAAAAGACCAAGAGACAAATAATAATACACTAGACACAACATGGAAAACTAAATACTTAGCAACATGAACCCCACCAAACACTGGGGATGATCTCATGTGCTCCATCCTACTCCACATGTAGCACCCGTCGTCTTTATGATTTTCCTGCGCAAACCTTGTGTTATGTCCGTCATCCGGTATGCCGAGAAATTAAGAAACCGTAACGATCAATTCGAGATGGTGATCGTAAAATTTGTAAAATGATGCAATATGTCTTACCACTGACTATTCTATTATTTAGTAAAGCCTGCATTTGTTCGTAAAACCACATCATGAAAAAAGCATTGATATATGAGACACATACTTTATAAAACGACAGCATGGACAGATGACATGTCACCTCTCAAAAATAAAACATGTACAATAGGAAAAATGAACAAGTTTTTCAAGATTTAACATGCTAAAATGCTTGTTTAAACATAACAGAGAATTTACAATAATGAATAGTGTAACTACCTGATGGAAGCCAAGAAACAACGTTGATACCAACAATGATCATGGCTGTTTTGGTTGGTTTCCACCAAATATGTGTGTGTAGTTTGTTTATCTGTCTGTGATCTTCCCTTCTAATCCTGTTATTCTGTTTGAAAGCGATACATAGAATATGACAGTACATCAGAAAGACCATGAATGACATCATCCACATAATAGCACAGTATATCAACAAAAAATTCTTGGTAAACACTCCAAAATATCGGCAATACTCTTCTGAAGTATCTTGATTCCAACCAAACAGTGGGGCTTGGCATATAACCAAACATACCACCCAACTTGATATCATAAAATATTTAGTTTTTTCTGGAGTTATCAAGCTGGTATACTTAAACGGTAACAGAATTTTGGCATATCTTTCGGCTGTCAAAGATAGAAGAATGACGGAAGAATTCAGAAATACTCCATTTACTAAACCAAATCGGATAGCACATTCGTAAAAATGTTTAAAATGTATAAGATTGTATATGACGTTATAAAATAAAAGAATAGCACTAAGAAAATCAGACAATGCGAGATGACTGATAAAAATACATGACACATCCTCTCGGAAGTCTCTTCCGAATAGAATATATATTATTATACCATTCAGTAGTACTGCCACAATGGCAACAACAAATATCAGGATGTTTATACCTAGATAAAAACAAGTGATTCCATATCCATTCAAACCATACCAAAGAACATAGTTATCGTCCGTCGTGTTTAATGTAATCATTTTTATTTCCAAAACAATTGACAACAGTTTACTTTTACTCGGACTGCAGCAACTGAACAATGAAATATCGGTTGAAATAAGTACTAGGTTTTCTTTACCATCTTTAATATTTCTGTACTTTTCTATTTTCTATTTTTCCCTATTTACAGTAAAAGCTTGTCATTGGTTTATTAGAAACAAAGCTAGAAGACATAATCTATGTTTTTCTATGTTTTTAATATTGTAGTAATTTCCCCCTCTCTTCCGATCAGTGTCCATAGATTATTATGGTAAATGGTCGTTATAATTCAAAAGCGCCTACGCGAAAAAGTAGTTCCTTCCGACATTGTTGTATAATGCGGTTATAGCTTTTGATTTCGAAATGATTTTTTTTATTCCACTTGTACACTTCCTCGTCATATCAAATCCTAATTAATCATAAGACAGAAGAAGCCTGCAGCAAAAGTAAAGAAAGACTTCTTGCTTATATGAAATATTTAGAAGTCTAAAATAGTGAATGAAAAAATATTTCAATTAGAATGCTTAGCATCAGTGTAAGCATAGTAACCTTGATGATAAAATTAATCTGAATTAGCTTTTGAAAAAGATAAACAATGATTTCAATTCAATTCAATGTGTTATAAGATATAAAAAAGAAGTTGTGGTATGATTGCCAATGAGACAGCTCGCCACATGAGACCAAATGACCAAAAAATTAACAACTATAGGTCACCATACGGCCTTCAACAATGAGCAAAGCCCATGGCTCAAAGTCAGCTATAAAAGGCCCCGAAATGACAAATGTAAAACAACTCAAACGAGAAAACTAACGGTTAAATGTATGTACAAAAAAAATGAACGTAAAAACAAATATGTTACACATCAACAAACGACTACCACTGAATTACAGGCTCCTGACTTGGGACAGGCACACACATACATTGTGCGGTGTTTAACTTTGAATTTTTCGAATTATGAAGATTTCTACACTAGAAAGAGATACAGGCAACAACAGTATAATGCTGTTCCGGCAAAAACAATAACGCTATTTTCGACTTATGAATTTGGATGCTTCTTTGGCATCTGAAACCCCTCTTTTGATGTAAAAGACTTTTTATTTTGGACAAAATAGCACTCTATAAACGGAAAACATCCAACAATTTCCTTAAACAATATTATTTTATAGATTATTATATCTGGAAGAAATATCGATATTGTACACAAAATTATTGAATAAAGACGGATTTCTTTCTGAGACAGGATATTAAACGACTTTCTGGAGCTGCATCAATTTATGGAAGAAGATGTTTTTTTCAATCTCTTTTATTAGAAAATTAGATCATGGTTGGTGGTTTAATAAAAAAAAGTATTTAAATCATAATCATCAAATTATATCAAAAGAGGGGCAAAAGATAGTAAAGGAGCATCCAAATTCATAAGTCGAAAATAAACTGACAACGCCATGGTTAAAAAAAAGAAAATGACCAACAGACAAACAGTAGTACGCAAAACGCAGCAGAGAAACTAAAGACTAAGCATCACGAACCCCGACAAAACTGGGGAGGTGCTACGGAAAGAGAAGCAGACCCTGTTCCACATGTGATTTTTTTTCAAAGATTCGTGACTTGGAAATGTGTCAGGTTTTTCAAGCTTTCGCTCATCATCCACCTTTTTAACTAAAACTAGTATTAATTAATTCCTCTTTTATATTTTAAATTCAAACCGATTTAATTTTTGATTTATTTGATACAATTTGAAAAAAAAACTCGAAACGATTTTAATATTTGAAATCGATAAGCTTAAGGTTTTCATGCATTCCACATGAAGGTAAAATAACAAAATACCGAACTCCAATTGCAAAATAGATCAAACACATCAAAGGAATTGAAACCAGCTGTCATGGTCCTGACTTAGTACAGACATTTCCTTGTGTAGAAATGGTAGATTCAACCTGGTTTTATAGCTAGCTAAACTTCTCACTGGTATAACAGTGGCATACAATTCCATTAAATTCGCAACAATGTGTGAACAAAACAAAGACATACTATGTTAAAATGTCAAAAGTAGGGGTAAAGTAGTCAACATTGTTTTATTATCTTAATCACTATAAATACAAACAAATATTCCATTAAAGAAAAAACAAAATGGCAAATAGGCAAAGCACATAAACAAAATTATAAGACAAGATTAAACAAAATAACCTTCTATTTATAAATTCCAAAAAAAAAACAAACTTACGACTAAGATTGATCGTATACTGATTTATACTGATTTGTTCATGACTAAACTTTGACCAATCTTAGTCGTATGTTTTTTTTTTTGTGAAACCGACTCCATTTACGTCCATTCATTTCTTTATGTCTGGCTTGAACTAATGTTTACATAACATTGATGTTTTGTTGTTATCATTACCCTTTGTCTTATTTTTTAAACAAATTATTCCTAACATGTTTTAACCTACAAGTGTCATTTTAAGTTTTTTGTTATAAGAGTTTTGTAATTTAAAACCAGTGCAATGAATCAATAGTCGGATATTTTAAAGCGATTATACTCGTAAATTTCTCTCAATTCCGGAAAATAACATCAAACTGTTTATATAAATAATATCTTTGAGTAGACAGTTTTTGTAAAAATAGTTTTCATAGCAATAAATTGTCTGATTCAGATGAAAGTCCTGTACTCAATAATTTATTGACATTCTGAATAATATTGTAGGTTAACTGATTACACAATTAAAAAGAAGGAAGATTTGAACAGAATAACAGTAATAGGAAAACAGCAGTTATGACACCGCGGGTAAACTATCACATTTTAATTGGTTTAAAGCCGTCTCGTTGTGGCCCCCTATAGATCCGTAGTGGGTCAGTAAATCTTATAGGGGTTTCAAGACGTCAAATCTACTGTCAATGGTGACGTCATCTTTTAATGCTGTTGTGTTGCATTGTTTATTTTTCAACAAAACGCAGCAGCGTGCGATAAATTCTTTATACGGTTAACTATTGACCCTCTACGGACCATAGATTGTGAAAAAAAATCCATAGGTGATTCGGCCTCCGTCCTCACCACTATGGATTTTACTAACCCTCTATGGATCCTTAGGGGGTCAGTAGCGAACCATATAACTTATAATGGTAAAATTAGGTACAACATGTGATGATGCAACGACAGCTAAATGTTGGCTTCTTATATTGTTTTTGTCGTTATTACTTTCCTAAATCAATGTTGTTCTACGACGTTAAAGAGCATTGAGGACAACACATTTCTAATTTTTTTTCCAAATACAGCTTAGTTAATATATTAAAATACAATTGTTAGTTTCATTTGCTGGTGTCTATACCTAGAAAAACCGGACTTAGCTTGCTTTATATTAGAGATTAACGCTAGAAAAGGATCGGATTTCAAAGACAAATAATCCATTACAAATACAATGTTTTAATGATATTTTCTGTGTTAGGTACTATCATTTCCAAGAATTAAATGTTTGTTTTAGTTATGCAGAACTCATACTTTATCATCAACAAATAAGGTAGTTGATATGAGCTAAGATAACAAATAATATGTTTATTGACTATTTTGTAAGTTAATACTGTAAATCAGACCATTTTAATTACATTTAATTACAGTATAATTGATCAAACACCAGAATATCCACTACAGAATCGTTTGAAATTGGCGAATAACCTTGATCTGCAGGTATTCAATAATTTATCACGCAGAGTTTTATGATATAAACTTTAGTGTTTATCAAAACTCGGCAGTGTTTACATCAGTCCTGAATTCATTCTACATGAGCTACATTTAAAAGTACTTCTCATTCTTCGCTAATAAGCCTGTCTGGTATTCTTATTTCAAGATTTATATTGTTCAATATAAGAGTCTCAATCCAAATACCCCCAAAAAAGTTATAATTTAAGAAATGAAAATTACACAAACTCAACCAAAAACATTGTCATTCATTTTTGCTAATGGGCTTTGTCTGTGTGCCTTTTTGTGTTTCTTTCTTGCATATGACGTGGTTCTGTACTAATACATTTCGTTATTGTGTTATAGTGTCATAATGGTAAATGTTTGTTTATATATTTATTTGGTTTTTATAGTACCTGTTATGTCTGTTTGTTTTCTTCACATATCGTTGTCAATATTACAAAATGTAATACGACTGTCAAATAAGTGAGAGGTTTAGCTAGCTATAAAACGAGGTTTACTCCACCATTTTCTACATAAGAAAATGCCTGTGCCAAGTCAGGAATATGACAGTTGTTGTCATCCATATGATGTGTTTGAGCTTTTGATTTTGCCATTTGATTAGGGACTTTCCGCTTTGAATTTTCTTCGAAGAGATTTTTTTTTATATGACTCAGGTGCCTGTCCTGTTTCTCCTCTAGTATCGGTAGCATAAAGCCTTATTGATGATGGATACAAACGTCAAATTAAGGACGATCTTATACAAGTTGTATTTGTATTCCATACTATGCACTGCAGTAACGAAAACAAATTGATTAAGGTTACATCATAGAATAACAGTTTTTCAACTTTTGTTTGTTTGCCCAAAATTGATTTTAAGATAATAAAACAATTCAAACTATAAAAGGTAACATTTTAATGAGGTAAAACAAGAAATGCATTTCAACGAATCAACTGTTTTGTACAAAAAATAAAACAAACTCTGTAAAATGAAACTTTGTACTCGATATATAAATCACGCATGGAAATTGAAGTTTAATACGTAGAAAAATCGAACTTGTAAAGATTACGATTGAAAAATTAAGTTTGTTGTATATCTTTTGAATTTAAAGAATCCTCATCTAGTTGACACGGCATGTTGAATATACCTTATTGCATAATTTGTTATATAATCTTTTACCTTTAAACCCAGGCTTTATGTCGTTGATGGAAGATGTTCGTTGTTATTCTGCTGTTTGTAGGTTGTTTCGGCGACTATTATATAATTTGTTCTGTCGTGTTTTTTGTTGTTGTATATCAGTCACGTAGTCATTTTAGCGACATTTGTTAACATTGTCATATAAGCGGGAGGTTTAGCTACCCATCAAACCAGATTCAACTCACAGCTATTTCTTAAAATTTCATGTAACATGTCAGGAAAATGGCAGTTATTATCGAATAGTTCGTTTCTACGTCTGTTAGCGTTTTTTGTTGTTGTACTTCAGTGTTTATGTATTTTGCTTTCCTCTCATAGTTGATGTGTTTCCCTCAGTTTTAGTTAGTAGCCCGGATTTGTTTTCTCTCAATCGATTTATGACTTTCGAACAGCGGTATACTACTGTTGCCTTTCTCCCGCAAAAAAAACCCGTGTGTTTATCATTACTACTATTACTTGGTATTGATGACAATATTATAGTTCTTGTCTAAATCTATTATTCTGATATCAATAATTTCATTAAAATCAAACAGGAATTCATTCAGTGAATATGATAGTTAAATTTATGATCAATTCGTACGCGAATATCCCCTCTGAAACTCGTAGCCAGATTAAACATAATCGGTCATGAAAACGCACTGAATGGTATATAAATACTTGAATACATAAATGCTACCTAAACAACTACAGGGTCGGTTGATTGGTATACTTTTTTGACAAAACAGGCATAAAACAAAATCAACGAACTTGACTCAATATTTCAGGTTTTCCATTTAGTATTTTGTTATGACAAATTTAATAGACTTGGACATTTAAAATATCTGGGTAGTCTCTACGGCTCTTTAAATTGTTTTGCTAATTGATCAATACAAAATTGTTTAAAGTTAGAACCATATATATGTATTTATTGGTGTACACTTATGCAATCCAATTTCATCGTTAATAGTTGATGATGTGAAAGAGGTAGAATGGTTTTGATTTACAGGCTACAAAAAGATAGCAATGTTTTCATACATGTACTTATATGTGACGATTATGGCATCATTGTTTCTTCTGACTAAACTATCTTCCCAACACCAGACACACGGACTGTTCCGTATTCAACCAGATAAAAGTAATACAAGACTTGATGGATTCGTATATCGTACTTTTGAGAATATGTCGCCAAGGTTATGTTTTGATAAATGTATACGGAGACCAAAATGCTATTCATACAACTACAACCGCTATATTTTAAAATGTGAACTAAATGTCAAACCAAAGGCTGATGCTACTCTGGATTTTAACACTCAGAATGGATACATCTATGTAGAAATAGATCCTTATAGACGCGTGAGTCATGTTTTGAAAATATACAAAAAAAAATCGTTCTTACTAAAAGAGGAATACTTTAATTTAAACCATTGTGGTGACGTCAGCCTATTCATTTACCGTGGATTCTTTTTCTAGAATCAACGCTTCCTAAATCTGTCACTGAAATGGGCTCAACATATTAGATTCTTTTGTTTCCTTTGTGTGCCTAATTTCATTAAGTTTGAATTGACTAATTAACTGATTTCTGTTCACTAATGGAATTGTTTTAAAAACTTACCTTTCATGTTTGTGATTTCTATATGCTTTCACCGGGATTCGAACCCGTCCATGAATTCTGATACGTGTTACTGACATCAACATATCGACGAAACCTCTGGGCTAACAATCGGTTACGATTTAATTGTCTATTTTATATATATAAATGAATGTATGAAATACATCGGAACAACAGACACACAGAACTTCTACCTTTATATATACATAATAGGCAAACGAATAGCATCAATTGGTAGCCAAGAGGTTTCATGGTTAAGATAAATGAGTTCAAGGTACAGACTTGTATTTTTAGGTTCGAATCCCTGAATTATCTTTGTTGTCCCTATTCTCTACTTTTGAAGTTTTTGTTTTTGTTTTGTATGTTATTGTGGATAATTTGTGTAATAAAAGCGAGTTTGGTCGTTTATTTTTGGATTATTGTTGGCTATTCCACATGTTTGAAACAAAACTGATTACATTCTCATGATTTTTCCACTTTTGTTTTATAAATTTATATTGATATGATTTCATCTGTTTTACTACACAATTTTACAACTGTTAATTCGTAAATTCCTTTGCTAGAAAATCGTAATGTTCCTAAAATTAGAATGTTCTTTGTCGGGTTGTATTCCCTTTGAAACGTTCTCCATTTCTATTTTCAATTTTAATAGAAATAAGTTCGAATATATCTTATTTTGTAAAGAACAGACAATATTCAGATGCCTGATAGTATGAAGATCTTTAAGGACAGACATGTTGTGTTATAATATATTTTTATTTTTGTTTTAACCATTTAATTGTGATATTCAATTGTTTGACACGATAACATGGTTATTTAAACTCACTTACAATACCTTCTAATTAAGAATAGGCGTTAATTTTTAAAAGACATTAACACAATAGTTTAAGTTATAGATACAATGGATAAGCGTTGATTCATGAAAAACAAACCATTCGCCCTCCGGGCTCATGGTTTCTTTTTCAAGAATCAACGCTTATCCATTGTATGTATATCACAAAATAGAGGACGTTTACTAACCATTTTTTCTGGTCGTATTTTTAGAAAACGAATATTTTAACCAAAGAAAATGCATTTAGTACCCATTTTATAAAAGTTTCATTATGTTTGACCCTTAATGAGTAATGCATCGTAGTAACGAGAATTGTTATGAAAACTTTGTAAAAGAGGGGCGAAAAATTACAGAGAGACATTCAAACTCATAGATCAGAAATAAACTGACAACACCATGGCAAAAAAGAAAAGGAAAAACAACAGTACACAAAATACAACACAAAAAATTAAAGACAAAGCATCACGAACCCAACAAAAATATTGGGGTAATCTTAGGTGCTCTGGAAGAGTAAGAAGATCCTGTTCCACGTATGGCACCCCTCGTGTTACTCATGTTATAACAAACATGGTAAATAGTCTAATTCGGTAGATCATATTCGTGAAAAGGGGACTGGATTGTAGTCACTACATTAAGAACATATCTGATATCATCTGTGTAACGGATATTCCATAACGGTCAACCAACTCGTGATGACGTCCGTAAAATATTACGAAGGGATGATTTCAAGTTCACCATATAAAACTCTTGGTTTAATAGCTTCCGTGTGAGCAGGAACCCGGGAATATCGTATCAATTGGGAGACATGTAAATGATATCTCTTAGACTTATTGGTCGACTTTATGTTACGTTCATCTTGATAATACATGTGTGGTCATTTGTCGTCTGTGGACATTGTCTCTTTATGCAACCGTAACATAGATCAGCAATTTTAAATAGTTATTGCGACGTTTAAAAAACAAAAACATGTTCTAATAGCTCCTCAATTATATGAGTATTTATGCATTTTTAGTTATTTAGATTTTTGTGGTATAAGTGTTTCTGGTAATTTTTTATTGCAATTTATACAGTTAGTTGTATTATTCCAACTTAAAAGTTGCAATTGCTTAACAATTCCAAAAGGTAGAAATAAGTAAAACAACTTTTACTTCACATTTTAAAAGACTTTAATAGAAAGGTCTGTTTATTACTTTATAGGTTTCTAACTATGACCCGTGTATTGAAAATCTTTGTCAGGAAGGAGAAAGCTGTCAAAGTGTATCAAAAGGCGGGAATATTTGCATTATAGATGGTAAGTAGAGATGAAAGGAAGTAAAAATATGCTTTACACGAAAAATCAATGGTTCTGTCTAGCTAGGGTACGGGAAATTTTATCTCTGTAATTGATCTTATGAAAACAATTGGCGTTGGTTTATAAAGCTTGGATTTCGATTAGAATTTGTGGATTGAACTAGGTAGAACAGGTGTGTTGTGATTGTGAGTTTGTCCTCATGTCCGTAATGTCGCAAAACAGTGTTAACGTTGTTTCCCGTATTTTTTACGTTGTGTGATAGTGACGTGAGGGGAGAGATGTGTTGCCGGATAGACAAGATGGCTGAATGTTTGTACTGTCGGAGTGTATACCGTGTATTTTGTATTTTATGTAACGTCTGTATATACATATAGTGTGAATAAATCGTGACTGTTATTTTCTACAAAGATGGTGTTAAGTTATAAATTTATGAACGCTCGGAATTCTACGTTTACAACAAGGTGTAAAGAGCAACCTATTTAAAAATTGTAAATCCTGTATGAAAATATATTGTCTTTACAATTTGCATTGCTTACAGTAAAGATGTTTTTGGCTTTTCAGACAGATACGGTGATTACTTAAATAGTGCCAAAAGTATAATATTAAGTTACATATAACAGTAATATACACAAAAAAAATGAATGTAAAACAATTTTTCCTAGTATTATATACACAAATACTGATTTAAAACGATTAAATTTCAAAACATTTGTGTGAAAGACAACAATAAGCAGCAACTGCTATATCTTAACAACATTAAAATTTACTACAACCAGTAACTGATTTCTTTTTTGTTATTTAGCGTAAAAGAGGGTCGAAAAATACCAGAGGGACATTCAAACTCATAGATAAAAAAAAACCTGACAACGTCATGGCTTAAATGATCAATTTGTTATGCAGGTAGAAAATGAAAGTCTCTAATTCTGATGAAAATAAGGACCGCAGAAATAGAAGGCTTGGTATTGTTTCATTCTACTTCGTCTGAAATTTGATACATTTTTCGCAATGATAAAGTCAACTTACAGTAGTCTTTTTATTAACCCTTTCTAATATCTAACTTCGAAATGCCCGAATATTCCTACAATCGTGTACAATCATTATGTATTTGACTAATATATGAATTTTTTTTCACAGAATGTCACTTTCAGCCACCACTTACAAATGTTGCAGTAGGGAAGAGTACACAACAAAGCTCAGAGTTTGGTGGTTATCCTTCTTCATACGCTGTTGATGATGACATAAATACCCTTTCAATAACATCTGAACAAAATTTACCCTACTGGTGGGTAGATCTTGGAGACAGGTTCACTATAACTCAAATCTATATTATAAATAGAATGAGTTGCGGCGGCTGTGGTAAGTAACATATAACATTTATTATTCAGAAGAAAGTATAGTCAACATTTAGATATTACATTAAGTGTGTGTAAATCATATGATATATAATAACTGATCAATTCATGAAAGTGGTCAACATATCATCCACAAGGAAACACATCAAACCTTGAAATATCTCAAAATGACCTGTACCAAGTCAGGGAAATGGCCATTGTTATATTATAGTTCGTTTCTGTCTTTGCTACATTTTAATTTTGTGGGTTTTTTTTGTTTTAATTCTCTTATATTTAATTAGTTTTCCTCAGTTTTAGTTTGTAACTCGGATTTGTTTTTTCTCTATCGATTTATGAATTTCGAACAGCGGTATACTACTGTTGCCTGTATTTTTCACCTTACTCGTATAAATTATTTTGTTTTTTTGTATTCTAATAAAAACATTTAATCATGTTTCAGCTGTTTGTTCCTCCTTGAAGCCTAAAAAATATACTACTAACGCAAACAATTTGTTACGCTTGAATTTAGTTACTAAAAAGAAAATAACAAAAATACAGAACTCTGAGGAAAATTCAAAACGGAAATTACGTAATCAAATGACCAAACAATTGCTCAAAGTTGGTGAAACTCGACAAACTTTACGTAAAAGGATGAATCAACACCGGTCTGATAATAAAGATCCGCAATTCAGGGTTCTTTATAACCACTTTAATCAACCGGACCATGATCCTTCGTTATCTATGAAAGTACGCATCATCGAGAAAATTTATCACCACACAAATAGTCCAGTACTTAGTACTCCTTTCCGAAAAGATAGAGAAAATTTCTGGATAAGGGAACTAGGTACTGCAATGCCATATGGTTGCAATGATAATGTCAAAGGAGTAGGAAATTTGTCAAGTCCAGCCTGCAGTGATGTTAATGTAATGAGTTTGTTTAATACTACCTTACGAAACCAACGTAGTCATGGACAAAAACGTTACCATCGGCCTAATGTAAAAAAGTCTTCCAAATCGAGATCGGCCTCTGGAAGCTTTGATGACCTTCTTTCTCATCTGCATCATCCGTTAGGGTTACATTACATTAGAACTATTCTTTTTTCACTGCTGGTTAATTTTCTAAAATGTTTGAGAGATTATGCACTTGACAAAGGAGGTACTAATACATTTTCTCCAATATACAGACTTGTCAGTATAATTTGTGATGTAGCTCTTTTCCGTCTCTTTAAACCAGTAAGATCGGAACCTTTACATGAGGAAAAGAGGAAATTCCTTCCTGTTCACTTTAACAATAGAGGAATTGATGCAATCAACATCAGCAACGTTCTACATCACAAGGAGGTAACATCTAAAATTTCTATTTATTTTCAAAATCAGTCTGTTCCTATTGCATCCTACAGTTACACCAAAACTATTGCACCCAAAATATTTAACTATAAACAAGCATTACATGACCTTGATTTAGAACAATACCTAAATAAACCTCTGACATGTGACTGTTCCAACTCGCCTTACAATTACAGCCCCTCTGGCCATGTTATTACTGGGGATCTAAACATAATTCAACATGAAAATCTCCGAAAGGTGATTTCTCGTGGTCCTAAGTTTAGAGAACCCCAACACATCAATTGGAACCATAACTTCAAAATAATTATGGATTCCATTGAGAACTACGCCAGAGCATGGGCTAAGCGAGAAGAAGTGCAACTGGACACTTTGTCAGAATGGGTCAAAACAATCAGGTCTCTGATAAAACGTCGCATTCATAAGTTGAAAAACTGTGTGAATGATCGACATAAGTCCATTTTCAGTGACAAAGAGGCTGTGAAATGTCTATCATCTCTTCAAGATAAGTATGTTGTTGTTCCTGCGGACAAAGCTTCAAATAATATTGTCTTTGTGTGTAAATCGTATTACTACGAGTGTCTTATAAAAGAATTAGGAATAAATGAACACTCAGGTAATCCCACATACAAAAACATATCATTTGACAAGGATGAGATTTTGGCGAATCATAAGTCCTTCATGGCTTCTATGAACATTGCATTGAACAACAAATCGGAGGACTTACCTTTTTTGTATTGGATACCTAAACGTCACAAAATTCCGTACAAACAACGGTACATTGCCGGCTCATCTGCTTGTTCTACTAAAGAATTGTCCATTAGATTGACTGCTTCTGTCCGCAGTTAAAGAGGGTCTTCAGATATACTGTGAAACTGTTTACTCACGTAGTGGTATTAACCATATGTGGATTCTGAAAAACTCTAAAGAACTTCTGGATAATTTTAAATCTCGGTCTTTTTCTGAAATTAGTTCTATTAAAACTTTTGATTTTTCAACCTTGTATACAACCATTCCCCATGTGAAATTGAAAACCCGTCTAAAAGAAATAATTCACAATGCTTTTCATCATAAAAATGGTAGCATACGCTATAAATTTATCACTTTGGGATACCATAAGGCATATTTTGTTAATAAGGAACAAAAGGGTAAAACATACTACACAAAGGAACAAGTGATCAGTATGCTGGAGTTTCTTATTGACAACATATTTGTTGAATTTGGAGGTAGACTTTTTCAACAAATTGTCGGCATTCCTATGGAAACGAACTGTGCGCCTCTCCTTGCCGACCTCTTCTTATTTTCATATGAATCGGAGTTCCTTCAGACACTTGTCAAAAACAAGAGGATCAAAGAAGCCAGGTTATTTAATTTCACTTTCAGATATGTATGTTCTTTCCATTAACAATCCGAACTTTTCTGATTGGATTCCATTAATATACTCACCAGAACTAGAAATTAAAGAGACCACATACACGGCTTCCTCTGCCTCATTTTTAGACTTATACCTCGAATTTGACATACACAGTCATTTCAGTACCAGAATCTATGACAAACGAGACGATTTTAATTTTGAAATTATCAATTTCCCCCACCTTAGTAGTAATATACCAACTTCACCTGCATATGGAATATACATTTCCCAACTTATTAGGTATTCAAGAGCTTGCAGCTCCTATTCAGACTTTGTAAAACGTCACCAGTGTCTGAGCAGAAAATTGATGAACCAGGGGTATGTCAAAGAACGTCTCGTCCTTTTTCTACAAAAAGTTCATCGGAAGATACCCAGAACTTGTTGATAAATATTCCGTATCAACTTCACAAATAATACAAGATGGTCTTGAAGTATAGATTTTGCGTACTGACGTTTGTTATCATCTTAATTACGTATTATAGTATTCTTTTATATGTCTTTTTTAGATATTCATTTGAAGTGACTCTGTGGTTACGTAAAACCACATACTTTGAACGGCAAAATTATTTCATTTATTGATATTACTTTTACTTAAGGATCTTGACATACTATGAATGACTAAACTATTTTATTCAATAAGACTACTTTTTCTGTTTTGTCTGTTTTTTTATGATATACATTTGACGTGAAACTGTACTTATGTGTCCCGTCATACTTTGAACCACACCATTATTTTATTTATTATTATTACTTTTACTGTTAAATCTGGTTTTTGTTATATCTACTTTACGTGAGTCTGCATTTATGTATGCCGTCATACGACAAAATTATTTTTATGTCTACCTGTGCGAATTTCAAACGCGCAATTTTACACCAGTAATGAAAACCTTCTATCATTTATGGGTAGACTTTACATAGATAAATTCAGCCGTATTTGACATGAAACTGTACTTATGTGTCCCGTCATACTTTGAACCACACCATTATTTTATTTATTATTTTTACTGTAAGTCTGTTTTTTGTTATATCTACTTTACGTGAGTCTGCATTTATGTATGCCGTCATACGACAAAATTATTTTTATGTCTACCTGTGCGAATTTCAAACGCGCAATTTTACACCAGTAATGAAAACCTTCTTTCATTTATGGGTAGACTTTACATAGATAAATTAAGCCGTATAAGAAAAGTAAAATGAGAATGTTAAATTTGATGTATGCCTTTTTGTGCTACTTTTTTACATTTGTTGTTTATGTAGTGATATTAAGATGATAACACAATATTGACTGTTGTACCCCTATTTTTGACATTTTTACTCTTTTAGTATGTTTGTTTTGTTCATGCATCGTTGACAATGTAATGGAATTTGATGCGACTGTCATACAAGTGAGAGGTTTAGCTAGCTATAAAACCAAGTTCAATCCACCATTTTCTACATTAGAAAATGCCTGTACCAAGTCAGGAATATGACAGTTGTTATCCATTCGTTTGATGTGTTTGGACTTTTGATTTTGCCTTTTCCTTTTTGAATTTTCCTCGGAAACACATCAAACGAAAACGATACATTGTAACAATGGTATATTCCTGACTTAGTACAGGCATTGCTTATCAAATGATCAACAGAAAATAATATTTACCAGATGTCACTATTGACCCACTGTTATACATTTATTTCGATAGATTGTAAGACTAATTGAAAAGGTACACTATCAATCTTGCATGGCCTCTAAAATTGGGAGAAAGGACTAGAATTAGTTAATGCTTAAAAATATGTGGATACTGTTTATAAATACATTAATAGAAGTCACGATAGTATCTAAAATAATATACGCATAATTTCAAACTCTACAAATGTCATATGCATACTTTTACCCGTGTTCATATCATTTTGATGACCATGGTGACTTTGGTATTGTTCTTCGAATGATGGCTTTTCATTAGAATTTTCTTCCAGTTTTCCCGTCTCATTTACTGTAAAACAAACATTAGTTTATACTTTTTTGATATTCTTTACAAAACCTGTAAATGTCGTAATCTTGAAATTTCTTAAAATGACCAAACCGATAGTAAAATGAAGAAACCACTCCACTATATATCTATATGAAACTATTCAAATTTTTAGTCGCCTATCTATCTTTTAAAATGAGATTTTTAGTGTACTTCAGAAATGTGGTCATATGGACCAAAGTCCTGAAATATATAGTTCCACATCACTCGTCAAAAAGCTTCATTTATTGACTAACAGCTGATATTTAACAATATCAATATGCAGATAACATGATAACCAGTAATACATACCGTTTCGATCGAATTTACAAATGATTAATTGAATCCGAAAGTTCGAGAGATTGGTATATGAAGGGACGTTTGAATGTATAAAATGCCTTTGAAAAATCTTGTTTGAACCTTCGACCTTTAATGTGTTGTTGTTATCTGCGATGTCTTGAATTTCCCGGAAATAAAACTTATATAACGAAAGTTAGGAATTTTGTCAGCAATTATTAGCGATTCTTATTTCTGTCATTTATTCTTTAAAAAAAAACGACAACAAAAAACACAAACTTAGCATTCAATGTTTAACGTAAACATTATTTTTTTCTTCAAAATAATAGGAGCTACTTAATAAATGTCAGTACAGAAGACCGTAATGGCATTCTTCACGACGAGTGGCAGCCCAGGCAGCCCAGGCTGGTAAAATTGCTCTCGGGCCTGTAAAAATCAGACCTACAGGCCAACAGAATCTAACTAAAAAATTTCAAAAATTGAGCTGCGGGCCTGTAGATTTAGCAGTTCAGCGTGAAGACTGTAATGGTATTAGTAGAAATCAAAATATACACATGTGCTATATTTGTTCTTTGGTTAGCGAGAGAGAAATTTAAATTGGTCTTGTCGTTCCGACAGAAAATGATATTTATAGCTTTTTTTTCAATCAATCAGCGTGTGTATGTGTTGTGAGTTATTGGAGTTTTCCAATGTAGCTGTTACACATAAGAATTCTTCGGGATTACTTGTGTAAAATGTACTAACATAACTTTTAGTGTTTTTTTAAATTGCGTGTATTGCATAGTCGTCAGTTTTAGTTGCAAGAGTGGTGTCGCACAAAGCGGTATAACTCCGATCTAAATAGGTTACAACTGTATTTTATGGTCGTTGTAGTGTTGAGATAAAATAAAACATAACAGTTTCAAAAGCTATTGTAAAGTACTTTTGCTGTTTACTAGTATATCTAATTTTTTTTAACATCAATCAACTATAACTGTGTTTATACATAAATTTTTTAACACATTTTTGTCAATGTGATGTTTATGTATATACTCTTCATGAGAACGACTTTCAATCTATTTAATATGTGTACTGATAGCTGTAACATTTCGAAAACATTGGTTTCCTAAGTATAGCAACTGTAAACTTTAAGTAAACTACTGTTGACTATAACTCAACAAGCAGGTCATACTTAAGTTTATTCTTTATCATTCATATGGTGTTGCCAGATCAATTTCCGTTTTGATAATGTAAAACAATTAAAAGATCACTGATTACGTTTGTTATCTAGGGGAAATGGTAGGTCAGTCAAACAGTCAAAACAGTGTTTTTTGTCAAAAATAACACCAAACGTTGTTAGTTTACGTTTTTGACACAGTAAAATATTAGTCAAAACACTAAAACGAAACCAACGACCTAATGTAATTTTATTTAAATCATACGGAAACGTCTGATTGTTTGATTTACGTTCAACTATAATCTACACTTGGGACAGTGGTATAAGCGCACACAATAAGAACAAATTGTAAAAGTCGGTATCAATTGGCTGAACTCAAAAGACCGGTACGAAGCACAAAAACATCACATATAAACTATAGACACACTCCATCGAAATATGTGTACCTGCAGTAACTGATCATTAGTTCAGAGCAAATTACGACTAACAACAAAGGATCATTTAGTTGTTATGATGCGTATTTAAAGTTTCGGGCTTTACAAAAACTATCACCTTGAAAAATAGGATAACAGTTAATTCTATTATTTTAACTGCATCACTTAGCAATACTAGTGGAAAATTGTCAAAAGTATATCCGATGTAATTTAAATTTGCTTCGACAACTTTTCATAAACTATTTGGCATCTTTATATCGTAATTACAAGATGGAGAACAATATGTGTCCATAGTAAAGACATTGCAGTTTAAACTACTAATTTGAATATGCACATCAACTATTTTCGGGACAACAGTCAACTTTAATATACCACAACCAGCATACTAGTAGGGGCCTTAAAGATTGTCTTTGTTACAATGATCAAGGTTATAGATTGATGTGAAAATAACTTTTACTGTTGAGTTGTCATTTTAATGTTATATTTCACATGGCTATGAAAGGGGAGGTTTGGCATGCCACAAAACCAGGTTCAACCCGCCATTTTTTTCTTTAAAAATGTCCTGTACCAAGTCAGGAATATGGCCATTGTTATATTATAGTTCGTTTCTGTGTGTGTTACATTTTAACGTTGCGTCGTATGTTTTCTCTTAATTTTGAGTGTACATTCACATTGCGATAAGACGTGTCACGGTACTTGTCTATCCCAAATTCATGTCTTTGGTTTTGATGTTATATTTGTTTTTCTCGTGGGATTTTGTCTGATGCTTGGTCCGTTTCTGTGTGTGTTACATTGTAGTGTTGTGTCGTTGTTCTCCTCTTATAATTAATGCGTTTCCCTCAGTTTTAGTTTGTTACCCCGATTTTGTTTTTTGTCCGTGGATTTATGAGTTTGAACAGCGGTATACTACTGTTGCCTTTATTTACAACAAGATAACTTAATTACCAACCATTTTAACTGTTCAGTTATGTTGTGACAGGTTGACTACTGCTCCGATGTGTCTTAACATTGCTATAAAAGCAGGAGGTTTGCCTAACCATAAAACCAGGTCCAACCCACGTTTTTTTTCTTAAAATGTCCTGTGTCCTGTATTTAAATCAATCAGTTATATGTATGTTGGCGTTTGTTTTGAAGTAGCAGCCCAGTGTTTCTATTACTCCGTAGTTTTCCTCTGATAGTTGATGTGCTTCCGTCGGTTTTGGTTTGTGACCCGGATTGATTTTGATTAATATAGATTTATGACTATTGAACAGCTGTATACTACTGTTGTCTTTATTAACAACCAAAATCCAATTGAAGAAATATACATAAACTTCAAATTATTGTTTTAAATTGGGATTATACATTTATACCTCTCATGCCTCTGTTGAAAGATTAACAGCTTACTTACATTACACATTTTGATGAAGATGAAACCTATGTTTATTTTTATATCAAAGATAAAGTTCTGATCGGTTTAAAAATGTAGAAGTCAGTGTACATGTGAATCCTTAATAATTTGTAAAGTATTCATTTATACTTTCCAAATTTATTTCTAATATTGAAAACTATATAGGCAAGTACACTGGATCATTAATCAATAACCTGGGTAATTACGGAAGGATTGATAAATAAAAATGACAGAATTATTGATGAATATTACTTTAAAATGTTGTTATCTTAAATGAAGAGTGACAATATCACTTTTTTTTATTCAAAATTCAAAATACACAACTGACATCAATTGACACTAGTTGTATGCATGCACTTCATAATGTGAATCAAATATAATAAATCAGTTAAATATTGTAATTGGAAATTATTAATGTAATAGTGAAAGATAACTAAAAGGGTTTACAAATACTAAGCAGATGGTGTTCTCTGTAATTAGGAATGTCAACATATCTTTTTTTTTTGGTTCAAAATGCGGACGAGCATTACAATCTCTAGTCTTTATATCAATTCTTTACAATATTGTTTGCATGTATCAATTACTACTGGCCGTATTTGTATTTTGTTTTGAATTTGAAAAATACAGTGTATTAGTATTATAAAAATTTAAATGTATGTATTGAATTCGATTAGAAATGAAAAAACAGTACCCTAGATATGCATAAACAGTACCCTAGATATGCATATGTAAAAGGTATCAATCGTCTTTGAGCATTGATGTACTATCAAAAATAATTTACCGGCATCATAAACTAGTAAGTCGTACATCAACATGAATGGGCTTTCTATAAGAAGCAGATCTTAGTATGGTCTTCAACCGATAAGAATATGTTACTTTTCTGTTAAAAGATCATATGTTCATTTGGAAAGTTGACTTTCGTAAGGTTAGGACCGCACCCATTTTTAAAATAACAGCAAAATACTATTACATACACGAGAAACAAACGGCCTGATTTGTAATAAAAAAAAATATACGAAAAACTAATATTACTTGAACCAAGGACAACAAATGTTCTAGGCTTATGAAGCAGATATGAAAATATGACAAACAAAAAAGTTCACATTATCTGAGTTCAAAATGTATAAGGGTGCACGAATATAACTCGTTTTTTTTCTTTCTGTTCTTGTATTTCAGTGGGTTTTTGTTTATTGTTGTCATGTTTTGTAACTCTTCTAAGTTGCCTGATTCTAACAAAAGACTGGCACTTAATTAAAAACACTGATAATTTCTGGGCACCTAACTACATAATGGGTCCTTCTTTTTTGCAGGAAATAGATTACGTAACCTTGATATTAGTGTTGGCAATTTACTGGATAGCATGGTTGTGTGTGTACATTATGATGGACCAGGATCAGACGGTGAACATCTTGTATTTAACTTGGAAAAGGAAGTAGTAGGTCGTTACGTTAAACTACAAATTATCGGTACCGAATACTTGCAACTGACAGAAGTTAGAGTATTTGGATATCCACCAGAAACAAATTTTTGTAAATAACTTTGAATTGAGCACACATATTGCTTTGAAATGACGAGAGGAAGTGAAGCTCTTCGTTTCTTTGACATGATAAAACAGAACTGGTTTAGCTTTGCACTACATTTTGTATTCCTGCATGTTCATGACGTTTTGTGAAAAATCTTTTCTGAATACTTTTGTCGCATCTAGAGTGTAGAACGATATGACCTCTATATCATTATTTTTAAATTGTTTTGCTTTTCTATTTACACAGCTACTTTTGCATAGGTACTATTTCTGTACTAAAAATCTTTAGTACTGGAAATTTACTTTTAATATTCAGTACTATTTTGTTACTTTAAAATAATTGTAATATTTAGGTATCTGTATTTGACAGTACTTAATTTGTACTTGAAATTTAGGTACTACATATTTTTGGTTTCTACGGTTAAGTTTTCAGCATTTTGAAAGATTTTCTATTTCATATCTCTTTAAATTATGATTTTCAAACATGGAATATTGTATTATTTCTGTACCAAAATATTTAGTACAAATCAAGTACTGTAAAGTACAAGTACCTAAATATTACAATAATTTTAAAGTAAAGAAATAGTACTAAATATTAAAAGTAAATTTCCAGTACTACATATTTTTAGTAAAACAAATAGTACCCATGCAAAAGTAGCTGTGTATAACATGTATAAATAGCAATACCAGTGACTGAGCAGACAGTTGATGAACCAGGGATAAGTCAAAGAACCTCTGGTCTTTTTAATTAAAAAATGTTTATCAAGACCTTATTGATAAACATTCCGAATCAATTTCACAAATTATACAGGATGGTCTTGAAGTATATAGGTACTAATAATAGCGTGTAATATTATTCTTTTATTTGTCTCTGTAAATTATTACTTTAAATGTAAAGTCTATGTTTGTTGATATGTTTTTGACGTGGCACGGTACTTGCACAGCCGGTCATTGTGTTGTTGTGCTGTGGTAATGTTTTGTGTTTTTGTCTCTCGTTTTTGCTGATGTGCTTTGTTTATATGCCTTTTTGTGTTTTCTCCTTGTTGAAATATCTGTTTGTTTTTATAGTGATTAAGTTTAGAACGCAATGTTGACTGCTGTGGCCCTATTTTTAGAAATGCGCACCTATTGTTTATACAGATCATTGTTAATATAATTTTATGCGACTGCCAAACAAGTAAGCGATTTAGTTAGTTATAAAACCAGGTTTATTCTATCATTTTCTAAGTCCAGAATATGACAGTTGTGATCCGTTTGTTTGATGTGTTTTTAGTTTTTGATTTTGTCATTTCCTAAGAGACTTTCCGTTTA
Organism: Mytilus edulis; assembly: GCF_963676685.1. Lineage (NCBI taxonomy): Eukaryota > Metazoa > Mollusca > Bivalvia > Mytilida > Mytilidae > Mytilus > Mytilus edulis. Next base: position 23,287,224 of record NC_092353.1, on the reverse strand, counting down.
GAATTTTCTTCAATATTTTTGCAATTTTACTTCCTGTTATGATTATTATAATATCATTCATCTTAAGTTTATCTTTGATACATTGATAGTTTCTTCTTAATTAAAACAATCACTTTCTGATTGAAAACACTAAAATGTTAAACCATGAATGGAGACACAAATTACTTTAATTTCAATAACATTTTTCGATTTGAAAATTTTGCAAATAAAATCTGAAAATAGCGATGTGTAATAACAATAATTTTATAAGTCATTATTAATGAATAACATTTCTTTGAAACAACCTTTTCTCTATATTGCCATCAAAGCTCAAACACAGAGAAACACAACACATAAACGAAAGTTTAATGAAAAGTGTTGAATGATGACAGAAATTGCCTTTGCAGTACATTTAGCACACGAAATACCCCGTACGGAAAGCAATATATTTAAAACATTAGCAGCAGGATGTATGCTTAATTGAAAAGATGAAGATTATGGCTTGCTATGGTATAATTTAGTTGGATCGAAAAAGACAAAGATTAAATAATTATTGAAAAGGAAAGGTCAAAGAACTAAATGATGTTGTTTATCCTGTTACTTCGGTTACTTGGTCCATAATTGTCGGAATATATCTATTACTATGACGTTATTAGTTATTGCAAAAAGGAAATAAATTGACATATTACGTAATTCCCAAACATAAACTGGAAATGTTAGAACGGTTTTGTGTTTCCAAGGAGATAAAAAATAAAATACAGATTTTATATGATTTGTCTTCGATTTTTTACATTTTATTAGATATAATCGGTCGATGACACTGCTGGTGCAGTTTTACATCCTATCCATAAATCAACTTGTTACTTTTTTCGAATTTTAGAAATACTTAGAATTTGCTATCCCAGATACAGATAATCATAGCTGGAGTTGGCAAAAACCTTTTGAGAACAAACGTGCGTCTGGTGTACACAATTCCAATTCTTATATCTAAGATATGCTTACCTGCAATATTAAGAATGTCATTGCGTTTGTTCCACTTTTTAGCGTAGTGTTTTGCTTTATTTTTCTAATTGATGTTGTATGTCTCTTTTTGACTAACTTGTTAAGACCCTTTTATGTGCTTTGTGTTTTTGAATGAAAAGATTTTTACATTAAAATATATAAATCGATTGAGAGAAAATAAATCTGATTATACAAACTTAAACCGAGGGAAACACATCAACTATCAGATTAAAAGGCAAACAACGAAACAACAGAACACTGAAGTGCAACAACAAAACCAAACGACAATGCAACATACACAAAAACGAACTATTAGGCAACAACTGTGATATTCATGACTCGTACAATAATTTTAGGAATAACGGTTGGTTGAACATGGTGATATTTCTGGTGAAACATCCCGCTTTAATGGCAATGTTAAAAAATATCTCATAATTGACTACTTGTATACTGCGTGTCAGAAATACAGCACAATAGCAAGAACACTCATCACAGAGTAACGCACAACCAAAAGTATCAGCACCTGTGGCGGTCCAAAAAATCATCAAAACAAACGTAGACAAAAAACTAATTGTCAGTCACAGAGACACAGCTAGTATCTTCCCGTTTTGACCGAGAGCAAGATTGGAAAATTTAGACTTACACTGGAAACAGTAGGAAATCTATGTTAAAATGTGGACGGATATTTTTTTTTTTATGAGAGACTTACTTCTAATTATTCGAATATTTGTGGCATAGGTTGTTTACAATGCAGTCTTTATCACCATAAGTTTTATTTTTAATTAAGAATTTTGATGCTTATAACCATTTCACAAGATATTTAGATAAGCCGATTTAGAGGTTGAGATTTGGTATGAATATTTTACAATATCATCGTTTTATTATCGCTTCTTTGTTGCTTTATTTGCGAACACCACACATCTCCATTCACAGTAACGTTCTGACATATGAAATTTGACTAATGTGTTACCCCAATTCAAATTGAATCCTTTGTTTTTGTTTTATTTTTACTCTTACTGAGCAGGGAAACGTTTTGCACTTACATAGAAGATGGTTTTCTTGAGATTCGGTTAGGTATCTTTTCGTTCATTGAAACTTGGTGCTATATTTCCAACCTAAAGTGAAGGAGGTTATCGAAGAACAAACAGTTGTCATAAAACATTCATTATATACGATGTAGGCCTAACATTTAAAAAATAGTGATAAAACTGAAAACAACACTTTATAAAGTCCATGCACTTTGTGCGATTTTCTGGATCAATGTTCGTCAGGAATGCTCAAAAAAGAAAATTTGATGCAAAAATAAAAAATATAATAAAAAACCAATAGCACAATTTATCTTAGACTAAGCTAGGTAAAAGTTGCCTGAGAAAGTTGTGACCATCATTATTTCGTAATTTCTATATTCATAAAAGCAAAATATTTTGTGAGTCATATTAGTACCGACGAACTGAAGGAATGAGCTGGTTAGTGATGAAACTATAGTAGATGAAACTATCGTAGATGAAACTATCGTAAATGAAACTATCGTAGATGAAACTATCGTATATTAAACTATCGTAAATGAAACTATCGTAGATGAAACTATTGTAAATGAAAAGCCCACCAACAGTGGTATCGATAATGTGTTAGTAAAGGAAGAACATTTTATAAATTTCGTTCACTCAAATCGCTATTCTATATTTACTTTCACAGGAAAGCTCTTACCCAAATATTTGATAGCCATGGACATATGATTACATAAATGATTCATATCACCACAGGAACCTAAAAAGATAGCCAATTGAATCAAAGGTCCAATTTTCTTGACAATGATGAAGGTGCAATCTTAGTTACCCCAAAGTTTCGTAGTTAATGCATTTTTGTACAAAAGGTGTAGGTCCGGTAAGAGCCGAATTTGGCCTCAGGTTCAGGTTCATCTAACGAAAGATTTTGGACACTTTTTAAACACTTAAGTGTCTATTTCAATTGATTCAATCAGTTTTTGTGAAAGATTTTAACTGGTTTAATCATTAAAAACGCCCCGATTCAAGCTTAAATATCTATCAACTATGCCAAATAAACGTCACTTTTCAGATGTTTTTTGTCAAAAAAAGAAAGATGCTGCATCCGTGTTCATCCTCAACTTTTATATAGGCTATATGATGCTTTATTTCCATAAAATGGGCTCACAAGGAGCATAATATAATATCATTGTAATATAATATTCTTTTACAAATATAATAAACAACACAAGTTACAAACACAAATAAGAAACAACAGTTATCACATATTAGTATATATATAAAACCTTTGTCTCAGGCACACCTCTGGAAAGTAACAAAAAAGAATACTGTGAGTAGGCTAAATATATCTAGCTGAACTGCAAGAGGCACCTAGGGACGGTGCTATATGGCATGGTGGGTGCATATTAAAATGTATATATTATCATCAAATACAACTTACATTTCAATTTTATGAATGAACACGAATGCGGCCACTTTCATTTAAGACGGAAACCGTATAAAATGTAACTAAAATGCTAAAATAGTGAAGATTTCAGTCATTTAGCATGACTTAATGATGCTAGTACCCGATATATGTGCATTGTATTGTCAAATACAGCCCATATTTATGTAGCAGAAGCATTCCACTTTCCAGTAAATAGCTAAAAGATTACATTTTCACAATTTTGTAAAAATACTATATTTTGGGGCCAAAAAGGGGTCTTACTGAACCTACTCCTTTGTGATTCACGTATAATTTTACTCCCTAAAATTGAGAACGTGAATTAAAATATAAACTACATTTTGTCAACAGAAATGCTATAGGATAAAGAGGCTGACCGTGTAATATACATTACTATGAATATCATTTATATTTCAGTTGAATTTATCAACACAATTCTCTGAATAACTGGGCAGTATGTTTCTAGCATGCATGAACAGATTGACCTTGTTGCACTTCAGGTGTCATACCACCAATTACTCCCTCAAAGTTAGAACGTATGTGAAAGTAGGCCTACTCGGACAAAAAAAAGTGCATTTGATGTCATTGTTCACCTAAACTAACTAACAAATTTGCAGAAATGAAAGTTTTGTTGAAAGAGAAATATATAAAGACCATTTTGAGCCAAAATTTATCTGTCTATGAGTTTGCATTAAAAATTGAGGATTAATGCGCTCCATAGTATACTAATTTAAGATTTCTAGAAAACCAGGGGTTATTTTTAGTGGTACCTCCTTTCGGAAGCTCTCTGCTTTCTTATATGATTTTGAATGTATGTTGAAAATTGGCATGCAGAAAGGTGACACCTGTACAATTCAGGATATACCTAGTTTCTATGAAGTTAAACTTAAGGTAAAATATTTAGAAAGCTGTGAAAATTGCAAAATTTGGTTGAACAGATAAGGACTTTTAATTGGTGGTATGACACCTTTAAGCAAAATGCGGTGAAACATCAAAATCAGAAAACAATTGTTTTTTTTTGTCTTAACTGATCATTTGAGATAATAGTAGCCACATTTCAATCTTTTTGGGGGCAAAATGTCACATATTGCAAATTTAGAGCCTAAAACTTGAGTTTGTCCTATTTTTAGCTTTTCCCATCCTGACAATATGCTTTTATATAAAAAAATGTCCTAAATAATGTTATAAATGCACAGAAAGTTATTCTGTGGTGTTAAACATTGAAACATAAGTTGTTTAATACCCCCAAAAAAATTTTGTCATGCAGATTTAATGAAATTATTTGAAGTTTACCCCTTATAACATTGCGTCATACTATGTACTTGGCAGATAGCATAGCCTAATGTAAGCACTGCTGAAACTCACAAAAGCACCATTTATTATTCCAAATGAAATTTTTATATCTTAAATTTTATTAACTGATGTAAATAAACACAGTTAAATGACCATGACTGCACTTTTGATCAATTTGTAGTACTTTATTGACACCAGATGAAAAAAAGGGGGGTCAATATTCCCTTACACTTCAATACCTTGGATTTTCTACTAAATTCATTGCAAAAATTGTTGGAAGTCTTTAAAGAAGTAGAACAAACAAGAAAAAATCAGCAAACAATGATCTTGATATTGAAAGTTTATGTTCCTGTAGCCCAAAATGAAATTTTCAAGTATTTTCTATCAAAGTCATACATTACAGTCAGTTTAAATTGAGCTGTGAAATTTTTATTATAAGTCGCATAATGCTCAGATAGGCTGTTTTTAACTACAAATTGACTAAGGATTAAGAATAAAGCAAAATAAAAGAATTTTCATCAACTTTTTTGTCTCTTTAAGCAAAATGCGGTGAAACATCAAAATCAGAAAACAATTGTTTTTTTTTGTCTTAACTGATCATTTGAGATAATAGTAGCCACATTTCAATCTTTTTGGGGGCAAAATGTCACATATTGCAAATTTAGAGCCTAAAACTTGAGTTTGTCCTATTTTTAGCTTTTCCCATCCTGACAATATGCTTTTATATAAAAAAATGTCCTAAATAATGTTATAAATGCACAGAAAGTTATTCTGTGGTGTTAAACATTGAAACATAAGTTGTTTAATACCCCCAAAAAAATTTTGTCATGCAGATTTAATGAAATTATTTGAAGTTTACCCCTTATAACATTGCGTCATACTATGTACTTGGCAGATAGCATAGCCTAATGTAAGCACTGCTGAAACTCACAAAAGCACCATTTATTATTCCAAATGAAATTTTTATATCTTAAATTTTATTAACTGATGTAAATAAACACAGTTAAATGACCATGACTGCACTTTTGATCAATTTGTAGTACTTTATTGACACCAGATGAAAAAAAGGGGGGTCAATATTCCCTTACACTTCAATACCTTGGATTTTCTACTAAATTCATTGCAAAAATTGTTGGAAGTCTTTAAAGAAGTAGAACAAACAAGAAAAAATCAGCAAACAATGATCTTGATATTGAAAGTTTATGTTCCTGTAGCCCAAAATGAAATTTTCAAGTATTTTCTATCAAAGTCATACATTACAGTCAGTTTAAATTGAGCTGTGAAATTTTTATTATAAGTCGCATAATGCTCAGATAGGCTGTTTTTAACTACAAATTGACTAAGGATTAAGAATAAAGCAAAATAAAAGAATTTTCATCAACTTTTTTGTCTCTTTAAGCAAAATGCGGTGAAACATCAAAATCAGAAAACAATTGTTTTTTTTTGTCTTAACTGATCATTTGAGATAATAGTAGCCACATTTCAATCTTTTTGGGGGCAAAATGTCACATATTGCAAATTTAGAGCCTAAAACTTGAGTTTGTCCTATTTTTAGCTTTTCCCATCCTGACAATATGCTTTTATATAAAAAAATGTCCTAAATAATGTTATAAATGCACAGAAAGTTATTCTGTGGTGTTAAACATTGAAACATAAGTTGTTTAATACCCCCAAAAAAATTTTGTCATGCAGATTTAATGAAATTATTTGAAGTTTACCCCTTATAACATTGCGTCATACTATGTACTTGGCAGATAGCATAGCCTAATGTAAGCACTGCTGAAACTCACAAAAGCACCATTTATTATTCCAAATGAAATTTTTATATCTTAAATTTTATTAACTGATGTAAATAAACACAGTTAAATGACCATGACTGCACTTTTGATCAATTTGTAGTACTTTATTGACACCAGATGAAAAAAAGGGGGGTCAATATTCCCTTACACTTCAATACCTTGGATTTTCTACTAAATTCATTGCAAAAATTGTTGGAAGTCTTTAAAGAAGTAGAACAAACAAGAAAAAATCAGCAAACAATGATCTTGATATTGAAAGTTTATGTTCCTGTAGCCCAAAATGAAATTTTCAAGTATTTTCTATCAAAGTCATACATTACAGTCAGTTTAAATTGAGCTGTGAAATTTTTATTATAAGTCGCATAATGCTCAGATAGGCTGTTTTTAACTACAAATTGACTAAGGATTAAGAATAAAGCAAAATAAAAGAATTTTCATCAACTTTTTTGTCTCTTTAGGTGTCATACCACCAATTACTCCCTCAAAGTTAGAACGTATGTGAAAGTAGGCCTACTCGGACAAAAAAAAGTGCATTTGATGTCATTGTTCACCTAAACTAACTAACAAATTTGCAGAAATGAAAGTTTTGTTGAAAGAGAAATATATAAAGACCATTTTGAGCCAAAATTTATCTGTCTATGAGTTTGCATTAAAAATTGAGGATTAATGCGCTCCATAGTATACTAATTTAAGATTTCTAGAAAACCAGGGGTTATTTTTAGTGGTACCTCCTTTCGGAAGCTCTCTGCTTTCTTATATGATTTTGAATGTATGTTGAAAATTGGCATGCAGAAAGGTGACACCTGTACAATTCAGGATATACCTAGTTTCTATGAAGTTAAACTTAAGGTAAAATATTTAGAAAGCTGTGAAAATTGCAAAATTTGGTTGAACAGATAAGGACTTTTAATTGGTGGTATGACACCTTTAAGCAAAATGCGGTGAAACATCAAAATCAGAAAACAATTGTTTTTTTTTGTCTTAACTGATCATTTGAGATAATAGTAGCCACATTTCAATCTTTTTGGGGGCAAAATGTCACATATTGCAAATTTAGAGCCTAAAACTTGAGTTTGTCCTATTTTTAGCTTTTCCCATCCTGACAATATGCTTTTATATAAAAAAATGTCCTAAATAATGTTATAAATGCACAGAAAGTTATTCTGTGGTGTTAAACATTGAAACATAAGTTGTTTAATACCCCCCAAAAAATTTTGTCATGCAGATTTAATGAAATTATTTGAAGTTTACCCCTTATAACATTGCGTCATACTATGTACTTGGCAGATAGCATAGCCTAATGTAAGCACTGCTGAAACTCACAAAAGCACCATTTATTATTCCAAATGAAATTTTTATATCTTAAATTTTATTAACTGATGTAAATAAACACAGTTAAATGACCATGACTGCACTTTTGATCAATTTGTAGTACTTTATTGACACCAGATGAAAAAAAGGGGGGTCAATATTCCCTTACACTTCAATACCTTGGATTTTCTACTAAATTCATTGCAAAAATTGTTGGAAGTCTTTAAAGAAGTAGAACAAACAAGAAAAAATCAGCAAACAATGATCTTGATATTGAAAGTTTATGTTCCTGTAGCCCAAAATGAAATTTTCAAGTATTTTCTATCAAAGTCATACATTACAGTCAGTTTAAATTGAGCTGTGAAATTTTTATTATAAGTCGCATAATGCTCAGATAGGCTGTTTTTAACTACAAATTGACTAAGGATTAAGAATAAAGCAAAATAAAAGAATTTTCATCAACTTTTTTGTCTCTTTAAGCAAAATGCGGTGAAACATCAAAATCAGAAAACAATTGTTTTTTTTTGTCTTAACTGATCATTTGAGATAATAGTAGCCACATTTCAATCTTTTTGGGGGCAAAATGTCACATATTGCAAATTTAGAGCCTAAAACTTGAGTTTGTCCTATTTTTAGCTTTTCCCATCCTGACAATATGCTTTTATATAAAAAAATGTCCTAAATAATGTTATAAATGCACAGAAAGTTATTCTGTGGTGTTAAACATTGAAACATAAGTTGTTTAATACCCCCAAAAAAATTTTGTCATGCAGATTTAATGAAATTATTTGAAGTTTACCCCTTATAACATTGCGTCATACTATGTACTTGGCAGATAGCATAGCCTAATGTAAGCACTGCTGAAACTCACAAAAGCACCATTTATTATTCCAAATGAAATTTTTATATCTTAAATTTTATTAACTGATGTAAATAAACACAGTTAAATGACCATGACTGCACTTTTGATCAATTTGTAGTACTTTATTGACACCAGATGAAAAAAAGGGGGGTCAATATTCCCTTACACTTCAATACCTTGGATTTTCTACTAAATTCATTGCAAAAATTGTTGGAAGTCTTTAAAGAAGTAGAACAAACAAGAAAAAATCAGCAAACAATGATCTTGATATTGAAAGTTTATGTTCCTGTAGCCCAAAATGAAATTTTCAAGTATTTTCTATCAAAGTCATACATTACAGTCAGTTTAAATTGAGCTGTGAAATTTTTATTATAAGTCGCATAATGCTCAGATAGGCTGTTTTTAACTACAAATTGACTAAGGATTAAGAATAAAGCAAAATAAAAGAATTTTCATCAACTTTTTTGTCTCTTTAAGCAAAATGCGGTGAAACATCAAAATCAGAAAACAATTGTTTTTTTTTGTCTTAACTGATCATTTGAGATAATAGTAGCCACATTTCAATCTTTTTGGGGGCAAAATGTCACATATTGCAAATTTAGAGCCTAAAACTTGAGTTTGTCCTATTTTTAGCTTTTCCCATCCTGACAATATGCTTTTATATAAAAAAATGTCCTAAATAATGTTATAAATGCACAGAAAGTTATTCTGTGGTGTTAAACATTGAAACATAAGTTGTTTAATACCCCCAAAAAAATTTTGTCATGCAGATTTAATGAAATTATTTGAAGTTTACCCCTTATAACATTGCGTCATACTATGTACTTGGCAGATAGCATAGCCTAATGTAAGCACTGCTGAAACTCACAAAAGCACCATTTATTATTCCAAATGAAATTTTTATATCTTAAATTTTATTAACTGATGTAAATAAACACAGTTAAATGACCATGACTGCACTTTTGATCAATTTGTAGTACTTTATTGACACCAGATGAAAAAAAGGGGGGTCAATATTCCCTTACACTTCAATACCTTGGATTTTCTACTAAATTCATTGCAAAAATTGTTGGAAGTCTTTAAAGAAGTAGAACAAACAAGAAAAAATCAGCAAACAATGATCTTGATATTGAAAGTTTATGTTCCTGTAGCCCAAAATGAAATTTTCAAGTATTTTCTATCAAAGTCATACATTACAGTCAGTTTAAATTGAGCTGTGAAATTTTTATTATAAGTCGCATAATGCTCAGATAGGCTGTTTTTAACTACAAATTGACTAAGGATTAAGAATAAAGCAAAATAAAAGAATTTTCATCAACTTTTTTGTCTCTTTAAGCAAAATGCGGTGAAACATCAAAATCAGAAAACAATTGTTTTTTTTTGTCTTAACTGATCATTTGAGATAATAGTAGCCACATTTCAATCTTTTTGGGGGCAAAATGTCACATATTGCAAATTTAGAGCCTAAAACTTGAGTTTGTCCTATTTTTAGCTTTTCCCATCCTGACAATATGCTTTTATATAAAAAAATGTCCTAAATAATGTTATAAATGCACAGAAAGTTATTCTGTGGTGTTAAACATTGAAACATAAGTTGTTTAATACCCCCAAAAAAATTTTGTCATGCAGATTTAATGAAATTATTTGAAGTTTACCCCTTATAACATTGCGTCATACTATGTACTTGGCAGATAGCATAGCCTAATGTAAGCACTGCTGAAACTCACAAAAGCACCATTTATTATTCCAAATGAAATTTTTATATCTTAAATTTTATTAACTGATGTAAATAAACACAGTTAAATGACCATGACTGCACTTTTGATCAATTTGTAGTACTTTATTGACACCAGATGAAAAAAAGGGGGGTCAATATTCCCTTACACTTCAATACCTTGGATTTTCTACTAAATTCATTGCAAAAATTGTTGGAAGTCTTTAAAGAAGTAGAACAAACAAGAAAAAATCAGCAAACAATGATCTTGATATTGAAAGTTTATGTTCCTGTAGCCCAAAATGAAATTTTCAAGTATTTTCTATCAAAGTCATACATTACAGTCAGTTTAAATTGAGCTGTGAAATTTTTATTATAAGTCGCATAATGCTCAGATAGGCTGTTTTTAACTACAAATTGACTAAGGATTAAGAATAAAGCAAAATAAAAGAATTTTCATCAACTTTTTTGTCTCTTTAAGCAAAATGCGGTGAAACATCAAAATCAGAAAACAATTGTTTTTTTTTGTCTTAACTGATCATTTGAGATAATAGTAGCCACATTTCAATCTTTTTGGGGGCAAAATGTCACATATTGCAAATTTAGAGCCTAAAACTTGAGTTTGTCCTATTTTTAGCTTTTCCCATCCTGACAATATGCTTTTATATAAAAAAATGTCCTAAATAATGTTATAAATGCACAGAAAGTTATTCTGTGGTGTTAAACATTGAAACATAAGTTGTTTAATACCCCCAAAAAAATTTTGTCATGCAGATTTAATGAAATTATTTGAAGTTTACCCCTTATAACATTGCGTCATACTATGTACTTGGCAGATAGCATAGCCTAATGTAAGCACTGCTGAAACTCACAAAAGCACCATTTATTATTCCAAATGAAATTTTTATATCTTAAATTTTATTAACTGATGTAAATAAACACAGTTAAATGACCATGACTGCACTTTTGATCAATTTGTAGTACTTTATTGACACCAGATGAAAAAAAGGGGGGTCAATATTCCCTTACACTTCAATACCTTGGATTTTCTACTAAATTCATTGCAAAAATTGTTGGAAGTCTTTAAAGAAGTAGAACAAACAAGAAAAAATCAGCAAACAATGATCTTGATATTGAAAGTTTATGTTCCTGTAGCCCAAAATGAAATTTTCAAGTATTTTCTATCAAAGTCATACATTACAGTCAGTTTAAATTGAGCTGTGAAATTTTTATTATAAGTCGCATAATGCTCAGATAGGCTGTTTTTAACTACAAATTGACTAAGGATTAAGAATAAAGCAAAATAAAAGAATTTCCATCAACTTTTTTGTCTCTTTAAGCAAAATGCGGTGAAACATCAAAATCAGAAAACAATTGTTTTTTTTTGTCTTAACTGATCATTTGAGATAATAGTAGCCACATTTCAATCTTTTTGGGGGCAAAATGTCACATATTGCAAATTTAGAGCCTAAAACTTGAGTTTGTCCTATTTTTAGCTTTTCCCATCCTGACAATATGCTTTTATATAAAAAAATGTCCTAAATAATGTTATAAATGCACAGAAAGTTATTCTGTGGTGTTAAACATTGAAACATAAGTTGTTTAATACCCCCAAAAAAATTTTGTCATGCAGATTTAATGAAATTATTTGAAGTTTACCCCTTATAACATTGCGTCATACTATGTACTTGGCAGATAGCATAGCCTAATGTAAGCACTGCTGAAACTCACAAAAGCACCATTTATTATTCCAAATGAAATTTTTATATCTTAAATTTTATTAACTGATGTAAATAAACACAGTTAAATGACCATGACTGCACTTTTGATCAATTTGTAGTACTTTATTGACACCAGATGAAAAAAAGGGGGGTCAATATTCCCTTACACTTCAATACCTTGGATTTTCTACTAAATTCATTGCAAAAATTGTTGGAAGTCTTTAAAGAAGTAGAACAAACAAGAAAAAATCAGCAAACAATGATCTTGATATTGAAAGTTTATGTTCCTGTAGCCCAAAATGAAATTTTCAAGTATTTTCTATCAAAGTCATACATTACAGTCAGTTTAAATTGAGCTGTGAAATTTTTATTATAAGTCGCATAATGCTCAGATAGGCTGTTTTTAACTACAAATTGACTAAGGATTAAGAATAAAGCAAAATAAAAGAATTTTCATCAACTTTTTTGTCTCTTTAAGCAAAATGCGGTGAAACATCAAAATCAGAAAACAATTGTTTTTTTTTGTCTTAACTGATCATTTGAGATAATAGTAGCCACATTTCAATCTTTTTGGGGGCAAAATGTCACATATTGCAAATTTAGAGCCTAAAACTTGAGTTTGTCCTATTTTTAGCTTTTCCCATCCTGACAATATGCTTTTATATAAAAAAATGTCCTAAATAATGTTATAAATGCACAGAAAGTTATTCTGTGGTGTTAAACATTGAAACATAAGTTGTTTAATACCCCCAAAAAAATTTTGTCATGCAGATTTAATGAAATTATTTGAAGTTTACCCCTTATAACATTGCGTCATACTATGTACTTGGCAGATAGCATAGCCTAATGTAAGCACTGCTGAAACTCACAAAAGCACCATTTATTATTCCAAATGAAATTTTTATATCTTAAATTTTATTAACTGATGTAAATAAACACAGTTAAATGACCATGACTGCACTTTTGATCAATTTGTAGTACTTTATTGACACCAGATGAAAAAAAGGGGGGTCAATATTCCCTTACACTTCAATACCTTGGATTTTCTACTAAATTCATTGCAAAAATTGTTGGAAGTCTTTAAAGAAGTAGAACAAACAAGAAAAAATCAGCAAACAATGATCTTGATATTGAAAGTTTATGTTCCTGTAGCCCAAAATGAAATTTTCAAGTATTTTCTATCAAAGTCATACATTACAGTCAGTTTAAATTGAGCTGTGAAATTTTTATTATAAGTCGCATAATGCTCAGATAGGCTGTTTTTAACTACAAATTGACTAAGGATTAAGAATAAAGCAAAATAAAAGAATTTTCATCAACTTTTTTGTCTCTTTAAGCAAAATGCGGTGAAACATCAAAATCAGAAAACAATTGTTTTTTTTTGTCTTAACTGATCATTTGAGATAATAGTAGCCACATTTCAATCTTTTTGGGGGCAAAATGTCACATATTGCAAATTTAGAGCCTAAAACTTGAGTTTGTCCTATTTTTAGCTTTTCCCATCCTGACAATATGCTTTTATATAAAAAAATGTCCTAAATAATGTTATAAATGCACAGAAAGTTATTCTGTGGTGTTAAACATTGAAACATAAGTTGTTTAATACCCCCAAAAAAATTTTGTCATGCAGATTTAATGAAATTATTTGAAGTTTACCCCTTATAACATTGCGTCATACTATGTACTTGGCAGATAGCATAGCCTAATGTAAGCACTGCTGAAACTCACAAAAGCACCATTTATTATTCCAAATGAAATTTTTATATCTTAAATTTTATTAACTGATGTAAATAAACACAGTTAAATGACCATGACTGCACTTTTGATCAATTTGTAGTACTTTATTGACACCAGATGAAAAAAAGGGGGGTCAATATTCCCTTACACTTCAATACCTTGGATTTTCTACTAAATTCATTGCAAAAATTGTTGGAAGTCTTTAAAGAAGTAGAACAAACAAGAAAAAATCAGCAAACAATGATCTTGATATTGAAAGTTTATGTTCCTGTAGCCCAAAATGAAATTTTCAAGTATTTTCTATCAAAGTCATACATTACAGTCAGTTTAAATTGAGCTGTGAAATTTTTATTATAAGTCGCATAATGCTCAGATAGGCTGTTTTTAACTACAAATTGACTAAGGATTAAGAATAAAGCAAAATAAAAGAATTTTCATCAACTTTTTTGTCTCTTTAAGCAAAATGCGGTGAAACATCAAAATCAGAAAACAATTGTTTTTTTTTGTCTTAACTGATCATTTGAGATAATAGTAGCCACATTTCAATCTTTTTGGGGGCAAAATGTCACATATTGCAAATTTAGAGCCTAAAACTTGAGTTTGTCCTATTTTTAGCTTTTCCCATCCTGACAATATGCTTTTATATAAAAAAATGTCCTAAATAATGTTATAAATGCACAGAAAGTTATTCTGTGGTGTTAAACATTGAAACATAAGTTGTTTAATACCCCCAAAAAAATTTTGTCATGCAGATTTAATGAAATTATTTGAAGTTTACCCCTTATAACATTGCGTCATACTATGTACTTGGCAGATAGCATAGCCTAATGTAAGCACTGCTGAAACTCACAAAAGCACCATTTATTATTCCAAATGAAATTTTTATATCTTAAATTTTATTAACTGATGTAAATAAACACAGTTAAATGACCATGACTGCACTTTTGATCAATTTGTAGTACTTTATTGACACCAGATGAAAAAAAGGGGGGTCAATATTCCCTTACACTTCAATACCTTGGATTTTCTACTAAATTCATTGCAAAAATTGTTGGAAGTCTTTAAAGAAGTAGAACAAACAAGAAAAAATCAGCAAACAATGATCTTGATATTGAAAGTTTATGTTCCTGTAGCCCAAAATGAAATTTTCAAGTATTTTCTATCAAAGTCATACATTACAGTCAGTTTAAATTGAGCTGTGAAATTTTTATTATAAGTCGCATAATGCTCAGATAGGCTGTTTTTAACTACAAATTGACTAAGGATTAAGAATAAAGCAAAATAAAAGAATTTTCATCAACTTTTTTGTCTCTTTAAGCAAAATGCGGTGAAACATCAAAATCAGAAAACAATTGTTTTTTTTTGTCTTAACTGATCATTTGAGATAATAGTAGCCACATTTCAATCTTTTTGGGGGCAAAATGTCACATATTGCAAATTTAGAGCCTAAAACTTGAGTTTGTCCTATTTTTAGCTTTTCCCATCCTGACAATATGCTTTTATATAAAAAAATGTCCTAAATAATGTTATAAATGCACAGAAAGTTATTCTGTGGTGTTAAACATTGAAACATAAGTTGTTTAATACCCCCAAAAAAATTTTGTCATGCAGATTTAATGAAATTATTTGAAGTTTACCCCTTATAACATTGCGTCATACTATGTACTTGGCAGATAGCATAGCCTAATGTAAGCACTGCTGAAACTCACAAAAGCACCATTTATTATTCCAAATGAAATTTGTATATCTTAAATTTTATTAACTGATGTAAATAAACACAGTTAAATGACCATGACTGCACTTTTGATCAATTTGTAGTACTTTATTGACACCAGATGAAAAAAAGGGGGGTCAATATTCCCTTACACTTCAATACCTTGGATTTTCTACTAAATTCATTGCAAAAATTGTTGGAAGTCTTTAAAGAAGTAGAACAAACAAGAAAAAATCAGCAAACAATGATCTTGATATTGAAAGTTTATGTTCCTGTAGCCCAAAATGAAATTTTCAAGTATTTTCTATCAAAGTCATACATTACAGTCAGTTTAAATTGAGCTGTGAAATTTTTATTATAAGTCGCATAATGCTCAGATAGGCTGTTTTTAACTACAAATTGACTAAGGATTAAGAATAAAGCAAAATAAAAGAATTTTCATCAACTTTTTTGTCTCTTTAAGCAAAATGCGGTGAAACATCAAAATCAGAAAACAATTGTTTTTTTTTGTCTTAACTGATCATTTGAGATAATAGTAGCCACATTTCAATCTTTTTGGGGGCAAAATGTCACATATTGCAAATTTAGAGCCTAAAACTTGAGTTTGTCCTATTTTTAGCTTTTCCCATCCTGACAATATGCTTTTATATAAAAAAATGTCCTAAATAATGTTATAAATGCACAGAAAGTTATTCTGTGGTGTTAAACATTGAAACATAAGTTGTTTAATACCCCCAAAAAAATTTTGTCATGCAGATTTAATGAAATTATTTGAAGTTTACCCCTTATAACATTGCGTCATACTATGTACTTGGCAGATAGCATAGCCTAATGTAAGCACTGCTGAAACTCACAAAAGCACCATTTATTATTCCAAATGAAATTTTTATATCTTAAATTTTATTAACTGATGTAAATAAACACAGTTAAATGACCATGACTGCACTTTTGATCAATTTGTAGTACTTTATTGACACCAGATGAAAAAAAGGGGGGTCAATATTCCCTTACACTTCAATACCTTGGATTTTCTACTAAATTCATTGCAAAAATTGTTGGAAGTCTTTAAAGAAGTAGAACAAACAAGAAAAAATCAGCAAACAATGATCTTGATATTGAAAGTTTATGTTCCTGTAGCCCAAAATGAAATTTTCAAGTATTTTCTATCAAAGTCATACATTACAGTCAGTTTAAATTGAGCTGTGAAATTTTTATTATAAGTCGCATAATGCTCAGATAGGCTGTTTTTAACTACAAATTGACTAAGGATTAAGAATAAAGCAAAATAAAAGAATTTTCATCAACTTTTTTGTCTCTTTAAGCAAAATGCGGTGAAACATCAAAATCAGAAAACAATTGTTTTTTTTTGTCTTAACTGATCATTTGAGATAATAGTAGCCACATTTCAATCTTTTTGGGGGCAAAATGTCACATATTGCAAATTTAGAGCCTAAAACTTGAGTTTGTCCTATTTTTAGCTTTTCCCATCCTGACAATATGCTTTTATATAAAAAAATGTCCTAAATAATGTTATAAATGCACAGAAAGTTATTCTGTGGTGTTAAACATTGAAACATAAGTTGTTTAATACCCCCAAAAAAATTTTGTCATGCAGATTTAATGAAATTATTTGAAGTTTACCCCTTATAACATTGCGTCATACTATGTACTTGGCAGATAGCATAGCCTAATGTAAGCACTGCTGAAACTCACAAAAGCACCATTTATTATTCCAAATGAAATTTTTATATCTTAAATTTTATTAACTGATGTAAATAAACACAGTTAAATGACCATGACTGCACTTTTGATCAATTTGTAGTACTTTATTGACACCAGATGAAAAAAAGGGGGGTCAATATTCCCTTACACTTCAATACCTTGGATTTTCTACTAAATTCATTGCAAAAATTGTTGGAAGTCTTTAAAGAAGTAGAACAAACAAGAAAAAATCAGCAAACAATGATCTTGATATTGAAAGTTTATGTTCCTGTAGCCCAAAATGAAATTTTCAAGTATTTTCTATCAAAGTCATACATTACAGTCAGTTTAAATTGAGCTGTGAAATTTTTATTATAAGTCGCATAATGCTCAGATAGGCTGTTTTTAACTACAAATTGACTAAGGATTAAGAATAAAGCAAAATAAAAGAATTTTCATCAACTTTTTTGTCTCTTTAGGTGTCATACCACCAATTACTCCCTCAAAGTTAGAACGTATGTGAAAGTAGGCCTACTCGGACAAAAAAAAGTGCATTTGATGTCATTGTTCACCTAAACTAACTAACAAATTTGCAGAAATGAAAGTTTTGTTGAAAGAGAAATATATAAAGACCATTTTGAGCCAAAATTTATCTGTCTATGAGTTTGCATTAAAAATTGAGGATTAATGCGCTCCATAGTATACTAATTTAAGATTTCTAGAAAACCAGGGGTTATTTTTAGTGGTACCTCCTTTCGGAAGCTCTCTGCTTTCTTATATGATTTTGAATGTATGTTGAAAATTGGCATGCAGAAAGGTGACACCTGTACAATTCAGGATATACCTAGTTTCTATGAAGTTAAACTTAAGGTAAAATATTTAGAAAGCTGTGAAAATTGCAAAATTTGGTTGAACAGATAAGGACTTTTAATTGGTGGTATGACACCTTTAAGCAAAATGCGGTGAAACATCAAAATCAGAAAACAATTGTTTTTTTTTGTCTTAACTGATCATTTGAGATAATAGTAGCCACATTTCAATCTTTTTGGGGGCAAAATGTCACATATTGCAAATTTAGAGCCTAAAACTTGAGTTTGTCCTATTTTTAGCTTTTCCCATCCTGACAATATGCTTTTATATAAAAAAATGTCCTAAATAATGTTATAAATGCACAGAAAGTTATTCTGTGGTGTTAAACATTGAAACATAAGTTGTTTAATACCCCCAAAAAAATTTTGTCATGCAGATTTAATGAAATTATTTGAAGTTTACCCCTTATAACATTGCGTCATACTATGTACTTGGCAGATAGCATAGCCTAATGTAAGCACTGCTGAAACTCACAAAAGCACCATTTATTATTCCAAATGAAATTTTTATATCTTAAATTTTATTAACTGATGTAAATAAACACAGTTAAATGACCATGACTGCACTTTTGATCAATTTGTAGTACTTTATTGACACCAGATGAAAAAAAGGGGGGTCAATATTCCCTTACACTTCAATACCTTGGATTTTCTACTAAATTCATTGCAAAAATTGTTGGAAGTCTTTAAAGAAGTAGAACAAACAAGAAAAAATCAGCAAACAATGATCTTGATATTGAAAGTTTATGTTCCTGTAGCCCAAAATGAAATTTTCAAGTATTTTCTATCAAAGTCATACATTACAGTCAGTTTAAATTGAGCTGTGAAATTTTTATTATAAGTCGCATAATGCTCAGATAGGCTGTTTTTAACTACAAATTGACTAAGGATTAAGAATAAAGCAAAATAAAAGAATTTTCATCAACTTTTTTGTCTCTTTAAGCAAAATGCGGTGAAACATCAAAATCAGAAAACAATTGTTTTTTTTTGTCTTAACTGATCATTTGAGATAATAGTAGCCACATTTCAATCTTTTTGGGGGCAAAATGTCACATATTGCAAATTTAGAGCCTAAAACTTGAGTTTGTCCTATTTTTAGCTTTTCCCATCCTGACAATATGCTTTTATATAAAAAAATGTCCTAAATAATGTTATAAATGCACAGAAAGTTATTCTGTGGTGTTAAACATTGAAACATAAGTTGTTTAATACCCCCAAAAAAATTTTGTCATGCAGATTTAATGAAATTATTTGAAGTTTACCCCTTATAACATTGCGTCATACTATGTACTTGGCAGATAGCATAGCCTAATGTAAGCACTGCTGAAACTCACAAAAGCACCATTTATTATTCCAAATGAAATTTTTATATCTTAAATTTTATTAACTGATGTAAATAAACACAGTTAAATGACCATGACTGCACTTTTGATCAATTTGTAGTACTTTATTGACACCAGATGAAAAAAAGGGGGGTCAATATTCCCTTACACTTCAATACCTTGGATTTTCTACTAAATTCATTGCAAAAATTGTTGGAAGTCTTTAAAGAAGTAGAACAAACAAGAAAAAATCAGCAAACAATGATCTTGATATTGAAAGTTTATGTTCCTGTAGCCCAAAATGAAATTTTCAAGTATTTTCTATCAAAGTCATACATTACAGTCAGTTTAAATTGAGCTGTGAAATTTTTATTATAAGTCGCATAATGCTCAGATAGGCTGTTTTTAACTACAAATTGACTAAGGATTAAGAATAAAGCAAAATAAAAGAATTTTCATCAACTTTTTTGTCTCTTTAGGTGTCATACCACCAATTACTCCCTCAAAGTTAGAACGTATGTGAAAGTAGGCCTACTCGGACAAAAAAAAGTGCATTTGATGTCATTGTTCACCTAAACTAACTAACAAATTTGCAGAAATGAAAGTTTTGTTGAAAGAGAAATATATAAAGACCATTTTGAGCCAAAATTTATCTGTCTATGAGTTTGCATTAAAAATTGAGGATTAATGCGCTCCATAGTATACTAATTTAAGATTTCTAGAAAACCAGGGGTTATTTTTAGTGGTACCTCCTTTCGGAAGCTCTCTGCTTTCTTATATGATTTTGAATGTATGTTGAAAATTGGCATGCAGAAAGGTGACACCTGTACAATTCAGGATATACCTAGTTTCTATGAAGTTAAACTTAAGGTAAAATATTTAGAAAGCTGTGAAAATTGCAAAATTTGGTTGAACAGATAAGGACTTTTAATTGGTGGTATGACACCTTTAAGCAAAATGCGGTGAAACATCAAAATCAGAAAACAATTGTTTTTTTTTGTCTTAACTGATCATTTGAGATAATAGTAGCCACATTTCAATCTTTTTGGGGGCAAAATGTCACATATTGCAAATTTAGAGCCTAAAACTTGAGTTTGTCCTATTTTTAGCTTTTCCCATCCTGACAATATGCTTTTATATAAAAAAATGTCCTAAATAATGTTATAAATGCACAGAAAGTTATTCTGTGGTGTTAAACATTGAAACATAAGTTGTTTAATACCCCCAAAAAAATTTTGTCATGCAGATTTAATGAAATTATTTGAAGTTTACCCCTTATAACATTGCGTCATACTATGTACTTGGCAGATAGCATAGCCTAATGTAAGCACTGCTGAAACTCACAAAAGCACCATTTATTATTCCAAATGAAATTTTTATATCTTAAATTTTATTAACTGATGTAAATAAACACAGTTAAATGACCATGACTGCACTTTTGATCAATTTGTAGTACTTTATTGACACCAGATGAAAAAAAGGGGGGTCAATATTCCCTTACACTTCAATACCTTGGATTTTCTACTAAATTCATTGCAAAAATTGTTGGAAGTCTTTAAAGAAGTAGAACAAACAAGAAAAAATCAGCAAACAATGATCTTGATATTGAAAGTTTATGTTCCTGTAGCCCAAAATGAAATTTTCAAGTATTTTCTATCAAAGTCATACATTACAGTCAGTTTAAATTGAGCTGTGAAATTTTTATTATAAGTCGCATAATGCTCAGATAGGCTGTTTTTAACTACAAATTGACTAAGGATTAAGAATAAAGCAAAATAAAAGAATTTTCATCAACTTTTTTGTCTCTTTAGGTGTCATACCACCAATTACTCCCTCAAAGTTAGAACGTATGTGAAAGTAGGCCTACTCGGACAAAAAAAAGTGCATTTGATGTCATTGTTCACCTAAACTAACTAACAAATTTGCAGAAATGAAAGTTTTGTTGAAAGAGAAATATATAAAGACCATTTTGAGCCAAAATTTATCTGTCTATGAGTTTGCATTAAAAATTGAGGATTAATGCGCTCCATAGTATACTAATTTAAGATTTCTAGAAAACCAGGGGTTATTTTTAGTGGTACCTCCTTTCGGAAGCTCTCTGCTTTCTTATATGATTTTGAATGTATGTTGAAAATTGGCATGCAGAAAGGTGACACCTGTACAATTCAGGATATACCTAGTTTCTATGAAGTTAAACTTAAGGTAAAATATTTAGAAAGCTGTGAAAATTGCAAAATTTGGTTGAACAGATAAGGACTTTTAATTGGTGGTATGACACCTTCAGTGTTCTGTTATTTCGTTGTTTTCTTTTTACAGTTGATGTGTTTCACTCGGTTTTAGTTTGTAACCCGGATTGTTTTCTCTCAATCGATTTATGACTTTTGAACGGCGATATACTTCTGTTGCCTTTATTTACTTGAAGATCTGCTTGAATAAATGGAAATTGATTAAAATATTTTTAGCACGTGTTCTTGTTGTTTTTCGTTGATTATTTATATTGTAAAAAATGCAGATCAAAAATATTACTCTTTCAATTTCGTGCGTGAAGCTCTTTTCTTGGTTTACCTCTATTTAGTCTTTTGCCGAGAGGAAAACAGGTTTGGAACGTGAATAGTATGCCTCAAATGTCATTGGATATCATTTTATAAAACAAAATGACTTACTAACATATTCGTACTTCCTCTCAAATTAAAAGTTGATCTTTATGTAATACTTTGCGTTTCATTAGAGATTTCCAATAAAACGACATACGCACTTAACTCGACGTACGGACGTAATGGGACGGGTTATTGCCAACCATCAAATTTGATTGAATACGTCTCTTAAGTTTAAAAAAAGTATTCCAAGACTTAAATAATCCCACACTTGCATAATCGTTCATATGATATTTTTTTTCATTATCACGAAACATGATAGAAATATTGCATTTTTATTGATCACGTGGTTTTCCGGATTCCCAATTTTATTTTACTGACATAAAATCACGTAACATACATATGGGTCGTTTTCAAAAAATGTCGAATTTTCAGTACACCCATGCGAACTTTTTTATTTCTAATGGAAATTTCAGTTGTAATGGTTTAAATGAAAGCTTGTCGGATTTGTGATTCAGAACATTAATAATAAACACACCTTACATCTATTTTGATAAGATTAAACTGCATTTAAGACCCATTTTGGGGGTATTTGTCTGCGTACAGTGTCAGAAAAACACATTTCAAATGATTTTTTTGCGATTTTCCGATCGCCTTGATATCTACAAAAGGGACTTTTTAAGAACGTTTAATATTACTCTAACGAAAAATCGTAGCTTCTATATCATTGTATGTAACATATTATCTACAAACTAAATTGAATCTGCGTACAGGAGGTTCATGTCTTTCCTGTTACCGCTACTTAAATCAGCCGTGAAATTATTCTCCCTATGAATATTGAATCAGTCAGTGTTGATCTCAAAAGTGCAAAGTAATCTTTACATTTAAAACGCCTCGTTTCTTGAACGACAGTGTAGAGAAAAGAAATTTCAAGACATATAGTGAAAAAAAATATAGCGTACTTTTTTTCATGTCTATGCTGTTACCACCAATTTTGATTAAATACACCAACAGTATACTTGTAAAAAGTGCAATAACGTGTTGGAAACCAAATTCACAATAGAAAAACGTAATCACTCCACCAAAGGGAGTAGTTATTTCACAACAGCAATCAAAAACGAAGAAATTTGTCTATCCTGTTATGTCTATCCTGTTACTATTGTTGCTATGGTTACAGTAACAGGATAGACAATTGTAGACAAAAACGTCGTTATTTTTTTTATCTTAACATATAGGTGCAAAACGAATGAAATATTTCGTTGTTTGAAGTCATCTTAAGGTTATAACGTATTAATCTTCCCAATTAAGCATTCGCAGGTGCAATACTGATATCGGTAACAGGATAGACAAAAAGGTAACAGGATAGACTTTTATATAGTAATATATCAGAAACGTACGTTCCTGTTACCAATGAAATATAGAGAAAAGTAAACTAACTTATGAGGGATTTACTTGATGTTGGGTTTATTTGAAAGGGTGAAAAAATGCCGAACAATATAAATTGCTATCTTAGACTTGCATTACTGGTGGTAATTTTTACAACCTTTGAAAACCAATTTTTAGAGGCATTTTTCAGTACAACCTGTTAAATTGGCAAATAATCTATTATATTACAGAATGAATATATATAGAAGTTTATTCTCTTTAAAACCATCTAATTGTCTACGTAAAACAAGCTTAACATTTTATCTAAACCTTTTCTTAATAACCGAAAATTTCTTTTGAAAATGGTAACAGGATAGACAAAATAATGTACCACCGATCAAAAAATGTTTCAACATATTTTTGTATGACATCATTAAGATTGCATCTTTTAATATGTTGTTCTTAAAGTACTGTTTGTTTTGATTATCTTATGTAGAGGGTTGTTTGAATAAGTAACTTTTAATAATTTTTTCAATTTCAAAATTCGACATTTTTTGAAAATGACCCATATCCCGTACCTATTATAAGTTAACTTTCTTGGTTTTGATTATTAACATTATTTTTCAATATACTTTGCAGATGGACGCCCAAATTATACATTTTCTGTCTTTCTTTATAGCGTACCGATCTTTTTATTACATTTGTTTCGGGGAAAATATTTAAAAGGATATGTTTCTGACAATTTCGAAAATATCGAAAGCAGATTTTTTTCAGAATCTATCCTTATAAAGGTTGAAAATTCATATAACTATCGCTTCCATTTACATTATAAACAAAAGTATTTTTCATTTATTATACAATGCATTGAAAAAGAAATCGCGCTATATGTTAGTTTTTTTTAAGAACTAAGGTGTATTCGATTATGGATTGTTATGTATTTTTTTAACGGATATGCTATCGGAGTCCAAATACAAAATATATTTTCAGGGAATATTTTTAATATCTCTTGAAGTGAACTAATTAAGAGAATTCTATCCATTTTATTGATAAAGAACTAAAAGGGGTTACCGAATTCAATTTAATGTGTAAATAATCATTATATTAACGGAAATGTGCACATGTAAGGTAAGTAACATTAAACAACATAACATAAACAGATTTTGTTGTCGGATGCGAATCCAAGATGCATCATAAAATGGATAAGCTAGATACGGATATTTATTTAAGTAAAATACAAAGTGTAAATCGCAAACAACTGATCCGAACAAGGAGTCATAGCTGCGGGTTTTTTTTTTTTACTTTTTACTTTTGGTGAGCAAAGTTTTGAAGACACGCAGCATTCCTACTTTTTATGGAGTACTCTTCTACTCTATTTAATATAGCAAGACTTAATATGGTTCTCCATGTTATTACTGTACATGTATCATCCATACATGCTGACAAAAATTTAATTTATAAAGTTAAGAGACATAGTAGATCTTAAACTTAGTATCCCCATATTTGTAAAAAAAAAAAACATTTTAGAGGAGGTCATACATATAATTTTGTCGATCAGGAACCTATCTTAATTCTAATACCTGATCGAATTAGGCCTTTAACCAGAAGTGTAATTAAAATATTTTGATTAAATGCGCACTAAAAATATATTTTAATGATAGAATTCCACAAATCTGAATTTTCATAGGCAGTATGTTTTTGCCATTGTTTAAACAAAGGTGGGGCTTTATCTGCCAGGATTCAAATAATTTGCATCACCAGAAATAAAATTCAAGTTAGTCGACAGTTGGTTGTTTAACGTCCAGTGGCAATTATTTTATGCATCATTAACGTGTAGAGAGCGTGACATTATATATAAAAGAGGCATCGGATTCAACTTCCGTATTCTGACCGGACGGGACTGCGTACATGTTCAACCCGCACATCTAACGGACTTCCAACTTTGGCATTGGTTAAACTGCTAAACGGAACAAGACCAATGGTGACCATATTTCTATTCCCTTGATATCTTTGAGAGGTTACTGTCGAGAAGTTGCGATCAAAGAGACAGTTTATATTAAACGCCAACTATTTTAGAAAAAAATAATTTAAGAACATTGACGTTATATTACACCAACGTTTGTACGGACTCTTCCTAGAATCCCTGCATCATAATAATTAAAGACAATATATATTATTAGAATTATCTGATTCAGTAAAGTGTAATCATAATTGTTCTATAGATGCGTCCTCATAAATTCATTTGTTAAAATTATACGGAAAGGTGACACAGATGCATTAGTGATCTGATTTTTCTTTTACCAAAGTAGCTTAAAATGATTATAGAATTATGCTAAAAAGAAGAAGAGGCAAGTCGTGTACACCTTTTACATTCCGGCGTGTTTGAAACTCTTTTCTTAATCTTATAACTTAAAAAATGTGAATATGATCACGCTTCATATTTAATTATTTTTAATTATTCAAACTTCATTTTGATTTATGAGCTATAAGAATTCACAGTTTAAGAGATAAATATATGGGTCAATTGAAATGACAAAGTAATGATCGGTGTGTTTGATTACCTGTTACTGAACAAATTATTCCCTTTAAGGTTGCTTTCGATGAAATCACTGCAAATTTAATAACAAAACATGTAAAACAAATAAAAATAATAAACTGTGCTAGTTTTTAGATAATATTTATTCCAACAAAGTATGTGTATGTATTCAACGAGTCAAAACTTCATACAGTTTATGGTCCCCTCCGTCGACCTTCACTGCAATAGGCCGAGATACGGTCAGATAGGTCGGTTATGTCAAGTAATGTCATTTTATTGGAAATCTCTAATAAACCATTTAACATTAAGTATCTTAACATTTTATCTTTAACACCTTATATTGCGTCTTATTACACACGATTATCATATAAAGTAATGTGTTCTCTAATAAAAACCTGATACACATGATGAGGGGGAGAGATGTAGTATGATAGAATATCATTTAAATATCAATATGCAATATGCTTGGTTTTTATAGTCAGAATTTCAAAATAACAATTGAACATTGAAATTATAATGTCAAGTACGAATAAAAATACTCCTTGTCAGTTTTGAATGTCTATAATTGATATTTTTTTAAATACAACCATCATTTTAATAAATATATATTTATTGACCGATATAAGTAAAATTCTCTTCCATTAAACAATTTTAAAAGATCAACATGAGTGAGGGATTGTTTTGAAGATACAATAAACATAATTCCCATATGTGTGAAATCCGTCCTAATATGGTAATTGTACTTTTTAGTAACAAATCTGTACAATAAGAATACTCTACACAGAATATAACAAAATTCACAATCATTTATCACAACTTCAACATATCAACAATTATAGCCAGTGGTGGATTATTATTCTACTGGTTTTTTTTCTGTGCTGAACTTTAAGAAAATAAGAATACAACATTATGAAAACTTAATATAACGATTGTTTATTTCATTTCTACCGATATAAAATGAACTGCCTACATGATTACTACAATTCTTGATCCCCTATCGATGAATGCTTTAAAATTAACAGATAAAGTCAGATATTTCTCCATTGGAGCAGAGTTTAAGTGCGTGCAAAATCTCTCACTTATATGACAGTCGAAACTCACTTCCAAAGTTTTTACGCCCCATTTATGGGCATTATGTTTTCTGGTCTGTACGTTCGTTCGTCCGTCTGTCCCGCTTCAAGTTAAAGTTTTTGGTCGAGGTAGTTTTTGATGAAGTTGAAGTCCAATCAACTTGAAACTTAGTATACATGTTCCCTATGATATAATCGTTCTATTTTTTGTGCCAAATTATATTTTTTATCCCATTTTCACGGTCCATTTAACATAGAAAATGATAGTTCAGATGGGGCATCGGTGAACTAGGGACACATTCTTGTTTATCAATTTAATACTTCGTGACTATATATATGTAGGACTCTAAAGTGCGATGGGGACGCTAAAGTACGATGGTCACGCTAAAGTGCGATGGTCTATGCTAAAGTACGATGCTTCCATACGCTAAAGTGCGATGGTCCGGGAAAATATAGACGTACAAAACGTAGTTGGATTATGACGTTAACAGTCGTTTATACAAACTAAAAATGAACATGCCGGAAGATGAAATAAATAATGGAAGCAAACAGATGCATATTAATGTTTTCGTTTATACAAAATCCTTGGTTTACGTTAAAATATTGTCGATTTTATTGCAGAGTATAAACGTCGGTAAAATAAAGGTACACGTTTTCAAGCGTAAATCATAACTTGTCCATTAAAACTTCAGTGTGTACATTGTATTAAAACATAACACTCGCTACGAAAAAGTGGAAAGCTCGAACAACAACCCCCTTCTGTCGTATTTAAATCAAAGCTTGTACAAATAAATTTAATTTATTCCGACAATGACCGAATTTTGTATTTGCAACTGACAAGGGGATGTTCACATTAATAGGCTGCGTAAACGGCAAGCTACACCAATTATTTAATACGCCCCTCGTCCTGAACATGCATTAAATATTTGCCACTGGACGTTAATTTAAGCAACCAACAGTCAATCCAATACGCCCGAATTGTTACAATCTAATTAAAAACCGATCTCTCATCGCTTCTGTTTCTGATATGTCGCGTGGGAGATCTAACGAAACCCGCTTTGAGGTCACATGTGAGTGACCTCGTAGGTGTGTCTTTTTCGACCAATGAAATTGAGTCTTCCACGATCTTGGAAGTTTAACGTAAGGCAACGGGATGTAACTCATTTTATTTACGACGAAATCGTCAGTCAAAATAATTCATAAACTTTTTTGATTGGCTTATTAATAGGTCGTCAACTCATTTGTATATCTTTATAAATTCATAACTTTTAGTTCACTCACATGTGACCTCAAAGCCGGTTTCGTTAGATCTCCCACGCGACATATCAGAAACAGGAGCGATGAGAGATCGGTTTTTAATTAGATTGAAATTGTTAAAAAATCATTTAAATGAAATATAGTATTTTGTGACACCTAAATAACCTTTTTAGCAATGATTACTAGGTCAGTCTTCTAAATTTAGAAACAGTCACATAAGACTACCGGTAAAGTAAAAGCCTATCGCATTATATGTTAAATCATTGCAAACTAGATTTTGCAAAAGGACTTGTTTTTGAT
The DNA here is from genome assembly GCF_963676685.1 of Mytilus edulis. Lineage (NCBI taxonomy): Eukaryota > Metazoa > Mollusca > Bivalvia > Mytilida > Mytilidae > Mytilus > Mytilus edulis. Next base: position 23,258,633 of record NC_092353.1, on the reverse strand, counting down.
ATTAGTGCCCTTGAACCTTTCTCTTTTGTTCCATCGCGCTTTAGCGTGCCATACCATCGTACATTAGCGAACAAACAACCATCGCACTTTAGCGTGAGACACCATCGTTCTTTAGCGTAGACAATCGCACTTTAGCGTGACCATCGCACTTTAGAGTACCATCGCACTTTAGAGTCCTACATATATATCACTGATTCGCTTTGAATTACATATATGGTGACTTAATGGTACATTGTGCTGGCTGGTTTAGGTGTGTGGTTATATTTTGTACACATCTATTCTTATATACTGATTTAAATATATCACTAGTTTTGACAATTTACCTACTTGTATGTTTGATATATAACATTTAGTAACTTTATATGACTACCACGCACATCTCTATTACAGCATTGTGACGGATCAAGTATTTTGGCGAGACGGAAATTGATGATTACTTTTATATTGATAGATATAAAATATATAAACGTTTTTTTTTTTAAATATATATTTAGTTAGTCCTTTCATCTTATTACTTTATGTGCCGTTTAAATATGTTGATATTGTATGTTATAATATAAGATAATTGTGCTAGATTTAAATATTTATGAACATGCAATTATTGAATATGATAATGTTTTATTCATAACACATCTTTTTATGTAAAATTAATTAAGTGTTACATTCAATCATGTGTATTACCAATGTTATTTCAACTGATCGGGCGGAGTTTATGTTTTAATTTGCATAAGGACAGTCTATTTGAAGATGTGTGTGATAAGGATGATTGCCGTTATAATTATTACTGATTTCTAATCACCTATCAGTGTCATCAAATGAATTTACAAAACAATGATTGCACACTTTATTGATGAGTTTATATATATATTCTTTATTGCCTCCAGGAGGAGAGTGAAAATAATGAACATGATAAACACAATAATTAAACAATTGAACAAAATAAACAATTAGAGTAAATCAGAAAATGTCATGATCAGTTGAAGTGAGTAAATTGTCAGTAGCGGATATTACAGTTATATTAATATTGTAGTAAAGTCCCAAATTTATGGATATATCGAACGCATATAGCTTGGAATGTCTCTAGTTGGTCGGTTTCTAGTAGAAAATTGTCCGAATTACAAGAAAGTAAATAATAAAATAGTTCTTCATCCGACATGTTTGATAGGAAGATACTAAAAGTAATTGGATCGATGTTTATAATTTCACACCAAAAGTTCTCACGTGTTTCGTCAAGATAGTCACACGAAGAAATAGTATGAACTATTGGATCTAAAAACATTTTACCACATCTGTCACATAGAATGTATTGCCTATTGTCATTGTCTTTTACTATACAGCAGACAGAAATCAAGAAGTGTGCTTGTTTTCTTAGGTTAGGACGCTTCAATGCTATAGTCCATGCAGGGTGAGAAGTATAATCTTTTTGATCATTTTAAAAGCAACAAAATCATCATCAATGTTAATACGTCTTGTCCAATTAACAATTTCGAAAGCGGCCATTGCAGTTTTGACAATGCGCTTCCATATTAGAGGTGTTGGAAAAAGTCCGGTTTCACAGAAATCGTTAAAATATGATGATAACTCATACTTCCTCAAGATGTTTATTATATCAACAGTAAATCCCAAATTTGAATAGCTTCCGTCGTTGTATTTAAAGTCGTTAACTCTACGAATTAATATACGGAAAGATATACTTTCGCACGGAAGATTACATATCCGTCCTAGGAAATAAAGTTTCTTTTCGTCCACATAACTTTCAATGCTAAACCGACCGATCATCGGAAGGCACATATTACTTCGTGTGCGCCGTGGTAAACCTTGAATGTTTTTGCAAATGTAGTGCTGAGTTCTTTCCAACATTAACCATTCAGTAGAAGTAAGTTTGCCCCATAGTTCACATCCGTACAACGCCTTCGGATAACACACTTGTTTTACGAATTTTGAACAACCAATAGGGTTTAAAATAGCTGGATGAACACCTAGACGGATTAAAGATATGACGGTTGCACGCAGTGTTCTGCAAACGTCTATTGTACGATCCATCGTCTTAAGGCACGTATACAGATTAATTCCACAATGTTTCGCCATCTTAACTGTTGATATTGGTTCATTATATAGAAGCACATCGGTTCCAGTTGTAGGTTTACCAAAATGTAAGAGCTGACTTTTTCCTGCTGAGAACGAAAAGCTCCAACGGATGCTGTACTCTTCGCAAATTTTTACCATAACTTGTGAAGATTGGCGATCAGTTGCGATTATTGAAATATCGTCAGCTTGAACAGGCGTGCTGGCGTTGAGGTCATGTATAAAAGCACCTTGTTGGCTGAACTCTAATTTGTCAATGAGGTCGTTGATAAAAATTAAGTACAGTTTTGCTGAAAGTACACTTCCTTGCCTAACACCACGATGCAACTTGAACCATTTTGACAACTTTCCACCAGAGAATACCGCACTCGTGAGATCAGAATACATATTATCAAGAAGACACCATAATTTTGCGGGAATGCCATATTCGTACAATTTGATGCGCAAGCCGTCGTGTGGGACAGTGTCAAACGCCTTAGTACTGTCTAATAGAACGATTTTGACGGGTCCGCCTTTTTCAATGTGATGAAATTTAACTTCTTGTAAATTGTATGTGATCTAAATAAATATTTATTTCTGAACAACTGACCTAAACTAAAATTTCATTAGAATTGTGACTGCAACATCGTTTGTCATTTGACATATAAAGTCTAAATTTTCAAAATTGATTCCCAATGGGATAACTTTAAAGTAGAAATCAAAGCCATGAATGTACATTGTATGCAACTCAAGCTCATAGTACAGCCTGGAACAATGAGCAGAACGTATAGCAAGTTATGACCGAAAAGGCCATGAAAAAATTAAACATGAAGTTTAATCTAGAAAACACGGCTAAGTCTTTACTAAGGAAGCAAAAGAAAGACAAATATGACAGACAGATACCAAGGAGAACCGGTGAGTTACAGGCTTCTTAATTGTGACAGACACATTAAAAAATACATGAGCATTGTTTATTGAAATAGTATTTTATGATGAAATATACCAATCGTCATGTGCTTAACGTGATAAATTCCCATCATTCGTTCGTTTATACATAAAAGCAGATGTGGAAAGTCAAAGAAAGCAATATAAGCTTTTTTTATAAAAAAAAAATAATTAAAAAATCAAGAGATTCTCTTCTAATAACATGTAATTTCAAATTTGAATCAGACACAGGGGTTTCTCTTTGATATAAAAAAGCTATTAAACATTCTTTGATAGATAAAGTATTAGAAAAATGTATAGCTTGACAAGAATTAGAAGAAAAATAATATTGTTTTAAGGGATGGTGTTATATTATTGGATATTATCTTTGTAACCGTCTTCATTTTTATATCCATATCCGACAAATAACTGTTACTTGATTTGAATGCAGAAGTCACGATTCAATTGATTGTTGTTTGCTCTACGCCGCATTGTCACGATTCAAGGGCTTGTAGATGAATACCAGTGCTTTTAGCATAAAAGATTGAAATTTTACTCTTGGTCGAAATTGAATATTAAATTAGAAATTTTGTTTCGAATTAACATACATAGCAGTCTGTTGAAAATATGTATGCTTGATCGTTCCAGATGAATTTAATCAAGATAAGCGCATCGTAAGCATTAAACTATTAAAGTGTTGTTTTCATTAACTAGCACTGTTAGTCTTTGAGGGACTCGTCATCTCTGTAATCAGCGTTGCTCAGAGGGCATCGAACTGATAATACATTTAAACAAAATTCATTGTAGATAAATTAAATTTAGAAATTATTGGGAAACCAAAGTTCCAACATCCTCTGACAAAGTTGACTGTAAAAGTTTTTATATATTCTTTTTTATGTTTATTTTGGTTGTGCGTTTGATTTAGAGTTCTTGACGGTAAATCAAGAAGCACGTCATTAATGAAGTGTTATTTTCATTTGCCCAAAATATGTTGTACAATATAAGTAATAGGAAATCAAATCGATTGAGTTTCTAGATTACATACATAAATGTTATTTAACAGATGCATCATAACCCGAGGGGCTGATAAACCGATCTAATATTTAAAACTTTGAAGCGATTATAGAATGTTAATATGGTTATACATATTTCGTTATTTTAAAATTGGAATCATCATGTTTACAGTTAACGTTGCATTTTAAAAGTAGAATCACTCTGAATCAGTTCTGATTTTACTTATATTTTTCATTTAAGAATTATCCGACAATGGAAGCGACTGGATACTAATCATCTTATCCAGTTAGTTGTATGGGTGTCCATTATAATAAATTGGATATCAATTTTACATAGCCTCCTATTTTACTTTTTATCCTTAAGCATGCAAACTTAAAACAAGCACCCAGTATGACATAGGATGTTAGTCAATTACAGTTGAGGTATACAGAATTGATGGTGATTAGGTTCGATAGTTTTATGAAGTTTTGACAAGTAATCAATAGACAGAGATGCGGAAATGATGTTTAAAGCAGCGAGAATAGATGCATTATCTGATGGTGATAGAACGCATCATTTCTGACGCAAATCTCTCTGTACTATATTGGATTGTTATTCATTTTGCAGGTCATAAACTCGATATCAATCAACATTTTGATTTGACTCTAAAAAGTGGAATAAATTCAATTTTAATCCAATTATCTAAGATGCGTTTTAAATTTGCTTAAGATTAATTTTCTGTGAAGATTGATGTACGTAGAGTCCCATAAAATATTGGAAAAATTATAACGTTCCTTAATCGGTAACTATTCAATTATATATCTGGTATAAACTAAATTTGTACATCGTCATAAGCTTTATGAATATAAAATGTGTTAATTTGCAAAAAAAAAAAACGCAATCAATAGGAAGTCATATATACACAGAAACTTCTAAAACAATATTATACATCCAGATATGTATAGATAGTCAGATCAATGTTTTATAGCCTTGAAAGCTACATACAATATATACGAAATGTTGTTTTTCGGTGTTATACCACCACTTTTAGGATATTTGAATACAGTTGTAAAGCTCTTGTCGAATCTCGTATCACATTATGAGCAAGAAAAGCAAAATACCCGGATAAGTATATCCATATGCTTGTTTGTAAAAAAAAAAAGGAAAACCAGCAGCCAAATACGTACTGACACAAAACGTGTTTATACAACAAATGATTCGAATATTTAGGTCAGACCCGTGATAAGTACTTTTTAAACCACGGTCCTGAAGTGAAAAAATGTAATGAAAGAAGTGTATTTATATAAATGTTCCAAAAACATACTGAACTCCGAGGAAAATTCAAAACGGAAAGTCCCTAATCAAATGGCAAAATCAAACGATAAAATAAATGAAACGAATGGACAACAACTGTCATATTCCTAACTTGGTACAGGCATTTTCTATTGCAGAGAATTGTTCATTGAACCTGGTTTTATAGCGCTAAACCTGTCAGTCGCTTCAAATTCCGTTATATTTACAACGATGCGTGAACAAAACAGACATAATAGGTAAAATAGTCAAAATACTGTTACAGCAGTCATCACTTAAAGATTTCCTTAAACAGTTATCGGTGTAGTTAAATTTTTTATCTTCTATTTCGATTTATTAATAAGGTTGTTTTAGCAAACCAAGAAAAGCACTTCAATGGGATCAGGAAAAGCCATTAAAGATCTCAAATCCAACTAGATTAGTAATAATAAACTCCAGTGTGCATGAGGAACGAACGTCGATTTTATGATTATTTCTGCAAAAAGTTGTTTGTGACTAAGTATTTTTTTCTTTACAATGTAAACATCTTTTGTGCCATAATCATTTTGTCACTTGAATGCGAAATTATATATATATCCCTCTTTGGTGATTGTTGGACTTACAACATCATAAAAATGGTTCTCCTAAACATAACTTCATCCTGTTGCTATTTTATGGTGATACAGCTACTGTACTTCCATTGGTGAGCTCCTCAGATATTGATCTCTTAAACCCTAAATCATTTCAGTAAATCTTGAATCATGACTCGTTTATTTATCTCTATTTATTTGATATCCAATCGTAAAATGATATGCATATTCATGACAATTACATGCTAATAAAACATGAATAAACCCTGATTTGTACTAGACCGACTCATCTAGTTTGATTGTCAACATGTCAGCTCACAAGATTACAGTCCTTAGGCAGCAACCATTGATTGGGGGGGGGGGGTGTGGGGGGGCTATGGTTTTTTTTTCTGGACAATTTTTTTTCCCCCTGCGGCGAAAAACAATCTATTTTTTTCACGAAAGCAATTTTTTTCTTTCAATTTTAGCATTACATATAGTGGCAGCTGAGGGTGAAACAAACAATTTTTTTTCTCAGAATCAAAAACAAATTATTTTTTTCTCCAAAAACTGGAAACAAACTTTTTTTTCACGAAAGCAATTTTTTTTCTTTCAATTTTAGCATAACATATAGTGGCAGCTGAGGGTGAAACAAACAATTTTTTTTCTCAGAATCAAAAACAAATTATTTTTTTCTCCAAAAACTGGAAACAAACTTTTTTTTCCAAAAAAACCATAGCCCCCCCCCCCCCCCCCCTCCCCCCCAGAAAATCAAATGGTTGCTGCCTTACAATAACAAACTATTCTTTGCTATATGACAATGTCTCTTTAAAGTATTCATATATTCTGGTGTTTGAGCCCCTGTAATTTTTATTTATAATGTCTAAAACCTGAACTGTTTTGTTCAGATAATAAACAAATCTTTACTAGAAGGATTGGTTAATTGATGACTGCTTAACATACAATGGATATCATTACATGCATATTCAGGACGATGTTATGCTAATGAAATATGAATTTCTCTTGTTTGAACTGTAACGACACGCTGATTTGAAATGTTAATGCGTTGGTTCATCTAGCTCACAAGGTTACAGTCTACACATGGAGACATTTACCCTTCTCAGACTTATAAATCTAACGATCTGACAAGTATCTGTGTTTGGTGAAGAAGCAACACGTATCAGTCTCGATTTCGTGTTGTCCTTGAATGAACTAACTAACCCCAGCACTAGATGCGTTGACATTGAAAAGCTGTAGGTAACGATCAAAGTCAAATATGTCTTAAAACATGTATTTCTAGTTCTGTTGTGGTGAATTTTATTTTGTTTTATTCTCTTTATTGGTTATAGTCAAATGCTACTGTAATTGGATGTTTATTTCAAAAACCTAACGTCAATCTTGATCTAACATATGTGCGTGTTATTCATTTCATAAACTATAGAGCCTATGTTTGTTGACTTAATTTGACCTTTTAATCTTGGTTCAAGTAAATAAATAGTTGAAATATCGAATATAATTATATTTAACATAAAACAAACACGTAAAATGCATAATATAACAATAACATTATGTGTGCCGTGTCCTTAATGAGGGCAGATATGCATCGTCCAATATGAGGGAAAACGTAAAATAATTCTCTGTATAAAACATTTCCATTAAACTGTGGTAAAATGATATTCAAAATATGATTGTAAGTGTTGATACACCCTTATGATGTTGTATAAAGACTCATACTTAACACTTTAACAATCTTTTTATTCTAAATTGAGTTTGTTTTATGATAGGTACGTGTAACATGCGGTTGGCCTTTTTATTTCCCTTTTTGTTGTTATGATGGATAACTTTCACAAATAAAATATTTGTATACTATTTAATAAATTTAATCTATATGTCGTCAATACAGGTGTTCCAATGTCATGTCAGTTTTCTTTAACAACAAAAAATCAAATTACAAATTATAAAAAGTTTTCATAGCTTATGAAAGAACTTGAGATGAGGGACACGAAATCAGAAAATCAAACGAAAATAAACTCCGTGGCCACCTTTTTTAACTTAGGTTAAGATCTGTGACTAATCGGTTTGGAAATGGTCGAATGAACTTAAAAATAAACCCGTCTTTTCAGTTTCATATAATGTGAAATTATTTAATGATAGGGACAAGGAGAGATAAATGAGTGATGTGTTCCATAGTAAATAAGATTTAATATTCAAAAACTGATGCTATACAATTTTTAAAAGTCTTAACTTATAAACATACGAGAGATACTACAAAACTCTGGATATGTAAGGTAAGTTTTAACATGTTAATGGTAATTGATAAAGAAGACTGTGACGAAAATATGACATTATAAACTGTCAATTCAATTGTAATATGCTTTGTGAGAAATTATTCTATTTAAGCAGTCCGGATGACCACAGAAAATTTATTGAACAATTTTAGAAGAAAAAATATAATAGCTCATGGGGTTGATATTTTGGGCCCCCACGTTTTATTATATTTTTTTTTTTTGGGGGGGGGGGGAGTTGGGTTTGCATGAATTAAAAAAGAGCCTTTAACATCAGGCTTTTCCGACTCTCGTACATGATTTTTCATAATGATTTCAGTTTTACAAAAACTTGTTAAAGCTTTATCCTTTATATAAAATGTTCAATTGATTGTTAATAGCTATATATAGTTTCATGTGATCAACATACATCTAGTTAAATATAAGATAGTCACTAAACATCTCATTATTTGGACTTACACTATGAAATTAAGCGGGACTAACAGGTCAACGATCATCCTGTAAATGAACTAAAACTTTACTTTTTCATTGGTCATTCAAATCATCAAAATATCAAATTTCTTCAACTGTATTTTTAGAACTTGCCAATGTTTCTTGTTCCTTCTACGTCATTCAGACTCAGCTTATGTCATCAATATTCACTATTTAACACTTTTGACAATTCTGTACACGTAAATATGTGTTCGTCCTAATAAAAATTTCTTTTAAATATTTGGTATATATATACAACGCCGAACGCTTATTATATATATTCATATTGGATCACATATTCTATACCCCGTACAACTCAATACTGTAATATTTATTCCAGTAGAAATCATATTCCAGTTAGAACTAATATTATAAAAGAATTCAATTCTATGACAATGTAAAGATAAGAAGAGGTTCTATATAGTATGTTTGCCAATCACCGATTGATTCTGTTAGGGTATTGCACATATTCACAGAAGGGCTGCCTATATGCAAAGAATGTCAAGTTGAGAGTGAGTTATAGATGTTTAAGCTTCATTAAAATAACTATTGATAACAGAAGTGTTTCACTACATACAAAAAGATTCATAATATATATATTTTTTAAACATACAGAAAACACATATTATGAACAGATAAATGGTCAGTATGCTCTTCAATCACAGGCACTTGTCTCAGAAAAAAAATTCCTATATACCTTATTATAATAAGGTATATAGCAAATTTTTTTCTGAGACAAGTGCCTGTGTCTTCAATGGCAATATAAATTCCAACGGAATTAACTCTTACAAATATATCTATAAATACGTGGTCGATAACAGAATGTGCAAACATAGTTTTTACTATTCGACAATAGAGATTACGGTGGTACATCAATGAATTTCTGCTTTATCTAGGATTTTAACACAGTACATGAAATATAATAAAAGCCCTGTCAAGCCGTTTAATAGTTCAGTTATCAAATTGAGGAATAATTGTAGTCCGTAAAAAAATAAATATATATAATTCATGTATTTGCTTCTCATATGTTGCAAAACCTCTGTCATACATCTATAATCCGGTTTAGTTCGATGTTTGCCTGTCCTATAACATAATAACGCATAACAGACTCTTCAAAAAGATTTTGTAGTTAATGTTAAGAAATGGTTAAAAAACACTTGCACAATCGATTTATATCAATTTAAGTGTGCCATAAATGTATTAAAGTAATTTCATGGTTAATTTACACATAAAAAGGGTGTATCACCTTTAACTCTACTATTTGTCATTCAGCCAGTGTTTAATTTAGTACTTAAGAAAAATTTAAGGCAAACAACTGAAAGTCTTGTGACCACTGACCCATGTCGTTGTATACAAAGTAGTAATTATGTTTTTAAAAATCTGTATTTATTCATAATTTGACACTATTAGTTTTATAATGATGTTTTTCTTTTGAACTGGTTCAACTTTTGTCATTCCGGAGCCTTTCGTAGCGTAATATATGCTAAGGTTTTGCTAATTGTTAACGGCCGTACTGTAAATGAAAATCGGACATAAGATTTAACCCTTATTGGTTCCTATTATAATTCGGAAAGATAAGTTCAAAAGTTAAACGACTGACATATTGATTAGAATGGCTTTGATATTTTTGTCTTAAATGTATGACTTTCTTGTTATGAGTTGTTAGTGACTTTGAACTATATCTCACTAGCTGCGAGTACTCTCAAGTCTGTACTTTCTGTTGTTTTATTTATGTTTTTCAGTTAGGGATGCATAATTACCCTGCAAAGTCCACTCTGTAATTTTGTTAGATATATTTCTGCTTTGTATCGATCTGACGAGTTAAGCTCTTTGTAACTGATTTTTATATTTTGTTCTGATGTTGTGCTGTTATATAACTGTTCCAGTTTAGGGGGAGAACTGGTGCGCCTTCTAACTGGTTTATCCCCGCCACGTTATGTATGTTTTAAGGCAGTGGTTGATGCATTTATGCTGTATATGATATTTATCTTGCGTCCACTATTTCGTACATAAATCAGGCCGTTAGTGTTCTCGTTTGAATCGTTTATTTTTGTTATTTTGGGGCCATTTATAGTTGACTATGCGGTGTGGGTTTTACTTATTGCTGGATGCCATACGGTACCCTTTAGTTGTTAGTTTCTCAAGCATTTTGTCATTTGTAGAGAGTCATCTTATTGGCAATCATACTACAACTAGATAGATGAAATAAAAAGGATCTAGCTACATCTGAAAAGACGGCTATATTGGGAGGGCTAAAAAAATCTTAGCAAGTGTTGAAGGCCGTACTTTGACCTATAATTGTTTACGTTTAACACATTGTGACTTGGATAGAGTGTTGTTTCATAGAACATCTTCTTATTTCTATATATGTGATAAAACCAACTATTTAAACGTTAGAAATAAAATAAGGTGATGAGGTATGAATTCAAAATGAAATGTATTTATACAACTATAGGGCACCACACTTCCTTGTGTGTTATATGTTTTTCGGAGTGAATATGAAAGCTGTATTACTTTTTGTGTGCGTTTGTGTTCCGTTTTATATTTGTAATCTGTTTTCATTTGTGTATGTGTTTGTTTAAGAGTAACTGTTTACTAAACAAAAAGTATGACTTGAATGATCCCCCTTTTCCTTTCATTCTCCAGATCACATATCAACTCAAATGATAAGATCACGTTTATTTTTTATCACTTCGTATTTTTGTCTTCTTTTCTGTTTTTAGTAAGCAAATAATACCTTTACTCGATGTATTCCATCGTAAAAGATAGCTATGCGATTTAAACTTTATAAGTACTTAAAACTAAGCTCTTAAGAAAACAAGACCTAATAGGGATAAACATTTAAATGAACACCACAACAGTTTATATAACGTATTCTTGAACTAATGAGATTAACATGTTTCGTTCAGTATTTTGGATTGTTTCATTCACATTTATCGTGTCTTTTACATCCAATAATTAGTTTTATTTCTTCAAAAACACAGCATGCAACTAGATATTCACATCAAGTATACAAAAGAATATAAAAATAGAACTCCTGAGAAAAATGAAAGATGATCATTCAATACACTGAAACTTATAGATGTCCCACTTAATAAAAAGACTCTGAACAGGGAACCAGAAGCTTGTTCGTTTCACTTACATAAGGTGTTGTAAATAAGCAGATGCTCGTTCTTCGACACGACGGTAGTTTGTCCTTCTACAGAAAAAAAATATGATCTTCGTTTCTAATGTTATATACTATAATGAACTCATTTTTATCCCTTTTTCTCACCCTAACCTTTTCCAATAGAAGTCCAAATTTCCCCGATCATCATCTCGGATGGCCTCTATTATTACAAGACGTGCATATTGTATTTTTTGTTAACATGTTCTCGTCCTGAACATGCATGAAATATTTGCCACTGGACATTAAGCAACCAACAATCAATCAATCACCCTACCTATACGGCTATATGGGTAATTTACAAATTTACGCTATTCAAAAAAGATTGATAGGCCCTCACAAGATAACATTCGGATAGCAATCATTGGGGCTTTGTTAGGAAACAAAACCAATATTAGGTCTAGCAAAATTTGGAGAATTTATGTAGGATGTATCATCTAAATAGGATTTCTTTTATCCAAATCAACGGGAAAACATAGCTACCAGAGTTGATTGTTCATAATCTTTTGCTCTGATAGGCCTATTGAAACAATGTTTTTTTGTTAGAAAATTTGCACAAACAATGAATGCATATACGTATTGTGACTTTATCTTTTTTTTTAATTTGACTTAAATAGACAAAACGTTTTTAACATTTCATCTGATTTGGTTTGATTTCTGAGTTTTAACGCCACCTTTAAGCACCGCATTTGGGCTATTTAGTTGCAGCCAGTTTTTATTGGTGGAAGAAGCCGTAGTGTCCGGAGAAAACTAACGACCTTCGATGGGATAATTGAGAATCCTAGTCAATTGATATTGGAGTCGAAAGCTCGCGCGAGCGGGGTTCAAATCCTCTGAAACTGCAAGTCTATTCTTTCAGTTTAATTTTTGTCCAAACTTTCTTCAATTCATTCAGGTGGTTAAATATGGTGTCTTTAGCGGTACATAGTTTATATTAAAATACTGTACTAAATTTACTCCAAAAAGTGTGACCTATTTTAAGCAAACCTAGCAGGAATTATTATGGAAGGACCACTAGAAATAATACTTATATGGTTTCAATTGGATGGAAACATGGTCATCAGTACACGTGGCAATTATCGATTCTGATTGATCAATTCTTTTATTTATTTGCAAGATTGGTTTTACCTTCTTTTTTATACGTTTATGACTGCTGGAAAGTTTGACGCCTTTTTTACTTTTTTCTTTGGTTCATATCTATAGAACTTTTAAAATCTATTTGTATTTTGATACTGTTTTTTTAGTATGTGGATAGATTGACTAATTGTATTGTTTTTTTCTAAGTATAATTGCTCTATGAGTTTGGAATAGCCATAACATCATTCTTTTGATGCAACATTAAACTGCATTTGATCTGCTGATTCTCGATTGTCTGTGTACCTCATTAAATTAGAATTATTCGAAATAGTTAAATGAACTTTTACTTAATAATAAAGCAATAAATATCCAATACCGGCGATCCAATATTCTGCGTAATGACGGGACAGTTAAGTACAAGTACCATTTCCATTAGCGAGGCACGACTGTTTTTTAGCGATAAGTCATTGCTGTTGTAAAAATTCATTGATATTCAAATCAATATGGAAATTCTTGTAGTGTAAAATTGTAGTATTTAATTATAATTACTTTGTTACATTATCTTTATTAGTGGTGTGATATTTTACAGGTGCCTGATCTCCGACTCATCAGCGGGAAAACTGATAGCTAGGGAACAATGTTAATAGGACGGCAATAGATGCGATACCAATGCACTGACTGAACACACGGAAAAGTAACAGCACCTTATATAATCAGACATCTTTCTCCTAGTGCTTTAAGTACTGTTTCCTCGTATTCCTACTAAGACAATAAACTTTACAAGTTTTAATAAGTAGATTTTAAAGATGCCATTGCTGTACGGTGTGTTCCTGCTACTTTCATTTTCCATAAACGTGAATTCAGTAACATTAGGGAACCTGTGTACCAATACTGTTGGCGTTAAATGTGGCTGTACGTATGATGGTGCTGGAAGATTAGAGGTTAATTGCTCCAAAAGGACTTTAGACTTAGTTCCTACTGGGATTCAATCAGACGCAGTTGTTGTGTAAGTATTAGACAATTATGCAATTATCAAATTACGGTTTGAGTTTTGTTCAAATCATTACTATTTCACATTTGAAGGGTTCCTATACATTTGTCTGTCATTGTTATGGTTTAAGAATACCCTCAAAAGTCACTGTTCCTTAAAGATTTCTTCCAACAATGAAGAATTTGATTTCCAATGTCTCTACTGACTAATCTTTTTATCTGAGTTTTCAAAATAAATTGTATATTACTAGTTTGTACTTTGTTCGGTGAAACCGTCTTTCTTAATTTTAACACTGTGTATTAAATGAGCTTATGGAAGTATTATATTGTCAATATAATACTTTCATGATCGGCTAAACTAAAGAGAACTTTCAAGTTACTGTAAAACTATAATATCTCGTATTGTAGTGTGTAATACATAAGCTTTGTTCTGCCCACTCTTGTCTTTGTATCAGTTAAAAAAGTCAAATGCTTTGACAAAGCTTGCTATAATGTCGGTAGTACCTCAGGTACTACCTACATCTTGAGTAGTGATTGGTAACCTGTTTTTCTTTCAGTAAATTTTCTCCATTGGCATTTATTAATTTTATACTCTTTGTAATATACTTTTTTTTATAGTCTCACTTAACATTAATGTTCTATTTGAACAAATAATGTTCTAATAGATATGAAATTAAATACATGATGTAGTCGTGTAGGATTAAAATTTTGAATAAACCTATCATTTTTTCAATCAAAAGTCAGATTGACCGATTTCTTTGATTGCCCTTATATTTGTGGCGATTTGTAGACCATTTTGTTCAAAAGAGCATTCTATTTTATATAGAAGCCGTGCTTTACTTCCCAATAGATATAAGAAGATGTGGTATGAGTGCCAATGATAAAACTCTCCATCCAAGTCACAATTTGAAAATGTTTTTGTAAAGCCAGAAATGGTACCTTCGACATAACGATACAGATACAGATGTATTGTATATTCATATTATTTTATTTTAGGGATGGACGTCCTTCGAATCAAAATGTTATTAAATATAAATTGTAATTTTAATTCAAAATTCATTTATCGGCAGCATATGTAGAGCCAAACTGCAGTTTTTCTATTTTGTTTCAAAATGCCTTCAACAGCAACATGTTTTGGTTTCGTGGAAATTTGTAACTCTAAATAGTTATCAAAGGTAGCAGGCTTATAATAATTTGATACGCCAGACGCACGTTACGTCTACAAAAGACAGTCTATCAGTGACGCTAATTCTAAGATCGAAAATGTATGAAAATGTTTTAAGTATATATTATTCCTCTTTCATTACGCCTCTTAACTAAGTTTTCCATAAGCAACTCTATAAAAAAAATTGAAAGAATTAGTCGTAAAATTGCACCTCAATGAAAACAGTGAATCTGTATTGAATCTGAAAGCATCGCTAATAACATGTATTATGATTTATCATAATGAATATATATTCTTTGCACGAGACTAGCACGGGTTCTTGATCATACACAAATCCGAACAAGCATTTGACAATATTAACTAGTAAGGAAAGGAGCAGTCCTGTTTTGCTGTTCTATGCGTCTTTTTAAATGTAATGTGGGTTTTTTTTTATAGTTATGTATCTTGCTTCTCCCATACGCTTATAAAATGATACTAATCGTGTACAATTATTAGGGTATAGCTGTCTCCATGGTTTTATCTAGATGTATTAATATTATATTAAGTAAATTGACAATAATAATTTCATTCCTGATATAAAACAAATTCATAAAAAAAAACCAATTTAAAAAGAACTTGAGCCATTTAGACGTTAAATGATTATTAGAATATGGTAAAACACTAGTAATGAATTTCGTTATCTAATGTAATTATGGCTTCCATAATATGATATACATTTGTACTTATGGCTATTTTCACAACAATTCATTCTATGTAATTTTACCTCTATCAGAAGTACAGTTTGTTAGTGAACCCCAAGCGTCAGGTTTTTGGCAATCTAATTAAAAACCGATCTCTCATCGCTCCTGTTTCTGATATGTCGCGTGGGAGATCTAACGAAACCCGCTTTAAGGTCACATGTGAGTGACCTCGTAGGTGTGTCTTTTTCGACCAATGAAATTGAGTCTTCCACGATCTTGGAAGTTTAACGTAAGGCAAAGGGATGTAACTCATTTTATTTTGACGAAATCGTCGGTCATAATAATACATAAACTTTTTTGATTGGCTTATTAATAGGTCGTCAACTCATTTGCATATCTTTATAAATTCATGACTTTTAGTTCACTCACATGTGACCTCAAAGCCGGTTTCGTTAGATCTCCCACGCGACATATCAGAAACAGGAGCGATGAGAGATCGGTTTTTAATTAGATTGGGTTTTTGGCAAATGTGTTTCAAAAACCCGCCAAATAGTCCGTATTTTCGACGCCATATAGCCTTGTTTTTCGGATTCCCTCACGTTCACCCTTGTTAAAAGCAACTAGTACTATCCTTTAACTTGACGACCAAGAATACGAGTGCCGAAATAAGAAGATATGGTATGATTTCCAATGAAAAAACTATCCACCAAAGATAAATTGATTTTAAAACTTAAATTTAAAGTAATAGAAAAGGTGGAATAATTAAAACTATTAGTTTCACTTAATAACTCAAAATATGGAAACTTACTCATGACTTTATGTGAACTTGAAATGAATGTTATCACTCTATCCCCTAAATGTATCTATACAAAAATTACATATCAATTGACCGAAAAGGTATATATTTAGAATATTGCCACTAGAATGCCAGATTACCTAGAATTGATTGTTTATCTTGCGCACATTTACAGTCAGCACATTTATTATACATATGTGCATTCAAAATATCACTAGATGTATATTGCCAGATTGATTAATAATTTTCATTCCCCTTACGTAATTGCTAGATGGAAATATCAGGATTCTTTTTTCATAGTGATCTTAATCGGCGTTTTACGTTTCCGCAATTTTGTAGTACTCTATTCCGCATTTTTTTGCATAGATTTTTGTTAAAGGTTGTTTACGTTTCCGCATTTTTATTTTTACTGTATGCCTCTTCCATTTGCCAGGTAAACCTAGGTCCTGTTTTTTTTTCTTCGGTAGTGATTGGTGTTTAACGCTACTTAAAACACAATTGGGTTATTCTCACGTTAATATTCTTCTTAACATGTTGCCCTTGCCTATTTTTTAGTTTTGAATTGTAAATTGATTGATTGTTTGTTTGTTGCTATTTTTTTTTACCCCCAGTGACAAATATTCCACCGGAATTCAAATCAGTGTGAAGTGGATGTAAGCAATCATAGGCAATCTTTCTGCCATTCACTGATGACAAAACCCATACTGTAAAGTCGTCTAGAAAAGTCCGACATGAAAAGTGTGAAACAATTCAAACGAAATTTATGCATAACAAATCATTCTACAAAATATCAAATATGAGTAGAGACATGATCCATCAACAACCACTAAACTCTACTAGAGACTAAATCACACAGAAATTAAAAGATATATGTCACCGTTCGGCCTTCAACAAGAAGCAAAGCTCATACCACATAGTCAGCTATAAAAGGCACCAAAATCACAAATGTAAACATGGTAAAACAAAACAAACGAGAAAACTGTCCAATATCTTCGCTTTATACCAAAGATATCCATAATGAAATACAAATCAAGAAAAAATACTATAATAAAATAAGGTCTTATGTATCATCATTACCATTTTTTACATGTTCAATACAGGTAAAAATGCGGAAATGTAATATCTATTTTTCCGGAAAAGTAATGCACCAAAATGCGAAAAAGTATAAAAACTGGATTTTTGCTTAAATTGCGGAAACGTAATATGCATATACAGAGGGCACGTGCTTTTGAAATTTTCTGTATTGAGTATACCTGTTAGTTCAACAAATGTTAAATAAAGTTACAAATAGCTCTTAATTAGTCCTTGTAGGATGAATGTCTTTTCGAGTGGTAACCCTTCAAAAACCCTCTCCCAAAGCTAGTTTACTTATCTATTTTATCACGTACTGGATAAATAAAATGAACATAGATGTAAATAAGCGAATCATATCATATGACATTAAACATACATGTATCATCAACGTTTTAACTGTTAAGATAGGGTTTCTTTAAACACGCGTATTATAATATTCAGTTGTTAAATAGCATTTGTTCATTAAAAAATTTAAAACTAATTTCTATAAATTTAAGATTATCATGAGTGCTATGAAATATTAGCTTCATTATTTTCATTTCAAACTTATAAGCAAACAATTAAAGAGCAAATTATGAATCTTGAAACCAAATTTGGTTGTTTATGGTGTTTTACTGTCAATTTACCTAGAGCTAGTTTTCTTAATGAATATATTATTAAGTACTGTTGATTTTATTATAGAGATATATGTTGATTTTTTATTGTATAAGATAAACGAGGAAGTTTGAATGACAACAATGTAATATTTGAAGTATGACAAAGTATCCAAGCCAATAAAACTTGCCTGAAAAAAATCTAAACGGCCAAACGACTGGAATAAATGATACAAATACTAATACAGCATAAACCGAATATTATTGACATAAAATAAGCAATTCCAATCAAAATTAAATTTTTAAAAAAATATAACAATTCAGACCATAGCCACTGGAAACAACACTCATAAGACTCGCCACTATAATTTTGTCGATGATAGACCAAACTTTAACAAAAACACTACATTTTGAATACACTGATAAATCACGTAGACTCTGACCTCACATGTGGTTTTTCGGATTAAAAATACAGGTCTACTCGAGGACAGACTTTGTTCGACTTATATCAGTGTATCGATCTAACACAAAAAAGTATTCATTTTCATAGCAGACTTCCATAATCTCCATCTAAATAAGGCTAAAAAAAAATCAACGAAACGTTTTACATTTACCTACCCATGATCTATCGCAATATCAATGCATTTTTTTTACACTGATATTAAAATATTCTCTATAGTTTTGAGAAAGCAAAGTGTGTGAACGTGATGCAAAATGAAACCGCAAGCCGTGCAAACAGTATGTTATAAATATATTAAAATTAAATCTAATCTGAAAGTACTATTTTCGGGTTGACGTATTTAATCAAAATTTAATTAATAATAAAACAAAAATTGTGTCATCGGTTGTATAATCAAATGCAAAAAGTATTTATGGGAAGTAATCAGAAATTGTAGATCTTCTTTCGGGTAGAATATGCTAATATTATTTCTAAACATGTTTTATTCATTTGTGTAAGTGATAGAAATTATTGGTTCAAAAACACTTTTACTTTCAAGCATTGGAGATGGAACAGGGACGCAAACTTCACATGTAGATTGAAACTTCTCAGGCCAATTTAATTACCAGGTGACCAAAACGTAAGATGCCTTAATTTCTTTTAGAGCAATAAGCGAAATATCGAAAACTTCATTTTCTTTGAATTTCGAAAATGTCTTATTTCCTAGCTTTTCTTGTCCCCCTTCTAATCTCTCCCTCTTGGCTTATGATACCCGATGAAAATAAATCGTTAAACCAACACGTGCAATTGAATTTTTATAGGTCTGATTGATTTTATTTTATAGATTAAAAATAGATGTTTCTCATTGTTTTTAACCGTATAAGAATGATTTTATGTGCATCGAATTAGTAATCAAATGATTTACCGTAGTTTCACTTTCATTGTTGACATTCTTTTGTCTTTGAATAACCAGTACACGTACAAAAGCATGCGTTGTCAATCTCTAGCTAGGGGTTAAATTGAAGTTCACATGAATACGGATTTAAAGAGGTCGACTCATTCACTTGCATGTGAATAACTAATTATCAATGTTTCTTAGCGTAATTTGACAAAATTGAACCTTTTTGGCTGCAACAAGCGAATTGTTATTTCACTATTTCACTTTCATTATTGATTGTACAGAAAAAAATCAAACTTTAGATTTTTCATATATCTCGTAGCTAGTATAATTAATTAATATATGTTTTATGTTTTAGTAGTGACAATATCCTTCTTTTGTATTTTATACTCTCAGTGTGCAGGCGAAGGAAAAAAACGAAAATATTATATTAAATTTGAAATTTTTAATAAATAGTTAATATGAAGTTGTGAAAACGTATCTCCTTAAAATATTTGTATTACTAACAAGTCATTTACACTTTTGGTCTTCTCGACACGATCTAAAGGCTCGAGGTCATAGTACTATACTTATTTTTTTCATTTTGTATAATATATACTAAATTATAAACAAATATAAATGTAAGAAAATGAAATATGTTATTTCTCAAACATCTCTCATTTCCATAAACCGTCATGAATAGTGTCATTGCATGAACTTGTCGTCTTATTTTTTCATCCATATTTCGCAAAAACACATTTGCTTTTATTTTCAATATTAAACGTACCAGGCACTGTTTGTTTCACAGTGCTCTTTGTACACAAATAACATGATCGTTGCTAGGATTTAGCATAAACTTTCCATTCTACTGTGTAGTGACTACACTTCCAAGCCGTTAATTTGAAAATAGAATAATTATTTTTGTAATTGAATGCTGATGTGATTTGAAAAATGCAATTAAAACTTTTTTACCATGTGCAATAACCTTTTATCGAATTGCTTTTATTTATGTTGTATGCACCAGGCATAATGAGATAAATGTCATAAAAACATGTAGCACCATCATGTTTTCTAGACTTCAGGGACGTAGACCTTAATAGGCCCCGACATGACAAAATGGAAAATAATTCAAACGAGAACGTTTCAACGGTTTTATTTATAAAAAAAAAACATTAAACGAACAAAAAGATATCACAGATATGAACTAACGTGAACCATTAAATAACAGGCTCCTGAATTGAGACGGACACTAGTTTGTTCATCTCTTTAATTACATTCGGTAGTGTCTGTTCTAAGTGGGGATAACACTCATCCACCGATTATACCCATAATGGTCCTTTGAATAT